>NC_089591.1:24929071-26252865 GCF_019320115.1 Miscanthus floridulus | reverse complement strand
AGGTGACATGGGTCATGTGGAACCTCACTTCTTTCCTTATGGACATAGTTTTAGTGTCAGTTTAAGATAGGTGCATGGTTTGCACCAAACGTACCATCAGCTCAGAAATCATTTTGGACGCACCCGATGATACTCCTTGGTGACGAGGCTCAAGTGAAAGCTTATTTTGGTCCATTTGGAGATTGTGCTAATCTTCAGGCAAGATAAGTGCATGGTTTGCGTCGAATGTACCATGGGCTTGGATATCATTTTGGACGCACCCGATGGAACTCCTAGGTGACGTGGGTCATGTGGAATCTCTCTTCTTTCTGTTTGGAGATAGTGTTAGTGTCGGTGCAAGATAGGCGCATTGTTTGCGCTAGACATAGGCTCAGAAATTGTTTTGAACGCACCTGATGGTAGGTGATGTGGCTCAAGTGGAACCTTGTTTCGGTCCATTTGGAGATAGTGCTAATCTTGACGCAAGATAGTTGCAAGGTTTGCGTCGATCGTGCCATACGCTCAGAAATCATTTGGACGCAGCCAATGGAACTCCTAGGTGACGTGGGTCATGTGTAATCTCACTTCTTTTTGTTTGGAGACAGTGTTAGTGTCGGGGCAAGATAGGTGCGTGGCTTGCGCTAGACATACCATAGGCTGAGAAATCATTTTGGATGCAGTAAATGGTACCACTAGGTGACGAGGCTCAAGTGGAAGCTCATTTTAGTCTGTTTGGAGATAGTGCTAATCTGGACACAAGATAGGTGCATGGTTTGTGCCGAACATACCATAGGCTGGGAAATCATTTTGGTCGCACCCGATGGAACTCCTAGGTGACGTGGGTCATGTGGAACCTCACTTCATTCCTTATGGAGACAGTGTTAGTGTCAGTGAAAGATAGGTGCATTGTTTGTGCTAGACATAGGCTCAAAAATTGTTTTGGACGCACCTGATGGTACCACTAGGTGATGTGGCTCATGTGGAAGCTCGTTTCAGTCTGTTTGGAGATAGTGCTAATCTTGACGCAAGATAGGTGCATGGTTTGTGTCGAACATACATAGGCTAGGAAATCGTTTTGGACGCACCCGATGGAACTCCTAGGTGACATGGGTCATGTGGAACCTTGCTTCTTTCCTAATGGAGACAGTGTTAGTGTCGGTGCAAGATTGGTGCATGGTTTGCGCTAGACATACCATAGGCTCAGAAATCGTTTTGGACGCACTCGATGGTACCACTAGGTGATGAGGCTCAAGTGGAAGCTCGTTTCGGTCCATTTAGTGATAGTGCCAATGTTGACGCAAGATAGTTGTACGGTTTGCGTCGAACGTATCATAGGCTCAAAAATCATTTTGGACGCATCCGATGGAACTCCTAGGTGACGTGGGTCAAGTGGAATATTGCTTCTTTCCATTTGGAGATAGTGTTAGTGTCGGTGCAAGATAGGTGCATTGTTTGCGCTAGACATAGGCTGAGAAATCATTTTGGACGCACCTGATTGTACCACTAGGTGACGTGGCTCAAGTGGAAGCTTGTTTTCAGTCTGTTTGGAGATAGTGCTAATCTTGACGCAAGATAGGTGCATGGTTTGCGTCGAACATACATAGGCTGGGAAATCATTTTGGACGCACCCGATCGAACTCCTAGGTGACGTGGGTCATGTGGAACCTCACTGCTTTCCTTATGGAGACTGTGTTAGTGTCGGTGCAAGATTGGTGCATGGTTTGCGCTAGACATACCATAGGCTCAGAAATCGTTTTGGACGCACTCAATGGTACCACTTGGTGATGAGGCTCAAGTGGAAGCTCGTTTTGTTCCGTTTGGAGATAGTGCCAATATTGATGCAAGATAGTTGTACGGTTTGCGTCAAACATATCATAGGTCAAAAATCATTTTGGACGCATCCGATGGAAGTCCTAGGTGATGTGGGTCAAGTGGAATCTCGCTTCTTTCTATTTGGAGACAGTGTTAGTGTCGGTGCAAGATAGGTGCATGGGCTACACTAGACGTACCATAGGCTCAGAAATTGTTTTGGACATACTCTATGGTACCACTAGGTGACGAGGCTCAAGTGGAAGCTCATTTTGGCCTTTCGGACATAGAGGTAAACTTGATGCAAGATAGGTGCATGGTTTGCGTCGAACGTACCATAGGCTCAGAAATTATTTTGGACGCACCTGATGGAACTCCTAGGTGACGTGGGTCATGTGGAATCTCGCTTCTTTACGTTTGGGGACAGTGTTAGTGTTAGTGCAAGATAGGTGTGTGGTTTGCGCTAGACGTACCATAGGCTGAGAAATCATTTTGGATGCACTCGATGGTACCACTAGGTGATGAGGTTCAAGTGGAAGCTCATTTTGGTCTGTTTGGAGATAGTGCTAATCTTGACGCAAGATAGGTGCATGGTTTGCGTCGAACATACCATAGCATGGGAAATCATTTTGGATGCACCTGATGGAACTCCTATGTGACGTGGGTCATGTGGAACCTCACTTCTTTCCTTATGGAGACAGTTTTAGTGTCGGTGCAAGATAGGTGCACGGTTTACGCCAAACATACCATTAGCTCCGAAATCGTTTTGGACGCACCCGATGATACTCCTATGTTACGAGACTCAAGTGAAAGCTCATTTCGTTCCATTTGGAGATAGTGCAAATCTTGATGCAAGATAAGTGCACGGTTTGCGTCAAACGTACCATAGGCTCGGACATCATTTTGGATGCACCAGATGGAACTCCTAGGTGACGTGGGTCATGTGGAATCTCTCTTCTTTCTATTTAGAGACAGTGTTAGTGTCAGTGCAAGATAGGCGCATTGTTTGCGCTAGACATAGGCTCAGAAATTGTTTTGGACACACCTGATGGTACCACTAGGTGACGTGGCTGAAGTGGAAGCTCGTTTTGGTCCATTTAGAGATAGTGCTAATCTTGACACAAGATATTTGCGTGGTTTGCTTCGATCGTGCCATAGGCTCAGAAATCACCCAATGGAACTCCTAGGTGACGTGGGTCATGTGTAATCTCACTTCTTTTTGTTTGGAGACAATGTTAGTGTCGGTGCAAGATAGTTGCATGGTTTGCGCCAAACGTACCGTCAGCTTAGAAATCATTCTGGACGCACCCGATGATGCTCCTAGGTGACGAGGCTCAAGTGAAAGCTTATTTCGGTCCATTTGGAGATAGTGCTAATCTTGACGCAAGATAAGTGCACGGTTTGCGTTGAACGTACCATATGCTCGGACATAATTTTGGACGCACCCGATGGAAGTCCTAGGTGACGTGGGTCATGTGGAATCTCTCTACTTTGTGTTTGGAGACAGTGTTAGTGTATGTGCAAGATAGGTGCTTGGTTTGTGATAGACATACCATAGGTTCAGAAATCGTTTTGGACGCACTTGATGGTACCACTAGGTGACGAGGCTCAAGTGGAAGCTCGTTTCGGTCCGTTTGGAGATATTGCTATTCTTGGCGCAAGATAGGTGCACGGTTTGCGTCGAGCATACCATGGGCTAGGAAATTGTTTTGGACGCACCCAACGGAACTCCTAGGTGACATGGGTCATGTGGAACCTCACTTCTTTCCTTATGGACATAGTTTTAGTGTCAGTGTAAGATAGGTGCATGGTTTGCACCAAATGTACCATCAGCTCAGAAATCATTTTGGACGCACCCGATGATACTCCTTGGTGACGAGGCTCAAGTGAAAGCTTATTTTGGTCCATTTGGAGATTGTGCTAATCTTCAGGCAAGATAAGTGCATGGTTTGCGTCGAACGTACCATGGGCTTGAATATCATTTTGGACGCACCCGATGGAACTCCTAGGTGACGTGGGTCATGTGGAATCTCTCTTCTTTCTGTTTGGAGACAGTGTTAGTGTCGGTGCCAGATAGGCGCATTGTTTGCGCTAGACATAGGCTCAGAAATTGTTTTGAACGCACCTGATGGTAGGTGACGTGGCTCAAGTGGAACCTTGTTTCGGTCCATTTGGAGATAGTGCTAATCTTGACAAAAGATAGTTGCATGGTTTGCGTCGATCGTGCCATAGGCTCAGAAATCATTTGGATGCAGCCAATGGAACTCCTAGGTGACGTGGGTCATGTGTAATCTCACTTCTTTTTGTTTGGAGACAGTGTTAGTGTCGGGGCAAGATAGGTGCGTGGCTTGCGCTAGACGTACCATAGGCTGAGAAATCATTTTGGACACAGTAAATGGTACCACTAGGTGACGAGGCTCAAGTGGAAGCTCATTTTAGTCCGTTTGGAGATAGTGCTAATCTGGACACAAGATAGGTGCATGGTTTACGCCGAACATACCATAGGCTGGGAAATCGTTTTGGTCGCACCCGATGGAACTCCTAGGTGACGTGGGTCATGTGGAACCTCACTTCATTCCTTATGGAGACAGTGTTAGTGTCGGTGAAAGATAGGTGCATTGTTTGTGCTAGACATAGGCTCAAAAATTGTTTTGGACGCACCTGATGGTACCACTAGGTGACGTGGCTCATGTGGAAGCTCGTTTCAGTCTGTTTGGAGATAGTGCTAATCTTGACGCAAGATAGGTGCATGGTTTGTGTCGAACATACATAGGCTAGGAAATCGTTTTGGACGCACCCGATGGAACTCCTAGGTGACGTGGGTCATGTGGAACCTTGCTTCTTTCCTAATGGAGACAGTGTTAGTGTCGGTGCAAGATTGGTGCATGGTTTCCGCTAGACGTACCATAGGCTCAGAAATCATTTTGGACGCACTCGATGGTACCACTAGGTGATGAGGCTCAAGTGGAAGCTCGTTTCGGTCCATTTAGTGATAGTGCCAATGTTGACGCAAGATAGTTGTACGGTTTGCGTCGAACGTATCATAGGCTCAAAAATTATTTTGGACGCATCTGATGGAACTCCTAGGTGATGTGGGTCAAGTGGAATATTGCTTCTTTCCATTTGGAGACAGTGTTAGTGTCGGTGCAAGATAGGTGCATTGTTTGCGCTAGACATAGGCTGAGAAATCATTTTGGACGCACCTGATTGTACCACTAGGTGACGTGGCTCAAGTGGAAGCTTGTTTTCAGTCTGTTTGGAGATAGTGCTAATCTTGACGCAAGATTGGTGCATGGTTTGCGTCGAACATACATAGGCTGGGAAATCATTTTGGACGCACCCGATCGAACTCCTAGGTGACGTGGGTCATGTGGAACCTCACTGCTTTCCTTATGGAGACTGTGTTAGTGTCGGTGCAAGATTGGTGCATGGTTTGTGCTAGACATACCATAGGCTCAGAAATCGTTTTGGACGCACTCAATGGTACCACTTGGTGATGAGGCTCAAGTGGAAGCTCGTTTCGTTCCGTTTGGAGATAGTGCCAATGTTGATGCAAGATAGTTGTACGGTTTGCGTCGAACGTATCATAGGCTCAAAAATCGTTTTGGACGCATCCGATGGAACTCCTAGGTGACATGGGTCAAGTGGAATATTGCTTCTTTCCATTTGGAGATAGTGTTAGTGTCGGTGCAAGATAGGTTGCGCTAGACATAGGATGAGAAATCAATTTGGTTGCACCTGATGGTACCACTAGGTGACGTGGCTCAAGTGGAAGCTCGTTTCAGTTGGTTGGAGATAGTGCTAATCTTGACACAAGATAGGTGCACGGTTTGCATTAAACATACATAGGCTGGGAAATCATTTTGGACGCACCCGATGGAACTGCTAGGTGACGTGGGTCATGTGGAACCTCACTTCTTTCCTTATGGAGACAGTGTTAGTGGTGGTGCAAGATTGGTGCATGGTTTGGGCTAGACGTACCATAGGCTTAGAAATCATTTTGGACGCACTCGATGGTACCACTAGGTGATGAGGCTCAAGTGGAAGCTCGTTTCGTCCATTTGGAGATAGTGCCAATGTTGACGCAAGATAGTTGTATCGTTTGCGTCGAACGTATCATAGGCTCAAAAATCATTTTGGACGCATCCGATGGAACTCCTAGGTGACGTGGGTCAAGTGGAATATCGCTTCTTTCCATTTGGAGACAGTGTTAGTGTCGGTGCAAGATAGGTTGCGCTAGACATAGGCTGAGAAATCATTTTGGACGCACCTGATGGTACCACTAGGTGATGTGGCTCAAGTGGAAGCTTGTTTCAGTCTGTTTGGAGATAGCGCTAATCTTGATGCAAGATAGGTGCACGGTTTGCGTCGAACATACATAGGCTGGGAAATCATTTTGGACACATCTGATGGAACTCCTAGGTGACGTGGGTCATGTGGAACCTCACTTCTTTCCTTATGGAGACAGTGTTAGTGTCAGTGCAAGATTGGTGCATGGTTTGCGCTAGACGTACCACAGGCTCAAAAATCGTTTTGGACACATGCGATGGTACCACTAGGTAATGAGGCTCAAGTGGAAGCTCATTTTGGTCCGTTTGGAGATAGTGCCAATGTTGACGCAAGATAGTTGTACGGTTTGCGTCGAACGAATCATAGGCTCAAAAATCGTTTTGGATGCATCCGATGGAAGTCCTAGGTGACGTGGGTCAAGTGGAATCTCGCTTCTTTCTATTTGGAGACAGTGTTAGTGTCAGTGCAAGATAGGTGCATGGGTTGCACTAGACGTACCATAGGCTCAGAAATCATTTTGAACGCACTCTATGGTACCACTAGGTGACGAGGCTCAAGTGGAAGCTCGTTTCGGCCTTTCGGACATAGAGGTAAACTTGACACAAGATAGGTGCACGGTCTGCGTCGAACGTACCATAGGCTTAGAAATCATTTTGGACGCACCTGATGGAACTCCTAGGTGACGTGGGTCATGTGGAATCTCGTTTCTTTACGTTTGGGGATAGTGTTAGTGTCAGTGCAAGATAGGTGTGTGGTTTACGCTAGACGTACCATAGGCTGAGAAATCATTTTGGATGCACTCGATGGTACCACTAGGTGACGAGGTTCAAGTGGAAGCTCATTTCGGTCTGTTTGGAGATAGTGCTAATCTTGATGCAAGATAGGCGCACGGTTTGCGTCGAACATACCATAGCATGGGAAATCATTTTGGATGCACCCAATGGAACTCCCAGGTGACATGGGTCATATGGAACCTCACTTCTTTCCTTATGGACACAGTTTTAGTGTCGGTTTAAGAAAGGTGCACGGTTTGCACCAAACGTACCATCAGCTCAGAAATCGTTTTGGACGCACCTGATGATACTCCTATGTTACGAGACTCAAGTGAAAGCTCATTTCGTTCCATTTGGAGATAGTGCAAATCTTCAGGCAAGATAAGTGCATGGTTTGCGTCGAACGTACCATAGGCTCGGACATCATTTTGGATGCACCAGATGGAACTCCTAGGTGACGTGGGTCATGTGGAATCTCTCTTCTTTCTGTTTAGAGATAGTGTTAGTGTCGGTGCAAGATAGGCGCATTATTTGCGCTAGACATGATATGAACCCGCTAGGGTTTGTTTCTGATCTTTCGATGAGAGGTGTGGGATAACTCGATTGATGGGTGGAGACGACGTTCACGGCCCGACTACAGCCTTCCAAGCTACGCCTTAGCAACCGATACACCACCTCCAATGTCTGCCGTGATCTTGTGGAGCGCGTCACCCGACCATTAGGGCACTCGTCCTACAAGCAATCAAAGAACTAGCAAGAACAAGTATAGCAAGTACTGAATTACTAGATGTAGATGAAAGTTTCAAACTCAGTCTCAATTAAGGTGGGGTTCCAAAGACAAGCAGACGAGCGGCTGATCCAGCATGCGCGCTTACAAGCAAGTAGCGAGAGCTAAACTTGATCTAAACAAAACTCGACTATTCTTGGTGGTGGCTAAGGAGTATATGAAGGTGGAAGGATGACCAGGGGGTGTTGGGGTTGTTCTCCAACCCTAAGATGCATCCCTAATGGACCCAACTTGATACACGGCCCATTGGACCAAACTAAGGTGATGCAGCACCTTTGGACAGACAAGCTCTCAGTTATAATTCAGTCATTGCGGCCGCCTCAAAATAGATATGGACTTGATTCCAGATCCATATGAAAATAGACTTCATAAGGATTCCATGAAGTACTTGAATGCCCCAATCCGAGTCTGTATGCGACCGTGGTGACCATCACAAGTTGGAGCTGTCCTAGAGTCCGAATTCAGCCTCCACGAATCCTTATCCCTTTCGGTCCTCTCCCTGGTTCCTAACCAAAACAAGAGTGCACGTGTCTCCATGGTCTAAATATTATGGATAGGAACTCAAGAGTGAACTTACTTGATGATTAAGGTGATGAGCACGGGCGTGAGTAATAGGACCAGAAACTGGTACTCGTGTCAGCGTGGATGTACCGTTGGTGTTGATGTCCTCATCATCCTCCCCTTCTTGCATTTGAGGCGTCCTCGACTCAAACTCATCTTCTTCTCCCAAATATGGCTTCAAATCTACAATGTTAAATGTGGGACTAACCCCAAATTCTACAGGTAGATTGAGTTTATATGCATTATCATTAATTTTGTCTAACACTTTAAATGGTCCATCAGCCCTAGGCATCAATTTAGACTTTCTGAAATCAGGAAACCTATCCTTTCTCAAGTGCAACCAAACTAAATCTCCAGGTTCAAATATTAGTTCCTTTCTACCTTTATCACCAGCAATCTTATATTTAGCATTCATACGCTCTATGTTTTCTTTAGTTGTTTCATGCAGTTTTAACATCAATTCAGCACGCTTAGTAGCATCAAAATTTAGTTTTTTAGAAGATGGCAAAGGCATCAAATCAATAGGAGCATGAGGCAAGAAACCATAGACAATCTGAAATGGGCACATCTTTGTAGTAGAATGCAGCGAACGATTATAAGCAAATTCAATATGAGGCAAACAATCTTCCCACATCTTAATGTTCTTCTTTAAAACAACCCTTAACATAGTAGACAAAGTTCTATTGACAACTTCAGTTTGACCATCGGTTTGGGGATGACATGTAGTAGAAAACAAAAGCTTAGTCCCCAGTTTTCCCCATAAAGTCTTCCAAAAATGACTAAGAAATTTAGCATCACGATCAGAAACAATTATGTTGGGCACACCATGCAAACGAACAATTTCTCGAAAGAACAAATTAGTAATATGAGTAGCATCATCCGTTTTATGACAGGGTATGAAATGTGCCATCTTAGAAAATCTATTAACAACCACAAACACACTATCACGTCCCTTCCTAGTCCTTGGCAAACCCAGCACAAAATCCATAGAAATATCTTCCCAAGGGGCACTAGGAACAGGTAGAGGCAAATGCAAACCGTGTGGATTTAACCGTGACTTAGCCTTTTGACATGTCGTGCAACGAGCAACAAATCTCTCCACATCTCTTCTCATCTTTGGCCAAAAGAAATGACCAGCAAGTATGTCCTCCATTTTCTTAGCTCCAAAATGCCCCATCAAGCCACCTCCATGCGCTTCCTGCAGCAACAACAAACGAACGAAGCTAGCTGGAATGCATAGCTTGTTAGCTCTAAACACAAACCCATCACTAAAGATGAATTTATTCCAACCTTTCCCATCTTTACAATGCAGCAACACATCTTTAAAATCAGCATCATTAACATATTGGCCCTTAATTGTTTCTAATCCAAAGATTTTGTAATCAAGTTGATTCAGCAAGGTATATCTCCTAGACAAAGCATCAGCAATAATATTCTCTTTCCCTTTCTTGTGCTTAATAACATAAGGAAAAGATTCAATAAATTCAACCCACTTAGCATGTCTATGGTTCAATTACCCTTGACTACGAATATGCTTCAAAGACTCATGATCAGAATGAATAACAAACTCTTTGGGCCACAAGTAATGCTGCCATGTTTCTAATGTGCAAACAAGAGCATACAATTCCTTATCATATGTAGAATAATTTAGAACAGGCCCGCTCAATTTTTCACTAAAATACGCAATAGGTTTGCGTTCTTGTAACAAAACACCACCCAGTCCCATCCCGCTAGCATCACATTCAAGCTCAAAAGTCTTATTAAAATCAAGAAGTTGGAGGAGAGGTGCATGTGTCAACTTATCTTTTAGCATATTGAAGGAGTTCTCTTGTACTTTGCCCCAACTAAAAGGCACTCCCTTCTTTGTAAGCTCATTCAAAGGTGCAGCAATGGTACTGAAGTCCTTCACAAATCGGTGATAGAAACTAGCAAGTCCTAGGAAACTCCACACTTATGTGATAGTCTTTGGTACAGGCCATCCCTGTATAGCTTCTACCTTGGCTTGATCAACCTCAATTCCCTGTGGAGTCACAACATAGCCAAGAAAAGACACTCGATCAGTGCAAAAGGTGCACTTCTCAAGGTTACCAAATAAACGTGCATCTCGTAAAGCATTAAAAACAACACATAAGTGATCAAGATCTTCATCCATAGATTTGCTGTAAATCAATATATCATCAAAGTAGACTACAACAAATTTTCTAATGAAAGCACGTAGAACCTCGTTCATTAACCTCATGAAGGTAATAGGTGCATTAGTTAACCCAAAAGGCATGACTAACCACTCATATAAACCAAATTTAGTTTTGAAAGCAGTTTTCCATTCATCTCCCAATTTCATATGAATCTGGTGGTACCCACTTCACAAATCAACTTTGGAAAACACATTAGCACCACTCAGTTCATCAAGCATATCATCTAATCGTGGAATAGGGTGTCGATATCGAATGGTGATATTATTAATAGCTCTACAATCAACACACATATGCCATGTTCCATCTTTCTTAGGCACTAAAATGACAGGAATAGCACAAGGACTAAGGGACTCACGCACATAACCTTTGTCGAGTAGTTCTTGCACTTGTCGTTGAATTTCCTTCGTTTCTTCCGGATTAGTCCTATATGGCGCACGGTTTGGCAAAGATGCACCAGGAATAAGATCAATTTGGTGCTCAATCCCTCGTATTGGTGGTAGCCCCACTGGTATCTCACTTGGAAAACATCCAAAAACTCCTGCAAAATGTTAGCAACAGCAGGGGGCAAAGAATGCTGCATATCGTGAACTGAAATCAAAGCACCCTTGCATACCAAAGCATAGGCAACAGAAGTGGAAGCAACGAATTCATTAATATCAGATTTAGTAGCAAGCAAGCAATGTCCTTTCAATCTTATCTCATCTTTGTTACTACTAACAGATTTGACATTTTTATCGATCTCAGATTTAGTTTTCTTAGCTTTAGCAACATCATCATGCACAATAGCTTCAGGAGACATAGGAAGCAAAACAATTTTCTTATCATGGTGTATGAGAGAATACATATTTGATCTACCATGATGCATACAATCTGTATCAAATTGCCATGGTCTACCTAGCAGAATATGACTAGCTTCCATAGGCACAACATCACACTCAACAAAATCATGATATGATCCAATAGCAAAATGAATTCGTACCAATCTCGTTACCTTAACCTTACCACTATTGTTGAGCCATCGAATGTGATATGGATGTGGGTGCGGTTTGGTTGTAAGTGCAAGCTTCTCTACCATATCGCTGCTAGCTAAGTTGTTGTAGCTACCTCCATCAATTATCAAACGGCATGAACACTCTTTAATGACACACTTTGTTTGGAACAGTGTATGCCACTGATTTTGCTCCGCCTTCTCCATTTGTGCGCTAAGCACATGCTGCACAATGAGGCTCTCATAATGATCTACATCCTCTGCTCCAATGTGCTGTTCTAGTGGTTCCTCACTTCCTACATGGTCAACAGCAAGCAAAGCAAGTGTATCTTCATCAAAATCACTAGCAAAGGAATACTCACCATCATCTTTGATGACCATAACACGCTTGCTTGGACAGTCACGCATCACATGTCCATATCCCTTGCACCGGTGACACTGAACGTCTCTTGTTCTACCTGTAGATGCCATGGTTGAAACACTCAGCAGCAGGCTTCTGGGTCAGTCTTCGCCACTGAATTTGCAGAAGTAGCACTGAGGTTTGTCGCTGGATGTTGGCATAGGAGCACGTGTAGTTGGAGTAGTAGTCATGCGGGGCTGCCATGAATTAGTTTTCCCTACAGAAATATTATTCTTGGCACTGGCACATCGCCCCTGCACTTCCCTTTCAGCTTTACAAGCAAGATGAAACAAACGGGTTACGTTAGTGTATTCTTTATAATCAAGGATGTCTCGGATTTCATGATTTAACCCACCCAAAAATCTTGCCATAGCAGGTTCCTCATCCTCATCTAAATTACAACGCAACATACCCATTTGTAATTCTTGATAATATTCTTTTACACTTTTAGCACCCTGTCTTAGTTGTTGCAATTTATTCAACAAATCACGTGCATAGTAAGAAGGAACAAATCTAGCCCTCATGATTCGTTTCAAAGCATTCCAAGTTTGTGGTATGTTATTAGGATTTTTCTTGCCATATTCTATCCACCAAACAGTAGCAAAATCAGTAAACTCACTAGTAGCAGCCCTAACATGTGTATTCTCAGGAAATTCATGACATGCAAACTTTTGATCAACAGCAATTTCCCAAGTAATGTATGCATCAGGATCATATTTACCATCAAAAGTAGTATCTTAAATTTTATCTTACTGAAAGCATCATTATTATTGGGTACCTCACGTCGGTGGTGACCACCCATACCTCTATGATTATGGCGTAGGCGACGCCAGTCACGAGTGTTATGAGCATCATGTTTAGTATCAGTAGTATAATCATCATCATAATTATCTTTGAATCGCTCTTCGTCCTTGTTGTCTTCATTATGCTGCTCTTTGTCTTTCGTGTGGAAGTCATCAAAACGCTTTAGAAGAGCAGCAAGGCTTCTGTCCATACGGGCAACTAGATGCCTCCAATCCTATAAGCTTGGTGGTGGAGGCAAGTTGGGTGGCCTCCTAGTTGCCCAATCTTGTCATTGGTCACTTGTAAATCTTGATCAAGTCCTTCTGTATGCTGCTGCACTTGCCTTGTAAAATGTTGAATGATGCCCTTGGTGTGAGGAGATTGTGGCCTCTTGTTAACATCCTCTGATCCTGACATGGTTTAAAAGACAAGGGCAACAAGAAAATAGGTGAAGAAATAAAAGCCCTACAACTATTAGGATGTAGCTACTGCAAGGCGCTCACTCTCAACCTGTTACAAAAGCTCTTACCAATTCTTATCTTGCTCAACTAGGAGGGAACGGCAACCAATAAGTCTACAACCGTCGAATGAAGTGTATCGATGCCGCAACAACAACACCTGTCAAGCTGTAGTCGAAATATGTGGAGCTATAGGTGGGCTGAAGCAAGGAAGTACTAGCACCACGTTAGTCACAAAAGCAAGCTGAATAATTCGTTCAATGGTGGTACTGTGCTGGTCCTAGCCTAGACCGTGCTAAAGATGTGAGCCTGGGCACAAAGGAGGTCACAACACACCACCGGAAATAATGGAGAAGCACAACAAATAGCCCCCTTTTTTCTCTTTTTTTTCTTGTCTTTTTTTTTCTTTTTTTCTTTTTTTTTCTTTTTTTCCTTTTTTTCTTTTTCTAGGGATCCTCAAAACTGATTATATAAACAAAAAGACTTCACAGGAGTCACACACCACACAAACTTTTTCCGAAGGACTAGGGGTATTCCGGTAAAAAAAGACTAGAGTAAAAACTGAGCCAAAACGTATATGCAGGACTGTGGAGTGTTTGAGTATAAGTAGGACTACTGCTGCACAAAGATGTACTCAGATTCAGACTCACAATAGCAGTCAGCTAGTCAACTCAGACTAAAAACCGATTCCAACTCGAACTCAACACCATGTGGGATTCGGTCTCCAACTCAGATTCCTACTCGGTCTTGAACACAAGGATGTATTTGGATTCAGCCAACAGAAAGTTTATATGTTAGCACACAGCTATGACTAGAACGTGATAAGAACTCAAAACTCTAAAGGACAAAAACTAAGACCAGCAACTCGACACAACTGATGTAGCCGACGACTCAACAAGCCCTAACTAAGCAGTGCTAGCAAAGGCTCAAAGGGTTTATAGGATCACGGTAAAACTAATCTACTATATTTTTTTTGGCTTTTCTGGATTATAGGAAAAATTAGAACAACAAAGGATTGGAAGACTCTCACCGATAAACCTTGCTCTAATACCAACTGATATGAACCCTGCTAGGGTTTGTTTCTGATCTTTTGATGAGAGGTGTGGGATAACTCGATTGATGGGTGGAGACGATGTTCACGGCCCGACTATAGCCTTCCAAGCTACGCCTTAGCAATCGATACACCACCTCCAATGGCTGCCGCGATCTTGTGGAGCGCATCACCCGACCACTAGGGCACTCGTCCTACAAGCAATCGAAGAACTAGCAAGAACAAGTATAGCAAGTACTAAATTACTAGATGTAGATGAAACTTTCAAACTTAGTCTCAATTAAGGTGGGGTTCCGAAGACAAGAAGACAGGCGGCTGATCCAGCACGCGCGCTTACAAGCAAGTAGCGAGAGCTAAACTTGATCTAAACAAAACCCGACTATTCTTGGCGGCGGCTAAGGAGTATATGAAGGTGGAAGGACAACCAGGGGGTGTTGGGGTCATTCTCCAACCCTAAGATGCATCCCTAATGGACCCAACTTGATACACGGCCCATTGGACCAAACTAAGGTGACGCAGCACCTTTGGACAGACAAGCTCTCAGTAGTAATTCAGTCATTGCAGCCACATCAAAATAGATATGGACTTGATTCTAGATCCATATGAAAATAGACTTCATAAGGATTCCATGAAGTACTTGAACGCCCCAATCCGAGTCCGTATGCGACTGTGGTGACCATCACAAGTCGGAACTGTCCTGGAGTCCGAATTCAGCCTCCGCGAATCCTTGTCCCTTTTGGACCTCTCCCTGGTTCCTTACCAAAACAAGAGTGCACATGTCTCCATGGTCTAAATATGATGGATAGGAACTCAAGAGTGAACTTACTTGATGATTAAGGTTACGAGCACGGGCGTGAGTAATAGGACCAGAAACTGGTACTCGTGTCGGCGTGGATGTATCGTTGGTGTTGATGTCTTCACCAAGACATAGGCTCAGAAATTGTTTTGGACGCACCTGATGGTATCACTAGGTGACGTGGCTCAAGTGGAAGCCCGTTTTGGTCCATTTGGAGATAGTGCTAATCTTGACGCAAGATAGTTGCATGGTTTGCGTCGATCGTGCCATAGGCTCAGAAATCGTTTGGACGCAGCCAATGGAACTCCTAGGTGATGTGGGTCAGTGTAATCTCACTTCTTTTTGTTTGGAGACAGTGTTAGTGTCGGTGCAAGATAGATGCGTGGCTTGCGCTAGATGTACCATAGGCTGAGAAATCATTTTGGACGCAGTAAATGGTACCACTAGGTGACGAGGCTCAAGTGGAAGCTCGTTTCGGTCCATTTGGAGATAGTGCTAATCTGGACGCAAGATAGGTGCATGGTTTGCGCCGAACATACCATAGGCTGGGAAATCATTTTGGACACACCCGATGGAACTCCTAGGTGATGTGGGTCATGTGGAACCTCACTTCATTCCTTATGGAGACAGTGTTAGTGTCGGTGAAAGATAGGTGCATTGTTTGTGCTAGACATAGGCTCAGAAATTGTTTTGGACACACCTAATGGTACCACTAATTGACGTGGCTCATGTGGAAGCTCGTTTTAGTCTATTTGGAGACAGTGCTAATCTTGACGCAAGATAGGTGCACGGTTTGTGTCGAACATACATAGGCTGGGAAATCATTTTGGATGCACCTGATGGAACTCCTAGGTGACGTGGGTCATGTGGAACCACACTTCTTTCCTAATGGAGCAGTGTTAGTGTCGATGCAAGATTGGTACATGGTTTGCGCTAGACGTACCATAGGCTCAGAAATCATTTTGGACGCACTCGATGGTACCACTAGGTGATGAGGCTCAAGTGGAAGCTTGTTTCAGTCCGTTTGGTGATAGTGCCAATGTTGACGCAAGATAGTTGTACGGTTTGCGTCGAACGTATCATAGGCTCAAAAATCATTTTAGACGCATCCGATGGAACTCCTAGGTGACGTGGGTCAAGTGGAATATCGCTTCTTTCCATTTGGAGACAGTGTTAGTGTCGGTGCAAGATAGGTGCATTGTTTGCGCTAGACATAGACTGAGAAATCATTCTAGATGCACCTGATGGTACCACTAGGTGACGTGGCTCAAGTGGAAGCTCATTTAGTCTATTTGGAGATAGTGCTAATCTTGACGCAAGATAGGTGCACGGTTTGCGTTGAACATACATAGGCTGGGAAATCGTTTTGGACACACCCGATGGAACTCCTAGGTGACGTGGGTCATGTGGAACCTCACTTCTTTCCTTATGGAGACAGTGTTAGTGTCGGTGCAAGATTGGTGCATGGTTTGCGCTAGATGTACCATAGGCTCAGAAATCATTTTGGACGCACTCGATGGTACCACTAGGTGATGAGGCTCAAGTGGAAGCTCATTTTGATCCATTTGGAGATAGTGCCAATGTTGACACAAGATAGTTGTACGGTTTGCGTCGAACGTATCATAGGCGCAAAAATTGTTTTGGACGCATCTGATGGAACTCCTAGTTGACGTGGGTCAAGTGGAATTTCGCTTCTTACCATTTGGAGACAGTGTTAGTGTCGATGCAAGATAGGTGCATTGTTTGCGCTAGACATAGGCTCAGAAATTGTTTTGGACGCACCTGAGGGTACCACTAGGTGATGTGGCTCATGTGGAAGCTCATTTCAGTCTGTTTGGAGATAGTGCTAAACCTGACGCAAGATAGGTGCATAGTTTGCATCGAACATACATAGGCTGGGAAATCGTTTTGGACGCACCCGATGGAACTCCTAGGTGATGTGGTTCAAGTGGAACCTCACTTCTTTCCTTATGGAGATAGTGTTAGTGTCGGTGCAAGATTGGTGCATGGTTTGCGCTAGACGTACCATAGGCTCAAAAATCGTTTTGGACGCACTCGATGGTACCACTAGGCGATGAGGCTCAAGTGGAAGCTTGTTTCGTCCATTTGGAGATAGTGCCAATGATGACGCAAGAAAGTTGTACAGTTTGCGTCGAACATATCATAGGCTCAAAAACCATTTTGGATGCATCCGATGGAACTCCTAGGTCATGTGGGTCAAGTGGAATATCGCTTCTTTGCATTTGGAGACAGTGTTAGTGTCGGTGCAAGATAGGTGCATTGTTTGCGCTAGACATAGGCCGAGAAATTGTTTTGGATGAACTCGATGGTACCACTAGGTGATGAGGCTCAAGTGGAAGCTCGTTTCGTCCGTTTGGAGATAGTGCCAATGTTGACGCAAGATAGTTGTACGGTTTGCGTCGAACATATCATAGGCTGAAAAATCATTTTGGACGCATCCGATGGAAGTCCTAGGTGACATGGGTCAAGTGGAATCTCGCTTCTTTCCATTTGGAGATAGTGTTAGTGTTAGTGCAAGATAGGTGCATGGTTTGCACTAGACGTACCATAGGCTCAGAAATCATTTTAGACACACTCTATGGTACCACTAGGTGACGAGGCTCAAGTGGAAGCTCGTTTTGGCCATTCGGAAGTAGAGGTAAACTTGACGCAAGATAGGTGCATGGTTTGCGTCGAATGTACCATAGGCTCAGAAATCATTTTGGACGCACCTGATGGAACTCCTATGTGACGTGGCTCAAGTGGAAGCTTGTTTCGGACCATTCGGAGATAGTGCTAATCTTGACGCAAGATAGTTGCATGGTTTGTGTCGATCGTGCCATAGGCTCAGAAATCATTTGGACGCAGCCAATGGAACTCCTAGGTGACGTGGGTCATGTGTAATCTCACTTCTTTTTGTTTGGAGACAGTGTTAGTGTCGGTGCAAGATAGGTGCGTGGCTTGCGCTAGACGTACCATAGGTTGAGAAATCATTTTGGACACAGTAAATGGTACCACTAGGTGATGAGGCTCAAGTGGAAGCTCATTTCAGTCCATTTGGAGATAGTGCTAATCTGGACGCAAGATAGGTGCATGGTTTGCGCAGAACATACCATAGACTGGGAAATCATTTTGGACGCACCCGATGGAACTCCTAGGTGACGTGGGTCATGTGGAACCTCACTTCATTCCTTATGGAGTCAGTGTTAGTGTCGATGCAAGCCATGCACCATTGTTACTCCTAGGCCTAGGAGTAATATGCAAGCCATGCGCGGCGGCGAGAGATCACACAAGGCGGCTAGCGGGGGCAAGTCGAGTAATATGGTGGCTTCGACTTGTTGTTTGGGAACGGTGGTTGGGATAGCGGCGGAAACAAAGAATAGCAACGGTGCGGTTGAACTACGACCACGAACACAATCCTAAACCAGCAACAAGACTCGACCACGGAAACAAACTCAACAATGCGAAACTGGAACGAAATTGCAAAGGCACAAAGGTTGATAGGACAGCGGAAAGTAAAATATTTTTTTGGCTTTTGTGGACTCTAGGTAATGAACAAATATGAATCGGGGAAACACTCGATAAAGCTCACCGATCAACCTGGAAATCTGATACCACTTGATAGAAGGGGAGTGCCCGATCTTTCGGTGAGTGGAGATAATTTCGATCTGGTGGAAGTAGACCCTCACGATCCGACTACGACGAGCGAACCCGAAGCGCCAATGCAATCGCTGAACCAACTCCCGATGGTTACCAACCTCACCGGTGCGAGATCAGCCTGATCACGAAGATCGTTTCCTGCACGCAATCGAAAAACGAACAAGAAAAAGACGCGAGCAATCACAATTATCGCTCGAAGGTGGAGTTCTGAATCACACAAAGACGGCGTGGAATTGCCGTGTTCGAGAGTAGCTAAAGCTAGATGTAAAACACAACTCGAGTTGTAAACAAAAGGGACTCCGACTAAATAAAGGGGGCGCAGCCCCTGGAGTCCAGATCGACGGCAGGAGGGGGGGCGCCACCAGGGAAAAAGCGGCGGCTGCCAGCCCTAGGCGCCCCAACTGGGCTGCCCTGTTGGGCCATCTTCTTATTCCGCTGGCCCTTCGTTCCTTAACAGCATGATGAAGTTTAATTCTCTCGCACGGGCCCGAGTGATTGGCCCTAGATGATCAACTGGAGGCGCCTGAGGTGCTGCTGGTGTAGATGTACTCGTGGTGTCCTCATCAGTACCACTAGGTGATGTGGCTCATGTGGAAGCTCGTTTCAGTCTGTTTGCAGATAGTGCTAATCTTGATGCAAGATAGGTGCACGATTTGCGTCGAACATACATAGGCTGGGAAATCGTTTTGGACGCACCCGATGGAACTCCTAGGTGACATGGGTCATTTGGAACCTCACTTCTTTCCTAATGGAGACAGTGTTAGTGTCGGTGCAAGATTGGTGCATGGTTTGCGCTAGACATACCATAGGCTTAGAAATCGTTTTGGACGCACTTGATGGTACCACTAGGTGATGAGGCTCATGTGGAAGCTCGTTTCGGTCCGTTTGGAGATAGTGCCAATGTTGACGCAAGATAGTTGTATGGTTTGTGTCGAACGTATCATAGGCTCAAAAATCATTTTGGACGCATCCGATGGAACTCCTAGGTGATGTGGGTCAAGTGGAATATCGCTTCTTTCCATTTGGAGACAGTGTTAGTGTTGGTGCAAGGTAGGTTGCGCTAGACATAGGCTAAGAAATCATTTTGGATGCACCTGATGGTACCACTAGGTGACGTGGCTCAAGTGGAAGCTTGTTTCAGTCTGTTTGGAGATAGTGCTAATCTTGACGCAAGATAGGTGCACGGTTTGCGTCAAACATACATAGGCAGGGAAATCATTTTGGACGCACCCGGTGGAACTCCTAGGTGACGTGGGTCATGTGGAACCTCACTTCTTTCCTTATGGAGACATTGTTAGTGTCGGTGCAAAATTGGTGCATGGTTTGCGCTAGACGTACCATAGGCTCAGAAATCGTTTTGGACGCACTCGATGGTACCACTAGGTGATGAGGCTCAAGTGGAAGCTCGTTTTGGTCCGTTTGGAGATAGTGCCAATGTTGACGCAAGATAGTTGTACGGTTTGCGTCGAACGTATCATAGGCTCAAAAATTGTTTTGGACGCATTCGATGGAAGTCCTAGGTGACGTGGGTCAAGTGGAATCTCGCTTCTTTCTATTTGGAGACTGTGTTAGTGTCGGTGCAAGATAGGTGCATGGGCTGCACTAGACGTACCATAGGCTCAGAAATTGTTTTGGACACACTCTATGGTACCACTAGGTGACGAGGCTCAAGTGGAAGCTCGTTTTGGCCTTTCGGACATAGAGGTAAACTTGATGCAAGATAGGTGCACGGTTTGCGTGGAACGTACCATAGGCTCAGAAATCATTTTGGACGCACCTGATGGAACTCCTAGGTGACGTGGGTCATGTGGAATCTTGCTTCTTTATGTTTGGGGACAGTGTTAGTGTCAGTGCAAGATAGGTGTGTGGTTTGCGCAAGACGTACCATTGGCTGAGAAATCATTTTGGATGCACTCGATGGTACCACTAGGTGACGAGGTTCAAGTGGAAGCTCATTTCGGTCTGTTTGGAGATAGTGCTAATCTTGACGCCAGATAGGCGCACGGTTTGCGACGAACATACCATAGCATGGGAAATCATTTTGGATGCACCCGATGGAACTCCTATGTGACGTGGGTCATGTGGAACCTCACTTCTTTCCTTATGGACACAGTTTTAGTGTCGGTTTAAGATAGGTGCACGGTTTGCACCAAACGTACCATCAGCTCAGAAATCATTTTGGACGCACCCGATGATACTCCTAGGTGACGAGGCTCAAGTGAAAGCTCATTTTGGTCCATTTGGAGATTGTGCTAATCTTTAGGCAAGATAAGTGCACGGTTTGCGTTGAATGTACCATGGGCTCGGATATCGTTTTGGACGCACCCGATGGAACTGCTAGGTGACGTGGATATTGTGGAATCTCTTTTCTTTCTGTTTGGAGACAGTGTTAGTGTCGGTGCAAGATAGGCGCATTGTTTGCGCTAGACATAGGCTCAGAAATTGTTTTGGACGCACCTGATGGTACCACTAGGTGACGTGGCTCAAGTGGAAGCTCATTTCGGTCCATTTGGAGATAGTGCTAATCTTGATGCAAGATATTTGCATGGTTTGCGTCGATCATGCCATAGGCTCAGAAATCACCCAATGGAACTCCTAGGTGACGTGGGTCATGTGTAATCTCAGTTCTTTTTGTTTGGAGACAGTGTTAGTGTCGGTGCAAGATAGTTGCACGGTTTGCGCCAAACGTACCGTCAGCTCAGAAATCATTCTAGACGCACCCGATGATGCTCCTAGGTGACGAGGCTCAAGTGAAAGCTTATTTCGGTCCATTTGGAGATAGTGCTAATCTTGACGCAAGATAAGTGCACGGTTTGCGTCGAACGTACCATATGCTCGGACATAATTTTGGATGCACCCGATGGAACTCCTAGGTGACGTGGGTCATGTGGAATCTCTCTACTTTGTGTTTGGAGACAGTGTTAGTGTCGGTGCAAGATAAGTGCATGGTTTGTGTCGAACGTACCATAGGCTCGGACATCGTTTTGGATGGACCAGATGGAACTCCTAGGTGACGTGGGTCATGTGGAATCTCTCTTCTTTCTGTTTAGAGACAGTGTTAGTGTCGGTGCAAGATAGGCGCATTGTTTGCGCTAGACATAGGCTCAGAAATTGTTTTGGACGCACCTGATGGTACCACTAGGTGACGTGGCTCAAGTGGAAGCTCATTTCGGTCCATTTGGAGATAGTGCTAATCTTGATGCAAGATATTTGCATGGTTTGCGTCGATCATGCCATAGGCTCAGAAATCACCCAATGGAACTCCTAGGTGACGTGGGTCATGTGTAATCTCAGTTCTTTTTGTTTGGAGACAGTGTTAGTGTCGGTGCAAGATAGTTGCACGGTTTGCGCCAAATGTACCGTCAGCTCAGAAATCATTCTAGACGCACCCGATGATGCTCCTAGGTGACGAGGCTCAAGTGAAAGCTTATTTCGGTCCATTTGGAGATAGTGCTAATCTTGACGCAAGATAAGTGCACGGTTTGCGTCGAACGTACCATATGCTCGGACATAATTTTGGATGCACCCGATGGAACTCCTAGGTGACGTGGGTCATGTGGAATCTCTCTACTTTGTGTTTGGAGACAGTGTTAGTGTATGTGCAAGATAGGTGCTTGGTTTGCGATAGACATACCAGAGGTTCAGAAATCATTTTGGACGCACCTGATGGTACCACTAGGTGACGAGGCTCAAGTGGAAGCTCGTTTCGGTCCGTTTGGAGATATTGCTATTCTTGACGCAAGATAGGTGCACGGTTTGCGTCGAGCATACCATGGGCTAGGAAATTGTTTTGGACGCACCCAATGGAACTCCCAAGTGACATGGGTCATGTGGAACCTCACTTCTTTCCTTATGGACACAGTTTTAGTGTCGGTTTAAGATAGGTGCACGGTTTGCACCAAACATACCAACAGCTCAGACATCATTTTGGATGCACCCGATGGTACTCCTAGATGATGAGGCTCAAGTGAAAGCTCATTTTGGTCCATTTGGAGATTGTGCTAATCTTTAGGCAAGATAAGTGCACGGTTTGTGTCGAACGTACCATGGGCTCGGATATCATTTTGGACGCACCCGATGGAACTCCTAGGTGACGTGGGTCATGTGGAATCTCTCTTCTTTCTGTTTGGAGACAGTGTTAGTGTCGGTGCAAGATAGGCGCATTGTTTGTGCTAGACATAGGCTCAGAAATTGTTTTGGATGCACCTGATGGTAGGTGATGTGGCTCAAGTGGAAGCTCGTTTCGGTCCATTTGGAGATAGTGCTAATCTTGATGCAAGATAGTTGCATGGTTTGCGTTGATCGTGCCATAGGCTTAGAAATCATTTGGATGCAGCCAATGGAACTCCTAGGTGACGTGGGTCATGTGTAATCTCACTTCTTTTTGTTTGGAGACAGTGTTAGTGTCGGTGCAAGATAGGTGCATGGCTTGCGCTAGACGTACCATAGGTTGAGAAATCATTTTGGATGCAGTAAATGGTACCACTAGGTGACGAGGCTCAAGTGGAAGCTCGTTTTAGTCCATTTGGAGATAGTGCTAATCTAGACGTAAGATAGGTGCAAGGTTTGCGCCGAACATACCATAGGCTGGGAAATCGTTTTGGACGCACCCGATGGAACTCCTAGGTGATGTGGGTCATGTGGAACCTCACTTCATTCCTTATGGAGACAGTGTTAGTGTCGGTGAAAGATAGGTGCATTGTTTGTGCTAGACATAGGCTCAGAAATTGTTTTGGACGCACCTGATGGTACCACTAGGTGACGTGGCTCATGTGGAAGCTCGTTTCAGTCTATTTGGAGATAGTGCTAATCTTGACGTAAGATAGGTGCACGGTTTGTGTCGAACATACATAGGCTGGGAAATTGTTTTGGACGCACCCGATGGAACTCCTAGGTGACGTGGGTCATGTGGAACCTCGCTTCTTTCCTAATGGAGACAGTGTTAGTGTCGCTGCAAGATTGGTGCATGGTTTGCGCTAGACGTACCATAGGCTTAGAAATCATTTTGGACGCACGCGATGGTACCACTAGGTAATGAGGCTCAAGTGGAAGCTCATTTCAGTCCGTTTGGAGATAGTGCCAATGTTGATGCAAGATAGTTATACCGTTTGCGTCGAACGAATCATAGGCTCAAAAATTGTTTTGGATGCATCCGATGGAAGTCCTAGGTGACGTGGGTCAAGTGGAATCTCGCTTCTTTCTATTTGGAGACAGTGTTAGTGTCGGTGCAAGATAGGTGCATGGGCTGCACTAGACGTACCATAGGCTCAGAAATCATTTTGGACGCACTCTATGGTACCACTAGGTGACGAGGCTCAAGTGGAAGCTCGTTTCGGCCTTTCGGACATAGAGGTAAACTTGACGCAAGACAGGTGCACGGTTTGCGTCGAACGTACCATAGGCTCTGAAATCATTTTGGACGCACCTGATGCAACTCCTAGGTGACATGGGTCATGTGGAATCTCACTTCTTTACGTTTGGGGACAATGTTAGTGTCAGTGCAAGATAGGTGTGTGGTTTGCGCTAGATGTACCATAGGCTCAGAAATTATTTTGGACGCACTCTATGGTACCACTAGGTGACGAGGTTCAAGTGGAAGCTCATTTCGGTCTGTTTGGAGATAGTGCTAATCTTGACGCAAGATAGGTGCATGCTTTGCGTCGAACATACCATAGCATGCTAAATCATTTTGGATGCACCCGATGGAACTCCTATGTGATGTGGGTCATGTGGAACCTCACTTCTTTCCTTATGGAGACAGTTTTAGTGTCGGTGCAAGATAGTTGCACGGTTTACGCCAAACATACCATCAGCTCAGAAATCGTTTTGGACGCACCTGATGATATTCCTATGTTACGAGACTCAAGTGAAAGCTCATTTCGTTCCATTTGGAGATAGTGCAAATCTTGACGAAAGATAAGTGCACGGTTTGCGTCGAACGTACCATAGGCTCGGACATCATTTTGGATGCACCAGATGGAACTCCTAGGTGACGTGGGTCATGTGGAATCTCTCTTCTTTCTGTTTAGAGATAGTGTTAGTGTCGGTGCAAGATAGGCGCATTGTTTGCGCTAGACATAGGCTCAGAAATTGTTTTGGATGCACCTGATGGTACCACTAGGTGACACGGCTCAAGTGGAAGCTCGTTTTGGTCCATTTGGAGATAGTGCTAATCTTGATGCAAGATATTTGCATGGTTTGCGTCGATCATGCCATAGGCTCAGAAATCACCCAATGGAACTCCTAGGTGACGTGGGTCATGTGTAATCTCACTTCTTTTTGTTTGGAGACAGTGCTAGTGTCGGTGCAAGATAGTTGCACGGTTTGCGCCAAATGTACCATCAGCTCAGAAATCATTCTAGATGCACCCGATGATGCTCCTAGGTGACGAGGCTCAAGTGAAAGCTTATTTCGGTCCATTTGGAGATAGTGCTAATCTTGACGCAAGATAAGTGCACGGTTTGCGTCGAACGTACCATATGCTCGGACATAATTTTGGATGCACCCGATGGAACTCCTAGGTGACGTGGGTCATGTGGAATCTCTCTACTTTGTGTTTGGAGACAGTGTTAGTGTATGTGCAAGATAGGTGCTTGGTTTGCGATAGACATACCATAGGTTTAGAAATCGTTTTGGACACACCTGATGGTACCACTAGGTGACGAGGCTCAAGTGGAAGCTCGTTTCGGTCTGTTTGGAGATATTGCTATTCTTGACGCAAGATAGGTGCATAGTTTGTGTCGAGCATACCATGGGCTAGGAAATTGTTTTGGATGCACCCAATGGAACTCCCAGGTGACATGGGTCATGTCGAACCTCACTTCTTTCCTTATGGACACAGTTTTAGTGTCAGTTTAAGATAGGTGCATGGTTTGCACCAAATATACCAATAGCTCAGACATCATTTTGGATGCACCCGATGATACTCCTAGGTGATGAGGCTCAAGTGAAAGCTCATTTTGGTCCATTTGGAGATTGTGCTAATCTTCAGGCAAGATAAGTGCACGGTTTGTGTCGAACGTACCATTGGCTCGGATATCATTTTGGACGCACCCGATGGAACTCCTAGGTGACGTGGGTCATGTGGAATCTCTCTTCTTTCTGTTTGGAGATAGTGTTAGTATCGGTGCAAGATAGGCGCATTGTTTGTGCTAGACGTAGGCTCAGAAATTGTTTTGGATGCACCTGATGGTAGGTGATGTGGCTCAAGTGGAAGCTCGTTTCGGTCCATTTGGAGATAGTGCTAATCTTGATGCAAGATAGTTGCATGGTTTGCGTCGATCGTGCCATAGGCTCAGAAATCATTTGGATGCAGCCAATGGAACTCCTAGGTGACGTGGGTCATGTGTAATCTCACTTCTTTTTGTTTGGAGATAGTGTTAGTGTCGGTGCAAGATAGGTGCATGGCTTGTGCTAGACGTACCATAGGCTGAGAAATCATTTTGGATGCAGTAAATGGTACCACTAGGTGACGAGGCTCAAGTGGAAGCTCGTTTTAGTCCATTTGGAGATAGTGCTAATCTAGACGTAAGATAGGTGCAAGGTTTGCGCCGAACATACCATAGGCTGGGAAATCGTTTTGGACGCACCCGATGGAACTCCTAGGTGATGTGGGTCATGTGGAACCTCACTTCATTCCTTATGGAGACAGTGTTAGTGTCGATGAAAGATAGGTGCATTGTTTGTGCTAGACATAGGCTCAGAAATTGTTTTGGACGCACCTGATGGTACCACTAGGTGACGTGGCTCATGTGGAAGCTCGTTTCAGTCTATTTGGAGATAGTGCTAATCTTGACGTAAGATAGGTGCACGGTTTGTGTCGAACATACATAGGCTGGGAAATCGTTTTGGACGCACCCGATGGAACTCCTAGGTGACGTGGGTCATGTGGAACCTCGCTTCTTTCCTAATGGAGACAGTGTTAGTGTCGCTGCAAGATTGGTGCATGGTTTGCGCTAGACGTACCATAGGCTCAGAAATCATTTTGGACGCACGCGATGGTACCACTAGGTAATGAGGCTCATGTGGAAGCTCATTTCGGTCCGTTTGGAGATAGTGCCAATGTTGACGCAAGATAGTTATACGGTTTGCGTCGAACGAATCATAGGCTCAAAAATTGTTTTGGATGCATCTGATGGAAGTCCTAGGTGACTTGGGTCAAGTGGAATCTCGCTTCTTTCTATTTGGAGACAGTGTTAGTGTCGGTGCAAGATAGGTGCATGGGCTGCACTAGACGTACCATAGGCTCAGAAATCATTTTGGACGCACTCTATGGTACCACTAGGTGACGAGGCTCAAGTGGAAGCTCGTTTTGGCCTTTCGGACATAGAGGTAAACTTGACGCAAGACAGGTGCACGGTTTGCGTCGAATGTACCATAGGCTCTGAAATCATTTTGGACGCACCTGATGCAACTCCTAGGTGACGTGGGTCATGTGGAATCTCGCTTCTTTACGTTTGGGTACAGTGTTAGTGTCAGTGCAAGATAGGTGTGTGGTTTGCGCTAGACGTACCATAGGCTCAGAAATCATTTTGGACGCACTCTATGGTACCACTAGGTGACGAGGTTCAAGTGGAAGCTCATTTCGGTCTGTTTGGAGATAGTGCTAATCTTGACGCAAGATAGGTGCATGCTTTGCGTCGAACATACCATAGCATGGAAAATCATTTTGTATGCACCGGGTGGAACTCCTATGTGACTTGGGTCATGTGGAACCTCACTTCTTTCCTTATGGAGACAGTTTTAGTGTCGGTGCAAGATAGTTGCACGGTTTACGCCAAACATACCATCAGCTCAGAAATCGTTTTGGACGCACTTGATGATATTCCTATGTTACGAGACTCAAGTGAAAGCTCATTTCGTTCCATTTGGAGATAGTGCAAATCTTGACGAAAGATAAGTGCACGGTTTGCGTCGAACGTACCATAGGCTCGGACATCATTTTGGATGCACCAGATGGAACTCCTAGGTGACGTGGGTCATGTGGAATCTCTCTTCTTTCTGTTTAGAGACAGTGTTAGTGTCGGTGCAAGATAGGCGCATTGTTTGCGCTAGACATAGGCTCAGAAATTGTTTTGGATGCACCTGATGGTACCACTAGGTGACGCGGCTCAAGTGGAAGCTCGTTTCGGTCCATTTGGAGATAGTGCTAATCTTGATGCAAGATATTTGCATGGTTTGCATCGATCATGCCATAGGCTCAGAAATCACCCAATGGAACTCCTAGGTGACGTGGGTCATGTGTAATCTCACTTCTTTTTGTTTGGAGACAGTGTTAGTGTCGGTGCAAGATAGTTGCACGGTTTGCGCCAAACGTACCGTCAGCTCAGAAATCATTCTAGACGCACCCGATGATGCTCCTAGGTGACGAGGCTCAAGTGAAAGCTTATTTCGGTCCATTTGGAGATAGTGCTAATCTTGACGCAAGATAAGTGCACGGTTTGCGTCGAACGTACCATATGCTCGGACATAATTTTGGATGCACCCGATGGAACTCCTAGGTGACGTGGGTCATGTGAAATCTCTCTACTTTGTGTTTGGAGACAGTGTTAGTGTATGTGCAAGATAGGTGCTTGGTTTGCGATAGACATACCATAGGTTTAGAAATCGTTTTGGACGCACCTGATGGTACCACTAGGTGACGAGGCTCAAGTGGAAGCTCGTTTCGGTCTGTTTGGAGATATTGCTATTCTTGACGCAAGATAGGTGCACGGTTTGCGTCGAGCATACCATGGGCTGGGAAATTGTTTTCGATGCACCCAATGGAACTCCCAGGTGACATGGGTCATGTCGAACCTCACTTCTTTCCTTATGGACATAGTTTTAGTGTCAGTTTAAGATAGGTGCATGGTTTGCACCAAATATACCATCAGCTCAGACATCATTTTGGATGCACCCGATGATACTCCTAGGTGACGAGGCTCAAGTGAAAGCTCATTTTGGTCCATTTGGAGATTGTGCTAATCTTCAGGCAAGATAAGTGCGTGGTTTGCGTCGAACGTACCATGGGCTCGGATATCATTTTGGACACACCCGATGGAACTCCTAGGTGACGTGGGTCATGTGGAATCTCTCTTCTTTCTGTTTGGAGACAGTGTTAGTGTCGGTGCAAGATAGGCGCATTGTTTGCGCTAGACATAGGCTCAGAAATTGTTTTGGATGCACCTGATGGTAGGTGACGTGGCTCAAGTGGAAGCTCGTTTCGGTCCATTTGGAGATAGTGCTAATCTTGATGCAAGATAGTTGCATGGTTTGCGTCAATCATGCCATAGGCTCAGAAATTATTTGGATGCAGCCAATGGAACTCCTAGGTGACGTGGGTCATGTGTAATCTCACTTCTTTTTGTTTGGAGACAGTGTTAGTGTCGGTGCAAGATAGGTGCGTGGCTTGCGCTAGACGTACCATAGGCTGAGAAATCATTTTAGATGTAGTAAATGGTACCACTAGGTGATGAGGCTCAAGTGGAAGCTCGTTTTAGTCCATTTGGAGATAGTGCTAATCTAGACGCAAGATACGTGCATGGTTTGCGCTGAACATACCATAGGCTAGGAAATCATTTTGGATGCACCCGATGGAACTCCTAGGTGATGTGGGTCATGTGGAACCTCACTTTATTCCTTATCGAGACAGTGTTAGTGTCGGTGAAAGATAGGTGCATTGTTTGTGCTAGATATAGGCTCTGAAATTGTTTTGGACGCACTTGATGGTACCACTAGGTGACGTGGCTCATGTGGAAGCTCGTTTCAGTCTATTTGGAGATAGTGCTAATCTTGACGCAAGATAGGTGCACGGTTTGTGTCGAACATACATAGGCTAGGAAATCGTTTTGGACGCACCCGATGGAACTCCTAGGTGACGTGGGTCATGTGGAACCTCGCTTCTTTCCTAATGGAGACAGTGTTAGTGTCGGTGCAAGATTGGTGCATGGTTTGCGATAGACGTACCATAGGCTCATAAATCGTTTTGGACACACGCGATGATACCACTAGGTGATGAGGCTCAAGTGGAAGCTCATTTCGGTCCATTTGGAGATAGTGCCAATGTTGACAAAAGATAGTTGTACGGTTTGCGTAACGTATCATAGGCTCAAAAATCATTTTGGACGCATCCGATGGAAGTCCTAGGTGACGTGGGTCAAGTGGAATCTCGCTTCTTTCTATTTGGAGACTGTGTTAGTGTCGGTGCAAGATAGGTGCATGGGCTGCACTAGACGTACCATAGGCTCAGAAATCATTTTGGACGCACTCTATGGTACCACTAGGTGACGAGGCTCAAGTGGAAGCTCGTTTCGGCCTTTCGGACATAGAGGTAAACTTGACGCAAGATAGGTGCACGGTTTGCGTCGAACGTACCATAGGCTCAGAAATCATTTTGGACGCACCTGATGGAACTCCTAGGTGACATGGGTCATGTGGAATCTCACTTCTTTATGTTTGGGGATAGTGTTAGTGTCAGTGCAAGATAGGTGAGTGGTTTGCGCTAGAGTACCATAGGCTGAGAAATCATTTTGGATGCACTCGATGGTACCACTAGGTGATGAGGTTCAAGTGGAACCTCATTTCGGTCTGTTTGGAGATAGTGCTAATCTTGACGCAAGATAGGTGCACGGTTTGCGTCGAACATACCATAGCATGGGAAATCGTTTTGGATGCACCCGATGGAACTCCTATGTGACGTGGGTCATGTGGAACCTCACTTCTTTCCTTATGGAGACAGTTTTAGTGTCGGTGCAAGATAGGTGCACGGTTTACACCAAACATACCATCAGCTCAGAAATCGTTTTGGACGCACCCGATCATACTCCTATGTTACGAGACTCAAGTGAAAGCTCATTTCGTTCCATTTGGAGATAGTGCAAATCTTGACGCAAGATAAGTGCACGGTTTGCGTCGAACGTACCATAGGCTCGGACATCGTTTTGGATGCACTAGATGGAACTCCTAGGTGACGTGGGTCATGTGGAATCTCTCTTCTTTCTATTTAGAGATAGTGTCAGTGTCGGTGCAAGATAGGCACATTGTTTGCGCTAGACATAGGCTCAGAAATTGTTTTGGACGCACCTGATGGTACCACTAGGTGACGTGGCTCAAGTGGAAGCTTGTTTCGGTCCATTTGGAGATAGTGCTAATCTTGATGCAAGATATTTGCATGGTTTGCGTCGATCATGCCATAGGCTCTGAAATCACCCAATGGAACTCCTAGGTGACGTGGGTCATGTGTAATCTCACTTCTTTTTGTTTGGAGACAGTGTTAGTGTCGGTGCAAGATAGTTCGGTTTGCGCCAAACGTACCGTCAGCTCAGAAATCATTCTGGACGCACCCGATGATGCTCCTAGGTGACGAGGCTCAAGTGAAAGCTTATTTCGGTCCATTTGGAGATAGTGCTAATCTTGACGCAAGATAAGTGCACGGTTTGCGTCGAACGTACCATATGCTCGGACATAATTTTGGACGCACCCGATGGAACTCCTAGGTGACGTGGGCCGTGTGGAATCTCTCTACTTTGTGTTTGGAGACAGTGTTAGTGTATGTGCGAGATAGGTGCTTGGTTTGCGATAGACATACCACAGGTTCAGAAATCATTTTGGACGGACCTGATGGTACCACTGGGTGACGAGGCTCAAGTGGAAGCTCATTTCGGTCTGTTTAGAGATATTGCTATTCTTCACGCAAGATAGGAGCACGGTTTGCGTCGAGCATACTATGGGCTGTGGAATTGTTTTGGACGCACCCAATGGAACTCCTAGGTGACATGGGTCATGTGGAACCTCACTTCTTTCCTTATGGACACAGTTTTAGTGTTGGTTTAAGATAGGTGCACGGTTTGCACCAAATGTACCATCAGCTCAGAAATCATTTTGGACGTACCCAATGATACTCCTAGGTGACGAGGCTCAAGTGAAAGCTCATTTTGGTCCATTTGGAGATTGTGCTAATCTTCAAGCAAGATAAGTGCACGGTTTGCGTCGAACGTACCATGGGCTCGGATATCGTTTTGGACGCACCCGATGGAACTCCTAGGTGACGTGGGTCATGTGGAATCTCTCTTCTTTCTATTTGGAGACAGTATTAGTGTCGGTGCAAGATAGGCGCATTATTTGCGCTAGACATAGGCTCAGAAATTGTTTTGGACGCACCTGATGGTAGGTGACGTGGCTCAAGTGGAAGCTTGTTTCGGTCTATTTGGAGATAGTGCTAATCTTGACGCAAGATTGTTGCATGGTTTGCGTCGATCGTGCCATAGGCTCAGAAATCATTTGGACACAGCCAATGGAACTCCTAGGTGACGTGGGTCATGTGTAATCTCACTTCTTTTTGTTTGGAGACAGTGTTAGTGTCGGTGCAAGATAGGTGCGTGGCTTGCGCTAGACGTACCATAGGCTGAGAAATCATTTTGGACGTAGTAAATGGTACCACTAGACGAGGCTCAAGTGGAAGCTCGTTTTAGTCCTTTTGGAGATAGTGCTAATCTGGATGCAAGATAGGTGCATGGTTTGCGCCGAACATACCATAGCTGGGAAATCATTTTGGACGCACCCGATGGAACTCCTAGGTGACGTGGGTCATGTGGAACCTCACTTCATTCCTTATGGAGACAGTGTTAGCGTCGGTGCAAGATTGGTGCATGGTTTGTGCTAGATGAACCATTGGCTCAGAAATCATTGTGGACGCACTCGATGGTTCCACTAGGTGATGAGGCTCAAGTGGAAGCTCGTTTCGGTCCATTTGGTGATAGTGCCAATGTTGACGAAAGATAGGTGCATGGTTTGTGTCGAACATACATAGGCTAGGAAATCATTTTGGACGCACCCGATGGAACTCCTAGGTGACGTGGGTCATGTGGAACCTCGCTTCTTTCCTAATGGAGACAGTGTTAGTGTCGGTGCAAGATTGGTGCATGGTTTGTGCTAGATGAACCATAGGCTCAGAAATCATTTTGGACGCACTCGATGGTTCCACTAGGTGATGAGGCTCAAGTGGAAGCTCGTTTCGGTCCATTTGGTGATAGTGCCAATGTTGACGCAAGATAGTTGTATGGTGTGCATTGAACATATCATAGGCTAAAAAATTGTTTTGGACGCATCCGATGGAACTCCTAGGAGACGTGGGTCAAGTGGAATATCGCTTCTTTCCATTTGGAGATAGTGTTAGTGTCGGTGCAAGATAGGTGCATTGTTTGCGCTAGACATAGGCTGAGAAATCATTTTGGACGCTCCTGATGGTACCACTAGGTGACATGGCTCAAGTGGAAGCTTGTTTTCAGTCTGTTTGGAGATAGTGCTAATCTTGACGCAAGATAGGTGCACGGTTTGCGTCGAACATACATAGGCTCAGAAATCATTTTGGACGCACCCGATGGAACTCCTAGGTGACGTGAGTCATATGGAACCTCACTTCTTTCCTTATGGAGACAGTGTTAGTGTCGGTGCAAGATTGGTGCATGGTTTGCGCTAGACGTACCATAGGCTCAGAAATCATTTTGAACGCACTCGATGGTACCACTAGGTGATGAGGCTCAAGTGGAAGCTCGTTTTGTTCCGTTTGGAGATAGTGCCAATGTTGATGCAAGATAGTTGTACAGTTTGTGTCGAACATATCATAGGCTCAAAAATCATTTTGGACGCATCTGATGGAACTCCTAGGTGACGTGGGTCAAGTGGAATATCGCTTCTTTCCATTTGGAGACAGTGTTAGTGTCGGTGCAAGATAGGTTGCGCTAGACATAGGATGAGAAATCATTTTGGACACACCTGATGGTACCACTAGGTGACGTGGCTCAAGTGAAAGATCATTTCAGTCTGTTTGGAGATAGTGCTAATCTTGACGCAAGATAGGTGTACGGTTTGCGTTGAACATACATAGGCTAGGAAATTTTTTTGACGCATCCGATGGAACTCCTAGGTGACGTGGGTCATGTGGAACCTCACTTCTTTCCTTATGGAGATAGTGTTAGTGGTGGTGCAAGATTGGTGCATGGTTTGCGCTAGACGTACCACTAGGTGATGAGGCTCAAGTGGAAGCTCATTTTGTCTGTTTGGGGATAGTGCCAATGTTGACGCAAGATAGTTGTATGGTTTGCGTCGAACGTATCACAGGCTCAAAAATCATTTTGGACGCATCTAATGGAACTCCTAGGTGATGTGGGTCAAGTGGAATATCGCTTCCTTGCATTTGGAGACAGTGTTAGTGTCGGTGCAAGATAGGGGCATTGTTTGCGCTAGACATAGGCTGAGAAATCATTTTGGACGCACTCGATGGTACCACTAGGTGATGAGGCTCAAGTGGAAGCTCGTTTCATCCGTTTGGAGATAGTGCCAATGTTGACGCAAGATAGTTGTACGGTTTACGTCGAACGTATCATAGGCTGAGAAATCATTTTGGACGCATCCGATGGAAGTCCTAGGTGACGTGGGTCAAGTGGAATCTCGCTTCTTTCCATTTGGAGACAGTGTTAGTGTCAGTGCAAGATAGGTGCATGGTTTGCACTAGATGTACCAAAGGCTCAGAAATCATTTTGGACACACTCTATGGAACCACTAGGTGACTAGGCTCAAGTGGAAGCTTGTTTCGGCCATTCGAACATAGAGGTAAACTTCACGCAAGATAGATGCACGGTTTGCATCGAACGTACCATAGGCTTAGAAATCATTTTGCACGCACCTGATGGAACTCCTAGGTGACGTGGCTCAAGTGGAAGCTCGTTTCGGTCCATTTGGAGAGAGTGCTAATCTTGACGCAAGATAGTTGCATGGCTTGCGTCGATCGTGCCATAGGCTCAGAAATCATTTGGACGTAGCCAATGGAACTCCTAGGTGACGTGGGTCATTTGTAATCTCACTTCTTTTTGTTTGGAGACAGTGTTAGTGTCGGTGCAAGATAGGTGCATGGCTTGCGCTAGACGTACCATAGGCTGAGAAATCATTTTGGACGTAGTAAATGGTACCACAAGGTGACGAGGCTCAAGTGGACGCTCGTTTCAGTCCGTTTGGAGATAGTGCTAATCTGGACGCAAGATAGGTGCATGGTTTGCGTCGAACATACCATAGACTAGGAAATTGTTTTGGACGCATCCAATGGAACTCCTCGGTGACGTGGGTCATGCGGAACCTCACTTCATTCCTTGTGGAGATAGTGTTAGTGTTGGTGCAAGATAGCTGCAATGTTTGCGCTAGACATAGGCTCATAAATTGTTTTGGACGCACCTGATGGTACCACTAGGTGACGTGGCTCATGTGGAAGCTCGTTTCAATCTGTTTGGAGATAGTGCTAATCTTGATGCAAGATTGGTGCACGGTTTGCATCGAACATACATAGGCTGGGAAATCGTTTTGGATGCACCCAATGGAACACCTAGGTGACATGGGTCATTTGGAACCTCACTTCTTTCCTAATGGAGACAGTGTTAGTGTCGGTGCAAGATTGGTGCATGGTTTGCGCTAGACGTACCATAGGCTCAGAAATCATTTTGGATGCACTCGATCGTACCACCAGGTGATGAGGCTCAAGTGGAAGCTCAATTCGGTCCGTTTGGAGATAGTGCCAATGTTGACGCAAGATAGTTGTACGGTTTGCATCGAACGTATCATAGGCTCAAAAATCATTTTGGACGCATCCGATGGAACTCCTAGGTGACATGGGTCAAGTGGAGTATCGCTTCATTCCATTTGGAGACAGTGTTAGTGTCGGTGCAAGGTAGGTTGCGCTAGACATAGGCTGAGAAATCATTTTGGACGCACCTGATGGTACCACTAGGTGACGTGGCTCAAGTGGAAGCTCATTTCAATCTATTTGGAGATAGTGCTAATCTTGATGCAAGATAGGTGCACGGTTTGCGTCGAACATACATAGGCTGGGAAATCATTTTGGACGCACCCGATGGAACTCCTCGGTGACGTGGGTCATGTGGAACCTCACTTCTTTTCCTTATGGAGACAGTGTTAGTGTCGGTGCAAGATTGGTGCATGGTTTGCGCTAGATGTACCATAGGCTCATAAATCATTTTGGACACACTCGATGGTACCACTAGGTCATGAGGCTCAAGTGGAAGCTCGTTTCGGTCCGTTTGGAGATAGTGCCAATGTTGACGCAAGATAGTTGTACGGTTTGTGTCGAACGTATCATAGGCTCAAAAATCGTTTTGGACGCACCCGATGGAACACCTAGGTGACGTGGGTCAAGTGGAATATCACTTCTTTCCATTTGGAGACAGTGTTAGTGTTGATGCAAGATAGTTGCATTGTTTGCGCTAGACATAGACTGAGAAATCATTCTGGACGCACCTGATTGTACCACTAGGTGACGTGGCTCAAGTGGAAGCTTGTTTTCAGTCTGTTTGGAGATAGTGCTAATCTTGACGCAAGATAGGTGCACGGTTTGCGTCGAACATACATAGGCTGGGAAATCATTTTGGACGCACCCGATGGAACTCCTCGGTGACGTGGGTCATGTGGAACCTCACTTCTTTCCTTATGGAGACAGTGTTAGTGTCGGTGCAAGATTGGTGCATGGTTTGCGCTAGATGTACCATAGGCTCAGAAATCATTTTGGACGCACTCGATGGTACCACTAGGTCATGAGGCTCAAGTGGAAGCTCGTTTCGGTCCGTTTGGAGATAGTGCCAATGTTGACGCAAGATAGTTGTACGGTTTGTGTCGAACGTATCATAGGCTCAAAAATCGTTTTGGACGCACCCGATGGAACACCTAGGTGACGTGGGTCAAGTGGAATATCGCTTCTTTCCATTTGGAGACAGTGTTAGTGTTGATGCAAGATAGTTGCATTGTTTGCGCTAGACATAGACTGAGAAATCATTCTGGACGCACCTGATGGTACCACTAGGTGACGTGGCTCAAGTGGAAGCTTGTTTTCAGTCTGTTTGGAGATAATGCTAATCTTGATGCAAGATAGGTGCACGGTTTGCGTCGAACATACATAGGCTAGGAAAATCATTTTGGACGCACCCGATGGAACTCCAAGGTGTCGTGGGTCATGTGGAACCTCACTTCTTTCCTTATGGAGACAGTGTTAGTGTCGATGCAAGATTGGTGCATGGTTTGCGCTAGACGTACCATAGGCTCAGAAATCATTTTGGACGCACTCGATGGTACCACTAGGTGATGAGGCTCAAGTGGAAGCGCGTTTTGGTCCGTTTGGAGATAGTGCCAATGTTGACGCAAGATAGTTGTACGGTTTGCATCGAACGTATCATAGGCTCAAAAATCATTTTGGACGCATCCGATGGAACTCCTAAGTGACATGGGTCAAGTGGATTATCGCTTCATTCCATTTGGAGACAGTGTTAGTGTCGGTGCAAGGTAGGTTGCGCTAGACATAGGCTGAGAAATCATTTTGGATGCACCTAATGGTACCACTAGGTGACGTGGCTCAAGTGGAAGCTCGTTTAAGTCTGTTTGGAGATAGTGCTAATCTTGACGCAAGATAGGTGCACGCTTTGCGTCGAACATACATAGGCTAGGAAATCATTTTGGACGCACCTGATGGAACTCCTAGGTGACGTGGGTCATGTGGAACCTCACTTCTTTTCTTATGGAGACAGTGTTAGTGTCGGTGCAAGATTGGTGCATGGTTTGCGCTAGACGTAGCATAGGCTCAGAAATTGTTTTGGACGTACTCGATGGTACCACTAGGTCATGAGGCTCAAGTGGAAGGTCGTTTTGGTCCATTTGGAGATAGTGCCAATGTTGACGCAAGATAGTTGTACGGTTTGCGTCGAACATACCAAAAGCTGGTAAATCATTTTGGACGCACCCGATGGAACTCCTAGGTGACGTGGGTCATGTAGAACCTCACTTCTTTCCTTGTGGAGACAGTGTTAGTGTTGGTGCAAGCTAGGTGCATTGTTTGCACTAGACATAGGCTCTGAAATCATTTTGGACGCACCTGATGGTACCACTAGGTGACGTGGCTCAAGTGGAAGCTTGTTTTCAGTCTATTTGGAGATAATGCTAATCTTGATGCAAGATAGGTGCACGGTTTGCGTCGAACATACATAGGCTGGGAAAATCATTTTGGACACACCCGATGGAACTCCAAGGTGACGTGGGTCATGTGGAACCTCACTTCTTTCCTTATGGAGATAGTGTTAGTGTCGGTGCAAGATTGGTGCATGGTTTGCGCTAGACGTACCATAGGCTCAGAAATCATTTTGGACGCACTCGATGGTACCACTAGGTGATGAGGCTCAAGTGGAAGCGCGTTTTGGTCTGTTTGGAGATAGTGCCAATGTTGACGCAAGATAGTTGTACGGTTTGCATTGAACGTATCATAGGCTCAAAAATCATTTTGGACGCATCCGATGGAACTCCTAGGTGACATGGGTCAAGTGGATTATCGCTTCATTCCATTTGGAGACAGTGTTAGTGTCAGTGCAAGGTAGGTTGCGCTAGACATAGGCTGAGAAATCATTTTGGACGCACCTGATGGTACCACTAGGTGATGTGGCTCAAGTGGAAGCTCATTTCAGTCTATTTGGAGATAGTGCTAATCTTGACGCAAGATTGGTGCACGGTTTGCGTCGAACATACATAGGCTGGGAAATCATTTTGGACGCACCGGATGGAACTCCTCAGTGACGTGGGTCATGTGGAACCTCACTTCTTTCCTTATGGAGACAGTGTTAGTGTCGGTGCAAGATTGGTGGATGGTTTGCTCTAGACGTACCATAGGCTCAGAAATCATTTTGGACGCACTCGATGGTACCACTAGGTCATGAGGCTCAAGTGGAAGCTCGTTTCGGTACGTTTGGAGATAGTGCCAATGTTGATGCAAGATAGTTGTACGGTTTGCGTCGAACGTATCATAGGCTCAAAAATCGTTTTGGACGCACCCGATGGAACTCCTAGGTGACATGGGTCAAGTGGAATATCGCTTCTTTCCATTTGGAGATAGTGTTAGTGTTGATGCAAGATAGGTGCATTGTTTGCCCTAGACATAGGCTGAGAAATCATTTTGGACGCACCTAATGGTACCACTAGGTGACATGGCTCAAGTGGAAGCTTGTTTCAGTCTATTTGGAGATAGTGCTAATCTTGACGCAAGATAGTTGCACGGTTTGCGTTGAACATACATAGGCTAGGAAATCGTTTTGGACGCACCCGATGGAACTCCTAGGTGATGTGGGTCATGTGCAACCTCACTTCTTTCCTAATGGAGACAGTGTTAGTGTCGGTGCAAGCTAGGTGCATTGTTTGCGCTAGACATAGGCTCTGAAATCATTTTGGACGCACCTGATGGTACCACCAGGTGACGTGGCTCAAGTGGAAGCTTGTTTTCAGTCTGTTTGGAGATAGTGCTAATCTTGACGCAAGATAGGTGCACGGTTTGCGTCAAACATACATAGGCTGGGAAATCATTTTGGACACACCCAATGGAACTCCAAGGTGACGTGGGTCATGTGGAACCTCACTTCTTTCCTTATGGAGACAGTGTTAGTGTCGGTGCAAGATTGGTGCATGGTTTGCGCTAGACGCACCATAGGCTTAGAAATCGTTTTGGACGCACTCGATGGTACCACTAGGTGATGAGGCTCAAGTGGAAGCTCGTTTTGGTCCATTTGGAGATAGTGCCAATGTTGACGCAAGATAGTTGTACGGTTTGCGTCGAACGTATCATAGGCTCAAAAATCATTCTGGATGCATCTGATGGAACACCTAGGTGATGTGGGTCAAGTGGAATATCGCTTCTTTCCATTTGGAGACTGTGTCAGTGTCGGTGCAAGATAGGTTGCGCTAGACATAGGCTGAGAAATCATTTTGGACACACCTAATGGTACCACTAGGTGACATGGCTCAAGTGGAAGCTTGTTTCAGTCTGTTTGGAGATAGTGCTAATCTTGACGCAAGATAGTTGCACGGTTTGCGTCGAACATACATAGGCTAGGAAATCATTTTGGACGCACCCGATGGAACTTCTAGGTGATGTGGGTCATGTGGAACCTCACTTCTTTCCTTATGGAGACAGGGTTAGTGGTGGTGCAAGATTGGTGCATGGTTTGCGCTAGACGTACCATAGGCTCGGAAATTGTTTTGGACGCACTCGATGGTACCACTAGGTGATGAGGCTCAAGTGGAAGCTCATTTTGGTCCATTTGGTGATAGTGTCAATGTTGACGCAAGATAGTTGTATGGTTTGCGTCGAACATATCATAGGCTCAAAAATCATTTTGGACGCATCCGATGGAACTCCCAGGTGACGTGGGTCAAGTGAAATATCGCTTCTTTCCATTTGGAGATAGTGTTAGTGTCGGTGCAAGATAGGTGCACTGTTTGCGCTAGACATAGGCTAAGAAATCATTTTGGACGCACCTGATGGTACCAATAGGTGATGTGGCTCAAGTGGAAGCTTGTTTTCAGTCTGTTTGGAGATAGTGCTAATCTTGACGCAAGATAGGTGCACGGTTTGCGTCGAACATATTTTGGACGCACCCGATGGAACTCCAAGGTGACATGGGTCATGTGGAACCTCACTTCTTTCCTTATGGAGATAGTGTTAGTGTCGGTGCAAGATTGCTTCATGTTTTGCGCTAGACGTACCATAGGCTCAGAAATCATTTTGGACGCACTCGATGGTACCACTAGGTGATGAGGCTCAAGTGGAAGCGCGTTTCGGTCTGTTTGGAGATAGTGCCAATGTTGACGCAAGATAGTTGTACGGTTTGCATTGAACGTATCATAGGCTCAAAAATCATTTTGGACGCATCCGATGGAACTCCTAGGTGACATGGGTCAAGTGGATTATCGCTTCATTCCATTTGGAGACAGTGTTATTGTCGGTGCAAGGTAGGTTGCGCTAGACATAGGCTGAGAAATCATTTTGGACGCACCTGATGGTACCACTAGGTGACATGGCTCAAGTGGAAGCTCATTTCAGTCTATTTGGAGATAGTGCTAATCTTGACGCAAGATAGGTGCACGGTTTGCGTCGAACATACATAGGCTAGGAAATCATTTTGGACGCACCGGATGGAACTCCTCGGTGACGTGGGTCATGTGGAACCTCACTTCTTTCCTTATGGAGACAGTGTTAGTGTCGGTGCAAGATTGGTGCATGGTTTGCTCTAGACATACCATAGGCTCAGAAATCGTTTTGGACGCACTCGATGGTACCACTAGGTCATGAGGCTCAAGTGGAAGCTCGTTTCGGTACGTTTGGAGATAGTGCCAATGTTGATGCAAGATAGTTGTATGGTTTGCGTCGAACGTATCATAGGCTCAAAAATCGTTTTGGACGCACTCGATGGAACTCCTAGGTGACATGGGTCAAGTGGAATATCACTTCTTTCCATTTGGAGATAGTGTTAGTGTTGATGCAAGATAGGTGCATTGTTTGCGCTAGACATAGGCTGAGAAATCATTTTGGACGCACCTAATGGTACCACTAGGTGACATGGCTCAAGTGGAAGCTTGTTTCAGTCTGTTTGGAGATAGTGCTAATCTTGACGCAAGATAGTTGCACGGTTTGCGTCGAACATACATAGGCTAGGAAATCGTTTTGGACGCACCCGATGGAACTCCTAGGTGATGTGGGTCATGTGCAACCTCACTTCTTTCCTAATGGAGATAGTGTTAGTGTCGGTGCAAGCTAGGTGCATCGTTTGCGCTAGACATAGGCTCTGAAATCATTTTGGACGCACCTGATGGTACCACCAGGTGACGTGGCTCAAGTGGAAGCTTGTTTTCAGTCTGTTTGGAGATAGTGCTAATCTTGACGCAAGATAGGTGCATGGTTTGCGTCAAACATACATAGGCTGGGAAATCATTTTGGACACACCCGATGGAACTCCAAGGTGACGTGGGTCATGTGGAACCTCACTTCTTTCCTTATGGAGACAGTGTTAGTGTCGGTGCAAGATTGGTGCATGGTTTGCGCTAGACGCACCATAGGCTTAGAAATCGTTTTGGATGCACTCGATGGTACCACTAGGTGATGAGGCTCAAGTGGAAGCTCGTTTCAGTCCATTTGGAGATAGTGCCAATGTTGATGCAAGATAGTTGTACGGTTTGCGTCGAACATATCATAGGCTGAAAAATCATTTTGGATGCATCTGATGGAAGTCTTCGGTGATGTGGGTCAAGTGGAATATCGCTTCTTTGCATTTGGAGACTGTGTCAGTGTCGGTGCAAGATAGGTTGCGCTAGACATAGGCTAAGAAATCATTTTGGACGCACCTAATGGTACCACTAGGTGACGTGGCTCAAGTGGAAGCTTGTTTCAGTCTGTTTGGAGATAGTGCTAATCTTGATGCAAGATAGTTGCACGGTTTGCGTCGAACATACATAGGCTAGGAAATCATTTTGGACGCACCCGATGGAACTTCTAGGTGATGTGGGTCATGTGGAACCTCACTTCTTTCCTTATGGAGACAGGGTTAGTGGCGGTGCAAGATTGGTGCATGGTTTGCGCTAGACGTACCATAGGCTCAGAAATTGTTTTGGACGCACTCGATGGTACCACTAGGTGATGAGGCTCAAGTGGAAGCTCGTTTCGGTCCGTTTGGAGATAGTGCCAATGTTGACGCAAGATAGTTGTACGGTTTGTGTCGAACATATCATAGGCTCAAAAATCATTTTGGACACACCCGATGGAACTCCTAGGTGACGTGGGTCAAGTGGAATATCGCTTCTTTCCATTTGGAGACAGTGTTAGTGTTGATGCAAGATAGTTGCATTGTTTGCGCTAGACATAGACTGAGAAATCATTCTGGACGCACCTGATGGTACCACTAGGTGACGTGGCTCAAGTGGAAGCTTGTTTTCAGTCTGTTTGGAGATAATGCTAATCTTGATGCAAGATAGGTGCACGGTTTGCGTCGAACATACATAGGCTAGGAAAATCATTTTGGACGCACCCGATGGAACTCCAAGGTGTCGTGGGTCATGTGGAACCTCACTTCTTTCCTTATGGAGACAGTGTTAGTGTCGGTGCAAGATTGGTGCATGGTTTGCGCTAGACGTACCATAGGCTCAGAAATCATTTTGGACGCACTCGATGGTACCACTAGGTGATGAGGCTCAAGTGGAAGCGCGTTTTGGTCCGTTTGGAGATAGTGCCAATGTTGACGCAAGATAGTTGTACGGTTTGCATCGAACGTATCATAGGCTCAAAAATCATTTTGGACGCATCCGATGGAACTCCTAAGTGACATGGGTCAAGTGGATTATCGCTTCATTCCATTTGGAGACAGTGTTAGTGTCGGTGCAAGGTAGGTTGCGCTAGACATAGGCTGAGAAATCATTTTGGATGCACCTAATGGTACCACTAGGTGACGTGGCTCAAGTGGAAGCTCGTTTAAGTCTGTTTGGAGATAGTGCTAATCTTGACGCAAGATAGGTGCACGGTTTGCGTCGAACATACATAGGCTAGGAAATCATTTTGGACGCACCTGATGGAACTCCTAGGTGACGTGGGTCATGTGGAACCTCACTTCTTTTCTTATGGAGACAGTGTTAGTGTCGGTGCAAGATTGGTGCATGGTTTGCGCTAGACGTAGCATAGGCTCAGAAATTGTTTTGGACGTACTCGATGGTACCACTAGGTCATGAGGCTCAAGTGGAAGGTCGTTTTGGTCCGTTTGGAGATAGTGCCAATGTTGACGCAAGATAGTTGTACGGTTTGCGTCGAACATACCAAAAGCTGGTAAATCATTTTGGACGCACCCGATGGAACTCCTAGGTGACGTGGGTCATGTAGAACCTCACTTCTTTCCTTGTGGAGACAGTGTTAGTGTCGGTGCAAGCTAGGTGCATTGTTTGCACTAGACATAGGCTCTGAAATCATTTTGGACGCACCTGATGGTACCACTAGGTGACGTGGCTCAAGTGGAAGCTTGTTTTCAGTCTATTTGGAGATAATGCTAATCTTGATGCAAGATAGGTGCACGGTTTGCGTCGAACATACATAGGCTGGGAAAATCATTTTGGACACACCCGATGGAACTCCAAGGTGACGTGGGTCATGTGGAACCTCACTTCTTTCCTTATGGAGATAGTGTTAGTGTTGGTGCAAGATTGGTGCATGGTTTGCGCTAGACGTACCATAGGCTCAGAAATCATTTTGGACGCACTCGATGGTACCACTAGGTGATGAGGCTCAAGTGGAAGCGCGTTTTGGTCTGTTTGGAGATAGTGCCAATGTTGACGCAAGATAGTTGTACGGTTTGCATTGAATGTATCATAGGCTCAAAAATCATTTTGGACGCATCCGATGGAACTCCTAGGTGACATGGGTCAAGTGGATTATCACTTCATTCCATTTGGAGACAGTGTTAGTGTCAGTGCAAGGTAGGTTGCGCTAGACATAGGCTGAGAAATCATTTTGGACGCACCTGATGGTACCACTAGGTGACGTGGCTCAAGTGGAAGCTCATTTCAGTCTATTTGGAGATAGTGCTAATCTTGACGCAAGATTGGTGCACGGTTTGCGTCGAACATACATAGGCTGGGAAATCATTTTGGACGCACCGGATGGAACTCCTCAGTGACGTGGGTCATGTGGAACCTCACTTCTTTCCTTATGGAGACAGTGTTAGTGTCGGTGCAAGATTGGTGGATGGTTTGCTCTAGACGTACCATAGGCTCAGAAATCATTTTGGACGCACTCGATGGTACCACTAGGTCATGAGGCTCAAGTGGAAGCTCGTTTCGGTACGTTTGGAGATAGTGCCAATGTTGATGCAAGATAGTTGTACGGTTTGCGTCGAACGTATCATAGGCTCAAAAATCGTTTTGGACGCACCCGATGGAACTCCTAGGTGACATGGGTCAAGTGGAATATCGCTTCTTTCCATTTGGAGATAGTGTTAGTGTTGATGCAAGATAGGTGCATTGTTTGCCCTAGACATAGGCTGAGAAATCATTTTGGACGCACCTAATGGTACCACTAGGTGACATGGCTCAAGTGGAAGCTTGTTTCAGTCTATTTGGAGATAGTGCTAATCTTGACGCAAGATAGTTGCACGGTTTGCGTTGAACATACATAGGCTAGGAAATCATTTTGGACGCACCCGATGGAACTCCTAGGTGATGTGGGTCATGTGCAACCTCACTTCTTTCCTAATGGAGACAGTGTTAGTGTCGGTGCAAGCTAGGTGCATTGTTTGCGCTAGACATAGGCTCTGAAATCATTTTGGACGCACCTGATGGTACCACCAGGTGACGTGGCTCAAGTGGAAGCTTGTTTTCAGTCTGTTTGGAGATAGTGCTAATCTTGACGCAAGATAGGTGCACGGTTTGCGTCAAACATACATAGGCTGGGAAATCATTTTGGACACACCCAATGGAACTCCAAGGTGACGTGGGTCATGTGGAACCTCACTTCTTTCCTTATGGAGACAGTGTTAGTGTCGGTGCAAGATTGGTGCATGGTTTGCGCTAGACGCACCATAGGCTTAGAAATCGTTTTGGACGCACTCGATGGTACCACTAGGTGATGAGGCTCAAGTGGAAGCTCGTTTTGGTCCATTTGGAGATAGTGCCAATGTTGACGCAAGATAGTTGTACGGTTTGCGTCGAACGTATCATAGGCTCAAAAATCGTTCTGGATGCATCTGATGGAACACCTAGGTGATGTGGGTCAAGTGGAATATCGCTTCTTTCCATTTGGAGACTGTGTCAGTGTTGGTGCAAGATAGGTTGCGCTAGACATAGGCTGAGAAATCATTTTGGACACACCTAATGGTACCACTAGGTGACATGGCTCAAGTGGAAGCTTGTTTCAGTCTGTTTGGAGATAGTGCTAATCTTGACGCAAGATAGTTGCACGGTTTGCGTCGAACATACATAGGCTAGGAAATCATTTTGGACGCACCCGATGGAACTTCTAGGTGATGTGGGTCATGTGGAACCTCACTTCTTTCCTTATGGAGACAGGGTTAGTGGCGGTGCAAGATTGGTGCATGGTTTGCGCTAGACGTACCATAGGCTCGGAAATTGTTTTGGACGCACTCGATGGTACCACTAGGTGATGAGGCTCAAGTGGAAGCTCATTTTGGTCCATTTGGTGATAGTGTCAATGTTGACGCAAGATAGTTGTATGGTTTGCGTCGAACATATCATAGGCTCAAAAATCATTTTGGACGCATCCGATGGAACTCCCAGGTGACGTGGGTCAAGTGAAATATCGCTTTTTTCCATTTGGAGATAGTGTTAGTGTCGGTGCAAGATAGGTGCACTGTTTGCGCTAGACATAGGCTAAGAAATCATTTTGGACGCACCTGATGGTACCAATAGGTGATGTGGCTCAAGTGGAAGCTTGTTTTTAGTCTGTTTGGAGATAGTGCTAATCTTGACGCAAGATAGGTGCACGGTTTGCGTCGAACATATTTTGGACGCACCCGATGGAACTCCAAGGTGACGTGGGTCATGTGGAACCTCACTTCTTTCCTTATGGAGATAGTGTTAGTGTCGGTGCAAGATTGCTTCATGTTTTGCGCTAGACGTACCATAGGCTCAGAAATCATTTTGGACGCACTCGATGGTACCACTAGGTGATGAGGCTCAAGTGGAAGCGCGTTTCGGTCTGTTTGGAGATAGTGCCAATGTTGACGCAAGATAGTTGTACGGTTTGCATTGAACGTATCATAGGCTCAAAAATCATTTTGGACGCATCCGATGGAACTCCTAGGTGACATGGGTCAAGTGGATTATCGCTTCATTCCATTTGGAGACAGTGTTATTGTCGGTGCAAGGTAGGTTGCGCTAGACATAGGCTGAGAAATCATTTTGGACGCACCTGATGGTACCACTAGGTGACATGGCTCAAGTGGAAGCTCATTTCAGTCTATTTGGAGATAGTGCTAATCTTGACGCAAGATAGGTGCACGGTTTGCGTCGAACATACATAGGCTAGGAAATCATTTTGGACGCACCGGATGGAACTCCTCGGTGACGTGGGTCATGTGGAACCTCACTTCTTTCCTTATGGAGACAGTGTTAGTGTCGGTGCAAGATTGGTGCATGGTTTGCTCTAGACATACCATAGGCTCAGAAATCATTTTGGACGCACTCGATGGTACCACTAGGTCATGAGGCTCAAGTGGAAGCTCGTTTCGGTACGTTTGGAGATAGTGCCAATGTTGATGCAAGATAGTTGTATGGTTTGCGTCGAACGTATCATAGGCTCAAAAATCGTTTTGGACGCACTCGATGGAACTCCTAGGTGACATGGGTCAAGTGGAATATCACTTCTTTCCATTTGGAGATAGTGTTAGTGTTGATGCAAGATAGGTGCATTGTTTGCGCTAGACATAGGCTGAGAAATCATTTTGGACGCACCTAATGGTACCACTAGGTGACATGGCTCAAGTGGAAGCTTGTTTCAGTCTGTTTGGAGATAGTGCTAATCTTGACGCAAGATAGTTGCACGGTTTGCGTCGAACATACATAGGCTAGGAAATCGTTTTGGACGCACCCGATGGAACTCCTAGGTGATGTGGGTCATGTGCAACCTCACTTCTTTCCTAATGGAGATAGTGTTAGTGTCGGTGCAAGCTAGGTGCATTGTTTGCGCTAGACATAGGCTCTGAAATCATTTTGGACGCACCTGATGGTACCACCAGGTGACGTGGCTCAAGTGGAAGCTTGTTTTCAGTCTGTTTGGAGATAGTGCTAATCTTGACGCAAGATAGGTGCATGGTTTGCGTCAAACATACATAGGCTGGGAAATCATTTTGGACACACCCGATGGAACTCCAAGGTGACGTGGGTCATGTGGAACCTCACTTCTTTCCTTATGGAGACAGTGTTAGTGTCGGTGCAAGATTGGTGCATGGTTTGCGCTAGACGCACCATAGGCTTAGAAATCGTTTTGGATGCACTCGATGGTACCACTAGGTGATGAGGCTCAAGTGGAAGCTCGTTTCAGTCCATTTGGAGATAGTGCCAATGTTGATGCAAGATAGTTGTACGGTTTGCGTCGAACATATCATAGGCTGAAAAATCATTTTGGATGCATCTGATGGAAGTCTTCGGTGATGTGGGTCAAGTGGAATATCGCTTCTTTGCATTTGGAGACTGTGTCAGTGTCGGTGCAAGATAGGTTGCGCTAGACATAGGCTAAGAAATCATTTTGGACGCACCTAATGGTACCACTAGGTGACGTGGCTCAAGTGGAAGCTTGTTTCAGTCTGTTTGGAGATAGTGCTAATCTTGACGCAAGATAGTTGCACGGTTTGCGTCGAACATACATAGGCTAGGAAATCATTTTGGACGCACCCGATGGAACTTCTAGGTGATGTGGGTCATGTGGAACCTCACTTCTTTCCTTATGGAGACAGGGTTAGTGGCGGTGCAAGATTGGTGCATGGTTTGCGCTAGACGTACCATAGGCTCAGAAATTGTTTTGGACGCACTCGATGGTACCACTAGGTGATGAGGCTCAAGTGGAAGCTCATTTTGGTCCATTTGGTGATAGTGTCAATGTTGACGCAAGATAGTGGTATGGTTTGCGTCGAACATATCATAGGCTCAAAAATCATTTTGGACGCATCCGATGGAACTCCTAGGTGACGTGGGTCAAGTGGAATATCGCTTCTTTCCATTTGGAGATAGTGTTAGTGTCGGTGCAAGATAGGTGCACTGTTTGCGCTAGACATAGGCTAAGAAATCATTTTGGACGCACCTGATGGTACCAATAGGTGATGTGGCTCAAGTGGAAGCTTGTTTTTAGTCTGTTTGGAGATAGTGCTAATCTTGACGCAAGATAGGTGTATGGTTTGCGTCGAACATACATAGGCTAGGAAATCATTTTGGATGCACCTGATAGAACTCCTAGGTGACGTGGGTCATGTGGCACCTGACTTCTTTCCTTATGGAGACAGTGATAGTGTCGGTGTAAGATTGGTGCATGGTTTGCGCTAGACGTACCATAGGCTCAGAAAATTGTTTTGGATGCACTCGATGGTACCACTAGGTGATGAGGCTCAAGTTGAAGCTCGTTTTGTCCATTTGGAGGTAGTGACAATGTTAATGCAAGATAGTTGTATGGTTTGCGTTGAACGTATCATAGGTTCAAAAATCATTTTGGACGCATCCGATGGAACTCCTAGGTGACATGGGTCAAGTGGAATATCGCTTCTTTGCATTTGGAGACAGTGTTAGTGTCGGTGCATTGTTTGCGCTAGACATAGGCTAAGAAATCGTTTTGGACGTACTCGATGGTACCACTAGGTGATGAGGCTCAAGTGGAAGCTCGTTTCGTCCGTTTGGAGATAGTGCCAATGTTGACGCAAGATAGTTGTACGGTTTACGTCGAACGTATCATAGGCTGAGAAATCATTTTGGACGCATCCGATGGAAGTCCTAGGTGACATGGGTCAAGTAGAATCTCACTTCTTTCCATTTGGAGACTATTAGTGTCAGTGCAAGATAGGTGCATGGTATGCACTAGACATACCATAGGCTCAGAAATCATTTTGGACACACTCTATGGTACCACTAGGTGACTAGGCTCAAGTGGAAGCTCGTTTCGGCCATTCGAACGTAGAGGTAAACTTGACGCAAGATAGGTGCACGGTTTGCATCGAACGTACCATAGGCTTAGAAATCATTTTCGACGCACCTGATGGAACTCCTAGGTGACGTGGCTCAAGTGGAAGCTCGTTTCGGTCCATTTGGAGATAGTGCTAATCTTGACGCAAGATAGTTGCATGGCTTGCGTCGATCATGCCATTGGCTCAGAAATCATTTGGACGTAGCCAATGGAACTCCTAGGTGACGTGGGTCATTTGTAATCTCACTTCTTTTTGTTTGGAGATAGTGTTAGTGTTGGTGCAAGCTAGGTGCATTGTTTGCGCTAGACATAGGCTCTGAAATCATTTTGGACGCAACTGATGGTACCACTAGGTGACGTGGCTCAAGTGGAAGCTTGTTTTTAGTCTGTTTGGAGATAGTGCTAATCTTGACGCAAGATAGTTGCACGGTTTGCGTCGAACATACATAGGCTGGGAAATCATTTTGGACGCACCCGATGGAACTTCTAGGTGATGTGGGTCATGTGGAACCTCACTTCTTTCCTTATGGAGACAGGGTTAGTGGCGGTGCAAGATTGGTGCATGGTTTGCGCTAGACGTACCATAGGCTCAGAAATTGTTTTGGACGCACTCGATGGTACCACTAGGTGATGAGGCTCAAGTGGAAGCTCATTTTGGTCCATTTGGTGATAGTGTCAATGTTGACGCAAGATAGTGGTATGGTTTGCGTCGAACATATCATAGGCTCAAAAATCATTTTGGACGCATCCGATGGAACTCCTAGGTGACGTGGGTCAAGTGGAATATCGCTTCTTTCCATTTGGAGATAGTGTTAGTGTCGGTGCAAGATAGGTGCATTGTTTGCGCTAGACATAGGCTAAGAAATCATTTTGGACGCACCTGATGGTACCAATAGGTGATGTGGCTCAAGTGGAAGCTTGTTTTTAGTCTGTTTGGAGATAGTGCTAATCTTGACGCAAGATAGGTGCATGGTTTGCGTCGAACATACATAGGCTAGGAAATCATTTTGGATGCACCTGATGGAAACTCCTAGGTGACGTGGGTCATGTGGCACCTGACTTCTTTCCTTATGGAGACAGTGATAGTGTCGGTGTAAGATTGGTGCATGGTTTGCGCTAGACGTACCATAGGCTCAGAAAATTGTTTTGGATGCACTCGATGGTACCACTAGGTGATGAGGCTCAAGTCGAAGCTCGTTTTGTCCATTTGGAGGTAGTGACAATGTTAATGCAAGATAGTTGTATGGTTTGCGTTGAACATATCATAGGTTCAAAAATCATTTTGGACGCATCCGATGGAACTCCTAGGTGACATGGGTCAAGTGGAATATCGCTTCTTTGCATTTGGAGACAGTGTTAGTGTCGGTGCATTGTTTGCGCTGGACATAGGCTGAGAAATCATTTTGGACGTACTCGATGGTACCACTAGGTGATGAGGCTCAAGTGGAAGCTCGTTTCGTCCGTTTGGAGATAGTGCCAATGTTGACGCAAGATAGTTGTACGGTTTACGTCGAACGTATCATAGGCTGAGAAATCATTTTGGACGCATCCGATGGAAGTCCTAGGTGACGTGGGTCAAGTAGAATCTCACTTCTTTCCGTTTGGAGACTATTAGTGTCAGTGCAAGATAGGTGCATGGTTTGCACTAGACATACCAAAGGCTCAGAAATCATTTTGGACACACTCTATGGTACCACTAGGTGACTAGGCTCAAGTGGAAGCTCATTTCGGCCATTCGAACGTAGAGGTAAACTTGACGCAAGATAGGTGCACGGTTTGCATCGAACGTACCATAGGCTTAGAAATCATTTTCGACGCACCTGATGGAACTCCTAGGTGACGTGGCTCAAGTGGAAGCTCGTTTCGGTCCATTTGGAGATAGTGCTAATCTTGACGCAAGATAGTTGCATGGCTTGCGTCGATCATGCCATTGGCTCAGAAATCGTTTGGACGTAGCCAATGGAACTCCTAGGTGACGTGGGTCATTTGTAATCTCACTTCTTTTTGTTTGGAGATAGTGTTAGTGTTGGTGCAAGCTAGGTGCATTGTTTGCGCTAGACATAGGCTCTGAAATCATTTTGGACGCAACTGATGGTACCACTAGGTGACGTGGCTCAAGTGGAAGCTTGTTTTTAGTCTGTTTGGAGATAGTGCTAATCTTGACGCAAGATAGGTGCACGGTTTGCGTCGAACATACATAGGCTGGGAAATCATTTTGGACGCACTCGATGGAACTCCTAGGTGACGTGGGTCATGTGGAACCTCACTTCTTTCCTTATGGAGACAGTGTTAGTGTCGGTGCAAGATTGGTGCATGGTTTGCGCTAGACGTATGATAGGCTTAGAAATCATTTTGGATGCACTCGATCACTAGGTGATGAGGCTCAAGTGGAAGCTCATTTTGGTCCATTTGGAGATAGTGCCAATGTTGACGCAAGATAGTTCTTGTTTCAGTCTGTTTGGAGATAGTGCTAATCTTGACGCAAGATAGTTGCACGGTTTGCGTCGAACATACATAGGCTAGGAAAACATTTTGGATGCACCTGATGGGACTCCTAGGTGATGCGGGTCATGTGCAACCTCACTTCTTTCCTTATGGAGACAGTGTTAGTGGTGGTGCAAGATTGGTGCATGGTTTGCGCTAGATGTACCATAGGCTCAGAAATCGTTTTGGACGCACTCGATGGTACCACTAGGTGATGAGGCTCAAGTGGAAGCTCATTTCGGTCCGTTTGGTGATGGTGCCAAGGTTGATGCAAGATAGTTGTACGGTTTGCGTCGAACGTATCATAGGCTCAAAAATCATTTTGGACGCATCCGATGGAACTCCTAGGTGACGTGGGTCAAGTGGAATATCGCTTCTTTCCATTTGGAGATAGTGTTAGTGTCGGTGCAAGATATGTGCACTGTTTGCGCTAGACATAGGCTGAGAAATCATTTTGGACGCACCTGATGGTACCAATAGGTGACGTGGCTCAAGTGGAAGCTTGTTTTCAGTCTGTTTGGATAGTGCTAATCTTGACGCAAGATAGGTGCACGGTTTGTGTCAAACATACATAGGCTAGGAAATCATTTTGGATGCACCTGATGGAACTCCTAGGTGATGTGGGTCCTGTGGAACCTCACTTCTTTTCTTATGGAGATAGTGTTAGTGTCGGTGCATGATTGGTGCATGGTTTGCGCTAGACGTACCATAGGCTCAGAAATTGTTTTGGACGCACTCGATGGTACCACTAGGTGATGAGGCTCAAGTGGAAGCTCGGTTCGGTCCGTTTGGAGATAGTGCCAATGTTGACGCAAGATAGTTGTATAGTTTGTGTCGAACGTATCATAGGCTCAAAAATCATTTTGGACGCATCCGATGGAACTCCTAGGTGACGTGGGTCAAGTGGAATATCGCCTCTTTCCATTTGGAGACAGTGTTAGTGTTGGTGCAACATAGGTTGCGCTAGACATAGGCTGAGAAATCATTTTGGACACACCTGATGGTACCACTAGGTGACATGGCTCAAGTGGAAGCTCGTTTCAGTCTGTTTGGAGATAGTGCTAATCTTGACACAAGATAGGTGCACGGTTTGCGTCGAACATACATAGGCTGGGAAATCATTTTGGACGCACCCGATGGAACTCCTAGGTGACGTGGGTCATGTGGAACCTTACTTCTTTCCTTATGGAGACAGTGTTAGTATCGGTGCAAGATAGGTGCATGGTTTGCGCTAGATGTACCATAGGCTCAGAAATCGTTTTGGACGCACTCGATGGTACCACTAGGTGATGAGGCTCAAGTGGAAGCTCATTTCGGTCCGTTTGGTGATGGTGCCAAGGTTGATGCAAGATAGTTGTACGGTTTGCGTCGAACGTATCATAGGCTCAAAAATCATTTTGGACGCATCCGATGGAACTCCTAGGTGACGTGGGTCAAGTGGAATATCGCTTCTTTCCATTTGGAGATAGTGTTAGTGTCGGTGCAAGATAGGTGCACTGTTTGCGCTAGACATAGGCTGAGAAATCATTTTGGACGCACCTGATGGTACCAATAGGTGATGTGGCTCAAGTGGAAGCTTGTTTTCAGTCTGTTTGGAGATAGTGCTAATCTTGACGCAAGATAGGTGCACGGTTTGTGTCAAACATACATAGGCTGGGAAATCATTTTGGATGCACCTGATGGAACTCCTAGGTGACGTGGGTCCTGTGGAACCTCACTTCTTTTCTTATGGAGATAGTGTTAGTGTCGGTGCATGATTGGTGCATGGTTTGCGCTAGACGTACCATAGGCTCAGAAATTATTTTGGACGCACTCGATGGTACCACTAGGTGATGAGGCTCAAGTGGAAGCTCGGTTCGGTCCGTTTGGAGATAGTGCCAATGTTGACGCAAGATAGTTGTATAGTTTGTGTCGAACGTATCATAGGCTCAAAAATCATTTTGGACGCATCCGATGGAACTCCTAGGTGACGTGGGTCAAGTGGAATATCGCCTCTTTCCATTTGGAGACAGTGTTAGTGTCGATGCAACATAGGTTGCGCTAGACATAGGCTGAGAAATCATTTTGGACACACCTGATGGTACCACTAGGTGACATGGCTCAAGTGGAAGCTCGTTTCAGTCTGTTTGGAGATAGTGCTAATCTTGACACAAGATAGGTGCACGGTTTGCGTCGAAGATACATAGGCTGGGAAATCATTTTGGACGCACCCGATGGAACTCCTAGGTGACGTGGGTCATGTGGAACCTCACTTCTTTCCTTATGGAGACAGTGTTAGTGGCGGTGCAAGATTGGTGCATGGTTTGCGCTAGACGTACCATAGGCTCAGAAATCGTTTTGGACGCACTCGATGGAACCATTAGGTGATGAGGCTCAAGTGGAAGCTCGTTTCGTCCGTTTGGAGATAGTGCCAATGTTGACACAAGATAGTTGTACGGTTTGCGTCGAACGTATCATAGGCTCAAAAATCATTTTGGACGCATCCGATGGAACTCCTAGGTGACGTGGGTCAAGTGGAATATCGCTTCTTTGCATTTGGAGACAGTGTTAGTGTTGGTGTAAGATAGGTGCATTGTTTGCACTAGACATAGGCTAAGAAATCGTTTTGGACGCACTCGATGGTACCACTAGGTGATGAGGCTCAAGTGGAAGCTCGTTTCGTCCGTTTGGAGATAGTGCCAATGTTGACGCAAGGTAGTTGGACGGTTTACGTCGAACATATCATAGGCTAAGAAATCGTTTTGGACGCATCCGATGGAAGTCCTAGGTGACGTGGATCAAGTGGAATCTCACTTCTTTTCATTTGGAGACAGTGTTAGTGTCAGTGCAAGATAGGTGCATGGTTTGCACTAGACGTACCATAGGCCCAGAAATCATTTATGACGCACTCTATGGTACCACTAGGTGACGAGGCTCAAGTGGAAGCTCATTTTGGACGCATCCGATGGAAGTCCTAGGTGACATGGGTCAAGTGGAATCTCGCTTCTTTCTATTTGGAGACAGTGTTAGTGTCGGTGCAAGATAGGTGCATGGGCTGCACTAGACGTACCATAGGCTCAGAAATGGTTTTGGACACACTCTATGGTACCACTAGGTGACGGGGCTCAAGTGGAAGCTTGTTTCGGCCATTCGGACATAGAGGTAAACTTGACGCTAGATAGGTGCACGGTTTGCGTCGAATGTACCATAGGCTTAGAAATCATTTTGGACGCACCTGATGGAACTCCTAGGTGACGTGGCTCAAGTGGAAGCTCGTTTCGGTCCATTTGGAGATAGTGCTAATCTTGAGGCAAGATAGTTGCATGGTTTGCGTCGATCGTGCCATAGTCTCATAAATCGTTTGGACGTAGCCAGTGGAACTCCTAGGTGACGTGGGTCATTTGTAATCTCACTTCTTTTTGTTTGGAGACAGTGTTAGTGTCAGTGCAAGATAGGTGCGTGGCTTGCGCTAGACGTACCATAGGCTGAGAAATCATTTTGGACGCAGTAAATGGTACCACTAGGAGACAAGGCTCAAGTGGACGCTCATTTTAGTCTGTTTGGAGATAGTGCTAATCTAGACGCAAGATAGGTGCATGGTTTGCGCCGAACATACCATAGACTGGGAAATCGTTTTGGACGCACCTGATGGAACTCCTAGGTGACTTGGGTCATGTGGAACCTCACTTCATTCCTTATGGAGACAGTGTTAGTGTTGGTGCAAGATAGGTGCATTGTTTGTGCTAGACATAGGCATAGAAATTGTTTTGGACGCACCTGTGGTACCACTAGGTGGACATGGCTCAATGTGGAAGCTCGTTTCAGTCTGTTTGGAGATTAGTGCTAATCTCGACGCAAGATAGGTGCACGGTTTGCGTCGAACAAACATAGGCTAGGAAATCATTTTGGACGCACCCGATGGAACTCGTAGGCGACGTGGGTCATTTGGAACCTCACTTCTTTCCTAACGGAGACAGTGTTAGTGTCGGTGCAAGATTGGTGCATGGTTTGCGCTAGACGTACCACATGCTTAGAAATAATTTTGGACACACTCGATGGTACCACTAGGTGATGAGGCTCAAGTGGAACCTTGTTTTGGTCCGATTGGAGATAGTGCCAATGTTGACGCAAGATAGTTGTACGGTTTGCGTCGAACGTATCATAGGCTCAAAAATCAATTTGGACGCATCCGATGGAACTCCTAGGTGATGTGGGTCAAGTGGAATATCGCTTCTTTCCATTTGGAGATAGTGTTAGTGTCGGTGCAAGGTAGGTTTGCGCTAGACATAGGCTGAGAAATCAGTTTGGACACACCTAATGGTACCACTAGGTGACGTGGCTCAAGTGGAAGCTCGTTTCAGTCTATTTGGAGATAGCGCTAATCTTGACGCAAGATAGGTGCATGGTTTGCGTCGAACATACATAGGCTAGGAAATCGTTTTGGACGCACCCGATGGAACTCCTAGGTGACATGGGTCATCTGGAACCGTCACTTCTTTCCTTAGGAGACAAGTGTTAGTGTCGGTGCAAGATTGTGCATGGTTTGCGCTAGACGTACCATAGGCTCAAAAATGGTTTTGGACGCACTCGATGGTACCACTAGGTGATGAGGACTCAAGAGGAAGCTCGTTTCGGTCCATTTGGAGATAGTGCCAATGTTGACGCAACATAGTTGTATGGTTTGCGTCGAACGTATCATAGGCTCAAAAATCGTTTTGGACACATCCGATGGAAGTCCTAGGTGACATGGGTCAAGTGGAATCTCGCTTCTTTCTATTTGGAGACAGTGTTAGTGTCGGTGCAAGATAGGTGCATGGGCTGCACTAGACATACCATAGGCTCAGAAATTGTTTTGGACGCACTCTATGGTACCACTAGGTCATGAGGCTCAAGTGGAAGCTCATTTTGGCCTCTCGGACATAGAGGTAAACTTGACGCAAGATAGGCGCATGGTTTGCATCGAACGTACCATAGGCTCAGAAATCATTTTAGACGCACCTGATGGAACTCCTAGGTGACGTGGGTCATGTGGAATCTCGCTTCTTTACGTTTGGGGACAGTGTTAGTGTCAGTGCAAGATAGGTGTGTGGTTTGCGCTAGACGTACCATAGGCTAAGAAATCATTTTGGATACACTTGATGGTACCACTAGGTGATGAGGTTCATGTGGAAGCTCATTTCGATCTATTTGGAGATAGTGCTAATCTTGACGCAAGATAGGTGCACGGTTTGCGTCGAACATACTATAGCATGGGAAATCATTTTGGATGCACCCGATGGAACTCCTATGTGACGTGGGTCATGTGGAACCTCACTTCTTTCCTTATGGAGACAGTTTTAGTGTCGGTGCAAGATAGGTGCACGGTTTACGCCAAACATACCATCAGCTCAGAAATCGTTTTGGACGCACCCGATGATACTCCAATGTTATGAGACTCAAGTGAAAGCTCATTTCATTCCATTTGGAGATAGTGCAAATCTTGACGCAAGATAAGTGCACGGTTTGCGTCGAACATACCATAGGCTCGGACATCATTTTGGATGCACCAGATGGAACTCCTAGGTGACGTGGGTCATGTGGAATCTCTCTTCTTTCTGTTTGGAGATAGTGTTAGTGTCGGTGCAAGATAGGCGCATTGTTTGCGCTAGACATAGGCTCAAAAATTGTTTTGGACGCACCTGATGGTACCACTAGGTGACGTGGCTCAAGTGGAAGCTCGTTTCTATCCATTTGGAGATAGTGCTAATCTTGACGCAAGATATTTGCTTGGTTTGCTTTGATCGTGCCATAGGCTCAGAAATCACCCAGTGGAACTCCTAGGTGACGTGGGTCATGTGTAATCTCACTTCTTTTTGTTTGGAGACATTGTTAGTGTCGGTGCAAGATAGGTGCGTGGATTGTGCTAGACGTACCATAGGCTGAGAAATCATTTTGGACGCACTAAATGGTACCACTAGGTGACGAGGCTCAAGTGGAAGCTCGTTTTAGTCCATTTGGAGATAGTGCTAATTTGGACGCAAGATAGTTGCACGGTTTGCGTCGAACATACCATTGCCTGGGAAATCATTTTGGACGCACCCGATGGAATTCCTAGGTGACGTGGGTCATGTCGAACCTGACTTCTTTCCTTATGGAGACAGTGTTAGTGTTGGTGCAAGATAGGTGCATTGTTTGTGCAAGACAAAGGCTCAGAAATTGTTTTGGACGCACCTGATGCTACTCCTTTGTGACGTGGGTCATGTGGAACCTCACATCTTTCCTTATGGAGACAGTTTTAGTGTTGGTGCAAGATAGGTGCATGGTTTGCGCTAGACGTACCATAGGTTCAGAAATCATTTTGGATGCACCTGATTGTACCACTTGGTGACGAGGCCCAAGTGGAAGCTCGTTTCGGTCCTTTGGAGAAAGTGCTAATCTTGACGCAAGATAGGTGCACGGTTTGCGTCGAACGTACCATAGGCTGGGAAATCATTTTGGATGCACCCGATGGAACTCCTAGGTGATGTGGGTCATGTGGAACTTCACTTCTTTCCTTATGGAGACAGTGTTAGTGTCGGTGCAAGATAGTTGCACGGTTTGCACCAAATGTACCGTCAGCTCAGAAATCATTCTAGACGCACCCGATGATGCTCCTTGGTGATGAGGCTCAAGTGAAAGCTCATTTAGGTCCATTTGGAGATAGTGCTAATCTTGATGCAAGATAAGTGCACGGTTTGCGTCGAATGTACCATATGCTCGGACATAATTTTGGACGCACCCGATGGAACTCCTAATTGACATGGGTCATGTGGAATGTCTCTACTTTGTGTTTGGAGACAGTGTTAGTGTATGTGCAAGATAGGGGCTTGGTTTGCGATAGATGTACCATTGGTTCAGAAATCATTTTGGACGCACCTGATGGTACCACTAGGTGACGAGGCTCAAGTGGATGCTCGTTTCGGTCCGTTTGGAGATATTGCTATTCTTGACGCAAGATAGGTGCATGGTTTGCGTCGAGCATACCATGGGCTGGGAAATCATTTTGGACACACCCAATGGAACTCCCAGGTGACATGGGTCATGTGGAACCTCACTTCTTTCCTTATGGACACAGTTTTAGTGTCGGTTTAAGATAGGTGCATGGTTTGCACCAAACGTACCATTAGCTGAGAAATCATTTTGGACGTACCCGATGATACTCCTAGGTGACGAGGCTCAAGTGAAAGCTCATTTTGGTCCATTTGGAGATAGTGCTAATCTTCAGGCAAGATAAGTGCACGGTTTGTGTCGAACATACCATGGGCCTAGATATCGTTTTGGACGCACCCAATGGAACTCCTAGGTGACGTGGGTCATGTGCAATTTCTCTTCTTTCTGTTTGGAGACAGTGTTAGTGCTGGTGCAAGATAGGCGTATTGTTTGCGCTAGACATAGGCTCAGAAATTGTTTTGGACGCACTCGATGGTACCACTAGGTGATGAGGCTCAAGTGGAAGCTCGTTTCGGTCTGTTTGGAGATAGTGCCAATGTTGACGTAAGATAGTTGTACGGTTTGCGTCGGACGTATCATAGGCTCAAAAATTGTTTTGGACGCATCTGATGGAACTCCTAGGTGACGTGGGTCAAGTGGAATATCGCTTCTTTCCATTTGGAGATAGTGTTAGTGTCGGTGCAAGATAGGTTGCGCTAGACATGGGCTGAGAAATCATTTTGGACGCACCTGATGGTACCACTAGGTGACGTGGCTCAAGTGGAAGCTCGTTTCAGTCTATTTGGAGATAGTGCTAATCTTGACACAAGATAGGTGCACGGTTTGTGATATGAACCCGCTAGGGTTTGTGGACGATCTTTCGATGAGAGGCGTGAGATCACTCGATTTGGTGGATGGAGATGACGTTCACGGCCCGACTACAGCCTTCCAAGACCGCGCCTTAGCAACCGATACACCACCTCCAAAGGCCGTCACGATCTTGTGGAGCGCGACAACCAGCCACTAGGGCTCCCGTCCTGCAAGCAATCGAAGAACTAGCAAGAACAAGGAAACAAGCACTGAATTTGCAAGATGGAATTGAAAGCCTCAAACTGAATCTTATTTTGAGTGGGGTTCCGAAGACAAGGAGACGGGCGGCTGGATCAGCACGCGCGCCTACAAGCAAGTAGCAAAGGCTAAACTTGATCTAAACAAAACCCAAGTGTTCCTGGTGGCGGCTAAGGGGTATATGACATGTGGAGGACGACCACAAGAGAGTTTGGGTCATGCTCCAACCCTAGGACACGTCCCTACTGGACTCTAAACGATACAAGCCCATTGGGCTAACTTAAGGTGGCGCAGCACCTTGGACAGAATAGACCTCTTGGTGATTTTTGGGCTGTTGACGCCGTTTATGAGCAGATATAAGTATGAGATCAGATCCGTATGAAAGTAGACTTCATTAGCTTTCCAACAAGTCTAGAATCACCCCAATCCGACTCCGTATGTAACCGTGGCGACCGTCGCAAGTTGGAGGTGTGCTGCAGTCCGAATCCAGCCTACGCGAGTCCTTTTCCCTTTCGGTCTTCTCCTTGATTCCTAATCAAAACAAGAGTGCACGTGTCTCCAAGATCTAAACAGGATGGACAAGAGCTCAAGAAGGAACTCACTTGATGATTAAGTGTTCGAGCACGAGCACGGGTAATAGGACCAGCAGGTGTCGGTGTGGACGGCGTGGATGTATGATCGGTGTTGATGTCCTCATCATCCTCCCTTTCTTGAATTTGAGTCGTCCTCGACTCAAGCTCATCTTCCTCACCCAAATAAGGCTTCAAATCTGCAATGTTAAATGTGGGACTAACCCCAAAATCTGCAGGAAGATCAAGCTTATATGCATTCTCATTTATTCGTTGCATCACTTTAAAAGGACCATCCGCTCTAGGCATCAATTTAGATTTTCTTAATTCAGGAAACCTATCCTTTCGCAAATGCAACCAAACCAAATCTCCAGGTTCAAGAATCAATTCCCTTCTACCTTTATCTCCAGCAAATTTGTACTTAGCATTCATGCGCTCTATGTTTTCTTTAGTGGTTTCATGTAGTTTTAGCATCAATTCAGCACGTTGCTTAGCATCAAAATTCAACTTTTCAGAACTTGGCAATGGCATTAAATCAATAGGAGCACGTGGTAACAAGCCATAAACAATCTCAAAGGGACACATCTTCGTAGTAGAATGCAGCGAACGATTATAAGCAAACTCAATATGAGGCAAACAATCTTCCCACATCTTAATATTCTTCTTTAAAACAGTCCTTAACATAGTAGACAAAGTTCTATTCACAACTTCAGTTTGACCATCAGTTTGGGGGTGACAAGTGGTGGAAAATAAAAGCTTAGTCCCCAATTTGGCCCATAAAGTTCTCCAAAAATGGCTAAGAAATTTAGCATCACGATCAGAAACAATTGTATTTGGCACACCATGCAAGCGAACAACTTCTCGAAAGAACAAATCAGCAATATTTGTAGCATCATCAGTTTTATGACATGGTATGAAATGTGCCATTTTAGAGAATCGATCCACAACCACAAAAACACTATCTCGCCCTTTCCTAGTCCGTGGCAATCCCAACACAAAATCCATAGAAATATCCTCCCAAGGAGCACTAGGAACAGGAAGAGGCATATACAAACCGTGTGGATTCAACCGGGACTTAGCCTTTTGACATGTTGTGCAGCGAGCAACAAATCTCTCCACGTCTCGTCGCATCTTTGGCCAAAAGAAATGACCAGCAAGAATGTCCTCCGTCTTCTTCGCTCCAAAATGCCCCATCAAGCCACCTCCATGCGCTTCCTGCAGCAACAACAAGCGAACGGAGCTAGCTGGAATGCATAGCTTGTTAGCTCTAAACACAAACCCATCATTGAGGATGAATTTGTTCCACGTTTTCCCATCTTTACAATGCAGCAGCACTTCTTTAAAATCAGCATCATGAGCATATCGGTCTTTAATTGTTTCTAACCCAAAGATCTTGTAATCAAGTTGATTCAGCAAAGTATATCTCCTAGACAATGCATCTGCAATGATATTATCCTTCCCTTTCTTGTGTTTGATAACGTAAGGAAAAGATTCAATAAATTCAACCCATTTTGCATGTCTACGATTCAGTTTTCCTTGACTACGAATATGCTTCAAAGATTCATGATCAGAATGTATAACAAATTCTTTGGGCCACAAATAATGCTGCCATGTTTCTAATGTCCGCACTAGAGCATATAATTCCTTATCATATGTAGAATAATTAAGAATAGGCCCGCTCAATTTCTCACTAAAGTATGCAACAGGTTTTCCTTCTTGTAACAAAACACCACCCAATCCAATTCCACTCGCATCACATTCAAGCTCGAAAGTCTTATTAAAATCAGGGAGTTGGAGTAGAGGTGCATGTGTTAACTTATCTTTCAGCACATGGAAGGCGTGCTCTTGTGCTTTGCCCCAAGAAAAGGGCACTCCCTTCTTTGTAAGCTCATTCAATGGTGCAGCAATGGTGCTGAAGTCCTTCACAAAACGGCGATAGAAACCAGCAAGTCCTAGGAAACTCCGCACTTGTGTGACCGTCGTGGGTACAGGCCATCCTTGTATAGCTTCCACCTTGGCTTTATCAACCTCAATTCCCTGTGGAGTGACAACATAGCCAAGAAACGATACTCGATCGGTGCAGAAAGTGCACTTCTCAAGGTTACCAAACAAACGTGCATCACGTAGAGCATTGAAAACAGCACGTAAGTGATCAAGGTGTTCATCTATGGATTTGCTATAAATCAGTATATCATCAAAGTAGACGACAACAAATTTCCCAATGAAAGCACGCAAAACCTCGTTCATTAATCTCATGAAAGTACTAGGTGCATTAGTTAACCCAAAAGGCATGACTAACCACTCATATAGACCGAACTTGGTTTTGAAAGCAGTTTTCCATTCATCTCCCAATTTCATACGAATCTGGTGGTACCCACTACGCAAATCAACCTTTGAAAACACAACAGCACCACTCAATTCATCAAGCATATCATCTAGTCGTGGAATAGGGTGTCGATATCGAATGGTGATATTATTAATAGCCCTACAATCAACACACATGCGCCATGTTCCATCTTTCTTAGGCACTAAAATCACTGGAACAGCACAAGGACTAAGAGACTCACGCACATAACCTTTGTCTAGTAGTTCTTGCACTTGTCGCTGAATTTCCTTCGTTTCCTCCGGATTGGTCCTGTATGGCGCACGGTTTGGCAAAGATGCTCCAGGGATAAGATCAATTTGGTGCTCAATCCCTCGTATTGGTGGCAGCCCCGCTGGTATCTCAATAGGGGAACACATCAGAATACTCCTGCAAAATGTTAGCAACAGCAGGGGGCAAAGAACGTTGCATATCCTCAAATGAAATGAAAGCATCCTTGCATACCAAAGCATAAGCAACAGAGGTGGATGCATTGAACTCATTAATATCAGATTTTGTAGCAAGCATACAACGTCCTTTCAATTTTATCTCATCTTTGTCATCAACAACAGATTTGTCACTCTCGCTCTTTGCTTTTGCAGCCTTAGTAACATCAGATTTCATAATAGCTTCAGGAGACATAGGATGCAACACAATTTTTCGATCATGGTATAGAAACGAATATTGATTTGATCTACCATGATGCATCGAATCTCTATCAAATTGCCATGGTCTACCTAGCAGAATATTGCAAGCTTGCATAGGCACAACATCACATTCAACAATATCTTTGTATGATCCGATGGCAAAATCGATTCGCACCAGTCTCGTTACCTTTGCCTTACCACTGTTGTTCAGCCATTGGATGTAGTAGGGATGGGGGTGTGGTTTGGTGGTGAGGGCGAGCTTCTGTACCATGTCGCTACTTGCCAAGTTGTTGCAGCTACCTCCATCAATGATCATGCGGCACGAACGCTCCTTGATGACACACTTTGTTTGGAATAAAGTGTGTCGCTGATTTTGCTCCGCCTTCTCCATTTGTGCACTAAGCACTCGCTGTACAATCAAGCTCTCATAGTGCTCCGCGTCACCTGCATTAATGTGTTCTTCTATGTGTTCCTCACTACCTGCATAGTCAGCCGCAAGCAATGCAAGTGTATCTTCATCAAAATCACTAGCGGATGAACACTCACCATCATCTTTGACAATCATAACACGCTTGTTTGGGCAGTCACGCATCATATGGCCATATCCCTTGCACCGATGACATTGTATGTTGCTTGTTCTACCTGTCGATGCCACGGATGAAGTACTCGCAGCCGGCTTTTGCGTTGTCTTCGCTACTGAATTGGTGGGGGCAGCTCGAGTCTTATCACTAGATGATGGCGTAGGAGTACGTGTAGATGGAGTTGTAGACGTGCGCGGCTGCCATGAACTAGCTTTCCCTGCAGAAACATTAGTCCTTGCGCTAGCACGTCGTCCCTGCACTTCCCGTTCAGCTTTACAAGCAAGATGAAACAGTTTGGTTACGTTATTGTATTCTTTGTAAGCGAGGATATCCTGAATTTCCCGATTTAACCCACCTAAAAATCTAGCCATAGCAGGTTCCTCATCCTCCTCTAATTTACAACGCAACATACCCGTTTGTAATTCCTGATAGTATTCTTCTACACTTTTAGAACCTTGTCTCAATTGCTGCAACTTATTTATCATATCACGGGCATAGTAAGATGGGACAAATCTAGCTCTCATGGCTCGTTTCAGTGCATCCCAAGTTTTAGGTATGTTATTAGGATTTTTCTTGCCATATTCAATCCACCAAACAGAAGCAAAATCCTGTGAACTCACTAGTAGCAGCCCTAACACGTGTGTTCTCAGGAAATTCATGGCATGCAAACTTTTGATCAACAGCAATCTCCCAAGTAATGTATGCATCAGGGTCATATTTACCATCAAAAGGAGGTATTTTAAATTTAATCTTACTGAAAGCATCATCATTATTGTGTACCTCGCGTCGGCGGCGGCCACCCATACCTCTACGGTTGTGACGTAGGCGACGTCGATCACGAGTGTCTCGATCATCATGTTCAGTATCACCTGTGTATTCTTCATCATAACTACCATCCTCTCGATCTTCCTCCTTCTTTTCTTCTTTATGCTGGTCTTTATCATTGTTGTGGAGGATCATCAAAACGCCTCAGCAGAGCAGCAAGGCTTTTGTCCACACTAGCAATGGACTGCTCCAAACCTGCAAGCTTGTTGTTTGCGACAATCTAGCGTAGCCTCCAACTGCCCAAGTTTGTCATTTGTCACCTGCAAGTCATTATCAAGTCCCTCCGTGTGCAACTTCACTTTCCTTTCAAAATGTTGTATGATGCCCTTTGTGCGAGGCGAATGGGGAATTTGGTTATCTTCGTCGGTCCCTGGCATGGTTCAAAGACAAAGACAACAAGAAGACAAGTGAAGAAATAAAAGCCCTACAACTACTAGGATGTAGCTACAGCAAGTCGCTCACTCTCCACCTGTTACACAAGTTCTTACCAGTTCTTACCTTGCTCGACAGGAGGGGTCATCTACCAACAAGTCTGCAGCAATGGATGAAGTGTATCGGTGCCGCAGCACGAGACCTGTCAAGCTGTAGAATATGTGGAGCTATAGGTGGGCTGAAACAAGGAACGAACTAGCACCACGTTAGTTACAAAAAGCAAGCTGAATAATCGTTCAACCGGCGGTACTGTGCTGGTCCTAGTCTAGACCGTGCTAGAGACGCGAGCCTGGACACAAAGGAGAGCACAACACACCACCCAAAGTGAACAAAAAAAAATCTCTAAGATCAGCCCCTTTCTCTTCTTTTCTTTTGCTTCTTTCTCTTTTTTTTTCTTTCTTTTTTTTTCTTCTTTTTTTTTTGAATATTTTTTTTTCAGGGGCACTCAAAACTGATTATATGAACAAGACACTCCCAAAGAGTAACTCAGCACACACACTTTTTCCGAAAGGGCAGGGTTATTCCAGTAAGCCACTCGTTTAGATATGAATACCTGCTGCGTGCTTCGTTTGATATTTGTAGCACAGGGTGAACTGATTCCTCGTCCGATTGGAACTTCCAATTCTACTCGGACTTTGGCCAACAGCGAGGAATAACCGATTCCTTGATCCGACTCAAACTTGAAAACCTACTTGGATTCGGCCAACAGAGAGGAACAGCCGATTCCTTGTCCGATTCAAACTTCAAACCCTACTTGGATTCGGCCAACAGAGAGACTATATGATAGCACGTGTTGTGATAGAACGTGACAAGAACTCGAAACTCTAAAGGACTAAAACTAAGACCAGCAACTTGACACAACCGATGCAACCGACGACTCAACAAGCCCTAACTAGGTAGCACTAGCCACGGCCCAAAGGTCTATAGGATTGTAGGAAACTAATCTACTATTTTTTTGGCTTTTTTTGGACTGTAGGAAAAATAAAAACAGCAAAGAATTACAAGTCTCTCACCGATAAACCTTGCTCTGATTACCAACTGATATGAACCCGCTAGGGTTTGTGGACGATCTTTCGATGAGAGGCGTGAGATCACTCGATTTGGTGGATGGAGATGACGTTCACGGCCCAACTACAGCCTTCCAAGACCGCGCCTTAGCAACCGATACACCACCTCCAAAGGCCGTCACGATCTTGTGGAGCGCGACAACCAGCCACTAGGGCTCCTCGTCCTGCAAGCAATCGAAGAACTAGCAAGAACAAGGAAACAAGCACTGAATTTGCAAGATGGAATTGAAAACCTCAAACTGAATCTTATTTTGAGTGGGGTTCCGAAGACAAGGAGACGGGCGGCTGGATCAGCACGCGCGCCTACAAGCAAGTAGCAAAGGCTAAACTTGATCTAAACAAAACCCAAGTGTTCCTGGTGGCGGCTAAGGGGTATATGACATGTGGAGGACGACCACAAGAGAGTTTGGGTCGTGCTCCAACCCTAGGACACGTCCCTACTGGACTCTAAACGATACAAGCCCATTGGGCTAACTTAAGGTGGCGCAGCACCTTGGACAGAATAGACCTCTTGGTGATTTTTGGGCTGTTGACGCCGTTTATGAGCAGATATAAGTATGAGATCAGATCCGTATGAAAGTAGACTTCATTAGCTTTCCAACAAGTCCAGAATCACCCCAATCCGACTCCGTATGTAACCGTGGCGACCGTCGCAAGTTGGAGGTGTGCTGCAGTCCGAATCCAGCCTACGCGAGTCCTTTTCCCTTTCGGTCTTCTCCTTGATTCCTAATCAAAACAAGAGTGCACGTGTCTCCAAGATCTAAACAGGATGGACAAGAGCTCAAGAAGGAACTCACTTGATGATTAAGTGTTCGAGCACGAGCACGGGTAATAGGACCAGCAGGTGTCGGTGTGGACGGCGTGGATGTATGATCGGTGTTGATGTCCTCATCAGTTTGCGTCGAACATACATAGGCTGGGAAATCATTTTGGACGCACCCGATGGAACTCCTAGGTGACGTGGGTCATGTGGAACCTCACTTCTTTCCTTATGGAGACAGTGTTAGTGGCGGTGCAAGATTGGTGCATGGTTTGCGCTAGATGTACCATAGGCTCAAAAATCGTTTTGGACGCACTCGATGGTACCACTAGGTGATGAGGCTCAAGTGGAAGCTCGTTTCGGTCCGTTTGGAGATAGTGCCAATGTTGACGCAAGATAGTTGTATGGTTTGCGTCGAACGTATCATAGACTCAAAAATCATTTTGGATGCATCCGATGGAACTCCTAGGTGACGTGGGTCAAGTGGAATTCGCATCTTTGCCTTTGGAGATAGTGTTAGTGTCGATGCAAGATAGGTGCATTGTTTGCGCTAGACATAGGCTGAGAAATCATTTTGGACACACCTGATGGTACCACTAGGTGATGTGGCTCAAGTGGAAGCTCGTTTCAGTCTGTTTGGAGATAGCGCTAATCTTGATGCAAGATAGGTGCACGGTTTGCGTCGAACATACATAGGCTGGGAAATCATTTTGGACGCACCCGATGGAACTCCTTGGTGACGTGGGTCATGTGGAACCTCACTTCTTTCCTTATGGAGATAGTGTTAGTGTCGGTGCAAGATTGGTGCATGGTTTGCGCTAGACATACCATAGGCTCAGAAATCATTTTGGACGCACTCGATGGTACCACTAGGTGATGAGGCTCAAGTGGTAGCTCGTTTCGGTCCGTTTGGAGATAGTGCCAATGTTGACGCAAGATAGTTGTACGGTTTGCGTCGAACGTATCATAGGCTCAAAAATTGTTTTGGACGCATTCGATGGAAGTCCTAGGTGACGTGTGTCAAGTGGAATCTCGCTTCTTTCCGTTTGGAGACAGTGTTAGTGTCAGTGCAAGATAGGTGCATGGTTTGCACTAGACGTACCATAGGCTCAGAAATCATTTTGGACGCACTCTATGGTACCACTAGGTGATGAGGCTCAAGTGGAAGCTCGTTTCGGCATTTCGGACACAGAGGTAAACTTGACGCAATATAGGTGCACGGTTTGCGTCGAACGTACCATAGGCTCAGAAATCATTTTGGACGCACATGATGGAACTCCTAGGTAATGTGGCTCAAGTGAAAGCCCATTTAGGTCTAGTTGGAGATAGTGCTAATCTTGACGCAAGATAAGTGCATGGTTTGCGTCGAACGTACCATATGCTTGGACATAATTTTGGACGCACCCGATGGAACTCCTAGGTGACGTGGGTCATGTGGAATCTCTGTACTTTGTGTTTGGAGACAGTGTTAGTGTATGTGGAAGATATGTGCTTGGTTTGCGATAGATGTACCATAGGTTCAAAAATTGTTTTGGACACGCCTGATGGTACCACTAGGTGACGAGGCTCAAGTGGAAGCTCATTTTGGTCCATTTGGAGATATTGCTATTCTTGACGCAAGATAGGTGCACAGTTTCCGTCGAGCATACCATGGGCTAGGAAATCGTTTTGGACGCACCTAATGGAACTCCTAGGTGACATGGGTCATGTGGAACCTCACTTCTTTCCTTATGGACACAGTTTTAGTGTTGGTTTAAGATAGGTGCATGGTTTGCACCAAACTTACCATCAGCTCAGAAATCATTTTGGATGCACCCGATGATACTCCTAGGTAACGAGGCTCAAGTAAAAGCTCATTTTGGTCCATTTGGAGATAGTGCTAATCTTCAGGCAAGATAAGTGCACGGTTTGCGTCGAATGTACCATGGGCTCGGATATCATTTTGGATGCACCCAATGGAACTCCTAGGTGATGTGGGTCATGTGGAATCTCTCTTCTTTCTGTTTGGAGACAGTGTTAGTGTCGGTGCAAGATAGGCGCATTGTTTGCGCTAGACATGGGCTCAGAAATTGTTTTGGATGCACTCGATGGTACCACTTGCTGATGAGGCTCAAGTGGAAGCTCGTTTCGGTCCATTTGGAGATAGTGCCAATGTTGACGCAAGATAGTTGTACGGTTTGCATCGGACGTATCATAGGCTCAAAAATTGTTTTGGACGCATCCGATGGAACTCCTAGGTGACGTGGGTCAAGTGGAATATCGCTTCTTTCCATTTGGAGACAGTGTTAGTGTCGGTGCAAGATAGGTTGCGCTAGACATAGGCTGAGAAATCATTTTGGACGCACCTAATGGTACCACTAGGTGACGTGGCTCAAGTGGAAGCTCGTTTCAGTCTGTTTGGAGATAGTGCTAATCTTGACGCAAGATAGGTGCACGGTTTGCATCAAACATACATAGGCTAGGAAATCATTTTGGACGCACCCGATGGAACTCCTAGGTGACGTGGGTCATGTGGAAACCCCACTTCTTTCCTTATGGAGACAGTGTTAGTGGCGGTGCAAGATTGGTGCATGGTTTGTGCTAGACGTACCATAGGCTTAGAAATCGTTTTGGACGCACTCGATGGTACCACTAGGTGATGAGGCTCAAGTGGAAGCTCGTTTCGGTCCGTTTGGAGATAGTGCCAATGTTGATGCAAGATAGTTGTACGGTTTGCGTCGAACGTATCATAGGCTCAAAAATCATTTTGGACGCATCCGATGGAACTCCTAGGTGACGTGCGTCAAGTGGAATATCGCTTCTTTGCATTTGGAGACAGTGTTAGTGTTGGTGCAAGATAGGTGCATTGTTTGCGCTAGACATAGGCGGAGAAATCATTTTGAACGCACCTGATGGAACCACTAGGTGATGTGGCTCAAGTGGAAGCTCGTTTCAGTCTGTTTGGAGATAGCACTAATCTTGACGCAAGATAGGTGCGCGGGTTGCGTCGAACATACATAGGCTGGGAAATCATTTTGGACGCACCTGATGGAACTCCTAGGTGACGTGGGTCATGTGGAACCTCACTTCTTTCCTTATGGAGACAGTGTTAGTGTCGGTGCAAGATTGGTGCATGGTTTGTGCTAGACGTACCATAGGCTTAGAAATTGTTTTGGACGCACTCGATGGTACCACTAGGTGATGAGGCTCAAGTGGAAGCTCGTTTTGGTCTATTTGGAGATAGTGCCAATGTTGAAGCAAGATAGTTGTACGGTTTGCGTCGAACGTATCATAGGATCAAAAATTGTTTTGGACGCATCCGATGGAACTCCTAGGTGACATGGGTCAAGTGGAATCTCGCTTCTTTCCGTTTGGAGACAGTGTTAGTGTCGGTGCAAGATAGGTGCATGGTTTGCACTAGATGTACCATAGGCTCAGAAATCGTTTTGGACGCACTCTATGGTACCACTAGGTGATGAGGCTCAAGTGGAAGCTCGTTTCGGCCTTTCAGACATAGAGGTAAACTTGACGCAAGATAGGTGCACGGTTTGAGTTGAACGTACCATAGGCTTAGAAATCATTTTGGACGCACCTGATGGAACTCCAAGGTGACGTGGCTCAAGTGGAAGCTCATTTCGGTCCATTTTGAGATAGTGCTAATCTTGACGCAAGATAGTTACACTGTTTGCGTCGATCGTGCCATAGTCTCAGAAATCGTTTGGACGTAGCCAATGGAACTCCTAGGTGACGTGGGTCATTTGTAATCTCACTTCTTTTTGTTTAGAGGCAGTGTTAGTGTCAATGCAAGATTGGTGCGTGGCTTGCGCTAGACGTACCATAGGCTGAGAAATCATTTTGGACACAGTAAATGGTACCACTAGGAGACGAGGTTCAAGTGGATGCTCGTTTTAGTCCGTTTAGAGATAGTGCTAATCTGGACGCAAGATAGGTGCATGGTTTGCGCTGAAAATACCATAGACTGGGAAATCATTTTGGACGCACCTGATGGAACTCCTAGGTGATGTGGGTCATGTGGAACCTCACTTCATTCCTTATGGAGATAGTGTTAGTGTCGGTGCAAGATAGGTGCATTGTTTGTGCTAGACATAGGCTTAGAAATTGTTTTGGACGCACCTGATGGTACCACTAGGTGACGTGGCTCATGTGGAAGCTCATTTCAGTCTATTTGGAGATAGTGCTAATCTTGACGCAAGATAGGTGCACGGTTTGCGTCGAACATACATAGGTAGGGAAATCGTTTTGGATGCACCCGATGGAACTCGTAGGCGACGTGGGTCATTTGGAACCTAACTTCTTTCCTAACGGAGACAGTGTTAGTGTTGGTGCAAGATTGGTGCATGGTTTGCGCTAGATGTACCACAGGCTCAGAAATCATTTTGGACACACTCGATGGTACCACTAGGTGATGAGGCTCAAGTGGAAGCTCGTTTTGGTCCGTTTGGAGATAGTGCCACTGTTGACGCAAGATAGTTGTACGGTTTGCGTCGAACGTATCATAGGCTCAAAAATCATTTTGGACGCATCCGATAGAACTCCTAGGTGACGTGGGTCAAGTGGAATATCGCTTCTTTAAATTTGGAGACAGTGTTAGTGTCGATGCAAGGTAGGTTGCGCTAGACATAGGCTGAGAAATCATTTTGGACGCACCTGATAGTACCACTAGGTGACGTGGCTCAGGTGGAAGCTCGTTTCAGTCTATTTAGAGATAGTGCTAATCTTGACGCAAGATAGGTGCACGGTTTGCGTCGAACATACATAGGCTGGGAAATCATTTTGGATGCACCCGATGGAACTCCTAGGTGACGTGGGTCATGTGGAAGCTCACTTCTTTCCTTATGGAGACAGTGTTAGTGTCGGTGCAAGATTGGTGCATGGTTTGCGCTAGACGTACCATAGAATGAGAAATCATTTTGGATGCACTCGACGGTACCACTAGGTGACGAGGTTCAAGTGGAAGCTCATTTCGGTCTGTTTGGAGATAGTGCTAATCTTGATGCAAGATAGGTGCACGGGTTGCGTCGAACATACCATAGCATGGGAAATCATTTTGGACGCATCCGATGGAACTCCTATGTGACGTGGGTCATGTGGAACCTCACTTCTTTCCTTATGGAGACAGTTTTAGTGTCGGTGCAAGATAGGTGCACAGTTTACGCCAAACATACCATCAGCTCAGAAACCATTTTGGACGCACCCGATGATACTCCTATGTTACGAGACTCAAGTGAAAGCTCATTTTGTTCCATTTGGAGAGAGTGCAAATCTTGACGCAAGATAAGTGCACGGTTTGCGTCGAACGTACCATAGGCTCGGACATCATTTTGGATGCTCCAGATGGAACTTCTAGGTGATGTGGGTCATGTGGAATCTCTCTTCTTTCTGTTTGTAGACAGTGTTAGTGTCAGTGCAGAAATAGGCTCAGAAATTGTTTGCGCTAGAAATAGGCTCAGAACTTTTTGTTTACGCTAGACATAGGCTCAGAAATTGTTTTAGACACACCTGATGGTACCACTAGGTGACGTGGCTCAAGTGGAAGCTTGTTTCGGTCCATTTGGAGATAGTGCTAATCTTGACGCAAGATATTTGCATGGTTTGCGTCGATCGTGCCATAGGCTCAGAAATCACCCAATGGAACTCCTAGGTGACATGGGTCATGTGTAATCTCACTTCTTTTTGTTTGGAGACAATGTTAGTGTGGTGCAAGATAGGTGCATGGCTTGTGCTAGACGTACCATCGGCTGAGAAATCATTTTAGACACACTAAATGGTACCACTAGGTGACGAGGCTCAAGTGGAAGCTCGTTTCAGTCTGTTTGGAGATAGTGCTAATTTGGACGCAAGATAGTTTCACGGTTTGCGTCGAACATACCATTGGCTGGGAAATCATTTTGGACACACCCGATAGAACTCCTAAGTGACGTGGGTCATGTGGAACCTGACTTCTTTCCTTATGGAGACAGTGTTAGAGTCGGTGCAAGATAGGTGCATTGTTTGCACTAGACATAGGCTCAGAAATTGTTTTGGACGCACCTGATGGTACCACTAGGTGACGTGGCTCAAGTGGAAGCTCGTTTCGGTCTATTTAGAGATAGTGCTAATATTGACGCAAGATAGTTGCATGGTTTGCGTCGATCATGCCATAGGCTCAGAAATCATTTGGACGCACCCAATGGAACTCCTAGGTGATGTGGGTCATGTGTAATCTCACTTCTTTCTGTTTGGAGACAGTGTTAGTGTGGTGCAAGATAGGTGCATGGCTTGTGCTAGACGTACCATAGGCTGAGAAAACATTTTGGACACACTAAATGGTACCACTAGGTGATGAGGCTCAAATGGAAGCTCGTTTTAGTCTATTTGGAGATAGTGCTAATTTGTACGCAAGATAGTTTCACGGTTTGTGTCGAACATACCATTGGCTGGGAAATCATTTTGGACGCTCCCGATGGAACTCCTAAGTGACATGGGTCATGTGGAACCTGACTTCTTTCCTTATGGAGACAGTGTTAGTGTCGGTGCAAGATAGGTGCATTGTTTGCACTAGACATAGGCTCAGAAATTGTTTTGGACGCACCTGATGGTACCACTAGGTGACGTGGCTCAAGTGGAAGCTCGTTTCGATCCATTTGGAGATAGTGCTAATATTGACGCAAGATAATTGCATGGTTTGCGTCGATCATGCCATAGGCTCAGAAATCATTTGGACGCACCCAATGGAACTCCTAGGTGATGTGGGTCATGTGTAATCTCACTTCTTTCTGTTTGGAGACAGTGTTAGTGTCGATGCAAGATAGGTGCGTGGCTTGCGCTAGACGTACCATAGGCGGAGAAATCATTTTGGATGCACTAAATGTTACCACTAGGGGACGAGGCTCAAGTGGAAGCTCATTTCAGTCTGTTTGCAGATAGTGCTAATCTTGATGCAAGATAGGTGCACGGTTTGCGTCGAACATACATAGGCTGGGAAATCATTTTGGATGCACCTAATGGAACTCCTAGGTGACGTTGGTCATGTGGAACCTCACTTCTTTCCTTATGGAGACAGTTTTGGTGTCGGTGCAAGATTGGTGCATGGTTTGCGCTAGACATACCATAGGCTCAGAAATAGTTTTGGACACACTCGATGGTACCACTAGGTGATGAGGCTCAAGTGGAAGCTCGTTTTGGTCCGTTTGGAGATAGTGCCAATATTGATGCAAGATAGTTGTATGGTTTGCGTCGAACGTATCATAAGCTCAAAAATCATTTTGGACGCATCCGATGGAACTCCTTGGTGACATGGGTCAAGTGGAATCTCGCTTCTTTCCATTTGGAGACAGTGTTAGTGTCGGTGCAAGATAGGTGCATGGTTTGCACTAGACGTACCATAGGCTCATAAATTGTTTTGGACACACTCTGTGGTACCACTAGGTGACGAGGCTCAAGTGGAAGCTCGTTTTGGCCTTTCGGACATAGAGGTAAACTTGACACAAGATAGGTGCACGGTTTGCGTCAAACGTACCATAGGCTCAGAAATCATTTTGGACGCACCTGATGGAACTCCTAGGTGATGTGGGTCATGTGGAATCTCGCTTCTTTGCGTTTGGAGATAGTGTTAGTGTCAGTGCAAGATAGGTGCGTGGTTTGCGGTAGATGTACCATAGGCAGAGAAATCATTTTAGACGCACTCGATGGTACCACTAGCTTACGAGGTTCGAGCAGAAGCTTGTTTCGGTCTGTTTGGAGATAGTGCTAATCTTGACGCAAGATAGGTGCACGGTTTGCGTCGAACATACCATAGGATGGGAAATCATTTTGTACGCACCCGATGGAACTCCTATGTGACGTGGGTCATGTGGAACCTCACTTCTTTCCTTATGGGGACAGTTTTAGTGTTGGTGCAAGATAGGTGCACGGTTTGTGCCAAACATACCATCAGCTTAAAAATCATTTTAGACACACCCGATGATACTCCTAGGTTACGAGACTCAAGTGAAAGCTCATTTCGGCCCATTTGGAGATAGTGCAAATCTTGACGCAAGATAAGTGCACGGTTTGTGTCGAACATACAATAGGCTCAGACATCGTTTTGGACGCACCAGATGGAACTCCTAGGTGACGTGGGTTATGTGGAATCTCTCTTCTTTCTGTTTGGCGAAAGTGTTAGTGTCTATGCAAGATAGGTGCATCGTTTGCGCTAGACGTACCATAGGTTCATAAAACATTTTGGACGTACCTAATGGTACCACTAGGTGACGAGGCCCAAGTGGAAGCTCGTTTCGGTCCATTTGGAGAAAGTGCTAATCTTGACGCAAGATAGGTGCACGGTTTGCGTCGAACATACCATAGGCTGGGAAATCATTTTGGACGCACCCATTGGAACTCCTAGGTGATGTGGGTCATGTGGAACCTCACTTCTTTCCTTATGGAGACAGTGTTCATGTCGGTGCAAGATAGTTGCACGGTTTGCGCCACACATACCGTCAGCTCAGAAATCATTCTGGACGCACCCGATGATGATCCTAGGTGACGAGACTCAAGTGAAAGCTCATTTCGGTCCATTTAAAGATAGTGCAACTCTTGACGCAAGATAAGTGCACGGTTTGCGTCGAACATACCATAGGCTCGGACATCATTTTGGATGCACCCGATGGAACTCATAGGTGACGTGGGTCATGTGGAATCTCTCTTCTTTGTGTTTGGAGACATTGTTAGTGTCTGTGCAAGATAGGTGCTTGGTTTGCGATACACGTACCATAGATTTAGAAATTGTTTTGGACGCACCTAATCGTTTTGGAGACAGTGTTAGTCTCGGTGCATGGTTTGCACTAGACGTACCATAGGCTCAGAAATCATTTTGGACGCACTCTGTGGTACCAGTAGGTGACGAGGCTCAATTGGAAGCTCGTTTCGGCCTTTCGGACATAGAGGTAAACTTGACGCAAGATAGGTGCACGGTTTGCGTTGAACTTACCATATGCTTAGAAATCATTTTGGACGCACCTGATGGAGACAGTTTTAGTGTCGGTGCAAGATACGTACACGGCTTGCGCCAAACATACCATTAGCTCAGAAATCATTTTGGACGCACCCGATGATACTCCTAGGTTATGAGACTCAAGTGAAAGCTCATTTCGGTCCATTTGGAGAAAGTGCAAATCTTGACGCAAGATAAGTGCATGGTTTGTGTCGAACGTACCATAGGCCCGGACATCATTTTGGACGCGCCAGATGGAACTCCTAGGTGACGTGGGTTATGTGGAATCTCTCTTCTTTCTATTTGGAGACAGTGTTAGTGTCTGTGTAAGATAGGTGCATGGTTTGCGCTAGACGTACCATAGGTTTAGAAATCGTTTTGGACGCACCTGATGGTACCACTCGGTGATGAGGCCCAAGTGGAAGATCGTTTTGGTCTGTTTGGAGAAAGTGCTAATCTTGACGGAAGATAGGTGCACAGTTTGCGTCGAACATACCATAGGCTAGGAAATCATTTTGGACGCACCCGATGGAACTCCTAGGTGACGTGGGTCATGTGGAATCTTGCTTCTTTACATTTGGAGACAGTGTTAGTGTCGCTGTAAGATAGGTGCATGGTTTGCGCTAGATTACCATAGGCTTACAAATCGTTTTGGACGCACCCGATGGTAACACTAGGTGACGAGGCTCAGGTGGAAGCTCGTTTCGGCCCATTTGGAGACAGTGCTAATCTTGACGCTAGATAGGTGCACGGTTTGCGTCGAACGTACCATAGGCTCGGCAATCGTTTTGGATGCACCTGATGGAACTCCTAGGTGACATGGGTCACATGGAATCTTGCTTCTTTCCATTTAGAGACAGGGTTAGTGTCGGTACAAGATAGGTGCATGGTTTGTGCTAGACATACCATAGGCTCATAAATCATTTTGGATGCACCCGATGGTACCCTAGTTAACGAGGCTCAAGTGAATGCTCGCTCCGTTTGGAGATAGTGCTAATCTTGAAGCAAGATAGGTGCACGGTTTGCGTCCAACGTATCATAGGCTCAAAATTCATTTTAGACGCACCCGATGCGACTCCTAGGTGACGTGGGTCATGTGGAATCTTGCTTCTTTCTATTTGGAGACAGTGTTAGTGTCGGTGCAAGATAGGTGCATGGTTTGCAATAGACGTACCATAGGCTCAGAAATCATTTTGGAGGCACTCGATGGTACCACTAGGTGACGAGGCTCAAGTGGAAGCTCATTTCAGTCCATTTGGAGATAGTGCTAATCTTGACGCAAGATAGGTGCACGGTTTGCGTCGAACATACCATAGGCTGGGAAATCATTTTAGACACACCCGATGGAACTCCTAGGTGACGTGGGTCATGTGGAACCTCACTTCTTTCCTTATGGAGACAGTGCTAGTCTCGATGCAAGATTGGTGCGTGGTTTGCGCTAGATGTACCATAGGCTCAGAAATCATTTTGGACGCACTCAATGGTACCACTAGGTGATGAGGCTCAAGTGGAATCTCGGTTCGGTCCATTTGGAGTTAGTGCCAATGTTGATGCAAGATAGTTGTATGGTTTGCGTCGAACGTATCATAGGCTCAAAAATAGTTTTGGACGCATCCGATGGAACTCCTAGGTGATGTGGGTCAAGTGGAATCTCGCTTCTTTCTATTTGGAGACAGTGTTAGTGTCAGTGCAAGATAGGTGCATGGTTTGCACTAGACATACCATAGGCTTAGAAATCATTTTGGACGCACTCTGTGGTACCACTAGGTGACGAGGCTCAAGTGGAAGCTTGTTTCAGCCTTTTGGACATAGAGGTAAACTTGACGCAAGATAGGTGTACGGTTTGCGTCAAACGTACCATAGGCTCAGAAATCATTTTGGACGCACCAGATGGAGATAGTTTTAGTGTCGGTGCAAGATAGGTGCACGGTTTGCGCCAAACAAACCATCAGCTCAGAAATCATTTTGGACGCACCCGATGATACTCCTAGATTATGAGACTCAAGTGAAAGCTCATTTCGGTCCATTTGGAGATAGTGCAAATCTTGACGCAAGATAAGTGCACGGTTTGCGTCGAACGTACCATATGCTCGGACATCATTTTGGACGCACCAGATGGAACTCCTAGGTGACGTGGGTTATGTGGAATCTCTCTTCTTTCTGTTTGGAGAGAGTGTTAGTGTCTATGCAAGATAGGTGCATGGTTTGCGCTAGACGTACCATAGGTTCAGAAATCATTTTGGACGCTCCTGATGGTACCACTGGGTGACGAGGCCCAAGTGGAAGCTCGTTTCAGTCTGTTTGGAGAAAGTGCTAATCTTGATGGAAGATAGGTGCACGGTTTACGTCGAACATACCATAGGACAGGAAATCATTTTGGAGGCACCCGATGGAACTCCTAGGTGACGTCGGTCATGAGGAACCTCACTTCTTTCCTTATGGTGACAGTTTTAGTGTCGGTGCAAGATAGGTGCATGGTTTGTGCCAAACATACCATGAGCTCAGAAATCATTCTGGACGCACCCGATGATGCTCGTAGGTGACGAGGCTCAAGTGAAAGCTCATTTCGGTCCATTTGGAGATAGTGCTAATCTTGACACAAGATAAGTGCACGGTTTGCGTTGAACGTACCATAGGCTTGGACATCGTTTTGGACACACCTGATAGAACTCCTAGGTGACGTGGGTCATGTGGAATCTTTCTTCTTTCCATTTGGAGACAGTGTTAGTGTCGCTGTAAGATAGGTGCATGGTTTGCGCTAGATGTACCATAGGCTTACAAATCATTTTGGATGCACCCGATGGTAACACTTGGTGACGAGGCTCAGGTGGAAGCTCATTTCGGCCCATTTGGAGACAGTACTAATCTTGATGCAAGATAGGTGCACGGTTTGCATCGAACGTACCATAGGCTCGGCAATCGTTTTGGACGTACTCGATGGAACTCCTAGGTGACATGGGTCACGTGGAATCTCGCTTCTTTCCATTTAGAGACAGGGTTAGTGTCGGTGTAAGATAGGTGCATGGTTTGCGCTAGACATACCATAGGCTTAGAAATCATTCTGGACGCAACCGATGGTACCCTAGGTAATGAGGCACAAGTGAAAGCTCGCTCCGTTTGGAGATAGTGCTAATCTTGACGCAAGATAGGTGCATGGTTTGCGTCGAACGTATCATAGGCTCGAAAATCATTTTAGACGCACCCAATGCAACTCCTAGGTGACGTGGGTCATGTGGAATCTTGCTTCTTTCTGTTTGGAGACAGTGTTAGTGTCGGTGCAAGATAGGTGCATGGTTTGCAATAGACGTACCATAAGCTCAGAAATCATTTTGGAGGCACTCGATGGTACCACTACATGACGAGGCTCAAGTGGAAGCTCATTTTGGCCTTTCGGAAGAAATCATTTTGGATGCACTCGATGGTACCACTACGTGACAAGGCTCAAGTGGAAGCTCGTTTTGGCCTTTTGGATATAGTGCTAATCTTGACGCAAGATAGGTGCACGGTTTGCGTCGAACGTACCATAGGATCAGAAATGATTTTGGACCCCCAATGGAACTCCTAGGTGACATGGGTTATGTGGATTCTCACTTCTTCCGTTTGGAGATAGTGTTAGTGTTGGTGCAAGATAGGTGCATGGTTTGCGCTAGACGTACCATAGGCTCATAAATCATTTTGGACGCACCCGATGATGCACCTAGGTGATGAGGCTCAAGTGAAAGCTCATTTCGGTCCATTTGGAGAGAGTGCTAATCTTGACGCAAGATAAGTGCATGGTTTGCGTCGAACGTACCATAGGCTCGGACATCATTTTGGACGCACCAGATAAAACTCCTAGGTGACATGGGTCATGTGGAACCTCTCTTCTTTGTGTTTGGAGACAGTGTTAGTGTCTGTGCAAGATAGGTGCTTGGTTTGTGATAGACATACCATAGGTTTAGAAATCATTTTGGACACACCTAATGGTACCACTAGGTGACGAGGCTCAAGTGGAAGCTTGTTTCGTTCCATTTGGAGATAGTGCTATTCTTGACGCAAGATAGATGCACGGTCTGCGTCGAGCATACCATAGGCTAGGAAATCATTTTGGACCCACCCAATGGAACTCTTAGGTGACGTGGGTTATGTGGAGCCTCACTTCTTTCCTTATGGAGATAGTTTTAGAGTCGGTTTAAGATAGGTGCACGGTTTGCACAAAACGTACCATCAGCTTAGAAATCATTTTGGACGCACCCGATGATACTCCTAGGTGACGAGGCTCAAGTGAAAGCTAATTTCGGTCCATTTGGAGATAGTGCTAATCTTCAGGCAAGATAAGTGCATGGTTTGCGTTGAACGTACCATAGGCTCGAATATCGTTTTGGACGGACCCAATCGAACTCCTAGGTGACGTGGGTCATGTGGAATCTCTCTTCTTTCTATTTGGAGACTAGTGTTAGTGTCGGTGCAAGATAGGCGCATTGTTTGTGCGAGACATAGGCTCAGAAACTGTTTTGGACGCACCTGATGGTACCACTAGGTGACGTGGCACAAGTGGAAGCTCGTTTCGGTCCATTTGGAGGTAGTGCTAATCTTGACGCAAGATAGTTGCATGATTTGCTTCGATCATGCCATAGGCTCAGAAATTGTTTGGACGCACCCAATGATACTCCTAGGTGATGTGGTTCATGTGTAATCTCACTTATTTTTGTTTGGAGACAGTGTTAGTGTCGGTGTTAGTGTCGGTGCAAGAAAGGTGCGTGGCTTGCGCTAGACATATCATAGGCTGAAAAATCAATTTGGACGCACTAAATGGTACCACGAGGTGACGAGGCTCAAGTGGAAGCTCATTTTAGTCCGTTTGGAGATAGTGCTAATCTTGACGCAAGATAGGTGCACGGTTTGCGTCAAACATACCATAGGCCAGGAAATCATTTTGGACGCACTCGATGGAACTCCTAGGTGACGTGGGTCATGTGGAACCACACTTCTTTCCCTATGGAGACAGTGTTAGTGTCGGTGCAAGATTGGTGCATGGTTTGCGCTAGATGTACCATAGGCTCAGAAATACGCCCTCGATGGTACCACTTGGTGATGAGGCTCAAGTGGAAGCTCATTTTGGTCCATTTGGAGACAGTGACAATGTTGACACAAGATAGTTTATACGGTTTGCTTCGAACGTATCATAGGCTCAAAAATCATTTTGGACGCATTCGATGGAACTCCTAGGTGACGTGGGTCAAGTGGAATCTCGCTTCTTTCTATTTGGAGATAGTGTTAGTGTCGGTGCAAGATAGGTGCATGGTTTGCACTAGACGTACCATAGGCTTAGAAATTGTTTTGGACGCACTCTATGGTACCACTAGGTGACGAGGCTCAAGTGGAAGCTCGTTTCGGCCTTTTAGACATAGAGGTAAACTTGACGCAAGATAGGTGCACGGTTTGCGTCAAACGTACCATAGGCTCAGAAATCATTTTGGACGCACCCGATGATACTCCTAGGTTACGAGACTCAAGTGAAAGCTCATTTTGGTCCATTTGGAGATAGTGCAAATCTTGACGCAAGATAAGTGCACGGTTTGCGTCGAACGTACCATAGGCTTGGACATCATTTTAGACGCACCATATGGAACTCCTAGGTGACGTGGGTTATGTGGAATCTCTCTTCTTTCTGTTTGGAGACAGTGTTAGTGTCTGTGCAAGATAGGTGCATGGTTTGCGCTAGACGTGCCATAGGTTCAAAAATCATTTTGGACGCACCTGATTGTACCACTAGGTGACGAGGCCCAAGTGGAAGCTCGTTTCGGTCCGTTTGGAGAAAGTGCTAATCTTGACGGAAGATAGGTGCACGGTTTGCGTCGAACATGCCATAGGCTGGGAAATCATTTTGGACGCAGCCAATGGAACTCCTAGGTGATGTGGGTCATGTGGAACCCCACTTCTTTCCTTATGGAGACAGTGTTAGTGTCGGTGCAAGATAGTTGCACGGTTTGCGCCAAACGTACCGTCAGCTTAGAAATCATTCTGGATGCACCCGATGATGCTCGTAGGTGACGAGGCTCAAGTGAATGCTCATTTTGGTCCATTTCGAGATAGTGCTAATCTTGACGCAAGATAAGTGCACGGTTTGCGTCAAATGTACCATAGGCTCAGACATCATTTTGGACGCACCTGATAGAACTCCTAGGTGACGTGGGTCATGTGGAACCACACTTCTTTCCTTATGGAGACAATGTTAGTATCGGTGCAAGATTGGTGCATGGTTTGCGCTAGACATACCATAGGCTTACAAATCATTTTGGACGCACCCGATGGTACCCTAGGTAATGAGGCTCAAGTGAAAGCTCGCTCCGTTTGGAGATAGTGCTAATCTTGACGCAAGATAGGTGCACGGTTTGCGTCGAACGTATCATAGGCTCAAAAATCATTTTAGACGCACCCAATGCGACTCCTAGGTGACGTGGGTCATGTGGAATCTTGCTTCTTTCTATTTGGAGACAGTGTTAGTGTCGGTGCAAGATAGGTGCATGGTTTGCAATAGACGTACCATAGGCTCAGAAATCATTTTGGAGGCACTCGATGGTACCACTACGTGACGGGGCTCAAGTGGAAGCTCGTTTTGGCCTTTTGGAAGAAATCATTTTGGACGCACTCGATGGTACCACTACGTGACAAGGCTCAAGTGGAAGCTCGTTTCAGCCTTTCAGACATAGTGCTAATCTTAACACAAGATAGGTGCACGGTTTGCGTCGAATGTACCATAGGATCAAAAATGATTTTGGACCCCCAATGGAACTCCTAGGTGACATGGGTTATGCTGATTCTCACTTATTCCGTTTGGAGACAGTGTTAGTGTTGGTGCAAGATAGGTGCGTGGTTTGCGCTAGACATACCATAGGCTCAGAAATCATTTTGGACACACCCGATGATGCTCCTAGGTGATGAGGCTCTATTGAAAGCTCATTTCGGTCCATTTGGAGATAGTGCTAATCTCGACGCACCAAATGGTACCACTAGGTGACGTGGCTCAAGCGGAAGCTCGTTTCAGTCCGTTTGGAGATAGTGCTATTCTTGACGTAAGAATGGTGCACAGTTTGCGTCGAGCATACCATAGGCTGGGAAATCATTTTGGACACACCCAATGGAACTCCCAGGTGATGTGGGTTATGTGGAACCTCACTTCTTTCCTTATGGAGACCATTTTAGTGTCGGTTTAAGATAGGTGCACGGTTTGCACAAAACGTACCATCAGCTCAGAAATCATTTTGGACGCACCCGATGATACTCCTAGGCGACGAGGCTCAAGTGAAAGCTCATTTCGGTCCATTTGGAGATAGTGCTAATCTTCAGGCAAGATAAGTGCATGGTTTGTGTTGAACGTACCATAGGCTCGGATATCGTTTTGGACGCACCTGATCGAACTCCTAGGTGACGTGGGTCAGGTGGAATCTCTCTTCTTTCTGTTTGGAGACAGTGTTAGTGTCGGTGCAAGATAGGAGCACGGTTTGCACCAAACGTACCATCAGCTTAGAAATCATTTTGGACGCACCCGATGATACTCCAAGGTGACGAGGCTCAAGTGAAAGCTCATTTCGGTCCATTTGGAGATAGTGCTAATCTTGACGCAAGATAGTTGCATGGTTTGCGTCGATCGTGCCATAGGCTCAGAAATCATTTGGACGCACCCAATGGAACTCCTAGGTGACGTGGTTCATGTGTAATCTCACTTCTTTTTGTTTGGAGACAATGTTAGTGTCGGTGCAAGATAGGTGCGTGGCTTACGCTAGACGTACCATAGGTTGAGAAATCAATTTGGACGCACTAAATGATACCACTAGGTGACGAGGCTCAAGTGGAAGCTCATTTCAGTCCATTTGGAGATAGTGCTAATCTTGATGCAAGATAGGTGCACGGTTTGCGTTGATTGTGCCATAGGCTCAGAAATCATTTGGACGCACCCAATGGAACTCCTAGGTGACGTGGGTCATGTGTAATCTCACTTCTTTCTGTTTGGAGACAACGTTAGTGTTGGTGCAAGATAGGTACGTCTCTTGCGCTAGACGTACCATAGGTTGAGAAATCATTTTGGACGCACTAAATGGTACCACTAGGTGACGAGGCTCAAGTGGAAGCTCATTTTAGTCTGGTTGGAGATAGTGCTAATCTTGATGCAAGATAGGTGCACAGTTTGCGTCGAACATACCATAGGCTGGGAAATCGTTTTGGACGCACCCGATGGAACTCCTAGGTGACGTGGGTCATGTGGAACCTCACTTCTTTCCTTATGGAGATAGTGTTAGTGTCGGTGCAAGATTGGTGCATGGTTTGCGCTAGATGTACCATAGGCTCAAAAATTGTTTTGGACGCACTCGATGGTACCACTAGGTGATGAGGCTCAAGTGGAAGCTTGTTTTGGTCCATTTGGAGATAGTGCCAATGTTGACGCAAGATAGTTTTAGTGTCGATGCAAGATAGGTGCACGGTTTGCGCCAAACATACCGTCAGCTCAGAAATTGTTTTGGACGCACCGATGAAACTCCTAGGTTACGAGGCTCAAGTGAAAGCTCATTTCGGTCCTAGTTTGAGATAGTGCAAATCATGACGCAAGATAAGTGCACGGTTTGCGTCGAACGTACCATAGGCTCGGATATCATTTTGGACACACCAGATGGAACTCCTAGGTGACGTCGGTTATGTGGAATCTCTCTTCTTTCTAGTTGGATGGTTTATGCTAGATGTACCATAGGTTAAGAAATCATTTTGGATGCACCTGATGGTACCACTAGGTGACGAGGCCTAAGTGGAAGCTATGTTTCGGTCAGTTTGGAGAAAGTGCTAATATTGACGCAAGATAGATGCACGGTTTGCATCGAACATACCATAGGCGGGGAAATCATTTTAGACGCACCCGATGGAACTCATAGGTGACGTGGGTCATGTGGAACCTCACTTCTTTCCTTATGGAGACAGTGTTTGTGTCGGTGCAAGAAAGTTGCACGGTTTGCGCCAAACATACCATCAGCTCAGAAAAATCATTTTGGACGGCACCCGATGATACGCCTAGGTGACGAGGCTCAAGTGAAAGCTCATTTCGGTCCATTTGGAGATAGTGCTAAATCTTGACGCAAGATAAGTGCATCGGTTTGCAGTCGAACGTACCATAGGCTCGGACATCATTTTGGACGCACCCGATAGGAACTCCTAGGTGACATGGGTCACGTAGAATCTCTCTTCTTTGTGTTTGGAGACAGTGTTAGTGTCTGTGCAAGATAGGTGCTTGGTTTGCGCTAGACAGTACCATAGGTTCAGAAATCATTTTGGATGCACCTGATGGTACCACTAGGTGACGAGGCTCAAGTGGAAGCTCGTTTCGATCTGTTTGGAGATAGTGCTATTCTTGACGCAAGATAGGTGCACATGTTTGCGTCGAGCATACCATAGGCTGGGAAATCATTTTGGACAGCACCCAATGGAACTCCCAGGTGACGTGGGTCATGTGGAACCTCACTTCTTTCCTTATGGAGACAGGTTTTGGTGTCGGTTTAAGATAGGTGCATGGTTTGCGCCAAACATACCATCAGCTCAGAAATCATTTTGGATGCACCCGATGATACTCCGGTGACAAGGCTCAAGTGAAAGCTCATTTTGGCCCATTTGGAGATAGCGCTAACCTTCATGCAAGATAAGTGCACAGTTTGCGTCGAATGTACCATAGGCTCGGACATCATTTTTGACGCACCCGATGGAACTCCTAGGTGACGTGGGTCAAGTGAAATGTCTCTTCTTCTGTTTGGAGACAGTGTTAGTGTTGGTGCAAGATAGGTGCATTACTTGTGCTAGACGTAGGCTCAGAAATTGTTTTGGATGCACCTAATGGTACCACTAGGTGACATGGCTCAAGTGGAAGCTCGTTTCGGTCTATTTGGAGATAGTGCTAATCTTGATGCAAGATAGTTGCATGGTTTGTGTCGATTGTGCCATAGGCTTAGAAATCATTTGGACGCACCCAATGGAACTCCTAGGTGACGTGGGTCATGTGTAATCTCACTTCTTTCTGTTTGGAGACAGCGTTAGTGTCGGTGCAAGATAGGTTCGTGGCTTGCGCTAGACAGTACCATAGGCTGAAGAAATCATTTTGGACGCACTAAATGGTACCACTAGGTGACGAGGCTCAAGTGGAAGCTTGTTTAAGTCCGTTTAAAGATAGTGCTAATTTTGACTCAAGATAGGTGCACGGTTTGCGTCGAACATACCATAGGCTGGGAAATCATTTTGGACGCACCCGATGGAACTTCTAGGTGACGTGAGTCCTGTGGAACCTCACTTTCTTTTCTTATGGAGACAGTGTTAGTGTCGATGCAAGATTGGTGCATGGTTTATGCTAGATGTACCATAGGCTCAGAAATCATTTTGGACGCACTCGATGGTACCATAGGTGATGAGGCTGAAGTGGAAGCTCATTTCGGTCACGTTTGGAGATAGTGCCAATATTGACGCAATATAGTTGTATGGTTTGTGTCGAACGTATCATAGCCTCAAAAATAATTTTGGACGCATCCTATGGAACTCCTAGGTGACGTGGGTCAAGTGCAATGTCGCTTCTTTCTGTTTGGAGACAGTGTTAGTTTTGGTGCAAGATAGATGCATGGTTTGCACTAGATGAACCATAGGCTCAGAAATTGTTTTGGACGCACCCTATGGTACCACTTGGTGACGAGGCTCAAGTGGAAGCTCAGTTTTGGCCTTTCGGAACATAGAGGTAATCTTGATGCAAGATAGGTGCATGGTTTGCGTCGAACATACCGTAGGCTCAGAAATCATTTTGGACACACCTGATGGAACTCCTAGGTGACTGTGGGTCTTGTGGAATCTCGCTTCTTTCGGTTTGGAGAAAGTGTTAGTGTCAGTGCAAGATAGGTGCGTGGTTTGCGCTAGACGTACCATAGGCTGAGAAATCATTTTGGACGCACTCGATGGTACCACTAGGTGATGAGGTTCAAGTGGAAGCTCGTTTCTATTCGATTTGGAGATAGTGCTAATCTTGACGCTTGATAGGTGCACGGTTTGCGTCGAACATACCATATGATGGGAAATCATTTTGGACGCACCTGATGGAACTCCTAGGTGACGTGGGTCATGTGGAACCTCACTTCTTTCCTTATGGAAATAGTTTTAGTGTCTGGTGCAAGATAGGTGCACGGTTTGCGCCAAACATACCGTCAGCTCAGAAATTGTTTTGGACTGCACCCGATGAAACTCCTAGGTTACGAGGCTCAAGTGAAAGCTCATTTTCGGTCCAGTTTGAGATAGTGCAAATCATGACACAAGATAAGTGCACGGTTTGCGTCGAACGTACCATAGGCTCAGACATCATTTTGGACGCACCAGATGGAACTCCTTGGATGATGTGGGTTATGTGGAATCTCTCTTCTTTCTGTTTGGATGGTTTACGCTAGACGTACCATAGGTTAAGAAATTGTTTTGGATGCACCTGAATGGTACCACTAGGTGACGAGGCCCAAGTGGAAGCTTGTTTCGGTCCGTTTAGAGAAAGTGCTAATATTGACACAAGATAGATGCACCGTTTGCGCCGAACATACCATAGGCTGGGAAATCATTTTGGACACACCCGATGGAATTCCTAGGTGTCGTGGGTCATGTGGAACCTCACTTCTTTCCTTATGGAGACAGTGTTTGTGTCGGTACAAGAAAGTTGCATGGTTTGCGCCAAACGTACCATCAGCTCAGAAAAATCATTTTGGACGGACCCAATGATACGCCTAGGTGACGAGGCTCAAGTGAAAGCTCATTTCGGTCCATTTGGAGATAGTGCTAATCTTGATGCAAGATAAGTGCATGGTTTGTGTCGAACGTACCATAGGCTCGGACATAATTTTGGACGCACCCGATGGAACTCCTAGGTGACGTGGGTCACGTAGAATCTCTCTTCGTTGTGTTTGGAGACAGTGTTAGTGTCTGTGCAAGATAGGTGCTTGGTTTGCGCTAGACGTACCATAGGTTTAGAAATCATTTTGGACGCACCTGATGGTACCACTAGGTGATGAGGCTCAAGTGGAAGCTCATTTCGATCTATTTGGAGATAGTGCTATTCTTGACGCAAGATAGATGCACGGTTTGCATCGAGCATACCATAGGCTAGGAAATCATTTTGGACGCACCCAATGGAACTCCCAGGTGACATGGGTCATGTGGAACCTCACTTCTTTCCTTATGGAGACAGGTTTGGTGTCGATTTAAGATAGGTGCATGGTTTGCGCCAAACATACCATCAGCTCAGAAATCATTTTGGACGCACCCGATGATACTCCGGTGACAAGGCTCAAGTGAAAGCTCATTTTGGCCCATTTGGAGATAGCGCTAACCTTCATGCAAGATAAGTGCACATTTTGCGTCGAATGTACCATAGGCTCGGATATCATTTTCGACGCATCCGATGGAACTCCTAGGTGATGTGGGTCAAGTGAAATGTCTCTTCTTTCTGTTTGGAGACAGTGTTAGTGTCGGTGCAAGATAGGTGCATTGCTTGCGCTAGACGTAGGCTCAGAAATTGTTTTGGACGCACCTGATGGTACCACTAGGTGACGTGGCTCAAGTGGAAGCTCGTTTCGGTCTATTTGGAGATAGTGCTAATCTTGATGCAAGATAGTTGCATGGTTTGTGTCGATTGTGCCATAGGCTTAGAAATCATTTGGACGCACCCAATGGAACTCCTAGGTGACGTGGGTCATGTGTAATCTCACTTCTTTCTGTTTGGAGACAGCGTTAGTGTCGGTGCAAGATAGGTTCGTGGCTTGCGCTAGACGTACCATAGGCTAAGAAATCATTTTGGACGCACTAAATGGTACCACTAGGTGACGAGGCTCAAGTGGAAGCTTATTTAAGTCCGTTTAAAGATAGTGCTAATTTTGACTCAAGATAGGTGCATGGTTTGCGTCGAACATACCATAGGCTGGGAAATCATTTTGGACGCACCCGATGGAACTTCTAGGTGACGTGAGTCCTGTGGAACCTCACTTCTTTTCTTATGGAGACAGTGTTAGTGTCGATGCAAGATTGGTGCATGGTTTATGCTAGATGTACCATAGGCTCAGAAATCATTTTGGACGCACTCGATGGTACCATAGGTGATGAGGCTGAAGTGGAAGCTCATTTCGGTCCGTTTGGAGATAGTGCCAATATTGACGCAATATAGTTGTATGGTTTGTGTCGAACGTATCATAGCCTCAAAAATAATTTTGGACGCATCCTATGGAACTCCTAGGTGACGTGGGTCAAGTGCAATGTCGCTTCTTTCTGTTTGGAGACAGTGTTAGTTTTGGTGCAAGATAGATGCATGGTTTGCACTAGATGAACCACAGGCTCAGAAATTGTTTTGGACGCACCTTATGGTACCACTTGGTGACGAGGCTCAAGTGGAAGCTCGTTTTGGCCTTTCGAACATAGAGGTAATCTTGACGCAAGATAGGTGCATGGTTTGCGTCGAACATACCGTAGGCTCAGAAATCATTTTGGACACACCTGATGGAACTCCTAGGTGATGTGGGTCTTGTGGAATCTCGCTTCTTTCGGTTTGGAGAAAGTGTTAGTGTCAGTGCAAGATAGGTGCGTGGTTTGCGCTAGACGTACCATAGGCTGAGAAATCATTTTGGACGCACTCGATGGTACCACTAGGTGATGAGGTTCAAGTGGAAGCTCGTTTCTATTGATTTGGAGATAGTGCTAATCTTGACGCTTGATAGGTGCACGGTTTGCGTCGAACATACCATATTATGGGAAATCATTTTGGATGCACCTGATGGAACTCCTAGGTGACGTGGGTCATGTGGAACCTCACTTCTTTCCTTATGGAAATAGTTTTAGTGTTGGTGCAAGATAGGTGCACGGTTTGCGCCAAACATACCGTCAGCTCAGAAATTGTTTTGGACGCACCCGATGAAACTCCTAGGTTACGAGGCTCAAGTGAAAGCTCATTTCGGTCCAGTTTGAGATAGTGCAAATCATGACGCAAGATAAGTGCACGGTTTGCGTCGAACGTACCATAGGCTCAGACATCATTTTGGACGCACTAGATGGAACTCCTTGGAGATGTGGGTTATGTGGAATCTCTCTTCTTTCTGTTTGGATGGTTTACGCTAGACGTACCATAGGTTAAGAAATTGTTTTGGATGCACCTAATGGTACCACTAGGGGACGAGGCCCAAGTGGAAGCTTGTTTCGGTCCGTTTAGAGAAAGTGCTAATATTGACACAAGATAGATGCACGGTTTGCGCCGAACATACCATAGGCTGGGAAATCATTTTGGACACACCCGATGGAATTCCTAGGTGTCGTGGGTCATGTGGAACCTCACTTCTTTCCTTATGGAGACAGTGTTTGTGTCGGTACAAGAAAGTTGCACGGTTTGCGCCAAACGTACCATCAGCTCAGAAAAATCATTTTGGACGGACCCAATGATACGCCTAGGTGACGAGGCTCAAGTGAAAGCTCATTTCGGTCCATTTGGAGATAGTGCTAATCTTGATGCAAGATAAGTGCATGGTTTGCGTCGAACGTACCATAGGCTCGGACATAATTTTGGACGCACCCGATGGAACTCCTAGGTGACGTGGGTCACGTAGAATCTCTCTTCGTTGTGTTTGGAGACAGTGTTAGTGTCTGTGCAAGATAGGTGCTTGGTTTGCGCTAGACGTACCATAGGTTTAGAAATCATTTTGGACGCACCTGATGGTACCACTAGGTGATGAGGCTCAAGTGGAAGCTCATTTCGATCTATTTGGAGATAGTGCTATTCTTGACGCAAGATAGGTGCACGGTTTGCATCGAGCGTACCATAGGCTAGGAAATCATTTTGGACGCACCCAATGGAACTCCCAGGTGACATGGGTCATGTGGAACCTCACTTCTTTCCTTATGGAGACAGGTTTGGTGTCGGTTTAAGATAGGTGCATGGTTTGTGCCAAACATACCATCAGCTCAGAAATCATTTTGGACGCACCCGATGATACTCCGGTGACAAGGCTCAAGATGAAAGCTCATTTTGGCCCATTTGGAGATAGCGCTAACCTTCATGCAAGATAAGTGCACATTTTGCGTCGAATGTACCATAGGCTCGGATATCATTTTCGACGCACCCGATGGAACTCCTAGGTGACGTGGGTCAAGTGAAATGTCTCTTCTTTCTGTTTGGAGACAGTGTTAGTGTCGGTGCAAGATAGGTGCATTGCTTGCGCTAGACGTAGGCTCAGAAATTGTTTTGGACGCACCTGATGGTACCACTAGGTGACGTGGCTCAAGTGGAAGCTCGTTTCGGTCTATTTGGAGATAGTGCTAATCTTGATGCAAGATAGTTGCATGGTTTGTGTCGATTGTGCCATAGGCTTAGAAATCATTTGGACACACCCAATGGAACTCCTAGGTGACGTGGGTCATGTGTAATCTCACTTCTTTCTATTTGGAGACAGTGTTAGTGTCGATGCAAGATAGGTTTGTGGCTTGCGCTAGACGTACCATAGGCTGAGAAATCATTTTGGATGCACTAAATGGTACCACTAGGTGACGAGGCTCAAGTGGAAGCTCGTTTAAGTCCGTTTAAAGATAGTGCTAATTTTGACGCAAGATAGGTGCACGGTTTGCGTCGAACATACCATAGGCTGGGAAATCGTTTTGGACGCACCCGATGGAACTTCTAGGTGACGTGGGTCCTGTGGAAGCTCACTTCTTTTCTTATGGAGACAGTGTTAGTGTCGATGCAAGATTGGTGCATGGTTTATGCTAGATGTACCATAGGCTCAAAAATCATTTTGGACACACTCGATGGTACCATAGGTGATGAGGCTAAAGTGGAAGCTCATTTCGGTCCGTTTGGAGATAGTGCCAATATTGATGCAATATAGTTGTATGGTTTGCGTCGAATGTATCATAGCCTCAAAAATAATTTTGGACGCATCCGATGGAACTCCTAGGTGACGTGGGTCAAGTGCAATGTCGCTTCTTTCTGTTTAGAGACAGTATTAGTGTTGGTGCAAGATAGATGCATGGTTTGCACTAGACGAAGCATAGGCTCAGAAATTGTTTTGGACGCACCCTATGGTACCACTAGGTGACGAGGCTCAAGTGGAAGCTCATTTTGGCCTTTTGGACATAGAGGTAATCTTGACGCAAGATAGGTGCATGGTTTGCTTCGAACATACCGTAGGCTCAGAAATCATTTTGGACACACCTGATGGAACTCCTAGGTGACGTGGGTCATGTGGAATCTCGCTTCTTTCGGTTTGGAGAAAGTGTTAGTGTCAGTGCAAGATAGGTGCGTGGTTTGTGCTAGACGTACCATAGGCTGAGAAATCATTTTGGACACACTCGATGGTACCACTAGGTGATGAGGTTCAAGTGGAAGCTCGTTTCTGTCGATTTGGAGATAGTGCTAATCTTGACGCATGATAGGTGCACGGTTTGTGTCGAACATACCATAGGATGGGAAATCATTTTGGACGCACCTGATGGAACTCCTAGGTGACATGGGTCATGTGGAACCTCACTTCTTTCCTTATGGAAATAGTTTTAGTGTCAGTGCAAGATAGGTGCACGGTTCATGCCAAACATACCATCAGCTCAGAAATTGTTTTGGACGCACCCGATGAAACTCCTAGGTTACGAGGCTCAAGTGAAAGCTCATTTTGGTCCAGTTTGAGATAGTGCAAATCATGACGCAAGATAAGTGCACGGTTTGCGTCGAACGTACCATAGGCTCAGACATCATTTTGGACGCACCAGATGGAACTCCTTGGTGATGTGGGTTATGTGGAATCTCTCTTCTTTCTGTTTGGATGGTTTACGCTAGACGTACCATAGGTTAAGAAATTGTTTTGGATGCACCTGATGGTACCACTAGGTGACGAGGCCCAAGTGGAAGCTCGTTTCGGTTCGTTTGGCGAAAGTGCTAATATTGACGCAAGATAGATGCACGGATTGCGTCGAACATACCATAGGCTGGGAAATCATTTTGGATGCACCTGATGGAATTCCTAGGTGTCATGGGTCATGTGGAACCTCACTTCTTTCCTTATGGAGACAGTGTTTGTGTCGGTGCAAGAAAGTTGCACGGTTTGCGCCAAACGTACCATCAGCTCAGAAAAATCATTTTGGACGGACCCGATGATACGCCTAGGTGACGAGGCTCAAGTGAAAGCTCATTTTGGTCCATTTGGAGATAGTGCTAATCTTGACGCAAGATAAGTGCATGGTTTGCGTCGAACGTACCCTAGGCTCGGACATCATTTTGGACGCACCCGATGGAACTCCTAGGTGACGTGGGTCACGTAGAATCTCTCTTCGTTGTGTTTGGAGACAGTGTTAGTGTCTGTGCAAGATAGGTGCTTGGTTTGTGCTAGACATACCATAGGTTTAGAAATCATTTTGGACGCACCTGATGGTACCACTAGGTGACGAGGCTCAAGTGGAAGCTTGTTTTGATCTGTTTGGAGATAGTGCTATTCTTGACGCAAGATAGGTGCACGATTTGCGTCGAGCATACCATAGGCTAGGAAATCATTTTGGATGCACCCAATGGAATTCCCAGGTGACGTGGGTCATGTGGAACCTCACTTCTTTCCTTCTGGAGATAGGTTTGGTGTCGGTTTAAGATAGGTGCACGGTTTGCGTCAGATGTACCATTAGCTCAGAAATCATTTTGGACACACCCGATGATACTCCTAGGTGACGAGGCTCAAGTGAAAGCTCATTTCGGTCCATTTGGAGATAGAGCTAACCTTCATGCAAGATAAGTGCACAGTTTGTGTTGAATGTACCGTAGGCTCGGATATCGTTTTTGACACACCTGATGGAACTCCTAGGTGACGTGGGTCATGTGAAATGTCTCTTCTTTCTGTTTGGAGACAGTGTTAGTGTCAGTGCAAGATAGGTGCATTGTTTGCGCTAGATGTAGGCTTAGAAATTGTTTTTGACGCACCTGATGGTACCACTAGGTGACGTGGCTCAAGTGGAAGCTCATTTCGGTCCATTTGGAAATAGTGCTAATCTTGATGCAAGATAGTTGCATGGTTTGCGTCGATCATGCCATAGGCTCAGGAATCATTTGGACACACCCAATGGAACTCCTAGGTGATGTGGGTCATGTGTAATCTCACTTCTTTCTGTTCGGAGACAGCGTTAGTGTCGGTGCAAGACAGGTGCATGGTTTATGCTAGATGTACCATAGGCTCAGAAATCATTTTGGACGCACTTGATGGTACCATAGGTGATGAGGCTGAAGTGGAAGCTCATTTCGACCCGTTTGGAGATAGTGCCAATATTGACGCAATATAGTTGTATGGTTTGCATCGAACGTATCATAGCCTCAAAAATAATTTTGGATGCATCTGATGGAACTCCTAGGTGACGTGGGTCAAGTGCAATGTCGCTTCTTTCTGTTTGGAGACAGTGTTAGTGTTGGTGCAAGATAGGTGCATGGTTTGCACTAGACGAACCATAGGCTCAGAAATCATTTTGGACGCACCCTATGGTACCACTAGGTGACGAGGCTCAAGTGGAAGCTCGTTGTGGCCTTTCGGACATAGAGGTAATCTTGACGCAAGATAGGTGCATAGTTTGCGTCGACTGTACCGTAGGCTCAGAAATCATTTTGGACGCACCGGATGGAACTCCTAGGTGACATGGGTCATATGGAATCTCACTTCATTCCGTTTGGAGAAAGTGTTAGTGTCAGTGCAAGATAGGTGCGTGGTTTGCGCTAGACGTACCATAGGCTGAGAAATCATTTTGGACGCACTCGATGGTACCACTAGGTGATGAGGTTCATGTGGAAGCTCGTTTCTGTCGATTTGGAGATAGTGCTAATCTTGACGCATGATAGGTGCACGGTTTGCGTCAAACATACCATAGGATGGGAAACCATTTTGGACGCACCCGATGGAACTCCCAGGTGACGTGGGTCATGTGGAACCTCACTTCTTTCCTTATGGAAATAGTTTTAGTGTCGGTGCAAGATAGGTGCATGGTTTGCGCCAAACAAACCGTCAACTCAGAAATTGTTTTGGATGCACCCGATGAAACTCCTAGGTTACGAGGCTCAAGTGAAAGCTCATTTTGGTCCATTTTGAGATAGTGCAAATCATGACGCAAGATAAGTGCACGGTTTGTGTCGAACGTACCATAGGCTCAGACATCATTTTGGACACACCAGATGGAACTCCTAGGTGATGTGGGTTATGTGGAATCTCTTTTTCTTTCTGTTTGGATGGTTTACGCTAGACGTACCATAGGTTAAGAAATCATTTTGGATGCACCTGATGGTACCACTAGGTGACGAGGCCCAAGTGGAAGCTCGTTTTGGTTCGTTTGGAGAAAGTGCTAATATTGACGCAAGATAGATGCACGGATTGCGTCGAACATACCATAGGCTGGGAAATCATTTTGGATGCACCTGATGGAATTCCTAGGTGTCATGGGTCATGTGGAACCTCACTTCTTTCCTTATGGAGATAGTGTTTGTGTTGGTGCAAGAAAGTTGCACGGTTTGCGCCAAACGTACCATCAGCTCAGAAAAATCATTTTGGACGGACCCGATGATACGCCTAGGTGACAAGGCTCAAGTGAAAGCTCATTTTGGTCCATTTGGAGATAGTGCTAATCTTGACGCAAGATAAGTGCATGGTTTGCGTCGAACGTACCCTAGGCTCGGACATCATTTTGGACGCACCCGATGGAACTCCTAGGTGACGTGGGTCACGTAGAATCTCTCTTCGTTGTGTTTGGAGACAGTGTTAGTGTCTGTGCAAGATAGGTGCTTGGTTTGCGCTAGACATACCATAGGTTTAGAAATCATTTTGGATGCACCTGATGGTACCACTAGGTGACGAGGCTCAAGTGGAAGCTCGTTTCGATCTGTTTGGAGATAGTGCTATTCTTGACGCAAGATAGGTGCACAATTTGCGTCGAGCATACCATAGGCTAGGAAATCATTTTGGATGCACCCAATGGAATTCCCAGGTGACGTGGGTCATGTGGAACCTCACTTCTTTCCTTCTGGAGATAGGTTTGGTGTCGGTTTAAGATAGGTGCACGGTTTGCGCCAGATGTACCATTAGCTCAGAAATCATTTTGGACACACCCGATGATACTCCTAGGTGACGAGGCTCGAGTGAAAGCTCATTTCGGTCCATTTGGAGATAGAGCTAACCTTCATGCAAGATAAGTGCATAGTTTGTGTTGAATGTACCGTAGGCTCGGATATCATTTTCGACGCACCTGATGGAACTCCTAGGTGACGTGGGTCATGTGAAATGTCTCTTCTTTCTGTTTGGAGACAGTGTTAGTGTCAGTGCAAGATAGGTGCATTGTTTGCGCTAGATGTAGGCTTAGAAATTGTTTTTGACGCACCTGATGGTACCACTAGGTGACGTGGCTCAAGTGGAAGCTCGTTTCGGTCCATTTGGAAATAGTGCTAATCTTGACGCAAGATAGTTGCATGGTTTGCGTCGATCATGCCATAGGCTCAGGAATCATTTGGACACACCCAATGGAACTCCTAGGTGATGTGGGTCATGTGTAATCTCACTTCTTTCTGTTTGGAGACAGTGTTAGTGTCGGTGCAAGATAGGTGCATGGTTTATGCTAGATGTACCATAGGCTCAGAAATCATTTTGGACGCACTCGATGGTACCATAGGTGATGAGGCTGAAGTGGAAGCTCATTTCGACCCGTTTGGAGATAGTGCCAATATTGATGCAATATAGTTGTATGGTTTGCATCGAACGTATCATAGCCTCAAAAATAATTTTGGACGCATCCGATGGAACTCCTAGGTGACGTGGGTCAAGTGCAATGTCGCTTCTTTCTGTTTGGAGACAGTGTTAGTGTTGGTGCAAGATAGGTGCATGGTTTGCACTAGACGAACCATAGGCTCAGAAATCATTTTGGACGCACCCTATGGTACCACTAGGTGATGAGGCTCAAGTGGAAGCTCGTTTTGGCCTTTTGGACATAGAGGTAATCTTGACGCAAGATAGGTGCATAGTTTGCGTCGACTGTACCGTAGGCTCAGAAATCATTTTGGACGCACCTGATGGAACTCCTAGGTGACATGGGTCATATGGAATCTCACTTCATTCCGTTTGGAGAAAGTGTTAGTGTCAGTGCAAGATAGGTGCGTGGTTTGCGCTAGACGTACCATAGGCTGAGAAATCATTTTGGATGCACTCGATGGTACCACTAGGTGATGAGGTTCAGGTGGAAGCTCGTTTCTGTCGATTTGGAGATAGTGCTAATCTTGACGCATGATAGGTGCACGGTTTGCGTCAAACATACCATAGGATGGGAAACCATTTTGGACGCACTCGATGGAACTCCCAGGTGATGTGGGTCATGTGGAACCTCACTTCTTTCCTTATGGAAATAGTTTTAGTGTCGGTGCAAGATAGGTGCATGGTTTGCGCCAAACAAACCGTCAACTCAGAAATTGTTTTGGATGCACCCGATGAAACTCCTAGGTTACGAGGCTCAAGTGAAAGCTCATTTTGGTCCATTTTGAGATAGTGCAAATCATGACGCAAGATAAGTGCACGGTTTGTGTCAAATGTACCATAGGCTCAGACATCATTTTGGACGCACCAGATGGAACTCCTAGGTGATGTGGGTTATGTGGAATCTCTCTTTCTTTCTGTTTGGATGGTTTACGCTAGATGTACCATAGGTTAAGAAATCATTTTGGATGCACCTGATGGTACCACTAGGTGACGAGGCCCAAGTGGAAGCTCGTTTCGGTTCATTTGGAGAAAGTGCTAATATTGACGCAAGATAGATGCACGGATTGCGTCGAACATACCATAGGCTGGGAAATCATTTTGGATGCACCTGATGGAATTCCTAGGTGTCGTGGGTCATGTGGAACCTCACTTCTTTCCTTATGGAGATAGTGTTTGTGTTGGTGCAGGAAAGTTGCACGGTTTGCGCCAAACGTACCATCAGCTCAGAAAAATCATTTTGGACGGACCCGATGATACGCCTAGGTGACGAGGCTCAAGTGAAAGCTCATTTTGGTCCATTTGGAGATAGTGCTAATCTTGACGCAAGATAAGTGCATGGTTTGCGTCGAACGTACCCTAGGCTCGGACATCATTTTGGACGCACCCGATGGAACTCCTAGGTGACGTGGGTCACGTAGAATCTCTCTTCGTTGTGTTTGGAGACAGTGTTAGTGTCTGTGCAAGATAGGTGCTTGGTTTGCGCTAGACGTACCATAGGTTCAGAAATCATTTTGGACGCACCTGATGGTACCACTAGGTGATGAGGCTCAAGTGGAAGCTCATTTCGATCTGTTTGGAGATAGTGCTATTCTTGACGCAAGATAGGTGCACGGTTTGCATCGAGCATACCATAGGCTGGGAAATTATTATGGACACACCCAATGGAACTCCCAAGTGACGTGGGTCATGTGGAACCTCACTTCTTTCCTTATGGAGACAGGTTTGGTGTCGGTTTAAGATAGGTGCATGGTTTGCGCCAAACATACCATCAGCTCAGAAATCATTTTGGACGCACCCGATGATACTCCAGTGACAAGGCTCAAGTGAAAGCTCATTTTGGCCCATTTGGAGATAGCGCTAACCTTCATGCAAGATAAGTGCACAGTTTGCGTCGAATGTACCATAGGCTCGGATATCATTTTCGACGCACCCAATGGAACTCCTAGGTGACGTGTGTCAAGTGAAATGTCTCTTCTTTCTGTTTGGAGACAGTGTTAGTATCAGTGCAAGATAGGTGCATTGTTTGCGCTAGATGTAGGCTTAGAAATTGTTTTTGACGCACCTGATGGTACCACTAGGTGACGTGGCTCAAGTGGAAGCTCATTTCGGTCCATTTGGAAATAGTGCTAATCTTGATGCAAGATAGTTGCATGGTTTGTGTCGATCGTGCCATAGGCTCAGGAATCATTTGGACACACCCAATGGAACTCCTAGGTGATGTGGGTCATGTGTAATCTCACTTCTTTCTGTTTGGAGACAGCATTAGTGTCGGTGCAAGATAGGTGCATGGTTTATGTTAGATGTACCATAGGCTCAGAAATCATTTTGGACGCACTCGATGGTACCATAGGTGATGAGGCTGAAGTGGAAGCTCATTTCGACCCGTTTGGAGATAGTGCCAATATTGACGCAATATAGTTGTATGGTTTGCATCGAACGTATCATAGCCTCAAAAATAATTTTGGACGCATCCGATGGAACTCCTAGGTGACGTGGGTCAAGTGCAATGTCGCTTCTTTCTGTTTGGAGACAGTGTTAGTGTTGGTGCAAGATAGGTGCATGGTTTGCACTAGACGAACCATAGGCTCAGAAATCATTTTGGACGCACCCTATGGTACCACTAGGTGACGAGGCTCAAGTGGAAGCTCGTTTTGGCCTTTTGGACATAGAGGTAATCTTGACGCAAGATAGGTGCATAGTTTGCGTCGACTGTACCGTAGGCTCAAAAATCATTTTGGACGCACCTGATGGAACTCCTAGGTGACATGGGTCATATGGAATCTCACTTCATTCCATTTGGAGAACGTGTTAGTGTCAGTGCAAGATAGATGCGTGGTTTGCGCTAGACGTACCATAGGCTGAGAAATCATTTTGGACGCACTCGATGGTACCACTAGGTGATGAGGTTCAGGTAGAAGCTCGTTTCTGTCGATTTGGAGATAGTGCTAATCTTGACGCATGATAGGTGCACGGTTTGCGTCGAACATACCATTGGATGGGAAACCATTTTGGACGCACCCGATGGAACTCCCAGGTGACGTGGGTCATGTGGAACCTCACTTCTTTCCTTATGGAAATAGTTTTAGTGTCGATGCAAGATAGGTGCATGGTTTGCGCCAAACAAACCGTCAACTCAAAAATTGTTTTGGATGCACCCGATGAAACTCCTAGGTTACGAGGCTCAAGTGAAAGCTCATTTTGGTCCATTTTGAGATAGTGCAAATCATGACGCAAGATAAGTGCACGGTTTGCGTCGAACGTACCATAGGCTCAGACATCATTTTGGACGCACCAGATGGAACTCCTAGGTGATGTGGGTTATGTGGAATCTCTCTTCTTTCTGTTTGGATGGTTTACGCTAGACGTACCATAGGTTAAGAAATCATTTTGGATGCACCTGATGGTACCACTAGGTGACGAGGCCCAAGTGGAAGCTCGTTTCGGTCCGTTTGGAGAAAGTGCTAATCTTGACGCAAGATAGTTGCATGGTTTGCGTCGATCATGCCATAGGCTCAGAAATCATTTGGACGCACCCGATGGAACTCCTAGGTGACGTGGGTCACGTGTAATCTCACTTCTTTCTGTTTGGAGACAGCGTTAGTGTCGGTGCAAGATAGGTGCGTGGCTTGCGCTAGACGTACCATAGGCTCATAAATCATTTTAGACGCACTAAATGGTACCACTAGGTGACGAGGCTCAAGTGGAAGCTCATTTAAGTTTGTTTAAAGATAGTGCTAATCTTGATGCAAGAAAGGTGCACGGTTTGCCTTGAACACACCATAGGCTGGGAAATCATTTTGGATGCACCCGATGGAACTCCTAGGTGACGTGGGTCCTGTGGAACATCACTTCTTTCCTTATGGAGACAGTGTTAGTGTCGGTGCAAGATTGGTGCATGGTTTATGTTAGACGTACCATAGGCTCAGAAATCATTTTGGACGCACTCGATGGTACCATAGGTGATGAGGCTGAAGTGGAAGCTTGTTTCGGTCCATTTGGAGATAGTGCCAATGTTGACGCAAGATGGTTGTATGGTTTGCGCCGAACGTATCATAGGTCAAAAACCGTTTTGGACGCATTCGATGGAACTCCTAGGTGATGTGGGTCAAGTGGAATCTCGCTTCTTTCCTTTTGGAGATAGTGTTAGTGTCGATGCAAGATAGGTGCATGGTTTGCACTAGATGAACCATAGGCTCAGAAATCATTTTGGACGCACCCTATGGTATCACTAGGTGATGAGGCTCAAGTGGAAGCTCGTTTTGGCCTTTTGGACATAGAGGTAATTCTTGACACAAGATAGGTGCACGGTTTGCGTCGAACATACCATAGGCTCAGAAATCATTTTGGACACACCTGATGGAACTCCTAGGTGACGTGGGTCATGTGGAATCTCGCTTCTTTCCATTTGGAGACAGTGTTAGTGTTAGTGCAAGATAGGTGCGTGGTGTGCGCTAGATGTACCATAGGCTGAGAAATCATTTTGGACGCATTCGATGGTACCACTTGGTGCGAGGTTCAAGTGGAAGCTCATTTCTGTCTGTTTGGAGATAGTGCTAATCTTGACGCAAGATAGGTGCACGGTATGGGTCGAACATACCATAAGATGGGAAATCATTTTGGATGCACCCAATGGAACTCCTAGGTGACGTGGGTCATTTGGAACCTCACTTCTTTCCTTATGGAGACAGTTTTAGTGTCGGTGCAAGATTGGTGCATAGTTTGCGCCAAACATACCATCAGCTCAGAAATCATTTTGGATGCACCCGATGATACTCCTAGGTTATGAGGCTCAAGTGAAAGCTCATTTCGGTCCATTTGGAGATAGTGCAAATCTTGATGCAAGATAAGTGCACGGTTTGCGTCAAATGTACCATAGGCTCGGACATTGTTTTGCACGCACTAGATGGAACTCCTTGGTGACATGGGTTATGTGGAATCTCTCTTCTTTCTGTTTGGAGACAGTGTTAGTGTCTGTGCAAGATAGGTGCATGGTTTGCACTAGACGTACCATAGGTTAAGAAATCGTTTTGGACGCACCTGATGGTACCACTAGGCGATGAGGCCCAAGTGGAAGCTCGTTTCAGTCCGTTTGGAGAAAGTGCTAATATTGACGCAAGATAGATGCACAGTTTGCATCGAACATACCATAGGCTAGGAAATCATTTTGGATGCACCCGATGGAACTCCTAGGTGACGTGGATCTTGTGGAACCTCACTTCTTTCCTTATGGAGACATTCTTAGTGTTGGTGCAAGATAGTTGCACGGTTTGCGCCAAACGTACCATTAGCTCATAAAAATCGTTTTGGACGCACCCGATGATACTCCTAGGTGATGAGGCTCAAGTGAAAGCTCATTTTGGTCCATTTGGAGATAGTGCTAATCTTGACACAAGTTAAGTGCACGGTTTGAGTCGAATGTAACATAGGCTCGGACATCGTTTTGGACGCACTCGATGGAACTCCTAGGTGACGTGGGTCATGTAGAATCTCTCTTCTTTGTGTTTGGAGACAGTGTTAGTGTCTGTGCAAGATAGATGCTTGGTTTGCGCTAGATGTACCATAGGTTCAGAAATCATTTTGGATGCACCTGATGGTACCACTAGGTGACGAGGCTCAAGTGGAAGCTCGTTTCGGTCTGTTTGGATATAGTGTTATTCTTGATGCAAGATCGGTGCATGGTTTGCATCGAGCATACCATAGGCTGGGAAATCATTTTGGACGCACCCAATGGAACTCCCAGGTGACGTGGGTCATGTGGAACCTCACTTCTTTCCTTATGGAGACATTTTTAGTGTCGGTTCAAGATAGGTGCATAGTTTGCGCCAAACGTACCATCAGCTCAGAAATCATTTTGGATGCACCCGATGATACTCCTAGGTGACGAGGCTCAAGTGAAAGCTCATTTCGGTCCATTTGGAGATAGGGCTAATTTTCAGGCAAGATAAGTGCACGGTTTGCGTCAAACATACCATAGGCTCTAATATCATTTTGGACACACCTGATGGAACTCCTAGGTGATGTGGGTCATGTGGAATGTCTCTTCTTTCTGTTTGGAGACAGTGTTAGTGTCGGTGCAAGATAGGTGCATTGTTTGCGCTAGACGTAGGCTCAGAAATTGTTTTGGACGCACCTGATGGTACCACTAGGTGATGTGGCTCAAGTGGAAGCTCGTTTCGGTCCATTTGGAGATAGTGCTAATCTTGACGCAAGATAGTTGCATGGCTTGCGTCGATCATGCCATAGGCTCAAAAATCATTTGGACACACCCAATGGAACTCCCAGGTGACGTGGATCATGTGTAATCTCACTTCTTTCTGTTTGGAGACCGTGTTAGTGTTAGTGCAAGAAAGGTGCGTGGCTTGCGCTAGATGTACCAAAGGTTGAGAAATCATTTTGGACGCACTAAATGGTACCACTAGGTGACGAGGCTCAAGTGGAAGCTCGTTTCAGTCCGTTTGATGATAGTGCTAATCTTGATGCAAGATAGGTGCATGGTGTGCGTCGAACATACCATAGGCTAGGAAATTATTTTGGACGCACTCGATGGAACTCCTATTTGATTATAGTGTCGGTGCAAGATTGGTGCATGGTTTGCGCTAGACGTACTATAGGCTCAGAAGTCGTTTTGAATGCACTCGATCGTACCACTAGGTGATGAGGCTCAAGTGGAAGCTCATTTTAGTCTGTTTGAATATAGTGCCAATGTTGACGCAAGATAGTTGTACGGTTTGCGCCGAACGTATCATAGGCTCAAAAACCGTTTTGGACGCATCTGATGGAACTCCTAGGTGACGTGGGTCAAGTGGAATCTCGCTTCTTTCCATTTGGAGACAGTGTTAGTGTCAGTGCTTGGTGCATGGTTTCCACTAGACGAACCATAGGCACAGAAATCATTTTGGACGCACCCTATGGCACCACTAGGTGACGAGGCTCAAGTGGAAGCTCGTTTTGGCCTTTCAAACATAGAGGTAATTCTTGACGCAAGATGGGTGCACGGTTTGAGTCGAACGTGCCATAGGCTCAGAAATCATTTTGGACGCACCTGATGGAACTCCTAGGTGACGTGGGTCATGTGGAATCTCGCTTCTTTCTGTATGGAGACAGTGTTAGTGTCAGTGCAAGATAGGTGCATGGTTTGCGCTAGACGTACCATAGGCTGAGAAATCATTTTGGACGCACTCGATGGTACCACTAGGTGATGAGGTTCAAGTGGAAGCTCATTTCTGTCTGTTTGGAGATAGTGCTAATCTTGACGTAAGATAAGTGCACAGTTTGCGTCAAACGTACCATAGGACAAGAAATCATTTTGGAGGCACCCGATGGAACTCCTAGGTGACGTCGGTCATGAGGAACCTCACTTCTTTCATTATGGTGACAGTTTTAGTGTCGGTGCAAGATAGGTGCACGGTTTGCACCAAACATACCATGAGCTCAGAAATCATTTTGGATGCATCCGATGATACTCCTAGGTTATGAGGCTCAAGTGAAAGCTCATTTCGGTCTATTTGGAGATAGTGCAAATCTTGACGCAAGATAAGTGCACGGTTTGTGTCGAACGTACCATAGGCTCGGACATCATTTTGGACGCAACAGATGGAACTCCTAGGTGACGTGGGTTATGTGGAATCTCTCTTCTTTCTATTTGGAGACAGTGTTAGTGTCAGTGCAAGATAGGTGCATGGTTTGCGCTAGACGTACCATAGGTTAAGAAATTGTTTTGGATGCATATGATGGTACCACTAGGTGACGAGGCCCAAGTGGAAGCTCGTTTTGGTCCGTTTGGAGAAAGTGTGAATATTGACGCAAGATAGATACACGGTTTGCGTCGAACATACCATAGGCTGGGAAATTATTTTGGACGCACCCGATGGAACTCCTAGATGACGTGGGTCATGTGGAACCTCACTTCTTTCCTTATGGAGACAGTGTTAGTGTCGGTGCAAGATAGTTGCACGGTTTGCGCCAAATGTACCATTAGCTCAGAAAAATCATTTTGGACGCACCCGATGATACTCCTAGGTGACGAGGCTCAAGTGAAAGCTCATTTCGGTCCATTTGGAGATAGTGATGATCTTGACGCAAGATAAGTGCATAGTTTGCGTCGAATGTACCATAGGCTCGGACATTGTTTTGCACGCACTAGATGGAACTCCTTGGTGACATGGGTTATGTGGAATGTCTCTTCTTTCTATTTGGAGACAGTGTTAGTGTCAGTGCAAGATAGGTGCATGGTTTGCGCTAGACGTACCATTGGCTCAGAAATCATTTTAGACGCACCCGATGGTACTCCTAGGTGACGAGGCTCAAGTGGAAGCTCGTTTTGGTCTGTTTGGAGATAGTGTTGTTCTTGACACAAGATCGGTGCACGATTTGCGTCGAGCAAACCATAGGCTAGGAAATTGTTTTGGACGCACCCGATGGAACTCTGAGGTGACGTGGGTCATGTGGAACCTCACTTCTTTCCTTATGGAGACAGTTTTAGTGTTGGTTTAAGATAGGTGCACGGTTTGCACTAAACATACTATCAGCTCAGAAATCATTTTTGACGCTCCCGTTGATACTCCTAGGTGACGAGGCTCAAGTGAAAGCTCATTTCAGTCCATTTGGAGATAGTGCTAATCTTCAGGCAAGATAAGTGCATGGTTTACGTCGAACGTACCATAGGCTCGGATATCATTTTGGACGCACCCGATGGAACTCCTAGGTGAGGTGGGTTGTGTGGAATGTCTCTTCTTTCTATTTGGAGACAGTGTTAGTGTCAGTGCAAGATAGGTGCATGGTTTGCGCTAGACGTACCATTGGCTCAGAAATCATTTTAGACGCACCCGATGGTACTCCTAGGTGACGAGCACAGTTTGTGTCGAACTACCATAGGCTCAGAAATCATTTTGGACGCACCAGATGGAACTCCTATGTGACGTGGGTCATGTGGAATCTTGCTTCTTTCTGTTTGGAGATAGTGTTAGTGTCGGTGCAAGATAGTTGCATGGTTTGTGCAGACGTACCATAGGCTAAGAAATCATTTTGGATGCAGTCGATGGTACCACTAGGTGACAAGGCTCAAGCGGAAGCTCGTTTTAGCCTTTCGGACATAGAGCTAATCTCGACGCAAGATAGGTGCATGGCTTGCGTTGAACGTAACATAGGCTTGGAAATCATTTTCACCTGATGAAACTCCTAGGTGACGTGGGTCATGTGGAATCTCGCTTCTTTTTGTTTGGAGACAGTGTTAGTGTCGATGCAAGATAGGTGCTTGGTTTGCGCTAGACGTACCATATGCTGAGAAATCATTTTGGACGCACTTGATGGTACCACTAGGTGACGAGGTTCAAGTGGAAGCTCGTTTCGGTCCGTTTGGAGATAGTGCTATTCTGGACGCAAGATAGGTGTACGATTTGCGTCGAACATACCACAGGCTGGGAAATCATTTTGAACGCACCCGATCGAACCCCTAGGTGACGTGGGTCATGTGGAACCTCACTTCTTTCCTTATGGAGACAGTTTTAGTGTTGGTGCAAGATAGGTGCACGGTTTGCGCCAAACATACCATTAGCTCAGAAATCATTTTGGACACACCCGATGATACTCCTAGGCAATGAGGCTCAAGTGAAAGCTCATTTTGGTCCATTTGGAGAGATAGTGCAAATCTTGACGTCGGTTCTGTGGAATCGTTTTAGTGTCGGTGCAAGATAAGTGCACGGTTTGCGTCGTACGTACTATAGGCTCAGACATCATTTTGGATGCACCCAATGAAACTCCTAGGTGACGTGGGTTATGTGGAATCTTTCTTCTTTCTATTTGGAGACAGTGTTAGTGTCTATGCAAGATAGGTGCATGGTTTGCGCTAGACATAACATAGGTTCAGAAATTGTTTTGGACACACCTGATGGTACCACTTGGTGATGAGGCTCAAGTGGAAGCTCGTTTCGGTCCATTTGGAGATAGTGCTAATCTTGACACAAGATAGCTGCACGGTTTGTGTCGAACGTGCCATAGGCTAAGAAATCATTTGGACGCACCCAATGGAACTCCTAGGTGACGTGGGTCATGTGGAATCTCACTTCTTTCCATTTGGAGACAGTGTTAGTGTTAGTGCAAGATAGGTGCATGGTTTGCGCTAGACGTACCATTGGCTCAGAAATCGTTTTGGACGCACTCGTTGGTACCACTTGGTGACCAAGCTCAAGTGGAAGCTCATTTAGGCCTTTCGAACATAGAGCTAATCTTGATGCCAGATAGGTGCATGGTTTGTATTGAACGTACCATAGGCTTGTAAATTGTTTTGGACGCACCTGATGGAACTCCAAGGTGACGTGGGTCATGTGGAATCTCACTTCATTCAGTTTGGAGACAATGTTAGTGTCTGTGCAAGATAGGTGCATGGTTGGCGCTAGACGTACCATAGGCTCAGAAATAATTTCGGACGCACTCGATGGTACCAATTGGTGATAAGGCTCTAGTGGAAGCTCGTTTTGGTCCATTTGGAGATAGTGCTAATGTTAACGCAAGATAGTTGCACGGTTTGCGTCGAACATATCATGCGCTCAAAAATCATTTTGGACGCACCTGATAGAACTCCTAGGTGACGTGGGTCAAGTGGAATCTTGCTTCTTTCCATTTGGAGACAGTGTTAGTGTCGGTGCAAGATAGGTGCATAGTTTGCTCTAGACGTACCATAGGCTCTGAAATTGTTTGGGACGCACTCTATGGTACCACTAGGTGACGAGCTCAAGTGGAAGCTCGTTTTGGCCTTTCAGACAGAGCTAATCTTGACGCTAGATAGGTGCACGGTTTGCATCGAACGTACCATAGGCTCAAAAATCATTTTGGACACACCTGATGGAACTCGAAGGTGACATGGGTCATGTGGAATCTTGCTTCTTTCTGTTTGGAGACAGTGTTAGTGTCGGTGCAAGATAGGTTCGTGGTTTGCGCTAGATGTACCTAAGGCACAAAAATCATTTTGGACACACTCGATGGTACCACTAGGTGATGAGGCTCAAGTGGAAGCTTGTTTCGGCCTTTCGGACATAGTGCTAATCTTGACGCAAGATAGGTGCATGGTTTGCGTAGAACATACCATAGGATCAGAAATCATTTTGGACACACCCGATGGAACTCCTAGTTGACGTGGGTCATATGGAATCTCACTTCTTTCTATTTGGACACAGTGTTAGTGTTAGTGCAAGATAGGTGCATGGTTTGCGCTAGATGTACCAAAGGCTTACAAATCATTTTGGACGCACCCGATGGTACCACTAGGTGACGAGGCTCAAGTGGAAGCTCGTTTTGGTCCATTTGGAGATAGTGCTAATCTTGACACAAGATAGTTGCACGGTTTGCGTCGAATGTGCCATAGGCTCAGAAATCATTTGGACGCACCCAATGGAACTCCTAGGTGGCGTGGGTCATGTGGAATCTCACTTCTTTTTGTTTGGAGATAGTGTTAGTGTCGGTGCAAGATAGGTGCACATTTTGCGCCAAACGTACCATCGGCTTACAAATCATTTTAGACACACCCCATGGTACTCCTAGGTGATGAGGCTCAAGTGAAAGCTCGCTCCATTTGGAGGTAGTGCTAATCTTGATGCAAGATAGTTGCACGGTTTGCGTCGAACGTACTATAGGCTCGGAAATCATTTGGACACACCCAATGGAACTCCTAGGTGACGTGGGTCATGTGGAATCTCACTTCTTTCCATTTGGAGACAGTGTTAGTGTTAGTGCAAGATAGGTGCATGGTTTGCGCTAGACGTACCATTGGCTTAGAAATCGTTTTGGACGCACTCGTTGGTACCACTTGGTGACCAAGCTCAAGTGGAAGCTCGTTTAGGCCTTTCGAACATAGAGCTAATCTTGATGCTAGATAGGTGCACGGTTTGCATCGAACGTACCATAGGCTTGTAAATCGTTTTAGACGCACCTGATGGAACTTCAAGGTGACGTGGGTCATGTGGAATCTCACTTCATTCCGTTTGGAGACAATGTTAGTGTCGGTGCAAGATAGGTGCATGGTTGGCGCTAGACGTACCATAGGCTCAGAAATAATTTCGGACGCACTCGATGGTACCACTTGGTGATAAGGCTCAAGTGGAAGCTCGTTTTGGTCCGTTTGGAGATAGTGTTAATGTTAACGCAAGATAGTTGCACGGTTTGCGTCGAATGTATCATGCGCTCAAAAATCATTTTGGACACACCTGATAGAACTCCTAGGTGACGTGGGTCAAGTGGAATCTCGCTTCTTTCTGTTTAGAGACAGTGTTGGTGTTGGTGCAAGATAGGTGCATGGTTTGCTCTAGACGTACCATAGGCTTAGAAATCATTTGGGACGCACTCTATGCTACCACTAGGTGACGAGCTCAAGTGGAAGCTCGTTTTGGCCTTTGGAACATAGAGCTAATCTTGACACCAGATAGGTGCACGGTTTGCGTTGAATGTACCATAGGCTCAAAAATCATTTTGGACACACCTGACGGAACTCGAAGGTGATGTGGGTCATGTGGAATCTTGCTTCTTTCCGTTTGGAGACAGTGTTAGTGTCGGTGCAAGATAGGTTCGTGGTTTGCGCTAGACGTACCTAAGGCACAAAAATCATTTTGGACACACTCGATGGTACCACTTGGTGATGAGGCTCAAGTGGAAGCTTGTTTTGGCCTTTCGGACATAGTGCTAATCTTGACGCAAGATAGGTGCACAGTTTGCGTAGAATGTACCATAGGATCAGAAATCATTTTGGACACACCCGATGGAACTCCTAGTTGACATGGGTCTTGTGGAATCTCAATTCTTTCTATTTGGACACAGTGTTAGTGTTAGTGCAAGATAGGTGCATGGTTTGCGCTAGATGTACCAAAGGCTTACAAATCATTTTGGACGCACCCGATGGTACCACTAGGTGACGAGGCTCAAGTGGAAGCTCGTTTCGGTCCGTTTGGAGATAGTGCTAATCTTGACACAAGATAGCTGCACGGTTTGCATCAAACGTGCCATAGGCTCAGAAATCATTTGGACGCACCCAATGGAACTCATAGGTGACGTGGGTCATGTGGAATCTCACTTCTTTTTGTTTGGAGATAGTGTTAGTGTCGGTGCAAGATAGGTGCACATTTTGCGCCAAACGTACCATCAGCTTAGAAATCATTTTAGACACACCCCATGGTACTCCTAGGTGATGAGGCTCAAGTGAAAGCTCGCTCCATTTGGAGGTAGTGCTAATCTTGACGCAAGATAGTTGCACGGTTTGCGTCGAATGTACCATAGGATCGGAAATCATTTTGGACGCACCAGATGGAACTCCTATGTGACTTGGGTCATGTGGAATCTCACTTCTTTCTGTTTGGAGACAGTGTTAGTGTCGGTGCAAGATACGTGCACATTTTGTGCCAAACATACCATTGGCTCAGAAATCATTTTAGACGCACCTGATGGTACTCCTAGGTGACGAGCACAAGTGAAAGCTCGCTCCATTTGGAGATAGTGCTAATCTTGATGCAAGATAGGTGCACGGTTTCCGTCGAACGTGCCATAGGCTCGGAAATCGGTTTGGAAGCACTGATGGAACTCCTAGGTGACGTGGGTCATGTGGAATCTCACTTCTTTCCGTTTAGAGACAGTGTTAGTGTCAGTGCAAGATAGGTGCATGGTTTGTGCTAGACCTACCTTAGGCTCAAAAATCATTTTGGACACACTCGATGGTACCACTAGGTGACGAGGCTCAAGTGGAAGCTCGTTTTGGCCTTTCGGACGTAGAGCTAATCTTAACACCAAATAGGTGCATAGTTTGCGTCAAACGTACCATAGGCTCAAAATTTTGTTTGGAAGCACCTGATGGAACTGCTTGGTGACGTGGGTCATGTGGAATCTCACTTTGTTCCATTTGGAGACAATGTTATTATCGGTGCAAGATAGATGCATGGTTTGCGCTAGACGTACCATAGGCTCAGAAATCATTTCGGACGCACTCAATGGTACCAGTAGGTGATGAGGCTCAAGTGGAAGCTCGTTTTGGTCTAGTTGAAGATAGTGCTATTGTTGACGCAAGAGTGTTGCATGGTTTGCATCGAACGTATCATAGGCTCAAAAATCATTTTGGATGCACCCGATGGAACTCCTAGGTGACGTGGGTCAAGTGGAATCTCGCTTCTTTCTATTTGGAGATAGTGTTAGTGTCGGTGCAAGATAGGTGTATGGTTTGCACTAGACATACCATAGGCTCAGAAATCATTTTGGACGCACTCTATGGTACCACTAGGTGACGTGGCTCAAGTGGAAGCTCGTTTTGGCCTGTCGGACATTGAGCTAATCTTGATGCAAGATGGGTGCACGGTTTGCATAGAAAGTACCATGGGCTTGGAAATCATTTTGGAAGCACTCGATGCAACTCCTATGTGACGTGGGTCAAGTGGAATCTCGCTTCTTTCCATTTGGAGACAGTGTTAGTGTCGGAACAAGATAGGTGCATGGTTTGCACTAGACATACCATAGCCTCAGAAATCATTTTGGACATACTCTATGGTACCACTAGGTGACAAGGATCAAGTGGAAGCTCGTTTTGGCCTTTTGGACATAGAGGTAATCTTAACGCAAGATAGGTGCACGGTTTGCGTCGAACATACCATAGGCTGGGAAATCATTTTGGTCGCACCCGATGGAGCTCCCAGGTGATGTGGGTCATGTGGAACCTCACTTCTTTCCTTATGGAGATAGTTTTAGTGTGGGTGCAAGATACGTGCACGGGTTGCGCCAAACGTACCATTAGCTCAGAAATCATTTTGGACGCACCCGATGATACTCCTAGGTGATGAGGCTTAAGTGAAAGCTCATTTCGGTGCATTTGGAGATAGTGCAAATCTTGACGCAAGATAAGTGCACGGTTTGCGTCGAACGTACCGTAGGCTTGGACATCATTTTGGACGCACCCGATGAAACTCCTAGGTGACGTGGGTCATGTGGAATCTCTCTTCTTTCTATTTTGGAGACAGTATTAATGTCTGTGCATGATAGGTGCATGGTCTATGCTAGACTTAACATAGGTTCAGAAATTGTTTTGGACGCACCTGATGGTACCACTAGGTGACGAGGCTCAAGTGGAAGCTCATTTCGGCCTTTCGGACATAGAGCTAATCTTGATGCAAGATGGGTGCACGGTTTGCGTCGAACGTACCATGGGCTCAGAAATCATTTTGGAAACACCCGATGGAACTCCTAGGTGACATGGATCAAGTGGAATCTCGCTTCTTTTGGTTTGGAGACAGTGTTAGTGTCGGTGCAAGATAGGTGCATGGTTTGCACTAGATGTACCATAGCCTCTGAAATCGTTTTGGACGCACTCTATGGTACCACTAGGTGACGAGGCTCAAGTGGAAGCTCGTTTCGGCCTTTCGGACATAGAGCTAATCTTAACACCAAATAGGTGCACGGTTTGCGTTGAACGTACCATAGGCTCAAAAATTGGTTTGAAAGTACCTGATGGAACTCCTGGGTGACGTGGGTCATGTGGAATCTCACTTCGTTCTATTTGGAGACAATGTTATTGTTGGTGGAAGATAGATGCAAGGTTTGTGCTAGACGTACCATAGGCTCAGAAATCATTTTGGACGCACTCAATGGTACCAGTAGGTGATGAGGCTCAAGTGGAAGCTCGTTTTGGTCCGTTTGGAGATAGTGCTAATGTTGACGCAAGAGTGTTGCACGGTTTGCCTCAAACGTATCATAGGCTCAAAAATCATTTTGGACACACCCAATGGAACTCCTAGGTGACGTGGGTCAAGTGGAATCTCGCTTCTTTTCATTTGGAGATAGTGTTAGTGTCAGTGCAAGATAGATGTATGGTTTGCACTAGACGTACCATTGGCTCAGAAATCATTTTGGACGCACTCTATGGTACCACCAGGTGACGTGGCTCAAGTGGAAGCTCATTTCGGCCTATCAGACATTGAGCTAATCTTGACGCAAGATGGGTGCACGGTTTGCGTCAAAAGTACCATGGGCTCGGAAATCATTTTGGAAGCACCCGATGGAACTCCTAGGTGACATGGGTCAAGTGGAATCTTGCTTCTTTCCGTTTGGATACAGTGTTAGTGTCGGTACAAGATAGGTGCTTGGTTTGCACTAGACATACCATAGCCTCAGAAATCATTTTGGACATACTCTATGGTACCACTAGGTGACGAGGATCAAGTGGATGCTCGTTTTGGCCTTTCGGACATAGAGGTAATCTAAACGCAAGATAGGTGCATGGTTTGCGTCGAACATACCACAGACTGGAAAATCATTTTGGACGCACCCGATGGAACTCCCAGGTGACGTGGGTCATTTTGAACCTCACTTCTTTCCTTATGGAGATAGTTTTAGTGTCGGTGCAAGATACGTGCATGGTTTGTGCCAAACGTACCATCAGCTCAGAAATCGTTTTGGACGCACCCGATGATACTCCTAGGTGACGAGGCTCAAGTGAAAGCTCATTTTGGTCCATTTGGAGATAGTGCAAATCTTGACACAAGATAAGTGCATGGTTTGCGTCAAACGTACCATAGGCTCGGACCTCATTTTGGACACACCCGATGGAACTCCTAGGTGACGTGGGTCATGTGGAATCTCTCTTCTTTCTATTTTGGAGACAGTATTAGTGTCTGTGCATGATAGGTGCATGGTCTACTCTAGACTTAACATAGGTTCAGAAATCATTTTGGACGCACCTGATGGTACCACTAGGTGACGAGGCTCAAGTGGAAGCTCATTTCGGCCTTTCGGACATAGAGCTAATCTTGACGCAAGATGAGTGCATGGTTTGCATCGAACATACCATGGGCTCAGAAATCATTTTGGAAACACCCGATGGAACTCCTAGGTGATGTGGATCAAGTGGAATCTTGCTTCTTTCTGTTTGGAGACAGTGTTAGTGTGGGTGCAATATAGGTGCATGGTTTGCACTAGACGTACCATAGGCTCTGAAATCATTTTGGACGCACTCTATGGTACCACTAGGTGATGAGGCTCAAGTGGAAGCTCATTTTGACCTTTTGGACATAGAGGTAATCTTGAAGCAAGATAGGTGCATGGTTTGCATCGAACATACCATAGGCTAAAAAATCATTTTGGACGCACCTGATGGAACTCCTAGGTGACGTGGGTCATGTGGAATCTCGCTTCTTTCTATTTGGAGACAGTGTCGGTGCGGGACCCATGGGATACCCCACAAGGAAGGAAGAAGAACTAGCCTAACTAGGATTCTTCCCCTGTAATCTTAGTAGTAGTATTATTCTATAATCCTACTAGGAACTCTCATTGTAAACTGACTAGGACTCTGGTCTCCTGACTATATAAAGGAGGGCAGGGCTCCTTGAATCGGGAGTTCAGAGAAGAACACAACACTTCATAATCAATCCAACGCAAAGGCTAAGGCTGACTGGACGTAGGGCTATTACTCGATCATCGATCGAGGGTCCGAACTAGGATAAATCGACTGTCTCTTACGTTAACCATTGAGTTCTGCCATATGCTAAAGCCCGAACATATTGCCCCGGGGACCCCCCATGGTAGGCTATCAGTGGTCAAACATTGACAGCTGGCGCGCCATGTAGGGGCTTTCGGTGACTTTACATCCGAGAGCTCGATGGACCTCAACAACATGATCTTCTCAAAGGGATCAATCTTCATCTTCGGTTCATGGATCTGTGAGGTAGGCGACGATGGCAAGCTCCAAGGCCATCTCCTCAAAGATTCAGATCATTATCAGGACTTTTTCATTTCGGTGACAACGACAGATCAGCTGACCGAAAGATTCGCATAGCTCGTAATGTCTAATCCAACTCGGATTTCACGACTTCATGCATCCGATTCAAACTCAAGTTCCACTTCCGAAATGAAGTCTTATCCGAGTTCTTTTGGAAAACTGAGTTCTTTTCTGACAAAGGTCTAGAACATGACGTCAACCTATCAAGAATACTACTCGGAATTCACTGAAAGTACTTCAAAGAAGTCGGGTCCTCTTCCATTTGGACTCCACAACATGGCAACATCTTATCAGACATGGCCCGAAGGATCCACTTATCCTATGCTTAGAATGCCACTAAAGGGAGCCCAAGAAGGTCTCATTTTAACCATAACATCTCAATACTGCATCGTTCACTGGCCAGATACCATTCCTGAGGATGACAGAACCCAACTAGTCGACGATACAACAATAGTGTAACACCTCGGGTGTTAGCCTTGCATAACTTGACTTGCATAGCATGAGCATGATCATAAAGCATTCATATATAAGCTTTGACACTTGAAACAGTTGATTGAAACATATGCAACATTTTTATTATTTCATGTTCCCATGTGTATGTGCATATGATCATGAGTGTAAACATGTAGATGATTGTGTAACCTTGCAAATAGCTTAAACATGTTTAGTATATCATCATGAACAACTTTGGTAATTATGGCTAGGGCTAATTTGGTCATTATGTCATAGTTTAAGTATGTACCCTCTTTTGAATGTAGCTTGTTTGACCAAGTTTGAACTAGGTGTTAGAGACCTTGCATCGAGGAGATCACTAAAGCAAAGTTGTAGTATTTGACATAAGGAACAACTTTTATTTTTGGGTCATTGACTGATTTAGCTTCTAACATGCTTGAATTGGTCCCACAAAAATCAGCAAAATCAAGATTTCAACACTTCAGAAATTTTTTCTAAGTCTTGTACCCTAACTGTGCTGACAGCCGACCTTTGGGATGATATAACTCGAGTTCGGTTGGGAATTGGCACGAGCTCTTTGAACAAGAATGGAAGTTGGTACATTGAGCTATGATTTTTGTTTAGACAGTTTATGCTTTGGAGCCATGGTTTAGTGGTGAAATGGCCTAGAAAACACGCTGTCATGTGGCCATCGTGTTAACTAAACCAACTGAATCGCCGTTCGGTGGCCGACCAGCTTCAGGCATCGCGCACCGTGTGGAGGCCAGCGACGGCCGTGCGTCGCCGGCGCTCTAGCCTAGCAGTGGCCAAGGTAGGTAGACTGCGTGCCTTCAACTCCCCAGCGTCAGCCCGCTCCCTCCCGTGCTCACCATTTTCATTTCCTCGGCCTCATTTCCTCGCCAGCAGCAGCAGCCGAGCACCTCCTCGCCTCCGCCAGTCGCCATAGCTACTGCCAAGCCTCGCTGAAGCCACCCATTCGTCACCACAGCAGCACCACCGTCTCGCCAGCAACTCCTAGCATCCCCCATTGCCCTGCTGTTCTAGCTTGGTAAGCCATCGCAGCGCGCAACACCTCGCCAGGAGCTCCGCCAGCTAGTCCCATCACCGTGGCCACGTCGCCTCCGTCCACCATTGGCCAGTGATAGCTTGTGGTATAGGATCGCCGTGGTCTAGAGATACTCAGTCCATGCCTTAGTTGGAGACGCTATAGCTTCCACCGGCACCTCACCGTCGTTCAGCACCACCGCTCCGCCATGGCCAGCCGCCGTCAGTCACTAGCGTCGATGTTAGGGCCGGGCAAGTAGTGCAAACGATGCGCCTCGTCGAGTAGAACGTCTGGTGAAGATGTCACCACCGGCGAACTCGCCGCCATTGAGTTCTAGCCATGCCCAGTAGAGTATCGCCGCCGGCTCTATTTCCGTCTCAATGACAGGTGGGGTCAACTGACCAGTGGGTCCCGCTTGTCAGCGACTCCATGTATTAAAGCTAGTTCATTTTGAATGCAGATTTCATATGTTTTGCAATTTTTGTATCTTCAGTTTGGTAGCTTCAAAAATTGTGAAATAAATTTGTTAGTGTTCCTTAGGAAGTGTAGTATTTAGGAAAAATATGTTTTTGACATTTACAGGAGAAATTTTTAGAGATTTAAATAGGGATTTGAAATGTGCCTTTTGAATGCATTCAAATTTGTTTATTTTATATCTATAGTTCCTGTCCTCCAAAAATTATGAAATTTTTGTGGTAAGCTAGTCTTAGCATATATGAGCTCTTGTAAAAATTTGAGGACCAGTGCGTGTGTAGATTTATAGTTCTAGATTTTTCTTGTATGAATAGTTAATCCTTGCATGAATTTTTATAAATTATTTATGAATCCAAAATTCATGAAATTTGTTGGAGGTAATCCTAGTACCATATGGATGCTAAGAAAAATAGGAAATCTATTGCTTGACACTTTTCAATAGGGTTTTCCATTTATGCTATTTCAAGCCTTGCTGCCTTGCCATTTTTGTATAGGATGTTCTGCTTGGCAAAATGGCATGAAACTTTTACAGTAGTCCTTTGATAGCCTTATAAGGACACTGTAAATTTTTAAGAATTTTTTCATGCACATTTGATATATATTTATTATTTCACCTATGTATCCAAATAAAATAATAAAGTCATATAAAGAAATAGTTTAGGCTTCACCATTATGTTATCTTAAATGTATTTGGTATGCTTAAATTGTTGGTAGATTTTATGTTGTCAAATTTTGACTGATTTCATGAAGTAGAAGTATTGTTACTTTGTATGGCAAATTGAATAGTTTCCGGATAGATTCTGGGGTTTGATGAGTTGCATGTTTAAAATGATGTGTACTGTAAAAATGGTTAATAATAAAGTTGTAGAGAATTTGATAAGCTTTCCAGAAAGTCTAGGATCACTATATTTGGATTAGTAGAACTCTAGTTATGAGTGAAACAAGTAGCTACTATTTTGTGGTATAGTCGATGCATTGTGGAAGTAGATAATTAAATAATCAAGAAGAGATATGCATCTACTCAATAAACATGATGCACTTGTTAACATATATGCATTCGTAATACTTATGTCATATTCATGCATCTAGGATCAAAGGAAAAGATAATGTTGCTGGAATTTGAAGAAGCAGAGGAAGGGGACCAGCAGGAGAATCCGCAAGCCACAGCTCCCGAAGGCGTGGAGCAGAACCCTAAAGAGCTTCCGGAGTGTCCTGACCATCGCCCTACTTCCTTTCTATGAGGCAAGCCCTGGAGCATTCTAAGTCTCCCAATAATTTACAATTGTTTACTTAAGTACTTATGATTGATGCATTAGGTTATAAGAGTTGAATGGAACCACTTGATGCATGTACATTCCTTGTCCAGATATTACACCTTTAACCGGTATAGGTCCAGGATCGAATATATGCTTAGCCATGCTTAGACCGGTAGAAGTCGGGTGATGTCTTGTCACCTGCGAGATATAGGTGGATACCAGAGCACGGTTGGCTATATCTGCTATCGTGGAATAGAACCATGAGGTAAAAGTAAATAAAGACCGGACGGGAGGTCGATAGAGAAGCAACAAGACATGGAGGTCTTGGGTGTGGATCTATCCCCGTCTATGTCGATTAAGGACCGCACCATTGTTGGAACTTCTAACAAGATTGAACGCATGCCTCTCCCTTAGCTAGCTGGATAACTCGTTCCGACCGTGAAGCCGAGTAATCCAACTCAGGCCGAGACCCGTTCTGTTGTGCGCTCCTTCCAGGGAACGATCAGACTAAGCCCAAGGGCAGGCTGGGCCTAAACATCCTGGCATCTGGTGTTCTAAATTGTGCGGCGTGGTACGGACCCGTGAAATGTGTACCTAAGTTGTACCAAAGGTGACCTAAGGCTATCGTGGCTGGTAGACCTGGGTTTGTGTTAGGAATAAATTCTCAGCTGGTTGAAATCGATTCGAATCACCATCTCTCCCGGATAGTGAGAAACTTGACTATCTCCAACATCGTAGTAACTGTGTTATGAAACATGATGGTTCGGATGAATATGGAATTACAATACCTGCTACAGGTTACTATTGTATGCTTCTAAATGATATACCACATGTTTGGCATAGGATAGTTGCTAATCTAGAAATGGATAGTTATAATTAACTTGATAAAGGCGTCGTAATGGTCTAACTACGTTAATTGCTTTTATGCAAAATGTTGTCAAGTTACGTCCACTTATACAGCCTTGCATAATCCTTGGAGTCATTTTATTTCTGGTTCATGATGGGTAAGTCTAGCTGAGTACCTTCTCGTACTTAGGGTTTATTTTCCCATTGTTGCAGATGGCACTGTGTATCATGGTTATTGCAAGAGTTGCTTCTATCCCACCGTGGATGAGGAGTAAGCCTTGGGCAGGCTTCTTTATTAATTCCTATCCTTGCTTTTGTGGACCGTGATCTGACTTGGCACTATATCAAACTATGTTGGAAACTTTATTTTCAAACTTAATTGCTTTCTGCTTTATTTATCAAACTCGGTTTGTAATAACTTTTATTCGTACTCTGATGATGAAATGTATCTATGAACTTTATGTAATATGTGGCATGTATGTTGAGTCCTGTACGATCTTGGTTGTTGTAAATCGTTTATCGAGACCCGTCGTGGTACTCGACGGACTACCGGGTTTATATGGGTTCAAGTATGACAGTGCGACCGCTTGCGGGCTGCCATTGTACTTGTACTCTTATAAATTGGTCGGTTCTGCGACAGCTGGCATCAGAGCAAGATTCAACGTTAATTGTCACAAGAGTATTTAAAACAAAAGTTTTTGTTTTCCAAAAACCCTTCTTGAGCAACTAATAGTTATATAATAGGTATTTGAAATCTAAAGTGTGCCAATGATCACTTTCCTTATGCCCAAATTAGGACTATTAGGTGGCTATTTAAGTACTATCATGGGGGTTTTTACTTCATCGTCCATACGGCATGCTATTGTATGGATGCCATTCACTTGAGTGGTAATGTATGGATCAAATGCCTCTATGCCAAGGTAAGATGATGAGTGTATGACCGCAAGAGGTAAGCGTGCGGTCGGGGAGAGTTAGCTTTGGTACGGCTATGTATGCATGCTTGCATGTGTATATGGTATGTATTTAATTATGGGTTTAAATTATTGTCGGGTAGATTGATACGAAAGTATATGTATGGGTATACATATATGGAAGTATTTACAATTACATTCTGCATATTTCATTATGGGTTTAGGGCTGAAATGGAATTTTATGCAGGTACACTGACAACGAAACGTGTAGCTCGACTAGTTACGCTGTTTATGAGAGAACAAATGTATGCCACCGTGTCTACCGATTAGAAACAATTTTTTTCCTAAGTTTGTGAGGACGTATGGCACGAGCATGCATTATAATAATTACCATTCACATAACTACATTGTTCCTCCCCTTATAAAATTCTTACTCAGTTAAGTAACTCTTATCCATTATGGCATTATCTCACCAAGTGGTACATGTTAATGGTGCAGATGGCACGCACAAAGCAGACCGCTCGCAAGTCCACCGGAGTCAGAGCTCCCAGCCGTCAGCTTGCTCCACGTACCCATCAACGTCATATGTTTCTTGGAGAGTTTGGGATGCCTACACTCTTGTGGAGAGTGCTTAGCTATGTAGGCTATCCTGATGGAATGGAGCCCCGCTACTTCTGGGCGAATGAGCAGTTGGGAGAAGGTCTCTTGGTTACTGTGGAGGCCGTTGTTCATCCCTAAGGTGATGATTCTGAGTGGACAGGTTGGTGTTATGAGTCAACTGGTAGGACTGCTGAAGAAGCAGCTGGCAGGGCAGCCTTTGGGATCCTGAGGGATATCATGGATCGTTTTCCTCAGGAGCTGGTAGCCGCTTTGGTTGGAGTTTTTCCAAGGGGCAACCCCTCCACTGACTCATGGCAGCAAGCAAGAGGTAGACCCTTGGAGATTGGTGCAGCAGAAGGGTAGAATAGTGATAACCCTGCCATGAGCGCCATGTTCGTAGTGATGAGAGTGTTAGAGGGAGTAGAAGGTAGCCTCAGGCGTGTGTCTGGTGCTCTTGGTCATGCCCGTGAGGATCGACGTTAGCTTCAGAGGGAGCATGACGCCGAGATTGAGAGGCTCAATGTAGAGATGGCTCGGTTAACTCACCAGAGGAATGCAGCCTGGTCCAGGGAAGATGTTCTGAGAGCTCAACAGTTTGAGTTGGGGTAGCAGCTGGCCAATGCGGAAGAATACAACGATAACCTACATGAAGAGGTTCATCTGCTGAACAACCAGCTCCACCCTTATGTCCCACCTGGAGCTGCTGAGATGGATCTAGAAGAGGACGAGGAAGAAGAAGAAGTGGAGCCTGAAGAAGAAGTGGAGCCCGAAGAAGGGGATGATCCTATATCTGACCTTGATAGTGATCATGATGAGGATTAGATCGCTTAGTACTTAGTAGAAGGTCTAATGTATCACCTTTATTCATGTAATGGACCTGTAGTTGGAATTTGGCATTAGTAATCCGACTATCATGTAATGTTGTTAATCGCACGACTATCGCACGTTTGGTTGAACATCAATGCAATTCCAGTCCTTTGTTGATGATCATGATTTAAATTTGCATGCGTTATGAGCGCAATAAGTGGTCAAATTGGTGATGTCATGTTGTGAGAATGAATTGTTATGCCTCTATTTTTATTATGATTTTGAGAATTTTCTCCAGTAATTTTAGTTTGGCATGAGTACATAATTCATCTGCAATCTCTTGGCATCAACCAATAATCGCTTATTGTTGCAACTTCACAGATGACGCGCACCCATGCTGGAGCTGGTGGCAGCCAGGATGGCAACCATGATGACTTGCCACCCCCACCACCACCGTCTGCTCAGGAGTTCTTTATCTAGTTCCTAGGGAGCCAGAGGACAATTGAGGAAGCTTTGCGCCTTATCGCGCAAAACACCGCTCGTGGCCACCCACATCAACCAGGGGCCGAACCAAATCAGAACAGTACATTCAAGGAGTTTTTGGATATGAAGCCTCCAATCTTCAAGGTGGCTGAGGAACCACTATAGGCTGATGAGTGGCTAAATACCATTGAGCAGAAATTTCGTTTGCTAAGGGTCACTGAGCATCTGAAAGCTGAGTATGCTTCTCATCAATTGCAAGGACCAGCAGGGATCTGGTGGACACATTTCCTGTCGTCTTTGTCTGCCAATGCGCGAGTTACCTGGGAACAGTTCAAGCTAGCTTTTAGGGGACACCATATTCCCCCGGGCCTGATGCGCATGAAAGTGGCCAAATTTATGAGGCTCACTCAAGGAACAAAGTCACTCACAGAATATATGCACGCATTCAACAACTTGTCCAGATATGCTCCAGGTTTTGTGGATACCGAAGGAGAAAAAGATAGAGAGTTTCAAGTGAGGTTTGGGTACCTAAACTGATGAAGACTAGTGGCAAATTACTAGATGTGCCACGTACGAATGAGTTTATTAGTGATGCCTTGACCCAAGAAAACCACAACAATATGCATGCAGTTGCTAAGGGTCGCAAAGAGGCATATGAGGTCGGTGCCTCTGGATCTTTCCAGTCAAAGGCGCCTATCATAGCTAGGCCACAATTCCTGTCCACCTGCACCCAAGTTTAGGCCTCCACCACCTAAAGCTCAGAATAATATGCCACAGAAACCATTCCATAAGGCGTTCACTATTGCCTTACCAAAAGGAAATGGCAGTCAGGACAGCTCCACCGGATTCAGAAGTAATCAACCATGTTTCAACTGTAACCAACTGGGTCATTGGTCCAAGGAATGCCCCCACCCCAAGAAGAATGGCAACCAGAATCAGAACAATCAGAGGCAGGCTGAATGCCAGGGCACGTCAGGGACACATGCATTATACCGCTGTAGAAGAAGTGCCCGCTGGAGAAGTTGTCACAGGCTGGTATGTTTCTCGTCAACAAGCATCCCGCTGTTGTTTTATTTGATTCAGGAGCTTCTCATTTCATTTATGAGTCAAAGCATTTGCATCTAGACATGATCAAGAAATAATTGAAGTAAGAAAAGGGGGTTATAACATAAGTTCAGCAGGGGAACTGTTACTACCAAAAAGATAGTAAAAAATGTACTCATCTCTATACAAGGGAGGGAGTACACAATAGATTTGATAATATTGCCCGGGTTATCGATAAGTGTAATCTTAGGCATGAATTGGATGAAGGAATCATGGTGTTCTTATTGACACTAGCACCCGCACTATTATGTTGAGAGAACCCACAGGAGGGAATGCTTTTCTAGTACCACTCTCCCGCGATTTTGAACCCCAACATTTAGCCTGTGCTATCCAAACCACCACACTATTGTGATATCCCAGTGGTTTGTGAGTTTCTGGATGTATTTCTAGAGGAATTACCAGGTCTACCACCGGATAGGGACGTGGAATTTAAGATCGAGTTAGTGCCAGGTACGGCACCCATATCAAGAAGACCCTATAGAATGCCACCCAATGAGTTAGCGGAACTTAAGGTTCAATTGCAAGATCTATTGGACAAGGGTCTTATCCAACCTAGCTCATCTCCGTGGGGATGTCCAGCCTTGTTTGTGAAAAAGAAGGACAAGTCACTGAGAATGTGTGTAGATTATAGACCACTCAATGCTGTGACCATCAAGAACAAATATCCATTGCCCCGCATCGACATCTTAGTTCGATCAGCTAGCGAAGGCAAAGGTATTCTCCAAAATTGACTTGAGATCAGGCTACCATCAGATAAAGATCAGACCGGAGGATATACCTAAAACTGCTTTCTCTACTAGGTATGGCTTATACGAGTATTTGGTTATGTCTTTCGGACTAACAAATGCTCCAGCCTACTTCATGTACCTGATGAACTCGGTATTCATGCCCGAACTTGACAAGTTCAGTGGTCGTGTTTATCGATGATATATTGATTTATTTAGAAAATGAGTCAGATCATGAAGAGCATCTGAGGATTGTCCTATCCAGACTGAGGGAGCATAAGCTATATGCCAAGTTTAGCAAATGTGAATTTTGGTTGAGCAAAGTACCTTTCTTAGGTCACATTTTATCAAGAGATGGAATCTCAGTAGACCCATCAAAAGTACAAGAGGTCATGGATTGGAAAGCCCCAACTTCGGTTCATGAAGTTCGGAGTTTTCTAGGGTTAGCAGGATACTATCGTCGGTTTATTCTAGATTTCTCAAAGATAGCTAAGCCTATGACCAGACTACTTCTAGAAAGATGAGAAGTACAAGTGGACACTAGAATGTGAAGTAGCTTTTCACACCCTTAGAACTTTGTTGACTATAGCACCTGTGCTAGCACAACCAGACATTGAAAAGCCTTTTGATGTATTTTGTGATGCATCGGGAATAGGTTTGGGATGTGTGCTTATGCAAGAAGGAAGAGTAATTGCATATGCTTCTCGGCAATTGAGGAAACATGAAGTCAACTACCCTACACATGATTTGGAACTTGCAAGCCGTTGTCCATGCATTAAAGATATGGAGACATTACTTGTTGGGCAATGTATGTCATATCTATACTGACCACAAAAGTCTCAAGTATATCTTTACCCTAGCTAGAACTGAACATGAGACAACGAAGATGGTTGGAATTGATTAAGGACTATAATTTAGAAGTGCATTACCATCCGGGTAAAGCTAATGTAGTAGCCGATGCACTTCAGTCGGAAAGTCCCATTGCAACACTATGGAAGCATTGTTGGAAGATGGATTCAACTTGTTACATCCTGCTGTACTACACAATATCACGATCAGTTGTTCACTTGAGAGCAAAATCATAGAGCTACAGCAGACAGATGTAGGAATAAGTCACATCAAGAGAAAAATGCAAGAGCAAGGAAACCAAACATTTTAGATTGGACGAAAGAGGTGTATTATGGTTTGAGGACCTGACTAGTGGTACCAAAAGACCATGAGCTAAGGAATCAAATTTTAGATGAAGCTCACTCATCCAAATTGTCCTATCCATCCGGGTAGTAGTAAGATGTATCAAGATTTGAAAACCCATTTTTGGTGGACTAAGATGAAGAAAGAGATCGCAGCCTATGTTGCTAGGTGTGATAACTGCAGTAGAGTAAAAGCTATCCATATGAAAACTGCTGGATTACTTCAGCCATTGCCTATTCTAGGATGGAAATGGGAGGAAATCAGCATGGACTTTATCACAGGCCTTCCAATGATGCCACAAGGTCACGATTCAATATGGGTAATTGTTGATCGTCTCACCTAAGTCAGCACATTTTGTACCAGTTCACACAACATATCACATGGGGAAATACTCTGAGTTATATGTTTCCTAGATCGTGAGACTGCATGGAGTACCCAGGACTATAATCTCAGATCGAGGACCACAGTTCGTAGCTCGTTTCTAGGAGCACTTACACCAGGCTTTGGGAATCAAGCTAATCAGAAGTTCAGCATATCATCCACAAACTTCAGGATAGACAGAGCGAGTGAACCAAATCCTAGAAGATTTACTTAGAGCTTGTGTTATATCTTCAAAAGGTTCATGGGAGAAATGGTTACCTTTAGCTGAATTCTCCTATAACAATAGTTATCAAGCGAGTATCAAGATGGCTCCATTTGAAGCCTTGTATGGCAGAAAATGCAGAACTCCATTGAATTGGATTGAGCCCGGTGAAAGGAGATACTTTGGTATTGACTTTGTCAATGAAGCCGAAGAGCAAGTACGTATCATCCAACAACATATGAAGGCAGCTCAATCAAGACAAAAGAGTTATGCTGACAAAAGAAGAAGACCACTGACTTTTGAAGTGGGTGACTATGTATACTTGAGAGTATCACCCATGAAAGGTGTGAAAAGATTTGGGATGAAAAAGAAGCTTTCACCAAGATATGTAGGGCCATACAAAATTTTGGAACGAAAAGGAAATGTTGCATATAAGTTACAACTTCCACCAGAGATGAGTGCAATATTTAATGTGTTCCATGTGTCTCAGTTGAAGAAATGTCTTCGAGTACCAGAAGAAGCTATTGCACCCACCAACATGCAGCTTAATCGGATTTGACCTATGAAGAAAAGCCAATTCGAGTATTAGAGGAGATGGAGAGAGGAACACGGAGTAAGATTATTAAGTTCTATAAGGTGGTGTGGAACAATCATAGTGAACAAGATGCTATGTGGGAGAGAGAAGATTATTTATGAGAAGTTTATCCCGCCTTTTTCCAAGAATGGTAGGTCTTGCAAATCTTGGGACGAGATTTTTATAAGGGGGAGGGGCTGTAACACCTCGGGTGTTAGCCTTGCATAACTTGACTTGCATAGCATGAGCATGATCATAAAGCATTCATATATAAGCTTTGACACTTGAAACAGTTGATTGAAACATATGCAACATTCTTATTATTTCATGTTCCCATGTGTATGTGCATATGATCATGAGTGTAAACATGTAGATGATTGTGTAACCTTGCAAATAGCTTAAACATGTTTAGTATATCATCATGAACAACTTTGGTAATTATGGCTAGGGCTAATTAGGTCATTATGTCATAGTTTAAGTATGTACCCTCTTTTGAATGTAGCTTGTTTGACCAAGTTTGAACTAGGTGTTAGAGACCTTGCATGGAGGAGATCACTAAAGCAAAGTTGTAGTATTTGACATAAGGAACAACTTTTATTTTTGGGTCATTGACTAATTTAGCTTCTAACATGCTTGAATTGGTCCCACAAAAATCAGCAAAATCAAGATTTCAACACTGAAGAAATTTTTTCGTCTTGTACCCTAACCATGCTGACAGTCGACCTTTGGGACGATATAACTCGAGTTTGGTTGGGAATTGGCACGAGCTCTTTGAACAAGAATGGAAGCTGGTACATTGAGCTATGATTTTTGTTTAGATAGTTTATGCTTTGGAGCCACGGTTTAGCGGTGAAATGGCCTAGAAAACATGCTGTCAGGCGGTCATCGTGTTAACTGAACCAACTGAATCGCTGTTCGGTGGCCGACCAGCTTCAGGCATCGCGCGCCGCGTGGAGGCCATGATGGCTGCGCGTCACCGACGCTCTACCCAGCGCAGCCAAGGCAGGCAGACACATGCCTTCAACTCCCCAGCGTTCGCCCGCTCCCTCCCATGCTCACCATTTTTATTTCCTCAGCCTCATTTCCTCGGCGCTGCAGCAGCCGAGCACCTCCTCGCCTCCGCCATCGCCATAGCTGTGCCAAGCCTCGTTGAGCCACCAATTTGTCACCACAGTAGCACCACCATCTCCCCAGCAACCCCCAGCATCCCCATTGCCCGCTGTTCCAGCTTGGTAAGCCACCGCAGCGCGCAACACCTCGCCGGAGCTCTGCCGCTAGTCCCGTCACCGTGGCCACATCGCCTCCATCCACCATTGGCCGTGATAGCTTGTGGTATAGGATCGCTGTGGTCTAGAGATACTCGTCCATGCCTTAGTTGGAGCCGCTGTAGCTTCCACCGGCACCTCATCGTCGTTCAGCGCCATGGCTCCGCCATGGCTGCCGCTGTCGTCACTAGCATTGATGTTAGGGCCGGGCAAGTAGTGCAAACGATGCGCCTCGTCGAGTAGAACGTTTGGTGAAGATGTCACCGCCGGCGAACTCGCCGCCATTGAGTTCTAGCCGCGCCCATAGAGTAGCGCTGCCGGCTCTATTTCTGTCTCAATGACAGGTGGGGTCAACTGACCAGTGGGTCCCGCTTGTCAGCGACTCCATGCATTAAAGCTAGTTCATTTTGAATGCAGATTTCATATGTTTTGCAATTTTTGTATCTTTAGTTTGGTAGCTTCAAAAATTGTGAAATAAATTTGTTAGTGTTCTGTAGGAAGTGTAGTATTTAGGAAAAATATGTTTTTGACATTTACAGTAGAAATTGTTGGAGATTTAAATAGGGATTTGAAATGTGCTTTTGAATGCATTCAAATTTGTTTATTTTATATCTAGAGTTCCTATGCTCCAAAAATTATGAAATTTTTTTGGTAAGCTAGTCTTAGCATATATGAGCTCTGGTAAAAATTTGAGGACTAGTGTATGTGTAGATTTATAGTTATAGATTTTTCTTTTATGAATAGTTAATCCTTACATGAATTTTTATAAATTATTTATGAATCTAAAATTCATGAAATTTGTTGGAGACAATCCTAGTACCATATGGATGCTAAGAAAAATAGGAAATCTGTTTCTTGACACTTTTCAATAGGGTTTTGCATTTATGCTATTTCAAGCCTTGCTGCCTTGCCATTTTTGTAAAGGATGTTCTACTTGGCAAAATGGCATGAAACTTTTACAGTAGTCCTTTGATAGCCTTAGAAGGACAATATAAAATTTTAAGAATTTTTTATGCACATTTGATATATATTTATTATTTAACCTATGTATCCAAATAAAATAATAAAGTCATATAAAGAAATAGTTTAGGCTTCACCATTATGTTATATTAAATGTATTTGGTATGCTTAAATTGTTGGTAGATTTTATGTTGTCAAATTTTGACTGATTTCATGAAGTAGAAGTATTGTTACTTTGAATGGCAAATTGAATAGTTTCTGGACAGATTCTGGGGTTTGATGAGTTGCATGTTGAAAATGATGTGTACTATAAAAATGGTTAATAACAAAGTTGTAGAGAATTTGATAAGCTTTCTAGAAAGTCCAGGATCACTATATTTGGATTAGCAGAACTCCAGTTATGAGTGAAACAAGTAGCTACTGTTTTGTGGTATAGTCGATGCATTGTGGAAGTAGATAATTAAATAATCGAGAAGAGATATGCACCTACTCAATAAACATGATGCACTTGTTAACATATATGCATTCGTAATACTTATGCCATATTCATGCATCTAGGATCAGAGGAAGAGATAACGTTGCTGGAATTCAAAGAAGTAGAGGAAGGGGACCAGCAAGAGAATCCGCAAGCCGCAGCTCCCGAAGGCATGGAGCAGAACCCTGAAGAGCTTCCGGAGTGTCCTGACCACCGCCCTACTTCCTTTCTGTGAGGCAAGCCCTAGAGCATTCTAAGTCTCCCAGTAATTTACAACTGTTTACTTAAGTACTTATGATTGATGCATTAGGTTATAAGAGTTGAATGGAACCACTTGATGCATGTACATTCCTTGTCCAAATATTACACCTTTAACCGGTATAGGTCCAGGATTGAATATATGCTTAGCCATGCTTAGACCGGTAGAAGTCGGGTGATGTCCTGTCACCTACGAGATATAGGTGGATACCGGAGCACGGTTGGCTATATCTGCTATCATGGAACAGAACCATGAGGTAAAAGTAAATCAAGACCGGACGGGAGGTCGATAGAGAAGCAATAAGACATGGAGGTCTTGGGTGTGGATCTATCCCCATCTGTGTCGATTAAGGACCGCACCGTTGTTGGAACTTCTAACAAGATTGAACGCATGCCTCTCACTTAGCTGGCCAGATAACTCGTTCCGACCGCGAAGCCGAGTAATCCAACTTAGGCCGGGACCCGTTCTGTTGTGTGCTCCTTCTGGGGAACGATCAGACTGAGCCCAAGGGCAGGCTAGGCCTGAACATCCTAGCATCTGGTGTTCTAGATTGTGTGGCATGGTACGGACACGCGAAATGTGTACCTAAGTTGTACCAAAGGTGACCTAAGGCTATCGTGGCTAGTAGACCTGGGTTTGTGTTAGGAATAAATTCCCACCTGGTTGAAATCGATTCGAATCGCCGTCTCTCCCGGATAGTGAGAAACTTGACTAGCTCCAACATCGTAGTAACTATGTTATGAAACATGATGGTTCAGATGAATATGGAATTACAATACCTGCTATGGTTACTATTGTATGCTTCTAAATGATATACCACATGTTTGGCATAGGATAGTTGCTAATCTAGAAATGGATAGTTATAATTAACTTGATAAAGGCATCGTAATGGTCCAACTATGTTAATTGCTTTTATGAAAAATGTTGTCAAGTTACATCCACTTATACAGCCTTGCATAATCCTTGGAGTCATTTTATTTCTGGTTCATGACGGGTAAGTCTAGCTGAGTACCTTCTCGTACTTAGGGTTTATTTCCCATTGTTGCAGATGACACTGTGTATCATGGTTATTGCAAGAGTTGCTTCTATCCCACCGTGGATGAGGAGTAAGCCTTGGGTAGGCTTCTTTATTAATTCCTATCCTTGCTTTTGTGGACCGTGATCTAACTTGGCACTGTATCAAACTATGTTGGAAACTTTATTTTCAACTTAATTGCTTCCGCTTTATTTATCAAACTCGGTTTGTAATAACTTTTATTCATACTCTGATGATGAAATGTATCTGTGAACTTTATGTAATATGTGGCATGTATGTTGAATCCTGTACGATCTTGGTTGTTGTAAATCATTTATTGAGACCTGTCGTGGTACTCGATGGACTACCAGGTTTATATTGGTTGAAGTATGACAGTGCGACCGCTTGCGGGCTGCCCTTGTACTTGTACTCTTATAAATTGGTCGGTTCTACGACAAATAGCAACTCTACCCTACCAAGAAGGAGACTCGATCTATAACCTTGAAACCTCTACTGAAGTTATCAACAGCTCTGGCAGTACAGAAATCAACGACGATGACAAAACAACTCACACTAGAGAAGGGCACGATGGTGAGACCGAAAGTCAAAGGCAAGCGAGAGAAAGAAAGAATAAATTGAAACAAGGACGTCAACGCCGTGCTAAGCAGCGAAAGGACACTTGGATCAAATATGAGTCAAATCTAGCCGAGTACAACAGAAGAAAATCAGAGTGAGAAGTCAAAGAAGGACGAGCAGCGAATACACCCTACGATAAGATCTGAGAAGCACTAGAAGAACTCAGGGCGACTTCACATCCCAATGAAAAACAAGAACAGCTTCAGGACTTCCTTCGTTCAATAGTCCTAAGGACGCACGACGGAAGGACCTGCTCAAGACTGCCAGATAGGTCAACATCTCATGAAAAGGAAGATCAAAATAAAAGAAAGTCCACTTTTGAAAGACTTGGACCAAGTGGAAGTCACAACGGAGAGAGTCGAAGAAATCATAATAGAAATGACCGAGTCGAACAACCAAGAAAGGCTAGAAGCAAAGCACCTACTCGGATAGCTACACAAAACTACTCTCACCAAGACGACAGTTGGCAAGAAGGGGGTGCAGAATCAAAATATACAGAAGCCAGAACGCACGATAGATTCCCTTGTTTTGAAAACAGACTTGCTTCAATATGACTACCTCACAAGTTCAAGCCATCCAACCACTCCAAGTATGATGGCAAGACCGAACCAAAGCAATGGCTCAAGATCTACTTGCAATCAATTCAATTGGCCGGTGGGGATGATGACATCAAGACCTTGTTCTTTCCCATGGCCTAGAAACTATGCCACTTCAATGGTTTGACAAATTGAATCTAGGATCAATTAGAAATTGGGAGGACTTGCAAAGAGCTTTCTGTGAAAATTTTGTGGGTATTATTACACACCCAATCACCCATGTAGAGTTAAAAGGACTCAAGCAGAAAGGAGGTGAAAGTCTCAGAAATTACTATCGACGATTTGGCGAACTACGAGCTCAAGTACATGACATCACACAACGGGAAGTAATCAAAGCTTTCTCTCACGGAATCATGGCTAGGTGGCAATTTCAAGACTTCTGCAAAGAAAACCCAAGAAACAATGAAGAATTCAGATGAACAGTAGTAAAGATGATCACCGCAGAGGAAAAGACACGAGAAAGATTCTCGGATAGAAACAACAGAGACAACCCGGATAGGCAAAATCCTCGAAACAACAGACATCAGGAAAGAAAGCGTGGTTTGGACAACATAGTAGCAATGGCTGACAAATCAATGAAGTTTTCAAAACCCAGAAGATATGACGACATTGAGAACATACGTTGCCCCTTACACCCCAATGGAAAGCACACCATCAGAAATTGCTACAACTTCAACAAAAGATACACAAGAAAAGATAGCAAGGGGAATAATAAAGAAGACAATCAGAAAAAAGAAGATGACAACCATGAAGACAAGGGTTTCTAAAAATCCAAAGGGACAGTGGCAGTAATCTTTGCCGGGATTCCAGAGTCTAGAAGCAAACATCAGGAAAAGCTACCGTTACGAACCATCATGGCAGCAGAACCAGCTACACCAAGATATCTCAATTGGTTAGAGTATCCAATCCAATTTTCAAGAGAAGACCAATGGACCAGCGTAGGAAACGCAGGCCATTACCCACTGGTTCTAGATCTAACCATTGCCGGTATGACTGTTACGAAAGTACTAATCGATGGAGGAGCTGGACTCAACATTATTTTTTTAGAAACCCTAAGGAAGATGGGACTACAACTCCCCGGGATGATCACACCAACAAGCACACCTTTTTATGGCATAGTACCTGGCAAGGCAGCAATGCCACTTGGACAAATCACTCTACCAGTTACTTTTGGGACTCCCTCAAACTACCACACAGAATTCATCAAATTTGAAGTCGCGGACTTCAATTCATCATATCATGCAATCCTCGGGCGCCCAGCACTAGCGAAATTCATGGCAATACTACATTATCTGTACCTGTTGCTTAAGATGCCAGGGCCTAACGGTGTTCTTTCTCTTTGGAGTGATTTAAAGCGCGTATTTGACTGTGATGTTCATGTAATCCAAATTGTAGCAAAAGCATAGGCAAACGATGGAAGAAAAGAAATAGCCACTATCGCTGCAGAAATAAGCCAAGAAGAACTAGAGATACCGGCTAAAAGACCAACCATCCTAGCACCACCAAAAGATGCCGACATCAAGCAAATCGACCTAGGCACCGGTGATCCCTCAAAAACGGCAACCATCAGTGCACACCTATCAGCAAAATAGGAACTCGTGCTCACCAACTTTCTTTGGGACAACATGGATATCTTCGCTTGGAAGCCGGCCGACATGCCAGGAGTCCCAAGAGAGTTGTCTGAGCACAGAATTGATATCAATGAAGGCTCCAAGCCTGTGAAACAATGACTACAATGATTCTCTCCTAACAAGAAGGCTGCAATTAAAAAGGAAATTACAAAACTAATGGCAGCTGGATTCATCAGAGAAATCCTTCACCCAGATTGGCTAACAAACCTAGTTCTAGTATAGAAAAAGAATACGGATGAGTGGCGCATGTGTGTTGACTACATAGATCTCAACAAACACTACCTGAAAGATCCATTTAGCCTACCACGCATTGATCAAATAGTTGATTCAACAGCAGGATCTGCCCTATTATCCTTTCTTGATTGCTATTCCGGATATCACCAGATCACATTAAAAGAACAGGACCAAAGCAAGACATCTTTCATCACTCCATTCGGCGCCTACTGCTACAAGACCATGTTGTTTGGACTTAAAAATGCTGGAGCCACTTACCAAAGAGCTATCCAAACATGCCTTGGCGATCAGATCGGCAAAAACATAGAAGCATACGTGGTTGATGTGGTTGTAAAAACGAAGAACCCGGATGCACTGATTGAAGACTTAAAATAAACCTTCGAGAATCTGAAAAGGTGGAGATGGAAATTGAACCCAAATAAGTGTGTATTCGGAGTTCCTTTAGGACAACTACTCGGATTCTTGGTCAGTCATTGTGGAATCAAAGCAAGTGCCAAGCAAATTTGAGCCATAACAGAGATGGGCCCTCCTTGAAGCGTCAAAGATGTACAAAAACTAACAGGCTGCATGGCGGCACTCAACCGTTTCATATCAAGACTCGGCAAAAAAAGGGTTACCTTTCTTTAAACTACTAAAGAAGACAGACAAGTTTGAGTGGACGGAAGAAGCCAATGAAGCTTTCAAGAAACTTAAGGCATACCTCACCTCCTCACCAGTCCTCACACCTCCAAAGAAAGACGAAGACATGATGCTATACATTGCGGCAACTTCTACTGTGGTCAGCACGGCAATAGTAGTAGAAAGAGAAGAAGAAAGGCGCGTATATAAAGTACAACACCCAGTATACTACATCAGCGAAGTACTGTCAGAATCAAAAATCTGGTACCCGCACATGCAAAAACTACTCTATGCCCTACTGATCACTTCACACAAGCTTCGCCACTATTTTGAAAGCCACAAAATTACCATGGTGACAGATTTCCCACTCGGAGACATCTTACACAACAAAGACGCAATAGGGCGCATATCTAAGTGGGTAGTTGAACTTGATGCTCTCAACATCAATTTTAACCCACGGAAAGCAATTAAATCTCAAGCCCTTGCTGATTTTGTTGCTGAGTGGACAGAGATTCAACAACCTATGTCAAATACAATCCTTGACCACTGGAAGATGTACTTTGATAGATCACTCAAGCTAGGCGAAGCCGGTGTAGGCGTTCTACTAATTTCTCCAGATAGAAAACAACTCAAGTATGTCCTTCAGATATTATGGCAAGCTACCAACAATGAAGCAGAGTACGAAGCTCTCATCCACGGGCTACGAGTGGCAATTACCCTCGGAATCAAATGATTACTCGTATACGGTGATTTGGTAGTAGTCATCAACCAAGTCAACAAAGATTGGGATTGCACCAAAGAAAACATGGGTGCTTACTGCGCCAAAATCCGAAAACTTGAAAAACATTTCCAAGGATTAGAAATTCTACACGTCATGCGCGATTCTAATATTACAGCAGACATCCTCGCCAAGCTCGGATCAGACAGGGCGAAGGTCCCACCCAGTGTATTCGTAGAGGAGCTATCAGCTCCTTCTATCAAACAACCCAATGAGATAACCACTAAAATCTCAGCCAAAGACAACCAGATCTTGGTAATCACCACTTCATGGACCTAGGTTTTTATTGATTACATCAAAGAGAATAAGTTACCAGTAGAAAAATAGGAATCTACCCGAGTTGTTTGCAGAAGCAAGAATTACGTCCTAGTGGGAGATAAGCTCTATAGAAGAGCCACATCATTAGGAGTACTCCTAAAATGCATCTCATTTGAAGAAGGCAAACAAATCCTAGATGAAATACACTCAGGTTGCTGTGGAAACCACGCCGCTTCAAGAACACTAGTCGGTAAAGCATTCTGCACTAGTTTCTACTGGCCAACCACTTTGAAAGATGCAGAAGAACTCGTAAGAAGATGCAAAAGTTGTCAGATGTTCACAAGATAGGCTCATGTGCTAGCCCACAACCTCATCTACATACCACCTGCTTGGCCCTTCTCCTGCTGGGGGCTGGATCAAGTAGGACCTCTCAAGAAAGCAAAAGGCGGCTTCGAGTACATCTTCATGGCAATCGACAAGTTCACCAAATGGATTGAATTCAAACCACTAACAAAATACAGCGTAGCCAAAGCAGTCAAGTTCATCCAAGACATTATGCACTACTTTGGCATGCCCAATTAAATCATCACGGATTTGGGTTCTCCCTTCACGGTCATAGAATTCCAAAGTTGGGCACAGGATTATGGCTTCAGCATAGATTACGCATCAGTTGCACATCCAGAAGCCAATGGATAGGTAGAAAGGGCTAATGGACTCGTACTAGCCGGATTGAAACCAAGACTGTATGAAGAACTAGTAGACTATGGATCAAAACAGATTGAATAATTACCCAAGGTTGTATGGGGGCTACGGACTTAAATAAGCAGAGCCACCGGATACTCACCTTTCTTCCTAGTGTATGGATCAGAAGCCGTACTACCCATAGACTTGATCTGGACGTCACCAAGGATAGAGCAATACGACGAAGGAGAAGTAGAACACACCCGAAGATTAGAACTCGACAGTACAGAAGAAGTCAGAGTAAACGCTACCCTACAATCAGCAAGATACCTCCAAGGACTAAGGCGCCACTACAACAAGAATACCCAGTCTCGATCATTACAAGTCGAAGACCTAGTACTAAGAAGAATACAAAAAACCGACGGACGCCACAAACTACTTAGTCCATGGGAAGGTCCTTTTATTGTCACAAAAGTCATTGGACCAGGCACATACAAGCTCATAACTAAAGACGGAAAAGAAGTCAACAATACATGGCACATCAGTCAGCTATGAAGATTCTACGCATGAAAACAACTCAAGGGAAAATATGTATACAAGACACAAGAGATCAACGTTCATGATCAACAAAGATAGCGCTCACCAAAAACATATGTATCATAATAGCACATTAATATTCATGATCAATAAAGATGATTCTCTCTCATATGTCTCATCATGGCTTTCCCCGAGTTGTTTCTTAAATGCAAAATGGCTGAAAAGACGCCTGAGCATCCCGGCCAAGAGCAAAATAGCTGAAAAGATGCTTAAGCCCGCCGATGAGGGTAGCTAACAAGCTAACACCCGAAATAAAATGCAAAATGGCTGAAAAGACACCTAAGCATCCTGGTCGAGAGCAAAATAGTTGAAAAGATGCTTGAGCCCGCCGATGAGGGTAGCTAACAAGCTAACACCCGAAATTAAATGCAAAATGGCTGAAAAGACGCCTGAGCATCCTAGCCAAGAGCAAAATAGCTGAAAAGGCGCTTGAGCCCGCCGATGAGGGTAGCTAATAAGCTAACACCTGAAATAAAAAGCAAAATGGCTGAAAAGACGCCTGAGCATCTCGACCGAGAGCAAAATAGCTGAAAAGACGCTTGAGCCCGTCGATGAGGGTAGCTAACAAGCTAAAACCTGAAATAAAAAGCAAAATGGCTAAAAATATGCCTGAGCATCCCGGCCGAGAGCAAAATAGCTGAAAAGACGCTTGAGCCCACCGATGAGGGTAGCTAACAAGCTAACACCCGAAATAAAAAGCAAAACGACTAAAATTAAGCATGAGCATAGACCACAACAATTTCAAGACAAGACCCTCCAGCTACTTGTTCCAAATAGCAAGAGGCTCGGGGGCTACACTGGAGATACCCAAGAACACAAAGATCTACATATAATGAGTTGTTTACATGGCACAAAAGAAGGCCAGACAAGCACTCGATAGATCAAGAAAGGTTGTCAACATTAAGATCTATATATAACAAATTGTTTACATGGGACAGAAAAGTACTCGACAAATCAAGAAAGTTTGTCAAGATAGCGCACATAATTGTTTACAAGGCAAAGGCAAAAGCAAGACAAAGTACTCGGCAATTCAAGTAACTCTAACCAATTGGACAAATCATCCAAGGAATAAACAAGGCATCCAGGCAAAGAAGACATCAACAAAAAATCTTCATTCAAAAAGAAGTATGATGTCATATTACAAGGCACAGGCATAAAGGTCAAATACATCAAGCCTCATCATCAGGAGAAGAGATAACAATATTAAGATTATCTACAATTCTACTAGCTAAGTCTTCGACCTCATGCTCCATCCTCTCAACGGCATCAATGTATTCTTGACTATCAGCTTCCTCTGCTATCTTGGACAAAGGCGCCGTTGGAGCAAGAACCCGGACCTAGGCCAGGACATTCTTGGTACATAATTGAGCACACCTCTTCACGAACTCTTGGAAACGAGTCGGAATTCGAGGAATTAACTGAGCCCAAGATTGCCCATCGTCTGCTGGAGTCTGGAGAACATCGGCTACTGAACGAAAGGACTTCCATAAAGCATTCCAGATATTAGTAGCCGTTGTTAACCTACCGGTCAAGTCTTGAATAGTCTTTTGGGCCTGCATAAGATCCCTGTTAGCTCCATGCCTAATCAACTTAGCAAGTGCGAGTTCTTCTTTAGCTCGAGTAATTACCTCCTCAGCTTTGTTGTGGTTAGTGTGGATGAGTGTTTTCATCTCTTCGATACCCTTTGAGAGCTTCTGCTTTTCAACTCGGAGAGCTAGGTGAAGCAACAAAAACAAGTCAGCAATAAAGGAAGTCAAAATCCAAAAGGAAACAAGCAGAACCCGCAATACCTTTGCACTCGTTCTTCATGGACTCCACCGCAGCATCCTTTTGCTTCTCTGCCTCTACCACCCGGGCATGAAGAGCCTTCTCCTCCTTTTGGTGCGTTTGGCGCTCAGTCTCCAACTCAGCCTGGAGGAGATCAAGATCGGCTTTCAGGGTGCTCACCTCGAAAGACAACTTTTTCTCGTTTTCAGACGAGAAAAAGAAGCCAGTATGATCATGAGAGAAGGACTGAGCAAAAAGAGACAAAGAAAAACAAGACATAAGGATAGAAGAAAAATGAGCATCCAAAGACAGAATGGCAGAAAAACTTACCTGGAGCTTTTCTCCAAAAAGAAGTCGTAAGGGTCGATAAACTTCCCCAGGCAGCAGTTAACTCCGATAGTCGATGAGTGGCATCAAACTGCTGCACCACGTCATCAGCAAAAGGCGGACCACCAGAGGCAAGAGAAGGAGAAGGAGAAGTTAGCCGAGGTGAAGAAGGTACGACTAGAGCAATCTCCCGAGAAGCCAAGGCCAATCCCTCAGATGAACCTGCCACCATGGCCACGGTCACTTCGGGAGCTAGCAAATCAGCAGCTGCGGACTCCATCCCCCTCACAGCCACCTCAGCGCCCATGTGTTCCGAGCCCTAAGACTCAACATGCAAGGGCGCACTAGAGGTTTGACAAGAAGTTGACTGGAGGGCCATGGAAGATGAAGGACTAAAAGATGACAAGAGAACCCATCAAAAAAGAATAAGAAAAAGAAGAACAGAAGCAAAGAGACGAAACTAGAATCCACTCACCTAGCTATCTTCTTTTTCATAAAACAAAAAGAAGATCTCGTAGGGGGAACCACGGCAGCAAAAACATCCCCACCACTTAGGGGCAGGAGCGGCATAGCCGGTACCGGAGCCCGGAAGAACTCAATACCAGAGCTATGGAAGAACTCGGCACCAGAGCTATAGAAGAACCCGGTGCAGGAGCCTTAGAAGAACTCATATCCAACGACCGCTTACTACAAAAAGGTCAAGACCAAAGTCAAAACAAAAAGGAGGAATTCAGTAGCAAGAAAATAAGAAAGCAACTCACCGCCACATGAGAAGGGGTACATCATCGTCCTCTTCTCCCTCAGTCTCGACCAAGGCCACCAAAGCACCAGCTAAAAAAAAGAACAAAAATACTCGGTTCAAGATAAGAACAAGAAGACAAAAGGGAAAGAGTGTATTAATATGCTCACCTAAGAGCATGCTAGCTACAACTGGAGTACCTGGACGAGTACTTGGCTGGCGAGACTTCTTGGAAGCAGGTAAACCAGATGAAGAACCATCCGCTTGCCCCCTCTTTGAGACACTATGAGGACTTCGAGGGACTGGACGAGGAACATATTCTTCATATACATCAACAACTCTAGAAGAAACTCTAGGAAACACTGTGGTGATTGGGAACTTGCTAGTTGTAGAAGCCCCAACAGGGTTCTCCCCAGTATTCACCATGGTAGGGAGGACATCAAGGGGAATAGGGTCAATAAAATTCCACCCTAATTCCTACGAAAAAAATAAAACAACAAGGAAAATTAAGCAAAAATGGATACAGCAAAAGAAATACAAAAAGTACCCGCACGAAGAGAAAATGACTTACAACTAGAGGCGGGTTGTTGGCAGAGAACTCGGAGACAGTAAGCAGGACAACGCTTGCTCCTTTCAGCATCTTCTGGAGATGCTTGAGTACCTCCTCGTCGGTCAACTCAAGGGCTGGGACCATGCATGAAGGATCCTCAGCCCTAGAGTACTCGAAGCCAAGGTGCTCACGCTCCTTCAGAGGCTGAACATGGCGATGAAGAAAGCTCGAGACAATACCGAAGCCGGTCAAGCCCTGCTATTTCAGAATACTTATCCTATCAAGAAATGGCTGGATTGCCTGAACCTCAGCAGTCATCACAGGGTTCTTATCCCATCGGTCATTAACCAAGGGACTAGATTTAGAGTGAACAACAAGAGAAGGAATTAGATTGGCGGCATAAAACCAGTCGGCACGCCAATCCCTCATAGAATCAACTAGGTCATAGTCAAAGAACTTGCTCTTAAGACCCTGGTGAAATTGAATCTCGTAGCCACCAAGAACACTAGTGTCTTCACGGCGGGGTTGGGGTTTTAGGCGAAAGAAGTAGCAAAAGAGAGAAAGAGAAGGGGGAATTCCAAGGAAAGTTTCACAAAGATGAACAAAGACAAAAAGGTGAAGGACTGCATTGGGAGCAAGATGATTCAGGCAAATCCCAAAATAGTTGAGAAATTGATGAAGAAAGGTGGAGGCAGGAAGGCAAAGTCCAGCACAAATGAAGGAGACGAAAAGAACAATCTCACTAGGACCTAGAGCAGGGACTCGATGCTCACCTAGAACTCTCCATTCAGCAATGGCCTTGCTCTGGATCAAACCATCGCTGACAAGTTCCCGAAGCTGATCTTCGGTCATCATCGGAGCCGGCCAAGCCTTCTGGGCAGCCCTCATGGCCACGAACTCCTGGTTCTCAATCACGGAAACTGATGATTCCTCGTCCATGAAGGTTGCCTAGGACTTGCTCACGACCTTCTTATTACCCATGTACTAATGGAGGCAAAAAGCAACTAGGGAAGAGAAAGCTTGGACGGCGGCGCTAGGATGGTGGCAATGGCGATGGTGGATTTCTGGGAGCTAGGGTTTCAAGGAAAGAGATGGGCAGTAAAGAAAAAGAAGATGAAAGGTCCTTAAATAGATTTTACAGCGATAAAAATGGCCCACCAGGCCCGTTAAAGCACGGTGTGAGAACGCAACGGTCCATTTACTGACACAGCTAAAATGACGAAGGGCACAAATCCACACAACGATACAAATCAACGGGCAGATTTCAGACTTATCCATCTAGCACTACAGCGGAGTTATCAGATTACTGCAAAAAACAACTTGTCAACCATGAAGAAAAGAAGGGCTACCTCACAAGGAACATAAGAACTCGGTTCTTATGGAAAGAACTTAGAAATCTCATGAACAACAAGGACCACAGCAGAAAAATAAATGACAACTCAGAAGACAAGATCCTTTCCATTACAAGCGACTTCAAAAATAGAAGATTACATATCTTAAAGACCCAACAAACTCGGTACCATGAAAAGCAAAGTAGCAAAGAGGAACTTGGACACGGCTAGGCTCTGGAATGACTACATGTCCCAAATTGCTACTCGGAAGGACAGACTGCCCTCGGCTACACTATTTTCTTCAAAGGATGGACGCAGTGCACCCAAGGCGGAAATCAGCAGAATAGCAGGACAACATGGAGCAGAGAAGGCCGGCAGGCATCTGTCTACCCAAGTCTAATGTGATGCTGGATATGGTGTTGATCTGCATCGGACAGTCTCAAGACAAGCGGTGAGGATCAACCTAGAACAGCCAGATGAAGGAACGAAGCCCACATCACAAGACTTCCTCCAACTACCACCATGTACATCCTGGTACATTGCTGCTGCGGGATTAGCCTACCTCTAATCCCTATCACAAGACTTCCTCCAGCTACGACAAGACACACAGGAACTACAAAACATGCCCGGGGGCTGCTCTACTTCACAAACTACCATATTCATGACTACAAAGGTTTCAACAGAATGTTCAATGGATGAAAACAAGCACTCTGGAAGGGTATTTATAGATCGAAGGAGTGGTGCACATGGACTAGGAGTACCAACAAAACAAGCCTAACAAAGGACACAGTGAAAAGACAGGGCTCAATAATGAAAGACTCAGGCGAGAGGGGACAGTACTCGAAGACGAGAATATTCGGAAGAATATACCAACACAGTACAACCCGTGAACAAAAGGCACTTACACTCAACCACCACCATACAACTACATCTAACAACAGCAGACTACCAGAGAATACATCAAGACCCTGCATCTGAGTTCTTCCTGAACAAAACAACCTGGATATATGCTCAGGGGCTACAATAGGAAAGTTATACAGTTCTTTTGAACAACTCAGATTCAAGACCCTCCAACTTTTTGTTCCAAATAGCAAGAGGCTCGGGGGCTACACTCAGTGAGTGCACTTTTTTCTTCAAAAAAGCGCACGTCACTTAGAAGACTTCTTCAAGACAGACGACTTCAAGGCCACAAGATAAAAAGAACCCGGACATAGCCATATCCGAGCCCTTTTCGACAAAAAGAACCTGGACATAGCTAAACCCGAGATCTCTTTAAACAAAGAATCCGGGTATATGCTCGGGAGCCTTTCAACGAAGAATCAGGGAGATTTCAAGAAAAAACCCTCAAGCTCCTTGTGCCAAACAGTAAGAGGCTCGGGGGCTACATCCAAATGGGGGTACTTTTTTCTTCAAAAAGGTACACATCACACAAAGATCTCATGAAGCGCTGCACAGTTTCGCTTAAGGAAGCCCTCGGACGACACTTGTTCCTGCTCGACAAGACTTGAAGGAACAAGACGAGGCTTCTAGAACTCAACCATGAAGTGCTCGAGGGCTTGTCGGTGCGAGACCCATGGGATACCCTGCAAGGAAGGAAGAAGAACTAGCCTAACTAGGATTCTTCCCCTGTAATCTTAGTAGTAGTATTATTCTATAATCCTACTAGGAACTCTCATTGTAAACTAACTAGGACTCTAGCCTCCTGACTATATAAAGGAGGGCAGGGCTCCTTGAATCGGGAGTTTAGAGAAGAACACAACACTTCATAATCAATCCAACGCAAAGGCTAAGGCCAACTAGACATAGGGCTATTACTCGATCATCGATCGAGGGTCCGAACCAGGATAAATCGACTGTCTCTTGCGTTAACCATCGAGTTTTACATACGATGAAGCCTAAACATACTGCCCCAGGGACCCCCGTGGTAGGCTATCGGTGGTCAAACATCGATAGACAGTGTTAGTGTCGGTGCAAGATAGGTGCGTGGTTTGCGCTAGACGTACCATAGGCCGAGAAATCATTTTGGACGCACTCAATGGTACCACTAGGTGACGAGGCTCAAGTGGAAGCTCGTTTCGGCCCGGTTGGAGATTGTGCTAATCTTGACGCAAGATAGGTGCACGGTTTGGGTCAAACATAACATAGGCTGGGAAATCATTTTGGATGCACCCGATGGAACTCCCAGGTGATGTGGGTCATGTGGAACCCCACTTCTTTCCTTATGGAGACAAATTTAGTGTCGGTGCAAGATAGGTGGACGGTTTGCGCCAAACGTACCATCAGCTCAGAAATCATTTTGGACTCACCCGATGATACTCCTAGGTGGTGAGGCTCAAGTGAAAGCTCATTTTGGTCCATTTGGAGATAGTGCAAATCTTGACGCAAGATAAGTGCACGGTTTGTGTCGAACGTACCATAGGCTCGGACATTGTTTTGGACGCACCTGATGGAACTCCTAGGTGGCATGGGTCATGTGGAATCTCTCTTCTTTCTATTTGGAGACAGTGTTAGTGTCTGTGCAAGATAGGTGCATGGTTTGCGCTAGATGTAACATAGGTTTAGAAATCATTTTGGACGCACCTGATGGTACCACTAGGTGACGAGGATCAAGTGGAAGCTCGTTTTGGTCCATTCAGAGATAGAGCTAATCTTGACGCTAGATAGGTGCATGGTTTGCGTCAAACATACCATAGGCTCGAAAATCATTTTGGACGCACCTGATGGAACTCCTAGGTGACGTGGGTCATGTGGAATCTCACTTCGTTCTGTTTGGAGACAATGTTAGTGTCAGTGCAAGATAGGTGCATGGTTGGTGCTAGACGTACCATAGGCTCAGAAATCATTTTGGATGCACTCTATGGTACCACTAGGTGATAGGGCTCAAGTGGAAGCTTGTTTCGGTCCGTTTGGAGACAGTGCTAATGTTGACGCAAGATAGTTGCACGGTTTTTGTTGAACGTATCATGCGCTCAAAAATCATTTTGGACGCACCCGATGGAACTCCTAGGTGACGTGGGTCAAGTGGAATCTCGCTTCTTTCCGTTTGGAGACAGTGTTAGTGTCGGTGCAAGATAGGTGCATAGTTTGCACAACGTACCATAGGCTTAGAAATCATTTTGGACACACTCTTTGGTACCACTAGGGGATGTGGCTCAAGTGGAAGCTCGTTTTGGCCTTTCATACATAGAGCTAATCTTGACGCAAGATGGATGTACGGTTTGCGTTGAATGTACCATGGGCTAAAAAAACATTTTGGAAGCACCCGATGGAACTCCTAGGTGACATGGGTCAAGTGGAATCTCGCTTCTTTCCATTTGGAGACAGTGTTAGTGTCGGTGCAAGATAGGTGCAAGGTTTGCACTAGACGTTCCATAGCGATAGAAATCATTTTGGACGCACTCTATGGTACCACTAGGTGACGAGGCTCAAGTGGAAGCTTGTTTGGCCTTTCTGACATAGAGCTAATCTTGACGCAAGATAGGTGCACGGTTTTGTCGAACGTACCATAGGCTCATACATCATTTTGGACGCACCCGATGGAACTCCTAGGTGACATGGGTCATGTGAAATCTCTTTTCTTTTTGTTTGGAGACAGTGTTAGTGTATGTGCAAGATAGGTGCATGGTTTGCACTAGACGCAACATAGTTTCAGAAAATCATTTTGGACGCACCTGATGGTACCACCAGGTGATGAGGTGCAAGTGGAATCTTGTTTCGGTCCATTTGGAGATAGTGCTAATCTTGACGCAAGATAGTTGCACGGTTTGCATCGAACGTGCCATAGGCTTAGAAATCATTTGGACGCACCCAATGGAACTCCTAGGTGACGTGGGTCATGTGGAATCTCACTTCTTTCTGTTTGGAGACAGTGTTAGTGTCGGTGCAAGATAGGTGCACATTTTGTGCCAAATGTACCATTGGCTCGAAAATCATTTTAGACGCACCCGATGGTACTCCTAGGTGACGAGCATAAGTGAAAGCTCGCTCCATTTGGAGATAGTGCTAATCTTGATGCAAGAAAGGTGCACGATTTGTGTCGAACTTACCATAGGCTCGGAAATCATTTTGGATGCACCAGATGGAAGTCCTATGTGACGTGGGTCATGTGGAATTTCACTTCTTTCCGTTGGGAGATAGTGTTAGTGTCTGTGCAAGATAGGTGCATGGTTTGCGCTAGATGTACCAAAGGCTTAGAAATTGTTTTGGACGCACTTGATGGTACCACTAGGTGACGAGGCTCAAGTGGAAGCTCATTTTGGCCTTTCGGACATAGAGCTAATCTTGACGCTAGATAGGTGCACGGTTTGCATCGAACGTACCATAGACTCGAAAATCATTTTGGAAGCACCTGATGGAACTCCTAGGTGACGCGGGTCATGTGGAATCTCACTTTATTCGATTTGGAGACAAAGTTATTGTTGGTGCGAGATAGGTGCATGGTTTGCGCTAGATGTAGCATAAGCTTAGAAATGGTGTCAGATGCACTCGATGGTACCACTAGGTGATGAGGCTCAAGTGGAAGTTCGTTTCGGTCTGTTTGGAGATAGTGCTAATGTTGACGCAAGATAGTTGCACGATTTGCGTCGAACGTATCATAGGCTCGAAAATTGTTTTGGACGCACCAGATGGAACTCCTAGGTGACGTGGGTCAAGTGGAATCTTGCTTCTTCCTATTTGCAGATAGTGTTAGTGTCAGTGCAAGATAGGTGCTTGGTTTGTACTAGACGTACCATAGGCTCAGAAATCATTTTGGACGCACTCTATGGTACTACTAGGTGACGTGGCTCAAGTGGAAGCTCATTTCGGCCTTTCAGACATAGAGCTAATCTTGACGAAAGATGGGTGCACGGTTTGCGTCGAACGTACCATGGGCTCAGAAATCATTTTGGAAGCACCCGATGGAACTCCTAGGTGACATGGGTCAAGTGGAATCTCGCTTCTTTCCATTTGGAGACAGTGTTAGTGTTGGTGCAAGATAGGTGCATGGTTTGCACTAGACGTACCATAGCCTCAGAAATTGTTTTGGATGCACTCTATGGTACCACTCGGTAACGAGGCTCAAGTGGAAGCTCGTTTTGGCCTTTCGGACATAGAGGTAATCTTGACGCAAGATAGGTGCACGGTTTGCGTCGAACGTACCATAGGCTTGGACATCATTTTGGATGCATCTGATGGAACTCCTAGGTGGCATGGGTCATGTGGAATCTCTCTTCTTTCTGTTTGGAGACAGTGTTAGTGTCTGTGCAAGATAGGTGCATGGTTTGCGTTAGACGTAACATAGGTTCAGAAACCATTTTGGACGCACCTGATGGTTCCACTAGGTGACGAGGCTCAAGTGGAAGCTCGTTTTGGTCCGTTTGGAGATAGAGCTAATCTTGATGCTAGATACGTGCATGGTTTGCGTCGAACGTACCACAGGCTCGAAAATCATTTTGGACGCACCTGATGGTACTCCTAGGTGACGTGGGTCATGTGGAATCTCTCTTCATTTTGTTTGGAGATAGTGTTAGTGTCTGTGCAAGATAGGTGCATGGTTTGCGCTAGACGCAACATAGTTTCAGAAAATCATTTTGTACACACCTAATGGTACCACCAGGTGACGAGGCGTAAGTGGAATCTCGTTTCGGTCCATTTGGAGATAGTGCTAATCTTGACGCAAGATAGTTGCACGGTTTGCGTCAAACGTGCCATAGGCTCAGAAATCATTTGGACACACCCAATGGAACTCCTAGGTGACGTGGGTCATGTGGAATCTCACTTCTTTCTATTTGGAGACAGTGTTAGTGTCGGTGCAAGATAGGTGCACATTTTGCGCCAAACGTACCATCGGCTCAGAAATCATTTTAGACGCACCCGATGGTACTCCTAGGTGATGAGCATAAGTGAAAGCTCGCTCTATTTGGAGATAGTGCTAATCTTGACACAAGAAAGGTGCACGGTTTGCGTCGAACGTACCATAGGCTCGGAAATCATTTTAGATGCACTAGATGGAAGTCCTATGTGACGTGGGTCATGTGGAATTTCACTTCTTTCTGTTGGGAGACAGTGTTAGTGTCTTTGCAAGATAGGTGCATGGTTTGCGCTAGACGTACCATAGGCTCAGAAATTGTTTTGGACGCACTCGATGGTACCACTAGGTGACAAGGCTTAAGTGGAATCTCGTTTCGGCCTTTCGGACATAGAGCTAATCTTGATGCCAGATGATGTGCACACATCTATGCAGCACGTGTAGCAAGTTGTTGTGGCCCGATCTTCTCGTAGGATCTACGAACTTGATAAATTGTCGTTGCGTGACCTGGTGAAGAGGCAATGCACCGCGAGGCTATCCACGCGATGAACTACCGAGACAATCACCCTTCCACATATCAACGAACAGCCCACGCAATCACATCGTATAGATGTGAAGGCACAAACTGGGTGAACCGTAGTTCGGCATTCTACAACTCCCTCAGGAATCAAAAGAACAAGTTTGCAAGCCTCTCAAGACTCACGCTGGAACAAGAATTCCAAGAGTTGGTATTTCTGAAATTGCAATCATGAGTTCCTGTTCACGTCATCCATTACAGGGATATATAGCACTAGTGGAGTTTCAGTTTGGTGGAAAATAATTGAGAACATATAGTGAGAAGTTGCAGCACTACTTTTATTAATAACCAAGCCTAGTAGGGCGCCTAGCTGGTTGGTATTCTCTGCATGCATGCTAGAGCGTGTGTGGACAGCAACCCAGTTGTTGGTTGCATGCATTCCTAACTCCCAAATTATTTGCTTGCACTTCAACGGCTGATATTCATGGTAGCTGAATCGCCTTTCCTCTCTCATGCCGTCCAGGTTCCATGCATATATTTGGCGGGCAGAATCCATCATCATCCCATGCTTATTCGTGCACTCCATCATTCCTAAGAACATTGAAACAAGTACTCAAAAGCATAGGTTCATTCAATGTAATCTGATTATTAAGCACAAGGTTAGCGTTCACCTGAGAATGAATTTCCTTCTCCAATTGTTTAGCTCTACTCCTTGTAATTGGACCAGCTATATCAAGTGTAGCTTCATTTGGAGATGAGTGAATGCTAGGGATGTCTTCATTAGCCTCCCCCTCTTGGGAAGGAGTCATCCTCGACTCAGGCTCACCAGGAAATGGAAGCAAGTTTTTGACATTGAATGTGGTACTCACATTGGAATATTCAGGTGGCAGCTCAAGTTTGTAAGCATTATCATTTATCTGTTGGAGAACCTTGAACGGACCATCACCCCTAGGGGATAACTTACTCTTACGCTGTTGGGGAAAGTGATCCTTGCGTAGATGCAACCATACAAGATCTCCTGGCTGGAATGTAACCTTCTTCTTACCTTTGTTTGCTTGCTTTGCATATTGTGCTGATTTCTTCTCAATATTCTTTCTTGTCTCCACATGTAACCGCTTGATAAAGTCTGATCTTTTCGTAGCATCCAAGTTAACTTGTTCCTGTAATGGTAAAGGCAAAAGATCCATGGGAGTATGCGGTTTAAACCCATAAACAATTTCAAATGGACAAGAGTTTGTTGTAGAATGGACTGCCCTGTTATAAGCAAATTGAACATGTGGAAGGCAGTCTTCCCAGAGCTTCAAATTCTTTTTCAACATAGCACACAACATGGTTGACAAGGTACGGTTGACAACTTGTATTTGCCCATCCATTTGTGGATGACAAGTGGTTGAAAATAACAACTTTGTGCCAAGCTTAGCCCAAAATGTCTTCCAAAAGTAGCTGAGAAATTTTGTATCCCAGTCTAAAACAATAGTCTTTGGAACTCCATGTAAACGAATGATCTCCCTGAAAAACAAATCAGCAATGTGTGAAGCATCATTGCTCTTATGACATGGGATAAAATGTGCCATTTTAGAAAAGCGATCTACAACAACATAAATAGAATCCCTCCCCCTCTGAGACTGAGGTAACCCCAGAACAAAGTCCATAGATATATCTTCCCAAGGTACATGTGGAATAGGTAATGGAGTATATAAACCATGGGGATTGAGGCGGGACTTAGCTTTCAAGCAAACGATGCAGCACCCAACGTGCCGCTAGACATCACGTCGCATATGTGGCCAAAAGAAATGATTAGAGAGCATGTCTAATATCTTTTGGACACCAAAATGACCAGCCAGTCCACTTGCATGTGCTTCCTGCAAAAGAACTTGACGAATCGAACAAGCTAGAATGCATATTTTGTTAGTCCGAAACAAGAAGCCATCATGCACATAATATTTATCCCAACCTTTTCCATCAATGCAACGAGAGAAAGGTTCATTAAAATCAGCATCAACAGCATAAAGTGTTTTAATGGATTCTAAACCAAGCACTTTTGTATCTAGTTGTGTAATCAATGCACATCTTCTAGACAAGGCATCGGCAACAATGTTATCTTTACCACGCTTATGTTTGACAACATAGGGAAACGTTTCAATGAACTCAATCCATTTAGCATGTCGACGGTTCAGCTTGCCTTGGCTTTTAAGATATTTCAATGCTTCATGATCAGAATGAATTACAAATTCTTAAGGTAACAAGTAATGGTGCCAAACTTCCAAAACGCGAACTAAGGCATAAAGCTCTTTGTCATAAACCGAGTAATTCAGATGTGGACCATTTAGCTTTTTAGAAAAGTAGGCAACAGGTTTACCTTCTTACAGCAGTACACCTCCTATGCCAATACCACTTGCATCACATTCGATCTCAAATGTCTTACCAAAATCAGGAAGTTGTAGCAGCGGTGCTTCACAAAGCTGTGTTTTCAGTGTGTGAAATGCTTGGTCTTTGTCATGGCCCCACGTGAATGGAACATCCTGCTTTGTGAGATTGTTAAGGGGTGCAGCGAGGGTGCTGAAATTTTTGACAAAACGCCTATAGAAACTTGCAAGACCATGAAAGCTTCGAACTTGGCTCACATTTACCGGTGTAGGCCAATCCTGTATTGCTTTAACCTTCTCTTCATCAACCTGAATACCATCTGCGGAAACAACAAAGCCAAGGAAAACAACACGGTCTATTCAAAAGATGCACTTAGCAATGTTACCATACAATTTCTCTTCCCTCAAAACAACAAGTACTTGACGGATATGATCAAGATGTTCATCAAATGATTTGCTATAGATCAGAATATCATCAAAATAAACAACTACAAACTTGCCAATGAAAGCTTGTAAAACATGGTTCATTAAGTGCATAAAAGTTGAAGGAGCATTTGTCAAGCCAAATGGCATCACAAGCCATTCATAGAGACCAATTTTAGTTTTAAACGCTGTTTTCCATTCATCACCAAGTTTCATGCGGATTTGATGATAGCCACTACGCAAATCAATCTTGGTGAAAATGATGGAACCACTCAATTCATCTAACATGTCATCAAGTCATGGAATGGGATGGCGATATCGAACAGTTATAGCATTGATAGCACGACAATCAACACACATGCGCCAAGAGCCATCTTTCTTTGGAACTAAAAGAACAGGAACAACACATGGTGATAAGGATTCATGAACATACCCTTTGTCCAAAAGCTCTTTTACCTGTCGCTGAATTTCCTTTGTCTCTGTGGGATTGGTGCGGTGGGCTGGACGATTTGGAAGAGAAGCACCTGGTACCAAATCAATTTGATGCTCAATTCCACGGAGTGGAGGAAGTCCAGCTGGTATCTCATCGGGAAAAACATCTTTGAAGTCCTATAAGAGATCAAGAACAACACTAGGCAGCGATGAAGGTAAATCGTTAGTTGAAAGTAGGACCTCCTTGTGCAAGAGCACAAAGAATGGGGCTATGGTGTTTCTCACTTCTCTCATATCACTCTTGCTCACAAAGAGACACTCAGTGTGGCGTGGCTGTTTAGGATTGGCATGAGTCTTTATGTGGTTGGATGGGTTAGAACTCTCTCCCTTACTTGTGTTGGGGATCTCACTCAATTTTCTTTTGTTAGATTCCTCTCTTTTCTTGCGAGCCATATCTGAAGCATGTATCTCCTCTAGAGATAATGGAATAAGAACCACCTTCTTGTCATTGTGAATGAAAGTGTGTTTGTTAGACCATCCAAAATGCACCGAGTCCACATCAAATTGCTAGGGCTGACCAAGTAGCAAATGGCATGCTTGCATGGGGACAATATCACAATCCACCTCTCCATGATAATCACCAATGGAAAATGACAAACAAATCATGGCTGAAACCTTAACTGTCCCAGAATTATTCAACCATTGCATATGGTATGGATGTGGATGGCGACGTGGCTGCAAGCCAAGCTTCGCAACAAGCAAAGCACTAACAATATTATTGCAGCTCCCACCATCTATGATGAAATGGCACACTTGTCCTTTCACTTTGCATCTGGATTGAAACAAATTATGGCGTTGTCCTTGTTCAGCAGCAACAAATTGAGTGGAAAGAACTCACCTCACCACCAAAGAAGGAGATGGTGTGTTCATTATAGAACGCGTCAAATTAGGAAAATCAGCAAGCAGCTCATCAAAATCATCACTAGTAATCTCGTCGAAAGATGGAGAAACAACATCTTGTAATAGGTCATTGTGAGCAAAAGTTGGAATAGGTTGAATGGCTAAACAATTTAGACCTAGCTCAAATGTACCATCCTCTGCTGAATACTCACAAGTGTCAAGATTAAGATCTGCAAATACATTATTAAACTCGTCCTCCTCTTCACTTTGGGAATCATAAGAACCATCAGCAAGTGCAATAATAGTACGACGATTGGGACATTCAGCTTGCTTATGCCCATGACCACCACACTTAAAACACTCAATCTCGCTTGTCTTGCATTGGGTGGCTGTAGTAGAAGAAGTGGGCTGACTTGAACTCATAGCTTTACCTTTCACATCCAATTGTTTGGAAGAAGTTGGAAGATATCTATTTGCTCCACGAGATGAAGATTTGGGTGTTGCAGCTCCTTGCTGTTGGAATTGAGGCGTGACATCCCCTTGCTGTTGGGAATGATGCCATGAAGCATTGTATTTGTAAGATGTAGCAATTTGCCTTTCAACCCTCTTTGCAAAATGAACCAACTCGGTGAGACATGTGTAGGTTGTCATATCCACTTTATTAGCAATGGGTTTATTGAGGCCAACTAGAAACCGAGCCAATGTGGATTCCTCATCTTCAGTTATCCCTATACGAAGTACACACATTTCTAATTCTTGAAAATATTCATCAACAGTACGAGTACCTTGCACAAGACATTTCAGCTTCAAATGTAGATCACGAGAGTAATATGCTGGAACAAAATGACATCGCATTTCTCTCTTCATGTCTTCCCAAGTTATACGAACATGCCCAACTCTCTGATATTCAGTATGGACCTGATTCCACCAAGTTATGGCATAGCCTTTAAACTCAATGGCTGCAAGCTTTGCCTTCTTTTCAGTAGAGTATTCATACAAATCAAATATTTGTTCCACCTTGGTCTCCCATTCAAAATAAGCATCAGCATTCTCCTGTCCGCTGAAAGGGGGAATAGACACTTTCACATTTCTTAAACCATCATCATTACGACGACGATGGCGGTCACGATAACCATGATGGCCACCACCATGTCGATGATCATCCATGTCGGACAACATATCATCATCACCATCATAATCTCTACCTCCAACTAGAACGCGCCGAGCACGACCAAAACCATGGCCAAACCCACCACGTCCATGTCCATGACCAGCGGCACGACGTGGTGCCTCGTTATCCTCATTGTCATCATCCTCATTTGGTGGTGGTTCTCTATGAGGCATGTTCAATTGGAGAGTGTGTAGTTGTTTCATCAAATCATTCATTTGTGTATGCAGCTCCTAGAATTCCTCCACCAAAACAGCGGCACCATCTCCACATCCTACCATATTAGTAGAGGGGGGAAAAGGACAATATATATGTGGAATATATGTGGAATCACTCCTTCACCACTTGCTGAACAAGTTCTTTCTCTTCCTAGAAAGGGCAAGAACCGGGGCTGCAATCTGTAGTGGAAGAGTGAAGAGACTACGGTACAACAGCTCATGGTGCTTTTAAGTGGAGCTTGGTGGGGTAATATGTAAATGGAATGCGCTAAAATGTAGTAATGCAAAACTGAATAATAATCCAAGAACTCAAGTCTAAGTTGCTGAATATAAAGGAAAAGATGCTCAAAGAAAGGAACAAGATGTAGGAATTGGATAGATGAACACCAATTGCACCAACCGAAACTTGTTGCTGCCCAAACCCCTTTGTGGTGTGCTGAACACAATTCTCATTTATTTCTTTTCTTTCCTTTTTTTTGAACAAGAACTCGTTGTTTTCAGTCCTTCTTTTGACCCATATACATCTTTTCTTTTAACCTTTGTGAGAAACACAGCACAACTTTCAACTAAAGGGGCACATAAGGATCAACTAAGATGGATGGCGCAGCACAAAAACAAGAAACTTGGGTGGGAAATTTGTGGCAGGTAGAAAACAAGGGTGGAACGGGTGGTTTTTTTAGTTATATATATGCAGCAAGCAATGACGATTAGAACAAGGGTGGGATGGGTGGGTACATGCAGCAAGCGATTTGATGATTAGAACAATGATAACAACTAGAATGATGTGGAAAAGAAAAATTCAGCAACTAGACAAATCTTAAAGGATTAAAACTCGATAAAGCAAACTACAAAATCAGTAGCACGTATGAATTTGGGCTGTAGGTTTTCTTTTTTTGGCTATTAGTGGACAGTAGGTATATAAACACTATCCTACCAAAAACAAGAACAATCCTAATGAGTAAACGGAGGTTCTAGTACCAGATGATGTGCACACGTCTATGCAGCACGTGTAGCAAGTTGTTGTGGCCCGATCTTCTCGTAGGATCTGCGAACTTGATAAATTGTCGTTGCGTGACCTAGTGAAGAGGCAATGCACCGCGAGGCTGTCCACATGACAAACTACCGAGACAATCACCCTTCCATGTACCAATGAATAGCCCACGCAATCACGCTGTATAGATGTGAAGGCACAAACTGGGTGAACCGCAGTTTGGCATTCTACAACTCCCTCAGGAATCGAAAGAACAAGTTTGCAAGCCTCTCAAGACTCACGCTGGAACAAGAATTCCAAGAGTTGGTATTTCTGAAATTGCAATCACGAGTTCCTGTTCACGTCATCCATTACAGGGATATATAGCACTAGTGGAGTTTTAGTTTGGTGGAAAATAATTGAGAACATGTAGTAGGAAGTTGCAGCACTACTTTTATTAATAACCAAGCCTAGTAGGGCACCTAGCTGGTTGGTATTCTCTGCATGCATGCTAGAGCATGTGTGGACAGCAACCCAGTTGCTGGTTGCATGCATTCCTAACTCCCAAATTATTTGCTTGCACTTCAACGGCTGATATTCATGGTAGCTGAATGGCCTTTCCTCTCTCATGCACGTCCAGGTTCCATGCATATATTTGGTGGGCAGAATCCATCATCAACCCATGCTTGTTCATGCACTCCATCATTCCTAAGAACATTGAAACAAGTACTCAAAAGCATAGGTTCATTCAATGTAATCTGATTATTAAGCACAAGGTTAGCGTTCAACTAAGAATGAATTTCCTTCTCCACTTGTTTAGCTCTACTCCTTATAATTGGACCAGCTATATCAAGGGTAGCTTCATTTGGAGATGAGTGAATGCTAGGGATGTCTTCATTACCAGATAGGTGCACGGTTTGCGTCAAATGTACCATAGGCTCAACAATCGTTTTGGAAGTACCAGATGGAACTCCTAGGTGACGTGGGTCATGTGGAATCTCACTTCGTTCCATTTGGAGACAATGTTATTGTCATTGCGAGATAGGTGCATGGTTTGCACTAGACGTACCATAGGCCTAGAAATGATTTCAGACGCACTCGATGGTACCACTAGGTGATGAGGCTCAAGTGGAAGCTTATTTTGGTCTGTTTGGAGATAGTGCTAATGTTGACGCAAGATAGTTACACGATTTGCATTGAACGTATCATAGGCTCAAAAATCATTTTGGACGCATCGGATGGAACTCCTAGGTGACGTGGGTCAAGTGGAATCTCGCTTCTTTCTATTTGGAGATAGTGTTAGTGTCGGTGCAAGATAGGTGCTTGGTTTGCACTAGACGTACCATAGGCTCAGAAATCATCTTGGACGCACTCTATGGTACTACTAGGTGACGTGGCTCAAGTGGAAGCTCGTTTCGGCCTTTCGGACATAGAGCTAATCTTGACGCAAGATGGGTGCACGGTTTGCGTCGAACGTACCATGGGCTCAGAAATCATTTTGGAAGCACCCGATGGAACTCCTAGGTGACATGGGTCAAGTGGAATCTCGCTTCTTTTCATTTGGAGACCGTGTTAGTGTCGGTGCAAGATAGGTGCATGGTTTGCACTAGATGTACCATTGCCTCAGAAATTGTTTTGGACGCACTCTATGGTACCACTAGGTAACGAGGCTCAAGTGGAAGCTCGTTTTGGCCTTTTAGACATAGAGGTAATCTTGACGCAAGATAGGTGCACGGTTTGCGTTGAACGTACCATAGGCTCGGACATCATTTTGGATGCACCCGATGGAACTCCTAGGTGGCATGGGTCATGTGGAATCTCTCTTCTTTCTATTTGGAGACAGTGTTAGTGTCTTTGCAAGATAGGTGCATGGTTTGCGCTAGACGTAACATAGGTTCAGAAATCATTTTGGACGCACCTGATGGTACCACTAGGTGATAAGGCTCAAGTGGAAGCTCGTTTTGGTCCGTTTGGAGATAGAGCTAATCTTGATGCTAGATAGGTGCATGGTTTGCGTTGAATGTACCATAGGCTCGAAAATCATTTTGGATGCACCTAATGGAACTCCTAGGTGACGTGGGTCATGTGGAATCTCACTTCATTCTGTGTGGAGACAATGTTAGTGTCGGTGCAAGATAGGTGCAAGGTTGGCGCTAGACGTACCATAGGCTCAGAAATCATTTTGGACGCACTCTATGGTACCACTAGGTGATAGGGCTCAAGTGGAAGCTCGTTTCGGTGCATTTGGAGATAGTGCTAATGTTGACGCAAGATAGTTGCACGGTTTGCGTCGAACGTATCATGCACTCGAAAATCATTTTGGACGCACCCGATAGAACTCCTAGGTGACGTGGGTCAAGTGGAATCTTGCTTCTTTTTGTTTGGAGACAGTGTTAGTGTCTTTGCAAGATAGGTGCATGGTTTGCGCTAAACGCAACATAGTTTTGGAAAATCATTTTGGACGCACCTGATGGTACCACCAGGTGACGAGGCGCAAGTGGAATCTTGTTTCGGTCCATTTAGAGATAGTGCTAATCTTGACGCAAGATAGTTGCACGGTTTGCGTAGAACATGCCATAGGCTTAGAAATCATTTGGACGCACCCAATGGAACTCCTAGGTGACGTGGGTCATGTGGAATCTCACTTCTTTCTATTTGGAGATAGTGTTAGTGTCGGTGCAAGATAGGTGCACATTTTGCACCCAACGTACCATCAGCTCAGAAATCATTTTAGACGCACCCAATGGTACTCCTAGGTGACGAGCATAAGTGAAAGCTCGCTCCATTTGGAGATAGTGCTAATCTTGACACAAGAAAGGTGCACGGTTTGTGTCAAACATACCATAGGCTCGGAAATCATTTTGGATGCACCAGATGGAAGTCCTATGTGACGTGGGTCATGTGGAATTTCACTTTTTCTGTTGGGAGATAGTGTTAGTGTCTGTGCAAGATAGTTGCATGGTTTGCGCTAGACGTACCAAAGGCTCAGAAATTATTTTGGACACACTCGATGGTACCACTAGGTGATGAGGCTCAAGTGGAAGCTCATTTTGGCCTTTCAGACACAGAGCTAATCTTGACGCCAGATAGGTGCACGGTTTGCGTCGAACGTACCATAGGCTCAAAAATCATTTTGGAAGCACCTGATGGAACTTAGGTGACATGGGTCATGTGGAATCGCACTTCGTTCCATTTGGAGACAAAGTTATTATTGGTGCAAGATAGGTGCATGGTTTGCGCTAGACGTACCATAGGCTCAAAAATGATTTCAGACGCACTCGATGGTACCACTAGGTGATGAGGCTCAAGTGGAAGCTCATTTCGGTCTGTTTGGAGATAGTGCTAATGTTGACGCAAGATAGTTGCACAATTTGCGTCGAATGTATCATAGGCTCAAAAATCATTTTGGACGCACCAGATGGAACTCCTAGGTGACGTGGGTCAAGTGGAATCTCACTTCTTTCTGTTTGTAGATAGTGTTAGTGTCGGTGCAAGATAGGTGCTTCATTTGCACTAGATGTACCATAGGCTCAGAAATAATTTTGGACGCACTCTATGGTACTACTAGGTGAAGTGGCTCAAGTGGAAGCTCGTTTCGGCCTTTCGGACATAGAGCTAATCTTGACGAAAGATGGGTGCACGGTTTGCGTCGAACGTACCATGGGCTCGGAAATCATTTTGGAAGCACCAGATGGAACACCTAGGTGACATGGGTCAAGTGGAATCTCGCTTCTTTCCGTTTGGAGACAGTGTTAGTGTCGGTGCAAGATAGGTGCATGGTTTGCACTAGACGTACCATAGCCTCAGAAATCGTTTTGGACGCACTCTATGGTACCACTCGATAACGAGGCTCAAGTGGAAGCTCGTTTCGGCCTTTCGGACATAGAGGTAATCTTGACGCAAGATAGGTGCATGGTTTGCGTCGAACGTACCATAGGCTCAGACATCATTTTGGACGCACCTGATGGAACTCCTAGGTGGCATGGGTCATGTGGAATCTCTCTTCTTTCTGTTTGGAGACAGTGTTAGTGTCTGTTTAAGATAGGTGCATGGTTTGCGCTAGACGTAACATAGGTTCAGAAACCATTTTGGACGCACTTGATGGTACTACTAGGTTTATGAGGCTCAAGTGGAAGCTCGTTTTGGTCTGTTTGGAGATAGAGCTAATCTTGACGCTAGATAGGTGCAAGATTTGCGTCGAACGTACCACAGGCTCGAAAATCATTTTGGACGCACCTGATGGAACTCCTAGGTGACGTGGGTCATGTGGAATCTCTCTTCATTTTGTTTGGAGACAGTGTTAGTGTATGTGCGAGATAGCTGCATGGTTTGCGCTAGACACAACATAGTTTCAGAAAATCATTTTGGACACACCTGATGGTACCACCAGGTGATGAGGTGCAGGTGGAATCTTGTTTCGGTCCGTTTGGAGATAGTGCTAATCTTGACGCAAGATAGTTGCACGGTTTGCGTCGAATGTGCCAAAGGCTCAGAAATCATTTGGACACACCCAATGGAATTCCTAGGTGACATGGGTCATGTGGAATCTCACTTCTTTCTGTTTGGAGATAGTGATAGTGTCGGTGCAAGATAGGTGCACATTTTGCACCAAACGTACCATCAGCTCAGAAATCATTTTAGACGCACCCGATGGTACTCCTAGGTGATGAGCATAAGTGAAAGCTCGCTCCATTTGGAGATAGTGCTAATCTTGACGCAAGAAAGGTGCACGGTTTGCGTCAAACCTACCATAGGCTCGGAAATCATTTTGGATGCACCAGATGGAAGTCCTATGTGACATGGGTCATGTGGAATTTCACTTCTTTCCGTTGGGAGACAGTGTTAGTGTCTGTGCAAGATAGGTGCATGGTTTGCGCTAGACGTACCATAGGCTCAAAAATTGTTTTGGACGCACTCGATGGTACCACTAGGTGACGAGGCTCAAGTGGAAGCTCGTTTCGAGCTTTCAGACAAAGAGCTAATGTTGACGCCAGATAGGTGGACGGTTTGCGTCAAATGTACCATAGGCTCGAAAATCATTTTGGAAGCACCAGATGGAACTCCTAGGTGACGTGGGTCATGTGGAATCTCACTTCGTTCCATTTGGAGACAATGTTATTGTCGTTGCGAGATAGGTGCATGGTTTTCGCTAGACGTACCATAGGCCTAGAAATGATTTCAGACGCACTTGATGGTACCACTAGGTCATGAGGCTCAAGTGGAAGCTCGTTTCAGTCTATTTGGAGATAGTGTTAATGTTGACGCAAGATAGTTGCACGATTTGCATTGAACATATCATAGGCTCAAAAATTATTTTGGATGCACCGGATGGAACTCCTAGGTGACGTGGGTCAAGTGGAATCTCGCTTCTTTCTATTTGGAGATAGTGTTAGTGTCGGTGCAAGATAGGTGCTTGGTTGGCACTAGACGTACCATAGGCTCAGAAATCATCTTAGACGCACTCTATTGTACTACTAGGTGACGTGGCTCAAGTGGAAGCTCGTTTTGGCCTTTCGGACATAGAGCTAATCTTGACGCAAGATGGGTGCACGGTTTGCGTCGAACGTACCATGGGCTCAGAAATCATTTTGGAAGCACCCGATGAAACTCCTAGGTGACATGGGTCAAGTGGAATCTCTCTTGTTTCCGTTTGGAGACAGTGTTAGTGTTGATGCAAGATAGGTGCATGGTTTGCACTAGATGTACCATAGCCTCAGAAATCGTTTTGGACGCACTCTATGGTACCACTAGGTAACAAGGCTCAAGTGGAAGCTCGTTTTGGCCTTTCAGACATAGAGGTAATCTTGACGCAAGATAGGTGCATGGTTTGTGTCGAACGTACCATAGGCTCGGACATCATTTTGGATGCACTCGATGGAACTCCTAGGTGGCATGGGTCATGTGGAATGATGAGGACATCAACACCGACACGGGAATGGCTACTCCAACTGAACCAGCACAGGCGCCACCAGGACCCATCACTCGAGCTCGTGCACGTGAATTAAACTTCGTGATGATTTTGAAGAATGAAGGACCAGAAGTTTCCTAAGTGCATGCGCCATCTATGCTCATGATGAACCTGCCCAGAATAATGTCTAGGTGCTGCGCCACCTATGTGTTTTTTAGTTTTGTCAAGAAATAACCAGGAAGGTGCTGCACCATCTAAATCAGGAAAGGGAATCAATGAGATGGTGTGTGGCTGTTTGGGCGCCTATTCCTTGCCTTGTGGGCAGGCTGGGCGTCCTCCTTCCTCCCTCCTCCCCCTATTTAGCCAAGGGCTGCGCCCCCTCTTTGGCTTGGGTTTTGTTTTGCTTAAGTTAGCCATTGCTACTTCCGAAGCTTCGTCTTCGTGTAATTCAGAACCCCACCTTCGAGTAATATTCAGGGTTGCTCGCCTCAAATTCTTGCTTGTTCTTCGATTGCATGCAGGAATTGATCTTCGTGATCAGGTTGATCTCGCACCAGCAAGGTCAATAACCATCGGGAGTTGGTTCAGCGATTGCTAAGGCGCCACGGACTTGTTCGTCGTAGTCGGATCGCGAGGGTCGACACCCACCAAATCGTAGTTATCCTCCACTCACCGAAAGATCGGGTACTCCAGCTCTATCAAGTGGTATCAAATTTCAGGTTGCTCGGTGAGATCTATCCCTTTATTTGTAGTTTTGTTCATCGTCCTATCATCCACCAGAAAAGCCAACAAAAAAACGTTTCAGGTTAGAACCATTGTCCAAGACCTTTTGAGCCTTTGCATCTTTCATTCAGTTTACTGCTTTGTTGAGTTTTTGGTTGCATCGCTGTGTCGTGTTGCTGGTCTTGGCGTCTAGTCCATTAGAGTTTTGAGTTCCTGTCACGTATTAGTTCACATCTTTGCACTTGATCCTCCTTTTCCTTTGTCCTCCATGCTCCTGTAATCTTTCCCACGTCATAGACCCCCTTGTGCATGCCAATTTCCCACCTACAAAAGGAAAGTAATTTATTTCGGGTCTTGATTTATCTCGGCAAGGACACAGGCATTAGCTGTTGCATCCGTAGTCCGTTTGGGAAGTTTAGGTACAATTTGGAAAGCATATTTCGTGCCCTGTCCAACGGATACTCACTTGCCTTGCGATTCATTTTGGGCGTATCACAGGAGATCATGCGAGATCAGGCAGTCTGTGGCTACACGAAAGGAAAGAGTTCCTGATTTCCTTTTGTTTTCCTTTTTGAGTTGTGCAACGTGTTGGCAGTGTCATCAAACTGAAAAAGGCTAGAGGTGCATAAAACAAAAACAAGAGCCGCACCCAAAAAAAAACAAAAGGCAAAAGGTGCAAAAAGAGCCGCACACAAAAAAAAAACAACAAAAAAAAAACAAGAGATGCCAAGGGTGTGTACTCGCTGTCTTTTACTCTTTGTTCTTGCAATTCTGTGTCTATCTTTGTGCGTGGGCTCACGTCTCTAGTATGGTCTAGCCTAGGACCAGCACAACACCAGCTTTGAGTGATTATTCAACTTTGCCTTTGCTGAATGCTTGTGCTACTCCTTGCTACAAATTGAAGCCTTCCCATAGCTCCACAAATTTTCTACAGCGATCAAGCTCTGTGTCCTCTGGCAATCGCTCCATTCAATCTTTGGAAGGTTGTACCGCTGGTTGCAAGTCACCCCTGCGAGCTTGGTAAGAACGGGTAAGAGTTTGATAACAGCTTTAGTTTGAGTGCCTTGATCAGCACCACTTCCTATTAGCTTTAGGACACATACTTGTTTTCGTGTTCGTTGTTTTTCCACTAACAATGTCAGGGGAGCCAGCTGATCAGGACACCATGCCTCACTCCCCACGCACTAAAGGCATCATTCACCACTTTAATCGCAAGATGAACGAGCATGTGGAGGGCTTGGCAGAGGAGATTAGGATCGCCAACGAACAAGTGGGTCAATTTCAGGACGCTCAAATGGCCACAAATGCTACGCTTGCGGAGATGCAGCAAGCACAAGCTGCCCACGCCACCAGCCTTGCCACGCTCACTACACGCCTTGATGAGTTGGTACAACAACTTGCTGATCAACGTGCGGACTTTGATTATGGTGGTGATACCGAGATCGACGACCAGGACCGCCATGGAGGGCGCCACCGCAACCGCCGTGGTGAGCGTGTGGTACGTAATCGAAACGACTCATTTACTAAGATTAAGTTCACAATTCCTTCATTTAATGGCAAATATGATCCGGGTGCGTATCTTGATTGGGAACTTGCGGTAGATCAGAAATTTCATTGTCATGATGTTCCTGCACAATATCAAGTTAGGGCTGCTACTAGTGAGTTTACAGATTTCGCATCAATTTGGTGGCGTGAGCATCGCAGCAAACACCCTAATAACATTCCCACAACTTGGGAGCAATTAAAAACTGTCATGCGACACCGATTTGTTCCTTCCTATTATGCACGAGACTTGCTTAATAAAATGCAGCGTTTTCAGCAAGGAACCAAATCTGTAGAAGAGTATTATCAGGAGTTGCAAACCGGCATGATTCGTTGTGGTTTAGTTGAGACTAATGATGCTGCGATGGCACGATTTCGTGGTGGTTTGAACCGTGAAATTCAGGATATTCTTGATTATAAGCACTACGATGATATTACTACTTTGTTTGCATTTGCTTGCAAAGCTGAACGTGAAGTGCAGGGACGACGAGCAAGGACCCATTCTAACTCTTTTGCAGGTCGCACTACTTTGACCCATTCAACCCCTACGACGCCCTATACACCTAGTAGTACGTCACGTGACAAGGCAGCAGCTCCACCTCCAGCGCCCCCTTCAGTTAATAAGAGCGCCTCCTCTTCCACTAGCCGCACAAAGGACATTCAATGCCATCGTTGCAAAGGTTATGGGCATATGATACGGGACTGCCCCAACAAGCGTACGTTGATTATACGTGATGATGGTGAGTATTCTTCCGCTAGTGATTCCGATGAAACTATATATGCTATGCTTGCTGCTGACGTTTCAGGACATGTGGAAGAACACGTGGCTGCCACTGACGCCGACAAGTATGAGAGTCTTGTTGTGCAGCGAGTCCTCAGTACACAAGTTGCACAGCCTGAGCAGAACCAGCGCCACACTTTGTTCCACACCAAAGGCGTTGTGCAAGAACGATCCATTCGCATCATCATTGACGGCGGTAGTTGCAACAATTTGGCAAGTTCGGATCTGGTGGAGAAGTTGTCTCTCCAAACGCGTCCACATCCACATCCCTACCACATTCAATGGCTCAACCAGGGTGGCAAACTCAAGGTAACACGTTCGGTTCGTGTTCACTTCTCCATGGGTTCTTATTCTGATTATACTGATTGCGATGTTGTTCCTATGGAGGCATGTTCGTTGTTGCTTGGTAGGCCGTGGCAATATGATACTGATTGTTTACATCATGGTCGCACAAATCATTATTCATTACTGTTTAAAGGCAAGAAAATTATTCTTCATCCAATGACCCCTGAACAGATTGTGAAAGATGACATTGCTAGGGCTACTAAAGCATTAAAACAATGCCAACAACAACCAGCCACGTCTAAAGAAATTAAGCTACATGCTCCTGTTTTACTTGCTACGCGTGCTGATTTTGATGAACTACATGTTGATAAGATGCCTTGCTATGCGCTTGTATGTTCTCATGTGCTGGTTTCACTCGATGATGCACCATCTTTGGATATACCCCCTGCTGTTACTAAGCTTTTGCAGGACTTTGCCGATGTGTTTCCGAAGGACTTACCACCAGGTCTTCCTCCCATTCGTGGCATTGAGCACCAGATCGACCTCATCCCGGGCGCCCAGCTTCCAAACCGCGCCCCGTACCGTACCAATCCTGATGAGACAAAGGAGATTCAGCGCCAAGTCCAAGCACTACTTGATAAAGGCTACATTCGTGAGTCTCTTAGCCCTTGCTCTGTTCCTGTGCTACTTGTCCCAAAGAAAGATGGTACCTGGCGCATGTGTGTAGATTGTCGAGCGATTAACAATATCACAATTCGTTATCGTTATCCTATACCTCGCCTTGATGATATGCTTGACGAGCTTAGCGGTGCTGTTATATTCTCCAAGGTAGATTTGCGTAGCGGGTACCATCAGATTAGAATGAAACTTGGGGACGAATGGAAGACGGCTTTTAAAACAAAATTTGGCTTATATGAATGGTTAGTTATGCCGTTTGGACTGACTAATGCTCCCAGCACGTTTATGCGCTTAATGAATGAAGTTTTGAGGCCTTTCATAGGCTTGTTTGTGGTTGTTTATTTTGATGATATTCTGATTTACAGCAAGTCTAGGGAAGAGCATTTGGAACATTTGCATGCTATTTTTGATGCTTTGCGCGCTGCCCGCTTGTTTGGTAACTTGGACAAGTGCGACTTCTGCACACAACGTGTTTCGTTTCTTGGCTATGTTGTTACTCCGCAGGGCATTGAGGTGGACAGCAGCAAGATTGACGCCATCCAGAGCTGGCCCACGCCAACAACAGTTACGCAGATTCGGAGTTTTCTTGGGCTTGCAGGTTTCTACCGACGGTTCGTGCGTGACTTCAGCTCCATTGCCGCCCCGTTGCATGAGCTCACCAAGAAGGGCGTTCCTTTCTCCTGGGGTGTGGCACAGGACGAGGCATTCACCATTCTAAAAGATAAGTTGACACATGCCCCCTTACTACAGCTACCTGATTTCAATAAGATGTTTGAACTTGAATGCGATGCTAGTGGTATTGGGTTAGGCGGTGTTTTGCTGCAAGAGGGCAAGCCAGTTGCTTACTTTAGCGAAAAATTAAGCGGTGCTAGTCTGAATTATTCCACTTATGATAAGGAGCTTTTCGCTTTGGTTCGCACACTTCAAACATGGCAGCACTATCTTTGGCCTCGTGAGTTTATAATTCATTCTGATCATGAGGCATTAAAACATATTCGTAGCCAAACTAATCTGAACCGTCGGCATGCTAAGTGGGTCGAATTCATAGAGTCTTTTCCTTACATCATCAAACACAAGAACGGGAAAGACAACATTATTGCTGATGCTTTGTCGCGTAGATACACCATGCTGTCCCAGTTAGACTTTAAAATTTTTGGTTTACAAACTGTGAAAGAACAATACGCCGATGATCCTGGCTTTAAGGACATCATGCTGCATTGCAAGGATGGTAAACCATGGGGTAAATTCCATGTAACCGATGGGTTTTTGTTCCGCGCTAACAAGCTATGTATTCCCGCAAGCTCGGTTCGTCTTTTGCTGTTGCAGGAAGCGCATGGTGGCGGCCTCATGGGACACTTTGGTGTTTACAAGACACAGGAGATTTTGGCCGCGCACTTCTTTTGGCCCCAGATGCGCCGCGACGTGGAGCGTTTTGTTGCATGCTGCACCACGTGCCAGAAAGCTAAGTCACACCTGAACAACCACGTTTTAATGTTGCAGATTTGAAACCATATGCGGGCGAGGGTGAGGAGATGCCGTCGAAGTCGACTTCGATTCAAGAAGGGGAGGATGATGAGGACATCAACACCGACACGGGAATGGCTACTCCAACTGAACCAGCACAGGCGCCACCAGGACCCATCACTCGAGCTCGTGCACGTGAATTAAACTTCGTGATGATTTTGAAGAATGAAGGACCAGAAGTTTCCTAAGTGCATGCGCCATCTATGCTCATGATGAACCTGCCCAGAATAATGTCTAGGTGCTGCGCCACCTATGTGTTTTTTAGTTTTGTCAAGAAATAACCAGGAAGGTGCTGCACCATCTAAATCAGGAAAGGGAATCAATGAGATGGTGTGTGGCTGTTTGGGCGCCTATTCCTTGCCTTGTGGGCAGGCTGGGCGTCCTCCTTCCTCCCTCCTCCCCCTATTTAGCCAAGGGCTGCGCCCCCTCTTTGGCTTGGGTTTTGTTTTGCTTAAGTTAGCCATTGCTACTTCCGAAGCTTCGTCTTCGTGTAATTCAGAACCCCACCTTCGAGTAATATTCAGGGTTGCTCGCCTCAAATTCTTGCTTGTTCTTCGATTGCATGCAGGAATTGATCTTCGTGATCAGGTTGATCTCGCACCAGCAAGGTCAATAACCATCGGGAGTTGGTTCAGCGATTGCTAAGGCGCCACGGACTTGTTCGTCGTAGTCGGATCGCGAGGGTCGACACCCACCAAATCGTAGTTATCCTCCACTCACCGAAAGATCGGGTACTCCAGCTCTATCATGGAATCTCTCTTCTTTCTGTTTGGAGACAGTGTCAGTGTCTTTGCAAGATAGGTGCATGATTTGCGCTAGACGTAACATTGGTTCAGAAATCATTTTGGACGCACCTGATGGTACCACTAGGTGACAAGGCTCAAGTGGAAGCTCATTTTAGTCCGTTTGGAGATAGAGCTAATCTTGATGCTAGATAGGTGCATGGTTTGCGTCGAACGTACCATAGGCTCGAAAATCATTTTGGACACACCTAATGGAACTCCTAGGTGACGTGGGTCTTGTGGAATCTCACTTCGTTCTGTTTGGAGACAATGTTAGTGTCGGTGCAAGATAGGTGCAAGGTTGGCGCTAGATGGACCATAGCCTCAGAAATCATTTCGGATGCACTCAATGGTACCACTAGGTGATAGGGCTCAAGTGGAAGCTTGTTTCGGTCCATTTGGAGACAGTGCTAATGTTGACACAAGATAGTTGCACGGTTTGCGTCGAACGTACCATGCGCTCGAAAATCATTTTGGACGCACCCGATGGAACTCCAAGGTGACGTGGGTCAAGTGGAATCTCGCTTCTTTTTGTTTGGAGACAGTGTTAGTGTCGATGCAAGATAGGTGCATGGTTTGCACGACGTACCATAGGCTTAGAAATTGTTTTGGATGCACTCTATGGTACCACTAGGGGACGTGGCTCAAGTGGAAGCTCGTTTTGGCCTTTCATACATAGAGCTAATCTTGACGCAAGATGGATGCACGATTTGCGTTGAATGTACCATGGGCTCAAAAATCATTTGGACACCCAATGGAACTCCTAGGTGATGTGGGTCAAGTGGAATCTCGCTTCTTTCCTTTTGGAGATAGTGTTAGTGTTAGTGCAAGGCTTGCACTAGACGTTCCATAGCGACAGAAATCGTTTTGGACGCACTATATGGTACCACTAGGTGACGAGGCTCAAGTGGAAGCTCGTTCGGCCTTTTGGACATAGAGGTAATCTTGACGCAAGATAGGTGCACGGTTTCGTCGAACGTACCATAGGCTCATACATCGTTTTAGACGCACCCGATGGAACTCCTTGGTGACGTGTGTCATGTGGAATCTCTCTTCTTTTTGTTTGGAGACAGTGTTAGTGTCTATGCAAGATAGGTGCATGGTTTGCGCTAGATGCAACATAGTTTCAGAAAATCATTTTGGACGCACCTAATGGTACCACTAGGTGATGAGGTGCAAATGGAATCTCGTTTCGGTCTATTTGGAGATAGTGCTAATCTTGACACAAGATAGTTGCACGGTTTGCATCGAATGTGAGATAGGCTCAGAAATCATTTGGACGTACCCAATGGAACTCCTAGGTGACATGGGTCATGTGGAATCTCACTTCTTTCTGTTTGGAGATAGTGTTAGTGGTGGTGCAATATAGGTGCACATTTTGCGCCAAACGTACCATTGGCTCAGAAATCATTTTAGATGCACCCAATGGTACTCCTAGGTCACGAGCATAAGTGAAAGCTCGCTCCATTTGGAGATAGTGCTAATCTTGATGCAAGAAAGGTGCATGGTTTGCGTTGAACTTACCATAGGCTTAGAAATCATTTTGGATGCACCAGATGGAAGTCCTGTGTGACATGGGTCATGTGGAATTTCACTTCTTTCTGTTGGGAGACAGTGTTAGTGTCTGTGCAAGATAGGTGCATGGTTTGCGCTAGACGTACCATAGGCTCAGAAATTGTTTTGGACGCACTCGATGGTACCACTAGGTGACGAGGCTCAAGTAAAAGCTTGTTTTGGCCTTTCGGACATAGAGCTAATCTTGACGCCAGATAGGTGCACGGTTTGCATCGAACGTACCATAGGCTCGAAAATCATTTTGGAAGCACCTGAAGGAACTCCTAGGTGATGTGGGTCATGTGGAATCTCAATTTGTTCCATTTGGAGACAATGTTATTATCGGTGCGAGATAGGTGCATGGTTTGTGCTAGACGTACCATAGGCTCAGAAATGATTTTAGACGCACTCGATGGTACCACTAGGTGATGAGGCTCAAGTGGAAGCTCGTTTCGGTCTTTTTGGAGACAAAGCTAATGTTGACGCAAGATAGTTGCATGATTTGTGTCAAACGTATCATAGGCTCGAAAATCATTTTGGACGCACCGGATGGACTCCTAGGTGACATGGGTCAAGTCGAATCTCGCTTCTTTCTATTTGGAGATAGTGTTAGTGTTGGTGCAAGATAGGTGCTTGGTTTGCACTAGACGTACCATAGGCTCAGAAATCATTTTGGACGCACTCTATGGTACTACAAGGTGACGTGGCTCAAGTGGAAGCTCATTTTGGCCTTTTAGACATAGAGCTAATCTTGACGCAAGATGGGTGCACGGTTTGCGTCGATCGTACCATGGGCTCAGAAATCATTTTGGAAGCACCCGATGGAACTCCTAGGTGACATGGGTCAAGTGGAATCTCGCTTCTTTCTGTTTGGAGACAGTGTTAGTGTCGGTACAAGATAGGTGCATGGTTTGCACTAGACGTACCATAGCCTCATAAATCATTTTGGACGCACTCTTTGGTACCACTAGGTAACAAGGCTCAAGTGGAAGCTCGTTTCGGCCTTTCAGACATAGAGGTAATCTTGACGCAAGATAGGTGCACGGTTTGCGTGGAACATACCATAGGCTCGGAAATCATTTTGGAGGCACCTGATGAAACTCCTAGGTGACATGGGTCATGTGGAATCTCGCTAATTTCCATTTGGAGACAGTGTTAGTGTAGGTGCAAGATAGGTGCATGGTTTGCACTAGACGTACTATAGCCTAAGAAATCATTTTGGATGCACTCTATGGTACCACTAGGTGACGAGGCTCAAGTGGAAGCTTGTTTTGACCTTTTGGACATAGAGGTAATCTTCACGCAAGATAGGTGCACGGTTTGCGTCGAACGTACATAGGCTCGGAACTCGTTTTGGAGGCACCTGATGGAACTCCAAGGTGACGTGGGTCATGTGGAATCTCGCTTCATTCCATTTGGAGACAGTGTTAGTGTCAGTGAAAGATAGGTGCATGGTTTGCGCTAGATGTACCATAGGCTGAGAAATCATTTTGGATGCACCCGATGGTACCACTAGGTGACCAGGCTCAAGTGGAAGCTCATTTTGGCCTTTCGGACATAGAGCTAATCTTGACACCAGATAGGTGCATGGTTTGCATCGAACGTACCATAGGCTCGAAGATCATTTTGGAAGCACCTAATGGAACTCCAAGGTGACGTGGGTCATGTGGAATCTCACTTTGTTTTGTTTAGAGACAATGTTACTGTCGGTGCAAGATAGGTGCATAGTTGGCGCTAGATGGACCATAGCCTTAGAAATCATTTTGGATGCACTCAATGGTACCACTAGGTGATAGGGCTCAAGTGGAAGCTTGTTTCAGTCTGTTTGGAGATAGTGCTAATGTTGACGCAAGATAGTTGCATGGTTTGCGTCGAACATATCATACGCTCAAAAATCATTTTGGATGCACCAGATGGAACTCCTAGGTGACGTGGGTCAAGTGGAATCTTGCTTCTTTCTGTTTGGAGATAGTGTTAGTGTCGGTGCAAGATTGGTGCTTGGTTTGCACTAGATGTACCATAGGCTCAGAAATCATTTTGGACACACTCTATGGTACTACTTGGTGACGTGGCTCAAGTGGAAGCTCGTTTCGGTGCAAGATAGGTGCTTGGTTTGCACGATGTACCATAGGCTTAGAAATCATTTTGGACGCACTCTTTGGTACCACTAGGGGACGTGGCTCAAGTGGAAGCTTGTTTTGGCCTTTCATACATAGAGATAATCTTGACGCAAGATGGGTGCATGGTTTGCATTGAATGTACCATGGGCTCAAAAATCATTTTGGAAGCACCCGATGGAACTCCTAGGTGACGTGGGTCAAGTGGAATCTCGCTTCTTTCCTTTTGGAAACAGTGTTAGTGTCGGTGCAAGATAGGTGCAAGGTTTGCACTAGATGTTCCATAGCGATAGAAATCATTTTGGATGCACTCTATGGTACCACTAGGTGACGAGGCTCAAGTGGAAGCCCGTTCGGCCTTTCGGACATAGTGCTAATCTTGACGCAAGATAGGTGCTTGGTTTCGTCGAATGAACCATAGGCTCATACATCGTTTTGGACACACCCGATGGAACTCCTAGGTGATATGGGTCATGTGGAATCTCTCTTCTTTTTTGTTTGGAAACAGTGTTAGTGTCTGTGCAAGATAGGTGCATGGTTTGTGCTAGATGCAACATAGTTTCAGAAAATCATTTTGGACACACCTGATGGTACCACCAGGTGATGAGGCGCAAGTGGAATCTCATTTCGGTCCGTTTGGAGATAGTGCTAATCTTGATGCAAGATAGTTGCACGGTTTGCGTCAAACGTGCCATAGGCTCAGAAATCATTTGGACGCACCCAATGGAACTCCTAGGTGATGTGGTGTCAGTGCGGGACCCACGGGATTCCTCGCAAGGAAGGGAGAAGACCTAGTCCAATTAGGATTCTTCTCCTGTAATCTTAGTTGTAGTATTACTCTATAATCCTACTAGGAACTCTCATTGTAAACCGACTAGGACTTTGGCCTCCTGACTATATAAAGGAGGGTAGGGCTCCTTGGATTAGGGAGAAAAAGACAATAATTGTACAACACAACACTTCATAATCAATCCAACGCAAAGGCTAACGTTGACTGGAGGTAGGGCTATTACTCGATGAAAGATCGAGGGTCCGAACCAAGATAAATCGACTGTCTCTTGCATTAACCGTCGAGTTTTGCATACGCTGAAGCCCGAACATACTGGCCCAGGTACCCCCAAAGATCTATATACAATAAGTTGTTTACGTGGGACAGAAAAGTACTCGACAAATCAATAAAGCTTGTCAAAATAGCGCGTAGAGTTGTTTACAAGGCAAAGATGAAAGCAAGACAAAGTACTCGGCAAGTCAAGTAACTCTGACCAATTGGACAAACCATCCAAGGAATAAACAAGGCATCCAGGCAAAGAAGACATCAACAAAAATCTTCATTCAAAAGAAGCATAATGTCATATTACAAGGCACGGGCATAAAGGTCAAATACATCAAGCCTCATCATCAAGAGAAGGGAGAACAATATTAAGATTAATTACTATCCTACTAGCTAAGTCTTCAACTTCAGGCTCCATCCTCTCAACGACATCAATGTATTCTTGACTATCAGCTTCCTCTGCTATCTTAGACAAAGAAGCCGCTGGAGCAAGAACCCAGACCTGGGCCAGGACATTCTTGGTACATAGTTGAGTGCACCTCTTCACAAACTCTTAGAAATGAGTCAGAATTTGAGGAATCAACTGAGCCCAAGATTGCCCATCATCCGCTGGAGTTCGGAGAACATCGACTACTGAACGAAAGGATTTCCACAAAGCTTTCCAATTTTTAGTAGCCGTCGCCAACTTGCCAGATAAGTCTTCAATAGTTTTTTGGGCCTGCATAAGATCTCTATTAGCTCCACGCCTAATCAACTTAGCAAGCGCAAGTTCCTCCTCAGCATGAGTAATTACCTCCTCAGCCTTGTTGTGACTTGTATGAACAAGAGTCTTCATTTCTTCAACACCCTCCAAGAGCTTCTGCTTTTTAACCCGGAGAGCTGGACAAGACAACAAACAACAAGTTAGCAGAAAGGAGAATTTGAATGCAGAAGGAAACAAAAAGAACCTGCAATACCGTTGCACTCTTTCTTCATGGCCTCTAAGTTCTTCATGGCCTCCGAATTCTTCTAAGCCTCCTGGAAAGCAGCATCCCTCTGCTTCTCAGTCTCAACAACCCAGGCACGAAGAGATTTTCCCTCCTCCTAATGCGTTTGATGCTCAGCCTCCATCTCGACTTGGAGGAGGTCAAGATCAGCTTTTAGGGTGCTCACTTCGAAAGACAACTTTTTCTTGTTTTCAGACAAGAAAAAGAAGCCGGTATGATCATGAGAGAAGGACTGAGCAAGGAGAGACAAAGAAAACTAAGAAATGAGGACAGAAGAAAAGCGAACATCCAAAGAAGGAACGGCGGAAAAACTTACCTAGAGCTTTTCTCCAAAAGAAGTCACAAGGGTCGATAAACTTCCCCAGGCAGCAGTTAACTCCGATAGTTGATGAGTGGCATCAAACTGCTGCACCACATTGTCTGCAAGAGACAGACCACTAGAGGCAAGAGAAGGAGAAGTAGAGGCCGACCGAGGCAAAGAAGGAACAACCAGAGCGACCTCCCGGGAAGCCAAGGCCAATCCCTTAGAAGGACCTGCCGCAATGGCCACGGTCACCTCCGGGGCAACCAAGTTTGCAGCGGCATCGTTGCCAGAAAGCTTCATTACCCCCACAGCCACTTCACCAATAGTACACTACGAGTCCTGAGGCTCAATACTCGATGGCACAACGGAGGGCTGAGAAGAAGTCGACGGAGAAACGAGAGAAGACGAAGGCCTAGAAGTTGATAAAAGAAATCGCCAATGAGAACCAGAGAAACGGAGAATAGAAGCAAAGAGACAAAGCTAGAATCCACTCACCTAGCCACCTTCTTCTTTGCAAAACAAAAAGAGGACCTCGCAGGGGGGACCACGACGGCAAAAATGTCCCCACCACTTGGTGGCAGGAGCGGTATAGCCGGTACCAGAGCCCTAGAAGAAGCTGGTACCGGAGCACTGGAAGAACTCGGCACCGGAGCTACCGAAGAACTCAACACCAAAGCCAAAGAAGAAACCGGCGTAGGAGCCTCAGAAGAACCCATACCCGACATCCGATTACTACAAAAAGATCAAGACTAAAAGTCAAGACAAAGAGGAGGATTTCAATGGCAGGGGAATACGAAAACAACTCACCGCCGCATGATAAGGGGTACTTCATCATCCTCTTCCTCCTCGATCTTGACCAAGGCCACCACGGCACCCGCTGAAAAAAGAACAAAAGCACTCGATTCAAGATAAAAACAAGAAAACAAAGGGACATAGAGTATTAATATGCTCACCTAAGAGCATGCTAGCTACAACTGGAGTACCTGGACGAGTACTTGGCTTGCGATACTTCTTAGAAGTAGGTAGACCAGATGAAGAACCATCCATTCGCCCCCTCTTTGAGATGCTACAAGGACCTCGAGGGACTAGATGAGGAACATATTCTTCATATACATCAACAACTCCGAAAGAAACTCTAGGAAACGATGTGGTGATTTGGAACTTACTAATTGCAGAAGCCCCAGCAAGATCCTCCCCAGTATTCAACACAGCAGGGACGACATCAAGGGGGATTGGGTCAACAAAGTTACACCCCAATTCCTACAAAGAAGGGTAAAACAATCAGATGAGAAAGATTAAACAAAGGTGGAGACCACAAAGGAAATTCAAAAAGTACTCGAATAAAGAAAAACAACTCACAGCAAGAGGAGGGTTCTTAGCGCAATACTCAACAACAGCGTAAGGAACGACATTCACCCCTTTCAGCATCTTCCAAAGATGCTCAAGCACCTCCTCGTCAGTCAACGCAAGGGCAAGAACCATACAAGAAGGATCCTCTACCCCAGAGTACTCAAAACCAAAGTTTTCTCGCTCCTTAAGAGGTTGGACTCGACGGCGAAGAAAACTGGAAATAAAACCAAGGCCGGTCAAACCTTGCTGTTTCAGAGTACTTATCCTCCCAACAAGCGGCTTGATCGCCTGGTTCTCATATTCCGTCAAGAGTTTCTTTTCCCATCGATCGTTAACCGTGGGACCAGAAGAAGAATGAACGGAAAGGGGAGGAATCATGTTGGCAGAATAAAACCACTCGGAACGCCAATCCTTCATAGAGTCAACTAAGTCATAATCAAAAAATTTAATTTTGAGACCCTGACGAAACTAAATCCCACACCCACCAAGAATAGAAGTGTCATCACGACAGGGTTGTGGTTTTAGATGAAAGAAGAAACGGAAGAGGGAAAGAGAAGGAGGAATTCCAAGAAAGGTTTCGCAAAGATGAACAAAGACAGAAATATGGAGGACAACATTGGGGGTAAGATGGTTCAAAGCAACCCCAAAATAATTAAGGAATCAATGGATGAAGGCAGAAGCGGGAAGGCAGAGTCCAGCACGGACAAAGGAGACAAAGAGGACGATCTCACCAGGACTAGGAGCAGGGACCCGATGCTCGCTTGGAGCTCTCCATTCAGCAAAGTCCTTACTCTGGATCAAGCCGTCACTGACAAGCTCGTGAAGCTGCTCTTCAGTCGTCGTCGGAGCTGGCCAAGACTTCTGGGCAGCCCTCATGGCCATGAACTCCTGATTCTCAATCACGGAGAGTGATGATTCCTCATCCACAAAGGTTGACTGGGACTTGCTTGTGGTTTTCTTCTTACCCATGTACTAATGGAGGTAAAAAGCAACTAGGGGAAGAGAAAGCTTAGATGGCGGTGCTAAGACAGCGGCGGCAATGGCGACGGCGGACGTCTGAGAGCTAAGGTTTCAAGGCAAGAGAAGGGCAGTAAAGAAAAAGAAGATGAAGGGTCTTTAAATAGATTTTACAGTGATAAAAATAGCCCACCAGGCCCGTTAAAGCACCGTGTGAGAATGCAATGGTCCATTTACTGACACAGCTAAAATGATGGAGGGCACAAATCCACACAACTGTACAATTCAACGGGCAGCTTTCAGACTTATCCATCCATCACTACGGCGGAGCTATCAGATTACTGCAAAAAACAACCCATCAACCATGAAGAAAAGAAGGACTACCTCACAAGGAACATAAGAACTCGGTTATTACGAAAAGAAAATCTCAAGAACAACAGGGATCACAGCAAAAAAGTAAAGGACAACTCAGAAGACAAGATTTGTTCCATTACAAACGACTTCAAAAATAGAAGATTACAAATCTTACAAGACCCAACGAACTTGGTACCATGAAAAGCAAAGTAGCAAAGAGGAACACGAACACGGCTAGGCTCTGGAACGACTACGTGTCCCAAATTGCTACTTGGAAGGACAAACCGCCATCATCTACACTATTTTCTTCAAAGGACAGACATAGTGCATCCAAGGCGGAAATCAGCAGCACGGCAGGACAACATGGAGCAGAGAAGGCTGGTAGGCATCTGTCTACCCAAGACCGATGTGATGCTGGATATGGTGTTGATCTACACCAGACAGTCTCAGGACAAGCGACGAGGATCAACCTAGAACTACCAGATGAAGGAACGAAGCCCACATCACAAGACTTCCTCCAACTACTACCATGTACAACCTGGTACAATGCTGCTGTGGGATTAGCCTACCTCTAATCCCTATCACAAGACTTCCTCCAGCTACGACAAGACACATAGGAACTACAAAACATGCCCTGGGGCTGCTCTACTTCACAAACTACCATGTTAATGACCACGAAGGTTTCAACAGAATGTTCAATGGATGAAAAGAAGCACTTCGAGAGGGTATTTATAGATCAAAGGAGCGGTGCACATGAACTAGGAGTACCAACGAAATAAGCCTAACAATGGACATAGTGAAAAGACAGGACTCAATAATGGAAGACTCAGGTGAGAGGGAACAGTACTCGAAGACGAGCATATTCAGAAGAATATACCAACACAATACAACCCATGAACAAAAGGCATTTACACTCAACCACCACCATACAACTACATCTAACAATAGCAGACTACCAAAGAATATGCCAAGACTCTACATCCGAGTTCTTCCTGAACAAAACAACCTAGATATATGCTTGAGGGCTGCAAGAGGAGAGGTATACAGTCCTTTCAAACAACTCAGAATCAAGACCCTCCAACTTTTTGTTCCAAATAGAAAGAGGCTTGGGGGCTACACTCAGTGAGTGCACTTTTTTCAAAAAAATGCACGTCACTCAGGAGACTTCTTGAAGACAGACGATTTCAAGGCCACAAGCCAAAAAAGAACCCGGACATAACTCAATCTGAGATCTTTTTAAACAAAGAAACCGGATATATGCTCGGGAGCCTTTTGACAAAGAATCAAGGCGACTTCAAGAAAAGACCCTCAAGCTCCTTGTGCCAAACAGCAAGAGGCTTGGGGCTACATCCAAATGGGAGTACTTTTTTCTTCAAAAAAGTACACACCACGCAAAAATCTCAGGAAGCACTACACGGTTTTGCTCAAGAAAGCTCTCGGACGACGCTTGTTCCTGCTCGACGAGACTTGAAGGAACAAGACGAGGCTTCCAGAACTCAACCATGAAGTGCTCGAGGGCTTGTTGGTGTGGGACCCATGGGATACCCCACAAGGAAGGGAGAAGACCTAGTCCAATTAGGATTCTTCTCTTATAATCTTAGTAGCAGTATTACTCTGTAATCCTACTAGGAACTCTCATTGTAAGCCGACTAGGACACTGGCCTCCTGACTATATAAAGGAGGGCAGGGCTCCTTGGATCAGGGAGAAAAAGACAATAATTGTACAACACAACACTTCATAATCAATCCAACGCAAAGGCTAACGCCGACTGGAGATAGGGCTATTACTCGATCAAAGATCGAGGGTCCAAACCAGGATAAATCGACTGTCTCTTGCGTTAACCGTCAAGTTCTGCATACGCTAAAGCCTGAACATACTACCCTGGGTACCCTCGTGGCAGGCTATTGGTGGTCAAACATCGACACGTGGGTCATGTGGAATCTCACTTCTTTCTGTTTGGAGATAGTGTTAGTGTCGGTGCAAGATAGGTGCACATTTTGTGCCAAACATACCATCGGCTCAGAAATCATTTTAGATGCACCTGATGGTACTCCAAGGTGACGAGCATAAGTGAAAGCTCGCTTCATTTGGAGATAGTGCTAATCTTGACGCAAGAAAGGTGCATGGTCTGTGTTGAACATACCATAGGCTTGGAAATCATTTTGGATGCACCAGATGGAAGTCCTATGTGACGTGGGTCATGTGGAATTTCACTTCTTTCCATTGGGAGACAGTGTTAGTGTCTGTGCAAGATAGGTGCATGGTTTGCGCTAGATGTACCATAGGCTCAGAAATTGTTTTGGACGCACTTGATGGTACCACTAGGTGACGAGGCTCAAGTGGAAGCTCATTTTGGCCTTTCGGACATAGAGCTAATCTTGATGCCAGATAGGTGCACGATTTGCGTCGAACGTACCATAGGCTCGAAAATCATTTTGGAAGCACCTGATGGAACTCCTAGGTGATGTGGGTCATGTGGAATCTCACTTCATTCCATTTGGAGACAATGTTATTGTCGGTGCGAGATAGCTGCATGGTTTGCGCTAGATGTACCATAGGCTCAGAAATGATTTCAGACGCACTCCATGGTACCACTAGGTGATGAGGCTCAAGTGGAAGCTCGTTTTGGTCTGTTTGGAGATAGTGCTAATGTCGACGCAAGATAGTTGCACAATTTGCGTCGAACGTATCATAGGCTCAAAAATCATTTTGGACACACCGGATGGAACTCCTAGGTGACGTGGGTCAAGTGGAATCTTGCTTCTTTCTATTTGGAGATAGTGTTAGTGTTGGTGCAAGATAGGTGCTTGGTTTGCACTAGATGTACCATAGGCTCAGAAATCATTTTGGACGCACTCTATGGTACTACTAGGTGACGTGGCTCAAGTGGAAGCTCATTTCGGCCTTTCGGACACAGAGCTAATCTTGACGCAAGATGGGTGCACGGTTTGCGTCGATCGTACCATGGGCTCGGAAATCATTTTGGAAGCACCCGATGGAACTCCTAGGTGACATGGGTCAAGTGGAATCTCGCTTCTTTCTGTTTGGAGATAGTGTTAGTGTCGGTGCAAGATAGGTGCATGGTTTGCACTAGACATACCATAGCCTTAGAAATTGTTTTGGACGCACTCTATGGTACCACTAGGTAACAAGGCTCAAGTGGAAGCTCATTTTGGCCTTTCGGACATAGAGGTAATCTTGACGCAAGATAGGTGCACGGTTTGCGTTGAACGTACCATAGGCTCGGAAATCATTTTGGAGGCACTTGATGAAACTCCTAGGTGATGTGGGTCATGTGGAATCTCGCTATTTTCCGTTTGGAGACAGTGTTAGTGTAGGTGCATGGTTTGCACTAGACGTACCATAGCCTTAGAAATCGTTTTGGACACACTCTATGGTACGACTAGGTGACAAGGCTCAAGTGGAAGCTTGTTATGACCTTTTGGACGGTAATCTTGACGCAAGATAGGTGCACGGTTTGCGTCGAACGTACCATAGGCTTGGAACTCATTTTGGACGCACCTGATGGAACTCCTAGGTGACGTGGGTCATGTGGAATCTTGCTTTGTTCCATTTGGAGACAGTGTTAGTGTCGGTGAAAGATAGGTGCATGGTTTGCGCTAGATGTACCATAGGCTGAGAAATCATCTTGGACGCACCCGATGGTACCACTAGGTAACAAGGCTCAAGTGGAAGCTCGTTTTGGCCTTTCGGACATAGAGCTAATCTTGACACCAGATAGGTGCATGGTTTGCATCAAACGTACCATAGGCTCGAAGATCATTTTGAAAGCACCTGATGGAACTCCTAGGTGACGTGGGTGATGTGGAATCTCACTTTGTTTCGTTTAGAGACAATGTTAGTGTCGGTGCAAGATAGGTGCATGGTTGGCGCTAGACGGACCATAGGCTCAGAAATCATTTCGGACGCACTCGATGGTACCACTAGGTGATGAGGCTCAAGTGGAAGCTCATTTCAGTCCATTTGGAGATAGTGCTAATGTTGACGCAAGATAGTTGCATGGTTTGCGTCGAACGTATCATGGGCTCGAAAATCATTTTGGACGCACCTGATGGAACTCCTAGGTGATGTGGGTCAAGTGGAATCTCGCTTCTTTCTGTTTGGAGACAGTGTTAGTGTTGGTGCAAGATAGGTGCATGGTTTGCACTAGACGTACCATAGGCTCATAAATCGTTTTGGACGCACTCTATGGTACCACTAGGTGACATGGCTCAAGTGGAAGCTCGTTTCGGCCTTTCAGACATAGAGTTAATCTTGACGCAAGATGGGTGCATGGTTTTGATATGAACCCGCTAGGGTTTATGGATGATCTTTCGATGAGAGGCGTGAGACAACTCGATTTGGTGGACGGAGATGACATTCACGGCCCGACTACAGCCTTCCAAGACTGCGCCTTAGCAACCGATACACCACCTCCAAAGGCCGTCATGATCTTGTGGAGCGCAACAACCAGCCACTAGGGCTCCCGTCCTGCAAGCAATCGAAGAACTAGCAAGAACAACGAAACAAGCACTGAATTTGCAAGATGAATTTGAAAACCTCAAACTGAATCTTATTATGAGTGGGGTTCCGAAGACAAGGAGACGGGCGGCTGGATCAGCACGCGCGCCTACAAGCAAGTAGCAAAGGCTAAACTTGATCTAAACAAAACCCAAGTGTTCCTGGTGGCGGCTAAGGGGTATATGACGTGTGGAGGACGACCACAAGAGAGTTTGGGTCATGCTCCAACCCTAGGACGCGTCCCTACTGGACTCTAAACGATACAAGCCCATTGGGCTAACTTAAGGTGGCGCAGCACCCTTGACAGAATAGACCTCTCAGTTATTTTTGGACTGTTGACACCGCTTCTGAGCAGGTATGAGTATGAGGTCAGATCCGTATGAAAGTAGACTTTACTAGCTTTCCAACAAGTCCAGAATCACCCCAATCCGACTCCATATGTAACCGTGGCGACCGTCGCAAGTTGGAGGTGTGCTGCAGTCCGAATCCAGCCTACGCGAGTCCTTTTCCCTTTCGGTCTTCTCCTTGATTCCTAATCAAAACAAGAGTGCACGTGTCTCCAAGATCTAAACAGGATGGACAAGAGCTCAAGAAGGAACTCACTTGATGATTAACTTTTCAAGCACGAGCACGAGTAATAGGACCAGCAGGTGTCGGCGTGGATGGCGTGGATGTATGATCGGTGTTGATGTCCTCATCATCCTCCCTTTCTTGAATTTGAGTCGTCCTCGACTCAAGCTCATCTTCCTCACCCAAATAAGGCTTCAAATTTGCAATGTTAAATGTGGGACTAACCCCAAAATCTGCAAGAAGATCAAGCTTATATGCATTCTCATTTATTCATTGCATCACTTTAAAAGGACCATCCGCTCTAGGCATCAATTTAGATTTTCTTAATTCAGGAAACCTATCCTTTCGCAAATGCAACCAAACCAAATCTCCAGGTTCAAGAATCAATTCCCTTCTACCTTTATCTCCAGCAAATTTGTACTTAGCATTCATGCGCTCTATGTTTTCTTTAGTGGTTTCATGTAGTTTTAGCATCAATTCAGCACGTTTCTTAGCATCAAAATTCAACTTTTCAGAACTTGACAATGGCATTAAATTAATAGGAGCATGTGGTAACAAGCCATAAACAATCTCAAAGGGACACATCTTCGTAGTAGAATGCAGCGAACGATTATAAGAAAACTCAATATGAGGCAAACAATCTTCCCACATCTTAATATTCTTCTTTAAAATAGTCCTTAACATAGTAGACAAAGTTCTGTTCACAACTTCAGTTTGACCATCAGTTTGGGGGTGACAAGTGGTGGAAAATAAAAGCTTAGTCCCCAATTTGGCCCATAAAGTTCTCCAAAAATGGCTAAGAAATTTAGCATCACGATCAGAAACAATTGTATTTGGCACACCATGCAAGCGAACAACTTCTCGAAAGAACAAATCAGCAATATTTGTAGCATCATCAGTTTTATGACATGGTATGAAATGTGCCATTTTAGAGAATCGATCCACAACCACAAAAACACTATCTCGCCCTTTCCTAGTCCGTGGCAATCCCAACACAAAATCCATAGAAATATCCTCCCAAGGAGCACTAGGAACAGGAAGAGGCATATACAAACCGTGTGGATTCAACCGGGACTTAGCCTTTTGACATGTTGTGCAGCGAGCAACAAATCTCTCCACATCTCATCGCATCTTTGGCCAAAAGAAATGACCAGCAAGAATGTCCTCCGTCTTCTTCGCTCCAAAATGCCCCATCAAGCCACCTCCATGCGCTTCCTGCAGCAACAACAAGCGAACAGAGCTAGCTGGAATGCATAGCTTGTTAGCTCTAAACACAAACCCATCATTGACGATGAATTTGTTCCACGTTTTCTCATCTTTACAATGCAGCAGCACTTCTTTAAAATCAGCATCATGAGCATATCGGTCTTTAATTGTTTCTAACCCAAAGATCTTGTAATCAAGTTGATTCAACAAAGTATATCTCCTAGACAATGCATCTACAATGATATTATCCTTCCCTTTCTTGTGTTTGATAACATAAGGAAAAGATTCAATAAATTCAACCCATTTTGCATGTCTACGATTCAGTTTTCCTTGACTACGAATATGCTTCAAAGATTCATAATTAGAATGTATAACAAATTCTTTGGGCCACAAATAATGCTGCCATGTTTCTAATGTCCACACTAGAGCATATAATTCCTTATCATATGTAGAATAATTAAGAATAGGCCCGCTCAATTTCTCACTAAAGTATGCAACAGGTTTGCCTTCTTGTAACAAAACACCACCCAATCCAATTCCACTCGCATCACATTCAAGCTCGAAAGTCTTATTAAAATCAAGGAGTTGGAGTAGAGGTGCATGTGTTAACTTATCTTTCAGCACATGGAAGGCGTGCTCTTGTGCTTTGCCCCAAGAAAAGGGCACTCCCTTCTTTGTAAGCTCATTCAATGGTGCAGCAATGGTGCTGAAGTCCTTCACAAAACGGCGATAGAAACCAGCAAGTCCTAGGAAACTCCGCACTTGTGTGACCGTCGTGGGTACAGGCCATCCTTGTATAGCTTCCACCTTAGCTTTATCAACCTCAATTCCCTGTGGAGTGACAACATAGCCAAGAAACGATACTCGATCGGTGCAGAAAGTGCACTTCTCAAGGTTACCAAACAAACGTGCATCACGTAGAGCATTGAAAACAGCACGTAAGTGATCAAGGTGTTCATCTATGGATTTGCTATAAATCAGTATATCATCAAAGTAGACGACAACAAATTTCCCAATGAAAGCACGCAAAACCTCGTTCATTAATCTCATGAAAGTACTAGGTGCATTAGTTAACCCAAAAGGCATGACTAACCACTCATATAGACCGAACTTAGTTTTGAAAGCAGTTTTCCATTCATCTCCCAATTTCATACGAATCTGGTGGTACCCACTACGCAAATCAACCTTTGAAAACACAACAGCACCACTCAATTCATCAAGCATATCATCTAATCGTGGAATAGGGTGTCGATATCGAATAGTGATATTATTAATAGCCCTACAATCAACACACATGCGCCATGTTCCATCTTTCTTAGGCACTAAAATCATAGGAATAGCACAAGGACTAAGAGACTCACGCACATAACCTTTGTCTAGTAGTTCTTGCACTTGTTGCTGAATTTCCTTCGTTTCTTCCGGATTGGTCCTGTATGGCGCACGGTTTGGCAAAGATGCTCTAGGGATAAGATCAATTTGGTGCTCAATCCCGCGTATTGGTGGCAGCCCCGCTAGTATCTCAATGGGGAACACATCAGAATACTCCTGCAAAATGTTAGCAACAGCAGGGGGCAAAGAACGTTGCATATCCTCAAATGAAATCAAAGCATCCTTGCATACCAAAGCATAAGCAACAAAGGTGGATGCATTGAACTCATTAATATCAGATTTTGTAGCAAGCATACAACGTCCTTTCAATTTTATCTCATCTTTGTCATCAACAACAGATTTGTCATTTTTATTGCTCTTGCTCTTTGCTTTTGCAGCCTTAGTAACATCAGATTGCATAATAGCTTCAGGAGACATAGGATGCAGCACAATTTTTTGATCATGGTATAGAAACGAATATTGATTTGATCTACCATGATGCATCGAATCTCTATCAAATTTCCATGGTCTACCTAGTAGAATATTGCAAGCTTGCATAGGCACAACATCACATTCAACAATATCTTTGTATGATCCGATGGCAAAATCGATTCGCACAAGTCTCGTTACCTTTGCCTTACCACTGTTGTTCAGCCATTGGATGTAGTAGGGATGGGGGTGTGGTTTGGTGGTGAGGGCGAGCTTCTGTACCATGTTGCTACTTGCCAAGTTGTTGCAGCTACCTCCATCAATGATCATGCGGCACGAACGCTCCTTGATGACACACTTTGTTTGGAATAAAGTGTGTCGCTGATTTTGCTCCGCCTTCTCCATTTGTGCACTAAGCACTCACTATACAATCAAGCTCTCATAGTGCTCCGCGTCACCTGCATTAATGTGTTCTTCTATGTGTTCCTCACTACCTGCATAGTCAGCCGCAAGCAATGCAAGTGTATCTTCATCAAAATCACTAGCAGATGAACACTCACCATCATCTTTGACAATCATAACACGCTTGTTGGGTAGTCATGCATCATATGGCCATATCCCTTGCACCGATGACATTGTATGTTGCTTGTTCTACCTGTAGATGCCATGGATGAAGTACTCGCAGCCGGCTTTTGTGCTGTCTTCGCTACTGAATTGGTGGGGGCAGCTCGAGTCTTGTCACTAGATGATGGCGTAGGAGTATGTGTAGACAGAGTTATAGACGTGCGCTGCTGCCATGAACTAGCTTTCCCTGCAGAAACATTAGTCCTTGCGCTAGCACGTCGTCCCTGCACTTCCCGTTCAGCTTTACAAGCAAGATGAAATAGTTTGGTTACGTTATTGTATTCTTTGTAAGCGAGGATATCCTGAATTTCCCGATTTAACCCACCTAAAAATCTAGCCATAGCAGGTTCCTCATCCTCCTCTAATTTACAACGCAACATACCCGTTTGTAATTCCTGATAGTATTCTTCTACACTTTTAGAACCTTGTCTCAATTGCTGCAACTTATTTATCATATCACGGGCATAGTAAGATGGAACAAATCTAGCTCTCATGGTTTGTTTCAGCGCATCCCAAGTTTTAGGTATGTTATTAGGATTTTTCTTGCCATATTCGATCCACCAAACAGAAGCAAAATCTGTGAACTCACTAGTAGCAGCCCTAACACGTGTGTTCTCAGGAAATTCATGGCATGCAAACTTTTGATCAACAGCAATCTCCCAAGTAATGTATGCATCAGGGTCATATTTACCATCAAAAGGAGGTATTTTAAATTTAATCTTACTAAAAGCATCATCATTATTGTGTACCTCACGTCGGCGGCGGCCACCCATACCTCTATGGTTGTGACGTAGGCGACGTCGATCACGAGTGTCTCAATCATCATGTTCAGTATCACCTGTGTATTCTTCATCATAACTACCATCCTCTCAATCTTCCTCCTTCTTTTCTTCTTTATGCTGGTCTTTATCATTGTTGTGGAGGTCATCAAAATGCCTCAGCAGAGTAGCAAGGCTTTTGTCCACACTAGCAATGGACCTCTCCAAACCTGCAAGCTTGTTGTTTGCGGCAATCTGCGTAGCCTCCAACTACCCAAGTTTGTCATTTGTCACCTGCAAGTCATTATCAAGTCCCTCCATGTGCAACTTCACTTTCCTTTCAAAATGTTGTATGATGCCCTTTGTGCGAGGCGAATGTGGAATTTGGTTATCTCCGTCAGACCCTGGCATGGTTCAAAGACAAAGACAACAAGAAGACAAGTGAAGAAATAAAAGCCCTATAACTACTAGGATGTAGCTACAGCAAGTCGCTCACTCTCCACCTGTTACACAAGTTCTTACCAGTTCTTACCTTGCTCGACAGGAGGGGTCATCTACCAACAAGTCTGCAGCAATGGATGAAGTGTATCGGTGCCGCAGCATGAGACCTGTCAAGCTGTAGAATATGTGGAGCTATAGGTGGGCTGAAACAAGGAACGAACTAGCACCACGTTAGTTACAAAAAGCAAGCTGAATAATCGTTCAACCGGCGGTACTGTGCTGGTCCTAGTCTAGACCGTGCTAGAGACGCGAGCCTGGACACAAAGGAGAGCACAACACACCACCCAAAGTGAACGAAAAAAAAATCTCTAAGATCAGCCCCTTTCTCTTCTTTTCTTTTGCTTCTTTCTCTTTTTTTTTCTTTCTTTTTTTTGAATATTTTTTTTCTTTCTTTTTTTTCAGGGGCACTCAAAACTGATTATATGAACAAGACACTCCCAAAGAGTAACTCAGCACACACACTTTTTCCGAAAGGGCAGGGGTATTCCGGTAAAAAAAAGATATGAATACTTGCTGCGTGGTTAGTTTGATATTTGTAGCACAGGGTGAACTGATTCCTCGTCCGATTGGAACTTCCAATTCTACTCGAACTTGGCCAACAATGAGGAATAACCGATTCCTTGATCTGACTCAAACTTGAAAACCTACTTGGATTCGGCCAATAGAGAGGAACAGTCGATTCCTTATCCGATTCAAACTTCAAACCCTACTTGGATTCGGCCAACAGAGAGACTATATGATAGCGTGTGTTGTGATAGGAAAGTGATAAGAACTCGAAACTCTAAGGGAATAAACTAAGACCAGCAATCTAACACACCCGATGCAACCAAAAATTCAACAAGCCCTAACTAGGTAGCACTAGCCACGGCTCAAAGGTCTATAGGATTGTAGGAAACTAATCTACTATTTTTTTTGGCTTTTCTAGACTATGAGAAAAATAAAACAGTGAAGGATTGGAAGTCTCTCACCGATAAACCTTGCTCTGATACCAATTGATATGAACCCGCAAGGGTTTATGGTCGATCTTTCGATGAGAAGCGTGAGATAACTCGATTGGTGGATGGAGATGACATTCACGGCCCGACTACAGCCTTCCAAGACCGTGCCTTAGCGACTGATACACCACTTCCCAAGGCTATCATGATCTTGTGGAGCACGACAACCAGCCCTAGGGCTCCCGTCCTGCAAGCAGTCGAAGAAACTAGCAAGAACGAGGAAACAAGCACTAAAATTGCAAGATAAAATTGAAGGTTTCACACTGAATCTTATTATGAGTGGGGTTCCGAAGACAAGGAGACGGGCGACTGGATCAACACGCGCGCCTACAAGCAAGTAGCGATGGCTAAACTTGATCTAAACAAAACCCAAGTGTTCCTGGTGGCGGCTAAGGGGTATATGACGTGTGGAGGACGACCACAAGAGAGTTTGGGTCATGCTCCAACCCTAGGACGCGTCCCTACTGGACTCTAAACGATACAAGCCCATTGGGCTAACTTAAGGTGGCGCAGCACCCTGGACAGAATAGACCTCTCGGTGATTTTTGGACTGTTGACGCTGCTTCTGAGTAGGTATGAGTACGAGGTTAGATCCGTATGAAAGTAGTAGCTTTCCAACAGGTCCAGAATCACCCCAATCCGACATAAATCGTTTTGGACGCACTCTATGGTACCACTAGGTGACATGGCTCAAGTGGAAGCTCGTTTCGGCCTTTTAGACATAGAGTTAATCTTGACGCAAGATGGGTGCACGGTTTTTGATATGAACCCGCTAGGGTTTATGGATGATCTTTCGATGAGAGGCGTGAGACAACTCGATTTGGTGGACGGAGATGACGTTCACGGCCCGACTACAGCCTTCCAAGACTGCGCCTTAGCAACCGATACACCACCTCCAAAGGCCGTCATGATCTTGTGGAGCGCAACAACCAGCCACTAGGGCTCCCGTCCTGCAAGCAATCGAAGAACTAGCAAGAACAACGAAACAAGCACTAAATTTGCAAGATGAATTTGAAAACCTCAAACTGAATCTTATTATGAGTGGGGTTCCGAAGACAAGGAGACGGGCGGCTGGATCAGCACGCGCGCCTACAAGCAAGTAGCAAAGGCTAAACTTGATCTAAACAAAACCCAAGTGTTCCTGGTGGCGGCTAAGGGGTATATGACGTGTGGAGGATGACCACAAGAGAGTTTGGGTCGTGCTCCAACCCTAGGACGCGTCCCTACTGGACTCTAAACGATACAAGCCCATTGGGCTAACTTAAGGTGGCGCAGCACCCTGGACAGAATAGACCTCTCGGTGATTTTTGGACTGTTGACGCCGCTTCTGAGCAGGTATGAGTATGAGGTCAGATCCGTATGAAAGTAGACTTTACTAGCTTTCCAACAAGTCCAGAATCACCCCAATCCGACTCCGTATGTAACCGTGGCGACCATTGCAAGTTGGAGGTGTGCTGCAGTCCGAATCCAGCCTACGCGAGTCCTTTTCCCTTTCGGTCTTCTCCTTGATTCCTAATCAAAACAAGAGTGCACGTGTCTCCAAGATCTAAATAGGATGGACAAGAGCTCAAGAAGGAACTCACTTGATGATTAACTTTTCGAGCACGAGCACGAGTAATAGGACCAGCAGGTGTCGGCGTGGACGGCGTGGATGTATGATCGGTGTTGATGTCCTCATCAGGTTTGCGTTGAACGTACCATGGGCTCAGAAATCATTTTGGAAGCACCCGATGGAACTCCTAGGTGACGTGGGTCAAGTGGAATCTCGCTTCTTTCCTTTTGGAGATAGTGTTAGTGTTGGTGCAAGATAGGTGCAAGGTTTGCACTAGACGTTCCATAGGGACAGAAATCATTTTGGACGCACTCTATGGTACAACTAGGTGACGAGGCTCAAGTGGAAGCTCATTCGGCCTTTTGGACATAGAGCTAATCTTGACGCAAGATAGGTGCATGGTTTGGTCAAACATACCATAGGCTCATACATCGTTTTGGACGCACCCAATGGAAGTCCTCGATGACATGGGTCATGTGGAATCTCTCTTCTTTTTGTTTGGAGACAGTGTTAGTGTCTGTGCAAGATAGGTGCATGGTTTGCGCTAGACGCAACATAGTTTCAGAAAATCATTTTGGACACACCTGATGGTACCACTAGGTGATGAGGCGCAAGTGGAATCTCGTTTCGGTCCGTTTGGAGATAGTGCTAATCTTGACGCAAGATAGTTGCACGGTTTGCGTCGAACGTGCCATAGGCTCAAAAATCATTTGGACACACCCAATGGAACTCCTAGGTGACATGGGTCATGTGGAATCTCACTTCTTTCTGTTTGGAGATAGTGTTAGTGTCGGTGCAAGATAGGTGCACATTTTGTGCCAAACGTACCATCGGCTCAGAAATCATTTTAGACGCACCCGATGGTACTCCTAGGCGACGAGCATAAGTGAAAGCTCGCTCCATTTGGAAATAGTGCTAATCTCAATGCAAGACAGGTGCACGGTCTGCGTCGAACATACCATAGGCTCGGAAATCATTTTGGATGCACTAGATGGAAGTCCTATGTGACGTGGGTCATGTGGAATTTCACTTGTTTTCGTTGGGAGACAGTGTTAGTGTTTGTGCAAGATAGGTGCATGCTTTGCGCTAGACGTACCATAGGCTCAGAAATTGTTTTGGACGCACTCGATGGTACCACTAGGTGACGAGGCTCAAGTGGAAGCTCCTTTCGGCCTTTCGGACATAGAGCTAATCTTGACGCCAGATAGGTGCACGGTTTGCGTCGAACATACCATAGGCTCAAAAATTGTTTTAGAAGCACCTGATGGAACTCCTAGATGACGTGGGTCATGTGGAATCTCACTTCATTCCATTTGGAGACAATGTTGTTGTCGGTGAGAGATAGGTGCATGGCTTGCGCTAGACATACCATAGGCTCAGAAATGATTTCAGACGCACTCGATGGTACCACTAGGTGATGAGGCTCAAGTGGAAGCTCATTTCGGTCTGTTTGGAGATAGTGCTAATGTTGACGCAAGATAGTTGCACAATTTGTGTCGAACATATCATAGGCTCGAAAATCATTTTAGATGAACCGGATGGAACTCCTAGGTGACGTGGGTCAAGTGGAATCTCGCTTCTTTCTATTTGGAGATAGTGTTAGTGTTGGTGCAAGATAGGTGCTTGGTTTGCACTAGACGTACCATAGGCTCAGAAATCATTTTGGACGCACTCTATGGTACTACTAGGTGACATGGCTCAAGTGGAAGCTCATTTCAGCGTTTTGGGCATAGAGCTAATCTTGACGCAAGGTGGGTGCACGGTTTGCGTCAAACGTACCATGGGCTTGGAAATCATTTTGGAAGCACCCGATGGAACTCCTTGGTGACATGGGTCAAGTGGAATCTCGCTTCTTTCTGTTTGGAGACAGTGTTAGTGTCGGTGCAAGATAGGTGCATGGTTTGCACTAGATGTACCATAGCCTCAGAAATCATTTTGGACGCACTCTAAGGTACCACTAGGTAACGAGGCTCAAGTGGAAGCTCATTTTGGCGTTTTGGACATAGAGGTAATCTTGATGCAAGATAGGTGCATGGTTTGCGTCGAACATACCATAGGCTCAAAAATCATTTTGGAGGCACCTGATGAAACTCCTAGGTGATGTGGGTCATGTGGAATCTCGCTTCTTTCCATTTGGAGACAGTGTTAGTGTAGGTGCAAGATAGGTGCATGGTTTGCACTAGACGTACCATAGCCTCAGAAATCATTTTGGATGCACTCTATGGTACCACTAGGTAACGAGGCTCAAGTGGAAGCTCATTTTGGCGTTTCGGACATAGAGCTAATCTTGACGCAAGATGGGTGCACGGTTTGCATCAAATGTACCATGCGCTCAGAAATCATTTTGGAAGCACCCGATGGGACTCCTAGGTGACATGGGTCAAGTGGAATCTCGCTTCTTTCCATTTGGAGACAGTGTTAGTGTCGGTGCAAGATAGGTGCATGGTTTGCACTAGACGTACCATAGCCTCAGAAATCATTTTTGACACACTCTAAGGTACCACTAGGTAACAAGGCTCAAGTGGAAGCTCATTTCAGCGTTTCGGACATAGAGGTAATCTTGATACAAGATAGGTGCACGATTTGCGTCAAACGTACCATAGGCTCGGAAATCATTTTAGAGGCACCTGATGAAACTCCTAGGTGACGTGGGTCATGTGGAATCTCGCTTCTTTCCGTTTGGAGACAGTGTTAGTGTAGGTGCAAGATAAGTGCATGGTTTGCACTAGACGTACCATAGCCTCAGAAATCGTTTTGGATGCACTCTATGGTACCACTAGGTGACGGGGCTCAAGTGGAAGCTTGTTTTGACCTTTCGGACATAGAGGTAATCTTGACGCAAGATAGGTGCACGGTTTGCGTCGAACGTACCATTCGCTCAGAAATCATTTTGGAGGGACCTGATGGAACTCCTTGGTGACGTGGGTCATGTGGAATCTTGCTTCGTTCTGTTTGGAGACAGTGTTAGTGTCGGTGCATGATAGGTGCATGGTTTGCGTTAGACGTACCATAGGCTGAGAAATCATTTTGGACGCACCCGATGGTACCACTAGGTGATGAGGTTCAAGTGGAAGCTCATTTCGGTCCGTTTGGAGACAGTGCTAATCTTAACGCAAGATAGTTGCATGGTTTGTGTCGAACATAACATAGCCTCGAAAATCATTTTGGACGCACCTGATGGAACTCCTAGGTGACGTGGGTCATGTGGAATCTCTCTTCTTTTTGTTTGGAGACAGTGTTAGTGTCTGTGCAAGATAGGTTCTTGGTTTGCACTAGACGCAACATAGTTTTAGAAAATCATTTTGGTCACACCTGATGGTACCACTAGGTGACAAGGTGCAAGTGGAATCTCGTTTTGGTCCGTTTGGAGATAGTGCTAATCTTGACATAAGATAGTTGCACGGTTTGCGTCGAACTTGCCATAGGCTCAGAAATCATTTGGACGCACCCAATGGAACTCCTAGGTGATGTGAGTCATGTGGAATCTCACTTCTTTCTGTTTGGAGATAGTGTTAGTGTCGGTGCAAGATAGGTGCACATTTTGCGCCAAACGTACCATTGGCTCAGAAATCATTTTAGATGCACCCGATGGTACTCCTAGGTGATGAGCAGAAGTGAAAGCTCGCTCCATTTGGAGATAGTGCTAATCTTGATGTAAGAAAGGTGCACGGTCTGCGTTGAACGTACCATAGGCTCGGAAATCATTTTTGATGCACTAGATGGAAGTCCTATGTGATGTGGGTCATGTGGAATTTCACTTCTTTCCATTGGGAGACAGTGTTAGTGTCTGTGCAAGATAGGTGCACGGTTTGCGCTAGACGTACCATAGGCTCAGAAATTGTTTTGGATGCACTCGATGATACCACTAGGTGACGAGGCTCAAGTGGAAGCTCGTTTCGTCCTTTTAGACATAGAGGTAATCTTGACGCCAGATAGGTGCACGGTTTGCATCGAACGTACCATAGGCTCAAAAATCATTTTGGATGCACCTGATGGAACTCCTAGGTGACGTGGGTCATGTGGAATCTCACTTCATTCTGTTCGGAGACAATGTTAGTGTCGGTGTAAGATAGGTGCACGGTTTGCGCTAGACGCACCATAGGCTCAGAAAACATTTCGGACACACTCGATGGTACCACTAGGTGATGAGGCTCAAGTGGAAGCTCGTTTTGGTCTGTTTGGAGAGAGTGCTAATGTCGACGCAAGATAGTTGCACGATTTGTGTCAAACGTATCATAGGCTCGAAAATCATTTTGGACACACCGGATGGAACTCCTAGGTGACGTGGGTCAAGTGGAATCTCGCTTCTTTCTGTTTGAAGATAGTGTCAGTGTCGGTGCAAGATAGGTGCTTGGTTTGCACTAGACGTACCATAGGCTCAGAAATCATTTTGGACGCACTCTATGGTACTACTAGGTGACGTGGTTCAAGTGGAAGCTCGTTAGGTGATGAGGCTCTAGTGAAAGCTTGCTCCATTTGGAGATAGTGCTAATGTTGACACAAGATAGGTGCAAGGTTTGCATCGAACGTATCATAGGCTCGAAAATCATTTTGGACGCACCGAACGGAACTCCTAGGTGATGTGGTTCATGTGGACTCTCACTTCTTTCTATTTGGAGACAGTGTTAGTGTCGGGGCAAGATAGGTGCATTGTTTGCTTTAGACGTACCATAGGCTCAGAAATTGTTTTGGACGCACTCGATGGTACCACTCGGTGATGAGGCTAAAGTGGAAGCTGGTTTCAGTCCATTTGGAGATAGTGCTAATGTTGACGCAAGATAGTTGCATGGTTTGCGTCGAACGTATCATAGGCTCAAAAATCATTTTGGACGCACCCAATGGAACTCCTAGGTGACGTGGGTCAAGTGGAATCTCGCTTCTTTCTGTTTGGAGACAGTGTTGGTGTCGGTGCAAGATAGGTGCATGGTTTGCACTAGACGTACTATAGGCTCAGAAATCATTTTGGACGCACTCTGTGGCACCACTAGGGGACGTGGCTCAAGTGGAAGCTCATTTTGGCCTTTCGTACATAGAGCTAATCTTGACACAAGATGGATGCATGATTTGCGTCGAATGTAACATAGGCTTAGAAATCATTTTGGACGAACCTGATGGAACTCCTAGGTGACATGGGTCATGTGGAATCTCGCTTCTTTCCATTTGTAGACTGTGTTAGTGTCAGTGCAAGATAGGTGTGTGGTATGCGCTAGACGTACCATAGGCTGAGAAATCATTTTGGATGCACTTGATGATACCACTAGGTGACGAGGCTGAAGTGGAAGCTCGTTTCGGTCCATTGGGAAATAGTGCTAATCTTGACGCAAGATAGGTGCATGGTTTGTGTCGAACATACCATAGACTTAGAAATCATGTTAGACACACCTGGTGGAACTCCTAGGTGACGTGGGTCATGTGGAACCTCACTTCTTTCCTTATGGAAAGCTCGCTCTATTTAGATATAGTGCTAATCTTGACGCAAGATAGGTGCACGGTTTGCGTTGAACGTACCATAGGCTCAAAAATCGTTTTGGATGCACCACATAAACTCCTATGTGACGTGGGTCATGTGGAATCTCACTTCTTTCCATTTGGGGACTATGTTAGTGTTAGTGCAAGATAGGTGCATGGTTTGCGCTAGACGTACCATAGGCTTATAAATCATTTTGGACACACTCGATGATACCACTAGGTGACGAGGCTCAAGTGGAAGCTCATTTTGGCCATTCAGACATAGAGCTAATCTTGACACTAGATAGGTGCACAATTTGCGTTGAACATACCATAGGCTCAAAAATCATTTTGGACGCACTAGGTTGAACTCCTAGGTGATGAGGCTTAAGTGAAAGCTCGCTCCATTTGGAGATAGTGCTAATGTTGAAGCAAGATAGGTGCAAGGTTTGCGTCTAACGTATCATAGGCTTGAAAATCATTTTTGACACACCCAATAGAACTCCTAGGTGACGTGGGTCATGTGGAATCTCACTTCTTTACGTTTGGAGATAGTGTTAGTGTCGATGCAAGATAGGTGCATTGTTTGCACTAGACGTACCATAGGCTCAAAAATCATTTTGGACGCACTTGATGGTACCACGATGTGATGAGGCTCAAGTTGAAGCTCATTTCAGTACATTTGGAGATAGTGCTAATGTTGACGCAAGATAGTTGCACGGTTGCGTCAAACGTATCATAGGATCAAAAATCGTTTTGGACGCATCCGATGGAACTCATAGGTGACATGGGTCAAGTGGAATCTCGCTTCTTTCTGTTTGGAGATAGTGTTAGTGTCAGTGCAAGATAGGTGCATGGTTTGCACTAGATGTACTATAGGCTTAGAAATCATTTTGGACGCACTCTATGGCACCACTAGGGGACGTGGCTCAAGTGGAAGCTCATTTTGGCCTTTCATACATAGAGCTAATCTTGACACAAGATGGATGCATGGTTTGCGTCGAATGTAACATAGGCTCGGAAATCATTTTGGACGAACCTGATGGAACTCCTAGGTGACATGGGTCATGTGGAATCTCGCTTCTTTCCGTTTGGAGACTGTGTTAATGTTGGTGCAAGATAGGTGCGTGGTATGCGCTAGACGTACCATAGGCTGAGAAATCATTTTGGATGCACTCGATGATACCACTAGGTGACGAGGCTGAAGTGGAAGCTTGTTTCGGTCCATTGGGAAACAGTGCTAATCTTGACGTAGGATAGGTGCATGGTTTGCGTCGAACATACCATAGACTCGGAAATCGTGTTGGACACACCCAATGGAACTCCTAGGTGATGTGGGTCATGTGGAACCTCACTTCTTTCCTTATGGAAAGCTCGCTCCATTTGGAGATAGTGCTAATCTTGACGCAAGATAGGTGCACGGTTTGCGTCGAACGTACCATAGGCTCGGAAATCGTTTTGGACACACCACATAAACTCCTATGTGACATGGGTCATGTGAAATCTCACTTCTTTCCATTTGGGGACTATGTTAGTGTTAGTGCAAGATAGGTGCATGGTTTGCGCTAGACGTACCATAGGCTCAGAAATCATTTTGGACACACTCGATGGTACCACTAGGTGACGAGGCTCAAGTGGAAGCTCATTTTGGCCTTTCAGACATAGAGCTAATCTTGACACCAGATAGGTGCACGATTTGCGTTGAATGTACCATAGGCTCAAAAATCATTTTGGAGGCACTAGGTGGAACTCCTAGGTGATGAGGCTCAAGTGAAAGCTCGCTCCATTTGGAGATAGTGCTAATGTTGATGCAAGATAGGTGCAAGGTTTGCGTCTAACGTATCATAGGCTCGAAAATCATTTTGGACGCACCCAATGGAACTCCTAGGTGACGTGGGTCATGTGGAATCTCACTTCTTTATGTTTGGTGACAGTGTTAGTGCCGATGCAAGATAGGTGCATTGTTTGCGCTAAACGTACCATTGGCTCAGAAATCATTTTGGACGCACTCGATGGTACCACGAGGTGATGAGGCTCAAGTTGAAGCTCATTTTAGTCCATTTGGAGATAGTGCTAATGTTGATGCAAGATAGTTGCACGGTTGCGTCGAACGTATCATAGGCCCAAAAATCATTTTGGACGCACCCGATGGAACTCATAGGTGACGTGGGTCAAGTGGAATCTCGCTTCTTTCCGTTTGGAGATAGTGTTTGATGTAGATGGGGGGCCCGATCTTTCGTCAGGTTCAAGATAAACAACGATTTGTTCAGAGAGCAACACACCGATCCGGCTTCAGATCACAAAGACCCAAACCCTGCAACCTTAGCACCACGTCTCCTCTGGTTATCAACCGTGTCACAATCCGGTTGACCTTGCCAAGAAGGCTAATCCCTGCTGTGAATCAAAGAACACAAGCAAGAACAAGATAAAAAAGCAGCTCAATTAAAGTGACAATTGCGGATGAATGATTAAGCACTCGAAGTTGGGGTCTTGCAAACCGATAACAGCGACTGTTTAATGACAGATTGATCTAAAACAAAACCCAAAACCTAATGACGGTGGCGGCGTATGATTATAAAGGTCTTAGGGTCGTCGCCTACCCTAGACGCGCCCCCTAATGGGCCCAAACACGATACACGGTCCAACGGACCAAAAGTAGGTGTCGCAGCACCCTAACAGATTCTAGATGCTGACTTGTTTTGACTATTCCTGTTGATTCCAAAGAGGTTTTGACGTGAAACCACTTGGATTGGCTTTCTTATCAAATTAGCTTTCCATCCATAAGTGGATTATCGAAAACAGAGTTCGGATGCGTCCTGGGCGTCCGTTTCATTGCAGACTGGTCTTGACGGCCGAGGCAGACTCGAACTCGGATTGGACTGGGCCTCTGGCTTGGCTTGGACATCCTTGCTGGCCTCCTAAGGTGGTGGCCAAGGAGGAGGATGTCCAAGGCCATCTCTTAGGTGTTCTCCATCTTCTTGGGGCGTGCTCCAACTTGGACCTGGGTCCCAAGGATGTCTAACAAGCCCATGACGACAGTGTAGCTCCCGCCAAAAATAGCAATAGAATATATTGGTGATTTGGAGGCCTTGCCGACGTGATATTGAGATAGGACCAGATCTATTTGAAAGATTATCAAACAAGCTTTCCATCAAGTGCTTATTGACCTTGATCGCACTCCGGATGGATGAGTTATGGCCTTCCCAATGAGGCACTGTCGGGCTACCGACGAACCAAAAGTTCAACTTTGATGAACTTCCATTATGAAACACATTTGAACCTACAATCAAATAGTGACATGTACATGTGAAACCAAGTGAATTATAACCAAAGCCACTATGCAAATGTAGGAATGAGCACACCTTATAATCATTGTTCGTATCCGAAGGTGCCATGTCCTCATCATCCTCCCCTTCTTGACAACAAACCGTCCTCGGTTTGGGATTAGCTGAAGGAAACGTTGTTGGTAGTAGCCAACATTGCTCCCCTTCTTGAAATTTAACATGTTTCTTTATAACAAAACTAGGGAAACTCGACATGACAAGATTATAGCAATTGGAATCCTTTGGTTGATCATACTTTTGCGCAATATTAGGAGATTTCAGAGTTGAACAAATATAGACACGATGCACCATATACTCTCCTTTACAATTATATTTTCCAATAAAATGATATGTACAAGTAGACAACCATGGCAATTCAACACATTTAAGTTTCTCTTCTAAACTACTAAGAGCATATAAAGTATCAAACTCAATATAACCCAAAGTATTTGAAGAATACAATAATTTCTTTTCTTTTTTTTTGGTAGCAATGGGAAGCAAACGTTTATGTTCAGCATAAGTAATTGGTTCCAAAACATGGAAAATTGAAGCATCATCAACTAATTCATCTTTATCACAAGGAACATCAAGCAAATTATCACGGGACAAAGATAAATCAAGAGAGGGTTCCACTAACAATTGCTCTATGATAGCATGGTTTGTGGAAAAATTTAGTACATTAAGACAATTTTCACCTTCTGTGAGTGTAGCACCATGGGCATTACCTGTGTTCTCAGCAGGAGTAATAGGTGCATTGTGAAGTGATGGTTCTGAATTTGCATATGAGGTTGTGAGCTCCTCATTTTCTTCCATGTCATCCTCTCACTTATGGATATTATCCTGCAAAAGGTTAGTCATAGCAAGAGGAATAACAACAGATTCTTCCTCCAAATGGTGCACCTCATCATATGAAATCAAAATAGGAGGTGGATTAACAAAGGTTTCTCGCATAAGAAGTTTCATATCATTCCAAGTTTGAGGTTTATCAGAAGGATCTAAAGACTCCCACCAAGATAAAGCAGAATGTCACAAAACACTAGCTGCATTTTTTACCTTCCTCCTTAGACACATAAAGCGAGTAGCAAATATGTTGTCGATGGCAATTTCCCACTCCATGTACTCATCAGCACCTATACCATCATAAGTCGGTGGATACGAACAACCTGTCATTGTTAGAAGACAACAAAAAACAATACAAAAATATTATCCCTATCAAATGACTACGTGGTTGCAGTGGTGTCACTTTTGACAGCAAGTGGAAGCGTCTTACCAAGCTCTTACAAAGTTCTTACCAATGCAAGCAGTGGGCGGTACAACCAGCGGCTGGTTCGTGAGACCTGTGAGGCAGTGGTACCGAGATTGCAAGGACCTTTTTTTGTACTGATCTGAAGTATATATGTGGGGCTTGGGAGGCATGAAAAAAAATAAATATATATATGTGGCACACAAGTCAGTGACAGACAGCAATATTGAATAAATGTCCAGAGCACTTGTCCTAGTTGCTGGCCTATACATGTTTCTATCACCAGTTGTGATAAACAAGAGAGGAAACAAGGATGAAAGGAAACAAGTATTAAAGATAGCAACGGATATGAACAAGGCAAAAGATACCACAAACAATAGAGCTACTGAGTGTTCTTTATGTGCTCCTTTTCGATATCTTCTATTCTCTTTTACTATTTTTTTCTTTTATTTTTTTGTCTAATCTTTTTTTCTTGCTTTTGCTCTTTTGATATTTTTTTCTTAGCAAGGAGCACACAAGAATAAACCATAAAAAATTTGAGCTCAATTGAATAAAAGATGTGGCCTATAGAAAATTAGGACTGTGCTAAAAAGCATACAAAACTTGTGGGCCCAGAAACTCAATTTTCCTAATCGAATTTCGTAAATCTAATTTTTGCGAACCCAGCAATGCTAGGATGAAATAGATCTAAAATTTTCTGGCGTTCTCCATAGATATAAAATTTTCCCCGTTTCGAGTTCGGATGCAAAAGTTATGATTGTTTTAAGGAAACTGCTCGAATAAGGGTTTTAGTGGACACAAGATGCAAACCGATGGTGATACGGAATAGCGGCAGGTGGAGGGATCAACACAAACTAGAAAAGAACACAATCTAATCCAGCAACAAGACTTTGACCTAGGACACAAACTCAACAACGGAATCTGAAACTGAAATATGTAGAGGCTATGGCGCGGAAGGTTCGAGGATAGGAAATAAAAGTATGGCACTGGACTATAGGATGAATACGAAACTCTCAAACTATGGAATAAAAGTGAACCTAACAGTATACCTTAGCTCTGATACCACTTGATGTAGACGGGGTCCCGATCTTCTATCAAGTTCAAGATAAACAATGATTTGTTCGGAGAGCGACACACCAATCCGGCTTCAGATCACAAAGACCCAAACCCTGCAACCTTAGCACCACGTCTCCTCTGGTTATCAACCTTGTCACAATCCGGTTGACCTCGCCAAGAAGGCTAATCCCTGCTGCGAATCGAAGAACACAAGCAAGAACAAGATAAAAAGCAACTCAATTAAAGTGACAACTGCAGATGAATGATTAAGCACTCGAAGTTGGGGTCTTGCAAACCGATAACGGCGACTGTTCAATGATAGATTGATCTAAAACAAAACCCAAAACCTAATGATGGTGGCCGTGTATGATTATAAAGGTCTTAGGGTCGTCGCCTACCCTAGACGCGCCCCCTAATGGGCCCAAACACGATACACGGTCCAACGGACCAAAAGTAGGTGTCGCAGCACCCTGACAGATTCTGGACGCTGATTTGTTTCGACTATTCCCATTGATTTCGAAGAGGTTTTGACGTGAAACCACTTGGATTGGCTTCCTTATCAAATTAGCTTTCCATCCATATGTGGATCATCGAAAACAGAGTTCGGATGCGTCCTGGGCATCCGTTTCATTGCAGACTGGTCCTGATGGCCGAGGGCAGACTCGAACTCGGATTGGACTGGGCCTCTGGCTTGGCTTGGACGTCCTTGCTGGCCTCCTAAGGTGGTGGCCAAGGAGGAGGACGTCCAAGGTCATCTCTTAGGTGTTCTCCATCTTCTTGGGTCATGCTCCAACTTAGGCCTGGGTCCCAAGGATGTCTAACAAGCCCATGATGATAGTGTAGCTCCCGCCAGAAATAGCAACAAAATATATTGGTGATTTGGAGGCCTTGCCGATGTGATATTGAGATGGGACCAGATCTATTTGAAATCTTATCAAACAAGCTTTCCATCAAGTGCTCATTGACCTCGATCGCACTCTGGATGGATGAGTTATGGCCTTCCCAATGAGGCACTGTCGGGCTGCCGACGAACCAAAAGTTCACCTTTGATGAACTTCCATTATGAAACACATTTGAACCTACAATCAAATAGTGACATGTACATGTGGAACCAAGTGAATTATAACCAAAGCCACTATGCAAATGTAGGAACGAGTGCACCTTATAATCATTGTTCGTATCCGAATGTGCCATGTTAGTGTCAGTGCAAGATAGGTGCATGGTTTGCACTAGATGTACTATAGGCTTAGAAATCATTTTGGACGCACTCTATGGCACCACTAGAGGATGTGGCTCAAGTGGAAGCTCATTTTGGCCTTTCGTACATAGAGCTAATCTTGACACAAGATGGATTCATGGTTTGCGTTGAATGTAACATAGGCTCGGAAATCATTTTGGACGAACCTGATGGAACTCCTAGGTGACATTGGTCATGTGGAATCTCGCTTCTTTCCGTTTGGAGACTGTGTTAGTGTCGGTGCAAGATAGGTGCATGGTAGGCACTAGACGTACCATAGGCTAAGAAATCATTTTGGATGCACTCGATGATACCACTAGGTGACGAGGTTGAAGTGGAAGCTCGTTTCGGTCCATTGGGAAACAGTGCTAATCTTGACGCAAGATAGGTGCATGGTTTGCGTCGAACATACCATAGACTCAGAAATCCTATTGGACACACCCAATGGAACTCCTAGGTGACGTAGGTCATGTGGAACCTCACTTCTTTCCTTATGGAAAGCTCGCTCCATTTGGAGATAGTGCTAATCTTGACGCAAGATAGGTGCACGGTTTGCGTCGAACGTACCATAGGCTCAGAAATCGTTTTGGATGCACCACATAAACTCCTATGTGACATGGGTCATATGGAATCTCACTTCTTTCCATTTGGGGACTGTGTTAGTGTTAGTGCAAGATAGGTGCATGGTTTGCGCTAGACGTACCATAGGCTCAGAAATCATTTTGGACGCACTCGATGGTACCACTAGGTGACGAGGCTCAAGTGGAAGCTCATTTTGGCCTTTCAGACATAGAGCTAATCTTGACACCAGATAGGTGCACAATTTGCATCGAACGTACCATAGGCTCGAAAATCATTTTGGACGCACTAGGTGGAACTCCTAGGTGATGAGGCTCAAGTGAAAGCTTGCTCCATTTGGAGATAGTGCTAACGTTGATGCAAGATTGGTGCAAGGTTGGCGTCTAACATATCATAGGCTCGAAAATCATTTTGGATGCGCCCAATGGAACTGCTAGGTGACGTAGGTCATGTGGAATCTCACTTCTTTACGTTTGGAGATAGTGTTAGTGTCGATGCAAGATAGGTGCATTGTTTGCGCTAGACGTACCATAGGCTCAGAAATCATTTTGGACGCACTCGATGGTACCATGAGGTGATGAGGCTCAAGTTGAAGCTCATTTCAGTCCATTTGGAGATAGTGCTAATGTTGATGCAAGATAGGTGCATGGTTGCGTCGAATGTATCATAGGCTCAAAAATCATTTTGGAAGCACTCGATGGTACCATGAGGTGATGAGGCTCAAGTTGAAGCTCATTTCAGTCCATTTGGAGATAGTGCTAATGTTGACGCAAGATAGGTGCATGGTTGCGTCGAACGTACCATAGGCTCAGAAATCATTTTGGACGCACTCGATGGTACCACTAGGTGATGAGGCTCACGTGGAAGCTCGTTTTGGCCTTTTGGACATAGAGCTAATCTTGACACCAAATAGGTGCATGGTTTGCGTCGAACGTACCGTTGGCTCAAAAATCATTTTGGAAGCACCTAATGGAACTCCTAGGTGACGTGGGTCATGTGGAAACTCACTTCATTCCATTTGGAGACAATGTTATTGTAGGTGCAAGATAGGTGCATGGTTTGCGCTAGACGTACCATAGGCTCAGAAATCATTTCGGACGCACTCGATGGTACCAATAGGTGATGAGGCTAAAGTGGATGCTCGTTTTATTCTATTTGGAGATAGTGCTAATGTTGACGCCAGATAGTTGCACGGTTTGCATCGAACATATCATAGGCTCGAAAATCATTTTGGACGCACCCGATGGAACTCATAGGTGACGTGGATCAAGTGGAATCTCGGTTCTTCCCGTTTGGAGACAGTGTTAGTGTTGATTAAAGATAGGTGCGTGGTTTGCGCTAGATGTACCATAGGCTAAGAAATCATTTTGGATGCACTCGATGGTACCACTAGGTGATGAGGCTAAAGTGGAAGCTCGTTTTGGTCCGTTGGGAGATAGTGCTAATCTTGACGAAAGATATGTGCATGGTTTGCGTCGAACATACCATAGACTCAGAAATCATGTTTGACACACCCTATGAAACTCCTAGGTGATGTGGGTCTTGTGGAACCTCACTTCTTTGCTTATGGAAAGCTCGCTCCATTTGGAGATAGTGATAATCTTGACGTTAGATAGGTGCACGGTTTGCGTCGAACGTACCATTGGCTCATAAATCATTTTGGACGCACTCGATCGTACCACGAGGTGATGAGGCTCAAGTGGAAGCTCATTTTGGTCCATTTGGAGATAGTGCTAATGTTGACGCAAGATAGTTGCACGGTTGCGTCGAACATTTCATAGGCTCAAAAATCATTTTGGACGCACCCGATGGAACTCATAGGTGACATGGGTCAAGTGGAATCTCGCTTCTTTCCATTTGGAGACAGTGTTAGTGTTGATTAAAGATAGGTGCGTGGTTTGCGCTAGATGTACCATAGGCTGAGAAATCATTTTGGATGCACTCGATGGTACCACTAGATGACAAGGCTGAAGTGAAAGCTCGTTTTGGTCCATCGGGGGATAGTGCTAATCTTGATGAAAGATATGTGCATGGTTTGCATCGAACATACCATAGACTCAGAATCACGTTTGACACACCTGATGAAACTCCTAGGTGATGTGGGTCTTGTGGAACCTCACTTCTTTCCTTATGGAAAGCTTACTCCATTTGGAGATAGTGCTAGTCTTGATGTAAGACAGGTGCACGGTTTGCGTCGAACGTATCATAGGCTCATAAATCATTTTGGATGCACTAGATGGAACTCCTATGTGACGTGGGTCATGTGGAATCTCACTTCTTTCTGCTTGGAGATAGTGTCAGTGTTAGTGCAAGATATGTGCATGGTTTGCGCTATACATACCACAGGCTCAGAAAATCATTTTGGACGCACTCGATGGTACCACTAGGTGACGAGGCTCAAGTGGAAGCTCTTTTTGGCCTTTCGGACATAGAGCTAATCTTGATGCCAGATAGGTACATGGTTTGCGTTGAATGTACCATAGGTTCAAAAATCATTTTGGATGGACCAGATGGAACTCCTTGGTGACGAGGCCCAAGTGAAAGCTCGCTCCATTTGGAGATAGTGCTAATCTTGACGCAAGATAGGTGCATGGTTTGCGTCGAACGTACCATAGGCTCAGAAATCATTTTGGACACACCAGATGGAACTCCTATGTGACGTGGGTCATGTGGAATCTCACTTCTTTCCTTTCGGAGATAGTGTTAGTGTTAGTGCAATATAGGCGCATGTTTTGCGCTAAACGTACCATAGGCTTAGAAATCGTTTTGGGCGAACTCGATGGTACCACTAGGTGACGAGGCTCAAGTGGAAGCTTGTTTTAGCCTTTCAGATATAGAGCTAATCTTGACACCAGATAGGTGCACAGTTTGCGTCAAACGTACCATAGGCTCAAAAATCATTTTGGACGCACCAGATGGTACTCCTAGGCGATGAGGCTCAAGTGAAAGCTTGCTCCATTTGGAGATAGTGCTAATGTTGATGCAAGATAGGTGCAAGGTTTGCGTCAAATGTATCATAGGCTCAAAAATCAATTTGGATGCACCCAACGGAACTCCTAGGTGACATGGGACATGTGGAATCTCACTTCTTTCCGTTTGGAGACAGTGTTAGTGTCGGTGCAAGATAGGTACATTGTTTGCGCTAGACGTACCATAGACTCATAAATCATTTTGGATGCACTCGATGGTACCACTAGGTGACGAGGCTCAAGTGGAAGCTCATTTTGACCTTTCAGACATAGAGGTAATCTTGATGCAAGATAGGTGGACTGTTTGCGTCGAACGTACCATAGGCTTGGAAATAATTTTGGAGGCACCTGATGGAACTCCTAGGTGACGTGGGTCATGTGGAATCTCGCTTCATTCCGTTTGGAGACAGTGTTAGTGTCGGTGCAAGATAGGTGCATGGTTTGTGCTAGACGTACCATAGGCTGAGAAATTATTTTGGACGCACCCGATGGTACCACTAGGTTACGAGGTTCAAGTGGAAGCTCGTTTCGGTCCGTTTGGAGATAGTGCTAATCTTAACGCCAGATAGGTGCATGGTTTGCATCGAGCATACCATAGGATGGGCAATCATTTTGGACGTACCTGATGGAACTCCTAGGTGACGTGGGTCATGTGGGACCTAACTTCTTTCCTTATGGAGACAGTTTTAGTGTCGGTGTAAGTTAGGTGCACAGTTTGTGTCAAATGTACCAACAACTTAGAAATCATTTTGGATGCACCTGATGATACTCCTAGGTGACAAGGCTCAAGTGAAAGCTCGTTTCGGTCCATTTGGAGATAGTGCAAATCTTGACGCAAGATAAGTGCATGGTTTGCGTCGAACGTACCATAGGCTTGAACATCGTTTTTGACGCACCCAATGGAACTCCTACGTGACGTGGGTCGTGTGGAATTTCTCTTCTATCTATTTGGAGACAATGTTAGTGTCTGTGCAAGATAGGTGCATGGTTTGCGCTAGATGTAACATAGGTTCAGAAATCGTTTTGGATGCACCTGATGGTACCACTAGGTGATGAGGCTCAAGTGGAAGCTCGTTTTGGTCCGTTTGGAGATAGGGCTAATCTTGACGCCAAATAGGTGCACGGTTTGCGTCGAACGTACCATAGGCTCGAAAATTGTTTTGGACGCACCTAATGGAACTCCTAGGTGACGTGGGTCATGTGGAATCTCACTTCGTTCTGTTTGGAGACAATGTTAGTGTCGGTGCAAGATAGGTGCATGGTTTGCGCTAGACGTACCATAGGCTCAGAAATCATTTCGGACGCACTCGATGGTACCACTAGGTGATGAGGCTCAAGTGGAAGCTTGTTTCAGTCTGTTTGGAGATAGTGCTAATGTTGACACAAGATAGTTGCATGGTTTGCGTTGAACATATCATAGGCTCGAAAATCATTTTGGATGCACCCGATGGAACTCCTAGGTGATGTGGGTCAAGTGGAATCTCACTTCTTTCTGTCTGGAGATAGTGTTAGTGTCAGTGTAAGATAGGTGCATGGTTTGCACTAGACGTACCATAGGCTTAGAAATCATTTTGGACGCACTCTATGGTACCACTAGGTGACGTGGCTCAAGTGGAAGCTCGTTTCGGCCTTTCAGCTATAGAGCTAATCTTGATGCAAGATGGGTGCACGGTTTGTGTCGAACGTACCATGGGCTCGGAAATCATTTTGGAAGCACCCAATGGAACTCCAAGGTGATGTGGGTCAAGTGGAATCTCGCTTCTTTCCGTTTGGAGATAGTGTTAGTGTCGGTGCAAGATAGGTGCATGGTTTGCACTAGACGTACCATACCTCATAAATCATTTTGGATGCACTCTATGGTACCACTAGGTGATGAGGCTCAAGTGGAAGCTCATTTTGGCCTTTCGGACATAGTGTTAATCTTGACACAAGATAGGTGCACCGTTTGTGTCGAACGTACGATAGGCTCGGAAATTATTTTGGATGCACCAGATGGAACTCCTATGTGATGTGGGTCATGTGGAATCTCACTTCTTTCCATTTGGAGACAGTGTTAGTGTCAGTGCAAAATAGGTGCATGGTTTGCGCTAGACATACCATAGGCTCTGAAATTGTTTTGGACGCACACGATGGTACCACTAGGTGATGAGGCTCACGTGGAAGCTCGTTTCGGCCTTTTGGACATAGAGCTAATCTTGACACCAAATAGGTGCATGGTTTGTGTCGAACGTACCGTTGGCTCAAAAATCATTTTGGAAGCACCTAATGGAACTCCTAGGTGACGTGGGTCATGTGGAAACTCACTTCATTCCATTTGGAGACAATGTTATTGTAGGTGCAAGATAGGTGCATGGTTTGCGCTAGACGTACCATAGGCTCAGAAATCATTTCGGACGCACTCGATGGTACCAATAGGTGATGAGGCTAAAGTGGATGCTCATTTTATTCTATTTGGAGATAGTGCTAATGTTGACGCCAGATAGTTGCACGGTTTGCATCGAACATATCATAGGCTCGAAAATCATTTTGGACGCACCCGATGGAACTCATAGGTGACGTGGATCAAGTGGAATCTCGGTTCTTCCCGTTTGGAGACAGTGTTAGTGTTGATTAAAGATAGGTGCATGGTTTGCGCTAGATGTACCATAGGCTAAGAAATCATGTTGGATGCACTCGATGGTACCACTAGGTGATGAGGCTAAAGTGGAAGCTCGTTTTGGTCCGTTGGGAGATAGTGCTAATCTTGACGAAAGATATGTGCATGGTTTGCGTCGAACATACCATAGACTCAGAAATCATGTTTGACACACCCTATGAAACTCCTAGGTGATGTGGGTCTTGTGGAACCTCACTTCTTTGCTTATGGAAAGCTCGCTCCATTTGGAGATAGTGATAATCTTGACGTTAGATAGGTGCACGGTTTGCGTCGAACGTACCATTGGCTCATAAATCATTTTGGACGCACTCGATGGTACCACGAGGTGATGAGGCTCAAGTGGAAGCTCATTTTGGTCCATTTGGAGATAGTGCTAATATTGACGCAAGATAGTTGCACGGTTGCGTCGAACATTTCATAGGCTCAAAAATCATTTTGGACGCACCCGATGGAACTCATAGGTGACATGGGTCAAGTGGAATCTCGCTTCTTTCCATTTGGAGACAGTGTTAGTGTTGATTAAAGATAGGTGCGTGGTTTGCGCTAGATGTACCATAGGCTGAGAAATCATTTTGGATGCACTCGATGGTACCACTAGATGACAAGGCTGAAGTGAAAGCTCGTTTTGGTCCATCGGGGGATAGTGCTAATCTTGATGAAAGATATGTGCATGGTTTGCGTCGAACATACCATAGACTCAGAATCACATTTGACACACCTGATGAAACTCCTAGGTGATGTGGGTCTTGTGGAACCTCACTTCTTTCCTTATGGAAAGCTTACTCCATTTGGAGATAGTGCTAATCTTGATGTATGACAGGTGCACGGTTTGCGTCGAACGTATCATAGGCTCATAAATCATTTTGGATGCACTAGATGGAACTCCTATGTGACGTGGGTCATGTGGAATCTCACTTCTTTCTGCTTGGAGATAGTGTCAGTGTTAGTGCAAGATAGGTGCATGGTTTGCGCTATACATACCACAGGCTCAGAAAATCATTTTGGACGCACTCGATGGTACCACTAGGTGACGAGGCTCAAGTGGAAGCTCTTTTTGGCCTTTCGGACATAGAGCTAATCTTGATGCCAGATAGGTACATGGTTTGCGTTGAATGTACCATAGGTTCAAAAATCATTTTGGATGGACCAGATGGAACTCCTTGGTGACGAGGCCCAAGTGAAAGCTCGCTCCATTTGGAGATAGTGCTAATCTTGACGCAAGATAGGTGCATGGTTTGCGTCGAACATACCATAGGCTCAGAAATCATTTTGGACACACCAGATGGAACTCCTATGTGACGTGGGTCATGTGGAATCTCACTTCTTTCCTTTCGGAGATAGTGTTAGTGTTAGTGCAATATAGGCGCATGTTTTGCGCTAAACGTACCATAGGCTTAGAAATCGTTTTGGGCGAACTCGATGGTACCACTAGGTGACGAGGCTCAAGTGGAAGCTTGTTTTGGCCTTTCAGATATAGAGCAAATCTTGACACCAGATAGGTGCACAGTTTGCGTCAAACGTACCATAGGCTCAAAAATCATTTTGGACGCACCAGATGGTACTCCTAGGCGATGAGGCTCAAGTGAAAGCTTGCTCCATTTGGAGATAGTGCTAATGTTGACGCAAGATAGGTGCAAGGTTTGCGTCAAATGTATCATAGGCTCAAAAATCAATTTGGATGCACCCAATGGAACTCCTAGGTGACATGGGACATGTGGAATCTCACTTCTTTCCGTTTGGAGACAGTGTTAGTGTCGGTGCAAGATAGGTACATTGTTTGCGCTAGACGTACCATAGACTCATAAATCATTTTGGATGCACTCGATGGTACCACTAGGTGACGAGGCTCAAGTGGAAGCTCGTTTTGACCTTTCGGACATAGAGGTAATCTTGATGCAAGATAGGTGGACTGTTTGCGTCGAACATACCATAGGCTTGGAAATAATTTTGGAGGCACCTGATGGAACTCCTAGGTGACGTGGGTCATGTGGAATCTCGCTTCATTCCGTTTGGAGACAGTGTTAGTGTCGGTGCAAGATAGGTGCATGGTTTGTGCTAGACGTACCATAGGCTGAGAAATTATTTTGGACGCACCCGATGGTACCACTAGGTTACGAGGTTCAAGTGGAAGCTCGTTTCGGTCCGTTTGGAGATAGTGCTAATCTTAACGCCAGATAGGTGCATGGTTTGCATCGAGCATACCATAGGATGGGCAATCATTTTGGACGTACCTGATGGAACTCCTAGGTGACGTGGGTCATGTGGGACCTAACTTCTTTCCTTATGGAGACAGTTTTAGTGTCGGTGTAAGTTAGGTGCACAGTTTGCGTCAAACGTACCAACAACTTAGAAATCATTTTGGATGGACCTGATGATACTCCTAGGTGACAAGGCTCAAGTGAAAGCTCGTTTCGGTCCATTTGGAGATAGTGCAAATCTTGACGCAAGATAAGTGCATGGTTTGCGTCGAACGTACCATAGGCTTGAACATCGTTTTTGACGCACCCAATGGAACTCCTACGTGACGTGGGTCGTGTGGAATTTCTCTTCTATCTATTTGGAGACAATGTTAGTGTCTGTGCAAGATAGGTGCATGGTTTGCGCTAGATGTAACATAGGTTCAGAAATCGTTTTGGACGCACCTGATGGTACCACTAGGTGATGAGGCTCAAGTGGAAGCTCGTTTTGGTCCGTTTGGAGATAGGGCTAATCTTGACGCCAAATAGGTGCACGGTTTGCGTCGAACGTACCATAGGCTCGAAAATTGTTTTGGACGCACCTAATGGAACTCCTAGGTGACGTGGGTCATGTGGAATCTCACTTCGTTCTGTTTGGAGATAATGTTAGTGTCGGTGCAAGATAGGTGCATGGTTTGCGCTAGACGTACCATAGGCTCAGAAATCATTTCGGATGCACTCGATGGTACCACTAGGTGATGAGGCTCAAGTGGAAGCTTGTTTCAGTCTGTTTGGAGATAGTGCTAATGTTGACACAAGATAGTTGCATGGTTTGCGTTGAACATATCATAGGCTCGAAAATCATTTTGGATGAACCCGATGGAACTCCTAGGTGACGTGGGTCAAGTGGAATCTCACTTCTTTCTGTCTGGAGATAGTGTTAGTGTCAGTGTAAGATAGGTGCATGGTTTGCACTAGACGTACCATAGGCTTAGAAATCATTTTGGATGCACTCTATGGTACCACTAGGTGACGTGGCTCAAGTGGAAGCTCGTTTCGGCCTTTCAGCTATAGAGCTAATCTTGACGCAAGATGGGTGCACGGTTTGTGTCGAACGTACCATGGGCTCGGAAATCATTTTGGAAGCACACAATGGAACTCCAAGGTGATGTGGGTCAAGTGGAATCTCGCTTCTTTCTGTTTGGAGATAGTGTTAGTGTCGGTGCAAGATAGGTGCATGGTTTGCACTAGACGTACCATACCTCATAAATCATTTTGGACGCACTCTATGGTACCACTAGGTGATGAGGCTCAAGTGGAAGCTCATTTTGGCCTTTTGGACATAGTGTTAATCTTGACGCAAGATAGGTGCACCGTTTGTGTCGAACGTACGATAGGCTCGGAAATTATTTTGGATGCACCAGATGGAACTCCTATGTGATGTGGGTCATGTGGAATCTCACTTCTTTCCATTTGGAGACAGTGTTAGTGTCAGTGCAAAATAGGTGCATGGTTTGCGCTAGACATACCATAGGCTCTGAAATTGTTTTGGACGCACACGATGGTACCACTAGGTGATGAGGCTCACGTGGAAGCTCGTTTTGGCCTTTTGGACATAGAGCTAATCTTGACACCAAATAGGTGCATGGTTTGCGTCGAACATACCGTTGGCTCAAAAATCATTTTGGAAGCACCTAATGGAACTCCTAGGTGACGTGGGTCATGTGGAAACTCACTTCATTCCATTTGGAGACAATGTTATTGTAGGTGCAAGATAGGTGCATGGTTTGCGCTAGACGTACCATAGGCTCAGAAATCATTTCGAACGCACTCGATGGTACCAATAGGTGATGAGGCTAAAGTGGATGCTCGTTTTATTCTATTTGGAGATAGTGCTAATGTTGACGCCAGATAGTTGCACGGTTTGCATCGAACATATCATAGGCTCGAAAATCATTTTGGACGCACCCGATGGAACTCCTAGGTGACATGGGTCATGTGGAATCTCGCTTCGTTCCATTTGGAGACAATGTTAGTGTCGGTGCAAGATAGGTGCATGGTTTGCGCTAGACATTTCATAGGCTCAGAAATCATTTCGGACGCACTCGATGGTACCACTAGGTGATGAGGCTCAAGTGGAAGCTCGTTTCGGTCCGTTTGGAGATAGTGCTAATGTTGATGCAAGATAGTTGCACGGTTTGTGTTGAATGTATCATAGGCTCGAAAATCATTTTGGATGCACCCAATGGAACTCCTAGGTGACGTGGGTCAAGTGGAATCTCGCTTCTTTCCATTTGGAGATAGTGTTAGTGTCGGTGCAAGATAGGTGCATTGTTTGCGCTAGACGTACCATAGACTCAGAAATCATTTTGGACGCACTCGATGGTACCACTAGGTGACGAGGCTCAAGTGGAAGCTTGTTTTGACCTTTCGGACATAGAGGTAATCTTGACGCAAGATAGGCGTACGGTTTATGTCGAACGTACCATAGGCCCGGAAATCATTTTGGAGGCACCTGATGGAACTCCTAGGTGACGTGGGTCATGTAGAATGTCACTTCGTTCCGTTTGGAGACAGTGTTAGTGTCGGTGCAAGATAGGTGCATGGTTTGTGCTAGATGTACCATAGGCTGAGAAATCATTTTGGACGCACCCGATGGTACCACTAGGTGACAAGGTTCAAGTGGAAGCTCGTTTCGGTCCGTTTGGAGATAGTGCTAATCTTGACGCAAGATAGGTGCATGGTTTGCGTCGAACATAGCATAGGATGGGAAATCATTTTGGACGCACCCGATGGAACTCCCAGGTGACGTGGGTCGTGTGGAACCTAACTTCTTTCCTTATGGAGACAGTTTTAGTGTCGGTGTAAGTTAGGTGCACGGTTTGCATCAAACGTACCATCAGCTCAGAAATTGTTTTGGATGCACCTGATGATACTCCTAGGTGACGAGGCTCAAGTGAGAGCTCATTTTGGTCCATTTGGAGATAGTGGAAATCTTGACACAAGATAAGTGCATGGTTTGTGTCGAACATACCATAGGCTTGAACATCGTTTTGGACGCACCCGATGGAACTCCTACGTGACGTGGGTCATGTGGAATTTCTCTTCTATCTATTTGGAGACAATGTTAGTATCTGTGCAATATAGGTGCATGGTTTGCGCTAGACGTAACATAGGTTCAGAAATCGTTTTGGACGCACCTGATGGTACCACTAGGTGATGAGGCTCCATTGGAAGCTCATTTTGGTCCGTTTGGAGATAGGGCTAATCTTGACACCAGATAGGTGCACGGTTTGCGTCGAACGTACCATAGGCTCGAAAATCATTTTGGACGCACCTGATGGAACTCCTAGGTGACGTGGGTCATGTCGAATCTCACTTTGTTCTATTTGGAGACAATGTTAGTGTCGGTGCAAGATAGGTGCATGGTTTGCGCTAGACGTACCATAGGCTCTGAAATCATTTCGGACACACTCTTTGGTACCACTAGGTGATGAGGCTCAAGTGGAAGCTCGTTTTGGTCTGTTTGGAGATAGTGCTAATGTTGATGCAACATAGTTGTGCGGTTTGCATTGAACATATCATAGGCTCGAAAATTATTTTGGATGCACCTGATGGAACTCCTAGGTGACGTGGGTCAAGTGGAATCTCGCTTCTTTCTATTTGGAGACAGTGTTAGTGTCGGTGCAAGATAGGTGCATGGTTTGCACTAGACGTACCATAGGCTCAGAAATTATTTTGGACGCACTCTATGGTACCACTAGGTGACGTTGCTCAAGTGGAAGCTCGTTTTAGCCTTTCGTATATAGAGCTAATCTTGATGCAAGATGGGTGCACAGTTTGCGTCGAACGTACCATGGGCTCAGAAATCATTTTGGAAGCACCCAATGGAACTCCAAGGTGATGTGGGTCAAGTGGAATCTCGCTTCTTTCCGTTTGGAGATAGTGTTAGTGTCGATGCAAGATAGGTGCATGGTTTGCACTAGACGTACCATACCTCAGAAATCATTTTGGACGCACTCTATGGTACCACTAGGTGACGAGGCTCAAGTGGAAGCTCATTTCGGCCTTTCAGACATAGTGTTAATCTTGACGCAAGATAGGTGCATTGTTTGTGTCGAACGTACCATAGGCTCAGAAATCATTTTGGATGCAACAGATGGAACTCCTATGTGATGTGGGTCATGTGGAATCTCACTTCTTTCCATTTGGAGACAGTGTTAGTATCAATGCAAAATAGGTGCATGGTTTGCGCTAGACTTACCATAGGCTCTGAAATTGTTTTGGATGCACACGATGGTACCACTAGGTGACGAGGCTCAAGTGGAAGCTCGTTTCGGCCTTTTGGACATAGAGCTAATCTTGATGCCAAATAGGTGCATGGTTTGCGTCAAACGTACTGTTGGCTCAAAAATCATTTTGGAAGCACCTGATGGAACTCCTAGGTGACGTGGGTCATGTGGAATCTCACTTCGTTCTGTTTGGAGACAATGTTATTATCGGTGAAAGATAGGTGCATGGTTTGTGCTAGACGTACCATAGGCTTAGAAATCATTTCGGACGCACTCGATGGTACCAATAGGTGATGAGGCTAAAGTGGAAGCTCAGTTCGGTCCGTTTGGAGATAGTGCTAAGTTGATGCTAGATAGTTACACGGTTTGCATCGAACATATCATAGGCTCGAAAATCATTTTGGACGCACCCGAAGGAACTCCTAGGTGACGTGGGTCAAGTGGAATCTCACTTCTTTCCATTTGGAGATAGTGTTAGTGTCGGTGCAAGATAGGTGCTTGGTTTGCACTAGACGTACCATAGGGTCAGAAATCATTTTGGACACACTCTATGGTACTAGTAGGTGACATGGCTCAAGTGGAAGCTTGTTTTGGCCTTTCAGACATAGAGCTATTCTTGACGCAAGATGGGTGCACAGTTTGCGTCGAATGTACCATGGTCTCGGAAATTATTTTGGAAGCACCTGATGGAACTCCTAGGTGATGTGGGTCAAGTGGAATCTCGCTTCTTTTTATTTGGAGACAGTGTTAGTGTTGGTGCAAGATAGGTGCATGGTTTGCGCTAGATGTGCCAAAGGCTTACAAAATCATTTTGGGCGCACTCTATGGTACCAGTAGGTGACGAGGCTCAAGTGGAAGCTCGTTTCGGCCTTTCGGACATCAAGGTAATCTTGACGCAAGATAGGGGCACGGTTTGCGTTGAATGTACCATAGGCTCGGAAATCATTTTGGAGGCACCTGATGGAACTCTTAGGTGACGTGGGTCCTGTGGAATCTCGCTTCTTTCCGTTTGGAGACAATGGTAGTGTCGGTGCAAGATAGGTGCATGGTTTGCGCTAGACGTACCATAGGCTAAGAAATCATTTTGGACACACTCGATGGTACCACTAGGTGACGAGGCTCAAGTGGAAGCTTGTTTCGGCCTTTTAGACATAGAGCTAATCTTGACACCAGATAGGTGCACGGTTTGTGTCAAACATACCATAGGCTCGAAAATCATTTTGGATGCACCAGATGGAACTCCTAGGTGATGAGGCTCAAGTGAAAGCTCGCTCCATTTGGAGATAGTGCTAATGTTGATGCAAGAGAGGTACAAAGTTTGCGTCAAAAGTATCATAGGCTCGAAAATCAATTTGGACGCACCCAATGGAACTCCTAGGTGACGTGGGACACGTGGAATCTCACTTCTTTCCATTTTTGCGCTAGATAGGTGCATTGTTTGCGCTAGACGTCCCATAGACTTAGAAATCATTTTGGACGCACTTGATGGTACCACTAGGTGACGAGGCTCAAGTGGAAGCTTGTTTTGGCCTTTCAGACATAGAGCTAATCTTGACGCCAGATAGGTGCACGGTTTGCGTCGATCGTACCATAGGCTCAAAAATCATTTTGGATGCACCTGATGGAACTCCTAGGTGACGTGGGTCATGTGGAATTTCTCTTCTATCTGTTTGGAGACAGTGTTAGTGTCTGTGCAAGATAGGTGCATGGTTTGTGCTAGACATAACATAGGTTTAGAAATCATTTTGGATGCACCTGATGGTACCACTAGGTGACAAGGCTCAAGTGGAAGCTCGTTCTGACCTTTCGGACATAGAGGTAATCTTAACGCAAGATAGGTCCACGGTTTGCGTCGAACGTACCATAGGCTTAGAAATCATTTTGGAGGCACCTGATGAAACTCCTAGGTGACGTGGGTCATGTGGAATCTCGCTTCGTTCCGTTTGGAGACAGTGTTAGTGTCGGTGCAAGATAGGTGCATGGTTTGCGCTAGACGTACCATAGGCTGAGAAATCATTTTGGACGCACCCGATGGTACCACTAGGTGACGAGGTTCAAGTGGAAGCTCGTTTCGGTCCATTTGGAGATAGTGCTAATCTTGACGCAAGATAGGTGCATGGTTTGCGTCGAACATACCATAGGATGGGAAATCATTTTGGACGCACCTGATGGAACTCCCAGGTGACGTGGGTCATGTGGAACCTAACTTCTTTCCTTATGGAGACAGTTTTAGTGTCGATGTAAGTTAGGTGCATGGTTTGCATCAAATGTACCATCAGCTCAGAAATCATTTTGGATGCACCTGATGATACTCCTAGGTGACGAGGCTCAAGTGAAAGCTCATTTCGGTCTATTTGGAGATAGTGCAAATCTTGACGCAAGATAAGTGCACGGTTTGCGTCGAACGTACCATAGGCTTGAACATCATTTTGGACGCACCTGATGGAACTCCTAGGTGACGTGGGTCATGTGGAATTTCTCTTCTATCTGTTTGGAGATAGTGTTAGTGTCTATGCAAGATAGATGCATGGTTTGTGCTAGACGTAACATAGGTTCAGAAATCATTTTAGACGCACCTGATGGTACCACTAGGTGATGAGGCTCAAGTGGAAGCTCGTTTTGGTCCGTTTGGAGATAGGGCTAGTCTTGACGCCAGATAGGTGCACAGTTTGCATCAAACGTACCATAGGCTCAAAAATCATTTTGGACGCACCTGATGGAACTCCTATGTGACGTGGGTCATGTGGAATCTCACTTCATTCTATTTGGAGACAATGTTAGTGTTAGTGCAAGATAGGTGCATGGTTTGCGCTAGATGTACCATAGGCTCAGAAATCATTTCGGGCACACTCGATGGTACCACTAGGTGATGAGGCTCAAGTGGAAGCTCGTTTCGGTCTGTTTGGAGATAGTGCTAATGTTGACACAAGATAGTTGCACGGTTTGCGTTGAACGTATCATAGGCTCGAAAATAATTTTGGATGCACCTGACGGAACTCTTAGGTGATGTGGGTCAACTGGAATCTCGCTTCTTTCCATTTGGAGACAGTGTTAGTGTCGGTGCAAGATAGGTGCATGGTTTGCACAGACATACCATAGGCTCAGAAATCATTTTGGACGCACTCTATGGTACCACTAGGTGACGTGGCTCAAGTGGAAGCTCATTTCGGCCTTTTGGATATAGAGCTAATCTTGACCCAAGATGGGTGCATGGTTTGCGTCGAACATACCATGGGCTCGGAAATCATTTTGGAAGCACCCAATAGAACTCCAAGGTGATGTGGGTCAAGTGGAATCTCGCTTCTTTCCGTTTGGAGATAGTGTTAGTGTCGGTGCAAGATAGGTGCATGGTTTGCACTAGACGTACCATACCTCATAAATCATTTTGGACGCACTCTATGGTACCACTAGGTGACGAGGATCAAGTGGAAGCTTTTTTTGGCCTTTCGGACATAGTGTTAATCTTAACGCAAGATAGGTGCACTGTTTGCGTCAAACGTACCATAGGCTCAGAAATCATTTTGGATGCACCAGATAGAACTTCTATGTGATGTGGGTCATGTGGAATCTCATTTCTTTCCATTTGGAGATAGTGTTAGTGTTAGTGCAAAATAGGTGCATGGTTTACGTTAGACATACCATAGGCTCTGAAATTGTTTTGGACGCACACGATGGTACCACTAGGTGATGAGGCTCAAGTGGAAGCTTGTTTTGGCCTTTTGGACATAGAGCTAATCTTGACGCCAGATAGGTGCATGGTTTGTGTTGAACGTACTGTTGGGTCAAAAATCATTTTGAAAGCACCTGATGGAACTCCTAGGTGACGTGGGTCATGTGGAATCTCACTTCGTTCCATTTGGAGACAATGTTATTGTCGGAGCAAGATAGGTGCATGGTTTGCGCTAGACATAGCATAGGCTCAGAAATCATTTCGGATGCACTCGATGGTACCAATAGGTGATGAGGCTAAAGTGGAAGCTTGTTTCGGTCTGTTTGGAGATAGTGCTAATGTTGACACCAGATAGTTGCACGGTTTGCATCGAACATATCATAGGCTCGAAAATCATTTTGGACGCACCCGATGGAACTCCTAGGTGACGTGGGTCAAGTGGAATCTTGCTTCTTTCCGTTTGGAGATAGTGTTAGTGTCGGTGCAAGATAGGTGCTTGGTTTGCACTAGATGTACCATCGGCTCAGAAATCATTTTGGACGCACTCTATGGTACCAGTAGGTGATGTGGCTCAAGTGGAAGCTTGTTTTGGCCTTTCGAACATAGAGCTATTCTTGACGCAAGATGGGTGCATGGTTTGCGTTGAATGTACCATGGGCTCGGAAATTATTTTGGAAGCACCCGATGGAACTCCTAGGTGACATGGGTCAAGTGGAATCTCGCTTCTTTCTATTTGGAGACAGTGTTAGTGTTGGTGCAAGATAGGTGCATGGTTTGCGCTAGATGTACCAAAGGCTTACCAATCATTTTGGGCGCACTCTATGGTACTAGTAGGTGACGAGGCACAAGTGGAAGCTCGTTTTGGCCTTTCGGACATCGAGGTAATCTTGACGCAAGATAGGGGCACGGTTTGCGTCGAACGTACCATAGGCTCAAAAATCATTTTGGAGGCACCCGATGGAACTCCTAGGTGACGTGGGTCATGTGGAATCTCGCTTCTTTCCGTTTGGAGACAATGGTAGTGTTGGTGCAAGATAGGTGCGTGGTTTGCGCTAGACGTACCATACGCTAAGAAATCATTTTGGATGCATTCAATGGTACCACTAGGTGATGAGGCTCAAGTGGAAGCTCGTTTCAGCCTTTTAGACATAAAGCTAATCTTGACACCAAATAGGTGCACGGTTTGCGTCAAACATACCATAGGCTCAAAAATCATTTTGGACGCACCAGATGGAACTCCTAGGTGATGAGGCTCAAGTGAAAGCTTGGTCCATTTGGAGATAGTGCTAATGTTGACGCAAGATAGGTGCAAGGTTTGCGTCAAAAGTATCATAGGCTTGAAAATCAATTTGGATGCACCCAATAGAACTCGTAGGTGACGTGGGACATGTGGAATCTCACTTCTTTCCGTTTGGAGACAGTGTTAGTGTTGGTGCAATATAGGTGCATTGTTTGCGCTAGATGTACCATTGACTTAGAAATCGTTTTGGACGCACTCGATGGTACCACTAGGTGACGAGGCTCAAGTGGAAGCTCGTTTCGGCCTTTTGGACATAGAGCTAATCTTGACGCCAGATAGGTGCACGGTTTGCGTCGATCGTACCATAGGCTCAAAAATCATTTTGGACGCATCTGATGGAACTCCTTGGAGATGTGGGTCATGTGGAATTTCTCTTCTATCTATCTAGAGATAGTGTTATTGTCTGTGCAAGATAGGTGCATAGTTTGTGCTAGATGTAACATAGGTTCAGAAATTGTTTTGGACGCACCTGATGGTACCACTAGGTGACGAGGCTCAAGTGGAAGCTCGTTTTGACCTTTCGGACATAGAGGTAATCTTGAGGCCAGATAGGTGCACGGTTTGCGTCGAACGTACCATAGACTCAAAAATCATTTTGGACGCGCCTGATGGAACTCCTAGGTGACGTGGGTCATGTGGAATCTCACTTCGTTCTGTTTGGAGACAATGTTAGTGTCGCTGCAAGATAGGTGTATGGTTTGCGCTAGACGTACCATAGGATCAGAAATCATTTCGAATGCACTCGATGGTACCACTAGGTGATGAGGCTCAAGTGGAAGCTCGTTTCGGTCCGTTTGGAGATAGTGCTAATGTTGACGCAAGATAGTTGCACGGTTTGCGTTGAATGTATCATAGGCTCGAAAATCATTTTGGATGCACCTGATAGAACTCATAGGTGACATGGGTCAAGTGGAATCTCGCTTCTTTCTATTTGGAGATAGTGTTAGTGTCGGTGCAAGATAGGTGCATGGTTTGCACAGATGTACCATAGGCTCAGAAATCATTTTGGACATACTCTATGGTACCACTAGGTGACATGGCTCAAGTGGAAGCTCATTTCGGCCTTTCAGATATAGAGCTAATCTTGACGCAAGATGGGTGCACGGTTTGCGTCGAACATACCATGGGCTCGGAAATTATTTTGGAAGCACCCAATGGAACTCCAAGGTGATGTGGGTCAAGTGGAATCTCACTTCTTTCTGTTTGGAGATAGTGTTAGTGTTGGTGCATGGTTTGCACTAGACGTACCATACCTCAGAAATCATTTTGGACGCACTCTATGGTACCACTAGGTGACGAGGCTCAATGTAACACCTTAGGTGTTAGCCTTGCATAACTTGACTTGCATAACATGAGCATGAGCATCAAGCATTCATAAACAAGCATTTACAATTGAAACATTGATTGAAACATCTGCAACATTTGCTTGTTATCGCATGTTTCCTTGAACATATGCAACTTTTCTCATTATTTCATGTCTCCATGTGTATAAGCATATGATCATGAGTGTATACATGTAGATGGTTGATATGAGTCACAAAAATATATTGGCAATACTTAGGTTAGCAAATGGAACATGGTTCATGAATGTCACTTCCCATGATCAAGCCCTTAAGTCATGTTTCATGTGATTACACTAAATAGCTCTATGAGTGACTAATACATGAAATGGTTGTATGACCTTGCAATTAGCCTAAACATGTTTAGAGTATCATTATGAACAACTTTGATATTCATGGTTAGGGGTAATTAGGTCATTAAGCCATGATTTGAAGTGTATTATCATTTAAATGTGACATGTTTGACCAAGTTTGAACTAGGTGTTAGAGACCTTGCATGGAGATGGTCACTAAAGCAAAGTTGTAGTATTTGACATAAGGAACAACTTTTATTTTTGGGTCATTGAATGATTCAGCTCCTAACATGTTTGAAATTGGCTCACAAGAATCATCAAAACAAACATTTCAACACTTATGAATTTTTTCTAAGTCGTTGTTCATTGACAGACTGACAGGCTAACATTGGGGATGACATTACTCAGTGTTGGTTGCAAATTACAGCATGATTCCTTAACAAAAGTTGTAGCTGGTACATAGGACTACACAAGTCATGTAGATCGTTTGCACTTTGGAGCTTTGGTTCAGCAGATAATTCACCGTCAAAACACATCGTCACGCACTACATCACGTCACTGAATGGACTGAATAGGTGATTCAGTGGCTGACCACCGGCAAGCTTCGCGCGCCGCGTGAAGCCAACGGCCAGCCATGCATCACCGGTGCCTCACCGTGTTAACATCGCCCGCACCTGCCCGCACTCAGCCACGCCCTCATTTTCCCATGTCGCCTCCTCCTTCGTCGCTCGTAGTGCCCGCAGCAGTAGCGCCGCTCACCGCCATCGCCGTTGCCAGTCACCGGCTGGCCTAGCCGCTTCTCCATCACCACAACAGCACCACCGCCACCCCAGCAACCCACTGCTTCTCCCAGCGCCCGCTAAAAAGGCTCGGTAAGCCGCAGCGCCACGCGCAAGCTCACCGAAGCTCTCCTACTACCTCTGTCGCCGTGGTCAGACCTAACCCGACCACTGCAGGCCATGATAGAGCGCTAGATAGGTTCACCGTAGTTCAGTTATGCTCGTTCGAGCTCTAGGTCGAGTCGCCGTGGCTTCCACCGGCGTCTCACTGTCGTCCCATGCCACCACCCCGCCATTGACGTCGCCGTAGTCGCTAGCTCCGATGAGAGGTCCCACCAAATAGTCCAATCGACGCGTTAGGTCGTGGGGATCACGTAGTGAAGATGTCACTGCCGGCGAGTTCGCTGTCGGTGAGCTCTAGCCGCACCAGTAGAGTAGCGCTGCCTGCTCTGTTCTTGTCTCAATGACGTGTGGGGTCCCCTGTCAGCGGGTCCCACTGGTCAGCGACAGCCGTATTGAAAGCTAGTTCATTTTGAATTCAGATTTCATGTGTTTTGTGATTTTTAGATCTCTAGTTTGGTAGCTTCAAAATTTGTGCAATAAATTTGGTAGTGTTCCTTAGGAAGTGTAGTATTTAAGAAAAATATGATCTTGACACTTACAGTAGAAATTTTGGAAGATTTAAATGGAAATTTGAAATGTGTTTTTGAATGCATGCAAATTTGTTTATTTTATATCTAGAGTTCCTATGCTCCAAAAATAATGAAATTTTTGTGGTAAGCTATTCTTGTCATGTATGAGCTCTGGTAAAAAATTGAGAATCAGTGCATGTGTAGATTTATAGTTATAGATTTTTCTTTTATAAATAGTTAATCCTTGTATGAATTTTTATAAATTATTTATGAATCCAAAGTTCATGAAATTTGTTGGGGGTAATCATAGTACCATAAGGATGCTAAGAAAAATAGGAATTCTGTTGCTTGACACTTTGCACTAGGGTTTTCTATTTATGCTATTTTAAGCATTTATGCTTTGTCTTTTTCCGTATAGAGTGTTTTACTAAATAAAATAGCATGAAACTTTTACAGTAGTCTTTTGGTAGCATTAGTAAGGCACTGTAAATTTTTAAGAATTTATGATGCACATTTGATATATATTTATTATTTAACCTATGTATGTAAATAAAATAATAAAGGCATATAAAGAAATATTTTGGGCTTCATCGTTATATTTCTTGGATGTATTTGGTATGCTTAAACTATGGGTATTGTCGAAGTAATAGATGCATTGTCGAAGTAATAGATGCATTTGGATAATTAGAACTCCAGTTATGAGTAAAATAAGTAGCTGCTGTTCGTCAAGTAATAGATGCATTGTCGAAGTAATTAGTTACATAATCAAGAAGAGATATGCACCTACTCAGTAGAACATGATGCGCTTGTTAACATATATGCATTCACAATATCTTATGCCATATTCATGCATCTAGGATCAGAGGAAGAAATAATGTTGTTGGAATTCAACAAGGTAGAGGAAGGGGACCAGCAGGAGAATCCTCAAGTCGCAGCTCCCGAAGGCATGGAGCAGAATCCTAAAGAGCTTCTAGAGTGTCCTGACCACCGCCCCACTTCCTTTCTGCGAGGCAAGCCCCGGAGCATTCTAAGTCTCCTAGTATTTTACAAATGATTACTTAAGTACTTATGATTGATGCATTAGGTTATAAGAGTTGAATGGAACCACTCGAAGCATATACATTCCTTGTCCAGATATTACACCTTTAACCGGTATAGGTCCAGAATCGAATATATGCTTAGCCATGCTTAGACCGGTAGAAGTCGAGTGATGTCCTGTCACCTATGAGATATAGGGGGATATCAGAGCACGGTTGGCTATATTTGCTATCATGGAATAGAACCATGGGGTAAAAGAAAATCGAGACCGGGCGGGATGTCGATAGAGAAGCAACAAGACATGGAGGTCTTGGGTGTGGATCTATCCCCATCTATGTCGATTAAGGACCATACCGTTGTTGGTGCTTCTGACAAGATTGAACGCATGCCTCTCACTTAGCTGGCCGGATAACTCGTTCCGACTGTGAAGCCAAGTAGCTCAACTTAGGCCGGGACCCGTTCTATTGTGCGCTCCTTCCGAGGGACGATCAGACTAAGCCCAAGGGCAGGCTAGGCCTGAATGTCCTGGCATCTGGTGTCCCAGATTGTGTGGCGTGGTACGGACCCACGAAATGTGGACCTGAGTTGTACCAAAGGTGACCTAAGGCTGCCTTCGTGCAGTATGCCTGGGTTTGTGTTAGGAATAAATTCCTAGCTAGTTGAAATCGATTCGAATCACCTGTCTCTCCTGGATAGTGAGAAACTTGGCTAGTCCCAACATCGTAGTAACAGTGTTATGGAACATGATGGTTCGAATGAATATGGAAGTACAATACCTGCTATGGTTACTATTGTATGCTTTTAAATTGATATACCACATGTTTGGCATAGGATAGTTGCTAATCTAGAGATGGATAGTTATAAATAATTGATAAAGGAATCCTAATTGTACAACTAAGTCAATTGCCTTTATGCAAAATGTTGTTAAGCTATCTCCACTTATACAGCCTTGCATAATCCTTGGAGTCATTTTATTTCTGGTTTATGATGGGTAAGTCTAGCTGAGTACCTTCTCGTACTCAGGGTTTTATTTTCCATTATTGCAGATGGCACTGTGTATCATGGTTATTGCAAGAGTTGCTTCTATCCCACCGTGGATGAGGAGTAAGCCTTGGGTAGGCTTCTTTATTAATCCCTATCTTTGCTTTTATGGACCGTGATCCTACTTGGCACTGTATCAAACTATGTTGGAAACTTTATTTTCGAACTGAATTGCTTCCGCTTTATCTATCAAACTCGGTTTGTAATAACTTTTATTCATACTCTAATGACAAAATATATCTATGAACTTTATGTAATATGTGGCATGTATGTTGAATCATCTACGATCTTGGTTGTTGTAAATCATTTATCGAGACCCGTTGTGGTACTCGACAGACTATCGGGTTTATATGGGTTCAAGTATGACAGTGTGACCGCTTGTGGGCTGCCATTGTACTTGTACTCTTATAAATTGGTCGGTTCTGCGATAGCTGGTATCAGAGCAAGATTCAATGTTAATTATCACATGTGTATTTAAAACAAAAGTTTTTGTTTTCCAAAAACCCTTCTCTAGCAACTAATAGTTATATTAATAGGTATTTGAAATCTAAAGTGTGCCAATGATCACTTTCCTTATGCCCAAATTAAGGACTATTAGGTGGCTATTTAAGTACTAACATGGGGGTTTTTACTTCGTCGTCCATACGGCGTGCTATTGTATGGATGTCATTCACTTGAATGGTAATGTATGGATCAACTGCCTCTACGCCAAGGTAAGATGATGAGAGTATGACCGCAAGATGTGAGTGTAACACCTCTAGTGTTTTGACCTAGTACTAAAATTTGACATGTCATCATATGCATTGCAAAGCATTCATATAGTATAAAGTTTTGAATGCATTCACTAAATAAGGTTTATTTCATAATGTTGTTATTTCATGTGATGTGATTCAAAACCCTAAATAAAGATCATGACTACAAGGGTCAAAATTCATGTGATCATGTGAGGTCATGTGTCATTTGACTTAAATAACCCTAATGGGCCATGTTACTGGTCAAAAATCAAAATTTAAGTAAAAGGAAGACAAATCAAATTTGAATTCATATTCAAATTGTAAAAGTCCTTTTTGCCCCTTTTGACTAATTCAAAATCCATGTAGAATTTGGGGTAGAGGCAAAAAGCAAAGTTAGAGGTTATTTTATGTGGATCAACTTTGGTATTCAAAGTTTTTCAAGTTTACATATAAAATTTGGAGTAATTTTGAAATCATTCAAGTGCTCAAATGCACCCCAAATTTAAATTTCAAAATGGAGGCAGAATTTGAAAATGTTCCTAGAAGCAAAGTTGTAGAGTTTGAAAAATTGAACAACTTTCATTTTTGGAGATTTTCAACTTCTTTAGAAAAATTGTGAGTAATTTGAAAAATGGACGCAGTGGCAATTTTGTAATTATTTCAAAATTCAAAATCTAACCGGAACAGGACGCCACCGCCACCGAAGCTGCGTGCTGCCGACCTTCTTCGCCGCTTTCACGCGTGGTGACACGCTGCCATCACCGTGGCATCTTCGTCGTATGCTGTCGAAGCCTAGACGAGCTCCTCCTGGCTATAAATAGTCGTATCGTAGTCGTCCCTCTCTTCCTTTCCTGCCTCTACTCGCCGCCGACGACCTCACTGCGCTCGCTGAAATTCGCCGCCGTCGTAGCATCCTAAGTCAGTAGCATCCGCTAGTAGCTCCACCTCGTCTTTTTGCTCCTCCCAAGCCTGATCGTGGCTGCTCCTAGGCAGTCCAGCGCCACCACGCGACGTCGTCTTCTTCGGAGCCGGCCAAAGCTCCGCCGCGACCCACCTCGCCGTGGCTAGGTCGATTCAGTACGCCTCCGTCTGCACCAAGTACACCCTCGTGATCACGATGAGCTCCTGAGCATGATGCTCGCTCTTCTTTTGACTCTATTGCACCATAGCCATAGCTACTGTCGACCGCCGTCGAGTCCGAGTCAGCCATGGCCGGCGTAGGGTTCCATCTGGTGTGCCTAGTTGCTGTTCTGAGGGTTGGGTTAGATTCACGACATGGTGTAGATCACGTTGGTGCAGCCCATCTCACCGGAGAATCACCGCCAACGTGTTTTACCTGATCAGAACTGACCACTGCTACTGTGCGTTTGCTTTGAGTCACTGACAGTGGGGCCTGGCTGTCAGTGCGAGTGAGGAAGAAGAACAGTGCAATTTTGTATTTTCTGAAATTGTGAATAGTGCTAAAACTTTGGGAATTTGTAGGAAATTCTTCATAGCTCCAAAAATTCTGAAATTTTGTGTGTAGCTTCTGTACATGTTCTAGTATGGTTTAAAAATTTGAAACTTGAAATTTGAATAAATTTTTAATGTTCAAATATTCAGTCCATTAATTGATAAATGCAATTTCCATGATTTTTGTAGGTCACTGTATAATTCGAAAAATTATGAAATTTGTTTTGGTACACTAATTTGTCCTAAGGAAGCTTACATAAAATTTTTAGGTCATTTGGAACAAGTTCATTTTTGGGCTTAATTCCAAATTAATCCAAAAAAATAAATAAAGACAAACCCTAAGTGTTTGATTAGTGTTGGATCTTGTTTTGGCCATGTTTTGTGACTAGTAGGGTTTCAAGATGCATTTGGTCAAGTCACATGTGTGGTTCTTGATGGTAGGATTGCAAGTTGGTTTTGTTGGCTTACAACTGTACCGTAAAATAAAATCCTTTATAGGGTGTTTTTTTTACACTTCATGTACCGTGAAAGCATCATGTTTATATTATCATCATGTTAAAGCATATGTTATCATTTCGTGTAGAACCCGAGAATGAAACAATTCTAGTTGAGCAAGTTCTAGAAGAATCCCCGGTTGTCATGGGATTCGATAATTATGGTACTGATCCGGAACCCGAGATCGTCAACGAAGGCAAGCCTCGGTTTATGCATTAAACCATTACCTTGTTACTTTGAAAAGTTTATCACCTATGTTACTCATTGCATTAAGTTGATTAATTCAAATGTTACCTACTTGATGCATTACCTCCCTTGATAATTGTTTACCATCCTTGAAGATGTTTTCATTTACAAAGGCGTAGAATGCTTAGTATGCTTTATGGTAGGATTTCTAAGTAAAAGTTTCGATATATTTAAAGATGGCATACTAGGCCAAAGAAAGAAAGAAGGTTGAATGACTAGAGACTAGTCAGGTGACTTACCTTGAATTTTTGGGTAATGTTGCCGGCTATGTCGCTTAAAGGCCACTCATTGTGGATCTTCTGAATGAGACACTTTGTAGTACTGGTCACATACTCCGGTAAGCCTACTTCGGCTAATCCGATGCTAAGACGAATGCCCACGCACTGGGAGTGGAGAGATGGCAGGGAGTAGCGTGTACCCTTGTGGCTAGAATGTGGCCGGATTTGAGGTGTGCTGTGCTCTCGGGTGGCGTGGAGACGGCTTAGTATAGGAGGATCCTGGTAGCGAGGTTGACATATGCAAGATTAAGTTCTACATATGTCATGTGATAAGGAATCCCCAGCTGGGACTTGAATCAATTTGAATTGCCAGTGCTCCACGGATATGGAGACTCATTTCATTACAGAAGCAATGTAGGACTGGTGAATTACTAAAATATGAGAAAAGAATGGAATGGAAAGGAATGGAATATGGGGAATATATATATTTAGTCAAGATAATGAACTAAAATGACTTAGGGGTAAAACTTAAAAATAGAATGAAGAATAGTAAGCTTTTGGCAAAGAACTTTTGAATCTTGCTACAACCTTACCTTGCCCCAACCCCTGCATCTCTAAAGTCTTACACCCCCCGTTACGTCAGGTTAGTCTTGTTGAGTACCTTTATACTCAGGGTTTGTTAACCCTTGTTGCTAGGTGAGTCGCATGCGTAGGCTTGTTTTGGTCCCTGCTGCATGTCTATGTTTGAAGTCAATGACGATGAGGAGTGATGAATGGCCTTTGGACAAGGCACTAGTTTGTATGATAAATAAAGTTAATGTAATATTATACCGCTACTATGGTTGTATGACACTTATGGTATTGTAAGTTTGAAAACAACTGGTTTGTAACTATGTTATCTTAAGACTTCTGCTATCTTTTACTCTAGTATATATTTGAATAAACTGTTGTAATCTATAATGTCTGTGATTGGGATCCTATTTGAAAAGAGAATCGTGGATGATTTGGGTTTCCTGAGGACACCCGACAGACCTGTTGAGTTGTTCGGAACTTATGAACGCTATCCGAGGTCTGATAAGACAACGATAGGTGCACGTGGGCCCGATTTCTTAGGAGGTTCTGCCATAGCTGGTATTAGAGCAGTTCCCATCTAAGATCATTGTAGGTTATTTTGGAAAACCTTCAAAATGATTTGGATCAATGAAAGTAAACTCGATATTTTAAAGTTCAAATTTCTTTCTTCTTACCTTTGATCTAGCCTCAATCCTGTCTTATTTGAAAGTTTGTGGCGGATAATATGATTAGGTTTGTCCTATGTATTAAAAATCTAGTACTTATGATTATATAAATCTTTTGTACTTAGATTCGTAAGATCGATTCATGCATCATGCTTGAGCACTTTGCATAAATAATTCCCCTTAATAGTGGTTGGGTAAGTAATGTCAATCCCATTCTTGCTAACCTTCGTTATCCTCAAGCTATTCTTATAGTCCTACCTTAAATCCTATAGGCTATGGCAAAGACCAAGAAAACCGCACGCAAGTCCACCGGACCTCATGGAGTCCCTCGTCACCAATTGGCACCAAGAAACCACGAGCTTGGTGAGGGAAGTTCCAAGAACCTAGGAGAGGAAGGATCTTCAAGCAACCCCGCCAACATCGAGAACCTTAACAAGGAGCTCAACACTCTTCATCAAGCTCATGCCAAAGATCAAGAGGAGTTGGCAGAAATGCAAAGGGGCATCACCATGACCATGGAACTATGGAATGAAGCCTGGACATGAGAGGATGCGGCCAATGAACACGTCCATGAGTTGGAGTTCTACGTGGAAGATCTAGAGATGGACAATGCCATTCTTCATGAGAATGTCCACCTGCTGTACGCTCAACTTCATCACCTCATGGGGATGGTGAAGTTACCAATGAAGAAATGATTGTAGCTCCAGGAGAAGTCAAGAATGAAGAAGAGGAGGAGGATCCTGAGGAGTTGGTGTACTTCTCAAATGAAGATGAGGTTTCATCCGATATGGGCACGGATGCCGAAGACTGAGAGCTTGGAGTAGAAGTAGTTCCTTTACTGCTTTCCTAGAAAACCAGGGTTGTCTTGTGGCATACAAGACATGTAATATAAATAAGGACCCTTTGTAGCATGAAACCTTTTAAATGCTTTCAATAAAGAATAATGTAAGTAAATGTGTTTCTCTAACAGATGCCTCGTCCTATCACCCGAACTGGTGCTAGTGGCTTGCACGACGATGATGAGTGCCCAAATCCTCCACCAATGCCTTCGACTATGGCAGATGCCATAGTCCACACTCGTCAACGCAATGGTAGAGAATGCTAGGCTATTAAGGGAATTGGAGTAGAACCAGCAGGCACCATACCCTAATCATGGCCGTCGTAATGGAAATGACGAGTCAACCTATGTGGATTTTACTGACATATGTCCTGCCTGTGTTCTCTAAGGCAGACAAACCTCTAGAAGCTAATGATTGGCTTAGGACAATAGAGCTAAAGTTTGAGCTGATTCACTGTACTGAGGTTCAGAAACCAAGGTTTGCGGCACAGCAACTCCGAGGAGCTGCTGGTGCCTGGTGGGCAAATTTGGTAGCAGTATAGCCCGCTGGTCACCAAATCAACTAGAGGGAGTTCAAGGATGCCTTTAGGGCACACTATATTCCAGACGGTGTGATGACCATGAAGTTAGAAGAGTTCTTGGCTCTTAAGCAAGGGGAGCACCCAGTGATGCATTATGTTGGGCGTTTTAACCACCTATCGTAGTATGCTATTGAGTATGTGAATACTGACAGGAAGAAAAAGAATCATTTTCTTAGAGGCCAGAACACTAAACTTCAGACCATGATGACAACTTGTGGTAACGCAACTTACCACGAGACAATCAACATTGCTATCGCTTCAGAGGAGAATTACCGCCGACACAAGGAGGCGAAGAAGAAGAAAATATTTGCTTCCAGATCGTCAAGTGGAAAGCGTCAGAAGATCGTATACCATCCTCAGAATCATGGCTGTGCACCATTCTACCCACAACAAGGCCAAAGCAGGCAACAAATCTTCATTCGCCCTGCAACTAATACGCCTTATACTCATCAAGCACTACAACAGCAAAATAATACAAATAATGCAAACCGCAATGCTACTCCCCAGAATCACAATTTTCCATGCTATAATTGTGGTAAACCTGGACATTTTTCCTAAGAATGTCCGTATCCTAGGAAGAACAATCCTAATGCACCCAAAGCCCCTATTAATCAAGCTCAGAATCAGTACAAGGGCAATGCTTAGAACAATCAGAAGGGTCAGGCTAAGAAGAAAACTAGAAGGGTCTTATATACTCAAGTGGAATCTATTCTAGAAGGAGAACCAGTAATGATGGGTATGTTTCCCATTACTAAGCATCCTGCAATTACCTTATTTGATTCTGGTGCATCCCAGACATTCATCAATCGTACATTTGTTGTGAAGCATGGGATAGCTATTGGGGAAACAAAAGAACCCTATCATATACAGTCGCCCGGGGGACGAATCTGTACAAGGGAGGTAGTTCAGCATGTACCTATTGATTTGGGAGGTTGTGAGTTCCCTACCAATATGCTAATATTAAAGGATCAAGATATAGATGTGATCCTTGGTATGAATTGGTTAACTCAACACGGGGCTATCATAGATGTCCTACGTAGAACCATAAGGGTAAATGCACCTAGCAGCAAAGCCCAACTTCTCATCCAACTTCCCTTTCCTAAGAGTACAGTGGGAACAGTCTTTGCAACTATTGTTGAAGGAGCCGAGAAAATTTCAGTGGTATGTGAGTTTACGGATGTCTTTCCCGATGATCTGCTTGGTCTGCCACCAGACCGAGATGTAGAGTTTAGAATTGATCTGAAACTAGGGACAACACTAGTGTCCAGAAGAGCATATAGGATGCCACCCAAAGAACTAGCAGAACTAAAAATGCAACTACAAGAGTTGTTAGACAAGGGTTTCATTCAACCCAATTCATCACCTTGGGGATGCCCTGCTATTTTCGTGAAAAAGAAGGACCAAACCTTAAGGTTATGTGTTGACTATCGGCCGTTAAATGAAGTCACCATCAAGAACAAATACCCCTTGCCCTAAATTGATTTGCTTTTTGATCAACTTACGGGAGCTAAGGTATTCTCAAAGATAGACTTAAGATCAGGCTACCACCAAATTAAGATCAGACGTGAAGATGCTGCCGAAGACAACATTTACTACTCGATATGGTCTATATGAGTATCTAGTCATGTCTTTTGGGCTGACCAATGCCCCGGCTCATTTCATGTACCTAATGAACTCAGTTTTTATGCCCGAGTTGGATAAGTTTGTTGTGGTGTTTATTGATGACATTCTTATCTACTCTAAGAGCAAAGAGGAACATGTGGAACATCTCCGTATTATTCTACAAAGATTAAGAGATCACCAATTATATGCCAAATTCAGCAAATGTGCATTTTGGTTGGAGGAAGTACAATTTCTGGGTCATGTACTATCTACTGAAGGTATAGCTGTTGATCTGAGCAAGGTAGAAAAAGTCCTTAATTGGAAAGCACCTACAACTGTTCATCAAGTTCGTAGTTTCCTGGGGTTGGCAGGGTATTACCGTCGGTTTATCCCTGACTTCTCTAGAATTGCAAAACCAATTACTGGATTGCTGAAAAATCAAACTAAGTTTGTATGGTCAACAAAATGTGAAGAGGCCTTTCAGACATTGAAGAAGTTGCTGACAACTGCACCAGTATTAGCACAACCTGATATTGAGAGGCCATTTGATATCTATTGTGATGCATTTGGAATTGGTATTGGCTATGTTCTTATGCAAGAAGGAAGAGTCATAGCGTACGCTTCCAGACAACTCAAGAAGCATGAAGAACATTATCCCACCCATGATCTTGAATTAGCTGCTGTTGTTCATTCACTCAAGATTTGGCGACATTATTTATTGGGCAATATATGTCATATTTATACAGATCACAAAAGTTTGAAATACATCTTCACCCAGTCAGAATTGAATATGAGGCAAAGAAGATGGTTGGAACTTATTAAAGATTATGATTTAGAAGTGCACTATCATCCGGGCAAGGCTAATATGGTTGCCGATGCCCTGAGTCGCAAGAGTCATTGTCATTGTTTGATTGTAGAACCTATGCAATGAACATTGTGTCAATAGATGGAGCATCTGAATTTACAAATCATAGAACAAGGTTCCCTGTCCAATATTCCAGTTGAGTCCATTATCAAAGATCAGATCATTGCTGCTCAATAGAAAAGTAAGGGCATAGCCCATATTAAGGATAAAGTTAGATCTGGGAGACCAACATGTTTCAAGATTGATGAATCAGATGTCGTATGGTTCAAGGATAGATTAGTAGTACCCAAAAATCCTGAGCTATGAAAGCAGATTCTTGATGAAGCTCATTCTATAAGATACTCCATTCATCCGGGTAGCAACAAAATGTATCATGATCTGAGAAAGAGATATTGGTGGACCAAAATGAAAATAGAAATAGCTCAATATGTAGCCAAGTGTGATATTTGTCAGAGAGTCAAAGCGGTTCATACGAAGACTGCAAGTCCATTACATTCATTGCCAGTTCCATCTTGGAAGTGGGAAGATATTTGTATGGACTTCATAGTGGGGTTGCCTAGGACATCTGCAGGCTATAATTCAATATGGGTTATTGTTGATCGCCTAACCAAGATAGCTCATTTCTTACCAGTCAGAGATAAATATCGAGCGGAACAATATGCCAAGCTTTATCTTGATAGAATCTTTAGTCTGCATGGGGCACCCAAGACCATTGTCTCTGATAGAGGGTCATTGTTCGTATCCAAGTCTTGGAAAAGTCTACATGAGTCTTTGGGAACTAAACTTATCCATAGTTCTACTTATCATCCGCAAACAGATGGACAGACTGAAAGGGTAAATCAAATTCTTGAAGATATGTTGAGAGCATGTGTTCTTTCTTTTGGTGCTAAATGGGATGAATGCCTTCCCTTAGCTGAATTCTCGTATAACAATAGCCATCAAGAGAGCATTAAAATGGCACCATTCGAGGCACTGTATGGCCGTAGGTGCCAAACACCTTTAAATTGGTCAGAAGCTGGAGAACGTTGGTTCTTTGGACCGGATGTGGTCAAGGAAGCTAAAGAGAAAGTTAAACTCATACAAGCCAATATGAAGGTAGCTCAATCCCGACAGAAAAGCTATGCTGATAAGAGGAGACGACCACTAGAATTCAAAGTGGGAGATTATGTCTACCTCAAGGTATCACCGATGAAAGGAGTTCATCGTTTTGGGATTCGGGGAAAGTTGGTGCCCTGTTATGTCGGTCCTTTCCAGATCCAACAACGATGTGGACCAGTCACCTATCGCGTCAAGCTACCAGATCACATGTTAGCGGTACATGATATCTTTCATGTATCTCAGTTAAAGAAGTGTCTTCAAGTACCTGACCAAGAAATCGACTTTGGTGATGTAGAACTAGAACCTGATTTGACTTATGCCGAGTACCCCATTAGAGTCTTAGATTAGAAAGATCGAGTCACTCGTAGACGTACAATCAAGTTCTACAAAGTACAATGGAATCAACACACTGAAGATGAAGCTACTCGGGAGTCCGAGGATTACTTAGAAGAGAATTTTCCTGACTTCTTCACTTCTATCTAGTTGCAATACCTTGTCTATATTGTAACTTGTCTCTTTTATCAACGGAATGGAAAACCCCCTCACTCGCCTTTTGAATAAAGTTCAAATGTGTTAGCTTGACACATTTCCTTTTCCATTACTTAGCCTTAAGTTTTAAATCTCGGGATGAGATTTCTTTAAGGGGGAAGGGTTGTAACACCTCTGGTGTTTTGACCTAGTACTAAAATTTGACATGTCATCATATGCATTGCAAAGCATTCATATAGTATAAAGTTTTGAATGCATTCACTAAATAAGGTTTATTTCATAATGTTGTTATTTCATGTGATGTGATTCAAAACCCTAAATAAAGATCATGACTACAAGGGTCAAAATTCATGTGATCATGTGAGGTCATGTGTCATTTGACTTAAATAACCCTAATGGGCCATGCTTACTGGTCAAAAATCAAAATTTAAGTAAAAGGAAGACAAATCAAATTTGAATTCATATTCAAATTATAAGTCCTTTTCGCCCCTTTTGACTAATTCAAAATCCATGTGGAATTTGGGGTAGAGGCAAAAAGCAAAGTTGGAGGTTATTTTATGTGGATCAACTTTGGTATTCAAAGTTTTTCAAGTTTACATATAAAATTTGGAGTAATTTTGAAATCATTCAAGTGCTCAAATGCACCCCAAATTCAAATTTTAAAATGGAGGCAGAATTTGAAAATGTTCCTAGAAGCAAAGTTGTAGAGTTTGAAAAATTGAACAACTCTCATTTTTGGAGATTTTGAACTTCTTTAGAAAAATTATGAGTAATTTGAAAAATGGACGCAGTGGCAGTTCTATAATTATTTCAAAATTCAAAATCTAACCAGAACAGGACGCCACCTGCCACCGAGCTGCTTGCCGCCGACCTTCTTTGCCGCTTTCACGCGTGGTGACACGCTGCCATCGCCATGGCATCTTCGTCGTGTGCTGTCGAAGCCAGACGAGCTCCTCCTGGCTATAAATAGCTGTACCGTCATCGTCCCTCTCTTCCTTTCCTGCCTCTGCTCGCCGACGACGACCTCACTGCGCTCATGAAATTTGCCGCCGTCGTAGCATCCTAAGTGAGTAGCATCCGCCAGCAGCTCCGCCTCGTCTTTCTGCTCCTCCCAAGCCTGATCGTGGTGCTCCTGGCAGTCCGGCGCCACCACGCGACGTCGTCTTCTTTGGAGCCGGCCGAAGCTCCACCGCGACCCACCTCGCCGTGGCCAGGGCGATTCAGTATGCCTCCGTCTGCACCAAGTACACCCTCGTGATCACGGTGAGCTCCTGAGCATGATGCTCGCTCTTCTTTTGACTCTACTGCACCTTAGCCATAGCTACATCGACCGCCGTCGAGTCCGAGTTGCCATGGTCAGCGTAGGGTTACATCTGGTGTGCCTGTTGCTGTTCTGAGGGTTGGGTTAGATTCGCGACATGGTGTAGATCACGTTGGTACAGTCCATCTCACCGGAGAATCACCACCGGCATGTTTTGCCAATCAAAACTGACCATGCCGCCATGCATTTGCTTTGAGTCACTGACAGTGGGGCCTGGCTGTCAGTGCGAGTGAGGAAGAAGAACAGTGCAATTTTGTATTTTCTGAAATTGTGAATAGTGCTAAAACTTTGGGAATTTGTAGGAAATTCTTCATAGCTCCAAAAATTCTAAAATTTTGTGTGTAGCTTTTGTACATGTTCTAGTATGGTTTAAAAATTTGAAACTTGAAATTTGAATAAATTTTTAATGTTCAAATATTCAGTCCATTAATTGATAAATGCAATTTCCATGATTTTTGTAGGTCACTGTATAATTCCAAAAATTATGAAATTTGTTTTGGTACACTAATTTGTCCTAAGGAAGCTTACACAAAATTTTCAGGTCATTTGGAACAAGTTCATTTTTGGGCTTAATTCCAAATTAATTCAAAAACATAAATAAAGACAAACCCTAAGTGTTTGATTAGTGTTGGATCTTGTTTTGGCCATGTTTTGTGACTAGTAGGGTTTCAAGATGCATTTGGTCAAGTCACATGTGTGGTTCTTGATGGTAGGATTGCAAGTTGGTTTTGTTGGCTTGCAACTATACCGTGAAATAAAATCCTTTGCGGGGTGTTTTTTTACACTTCATGTACCGTGAAAGCATCATGTTTACATTATCATCATGTTAAAGCATATGTTATCATTTCATGTAGAACCCAAGAATGAAACGATTCTAGTTGAGCAAGTTCTGGAAGAATCTCCGGTTGTCACGGGATTCGATAATTATGGTACTGATCCGGAACCCGAGATCGTCAACGAAGGCAAGCCCCGGTTTATGCATTAAACCATTACCTTGTTACTTTGAAAAGGTTATCACCTATGTTACTCATTGCATTAAGTTGATTAATTCAAATGTTACCTACTTGATGCATTACCTACCTTGATAATTGTTTACCATCCTTGAAGATGTTTTCATTTACAAAGGCGTAGAATGCTTAGTATGCTTTATGGTAGGATTTCTAAGTAAAAGTTTCGATATATTTAAAGATGGCATACTGGCCAAAGAAAGAAAGAAGGTTGAATGACTATAGACTAGTCGGGTGACTTACCTTGAATTTTTGGGTAATGTTGCCAGCTATGTCGCTTAAAGGCCACTCATTGTGGATCTTCTGAACTGAGACACTTTGTAGTACTGGTCACATACTCCGGTAAGCCTACTTCGGCTAATCCGATGCTAAGATGAATGCCCACGCACTGGGAGTGGAGAGATGGCGGGAGTAGCATGTACCCTTATGGCTGGAATGTGGCCGGATTTGAGGTGTGCTGTGCTCTCGGGTGGCGTGGAGACGGCTTAGTATAGGAGGATCCAGTAGCGAGGTTGACATATGCAAGATTAAGTTCTACATATGTCATGTGATAAGGAATCCCCAGCTAGGACTTGAATCAATTTGAATTGCCGATGCTCCACGGATATGGAGACTCGTTTCATTACAGAAGCAATGTAGGACTGGTGAATTACTAAAATATGAGAAAAGAATGGAATGGAAAGGAATGGAATATGGGGAATATATATATTTAGTCGAGATAATGAACTAAAATGACTTAGGGGTAAAACTTAAAAATAGAATGAAGAATAGTAAGCTTTTGGCAAAGAACTTTTGAATCTTGCTACATCCTTACCTTGCCCCAACCCCTGCATCTCTAAAGTCTTACACCCCCGTTACGTCGGGTTAGTCTTGTTGAGTACCTTTGTACTCAGGGTTTGTTAACCCTTGTTGCAGGTGAGTCACATGCGCAGGCTTGTTTTGGTCCTTGCTGCATGTCTGTGTTTGAAGTCAATGACGATGAGGAGTGATGAATGGCCTTTGGACAAGGCACTAGTTTGTATGATAAATAAAGTTAATGTAATATTATCCTGCTACTATGGTTGTATGACACTTATGGTATTGTAAGTTTGAAAACAACTGGTTTGTAACTATGTTATCTTAAGACTTCCGCTATCTTTTACTCTGGTATATATTTGAATAAACTGTTGTAATCTGCAATGTCTGTAATTGGGATCCTGTTTGAAAAGAGAATCGTGGATGATTTGGGTTTCCCGAGGACACCCGATAGACCTGTTGAGTTGTTGGGAACTCGTGAACGCTATCCGAGGCCTGATAAGACAACGATAGGTGCATGTGGGCCCGATTTCTTAGGAGGTTCTGCCACAGTGAGCGTGCGGTCGGGGAGAGTTAGCTTTGGTACGGCTATGTATGCACGCTTTCATGTGTATATGGTACGTATTTAATTGTGGGTTTAAATTATTGTCGGGTAGCTTGATACGGAAGTATATGTATGGGTATACATATATGGAAGTATTTAAAATTACATTCTGCATATTTCATTATGGGTTTAGGGCTGAAATGAAATTTTATGCAGGTACACTAACAACGAAACGTGTAGCTCGACTAGTTACGATATATATGAGAGAACGTGGGTATGCCACCGTGTCTACCGTTAGAAACAAAAAATTTTCCTAAGTTTGTGAGGACGTACGGAACGAGCATGCATCATGATGATTACCATTCACATAATTCAATTGTTCATCCCCTTATAAAATTCTTACTCGGTTATGTAACTCTTATCCATTATGGCCTTGTCTCACCAAGTGTACATGTTGATGGTACAGATGGCAACACCTGTCAGATGTGAGAATTTCCTGAATGTTTTTGGAACACCTACCCTCTTGTGGAGAGTTCTGCACTTTGCGGGGTACCATGAACTGCCCCAGTATCATTGGATCGAAGAGTATGTGGAAGGACAGCCATGGTATAAGGTGTGGCTCACTATACCAGCCCGCACACAACCGCCCTTTTAGCAGGAGTGGAAGGCAGAATCGGAAGGGAAGACTCCTTGGGAGGCTGCCCAAGTAGTGGCCTTCGAGATGTTAAGTCAAATCTGTCAACAACATGGATATGCACTTACCAGCAGTGCAGCAAGTGTGTTTCTTGGGTGGACCCATCCACCACAAATTGGGAACAACGTAGCCAAAATGCTTTGATCAGAGATCGGGATGAGCGCGTGACTAGCTCTAGTCCTTCCATGAGTGCAATGTTTGCCGTGATGAAGATGTTTTGTGCATGCCAGGACACTAGGGATTTCTAGCAGGAATCATACGCCACCTGCATGGACAAACTCATGAGAGCTGAAGCCACACAAAACAAGCTCAAGAAGTGTGTGCGCAAGCAAAAGAAAGCCGCAAGTAAAGCCCAAAGGGAATCTGACCAAGCTTATGAAGCTTTAGGCGCTCTTTATGCCCAAATGGAACAAGTGGATCAGTAGAGAACAGCAGCTCAAGAAGCTAGAGCTAATGATGAAGCTATACTTGCAGGACTACGGGAGCAGTTGGAAACCACCCGTGCGAAGGTGTCCACAGCTAGACAGTCAGCGTGATGCAGTAGAAAATCGTGTCGCTAACATAAGGATAGAGCGAGATAGGCACCACAACATGAGCCACACTCAGGATCGTGCTGAAAGGAGCCTACTATCAACAGCTTGCACAAGCTCAACTGCAAGTAATGAATCTTCAGCATGAAGTGCACTATTTGAACAACCAGCTAAACCCTATCCTTGATGGGGAAGAGGATGGTCTAGATATGGAAGAGGATGATGATGAGGAGCCTAAGGAAGGAGATGATCCTATCTCTGACCTCGATAGTGATCATGATAAGGATTAGATCGTGTAGTACTTAGTATAAGTACTTAATGTATCATCGTTGGTTATGTAATGGACCTATAGTTTGGATTTAGTGTTGGTGAGTTGAACTATCATGTAATATGGTTATTTGCATGACTATCGCACATTCGGTTAAAACTCTAATTCCAGTTGATCTATCTAAGCTCCTAATTTGGATATTAACATGCTATGAGTCTAATGAGCGATCAAATTGGTGATGTCATGTTGCGAGAATGAATTGTAATGCCTCTGTTTTTATTGTGAATTTGAGAATTTTCTCTAGTAATTTCAGTTTGGCATGATTATGATTCATCTACAATCTTGTGGCATCAACCAATAATCGCTTATTGTTGCAACTTCGCAGATGACGCGCACCCATGCTGGAGCTGGTGGCAGCCAGGATGGCAATAATGATGACTTGCCACCCCCACCGCCGCCGTTCGCTCAGGAGTTCTTTACCCAGTTCTTAGGGAGCCAAAGGACAATGGAAGAAGCTCTGCGCCTCATCACGCAAAACACCGCTCATGGCCATCCACATCAACCAGGGGCCGAGCCAAATCCGCACAGTACATTCAAGGAATTTCTAGATATAAAGCCTCCTATCTTCAAGGTGGCTGAGGAACCACTGCAGGCCGACGAGTGGCTCAACACCATTGAGCAAAAATTTCGTCTGCTGAGGGTCACGGAGCATCTGAAAGCTGAGTATGCTTCTCATCAGCTGCAAGGACCAGCAGGGATCTGGTGGACACATTTCTTGTCATCTCTGCCTGCTAATGCGCGAGTGACCTGGGAATAGTTCAAGCTAGCTTTTAGGGGACATCATATTCCCCCGGGCCTAATGCGCATGAAAGTGGCTGAATTTATGAGGCTCACTCAAGGAACGAAGACCCTCACAGAATATATGCACGCATTCAACAACCTGTCCAGATATGCTCTAGGTTTTGTGGATACTGAAGAGAAAAAGATAGAGAGTTTCAAGCGGGGTCTGGGTACCAAACTGATGAAGACCATGGCCAATTCTAGGTGTGCCACGTACAATGAGTTTATCAGTGATACCTTGACCTAAGAAAACCACAATAACATGCATGCCATTGCTAAGGGTTGCAAGAGGGCATATGAGGCAGGTGCCTCCAGATCTTCACAGTCAAAAGTGCCTATCACAGCTAGGCCATAATTCCGTCCACCTGCACTCAAGTTTAGGCCTCCACCACCTAAAGCTCAGAATAACAGGCCACAGAAACCATTCCATAAGGCATTCACTATTGCCTTACCAAAAGGGACTGGTAGTCAGGGAAGCTCCATAGGACCTAGGAATAATCAGCCATGTTTCAACTGCAACCAAATGGGTCATTGGGCCAAGGAATGCCCCCACCCCAAGAAGAATGGCAACCCAAATCAGAACAATTAGAGGCAGGCGAACACAAGGGCATGTCTGGGATACGTGCATTATACCGCTGTTGAGGAAGTGCCCGCGAGAGAAGTTGTCATGGCTGGTATGTTTCTCGTCAACAAGCATCCCGCTGTTGTTTTATTTGATTCAGGAGCTTCTCATTCATTTATGAGTCAAGCATTTGCATCTAGACATGATCAAGAAATAATTGAAGTAAGAAAAGGGGGTTATAATATAAGTTCAGCAGGGGGTACTATTTCCACCAAAAAGATGGTAAAAAATGTGCTCATCTCTATACAAGGGAGGGAGTACACAACGGATTTGATAATATTGCCCGGGTTATCGATAAGTGTAATCTTAGGCATGAATTGGATGAAGGATCATGGTGTTCTTATTGACACTAGCACCCATACTATTATGTTGAGAGAATCCACGAGAGGGAATGCTTTTCTAGTACCACTCTCCCGCAATTTTGAACTCCAACATTTAGCTTGTGCTATCCAAACCACCACACATCGTGATATCCCAGTGGTTTGTGAGTTTCCAGATGTATTTCTAGAAGAATTACTAGGTCTACCACCAGATAGGGAGGTGGAATTTAAGATTGAGTTAGTGCTAGGTACAGCACCCATATCAAGAAGGCCCTATAGAATGCCACCCAATGAGCTAGCAGAACTTAAGGTTCAATTACAAGATCTATTGGACAAGGGCCTTATCCAACCTAGCTCATCTCCGTGGGGATGTCTAGCCTTGTTTGTGAAAAAGAAGGACAAGTCACTGAGAATGTGTGTAGATTATAGACCACTCAATGCTGTGACCATCAAGAATAAATACCCATTGCCTCGCATCGACATCTTGTTCGATCAGCTAGCGAAGGCAAAGGTATTCTCCAAAATTGACTTGAGATTAGGCTACCATCAAATCAAGATCAGACTAGAGGACATACCTAAAACTACTTTCTCTACTAGGTATGACTTATATGAGTATTTGGTTATGTCTTTCGGACTAACAAATGCTCCAGCCTACTTCATGTACCTGATGAACTCGGTATTCATGCCCGAGCTCAACAAGTTCGTGGTCATGTTTATCGATGATATATTGGTTTATTCAGAAAATGAGTTAGATCATGAAGAGCATCTAAGGATTGTTTTATCCAGATTGAGGGAGCATAAGCTATATGCAAAATTTAGTAAGTGTAAATTTTGGTTGAGCAAAGTACCTTTCTTAGGTCACATCTTATCAAGGGATGGAATCTCTATAGACCCATCTAAAGTACAAGAGGTCATGGATTAGAAAGCCCCAACTTCGGTTCATGAAGTTCGGAGTTTTCTGGGGTTAGCAGGGTATTATCGTTGTTTCATTCCAGATTTCTCAAAGATAGCTAAGCCTATGACCAGGCTACTTCAGAAATATGAGAAGTACAAATGGACACCAGAATGTGAAGCAGCTTTTCACACCCTTAGAACTTTGTTGACTACAGCACCTGTGCTAGCACAACCAGACATTGAAAAGTCGTTTGATGTATTTTGTGATGCATCGGGAATAGGTTTGGGATGTGTGCTTATGCAAGAAGGAAGAGTTATTGCATATGCTTCTCGGCAATTGAGAAAGCATGAAGTCAACTACCCTACACATGATTTAGAACTTGCAGCAGTTGTTCATGCATTAAAGATATGGAGACATTATTTGTTGGGCAATGTATGTCATATATATACTGACCACAAAAGTCTCAAGTATATCTTTACCCAACCAGAGCTGAACATGAGACAAAGAAGATGGTTAGAGCTAATTAAGGACTACAATTTAGAAGTGCATTACCATCTGGGTAAAGCTAATGTAGTAGCAGATGCACTTAGTCAAAAGTCTCATTGCAACACTATAGAAGCATTATTGGAAGATGGATTCAACTTATTACACCCTGCTGTACTACATAATATCACAATCAGTTGTTCACTTGAGAGCAAAATCATAGAGCTACAGCAGATAGATGTAGGAATAAGTCACATCAAAAGAAAAATGCAAGAGCAAGAGACCAAGCATTTTAGATTGGATGAAAGAGGTGTTTTATGGTTTGAGGACCGACCTGTGGTACCAAAAGACCATGAGCTAAGGAATCAAATTTTAAATGAAGCTCACTCATCCAAATTGTCTATCCATCCGGGTAGTAGTAAGATGTATCAAGATTTGAAAACCCATTTTTGGTGGACTAAGATGAAGAAAGAGATCATAGCCTATGTTGCTAGGTGTGATAACTACAGTAGAGTAAAAGCTGTTCATATGAAGTCCACCGGATTACTTCAGCCATTGCCTATTCCAGGATGGAAATGGGAGGAAATCAGCATGGACTTTATCACCGGCCTTCCAATGACGCCACAAGGTCATGATTCAATATGGGTTATTGTTGATCATCTCACCAAGTCAGCACACTTTATACCCGTGAACACATGGTATATAGTTGGGAAATACGCTGAGATATATGTTTCCTAGATCATGAGACTGCATGGAGTACCCAGGACTATAATCTCAGATCGAGGACCATAGTTCATAGCTCATTTCTAGGAGCACTTACACCAAGCTTTGGGGACCAAGCTAATCAGAAGTTCGGCATACCATCCGCAAACTTCAGGACAAACAGAGCGAGTGAACCAAATCCTAAAAGATTTGCTTAGAGCTTGTGTTATATCTTCAAAAGGTTCATGGGAGAAATGGTTACCTTTAGCTGAGTTCTCCTATAACAATAGTTATCAAGTGAGTATCAAGATGGCTCCATTTGAAGCATTGTATGGTAGGAAATGTAGAACTCCATTGAACTAGATTGAGCCGGTGAAAGGAGATACTTTGGTATTGACTTTGTCAATGAAGCTGAAGAGCAAGTACGTATCATCCAATAGCATATGAAGGCAGCTCAATTGAGACAAAAGAGTTATGCCGATAGAAGAAGAAGACCATTGACTTTTGAAGTGGGTGACTATGTATACTTGAAAGTATCGCCCATGAAAGGTGTGAAGAGATTTGGGATGAAAAAGAAGCTTTCACCAAGATATGTAGGGCCATACAAGATTTTGGAACAGAAAGGAAATGTTGCATATAAGTTACAACTTCCACTAGAGATGAGTGCAATATTTGATGTCTTCCATGTTTCTTAGTTGAAGAAATGTCTTCGAGTACCTGAAGAAGCCATTGCACCCACCAATGTGCAGCTTCAATCGGATTTGACCTGAGGAAAAGCCAATTCGAGTATTAGAGGAGATGGAAAGAGTAACACAGAGTAAGATTATTAAGTTCTATAAGGTGGTGTGGAACAATCATAGTGAACAAGATGCTACGTGGGAAAGAGAAGATTATTTACGAGAAGTTTATCCCGCCTTTTTCCAAGAATGGTAGGTCTTGCAAATCTCGGGATGAGATTTTTATAAGGGGGAGGGGCTATAACACCTCAGGTGTTAGCCTTGCATAACTTGACTTGCATAACATGAGCATGAGCATCAAGCATTCATAAACAAGCATTTACAATTGAAATATTGGATTGAAACATCTGCAACATTTGCTTGTTATCGCATGTTTCCTTGAACATATGCAACTTCTCATTATTTCATGTCTCCATGTGTATAAGCATATGATCATGAGTGTATACATGTAGATGGTTGATATGAGTCACAAAAATATATTGGCAATACTTAGGTTAGCAAATGGAACATGGTTCATGAATGTCACTTTCCATGATCAAGCCCTTAAGTCATGTTTCATGTTATTACACTAAATAGCTCTATGAGTGACTAATACATGAAATGATTGTATGACCTTGCAATTAGCCTAAACATGTTTAGAGTATCATTATGAACAACTTTGATATTCATGGTTAGGGGTAATTAGGTCATTAAGCCATGATTTGAAGTGTATCATCATTTAAATGTGACATGTTTGACCAAGTTTGAACTAGGTGTTAGAGACCTTGCATGGAGGTGGTCACTAAAGCAAAGTTGTAGTATTTGACATAAGGAACAACTTTTATTTTTGGGTCATTGAATGATTTAGCTCCTAACATGTTTGAAATTGGCTCACAAGAATCATCAAAACAAACATTTCAAGACATGAAATTTTTCTAAGTCGTTGTTCATTGACAGACTGACAGGCTGACATTGGGGATGACATTACTCAATGTTGGTTGCAAATGAGAGCATGATTCCTTAACAAAAGTTGTAGCTGGTACATAGGACTACACAAGTCGTGTAGATCGTTTGCACTTTGGAGCTTTAGTTTAGCAGATAATTCGCCGTCAAAACACCTCGTCAGGCACTGCATCGCGTCACTGAATGAACTGAACAGGCGATTCAGTGGCCGACCACCGGCAGGCTTCGCGCGCCGCGTGGAGCCAACAGCCGGCCGCGCGTCACTGGCGCCTCGCCGCATTAACATCGCCCGCACCTGCCCGCACTCAGCCACGCCCTCATTTTCCCATTTCGCCTCCTCCTTCGTCGCTCGCAGCGCCCGTAGCAGCAGCGCCGCTCGCCGCCATCACCGTTGCCAGTCACCGGCTGGCCTAGCCACTTCTCCATCACCACAACAGCACCACCGCCACCCCAGCAACCCACTGCTTCTCCTAGCGCCCGCTTATAAAGCTCGGTAAGCCGCAGCGCCATGCGCAAGCTCACTAGAGCTCCGCTGCTACCTCCGTCGCCGTGGTCAGACCTAACCCGACCACTGTAGGCCATGATAGAGCGCTAGATAGGTTCACCGTAGTTTAGTTATGCTCGTTCGAGCTCTAGGTCGAGTCATTGTGGCTTCCACCGATGTCTCACTGTCGTCCCACGCCACCACCCCACCATTGACGTCGCCGTAGTCGCTAGCTCCGACAAGAGGTCTCACCAAATAGTCCAATCGATGCGTTAGGTCATGGGGATCACGTAGTGAAGATGTCACCGCCGGCGAGTTCACCATCGGTGAGCTCTGGCCACGCCAGTAGAGTAGCACCGCCTGCTCTGTTCTTGTCCCAATGACGCGTGGGGTCCCCTATCAGCGGGTCCCACCGATCAGCGACAACCATATTGAAAGCTAGTTCATTTTGAATTCAGATTTCATGTGTATTGTGATTTTTAGATCTCCAGTTTGGTAGCTTCAAAATTTGTGCAATAAATTTGGTAGTGTTCCTTAGGAAGTGTAGTATTTAAGAAAAATATGATCTTGACACTTATAGTAGAAATTTTGGAAGATTTAAATGGAAATTTGAAATGTGTTTTTGAATGCATGCAAATTTGTTTATTTTATATCTAGAGTTCCTATGCTCCAAAAATCATGAAATTTTTGTGGTAAGCTATTCTTGTCATGTATGAGCTCTGGTAAAAATTTGAGGATCAGTGCATGTGTAGATTTATAGTTATAGATTTTTCTTTTATAAATAGTTAATCCTTGTATGAATTTTTAAAAATTATTTATGAATCCAAAATTCATGAAATTTGTTGGGGGTAATAATAGTACCATAAGGATGCTAGGAAAAATAGGAATTCTATTGCTTGACACTTTTCACTAGGGTTTTCTATTTATGCTATTTTAAGCATTTATGCTTTTTCTTTTTTGTATAGAGTGTTTTACTGAATAAAATAGCATGAAACTTTTACAGTAGTCTTTTGGTAGCATTAGTAAGGCACTGTAAATTTTTAAGAATTTATGATGCACATTTGATATATATTTATTATTTAACCTATGTATGTAAATAAAATAATAAAGGCATATAAAGAAATAGTTTGGGCTTCATCATTATATTTCTTGGATGTATTTGGTATGCTTAAACTATGGGTAGACTTTGTGTTATCAAACTTTGAATGATTACATAAAGTAGAAGTATTGTTACTTTGTAATGCAAATTGGAAGGATTCCAGACAGATTCTGGAGTTGGATAAGTTGCATGTTAAAAATGATGTTTGATGTAAAAATGGTTAATAACAAAGTTGTAGGTAATTTTATATGCTTTTCAGAAAGTCCTAGGATCACTGCATTTGGATAATTAGAACTCCAGTTATGAGTAAAATAAGTAGTTGTTGTTCGTCAAGTAATAGATGCATTGTCGAAGTAATTAGTTACATAATCAAGAAGAGATATGCACCTACTCAGTAGAACTTGATGCACTTGTTAACATATATGCATTCACAATATCTTATGCCATATTCATGCATCTTGGATCGGAGGAAGAAATAACGTTGCTGGAATTCAACGAGGTAGAGGAAGGGGACCAGCAGGAGAATCCTCAAGTCGCAGCTCCCGAAGGCGTGGAGCAGAATCCTGAAGAGCTTCCGGAGTGTCCTGACCACCGCCCCACTTCCTTTCTATAAGGCAAGCCCTAGAGCATTCTAAGTCTCCTAGTATTTTACAAATGATTACTTAAGTACTTATGATTGATGCATTAGGTTATAAGAGTTGAATGGAACCACTCGATGCATATACATTCCTTGTCCAGATATTACACCTTTAACCGGTATAGGTCCAGGATCGAATATATGCTTAGCCATGCTTAGACCGATAGAAGTCGGGTGATGTCCTGTCACCTACGAGATATAGGGGGATACCGGAGCACAGTTGGCTATATTTGCTATCGTGGAACAGAACCATGGGGTAAAAGAAAATTGAGACCAGGCGGGATGTAGATAGAGAAGCAACAAGACATAGAGGTCTTGGGTGTGGATCTATCCCCATCTGTGTCAATTAAGGACCATACCATTGTTGGCACTTCTAACAAGATTGAACGCATGCCTCTCACTTAGTTGGCCGGATAACTCGTTCTGACCGCAAAGCCGAGTAGCTCAACTCAGGCTGGGACCCATTTTGTTGTGCGCTCCTTCTGGGGGACGATCAGACTGAGCCCAAGGGCAAGCTAGGCCCAAACGTCCTGGCATCTGGTGTCCTAGATTGTGCGGCATGGTACGGACCCGCGAAATGTGGACCTGAGTTGTACCAAAGGTGACCTAAGGCTACCTTCACGCAGTATGCCTAGGTTTGTGTTAGGAATAAATTCTCAGCTAGTTGAAATCGATTCGAATCGCCGTCTCTCCCGGATAGTGAGAAACTTGGCTAGTCCCAACATTGTAGTAACTATGTTATGGAACATGATGGTTTGAATGACTATGGAAGTACAATACCTGCGATGGTTACTATTGTATGCTTTTAAATTGATATACCACATGTTTGGCACAGGATAGTTGCTAATCTAGAGATGGATAGTTATAAATAATTGATAAAGGAATCCTAATTGTACAACTAAGTCAATTGCCTTTATGCAAAATGTTGTCAAGCTATCTCCACTTATACAGCCTTGCATAATCCTTGGAGTCATTTTATTTCTGGTTTATGACGGGTAAGTCTAGCTGAGTACCTTCTCGTACTCAGGGTTTTATTTCCCATTGTTGCAGATGGCACTGTGTATCATGGTTATTGCAAGAGTTGCTTCTATCCCACCGTGGATGAGGAGTAAGCCTTGGGCAGGCTTCTTTATTAATCCCTATCTTTGCTTTTGTGGACCATGATCCTACTTGGCACTGTATCAAACTATGTTGGAAACTTTATTTTCAAACTGATTTGCTTTCGCTTTATCTATCAAACTCGGTTTGTAATAACTTTTATTCATACTCTGATGACAAAATGTATCTGTGAACTTTATGTAATATGTGGCATGTATGTTGAATCATCTACGATCTTGGTTGTTGTAAATCATTTATCGAGACCTATCGAGGTACTCGACGGACTACCAGGTTTAAATGGGTTCAAGTATGACAGTGCGACCGCTTGTGGGCTGCCATTGTACTTGTACTCTTATAAATTGGTCGGTTCTGCGACACTCAAGTGGAAGCTCATTTCAGCCTTTCAGACATAGTGTTAATCTTGACGCAAGATAGGTGCACCGTTTGTGTCGAACGTACCATAGGCTCGGAAATCATTTTGGATGCACCAGATGGAACTCCTATGTGATGTGGGTCATGTGGAATCTCACTTCTTTCCATTTGGAGACAATGGTAGTGTCGGTGCAAGATAGGTGTGTGGTTTGCGCTAGACGTACCATAGGCTAAGAAATCATTTTGGACGCACTCGATGGTACCACTAGGTGACGAGGCTCAAGTGGAAGCTCGTTTCGGCCTTTTGGACATAGAGCTAATCTTGATGCCAGATAGGTGCATGGTTTGCGTTGAACGTACCGTTGGCTCAAAAATCATTTTGGAAGCACCTGATGGAACTCCTAGGTGACGTGGGTCATGTGGAATCTCACTTTGTTCTGTTTGGAGACAATGTTATTGTCGGTGCAAGATAGGTGCATGGTTTGCGCTAGACATACCATAGGCTTAGAAATCATTTCGCACGCACTCGATGGTACCAATAGGTGATGAGGCTAAAGTGGAAGCTCATTTTAGTCCGTTTGGAGATAGTGCTAATGTTGATGCCAGATAGTTGCACGGTTTGCATTGAACATATCATAGGCTCAAAAATCATTTTGGACGCACCCGATGGAACTCCTAGGTGACGTGGGTCAAGTGGAATCTCGCTTCTTTCCATTTGGAGACAGTGTTAGTGTCGGTGCAAGATAGGTGCTTGGTTTGCACTAGACGTACCATAGGCTCATAAATCATTTTGGACGCACTCGATGGTTCCCTAGGTGATGAGGCTCAAGTCGAAGCTTGTTTCAGTCCATTTGGAGATAGTGCTAATAATGACGCAAGATAGTTGCACGGTTTGCGTCGAACGTATCATAGGCTCAAAAATCGTTTTGGACGCATCTGATGGAACTCCTAGGTGACGTGGGTCAAGTGGAATATCGCTTATTTCCATTTGGATACAGTGTTAGTGTCGGTGCAAGATAGGTGCATGGTTTGCACTAGACATACCATAGGCTCATAAATCATTTTGGACGCACTCTATGGTACCACTAGTTGAAGAGGCTCAAGTGGAGGCTCGTTTTGGCCTTTCGGACATAGAGGTAATCTTGACGCAAGATAGTTGCATGGTTTGCGTTGAATATAACATAGGCTCAAAAATCGTTTTGGACGCACCTGATGAAACTCCTAGGTGACATGGGTTATGTGGAATCTCTCTTCTTTCCATTTGGAGATAGTGTTAGTGTCGGTGCAAGATAGGTGCGTGGTTTGCGCCAAACGTACCATCAACTCAAAAATCATTTTGGACGCACCCGATGGTACTCTTGGGTGATGAGGCTCAAGTGAGAGCTTGTTTCGGCCCGTTGGGAGATAGTGCTAATCTTGACACAAGATAGGTGCTTTGTTTGTGTCGAACATACCATAGACTCAGAAATTGTTTTGGACACACCCGATGGAACTCTTAGGTGATGGGGGTCACGTGGGACCTCACTTCTTTCCTTATGGAAAGCTTGCTCCATTCGGAGATAGTGCTAATCTTGACGCAAGATAGGTGCAAGGTTTGCGTCGAACATACCATAGGCTCAGAAATCATTTTGGACGCACCAGATGGTACTCCTATGTGATGTGGGTCATGTGGAATCTCACTTCTTTCCATTTGGAGATAGTGTTAGTGTCAGTGCAAGATAGGTGATGGTTTGCGCTAGACGTACCACATGATGAGAAATCATTTTGGACGCACGTGATGGTACCACTAGGTGACGAGGCTCAAGTGGAAGCTCATTTCAGCCTGTTAGACATAGAGCTAATCTTGACAGTAGATAGGTGCACGGTTTGTGTCGAACGTACCATAGGCTCGAAAATCGTTTTGGACGCATCAGATGGAAATCCTAGGTGATGAGGCTCAAGTGAAAGCTCGCTCCATTTGGAGATAGTGCTAATGTTGAAGCAAGATAGGTGCAAGGTTTGCGTCGAACTATCATAGGCTCGAAAATCATTTTGGATGCACCCAATGGAACTCCTAGGTGACGTGGTTCATGTGGAATCTCACTTCTTTCTATTTGGAGACAGAGTTAGTGTTGATGCAAGATAGGTGCATTGTTTGCTTTAGACGTACCATAGGCTTAGAAATTGTTTTAGACGCATTTGATGGTACCACTCGGTGATGAGGCTAAAGTGGAAGGTCATTTCGGTCCATTTGGAGATAGTGCTAATGTTGACGCAAGATAGTTGCATGGTTTGGGTCGACCATATCATAGGCTCAAAAATCATTTTGGATGCACCTGATGAAACTCCTAGGTGACGTGGGTCATATGGAATCTCACTTCGTTCTGTTTGGAGACAATGTTAGTGTTAGTGCATGATAGGTGCATGGTTTGTGCTAGACATACTATAGGCTTAGAAATCATTTTGAACACACTCGATGGTACCCAAGGTGATGAGGCTCAAGTGGAAGCTTGTTTTGATCTGTTTGGAGATAGTGCTAATATTGACGCAAGATAGTTGCACGGTTTGTGTTGAACATATCATAGGCTCAGAAATTGTTTTGGACACACCTAATGGAACTCTTAGGTGACAAGGGTCATGTGGAACCTCACTTCTTTCCTTATGGAAAGCTTGCTCCATTTGGAGATAGTGCTAATCTTGATGCAAGATAGGTGCAAGGTTTGCGTCGAACATACCATAGGCTCAGAAATCATTTTGGATGCACCAGATGGAACTCTTATGTGATATGGGTCATGTGGAATCTCACTTCTTTCCATTTGGAGACAATGTTAGTGTCAGTGCAAGATAGGTGCATGGTTTGCGCTAGACATAACATAGGCTCAGAAATTGTTATGGACGCACTCGATGGTACCACTAGGTGATGAGGCTCAAGTGGAAGCTCGTTTCGGCCTTTCGGACATAGAGCTAATCTTGACGCAAGATAGTTTCATGGTTTGCGTCGAACGTAACATAGCTTTAGAAATCATTTTGGACGCACCTGATGGAACTCCTAGGTGACGTGGGTCATGTGGAATCTCGCTTCTTTCCATTTGGAGACAGTGTTAGTGTTGGTTAAAGATAGGTGTGTGGTTTGCGCTAGACGTACCATAGGCTAAGAAATCATTTTGGATGCACTCGATGGTACCACTAGGTGACGAGGCTAAAGTGGAAGCTCGTTTCGGTCCATTAGTAGATAGTGCTAATCTTGACGAAAGATATGTGCATGGTTTGCGTCGAACATACCATAGACTTAGAAAATCATGTTTGACACACCCGATGGAACTCCTAGGTGACGTGGGCCATGTGGAACCTCATTTCTTTTCTTATGGAAAGCTCACTCCATTTGGAGATAGTGCTAATATTGATGCAAGATAGGTGCATGGTTTGCGTCGAACTTACCATAGGCTCGGAAATCATTTTGGACGCACCAGATGGAACTCCTATGTGACGTGGGTCATATGGAATCTCACTTCTTTCTGTTTGGAGATAGTGTTAGTGTTAGTGCAAGATAGGTGATGGTTTGCGCTAGACATACCACATGATGAGAAATCATTTTGGACGCATGCGATGGTACCACTAGGTGACGAGGCTCAAGTGGAAGCTCATTTCAGCCTTTCAGACATAGAGCTAATCTTGACACTAGATAGGTGCATGGTTTGTGTCGAACATACCATAGGCTCGAAAATCATTTTGGACGCATCAGATGGAACTCCTTGGTGATGAGGCTCAAGTGAAAGCTCACCCCATTTGGAGATAGTGCTAATGTTGAAGCAAGATAGGTGCAAGGTTTGCGTCGAACGTATCATAGGCTCGAAAATCATTTTGGACGCACCCAATGGAACTCCTAGGTGACGTGGTTCATGTGGAATCTCACTTCTTTCTATTTGGAGACAGAGTTAGTGTTGGTGCAAGATAGGTGTATTGTTTGCTTTAGATGTACCATAGGATCAGAAATTGTTTTGGACGCACTTGATGGTACCACTCGGTGATGAGGCTAAAGTGGAAGCTCATTTCAGTCCATTTAGAGATAGTGCTAATGTTGACACAAGATAGTTGCATGGTTTGCGTCGACCGTATCATAGGCTCAAAAATTGTTTTGGACGCACCTAATGGAACTCCTAGGTGACGTGGGTCAAGTGGAATCTCGCTTGTTTCCATTTGGAGGCAGTGATAGTGTCGGTGCAAGATAGGTGCATGGCTTGCACTAGATGTACAATAGGCTCAAAAATCATTTTGGACGCACTCTATGTTACCACTAGTTGATGAGGCTCAAGTGGAGGCTCGTTTTGGCCTTTCAGACATAGAGTTAATCTTGACGCAAGATAGTTACACGGTTTGTGTCGAATGTAACATAGGCTCAAAAATCATTTTGGACGCACCTTATGGAACTCCTAGGTGACGTGGGTCATGTGGAATCTCGCTTCTTTCCATTTGGAGACAGTGTTAGTATCGGTGCAAGATAGGTGCGTGGTTTGCGCCAAACATACCATCAACTCAAAAATCATTTTGGATGCAGCCGATGGTACTCTTGGGTGACGAGGCTCAAGTGAGAGCTCATTTCAGTCCATTGGGAGATAGTGCTAATCTTGACGCAAGATAGGTGCTTGGTTTGCGTTGAACATACCATAGACTTGGAAATCATTTTGGACACACCCGATGGAACTCTTAGGTGACGGGGGTCACGTGGAACCTCACTTCTTTCCTTATGGAAAGCTTGCTCCATTTGGAGATAGTGCTAATCTTGATGCAAGATAGGTGCAAGGTTTGCGTCGAACATACCATAGGCTCATAAATCATTTTGGATGCACCAGATGGAACTCCTATGTGATGGTCATGTGGAATCTCACTTCTTTCCATTTGGAGACAGTGTTAGTGTCAGAGCAAGATACATGCATGGTTTGCGCTAGACATAACATAGGCTCAGAAATCGTTATGGACACACTCAATGGTACCACTAGGTGACGAGGTTCAAGTGGAACCTCATTTCGGCCTTTCGGACATAGAGCTAATCTTGACGCAAGATAGTTGCACGGTTTGCATCGAACGTAACATAGCCTCAGAAATCATTTTGGACGCACCTGATGGAACTCCTAGGTGACGTGGGTCATGTGGAATGTCGCTTCTTTCTGTTTGGAGACAGTGTTAGTGTTGGTTAAAGATAGGTGCGTGGCTTGCGCAAGACGTACCATAGGCTGAGAAATCATTTTGGATGCACTCGATGGTACCACTAGGTGACGAGGCTAAAGTGGAAGCTTGTTTCGGTTCGTTGGGAGAAAGTGCTAATCTTGACCCAAGATAGGTGCATGGTTTGCGTCGAACATACCATAGACTCAGAAATCATGTTTGACACACCCGATGGAACTCCTAGGTGACGTGGGTCATGTGGAACCTCACTTCTTTCCTTATAGAAAGCTCGCTCCATTTGGAGATAGCGCTAATTTGACGCAAGATAGGTGCATGATTTGCGTCGAACATACCATAGGCTCAGAAATCATTTTGGACGCACCAGATGGAACTCCTATGTGACGTGGGTCATGTGGAATCTCACTTCTTTCTGTTTGGGGACTATGTTAGTGTTAGTGCAAGATAGGTGCATGGCTTGTGCTAGACGTACCATAGGCTCAGAAATCATTTTGGTCGCACTCGATGGTACCACTAGGTGAAGAGTCTCAAGTGGAAGCCTAATTCGGCCTTTCAGACATAGAGCTAATCTTGACACTAGATAGGTGCACGGTTTGTGTCAAACGTACCATAGGCTCAAAAATCGTTTTGGATGCACTAGATGGAACTCCTAATTGATGAGGCTCAAGTGAAAGCCCACTCCATTTGGAGATAGAGCTAATGTTGACGCAAGATAGGTGCAATGTTTGCGTTGAACGTATCATAGGCTCGAAAATCATTTTGGACGCACCCAATGGAACTCCTAGGTGACGTGGTTCATGTGGAAGCTCACTTCTTTCTATTTGGAGATAGTGTTAGTGTCGGTGCAAGATAGGTGCATTGTTTGCTTTAGACGTACCATAGGCTTAGAAATTGTTTTGGACGCACTTGATGGTACCACTCGGTGATGAGGCTAAAGTAGAAGCTAGTTTTGGTCTGTTTGGAGATAGTGCTAATGTTGATGCAAGATAGTTGCATGGTTTGCGTCGAACGTATCATAGGCTCGAAAATCATTTTGGATGCACCCAATGGAACTCCTAGGTGACGTGGTTCATGTGGAATCTCACTTCTTTCTATTTGGAGCCAGAGTTAGTGTCGGTGCAAGATAGGTGCATTGTTTGCTTTAGACGTACCATAGGCTCAGAAATTATTTTAGACGCACTCGATGGTACCACTCGGTGACGAGGCTAAAGTGGAAGCTCATTTCAGTCCATTTAGAGATAGTGCTAATGTTGACACAAGATAGTTGCATGGTTTGTGTCGACCGTATCATAGGCTCAAAAATAATTTTGGACGCACCTAATGGAACTCCAAGGTGATGTGGGTCAAGTGGAATCTCGCTTGTTTCCGTTTGGAGGCAGTGATAGTGTCGGTGCAAGATAGGTGCATGGTTTGCACTAGACGTACAATAGGCTCAAAAATCATTTTGGACACACTCTATGTTACCACTAGTTGACGAGGCTCAAGTGGAGGCTCGTTTTGGCCTTTCGGACATAGAGGTAATCTTGACGCAAGATAGTTACACGGTTTGCGTCGAATATAACATAGGCTCGAAAATCATTTTGGACGCACCTGATGGAACTCCTAGGTGACGTGGGTCATGTGAAATCTCACTTCTTTTCATTTGGAGATAGTGTTAGTGTCGGTGCAAGATAGGTGCGTGGTTTGCGCCAAACGTACCATCAACTCAAAAATCATTTTGGATGCACCCGATGGTACTCTTGGGTGACGAGGCTCAAGTGAGAGCTTGTTTTGGCCTGTTGGGAGATAGTGCTAATCTTGACGCAAGATTGGTGCTTCGTTTGCGTCGAACATACCATAGAGTCAGAAATTGTTTTGGACACACCCGATGGAACTCTTAGGTGATGGGGGTCACGTGGAACCTCACTTCTTTCCTTATGGAAAGCTTGCTCCATTTGGAGATAGTGCTAATCTTGACGCAAGATAGGTGCAAGGTTTGCGTCGAACATACCATAGGCTCATAAATCATTTTGGATGCACCAGATGGAACTCATATGTGATGGTCATGTGGAATCTCGCTTCTTTCCATTTGGAGACAGTGTTAGTGTCAGTGCAAGATACGTGCATGGTTTGCGCTAGACATAACATAGGCTCAGAGATCGTTATGGATGCACTCGATGGTACCACTAGGTGACGAGGTTCAAGTGGAACCTCGTTTCGGCCTTTCAGACATAGAGCTAATCTTGACGCAAGATAGTTGCACGGTTTGCATCGAACGTAACATAGCCTCAGAAATCATTTTGGACGCACCTGATGGAACTCCTAGATGACGTGGGTCATGTGAAATCTCGTTTCTTTTCGTTTGGAGATAGTGTTAGTGTTGGTTAAAGATAGGTGCATGGTTTGCACTAGACGTACCATAGGCTGAGAAATCATTTTGGATGCATTAGATGGTACCACTAGGTGACAAGGCTAAAGTGGAAGCTTGTTTCAGTCCGTTGGGAGATAGTGCTAATCTTGACCCAAGATAGGTGCATGGTTTGCGTCGAACATACCATAGACTTAGAAATCATGTTTGACACACCCGATGGAACTCCTAGGTGACGTGGGTCATGTGGAACCTCACTTCTTTTCTTATGGAAAGCTCGCTCCATTTGGAGATAGTGCTAATCTTAATGCAAGATAGGTGCATGGTTTGTGTCGAACTTACCATAGGCTCAGAAATCATTTTGGACGCACCAGATGGAACTCCTATCTGACATGGGTCATGTGGAATCTCACTTCTTTCTGTTTGGGGACTGTGTTAGTGTTAGTGCAAGATAGGTGCATGGCTTGTGCTAGACGTACCATAGGCTCAGAAATCATTTTGGACGCACTCGATGGTACCACTAGGTGACGAGGCTCAAGTGGAAGCACATTTCGGCCTTTCAGACATAGAGCTAATCTTGACACCAGATAGGTGCACGGTTTGTGTCGAACATACCATAGGCTCGAAAATCATTTTGGATGCACTAGATGGAACTCCTAAGTGATGAGGCTCAAGTGAAAGCCCACTCCATTTGGAGATAGAGCTAATGTTGACGCAAGATAGGTGCAAGGTTTGCGTCGAACATATCATAGGCTCGAAAATCATTTTGGATGCACCCAATGGAACTCCTAGGTGACGTGGTTCATGTGGAATCTCACTTCTTTCTATTTGGAGACAGTGTTAGTGTCGGTGCAAGATAGGTGCATTGTTTGCTTTAGACGTACCATAGGCTTAGAAATTATTTTGGATGCACTCGATGGTAGCACTCAGTGATGAGGCTAAAGTGGAAGCTGGTTTTGGTCCATTTGGAGATAGTGCTAATGTTGATGCAAGATAGTTGCATGGTTTGCGTCGAACGTATCATAGGCTCGAAAATCATTTTGGACGCACCCGATGGAACTCCTAGGTGACATGGGTCAAGTGGAATCTTGCTTCTTTCCATTTGGAGACAGTGTTAGTGTCGGTGCAAGATAGGTGAATGGTTTGCACTAGACGTACTATAGGCTCAGAAATCATTTTGGACGCACTCTATGGCACCACTAGGGGACGTGGCTCAAGTGGAAGGTTGTTTTGGCCTTTTGTACATAGAGCTAATCTTGACACAAGATAGATGCACGGTTTGCGTCGAATGTAACATTGGCTCAGAAATCATTTTGGACGCACCTGATGGAACTCCTAGGTGACATGGGTCATGTGGAATCTCGCTTCTTTCCATTTGGAGACTGTTTTAGTGTCGGTGCAAGATAGGTGCGTGGTATGCACGAGACGTACCATTGGCTAAGAAATCATTTTGGATGCACTCGATGATACCACTAGGTGACAAGGCAGAAGTGGAAGCTCATTTCGGTCCGTTGGGAGACAGTGCTAATCTTGATGCAAGATAGGTGCATGGTTTTCGTCGAACATACCATAGACTCAGAAATCATGTTGGACACACCCGATGGAACTCTTAGGTGATGTGGGTCATGTGGAACCTCACTTCTTTCCTTATGCAAAGCTCGCTCCATTTGGAGATAGTGCTAATCTTGATGCAAGATAGGTGCACGGTTAGCGTCGAATGTACCGTAGGCTCGGAAATCATTTTGGATGCACCAGATAAACTCCTATGTGACGTGGGTCATATGGAATCTCACTTCTTTCCGTTTGGGGACTGTGTTAGTGTCACTGCAAGATAGGTGCATGGCTTGCGCTAGATGTTCCATAGGCCAAGAAATCATTTTGGACGCACTCGATGGTACCACTAGGTGACGAGGCTCAAGTGGAAGCTCATTTCGGCCTTTCAGACATAGAGCTAATCTTGACACCCGATAGGTGCACGGTTTGCGTTGAACGTACCATAGGCTCAAAAATCATTTTGGATGCACTAGGTGGAACTCCTAGGTGATGAGGCTCAAGTGAAAGCTCGCTCCATTTGGAGATAGTGCTAATGTTGATGCAAGATAGGTGCAAGGTTTGTGTCTAACGTATCATAGGCTTGAAAATCATTTTGGACGCACCCAATTTAGCTCCTAGGTGACGTGGGTCATGTGGAATCTCACTTCTTTCCGTTTGGAGATAGTGTTAGTGTCAGTGCAAGATAGGTGCATTGTTTGCGCTAGACATACCATAGGCTCAGAAATCATTTTGGACGCACTCGATGGTACCACGAGGTGATGAGGCTCAAGTGGAAGCTCATTTCGGTCCATTTGGAGATAGTGATAATATTGACGCAAGATAGTTGCACAGTTGCGTCGAACGTATCATAGGCTCAAAAATAGTTTTGGACGCACCCGATGGAACTCATAGGTGACGTGGGTCAAGTGGAATCTCACTTCTTTCTGTTTGGAGACAGTGTTAGTGTCAGTGCAAGATAGGTGCCTGGTTTGCACTAGACGTACCATAGGCTCAGAAATCATTTATGACGCACTCTATGGTACCACTAGGTGACGAGGCTCAAGTGGAAGCTCATTTTGGCCTTTCGGACATAGAGCTAATCTTGACAAAAGATAGTTGCACGGTTTGTGTCGAATGTAACATAGCCTCAGAAATTATTTTGGACGCACCTGATGGAACTCCTAGGTGACGTGGGTCATGTAGAATCTCGCTTCTTTCCATTTGGAGACAGTGTTAGTGCTGGTGTAAGATATGTGCGTGGTTTGCGCTAGACGTACCATAGGCTGAGAAATCATTTTGGATGCACTCGATTGTACCACTAGGTGATGAGGCTGAAGTGGAAGCTCATTTCGGTCCGTTGGGAGATAGTGCTAATCTTGACGCAAGATAGGTGCTTGGTTTGCGTTGAACATACCATAGACTTAGAAATCATGTTTGACACACCCGATGGAACTCCTAGGTGATGTGGGTCATGTGGAACCTCACTTCTTTCATTATGGAAAGCTCGCTCCATTTGGAGATAGTGCTAATCTTGACGCAAGGTAGGTGCATGGTTTGCGTCGAACTTACCATAGGCTCGGAAATCATTTTGGACGCACCAGATGGAACTCCTATATGATGTGGGTCATGTGGAATCTCACTTCTTTCCGTTTGGAAACAGTGTTAGTGTTAGTGTTAGTGCAAGATAGATGCATGGTTTGCGCTAGACGTACCATAGGCTCAGAAATCGTTTTGGATGCACTCGATGGTACCACTAGGTGATGAGGCTCAAGTGGAAGCTCATTTCGGCCTTTCAGACATAGAGCTAATCTTGACGCCAGATAGGTGCACGGTTTGCATCGAACGTACCATAGGCTCGAAAATCATTTTGGATGCACCAGATGGAAGTCCTATGTGACGTGGGTCATGTGGAATTTCACTTCTTTCCATTTGGAGATAGTGTTAGTGTCTGTGCAAGATAGGTGCATGGTTTGTGCTAGATGTACCATGGGCTTAGAAATCATTTTTATGCACTTGATGGTACCACTAGGTGACAAGGCTCAAGCGGAAGCTCGTTTCGGCCTTTCAGACATAGAGCTAATCTTGACACCAGATAGGTGCACGGTTTGCGTCGAACTGTACCATAGGCTCTAAAATTGTTTTGGACGCACTCAATGGTCCCACTAGGTGACGAGGCTCAAGTGGAAGCTCGTTTCGGCCTTTCGGACATAGAGCTAATCTTGACACTAGATAGGTGCACGATTTGCGTCGAACGTACCATAGGTTCGAAAATCATTTTGGACACACCAGATGGAACTCCTTGGTGATGAGGCTCAAGTGAAAGCTCGCTCCATTTGGAGATAGTGATAATCTTGACTGCAAGATAGGTGCATGGTTTGTGTCGAACGTACCATAGGCTTGGAAATCATTTTGGACGCACCAGATGGAACTCCTATGTGACGTGGGTCATGTGGAATCTCACTTCTTTCCATTTGGAGACAGTGTTAGTGTTAGTGCAAGATAGGTGCAAGGTTTGCGCTAGACGTACCAAAGGCTTAGAAATCATTTTGGACGCACGCGATGGTACCACTAGGTGACGAGGCTCAAGTGGAAGCTCGTTTTGGCCTTTCAGACATAGAGCTAATCTTGACACTAGATAGGTGCATGGTTTGCGTCGAACGTACCATAGGGTCAAAAATTGTTTTGGACGCACCAGATGGAACTCCTAGGTGATGAGGCTCAAGTGAAAGCTCGCTCCATTTGGAGATAGTGCTAATGTTGACACAAGATAGGTGCAAGGTTTGCATCGAACGTATCATAGGCACAAAAATCATTTTGGACGCACCCAATGGAACTCCTAGGTGACGTGGGTATGTGGAATCTCACTTCTTTCCGTTAGGAGACAGTGTTAGTGTCGGTGCAAGATAGGTGCATGGTTTGCGCTAGACATACCATAGACTCAAAAATCATTTTGGACGCACTTGATGGTACCACTAGGTGACGAGGCTCAAGTGAAAGCTCATTTCAGCCTTTCAAACATAGAGCTAATCTTGACTCTAGATAGGTGCATGGTCTACGTCGATCATACCATAGGCTCAAAATCATTTTGGACGCACCTGATGGAACAACTAGGTGACGTGGGTCATGTGGAATCTCACTTCGTTCCATTTGGAGACAATGTTAGTGTCAGTGCAAGATAGGTGCATGGTTTGCGCTAGACATACCATAGGCCCAGAAATCATTTTGGACGCACTCGATGGTACCACTAGGTGATGAGGCTCAAGTGGAAGCTTGTTTTGGTCCATTTGGAGATAGTGCTAATGTTGACGCAAGATAGTTGCATGGTTTGCATCGAATGTATCATAGGCTCAAAAATTGTTTTTGATGCACCTGATGGAACTCCTAGGTGACGTAGGTCAAGTGGAATCTCGCTTGTTTCCGTTTGGAGACATTGTTAGTGTCGGTGCAAGATAGGTGCATGGTTTGCACTAGACATACCATAGGCTCAAAAATCATTTTGGATGCACTCTATGGTACCACTAGTTGACGAGGCTCAAGTGAAAGCTCATTTCGGCCTTTTGGACATAGAGCTAACCTTGACGCAAGATAGTTGCACGGTTTGCGTCGAACGTAACATAGGCTCTGAAATCATATTGGACGCACCTGATGGAACTCCTAGGTGTCATGGGTCATGTGGAATCTCGCTTCTTTACGTTTGGAGACAGTGTTAGTGTTGGTGCAAGGTAGGTGCGTGGTTTACGCCAAACGTACCATCAACTCAAAAATCATTTTGGATGCACCCGATGGTACTCTTGGGTGACGAGGCTCAAGTGAGAGCTTGTTTCGGTCCTTTGGGACATAGTGCTAATCTTGACGCAAGATAGGTGCATGGTTTGCGTTGAACATACCATAGACTCGGAAATCATTTTGGACACACCCGATGGAACTCTTAGGTGACGTGGGTCACGTGGAACCTCACTTCTTTCCCTATGGAAAGCTTGCTCCATTTGGAGATAGTGTTAATCTTGACACAAGATAGGTGCACGGTTTGTGTTGAACATACCATAGGCTCGAAAATCATTTTGGATGCACCAGATGGAACTCCTATGTGACGTGGGTCATGTGAAATCTCACTTCTTTCCATTTGGAGACATTGTTAGTGTCAGTGCAAGATAGGTGCATGGTTTGCGCTAGAAATAACATAGGCTCAGAAATCATTATGGACGCACTCGATAGTACCACTAGGTGACAAGGCTCAAGTGGAAGCTCGTTTTGGCCTTTTGGACATAGAGCTAATCTTGACACAAGATAGTTGCACGGTTTGCATCGAACGTTACATAGCCTCGGAAATCATTTCGGACGCACTTGGTAGAACTCCTGGGTGACATGGGTCATGTGGAATCTCGCTTGTTTCTGTTTGGAGACAGTGTTAGTGTTGGTGCAAGATAGGTGCGTGGTTTGCGCTAGACGTACCATAGGCTCAGAAATCTTTTTGGATGCACTCGATGGTGTCACTAGGCGACGAGGCTGAAGTGCAAGCTTGTTTCGCTCCATTTGGAGATAGTGCTAATCTTGATGCAAGATAGGTGCATGGTTTGCGTCGAACGTACCGTAGGCTCAGAAATCATTTTGGACGCACCAAATGGAACTCCTATGTGACGTGGGTCATGTGGAATCTCACTTCTTTCCGTTTGGAGACAGTGTTAGTGTTAGTGCAAGATAGGTGCATGGTTTGCGCTAGACGTACCATAGGCTCAAAAATCATTTTGGACGCACTCGATGGTACCACTAGGTGATGAGGCTCAAGTGGAAGCTCGTTTCGGACTTTCAAACATAGAGCTAATCTTGACACCATATAGGTGCATGGTTTGTGTCGAACGTACCATAGGCTAAAAAATTGTTTTGGATGCACCAGATGAAACTCCTAGGTGATGAGGCTCAAGTGAAAGCTCGCTCCTTTTGGAGGTAGTCTAATGTTGATGCAAGATAGGTGCAAGGTTTGCATCGAACGTATCATAGGCTCAAAAATCATTTTGGACGCACCCAATGGAACTCCTAGGTGACGAGGTTTATGTGGAATCCCACTTCTTTCTTGTTGGAGACAGTGTTAGTGTCAGTGCAAGATAGGTGCATTATTTGCTTTAGACGTACCATAGGCTCAGAAATTGTTTTGGACGCACGCAATGGTACCACTTGGTGACGAGGCTCAAGTGGAAGCTTATTTTGGCCTTTTGGACATAGAGCTAATCTTGACGCTAGATAGGTGCACGGTTTGTGTTGAATGTACTATGATAGAACCGCCCAATTTATACAAGATCAAGTACGGCTGTCCCCGCTAACACATTGACACGTGCATACTTTCACTTATATAAACCCAGTAGTCCACCGAGTGTCACGAAGGACCTCGGTACATCAACATCACAACCAAGATCGCATGATTAAGCAAACACACATCACATACATAGAGTTGCAGCGAAAATAATATTACAAATAAGTTCCCAATTAATAGTACAAGTTTGGGGTTTCAAAATCAATTAGTGAAAACAAAATAGCTTTCAAATGATTACATTAATATAAGTTTCAAATACATTGCTAGCATAAGTGACATCCTCAGATAAAAGCATATAGATGAGAAATAACAAAGAGTCACCGAGCCCACCGGTGGTTAGCCACCATCTTCAGCAGGTCAAAACTTCACCTGCAACATGGTGGGATAAACCCTGAGTACTCGAATGTACTCAGCTAGACTTACCCATCATAAAACAGAAATAAAATTGACTCTAAGGATTATGCAAGGCTGTATAAGTGGAGGTAGCTTGACAATATTTTGCATAAAAAGCGATTAACTTAGTTATACAATTATAATTCCGTTATCAAGTTATTTATAACTATCCATCTCTAAATTAGCAACTATCCTATGCCAAACATGTGGTATATCATTTTAAGAGCATACAATAGTAACCATAGCAGGTACTGTAATTCCATGTTTATCCGAACCGTCATATTCCATAATACAATTACTACGATGTTTATCCGAATCGATTTCAACCAACTAGGAATTTATTCCTAACACAAGCCCAGACATACCTGATGAGGACATCATTGGCTCAAATATGACCATGCCAACCACTTCTATACCAAAGGTGCAACCATTCTATATGAGGCTTATCATTGATGCATTTGATGAATTGGTGCTCCACCATAAAATGTGTTCATTCTCATTTTCAGAATTACTTACATGGATCAAGGGAAGGCTTGATTGCATATGGAAAGCATGGAAGGTTAATGAAGTTGATTGGGGACCAAATCCAAGTATTCCTAATGTCCTCTGCTAGGCCACCACGTCACTTTGGTTCCAAGGACAGAAAGAGTCCAAGTCCAACACGTTTTGGAAGTTGAATTCGGACTGCAAAATAGTCCCAAATTGCGACGGTCGCCACGACTTCATACGGACTCCGATTGGGATGTTCTAGCACTTTTTGGAAAGCTTATCAAGTCTATTTTCCAACGGATCTAGACTCATTGCTATATCTTATCTGATGCTTCCACAGTCGTCATTTCAACGCCAGGACCTTTTCTGCCTTTGGTGCTGCGTCACCCTATTTTGGGCCGATGGTCCATGTATCAAGTTGGGTCCATTAGGGATGCGTCCTAGGGTTGGAGAACGACCCCAACACCCCCTGGTCATTCCCCTAGGTATTAATAAGGATTAGAGCTGCCACAAACAGATTGGGTTTTATTTTGTTGAAAGTTTAGCCATTGCTACTTCCTAGTAGACGCATGTGTCGACTAGACCATCCGTTCTACTCGATTCAGAACCCCAACTTTATGATTTCAGATTGGTTTTCATCTCCATATTTGCAATTGAGTTGCTTGTTCTACTTGTTCTTGCTTGTTCCTTGATTGCTTGCAGGAATTACCCTAGTGGTTTGGTTGATCGTGCTCCACAAGATCGCGACGGCTGTTGGAGGTGGTGTATCGGTTGCTAAGGCGTAGCTTGGAAGGCTGTAGTCGGGCCGTGAATGTCATCTCCATCCCCAAATCGAGTTATCCACCTTCTCTCATCGAAAGATCGGGATTCACCCTAGCGGGTTCATATCAGTTGGTATCAGAGCAAGGTTGATCGGTGAGAGACTTCCAGTTCTTTGTTGTTTTTAATCTCCTATAGTCCAGAAAAAGCCAAAACAAAATTAGTAGATTAGTTCTCCATAATCCCAAAAACCCTTTGTGCTTAATACTATTACTGCTTAGTTAGGGCTTATTGAATTAACGGGTGCATCGTCATGTTAAGTTGCTGGTCTTAGCGTTTAGTCGTTTAGAGTTTCGAGTTCTAGTCACGTTTCTGTCACCATAGCAGATTTGAGTTTATTTGTTTCTCTCAACGAATCTGAGTGGATTTCCAAATTCTTTTGTTTTGTTTACCACCATTATCCTAGCCACGTCCTTGGAGGTTTCATCCACGTCCATATTTCCATCTACAAAAAGGAAATCCAACAAGATCAAGATAGAATTTGATTCGGAGTCCTGTTTTATCCTGAAAAGAAAAGCACCATATTTCCTTTGTTAGGAGTCTGAATAGGGAGTTTAAATACAATCTGGAAACCTTAACTTGTCCTCTTTCCAACGGATCAGAGCTTGCTCTGAAATTCATTCTGAGCGCTTCGCAATTGCCCTAGAGATTTGTGCGTCTGCTGGTTTTGCAAAACAGCCACTTGTTTGACTTTGCTACTGAATCACCCTTCCCAAGGAAACATTTAATTGTTGTAAGTAGCTTGTTAATTCTTGTTGCAAAAATTTCAGTTTTGTGCTAGTTGGAAAAAAACAGAAAAAAGATAGAAGAAAGAAAGAAAAGAAAGAAAGAAAAGAAAGATAGAAAGAAAGAAAGAAAAGAAAGAGAAAGAAGAAGAGAAGGGTTTTCTTTTGTTGTTATTCCTATCCTTGTGATCCTTCTTTGCTGCAGCTCAGTGACTTTGTTTGTGTCCAGGCTCGCGTCTCTAGCACGTACTAGCCTAGGACCAGCATAATAACGTCGTTGAGTGTTTGTTCAATTTGCTTGCAACTAACGTGGTTCTAGTACTTCCTTTCTTTAGCCCACCTACAGCTCCACATATTCGACTACAGCTTGAGAGGTTTTTGTTGCTGCGGCACCGATACACTTCGCTCCACGGTTATAGACTTGTTGGTTGCCGTCACCTCCTGTTTGGCTTGGTAAGAACTTGTAAGGGCTTGTTTTAACAAGTTGAGTTTGAGAGAATTACAACCAACACATCCTAGTAGTTGATAGGAGGATACATATTATTTTTGTGTTTCTTGTTTTCTACTAATCATGGCAGGTGATATGGAGATTTTTGAGCTATTGAAACTAGACCCTCATATTCAGGATGTCATTCAACACTTGCCGTTATATGATGGTAAGTTTGATCCTCAAGCTTACATTGATTGGGAGTTAAAAGTAGACAATGAATTTGATGAGCATGACCTGTCTGAGAAACAAAAGATTTGTATTGCCTCCAATGTTTTGACTAAATTTGCTTTGCTAGAATGGAAACACATTCGTAGGCACAAGAAAGTTCTAGAATCTTAGGAAGACTTCAAAATTCTTTTTAGAGATGCATTCATTCCTGCATATTATGTTGATTATTTGCTTGCAAAATTAGACAACTTGAAGCAGGGTAGTAAAACTGTGAAACAATACTACCATGATTTTAAGATTTGTATCATGTTTGGTGGATTGGATGAATGCATGGAAGATGTTATGAGTAGGTTCATGAGAGGGCTCAATTCTGAAATTCGAACCTTGTTAATGAGCAAATCATATTGCCATATTGGTCAATTGTTTTGTCTTGCTCTCAATGCTGAAAAAGAGATTCTATTATCTGTGAATACTTGCCAAAATGATGTGACCCATAATGTCCAAAATTTGTCCACTCTGCATGCTAATGAAGAGCAACAAATAGTGGAACCCACTACTGATTTTCCGTTGTCACAAAATGAATTACTCGCTGTTCCTTGTGATAAAGAGGAGTTGTGTGCTGATGATTCTTTTACTCCTATGCCACAAGTAGCGAATAAGTGTGATACTTTTGGTTTGGAAACCATACAAATGTGCTGAAGATAAGCTTTTTCATCCTATTACATGTGCACAAGATGAACTGAATTTGCTGTCCTCTTTAAATACTTTGGGTTATATTGAATTTGATATTCTGTGTAATCTAAATTGTCTAAAAGAGAAACTTAAATTTGATTCTGGTTTGCCAAGTTTTAATCATTGTTCGCTTCATGCAATTGGCAAATATGACAGCAAAAGAGAATATTTGGTGCATAAAGTTTATATTTGCTCTAATCTGAAATATCCTTTTGGGCCACCACACCATGATCAAATTGAGGGCTGCACTAATACTAATGATGTCTTGCAAAGTTTTCCTAGTTTTTCCCATATGCAACAGGATAAATATCAAGAAGGGGAGCACGGTTCACTTTTACCTACAACACATCTTCCAACAAAGGTCAAACCGAGGACGGTTTGCTATCAAGAAGGGGAGAATGATGAGGACATCATTGGCTCAAATATGACCATGCCAACCACTTCTATACCAAAGGTGCAACCATTCTATATGAGGCTTATCATTGATGCATTTGATGAATTGGTGCTCCACCATAAAATGTGTTCATTCTCATTTTCAGAATTACTTACATGGATCAAGGGAAGGCTTGATTGCATATGGAAAGCATGGAAGGTTAATGAAGTTGATTGGGGACCAAATCCAAGTATTCCTAACGTCCTCTGCTAGGCCACCACATCACTTTGGTTCCAAGGACAGAAAGAGTCCAAGTCCAACACGTTTTGGAAGTTGAATTCGGACTACAAAATAGTCCCAAATTGCGACGGTCGCCACGACTTCATACGGACTCCGATTGGGACGTTCTAGCACTTTTTGGAAAGCTTATCAAGTCTATTTTCCAACGGATCTAGACTCATGGCTATATCTTATCTAATGCTTCCGCAGTCGTCATTTCAACTGCCAGGACCTTTTCTACCTTTGGTGCTGCGTCACCCTATTTTGGGCCGATGGTCCATGTATCAAGTTGGGTCCATTAGGGACGTGTCCTAGGGTTGGAGAATGACCCCAACACCCCCTAGTCAGTTCCCCTAGGTATTAATAAGGATTAGAGCCACCACAAATAGATTAGGTTTTGTTTTGTTGAAAGTTTAGCCATTGCTACTTCCTAGTAGACGCATGTGTCGACTAGACCATCTGTTCTACTCGATTCAGAACCCCAACTTTATGATTTCAGATTGGTTTTCATCTCCATATTTGCAATTGAGTTGCTTGTTCTACTTGTTCTTGCTTGTTCCTTGATTGCTTGCAGGAATTACCCTAGTGGTTTGGTTGATCAGTGCTCCACAAGATCGCGACTGGCTGTTGGAGGTGGTGTATCGGTTGCTAAGGCGTAGCTTGGAAGGCTGTAGTCGGGCCGTGAACGTCATCTCCATCCCCAAATCGAGTTATCCACCTTCTCTCATCGAAAAGATCGGGATTCACCCTAGCGGGTTCATATCAGTGACTGTGGTGGCCTAGCAGAGGACGTTAGGAATACTTGGATTTGGTCCCCAATCAACTTCATTAACCTTCCATGCTTTCCATATGCAATCAAGCCTTCCCTTGATCCATGTAAGTAATTCTGAAAATGAGAATGAACACATTTTATGGTGGAGCACCAATTCATCAAATGCATCAATGATAAGCCTCATATAGAATGGTTGCACCTTTGGTATAGAAGTGGTTGGCATGGTCATATTTGAGCCAATGATGTCCTCATCAATACCTACGCCGAGGTAGTCTTAGGTCACCTTTGGTACAACTCAAGTACACATTTTGCGGGTTCGCCTAGCGCTGCACTAATCAGGGACAACCAAATGCTAGGACGTTTAGGCCTAGCCTGCCCTTGGGCTTAGTTTGGCTCCCCGCACATCCTTACTACCATCCAGAGTGCGCACTCTTACAGAGCAGGGCCCGACCTGACTTGAGCTACTTGGCTTCAGTGGTCGAAATGAGTTATCCGGCCAGCTAAGTGATAGGCATGCGTTCAATCTTGTCAAAAGTGCCAACAATGGTACGGTCCTTAATCGACATAGACAGAATCACATGAGTCAACCTATGCATAGACTCCGCCCGACCTTGATTTACTTTTACCCCATGGTTCTCTTCCACGATAGCAAATATAGCCAACCGTGCTTCGGTATCCACCTATATCTTCACAGGTGACAGAAAATCACCCTGACTTCTACCGGTCTAAGTATGGCTAAGCATATATTCGATCCTGGACCTACACAGGGTTAAAGGTATATTTCTAGACAAGGAATTTATATGCATCAAGTGGTTCCAATCAACTATTATAACCTAATGCATCAATCATAAAGGACTCAAGTAATATTTTGTAAAACACTAGGAGACTTAGAATGCTCCAGGGCAAGGACTCAAGTAATATTTTGTAAAACACTAGGAGACTTAGAATGCTCCAGGGCTTGCCTAGAATCCAACACTAGGTCAGTGCTTGTTAGATGACACTCGCTTGGTTAGCATCTCCTATTCAGGCATGTACTCCAGGGATCCTTCCATCTTCGAGAAAAGTCCACCATACACTGTCTTTGGGTTCGGTTTCAACCTCATGTCCTTCATGTGGTTCATCTAGCATACCTAGATGAGATGCAAGATGCAAGTGCATGAATATGAAGAATGGTAGTATGAGATGCATCATATAATAGCATTCAAGGCAACCATAAGATCATGCAAGACATAGGCACCTAGAGTTATTTAACTAAACATCACATAACCTATTATAGAGGGATAGTAAGCATATTAGGTATGGCACACAATTGAACTTAAGTTCAGATATTGCATACATGCATCGATCAAGAACTAACCAACATGTTTAGTTAAACAAGAGCAAGCTAAAGCAATCACTTAGCACATGTATAGAAAGCTGGATAGCGGCACAACAGTAAATTGTTTTATTCATAACTAGAGATTCAGACATCCAAATAAGGTGATCCTAGACTTTCTAGAAATCTTATTAAATTGTCTAAAATATTTTTATTATTATCACAAGGTGATTCCCCAACTAACAAGGTCAATCAACCACAATTGGGCACCTCTGTCCAGACTTGGACAGATTCTGCTATGCAACTTCACAAGCTTATAACTAGAGTTCTACTAATCCAAAAGATATGCAACAAGACAATATGGAAATCTTATGAAATTGTCTACAATTCATATTTAATCATCCCCGCATGATTCCCAAGTTAAAAGGGTCAAACAGTCACATTTATCAAATCTGGTCCAGAAATTCCAGAGAACTATAATTTCTAAAGACCAATTAAGAACAGTTAGAACTCACAAAATGTTTGACCAAATGCCATGAAAATTTAACACAAGATGTTTAAGTGAGTTATCTACTAACTTTCTTATTATCATCTTAAGATGATTCTACAGATAACAAGGCCAATTAATCCAATAATTACATCTCTGTCTAAAACATGGACAGAAACTGACATGCCAATTTAAACTAGCTATAAATGGAGTTATACATGGACAATAAATGTGGTTCTAGACTTTTTAGAAAGATTAGCAAATTCTGAACAACTTTGTTGAAAACACCTCAAGCTAATTCTACTATTAAGAAGGCCCCACAGTAAGAACAAGGAAACCCTCTCTGGGTTTGGGCATAAACAGCCATAGAGATTTAACCAAGTATAACTCAAGATCTACTTAACCAAAAATCATTATATTTAACTTTTTGGAAATGTTAAGAAAAGTACTACAACTCATGTATTTTCATCAAGTCATGATTCATAACTTAACTGAGCCAATTAATTCAAACATGCAGAACTATTCAGAGTAGGAGCAAAGCAATACAGGGCATTTGTTATTTTTATAACTCTTAAAATATAAATCCTAAACTCCTGAAATTATGACCAGACAACAACAATCACCTGATGAGAACTCCATAAAAATTTCACATTCATTTGAGCAAATGAACGATAGTTATGAAAAAGACAAAACACAACTAGTATTACAAACCTAACTGCATAAATTGATTTTTACAACAAACATTTTAAACTAAATCATGCCATATTATAGATCTAGTGCATAGAGAATTTCACAAGTATTCGAAAAAGTCCTCATTTGCTATTTTTGGATTTTTCTACAATTTACTACGATTTTTCAAAAATGATCATCCAAATTTGTAAAAAAAATCAAAGAAAGGAATGTAAAACTTGCATTGGGGTCCCTGCAGAAAACTAAAATCAAGGATCAGCGATTGACCATTCTCGACACTATTCACTAGAGTCACGGATCCATCACTTAACCCACCTGTAAAATACCATATTCAAGCGCGTGGTCCACCTTCTCCCACCTCTCGACGGCAGCGCAGGGGAGCGGCCGGGCTCGCGGCTCCGGCGGCTGTGGTCGTCTACGGCGTCAGCGAAGCGGCGTGGAGCATCCAGGGACCTTCTCACATGCATGGGGTCAGTCAGGTCGGCTAGAGGTGGGCCAGGTTGGCCTGGCCACACGCACAGGCAGAACGCCCACGGCTGCTCCGGTGGCGACGACGATACGGCGGCCGTGGTGACTAGAAAATGGGCACGGGAGGGGCGGCGTGAGGCGTTGGACATGTAGCGACACTCAGTGCAGATGTAGGAGGACTATAGGAGAGGGAGCAGCAGTGGCACGGGAGTTTGGCGGTGGCGGCCATGGTGGCTCCGCTCTAGTGCGCGCGCGCGGCACCAAGAGCGAAAGAAAGCGTAGGGGGAGGGTAGAGGGAGTGAGGGCGAGTCGCTCAGGTGCGCCACTACATTGAGTGAGCCGCAAAGCATGCGGCAGAGAGTAGGGGCACATGGCGGCCATGTCCACAACACGCGTCGTTCATTGAGGCAAACTTCCGAACATGTGGCGGGCGACAGTGAGGTGAGGTGGGGAGCCGATTTGGGTCGTCTCAGGTGTGAATTGGACATTAGGGCCTAAAATGAAGTTTGAAGCCCATGAACTGCCGTTCATTTTTCATTTAGAGAACATGGTCATTAGAGCTCTCCATTAGCGGTTAATCAAGCCCCAAGTTGATAGTGTCAACGACTTGAGGTTTACGCCTTGCTCTGCTTGTGCTCCAATTACTTGGTCCAAACATGGTCAAACTAATCCCAACCTTTTGTATGTCCTTCTCCAAGATGTAAACTCCAACTTTATTTTGGGGTCAAGTCAAGTTGCTTAATGAAAACATGAGAATGCGACATGCCAACGCCGATTACGACTGAATTCCTTAGAATAATTCTATGTATCAAAACAACCGCTGATTCAATTTTTAAACCTCAGTTTGACTTAGTTCCAAATTGATCTGGCTCTTGGTCCAAAAACAAAGTTTGTTCTACTCCACTCAAACTTCAACTTTTATTTAAGGTGCAACTCCATGCAAGCAATGTAAGCGATTGTTCAACACAGGTCAAATTAGCATCTCGGTAAAGCTCAAATCAGAGTTTTAGACCGATTGGAGCATTTTCTTGACCTCAGCTCAACACGAACCCTTCATGACTTTTGTTGTAGAGTTCAATTAGAGTCATTTGGAAAAGGTAGCAAGGTTTGTTTGATGACCTATAATTCCATTCACTTAATAAAGCAATCCAAGAAAGATTATAACTTATCATTTCATGTGACTTCTTGATTCCAAACTTCATGAAACTTTTCCACTGGTCTAGATGGATGCATGTTGATGTAATGTACATGGAATGAGCATATTTAACCTTACTCTTGAATAATCTTAACAAGGATCCATATGTAAGCAAGGTGCGTTGTCCAAGTTTAAGTTGGAGCTCACTCTTGTAGATTTGATCTTGACACCTTCATCACCATTTAACATGTCATGTTTGAGCTCAACCCATTGCTTAACTAGCGACAAACACCTAGGGGTGTTACAGCCCTCCCCCCTTATGGGAATCTCGCCCCAAGATTCGGTGTGAAAGACTTTCAAGGGAAGAGAAGCATGTCAACCATTTTCCAACATCAGTGATAGCATTAGGCTACATAACTTCAGAGTATCAGAGAGGCTGATTTGTTCAAGACACTTTCTAATACTTGCTCTTCGTAGTAAGTTTTGTCTAAAGAATTTCCTTCATTGGCTTCCATGAAGCATTGTTGCTTTGGGAGGAATCTGAGATATCACAACACTTCATTCTCGGGATACGGAGAGTATTATGGAGCATAAACTAATCACCCATAATCTCCACTTCCCTAGTGGATATAGCATGGACCATGTGAACTTTGCATGAGGCTGCAAGTTTCTAAAAGCTACTCATTACAATGGTTCCATGTTCATTCACAAAGTTCGAAAAGCAGTTCTCTACCAATGTATCTTGAGTACAACCTTTCATAAGGGATGAGATCACAAACAGGGGAAACATCTTTTGTGGCTGTGAGAAATCGAGTAACCAACAGACAATATCTATGCCGGTCGTAATCATCCAATCAATCGGATGCCAACCGATGGAAAACTACATATTGTTCCATGTGTGCAGTTCTACTTCTCTAATGATAACACTGTATAATATGAGTTCATTGAGTGAGCGGTGAATGTGATAGCTAACACTGTGGACTCAGCATTTTTGACAATCATTATTTGGGGGGAATCCTTGTATCCAAGCGGCAATAGTTATCTGGGTTGGATCTACAGGCAACCTCTTGGGTAAAAACACATGGAAGGTACTGAAGAACAAGTCCTGCCTTGGAAATCCTTGCTGAAGAAGGATGATAGCGAGTTCTGAAGGTCAACGAAAAGTTGCAGGTATATGCTGACTTGAAAAATAGTACACTACTAAGCAGGTTGAGCACAAGTTGCCTTCATGGTGTAGTGGCGCAGTAAGTCAGGTTGACTTGCACTATCACAAAATTAGCTTTGTTGAACTACATTTGCCATTGGAGCTTTCTTTGTAATGTCAATCAACAACTCATACTCATAATCTGAAATCTGTTGTTTGACACCTTTCCAATTGTTTTTGACCCAAAAAGGCACAAATTGACTTTGTAGAACACCTTGACTGCGCAAGCATTGTTGATATGAGAGGGCAAAAGCAAGACACAAAGGGGTGCAAGGAGTCTTCTCTAGGGTATCTAAAGTATTACAATCATCACATTGCCAACATGACCTAAGCTACAAACACAACCTTCTAATATGAGATATGATAGTAGTCAGTAGAGAAATCATAGATTTTGTACCTCTCGATAATCAATTTATATCTAGGCAAACTACTGCTCCATAGGTGCACAAATTTTGGTAGACATTTAGATCCAAGAGTCCTTTGACTACTGACCAAAATTCAGCTTAAACAGACACCAGTTTGACTATCAAACGAATCATCTACCAAAACTGCTTTGTTCTGAAATTTTGATGATCCGAACTATCAAAACATCTCTCAAATCTAATACTTTACTCAACCAATACTCAAGCCAACTTAAGACATCAAAGTACCTTAAGCGAGGGATGAGATTACCAAGTTTGGTGTGAATTCAACCATGTTTGAGCCACTATCACTGGCTTAAAAATAATCAGTTTAGTGCCATGAAATCTCGATAGATTTCCCACTCTTCTTTTCCTTTGATTTATACCTTGGGAAGTGTGTTCTGCACTCTCTAATTTTCTTTATGACAGCGGTAGCTTTCTCCCTGAGGATGGAGGCTAGGGTTTTCCTTATATGCTCCCTAGGGAACAACCTCAACCGTTGATGTAAGCACCTAGCTCAACGATACACAAGCATTGAACTAGTGGGATATTCTTGTAGGTCACAATGCATACTTCCCACGGAGTGATAGTCCTACAAAGATAAGGGAACGTCCCTGATTATCCTTCTTTGCCTCATCCAATAGAGTCCTGAACAAATCCTTTGATAGCACCATATACATAATGATGCTGAGCAAAACTAGGGATGCGTTTTCTCTAGCTGTTTACTTAGCCGATACCACATCCTGCACTATCTGTGGGCTTAGTCCAAGATGGAATTGACTTGATGACATAGGGCTTGGAGAAGAAAGCAGTACTGGCATCGTGGACCGGCTTTGTTGTTTCTTCGTCTAACATTGCTCTAGTGAGACATAGCCTTCGAGGCTACCAAAGAATCATTACCTAGCTAGAGATTAACCTTCCTACTGGTAACTAATCGGTTAGCTCTCAACACTAAAAAGGTTCCAAATCTTCACTCTTGACAATAAGAATTGTGGTCAAAGCATAAACAGATGGTCGCCATTGAAGTCAGTAGAAAGGGGTCACACTGAAGAAGGTCGGTAAATCATCCTGCACATAAAGGTCAAGGCTAAGATAGAAAGCTCATAAGCACTAGGTGACCTATTACTGCACATAACATCCTGGGCCAATTATCATCCAACTAATAACTTGTTCCACTTTAAGTGTGGTGTGCCCTTTTGATCCAACAGGAATGACATAAATTGGTCATTAGATGACCGACTGTCATTATGGGGATAGTCAAGTAGAGTCACTTGTCTACCATCTCTTGTAGTCTGTTAATGTTCCTATCAGTGACCTATTCTTCAAAGGTTATCCTTTGGACAGCTTTAGAAGGAAGTCCTATTGTATCTAGTTCGATGTACAGATCTTTAGACAAGATAAGGAGAGATAACCAAGGAAGAGCCTAGGTGAAAATAACACATCAGTGCAGTTCTGCAATGGATCATAACTAGAAACCCCGACATCAGCGCGCACCCAGTAGCATAATCATGTGCCGGCCGGCCATAAGGAGGCCCTAGGTTCCGTCGTGGCACCATGGTTGCTACTCATAACACCATTGCTGAACATGCAACCCACAAGAATTTTCACGTGGTACAAATTTGGTTGCAAAGGAGCAAGCACCATACGAAGGTGGGATAGCAAACAAAGGTAGTCACAAGGTTAGGAATCAATAAGGAGGCAATCCATAGATCAAAACATAGCAGCAAGAGAACATAGCCTAATTGCTGAAGACAACTGACCAAGGGACTCTTGCCTAATTTCCATATACGTCTTGTGTCCACCACAGTGATTACTAGATAATGATTAACGTGAGATTTGGTCTTGCCGAGCAGCAACATGAGATCCAAATTGATAAACATCTAGAGACTTGAAAGAGTAGGAGACAAAATACATGAGATCTGAGGGATAGAGCCTAAGGCACTGACTAGGGATTCAGTTGATAAAACAATGACATGATCTACAAGGAAAAGGTTCCCAAGCTAGGGTAGATAGCAATTAGCGTTGCACCAGATCATTTGTAGAAGAAGGAGCAATGAGATCCAATAAGGATTTTTGAGCAAGGTCCTCCCACACAGGAGCGGGACAACCATGAGATTACCAAAACTTGGACGTTGTTCTAGGATAGCGATCTTCAATGCTCGTATGCTTACCAAGGACACAAGGGTGACAACTATGGCACTACCTAGATAACGAGCATCCACACCTACATCATGGTCTTAAGCAAGCATTTAGAAACACTCCATCTAATTAGCTTAAGCGACTATCACTTAGCACAAAGCTCGCACCTAACAAGTAGTCACCTACAGCAACACTACTACACATATCATGCAAAACATGGTGGTAAGGTACTATTATCCTTTATTTCCTTTTTATAGAGTAGGTAAAAATCTCTACAAAACAAGTTTTACTTACATTAAGCAATTTAGTTTTCAAAGGGGTAATTTTTTTAACTATTAACTTGTCATCTATTTCCTTTGGAAGCGAACATACAAGGCAAAGCTAATCACACACTATCTTCAAGCAGCATGGGACAAGGCATTTTGTCTAGCTTCACATAAGGAAGATAGTAACATCACATGGTCACAAGTTACTCAGTATTTGAACAAAGTGAGGGAAGCATATTTATGCACAAGCACAATCATGATGCATGCTCGTCCTATTCGTCCTCACAAAATTACTAGCCTAAGGCGGCAATCACGTTCTATGTCGGTGGCATAACATGTACTCTCTCGATATATAGCTAGTCGTCAGCTATATTCAATCTACGCATTCGTGGTTAGCATACCTGCAGGCAAATTCATTGCAGTCCATCCCCACAAGAGATAAATAAGCACACAATGAAAACAGTAAACTAAGATACTCTCCATATACACATCCCCAGATATATATACTTCGGTATCCATAGCTATCTGGAAGATATACCCACAATTAAGTACCTCCATATATACATGTGTGTAACATGTAAATATTCCAGTAACCACAGCTAACTCTCCCCTAGACCGATAGTTGGACTGTCATGCTCTCACAACTCACACTTACCTAGGCGTAGAGGCAATTGATCCATACATTACCATTCAAGTGAACGGCATCCATACAATAGCACGCCGTATGGACTGATGAAAGTAAAAATTGCAATAAAGTACATCCCCCAAAGTTAGTACTTAGATAGCCACCTCATAGTCCTTAACTGGGCATAAAAGAGGATGTCGCTAGCATAGTTTTGCAAATAAGTTTTGACAAATTTGCCTATAGCTAAAGTTTTAGTTAAAATAGGCTTTTTAAAACCAAAACTTGGCTTTTAAAACTATGTACATGACTAGTATTATGCTTAATCTTGCTCTGATACCAGCTGTGACAGAACCTGCCCAATTTATACAAGATCAAGTACGGCTGTCCCCGCTAACACATTGACACTGCGCATACTTTCACTTATATAAACCCGATAGTCCACCGAGTGTCACTGAAGGACCTTGGTAAATCAACATCACAACCAAGATCATGTGATTAAGCAAACACACATCACATACATAGAGTTACAGCAGAAATAATATTACAAATAAGTTCCCAATTAATAGTACAAGTTTGGGGTTTCAAAATCGATTAGTGAAAACAACATAGCTTTCAAATGATTACATTAATATAAGTTTCAAATACATTGCTAGCATAAGTGACATCCTCAGATAAAAGCATATAGATGAGATATAACATAGAGTCACTGAGCCCACCGGTGGTTAGCCACCATCTTCAGCAGGTCGAAACTTCACCTGCAACATGGTGGGATAAACCCTGAGTACTCGAATGTACTCAGCTAGACTTACCCATCATAAAACAGAAATAAATTTGACTCCAAGGATTATGCAAAGTTGTATAAGTGGAGGTAGCTTGACAATATGTTGCATAAAAAGCGATTAACTTAGTTATACAATTATAATTCTGTTATCAAGTTATTTATATCTATCCATCTCTAAATTAGCAACTATCCTGTGCGAAACATGTGGTATATCATTTTAAGAGCATACAATAGTAACCATAGTAGGTATTGTAATTCCATGTTTATCCAAACCGTCATATTCCATAATACAATTACTACGATATTGGGACTAGCCAAGTTTCTCACTATCCGGGAGAGACAGCGATTCAAATCAATTTCAACCAGCTGGGAATTTATTCCTAACACAAACTCAGACATACCTGCACCAAGGTAGTCTTAGGTCACCTTTGGTACAACTCAAGTACACATTTCGTGGGTTTGCCCAGCGCCGCACAATCAGGGACAACCAAATGCCAGGACGTTCTGGCCCTAGCCTGTCCTTAGGCTTAGTTTGGCTCCCTGCACATCCTTATTACTATCCTAGAGTGCGCACTCTTATAGAGCGGGGCCCGACCTGAGTTGAGCTACTCGGCTTTCGTGATCGGAATGAGTTATCCAGCCAGCTAAGTGATAGGCATGCATTCAATCTTATCAGAGAGTGCCAACAACTGGTACGGTCCTTAACTGGCACAGACGGAATCACATGAGTCAACCTACGCATAGACTTCGCCCGGCCTTGATTTACTTTTACCCCATGGTTCTTTTCCATGATAGCAAATATAGCCAATAGTGCTTCGGTATCCACCAATATCTCGCAGGTGACAGGAAATCACCCGACTTCTACCGGTCTAAGCATGGCTAAGCATATATTCGATCCTAGACCTACATAGGGTTAAAGGTATATTTCTGGACAAGGAATTTGTATGCATCAAGTGGTTCCAATCAACTCTTATAACCTAATGCATCAATCATAAAGGACTCAAGCAATATTTTGTAAAACACTGGGAGACTTAGAATGCTTCGGGGCTTGCCTAGAATCCAACACTAGGTCAGTGCTTGTTAGATTACACTTGCTTGGTGTGCATCTCCTATTCAGGCATGTACTCCAAGGATCCTTCCATCTTCGGGAAAAGTCCACCATACACCGTCTTCGGGTTCGGTTCCAGCCTCATGTCCTTCACATGGTTCATCTAGCATACCTAGATGAGATGCAAGATGCAAGTGCATGAATATGAAGAATGGTAGTATGAGATGCATCATATAATAGCATTCAAGGCAACCATAAGATCATGCAAGACATAGGCACCTAGAGTTATTTAACTAAACATCACATAACCTATTATAGAGGGATAGTAAGCATATTAGGTATGGCACACAACTGAACTTAAGTTCAGATATTGCATGCATGCATCGATCAAGAACTAACCAACATGTTTAGTTAAACAAGAGCAAGCTAAAGCAATCACTTAGCACATGTAGAGAAAGCTGGATAGCGGCACAACAGTAACTTGTTTTATTCATCACTGGAGATACAGAAATCCAAATAAGGAAATCCTAGACTTTCTAGAAAGCTTATTAAATTGTCTAAAATATGTTTATTATCATCACAAGGTGATTCCCCAACTAACAAGGTCAATCAATGCACAATTGGGCACCTCTATCCAGACTTGGACAGATTCTGCTATGCAACTTCACAAGCTTATAACTAGAGTTGTACTAATCCAAAAGATATGCAACAAGACAATATGGAAATCTTATGAAATTGTCTACAATTAATATTTAATCATCCCAGCATGATTCCCAAGTTAAAAGGGTCAAACAGTCACATTTATGAAATCTGGTCCAGAAATTCCAGAGAACTACAATTTCTGAAGACCAAATTAGAACAGTCATAACTCATAAAATGTTTGGCCAAATGCCATGAAAATTTAACACAAGATGTTTAAGTGAGTTATCTACTACTTTCTTATTATCATCTTAAGATGATTCTACAGATAACAAGGCCAATTAATCCAATAATTGCATCTCTGTCTAAAACATGGATAGAAACTGATATGTCACTTTAAATAGCTATAAATGGAGTTATACATGTCCAATAAATCTGATTCTAGACTTTTTAAAAAGCTTAGCAAATTCAGAACAACTTTGTTGCAAACACCTAAAGCTAATTCTACTATTAAGAAGGCCCCACAGTAAGAACAAGGAAACCCTCTCTGGGTTTGGGCATAAACAGCCACAGAGATTTAAGCAAGTATAACTCAAGATCTACTTAACCAAAAATCATGATATTTAACTTTTTGGAAAGCCTAAGAAAATTACTACAACTCATGTATTTTCATCAAGTCATGATTCATAACTTAACAGAGCCAATTAATTCAAACATGCAGAACTATTCAGAGTAGGAGCAAAGCAATATAGGGCATTTGTTATTTTTATAACTCTTAAAATATAAATCCTAAACTCCTGAAATTATTACCAGACAACAACAATCACCTGATGAGCACGCCATAAAAATTTCACTTTCATTTGAGCAAAAGAACTATAGTTATGAAAAAGACAAGACACAACTAGTATTACGAACCTAACTGCATAAATTGATTTTTACAGCAAAAACTTTAAACTAAATCATGCCATATTATAGATCTAGTACATAGATAATTTCAGAAGGATTCGAAAAAGTCCTCATTTACTATTTTTGGATTTTTCTGCAATTTACTACGATTTTTCAAAGATGATCATCCAAATCTGTAAAAAAATCCAATAAAGGAATGTAAAACTTGCATTGGGGTCCCTGCAGAAAACTAAAATCAAGGATCAGCGATCGACCCTTCTTGGCACTATTCACTAGAGTCATGGTTGCTTCACTTAACCCCCTATAAAATACCATATTCAAGCGTGTGGTCCACCTTCTCCCACCTCTCGACGATAGCGCAGGGGAGCGGCCGGGCTCGTGGCTCCGGCGGCTGTGGTCGTCTACGGCATCGACGAAGCGTCGGGGAGCATCCAGGGACCTTCTCACACACGTGGGGCTGCTCAGGTCACACGGAGGCAAGCCAGGTTGGCCTAGCCGCACGCACAGGTGGAACGTCGACGGCTGCTCCGGTGGCGACAGCGATACGGCGGCCGTGGTGATAGGAAAATGGGCGCGGTAGGGGCGGCATGAGGCGTTGGACGCGTAGTGACACTCAGTGCAGACGCAAGAGGGCTATATGAGAGGGAGCAATGGCGGCATGGGAGCTTGGCGATGGCGGCCATGGTGGCTCCGCTCTGGTGCGCGCGCGCGGCACCAAGAGCGAAAGAAAGCGCAGGGGGAGGGTAGAGGGAGTGAGGGCGAGTCACTCAGGTGCGCCACTACGTTGAGTGAGGCACAAGGCACACTGCAGAGAGCAGGGGCTCATGGTGGCCACATCCACAACACGCGCCGTTCATTGAGGCAAACTTCCAAACAGGTGGTGGGCGATAGTGAGGGTGAGGTGGGGAGCTGATTTGGGTCATCTCGGGTGCAAATTGGACATTGGGCCTAAAACAAGGTTTGAAGCCCACGAACTGCCCTTCATTTTTGATTTAGAGAACATGGTCATTATAGCTCTACATTAGTGGTTAATCAAGCCCCAAGTTGATAGTGTCAACGATTTGACGAGGTTTACGCCTTGCTCTGCTTGTGCTCCAATTACTTGGTCCAAACATGGTCAAACTGATCCCAACCTTTTGTATGTCCTTCTCCAAGATGTAAACTCCAACTTTTATATTGGGGTCAAGTCAAGTTGCTTAACGACAACATGAGAACGTGACATGCCAACGCCGATTACGATGAATTCCTTACTTCGAATAATTCTAAGTCTGAAAATAGCCACTGATTCAATTTTTAAACCTTAGTTGGACTTAGTTCCAAATTGATCTGGCTCTTGGTCCAAAAACAAAGTTTGTTCTACTCCACTCAAACTTCAACTTTTATTTAAGGTGCAACTCCATGCAAGCAATGTAAGTGATTGTTCAACATAGGTCAAATTAGCATCTTGGTAAAGCTCAAATCAGAGTTTTAGAGCGATTGGAGCATTTTCTTGACCTCACCTCAACATGAACCCTTCATGACTTTTGTTGTCGAGTTCAATTAGAGTCATTTGGAAAAGGTAGCAAGGTTTGTTGGATGACCTATAATTCCATTCACTTAATAAGGTAATCCAAGAAAGATTATAACTTATCATTTCATGTGACTTCTTGATTCCAAACTTCATGAAACTTTTCCACTGGTCTAGATGGATGCATGTTGATGTAATGTACATGGAATGAGCATATTTAACCTTAGTCTTGCATAATCTTAACAAGGATCCATATGTAAGCAAGGTGTGTTGTCCAAGTTTAAGTTGGAGCTCCCTCTTGTAGATTTGATCTTGACACCTTCATCACCATTTAACATGTCATGTTTGAGCTCAACCCAATGCTTAATTGGTGACAAACACCTAGGGTGTTACACGTACCATAGGCTCGAAAAGCATTTTGGACGCACCTAGAGTCGGTGACGTGGGTCATGTAGAATCTCACTTCGTTCCATTCAGAGACAATGTTAGAGTTGGTGCAAGATAGGTGCATGTTTTGCGCTAGACGTATCATAGGCTCTGAAATCATTTTGGATGCACTCGATGGTACCACTAGGTGATGAGTTTCAAGTGGAAGCTCGTTTTGGTCCATTTTGAGATAGTCCTAATGCTGACACAAGATAGTTGCACGGTTTGCGTCGAACGTATCATATGCTTGAAAATCAATTTCGACACACCCGATGGAACTCCTAGGTGACGTGGGTCAAGTGGAATCTCGCTTCTTTCTATTTGGAGACAGTGTTAGTGTTGGTGCAAGATAGGTGCATGGTTTACACTATACATACTATAGGCTCGGAAATCATTTTGGACGCACTCTATGGTACCACTAGGGGACGTGGCTCAAGTGGAAGCTCATTTTGGCCTTTTGTACATAGAGCTAATCTTGATGCAAGATGGATGCATGGTTTGCGTCAAACATAACATAGGCTCAGGAAATCATTTTGGACACACCTGATGGAACTCCTAGGTGACATGGGTCATGTGGAATCTCGCTTCTTTTCTGTTTGGAGACTGTGTTAGTGTCGATGCAAGATAGGTACGTGGTATGCGCTAGACATACCATAGGCTGAGAAATCATTTTGGATGCACTTGATGATACCACTAGGTGACGAGGCTGAAGTGGAAGCTCATTTCTGTTCATTGGGAGATAGTGCTAATCTTGATGCAAGATAGGTGCATGGTTTGCATCGAACATACCATAGACTCGGAAATTATGTTGGACACACCCAATGGAACTCCTAGGTGACATGGGTCACATGGAACCTCACTTCTTTCCTTATGGAAAGCTCACTCCATTTGGAGATAGTGCTAATCTTGATGCAAGATGGGTGCACGGTTTGCGTCGAACGTACCATAGGCTCGGAAATAATTTTAGATGCACCAGATAAACTCCTATGTGACGTGGGTCATGTGGAATCTCCCTTCTTTCCATTTGGAGATAGTGTTAGTGTTAGTGCAAGATAGGTGAATGGTTTGCGCTAGACATACCATAGGCTTAGAAATCATTTTGGACACACTCGATGGTACCACTAGGTGATGAGGCTCAAGTGAAAGCTCGTTTTGGCCTTGCAGACATAGAGCTAATCTTGACACCAGATAGGTGCACGGTTTGCGTCGAATGTACCATAGGCTCAAAAATCATTTTGGACGCACTAGGTGGAACTCCTAGGTGACGAGGCTGAAGTGAAAGCTCGCTCCATTTGGAGATAGTGCTAATGTTGACGCAAGATAAGTGCAAGGTTTGCGTCTAACATATCATAGGCTCAAAAATCATTTTGGACGCACCCAATGGAACTCCTAAGTGACGTGGGTCATGTGGAATCTCACAGCTTTCCATTTGGAGACAGTGTTAGTGTCGGTGCAAGATAGGTGCATTGTTTGCGCTAGATGTACCATAGGCTGAGAAATAATTTTGGACGCACTTGATGGTACCACGAGGTGATGAGGCTCAAGTGGAAGCTCATTTTGGTCCACTTGGAGATAGTGCTAATGTTGACACAAGATAGTTGCACAGTTGCATTGAACATATCATAGGCTCAAAAATCATTTTGAACGAACCCTATGGAACTCCTAGGTGACGTGGGTCAAGTGGAATCTCGCTTCTTTCCATTTGGAGACATTGTTAGTGTCGGTGCAAGATAGTTGCATGGTTTGCACTAGACATACCATACCTCAGAAATCATTTTGGACGCACTCTATGGTACCACTAGGTGACGAGGCTCAAGTGGAAGCTCATTTCGGTCTTTCGGACATTGTGTTAATCTTGACGCAAGATAGGTGCACCATTTGTGTCGAACATACCATAGGCTCGGAAATCATTTTGGATGCACCAGATGGAACTCCTATGTGATGTGGGCCATGTGGAATCTCACTTATTTTTGTTTTTAGACAGTGTTAGTGTCAGTGCAAGATAGGTGCATGGTTTGTGCTAGACGTACCATCGGCTCAGAAATCATTTTGGACGCACTCCATGGTACCACTAGGTGACGAGGCTCAAGTGAAGCTCATTTCGGCCTTTTGGACATAGAGCTAATCTTGACGCAAGATAGTTGCATGGTTTGCTTCGAAAGTAACAAGCCTCGGAAATGTTTTTGGATGCACCAGATGGAACTCCTAGGTGACGTGTGTCATGTGGAATCTCGCTTCTTTCTGTTTGGAGACATTGTTAGTGTTGGTGCAAGATAGGTGAGTGGTTTGCGCTAGATGTACCATAGGCTGAGAAATCATTTTGGATGCACTCGATGGTACCACTAGGTGATGAGGCTGAAGTGGTCATTTTGGTCCATTGGGAGATAGTGCCAATCTTGACGCAAGATAGGTGCATGGTTTGCGTCGAACATGCCATAGACTTAGAAATCATGTTTGACACACCCGATGGAACTCCTAGGTGACGTGGGTCATGGGGAACCTCACTTCTTTCCTTATGGAAAGCTCGCTCGATTTGGAGATAGTGCTAATCTTGACGCAAGATAGGTGCATAGTTTGCGTCAAACTTACCATAGGCTTAGAAATCATTTTGGACGCACCAGATGGAAATCCTATGTGACATGGGTCATGTGGAATCTCCCTTCTTTCTGTTTGGAGACAGTGTTAGTGTTAGTGCAAGATAGATGCATGGTTTGCGCTAGACGTACCATAGGCTCAGAAATCATTTTGGATGCACCAGATGGAACTCCTATGTGACGTGGGTCATGTGGAATCTCACTTCTTTCCATTTAGAGACAGTATTAATGTAAGTGCAAGATAGGTGCATCGTTTGAGCTAGACATACCATAGGCTCAGAAATCATTTTGGACGCACTCGATGGTACCACTAGGTGATGAGGCTCAAGTGGAAGCTCATTTTGGCCTTTCAGACATAGAGCTAATCTTGACACCAGATAGGTGCACGGTTTGCGTCGAACATACCATAGGCTCAAAAATCATTTTGGACACACCAGATGGAACTCCTAGGTGATGAGGCTCAAGTGAAAGCTCGCTCCATTTGGAGATAGTGCTAATGTTGACGCAAGATAGGTGCGAGGTTTGCGTCGAATGTATCATTGTCTCAAAAATCATTTTGGACGCACCAGATGGAAATCCTATGTGACGTGGGTCATGTGGAATCTCACTTCCTTCTATTTGAAGATAGTGTTAGTGTTAGTGCAAGATAGGTGCATGGTTTGCGCTAGACGTACCATAGACTCAGAAATCATTTTGGATGCACTCGATGGTACCACTAGGTGATGAGGCTCAAGTGAAAGCTCATTTCGGCCTTTCAAACATAGAATCTTAACACTAGATAGGTGCACGGTTTTGCGTCGAACGTACCATAGGCTCAAAAATCATTTTGGACGCACCAGATGGAACTCCTAGGTGATGAGGCTCAAGTGAAAGCTTGCTCCATTTGGAGATAGTGCTAATGTTGATGCAAGATAGGTGCAAGGTTTGCGTCGAACATATCATAGGCTCGAAAATCATTTTGGACGCACCCAATGGAACTCTTAGGTGATGTGGGTCATGTGGAATCTCACTTCTTTCCGTTTGGAGACAGTGTTAGTGTCGGTGCAAGATAGGTGCAATGTCTGCGCTAGACATACCATAGACTCAGAAATCATTTCGGACGCACTCGATGGACCACTAGGTGACGAGGCTCAAGTGGAAGCTCATTTCGGCCTTTCGGACATAGAGCTAATCTTGACGCTAGATAGGTGCACGGTTTGCGTTGAACGTACCATAGGCTCAAAAATTGTTTTGGACGCACCTGATGGATGTAACACCCTAGGTGTTTGTCACCAGTTAAGCAATGGGTTTGAGCTCAACCATGACATGTTAAGTGGTGTTGGAGATGTTAGGTCAATCATATAAAAATGGGCCACCACTTAAACTTGGACCATGCACCATTGCTTACATGTTGTCCTTTCCAAAAAGTATGCTTGGGTAATGTTGGATGTACTTATTTCATGTGTCTCACATCAATATCCATCTATATTGATCCATGGAAAAGTTTCGTGAAGTTTGGAATCAAGAAGTCACATGAAATGACAAGTTATGTCCTTGCCTGGATTGTTTTATAAAGTGAATGGAATTCTAGATCATCAACCAAACCTTGCAACCTTGCCCAAATCACTCTAATTGAACTCTACAACAAAAGTCATGAAGGGTTCGTGTTGGGCAAAGGACAAGAAAATACCTCAATCAGTCTAAAACTCGGATTTAAGCTTTATCGTGATGCTACTTTGACCGGTGTTGACCAATCACTTACATTGCTTGCATGGAGTTGCACCTTAAATAAAAGTTGAAGTTTGAGTGGAGTAGAACAAACTTTGTTTTTGGACCAAGAGCCAGATCAACTTGGAACTAAGTCAAACGGAGGCTCAAACTTAGAATCTACTGCTGTTTTCAGAGTCCGAAAAATTTGCCAAGTCTGAGTAACTGAAAAGTGGATTTTTAGTTTCATGAGCCCTACTTTGCAGCTCTCTATCTTCCAATATAATCCGAGTTTGACCAAAACCCCTAAAGCACAGTTGGAGACCTCATGTAGCTCTGAAACTTATATTAGTGAAGTTTTCGCTAATTCACGTTGGTTTGGGAGTTTGAGGGAGTCGAAGTTTGTGTTTCAGTTGTAATTTTGCGGTAGTATTAGTTCCTTCAGTCTTTGGAATATTTGAAGCTCGTCATGGCTGACCGACTGTAGCACTTCACTACCGCGTGGCCTCTAGTGCCCGTGCTGTTCGCCAACTCGCCTCCTTGCCTGCTCAAGTAAAAGACCGGCACACTCCTCTCCACTCTCTGTCTCTCCCTTCTCCTTCCTTCTCTTTCTCCCACTCCAAGCCAGCACCACGCCACTGCTGCTGGAGCTCCGTAGCCACCATTGTCGAGTGGCAAAGCTCCAGCACCGCCGTTCCCATCGCGCTGGTCCTCCTCCGCTTGCTCGGACCTCATCCTGTCTACCCCCACCACCAAGCGCCCATGGTGTGCCTCTCCTTCGAGCACCGCACGCTGCCGTACATGGCGGCCGCCATCTCCGCATGCACTGACGCTGCGGCCAAGCTGGCTTGAGTCACTGTGGCCATGCTGTGCCCCTTGGCCAGCCACGTGGGCTCCCCCAGGAGTGTGCGCACGCCCCAGCACCGCCATTCACCGCTGGCGCCGCCTCAGCCGGCTGGAGCCACGAGCCCGACCGCTCCCTGCTCTGTCATCATCGTAAGGATGAAGATGAAGGATGTCTTGCTCAAATAAGGGAAAAGGGAAGGATCTTGCTGGGAAGTTGTGACTCATGTGAATAGTGCTCAGGAGGACCTCTTTGCTGACGTTTGATTTCTATTTTCCGTAGGGACCCCGATGCAAGATTTACATTGCTTTTCTTTGATTTTGGCAGATTTGGATGATCAAGTTTGAAAATTCATAGTAATTAGTAGAAATATCATAAAATAGTAAATGAGTACTCTTTGGAATCCTTGTGAAATTATCTATGCATTAGATCTATAATATGACATGTTTTAGTTTAAATATGTTGCTGTAAAAATAGATTTATGCAGTTAGGTTCTTAATACTTGTCATGTCTTGTCTTTTTCATAACTGCAGTTGTGGTGCTCAAATAAATGTGAAATGTTTATGGAGTGTTACTCTGGTGATGTTTGATGTTTAGTAAAAATTTCAGGAGTTTAGGCTTGATGGTTTAAGAGTTATAAAAATAACAAATTCCCTGTGTTGCTTTGCTCCTATCCTGAATAGGTCTGCATGTTTGAATTAATTGGCCTAGTTAAGTTGTGAATCATGTCTTGGTGACAATACATGAGTTGTTGCACTTTTAATAGGCTTTTCAAAAAGTTAAATATCATGATTTTTGGTTAAGTAGATCTTGAGTTATACTTGCTTAAATCTCTATGGCTGTTTCTGCCCAAACCCAGATAGGGTTTCCTTGTTCTTACTGTGGGGCCTTCTTACTAGTAGAATTAGCTTTAGGTGTTTACAACCAAGTTGTTTAGAATTTGCTAAGCTTTCTAAAAAGTCTAGAACCACATTTATTAGACATAACTCCATTTGTAGCTGTTTGAAGTGTCATATCAGTTTCTGTCCATGTTTTAGACAAAGATTCATTCATTGGATTAATTGGCCTTGTTATCTGTAGAATCATCTTATGATGCTAATAAGAAAATTGTAGATAACTCACTTAAACATCTTGTGTTAAATTTTCAGGGCATTTGGCCATATATTTCATGAGTTATGCCTATTTAAAGTTGGGTTACATAATTGATTGCTCTCTGTCTTGTTTAGACCAGTTTCTGTAAATGGGTATTTTTGACTTAGTTAACTGGAGAATCATGCTAAGATGATTAAAGATGAATTGTAGAAAATTTCATAAGCTTTCCATAATGTCTTGTGCATGGCTATTGGATTTGTATAACTCTAGTAATGATCCAAACATCAAGCTGTTGTTTCCAGTCCAGAATAGACATATGCTAGTTGTGGTTGTTTACTCCATGTGTTGCTAAGTGTGGCTTATGCCCTTATTGATGGTCAAGTTATGATACTTGTGACCTTGTTAAACTTGTGTCATGCTTGATGTGCTTGCTCTCTATAGTTAGTTGTGTGATGTTAGTTAAATAGCTATTGGTGTCTATGTCTTGCATAATCTTGTGTTTGTCTTGAATGCTTATGTGATGCATCTTGTGTTACCATTCATCACATTCATACACATGCATCTTGCATCTCATTTAGGTATGCTAGATGAACCACGTGAAGGATGTGATGTGGAACCGAACTCGAAGATTGGGTTTGGTGGATCTATCCCAAAGATGGAAGGACTAAGCATGTGCTAGGACCAGTGATGTCACCAAGATGGTGCAAGCTAACTAAACTGACTTGTGTCGGATCCTAGACAAGCCCTGGAGCATTCTAAGTCTCCCATGTTTTTACAAATATCTTGAGTATCTTTTATTGTTGATGATGCATTAAGTATAGGAATTGGTTGGAACCAATTGTTGCATTATATCCTTACCTTGTCCAGATAAAATCCTGTGAATCCTAATTAAGTGTAGGATCGAATGATGCTTAGCTATGCATAGACCAATAGAAGTCTGGTGATTTCCTATCACCTGCGAGATGTAGGATGAGCTCTGGTCATGGTTGGCTATATTTGCTATCTTGGGAAAAGAACCATGTGTTAATAATGAATGGAGACCAGACGAGATGATGGTAGTGCAGCAACAAGGCATGGAGGTCTTAGGTGTGAATCTATCCATGTCTATGTCGTTTAAGGACCGATACGCTGTACATCCTCATGTCATGTTGAACGCAGCCTAACACTTAGCTGGCCAGATAACTCATTCCGACCGCGAAGCCTAGTAGCTCGACTCAGGACAGGAACGTGAGCAGTGGCATGCATTCTGGAGGTAGTAAGGATGTGCGGAGAGCCATTGGCATAAGCCCAAGGTGGGTTAGAGTCCCGATCAACCTTGGCAGAGTGGTTCTTTGAGAATGCCGATCAGTTTGGACTCACGACTCTAGAGTTGTGCCAAAGGTGACTTGATTACGACCCTAATGAGGGAAGTAGGGTTTGTGTTAGGAATAACCCTCCAGCTGGATAGGAGTTGATTCGAATCGCCGTCTCTCTCGGATAGTGAGAACTTGACTGAGTAGTGGCAACGTAGATTCACTAAATTTAAAGACATTGTTAAATGATGGTGATGATGATGATGATTATAATGATAATGAGCCATGAAATACCTAATATGGTTATTATTGTTTGCAACTTAATCAAGTGATTGATTAGTATAGGTGCTAATATAGATGATAGGTTAATGGCTTAAAGTCACTGCTAGCTCAGGTTAAAAGTTAATTATTATTACCTATGCTTTTCTGCCAAAAAGGAAGTGTCAGCCAGATCCACTAAATTAAGCTATGCATGATCCTTGGTGTCATTTATTTTGGTTTCCGACGGGTAAGTTTGGCTGAGTACTTTGGAGTACTCAGGGTTTATCCCACCATGTTGTAGGTGAAGTTCCCAGCTAGTTGAAGATGGTGGCTAACCGCCGGTGGGCTTGGTGATTCTATAGTTACTTCTTGTCTATATGCTTTTGTCAGATGATGTCACTTACGCTAGCAATATGTTTGGAACTTATATTAATGTAATCATTTGAAAGCTATGTTATTTTCACTAAGCAGTTTTGAAACCCAAACTTGTACTATTATTTGTGAACCCATTTGTAATATTATTTCCACTACAACCCTATGTGATGTGTATTTGCTAAATCATGTGATCTTGGTTGTGATGTTGATTTACCGAGGTCTTTCGGGACACTCGGCGGACTACCAGGTTTATATAAGTGAAAGTATGTGCGTGTCAACGTGTTAGCGGGGACAGCCGTACTTGATCTTGTATAAATTAGGTGGTTCTGTCACAATAGAACTCCTAGGTGACATGGGTCATGTGGAATCTCACTTCGTTCTGTTTGGAGACAATGTTAGTGTCGGTGCAAGATAGGTGCATGGTTTGCGCTAGACGTACCATAGGCTAAGAAATCATTTTGGATGTACTCGATGGTACCACAAGGTGATGAGGCTCAAGTGGAAGATCGTTTTGGTCCATTTGGAGATAGTGCTAATGTTGACGCAAGATAGTTGCATGATTTGCGTCGAACGTACCATAGGCTCGAAAATTGTTTTGGACGCACCTGATGGAACTCCTAGGTGATGTGGGTCAAGTGGAATCTCCCCTCTTTCCATTTGGAGATAGTGTTAGTGTTGGTGCAAGATAGGTGCATGGTTTGCACTAGACGTACCATAGGGTCAAAAATCATTTTGGACGCACTCTATGGTACCACTAGGTGACGAGGCTCAAGTGAAAGCTCATTTCGGCCTTTTGGACATAGAGCTAATCTTGATGCAAGATAGTTGCTCGGTTTGTGTCGAACATAACCTAGGCTCAGAAATCATTTTGGACGCACCTGATGGAACTCCTAGGTGACGTGGGTCATGTGGAATCTTGCTTCTTTTCGTTTGGAGACAGTGTTAGTGTCGGTGCAAGATAGGTGCGTGGTTTGTGCTAGACGTACCATAGGCTGAGAAATCATTTTGGATGCACTCGATGGTACCACTCGGTGATGAGGCTGAAGTGGAAGCTCGTTTCGATCCGTTGGGAGATAGTGCTAATCTTGACACAAGATAGGTTCATGGTTTGCGTCGAACATACCATAGACTCAGAAATCATGTTGGACACAACTGATGGAAGTCCTAGGTGACGTGGGTCATGTGGAACCTCACTTCTTTCCTTATGGAAAGCTCGCTCCATTTGGAGATAGTGCTAATCTTGACACAAGGTAGGTGCACGGTTTGCGTCGAACGACTCGGAAATCATTTTGGATGCACTAGATGGAACTCCTATTTGACCTAGGTCATGTGGAATCTCACTTATTTCTATTTGGAGACAGTGTTTATGTCGGTGCAAGATAGGTGCATGGTTTGCGCTAGACGTACCATAGGCTCAGAAATCATTTTGGACGCACTCGATGGTACCACTAGGTGATGGGCTCAAGTGGAAGCTCGTTTTGGCCTTTTGGACATAGGGCTAATCTTGATGCCAGATAGGTGCAAGGTTTGCGTCGAACGTACCATAGGTTCGAAATTCATTTTGGACACACCAGATGGAACTCCTTGGTGACGAGGTTCAAGTGAAAGCTTGCTCCATTTGGAGATAGTGCTAATTTTGATGCAAGATAGGTGTATGGTTTGCGTCGAACATACTATAGGCTCAGAAATCATTTTGGACGCACCAAATGGAAATCCTATGTGACGTGGGTCATGTGGAATCTCACTTCTTTCCGTTTGGAGACAGTGTTAGTGTTAGTGCAAGATAGGAGCATGGTATGCGCTAGACGTACCATAGGCTCAGAAATTGTTTTGGACACACTCGATGGTACCACTAGGTGATGAGGCTCAAGTGGAAGCTCATTTTGGCCTTTCAGACATAGAGCTAATCTTGACACCAGATATGTGCACAGTTTGCATCGAACGTACCATAGGCTTGAAAATCATTTTGGAAGCACCAGATGGAACTCCTAGGTGATGAGGCTCAAGTGAAAGCTCACTGCATTTGGAGATAGTGCTAATGTTGACGCAAGATAGGTGCAAGGTTTGCGTCGAACGTATCATAGGCTCAAAAGTCATTTTGGACGCACCCAATGGAACTCCTAGGTGGAGTGGGTCATGTGGAATCTCACTTCTTTCCATTTAGAGACAGTGTTAGTGTCGATGCAAGATAGGTGCAAGGTTTGCGCTAGACATACGATAGGCTCAGAAATCATTTTAGACGCACTCGATGGTACCACTAGGTGATGAGGCTCAAGTGGAAGCTTGTTTTGGTCTGTTTGGAGATAGTGCTAATGTTGACGCAAGATAGTTGCATGGTTTACGTCGAACGTATCATAGGCTTGAAAATCATTTTGGATGCACCCGATGGAACTCCTAGGTGACATGGGTCAAGTGGAATCTCGCCTCTTTCTGTTTGGAGATAGTGTTAGTGTCTGTGCAAGATAGATGCATGGTTTGCACTAGATGTACCATAGGCTCATAAATCATTTTGGACGCACTCTATGGTACCACTTGGTGATGAGGCTCAAGTGGAAGCTCGTTTCGGCCTTTCAGACATAGAGCAAATCTTGACACAAGATAGTTGCTCGATTTACGTCGAATGTAACATAGGCTCAGAAATCATTTTGGATGCACCTGATGGAACTCCTAGGTGATGTGAGTCATGTGGAATCTCGCTTCTTTCTGTTTGGAGATAGTGTTAGTGTCGGTGCAAGATAGTTGCGTCGTTTGCGCTAGACATACCATAGGCTGAGAAATCATTTTGGATGCACTCGATGGTACTACTCGGTGACGAGGCTGAAGTGGAAGCTCGTTTCGGTCTATTCGGAGATAGTGCTAATCTTGACGCAAGATAGGTGCATGGTTTATGTCACAGAACCGACCAATTTATAAGAGCACAAGTACAAAAACAATCGCCGAAACGATCAAATTCTCGAACTTGAGCCCATATAAACCCGGTAGTCAACCGAAATCTCAAAGGATTTCAAACCAACTTGCATACAACCACGATCACAGTAATTCAACATAACATATCGTACGTTACAACATTTCGCATACGTTCGCAAATAGGTTACATCATCATAGAGTCATTGTTATTACAAAACAAGTCTTGTAAACATGCGGAAGCAAATAGTTTAACTCACACACCGAGTTCAAATACACATACTGGTTTGCTGATCACAGACCGCAAAAGCATTCAGATAAGAGAAAAGAGATCATGCCCATGATCTAGTCTTCATCACCCGCCGGGTGGAGACAATACTTGCAGAATCCCTGATATAGAAGGTCATCTGCAACAAGAGGGAATAAACCTTGAGTACGGGAATGTACTCAGCTAGACTTACCCGTCGAAAACCAAACAAATGACACCAAGGATTATGCATAGCTTAATGTAGTGGAGCTGACTGACACTTTCTTTTTGCAGAAAAGCATAAGTAATAATGATCAACTCTTAACCTAAACTAGCAGTAACTTTTTAGCCATTAACATGTCATCTATATTAGCACCTATACTAAGCAATCATTTTATTAGGGTGCAAACATTAATAACCATATCAGGTATTCATTGTGGCAACCTTATCATCATCCATTTCACCATATCGTTAAATTAATTGAATCTACGTTGCCGCTGCTCAGTCAAGTTCTCACTATCCGGGAGAGACGGCGATTTGAATCAATTCCTATCTAGCTAGAGGGGTATTCCTAAACACAAACCCTGCGTCCCCCGTCAGGGTCGCAACAAGTCACCTTTGGTACAATTTAGGAGTCGTAGGTCCGAACAGATTGGCATTCTCAGAGAACCACTCTACCAAGGTTGTTCGGGACTCTAACCTGCGTTGGACTTATGCTAATGGCTCTCCGCACATCCTTACTACCTCTAGAGTGCCGCCACTGCTCGTGTTCTCGGCCTGAATCGAGCTACTAGGCTTCGCGGTCAGAACGACTTATCCAGTCAGCTAAGTGTTAGGCTGCGTTCAACATGACATGAGGACGTACAGCGTATCGGTCCTTAAACGACTCAAACGGAGTCACTATGTTCAAACCTACACAAGACCCCGCCCGGACTTAATTCATTATTCACATGGTTCTTTTCCATGATAGAAAATATAGCCAACCGTGATCCACCTCATTCTAAAGCTCGCAGGTGACAGGAAATCACCTGACTTCTACCGCACTAAGCATGGCTAAGCATTTAACCCGTTCCTGAACTTAAATAGGATTCCAGTGCGATATCTGGACAAGGAAGGATATATAATGCAGCAATTGGTTCCAACCAATTCCTATACTTAATGCATCATCAACAATAAAAGATACTCAATGTAATTGTAAAAATATGGGAGGCTTAATATGCTCCGGGGCTTGCCTTTCAGGAACGAGGAAGGCTGGTGGTCAGGGCACTCGGGCAATTCCTCCGCGGCAACTGCTTTGTTGGGTTCCTGCACCTTGGGTTCCTCCTCCTGGTTGGCTCCCTCGAACTCCAGCAATGTCACTCCCTCCGACACACCTATTGCATGAATTCGCAAGATAAATATCATGGATGCACATGAACGAATGTCAGGGATGCTCGGGGAATGCACATGTTCGCTGTAGTTTGCATATTTCCACTTAAGCCCTATTCAAATCACTTTACTTACCAAGTTTATACAACCTAATGTATAATTGCTCATCTTTAGTTAATGACCTAGCACCTGCACCTAAGCATATTCTTAAGTTAGGCTAACCCCTAAACAATCAATGAGAACATTGCAACCACATACACTCAAGCAATTGTATTTCAGCAAAATGAATACTATGTAGCAGTGCAGTAAAGTAGCCATAACTGGAGATTTATAATTCCAAATGACATGCAACAAGACAATCTGGAAAGCTTATGAAATTGTATGCAATTCATTTTCATACCTTGAAGCATGGTTCAAACCTTTGCCAGTTTGAATTCATAAATCAACAGAATTCTATCCTCACAAGGCAGAGAATAAGCAAAATCTACAACCTAACTTTAAACAGCTATAGTTTCTAAACTACTAGGCCAAATGCCCTCAAATTTTGACATGAGCTAGATACATAAATTATCTACAACTCTTGTATTCATTACAATCACAGAAAACCAAAATATCGTGGGGAGCTTTCTAAAGTCCCTAGATCTGTCTAGAGGGACATAATGCAAACGAAATACTTAGTAACTCATGAGGTAAACATATAATTGGACGACACTAAATCTACTCACATGTCACACATATAACAAGAACACCAGAAAGTAGGGTGTTCATTCCCAAAACATTTCCTCTAATACTTTTCTTAATTTATTTAATTAATTAGAGGAAATAGTAAACATATATGAAAGCTACACCATTAAATCTACAAAAATTACAGTAGACCCTACATGCCCTAAGTAGACTACCATAAAAATTTCACACCATTTTAGCAAGTACAACAGCCTACACAAAAATGGTTAGGCAGAATGGCTTAAAATGGCATAATTAGGAAACCTTAGTGAAAAGTGTCAAGCAACAGATTTCATATTTTTCCTAGCATCTATAAGGTACCAAGATACTACCTACCAAGTTTCATGGCCATAGGATTCATAATTAATTTACTAAAATTCACCCAAGTATCCACCAATGATAAAAGGAAAATCTATAACTCAAAAACTACACATGCAATGTCTCTCAAATTTTAACCAGAGCTTCTACTATACAAGACTAGCTTACCCACAAAATTTCATAATTTTTGGATCATAGAAACTCAAGATATGATTTAAACAAGTTTGCATGCATTCAAAAACACTTTTTAAGTTCCTATTTAATTCATCCAACATTTCTACATAATGTGCTCAAGACATATTTTTCTTAAATACTAGACCTAACAGTGAGTCTAACAAAATTGGAACCATCCAATTTGGATCTACAAAACAGGAGATACAAAAATATCAAATCAGCATTCAAAACTGCATTTTTGAACTAGCCCTATGAACTACACAGTCACTGACGTGTGGGACACGGCCATCAGCCGGACCCACTGGTCAACGACAGCAAAGCAGGGGAGGCGGCTGCGACGCGCGAAAGACGGTGTAGCTCACTGGCAGCTACTTCACCGGTGATGCGGAGGGTACCTCCATGCTCGCTATGACCTACCGCGTCAAATGACCTACTAACCCTAAGCTCTAGCAGACTCGAGGTAGGGCGACCATGGCGCACGGCTGCTCGGCGGAGCTCCGGTGGTTCGGCTCAACGGCGAGACGGTGATGACGACCGGATTAGCACAATCACGGGCTATGCCGAGTTTCCCCATCCCAAGGTGAATCTAGTGCACCCCCCTAAGGACCCGCGATGGTCGGAGATGGGCCGGCCACGGTGACGGCTACGTCGGCGACATTCCGACGAGGCTACGCATGGCAGGAAAGCTTACCGAGCGCGGCTAGCAAGCAACCATGGGTGTGATGCGATGGTGGATACACGGAGGAGCTAAGGCAGTGGCGAATGGGCGATGAGGCGTGAGCTTGCTCGACGAGGGTGGAGCTGATCGGCGGCAATGGTGGAGCTACGCTCCTCTGTTTGCTGCGCTCCGTGGAGGCGACGGAGGAGCAGAGCACGCGCGGGCGAGTAGGCAGGCAGCAGTGCGTTTCCCATTTCAAGATGGCCAGCGCGCAGTGCGGTCAGGGCGAGCCAAGCACGTGGCGGACACGCGGCAGCCGGTCTCTGTTGCCGGTCGGCCATGACCGGTCTGAAGGTCGCGTTTCAGCATTCATCGAGTTCGACTGACAGGCGAACTTTGACACCGATTAACTCCTAAACCGTGACATATTAGAGGAAACAATGAACATGAAAGTTGTAGCCTGTACTTCCATCTTCAATTTCTATTTAAGTACCAAGGACTTATTCCCACTGGATACAGAGTAAAATCAAGCCAAAGTTAGCTCCTTCAAACTGTAATTGCAATCAATACTTAGAAAAATTCTTAAGTGAAGAATAAGCCCTAATTTCTGGCTTGTGGGCCCAAATTGAACATGTTGTGCACATTTTCATGACTTGGCTTCTAAATAAAGTTTGTTCCTTATTAAATTTGCTACAACTTTTCTTTAGGTTGGTCAGACATGCAAACATCCTAAGCTACACTTTTTAAACAGTCAAACACAAGAGCTCTAGGGGTCCAAATTGGTCAACCATGACTTGGAAACCTAATTAGGCAAAATGATCCACATGAACATTGTTCCTAATGACATTCTAGGTGTAACTAAGTTACTTAGGATGATTATTAACCACACCACACATTGGTCACACAAGAATCAAGCATCACATGTATTGAAACAATGAAAAACACAAGAAATGTTGCAAATGTTTCATAGTCATGTTTCACATGTTTCATGATCTTGTTGCATAGTATTAACTAATCTTGTTTCACTAAGTGAGTGGCACATGTTGCACTCAAGTGTTGCACACTTTACATTTCATAAAAGAGACAATACACATGAAATATATAGCATGTTGCAATGTTTCGAAATCATGTTTCATGTGATATAAGTTCACAAAGGGATGCATGATGCTCATGTTCATGAAATGCAGTGCAAATGTGGAAGCTAAACACTAGGGGTGTTACAGCCCTCCCCCCTTATAAAAATCTCATCCCGAGATTTGAAAAGCGTACCATTGTTGATAGAATTCCTTATAACCATCCCTCAAATAGTCTTCCCTTTCCCACGTTGCATCGCGTTCACTACCCTGATTGCTCCACATGACTTTATAGAACTTGACTACCCGACTCCGAGTCACTCGCTCACAAGTGTCAATCACTCGAATCGGCTTTTCTTCAAAGGTCAAATCCGATTTTAACTCGATATCCCCCAATGGAACTCTCTCTTCAGGGATGCGAAGACATTTCTTCAATTGGGATACATGAAAGACATTGAAGATAGCACTCATCTCAGGAGGTAATTGAATCTTGTACGCCACTTTACCACTTTGTCCAATGATTTCAAACAGACCAACATATCTCGGCGCAAGCTTTCGCTTCACACCAAAGCGTTGGACACTCTTCATAGGTGAGACTTTCAGATAAACGAAGTCTCCAACTTTGAACTCAATAGGTTTCCTACGTCGATCAGCATAACTTTTCTACCTAGCTTGAGCTGCGGCCATGTGGGTTTGGATAGTATGGACTTGTTCTTCAGCTTCTTGAACGAAATCAATTCCATAATATCTCCTTTCACCGGCTTCTACCTAGTTCAACAGGGTTCTACACTTCTAGCCATACAAAGCTTCAAATGGTGCCATCTTTATGCTCTCTTGATAACTATTATTGTACGAGAATTTAGCTAGGGGTAACCATTTTTCCCATGAGCCCTTAGCCGAGATGACACACGCTCTCAACATATCTTCTAAGATTTGATTCACTCGTTCAGTTTGCCCATTGGTTTGCGGATGATAGGCATAACTTCTTACGAGCTTAGTCCCTAATAATCCTTGTAAGTGCTCCCAAAAGTGAGCAGTGAACTATGGTCCTCTATCTGAGACAATAGTACGAGGGATCCCATGAAGTCAGACTATCTGGTTGAAGTACAACTCCGCATAGTCGATTGGACGAAAGTCTATGCGGACAGGAATGAAGTGTGCCGACTTGGTCAGTCGGTCCACAATTACCCAAATTGAGTTAAAATTCCTCTGAGTGGTAAGGAGTCCAACTATAAAATCCATACTTATCTCTTCCCATTTCCAACCTGGAATAGAGAGTGGCTGAAGTAATCCAGCTTTCATGTGCCCAGCCTTGACCCGACAACAAGTGTCACACCTAGCCACATAAGTGGCCATCTCTTTCTTCATTTTGGTCCACCAAAATCGAGGCTTTAAATCATGATACATTTTACTACTACCAGGATGAATAGATAGTTTAGAGGAATGAGCTTCGGATATGATTTGATTTCTAAGCTCTCTATCCTTCGGAACTACCAACCTATCCTTGAACCATAACACGCCTTCCTCATCTACTCGAAAATGTTTGGTTTCTTGCTCTTTCATCTTACGCTTGATGTGAAACACACCTGTATATGTCTTCTGTAGCTCAATAATTCGACTCTATAGAGTACAACTGACAGTGATGTTGTGCAGGACTATAGGATGAAGGAGCTTTGACAAATGGACATCACTCTCAATCAATGAGTGGCAATGAGACTTTCTGCTTAAGGCATCTGCAACGATGTTTGCCTTACCAGGGTGATAGTGCACTTGAAGGTTATAATCCTTGATCAACTCGAGCCATCTTCTCTAACGCATATTTAACTCTAGTTGAGTGAAGATGTACTTGAGACTTTTATGATCAGTATAGATGTTGCACACATTGCCAAGTAGATAATGTCTCCAGGCCTTCAAAGCATGAACAACTGCAGCGAGTTCCAAGTCATGCGTTGGATAATTCACTTCATGCTTCCAAAGTTGGCGAGAGGTATAAGCGATGACTCTACCCTCTTGCATAAGAACACCTCCTAACCCAATTCCTGATGCATCGCAGAACACATCAAAAGGTTTCTCAATATCTGGTTGTGCCAAAACCGGAGCCGATGTTAGAAGAGTTCGCAGGGTATGGAAAGCCGTATCACACTCAGGAGTCTAGACAAACTTCATGTCTTTTTGCAGCAATCGAGTCATAGGCTTGGCTATTTTAGAGAAATCCGGGATGAAGCGACGATAATAGCCAGCCAACCCCAGAAAACTCTGAACCTCGTGCACCGAGATGGGAGCCTTCCAGTTCAATACTTCTTGCACCTTGGTGGGATCAACCATAATTCCACCATCGGACAACACGTGTCCAAGAAAACGTACCTTACGAAGCCAAAATTCACATTTGCTGAACTTTGCATACAGCTGGTGTTCTCGCAATCTAGTAAGAACCACCCGCAAATGTTCAACATGATCTTCTTCATTCTCAGAATAGACCAGGATATCATCTATAAATACCACCACAAATTTGTCCAACTCGAGCATAAACACTGAATTCATCAGGTACATAAAATGTGCGGGGGCATTGGTCAATCCAAAAGACATAACCAGGTACTCATATAGACCATATCTTGTAGAGAATGCGGTTTTTGGGACATCCTCAGGCCGAATTTTGATTTGATGATACCCAGATCTCAAATCAATCTTGGAAAAGACTTTTGCCTTAGACAACTGATCAAATAAGATATCTATGCGTGGCAGAGGGTACTTATTCTTGATTGTAACTGCATTCAAGGGTCTATAATCTACACACATGCGTAGAGATTGATCCTTCTTCTTCACAAAGATGGATGGGCACCCCCACGGAGATGAAGAAGGATGGATAAGGCCTTTCTTTAGCAGTTCATTCAACTGGGTCTTAAGTTTGGCTAGTTCATTAGGAGGCATTCTATATGGCCTTCTAGAGATGGGAGCTGTACCAGGAAGCAACTCTATCTTGAATTCTACTTCTCGATCCGGGGGCAATCCAGGCAAATCATCGGGAAAAACATCCGGAAAGTCACACACGATAGGGATATCTGCCAGAGACTTTGCTTGCACCGCATTGGTCGTGCAAGAAAGATTGATGTCCCTGGGTAGTTGTACTAGAAAACCCTCCTGATTGCTAGGATCTCTGAGCATAACTACCCTAGTCGATGTATCGATAAGCACTCCATGACGGCTCATCCAGTTCATTCCCAATATCACATCGATACCTAGCCCCAGTAAAATTACCAGATCAACCTGATAACTTCGCCCCTCTATCACAAATTGTACATCCCCAACTACCAGCTTGGTTGGGATAATACCACTGGCAGCCCTTATACAATAACCCTCACCCGCAATAGTATATGTTTTCTGCATAAACTTGGATGCAAATGATGGACTAATGAAGGAATGCGAAGCACCTGAATCAAATAGTACAACTGCGAGGTGTTGGTCAATCAGAAACTTACCGGCAGTCACTACCTCTCCTGAAGGAATCTCAGTAATATTAGTGTGGTTCACTTGTCCCTGACGGCCACCCTGGTAATTATTCTTCTTAGGGTAAGGGCATTCCCTTGCCCAGTGGCCTATCTTGTTGCAGTTCCAGCATGGCATGTTGCTTGGTGGAGCCCTGGAACTACCCTGACTGGTAGTGCCCTTGAGAAGAGCAACTGTAAATGCCTTGTGGAACCCTGTCTTGGCGGGATTCTTCTTCTGCGGTGGGCGAAACTTGGCGGCTGACGCTGGAGGATGAAATGGAGTCCTTTGTGTGACGGGAGCCTTAGATTGTGAGGCACCCACCTCATAGGCCCTCTTACGACTTTTCGAAGCTGCATATACAGCATTGTTGTTCTCTTGCGATAAAGCATCACTCACAAACTCATTAAAATGAGCGCACTTGCAATTTCCCATGGTCTTCATTAGTTTGGGGCTAAGTCCTCGCTTGAAGCTTGCAATCTTCTTAGCATCTGTGTCCACAAACTCGGTAGCATACCTTGCAAGGTTGTTGAAAGCTTGCAGGTATTCAATCAGGCTCTTGTTTCCCTGAGTCAGCTTCATGAACTCTGTATGTTTGATCGCCATAAGACCAGGAGGAATGTAATTTCCCCTGAAAGTAGACTTGAACTGATCCCAAGTGATTTGGGCATTAGCAGGCATAGTGGACTGATGATGACTCCACCAGATGCCAGCAGGCCCATGAAGTTGGTGCGATGCGTACTCAGTTTTTAGCACCTCAGTCAAGCGGAGCAGACGGAACTTCTGCTCGAGAGTATTCAACCACTCATCAGCTTGTAGAGGCTCCTCAGCCTCCTTGAAGATTAGGGGTTTCGTGTCAAGGAAATCTTTGAAATCATTGTATTGATTTGGATCTGGTCCTTGGCGTGGACCACGGCCATCACGATTCACAATCGTACGGAGGACCTCGGCCATAGTGCGCTGTCCTTCCGCAAGCATTGCTATTAGTTCCGTTGGTGTGGGTGGTGGTGGCGGAAGATCATCATCATCACTCGCACTAGTGGAGCGAGTATGAGGCATCTGCACAATGCGCAACCAGTAATTATTGATGATGTCAGCACATTGGAGAGGAACAATATAATCATGCCAAACTGTATTTACTGACGAGAATGAAAACTCCATACAATAAATAGAGGCAATAATTCATTCTCCAATCACTACATCATCAAGTAGATTACTAGCGCCATATGCAGTGCATTCCAACATGACAAGTTTTAAACTTCACCAACATTACGCATCCCGAAGGGAGCAAATTAAAATACATTACCAGTATGACTGCAAAAGCTTAATTCGTGAGACTTGCTAACGAACTACTCGTCGAAGTGATTACTGTCCACATTGGAGACACCTTGGACTTCTTCTGGTATTCCTCTCCTTCTAACTTCTTGCCGAGAGATTTCACTTTATACTTGGGATAAGCAATTATAAGGGAGGGAGTAATACAATATGAATGTCATGAGTGAATATGATGCATGCTCGTTCCGTACGTCCTCACAAACCTAAGAAAATTTAAGCTTTGGCAGAATATACGGTGGCATACATACGTTCTCTCAATAAGCGGTAACTAGTCGATCTACATGGTGCGTTGTTAGTGTACCTGCAGAAAAACTTCATTGTAGCCCAACCCAACAAGATATAATGCTAATTACACAAGTAGTACTAAGATACTTTCCATATATACATCCCCCGATATATATACTTCGGCACCCAAACTACCCGAGAAATGTACCCACAATTAAGTACTTTCATATATACATGTATGCAACATGTAAATACTCCAGTAACCACAACTAGCTCTCCCCTAGACCGATGGTTGGACGGTCATGCTCTCACAACTCACTCTTACCTTAGCATAGAGGCAATTGATCCATACATTACCATTCAAACGAATGGCATCCATGCAATATCACGTCGCATGGACGACGAAATAGAAACAATCAATTCCCCCAAGTTAGTAATTATATATAAGCCACCTAGAAGTCCTTAAGTGGGCTATAAGGGATGTGATCACCAGTATACCTTAAAAATTTTGATTTTTGAACACTTATATATAACTATAAGTTTGAAAACCATTTTAACAACAAAAGCTTTTGTTTTAAATAGCCGTAAGACATGTTTAAAGTTGAATCTAGCTCTGATACCAGCTGTCACGGAACCGACCAATTTATAAGAGCACAAGTACAAAAACAATCGCCGAAACGATCAAATTCACGAACTTGAGCCCATATAAACCCGGTAGTCAACCAAAATCTTGAAGGATTTCAAACCAACTTGCATACAACCACGATCACAGTAATTCAACATAACATATCGTACATTACAACATTTCGCATACATTCGCAAATAGGTTACATCATCACAGAGTCATTGTTATTACAAAACAAGTCTTGTAAACATGCGGAAGCAAATAGTTTAACTCACACACCGAGTTCAAATACACATACTGGTTTGCTGATCATAGACCGCAAAAGCATTCAGATAAGAGAAAAGAGATCATGCCCATGATCTAGTCTTCATCACCCGCTGGGTGGAGACAATACTTGCAGAATCCCTGATATAGAAGGTCATCTGCAACAAGAGGGAATAAACCCTGAGTACGGGAATGTACTCAGCTAGACTTACCCGTCGAAAACCAAACAAATGACACCAAGGATTATGCATAGCTTAATGTAGTGGAGCTGGCTGACACTTTCTTTTTGCAGAAAAGCATAAGTAATAATGATCAACTCTTAACCTGAACTAGCAGTAACTTTTTAGCCATTAACCTGTCATCTATATTAGCACCTGTACTATGCAATCATTTTATTAGGGTGCAAACATTAATAACCATATCAGGTATTCATTGTGGCAACCTTATCATCATCCATTTCACCATATCGTTAAATTAATTGAATCTACATTGCCGCTGCTCAGTCAAGTTCTCACTATCCGGGAGAGACGGTGATTCGAATCGATTCCTATCCAGCTGGAGGGGTATTCCTAAACACAAACCCTGCTTCCCCCGTCAGGGTCGCAACAAGTCACCTTTGGTACAATTCAGGAGTCGTGGGTCCGAACAGATCGGCATTCTCAGAGAACCACTCTGCCAAGGTTGTTTGGGACTCTAACCCGCCTTGGACTTATGCCAATGGCTCTCTGCACATCCTTACTACCTCCAGAGTGCCGCCACTGCTCGCGTTCCTGGCCTAAATCGAGCTACTAGGCTTCGTGGTCGGAATGACTTATCTGGCCAGCTAAGTGTTAGGCTGCGTTCAACATGACATGAGGACATACAGCGTATCGGTCCTTAAACAACTCAGACGGAGTCACTATGTTCAAACCTACACAAGACCCCGCCCGGTCTTAATTCATTATTCACATGGTTCTTTTCCACGATAGCAAATATAGCCAACCGTGATCCACCTCATCCTAAAGCTCGCAGGTGACAGGAAATCACCTGACTTCTACCGCACTAAGCATGGCTAAGCATTTAACCTGTTCCTAAACTTAAATAGGATTCTAGTGCGATATCTGGACAAGGAAGGATATATAATGCAGCAATTGGTTCCAACCAATTCCTATACTTAATGCATCATCAACGATAAAAGATACTCAATGTAATTATAAAAACATGAGAGGCTTAATATGCTCTGGGGCTTGCCTTTCAGGAACGAGGAAGGCTGGTGGTCAGGGCACTCGGGCAATTCCTCCGCGGCGACTGCTTCGTCGGGTTCCTGCACCTCGGGTTCCTCCTCCTGGTTGGCTCCCTCAAACTCCAGCAACGTCACTCCCTCCGGCACACCTATTGCATGAATGCGCAAGATAAATATCATGGATGCACATGAACGAATGTCAGGGATGCTCGGGGAATGCACATGTTCGCTGTAGTTTGCATATTCCCACTTAAGCCCTATTCAAATCACTTTACTTACCAAGTTTATACAACCTAATGTATAATTGCTCATCTTCAGTTAATGACCTAGCACCTGCACCTAAGCATATTCTTAAGTTAGGCTAACCCCTAAACAATCAATGAGAACATTGCAGCCACATACACTCAAGCAATTGTATTTCAGCAAAATGAATACTATGTAGCGGTGATATGAACCCGCTAGGGTTTATGGATGATCTTTCGATGAGAGGTGTGAGACAACTCGATTTGGTGGATGGAGATGACGTTCACGGCCCGACTACAGCCTTCCAAGACTGCGCCTTAGCAACCGATACACCACCTCCAAAGGCCGTCACGATCTTGTGGAGCGCAACAACCAGCCACTAGGGCTCCCGTCTTGCAAGCAATCGAAGAACTAGCAAGAACAACGAAACAAGCACTGAATTTGCAAGATGAAATTGAAAACCTCAAACTGAATCTTATTATGAGTGGGGTTCCGAAGACAAGGAGACGGGCGACTGGATCAGCACGCGCGCCTACAAGCAAGTAGCAAAGGCTAAACTTGATCTAAATAAAACCCAAGTGTTCCTGGTGGTGGCTAAGGGGTATATGACGTGTGGAGGATGACCACAAGAGAGTTTGGGTTGTGCTCCAACCCTAGGACGCGTCCCTACTGGACTCTAAACGATACAAGCCCATTGGGCTAACTTAAGGTGGCGCAGCACCCTAGACAGAATAGACCTCTCGGTGATTTTTGGACTGTTGACACCGCTTCTGAGTGGGTATGAGTATGAGGTCAGATCCATATGAAAGTAGACTTTATTAGCTTTCTAACAAGTCCAGAATCACCCCAATCCGACTCTGTATGTAACTGTGGCGACCGTCGCAAGTTGTAGGTGTGCTGCAGTCCGAATCCAGCCTACGCGAGTCCTTTTCCCTTTCGGTCTTCTCCTTGATTCCTAATCAAAACAAGAGTGCACGTGTCTCCAAGATCTAAACAGGATGGACAAGAGCTCAAGAAGGAACTCACTTGATAATTAACTTTTCGAGCACGAGCACGAGTAATAGGACCAGCAGGTGTCGGCGTGGACGGCGTGGATGTATGATCGGTGTTGATGTCCTCATCATCCTCCCTTTCTTGAATTTGAGTCGTCCTCGACTCAAGCTCATCTTCCTCACCCAAATAAGGCTTCAAATCTACAATGTTAAATGTGGGACTAACCCCAAAATCTGCAGGAAGATCAAGCTTATATGCATTCTCATTTATTCATTGCATCACTTTAAAAGGACCATCCGCTCTAGGCATCAATTTAGATTTTCTTAATTCAGGAAACCTATCCTTTCGCAAATGCAACCAAACCAAATCTCCAGGTTCAAGAATCAATTCCCTTCTACCTTTATCTCCAGCAAATTTGTACTTAGCATTCATGCGCTCTATGTTTTCTTTAGTGGTTTCATGTAGTTTTAGCATCAATTCAGCACGTTTCTTAGCATCAAAATTCAACTTTTCAGAACTTGGCAATGGCATTAAATCAATAGGAGCACGTGGTAACAAGCCATAAACAATCTCAAAGGGACACATCTTCGTAGTAGAATGCAGCGAACGATTATAAGAAAACTCAATATGAGGCAAACAATCTTCCCACATCTTAATATTCTTCTTTAAGATAGTCCTTAACATAGTAGATAAAGTTCTATTCACAACTTCAGTTTGACCATCAGTTTGGGGGTGATAAGTGGTGGAAAATAAAAGCTTAGTCCCCAATTTGGCCCATAAAGTTCTCCAAAAATGGCTAAGAAATTTAGCATCACGATCAGAAACAATTGTATTTGGCACACCATGCAAGCGAACAACTTCTCGAAAGAACAAATTAGCAATATTTGTAGCATCATCAGTTTTATGACATGGTATGAAATGTGCCATTTTAGAGAATCGATCCACAACCACAAAAACACTATCTCACCCTTTCCTAGTCCGTGGCAATCCCAACACAAAATCCATAGAAATATCCTCCCAAGGAGCACTAGGAACAGGAAGAGGCATATACAAACCGTGTGGATTCAACCAGGACTTAGCCTTTTGACATGTTGTGCAGCGAGCAACAAATCTCTCCACATGTCGTCGCATCTTTGGCCAAAAGAAATGACCAGCAAGAATGTCCTCCATCTTCTTCGCTCCAAAATGCCCCATCAAGCCACCTCCATGCGCTTCCTGCAGCAACAACAAGCGAACGGAGCTAGCTGGAATGCATAGCTTGTTAGCTCTAAACACAAACCCATCATTGACGATGAATTTGTTCCACGTTTTTCCATCTTTACAATGCAGCAGCACTTCTTTAAAATCAGCATCATGAGCATATCAGTCTTTAATTGTTTCTAACCCAAAGATCTTGTAATCAAGTTGATTCAGCAAAGTATATCTCCTAGACAATGCATCTGCAATGATATTATCCTTCCCTTTCTTGTGTTTGATAACATAAGGAAAAGATTCAATAAATTCAACCCATTTTGCATGTCTACGATTCAGTTTTCCTTGACTACGAATATGCTTCAAAGATTCATGATCAGAATGTATAACAAATTCTTTGGGCCACAAATAATGCTGCCATGTTTCTAATGTCCGCACTAGAGCATATAATTCCTTATCGTATGTAGAATAATTAAGAATAGGCCCGCTCAATTTCTCACTAAAGTATGCAATAGGCTTGCCTTCTTGTAACAAAACACCACCCAATCCAATTCCACTCGCATCACATTCAAGCTCGAAAGTCTTATTAAAATCAGGGAGTTGGAGTAGAGGTGCATGTGTTAACTTATCTTTCAGCACATGGAAGGTGTGCTCTTGTGCTTTGCCCCAAGAAAAGGGCACTCCCTTCTTTGTAAGCTCATTCAATGGTGCAGCAATGGTGCTGAAGTCCTTCACAAAACGGCGATAGAAACCAGCAAGTCCTAGGAAACTCCACACTTGCGTGACCGTCGTGGGTACAGGCCATCCTTGTATAGCTTCCACCTTGGCTTTATCAACCTCAATTCCCTGTGGAGTGACAACATAGCCAAGAAACGATACTCGATCGGTGCAGAAAGTGCACTTCTCAAGGTTACCAAACAAACGTGCATCACGTAGAGCATTGAAAACAACACGTAAGTGATCAAGGTGTTCATCTATGGATTTGCTATAAATCAGTATATCATCAAAGTAGACGACAACAAATTTCCCAATGAAAGCACGCAAAACCTCGTTCATTAATCTCATGAAAGTACTAGGTGCATTAGTTAACCCAAAAGGCATGACTAACCACTCATATAGACCGAACTTAGTTTTGAAAGCAGTTTTCCATTCATCTCCCAATTTCATACGAATCTGGTGGTACCCACTATGCAAATCAACCTTTGAAAACACAACAGCACCACTCAATTCATCAAGCATATCATCTAATCGTGGAATAGGGTGTCGATATCGAATAGTGATATTATTAATAGCCCTACAATCAACACACATGCACCATGTTCCATCTTTCTTAGGCACTAAAATCACAGGAATAGCACAAGGACTAAGAGACTCACGCACATAACCTTTGTCTAGTAGTTCTTGCACTTGTCGCTGAATTTCCTTCGTTTCTTCCAGATTGGTCCTGTATGGCGCACGGTTTGGCAAAGATGCTCCAGGGATAAGATCAATTTGGTGCTCAATCCCGCGTATTGGTGGCAGCCCCGCTGGTATCTCAATGGGGAACACATCAGAATACTCCTGCAAAATGTTAGCAACAGCAGGGGGCAAAGAACGTTGCATATCCTCAAATGAAATCAAAGCATCCTTGCATACCAAAGCATAAGCAACAGAGGTGGATGCATTGAACTCATTAATATCAGATTTTGTAGCAAGCATACAACGTCCTTTCAATTTTATCTCATCTTTGTCATCAACAACAGATTTGTCATTTTTATTGCTCTCGCTCTTTGCTTTTGTAGCCTTAGTAACATCAGATTGCATAATAGCTTCAGGAGACATAGGATGCAACACAATTTTTCGATCATGGTATAGAAACGAATATTGATTTGATCTACCATGATGCATCGAATCTCTATCAAATTGCCATGGTCTACCTAGCAAAATATTACAAGCTTGCATAGGCACAACATCACATTCAACAATATCTTTGTATGATCCGATGGCAAAATCGATTCGCACAAGTCTCGTTACCTTTGCCTTACCACTGTTGTTTAGCCATTGGATGTAGTAGGGATGGGGGTGTGGTTTGGTGGTGAGGGCAAGCTTCTGTACCATGTCGCTACTTGCCAAGTTGTTGCAGCTACCTCCATCAATGATCATGCGGCACGAACGCTCCTTGATGACACACTTTGTTTGGAATAAAGTGTGTCACTGATTTTGCTCCACCTTCTCCATTTGTGCACTAAGCACTCGCTATACAATCAAGCTCTCATAGTGCTCCGCTGTCACCTGCATTAATGTGTTCTTCTATGTGTTCCTCACTACCTGCATAGTCAGCCACAAGCAATGCAAGTGTATCTTCATCAAAATCACTAGCAGATGAACACTCACCATCATCTTTGACAATCATAACACGCTTGTTTGGGCAGTCACGCATCATATGGCCATATCCCTTGCACCGATGACATTGTATGTTGCTTGTTCTACCTGTCGATGCCATGGATGAAGTACTCGTAGTCGGCTTTTGCGCTGTCTTCACTACTGAATTGATGGGGGCAGCTCGAGTCTTGTCACTAGATGATGGCGTAGGAGTACGTGTAGACAGAGTTGTAGACGTGCGCTGCTGCCATGAACTAGCTTTCCCTGCAGAAACATTAGTCCTTGCGCTAGCACATTGTCCCTGCACTTCCCGTTCAGCTTTACAAGCAAGATGAAATAGTTTGGTTACGTTATTGTATTCTTTGTAAGCGAGGATATCCTGAATTTCCTGATTTAACCCACCTAAAAATCTAGCCATAGCAGGTTCCTCATCCTCCTCTAATTTACAACGCAACATACCCGTTTGTAATTCCTAATAGTATTCTTCTACACTTTTAGAGCCTTGTCTCAATTGCTGCAACTTATTTATCATATCACGGGCATAGTAAGATGGAACAAATCTAGCTCTCATGGCTCATTTTCAGCGCATCCCAAGTTTTAGGTATGTTATTAGGATTTTTCTTGCCATATTCGATCCACCAAACAGAAGCAAAATCTGTGAACTCACTAGTAGCAGCCCTAACACGTGTGTTCTCAGGAAATTCATGGCATGCAAACTTTTGATCAACAGCAATCTCCCAAGTAATGTATGCATCAGGGTCATATTTACCATCAAAAGGAGGTATTTTAAATTTAATCTTACTGAAAGCATCATCATTATTGTGTACCTCGCGTCGGCGGCGGCCTACCCATACCTCTACGGTTGTGACATAGGCGACATCGATCACGAGTGTCTCGATCATCATGTTCAGTATCACCTGTGTATTCTTCATCATAACTACCATCCTCTCGATCTTCCTCCTTCTTTTCTTCTTTATGCTGGTCTTTATCATTGTTGTGGAGGTCATCAAAACGCCTCAGCAGAGCAGCAAGGCTTTTGTCCACACTAGCAATGGACTTCTCCAAACCTGCAAGCTTGTTGTTTGCGGCAATCTGCGTAGCCTCCAACTACCCAAGTTTGTCATTTGTCACCTGCAAGTCATTATCAAGTCCCTTCGTGTGCAGCTTCACTTTCCTTTCAAAATGTTGTATGATGCCCTTTGTGCGAGGCGAATGTGGAATTTGGTTATCTCCGTCAGGACCCTGGCATGGTTCAAAGACAAAGACAACAAGAAGACAAGTGAAGAAATAAAAGCCCTACAACTACTAGGATGTAGCTACAGCAAGTCGCTCACTCTCCACCTATTACACAAGTTCTTACCAGTTCTTACCTTGCTCGACAGGAGGGGTCGTCTACCAACAAGTCTGCAGCAATGGATGAAGTGTATCGGTGCCGCAGCACGAGACCTGTCAAGCTGTAGAATATGTGGAGCTATAGGTGGGCTGAAACAAGGAACGAACTAGCACCACGTTAGTTACAAAAAGCAAGCTGAATAATCATTCAACCGGTGGTACTGTGCTGGTCCTAGTCTAGACCGTGCTAGAGACGCGAGCCTGGACACAAAGGAGAGCACAACACACCACCCAAAGTGAACGAAAAATCTCTAAGATCAGCCCCTTTCTCTTCTTTTCTTTTGCTTCTTTCTCTTTTTTTTTTCTTTTTTTTTCTTTTTTTTCTTTTTTTTGAATATTTTTTTTTCAGGGGGCACTCAAAACTGATTATATGAACAAGAACACTCCCAAAGAGTAACTCAGCACACACACTTTTTCCGAAAGGGCAGGGGTATTCCGGTAAAAAAAAGATATGAATACTTGCTGCGTGGTTAGTTTGATATTTGTACCACAGGGTGAACTGATTCCTCGTCCGATTGGAACTTCCAATTCTACTCGGACTTGGCCAACAGCGAGGAATAACCAATTCCTTGATCCTGACTCAAACTTGAAAACCTACTTGGATTCGGCCAACAGAGAGGAACAGCCGATTCCTTGTCCGATTCAAACTTCAAACCCTACTTGGATTCAGGCCAATAGAGAGACTATATGATAGCGCGTGTTGTGATAGGAAAGTGACAAGAACTCGAAACTCTAAGGGAATAAACTAAGACCAGCAATCCGACACACCCGATGCAACCGAATATTCAACAAGCCCTAACTAGGTAGCACTAGCCATGGCTCAAAGGTCTATAGGATTGCAGGAAACTAATCTACTATTTTTTTGGCTTTTCTGGACTATAGGAAAAATAAAACAGTGAAGGATTGGAAGTCTCTCACCGATAAACCTTGCTCTGATTACCAATTGATATGAACCCGCTAGGGTTTATGGATGATCTTTCGATGAGAGGTGTGAGACAACTCGATTTCGGTGGATGGAGATGACGTTCACGGCCCGACTACTAGCCTTCCAAGACTGCTGCCTTAGCAACCGATACACCACCTCCAAAGGCCATCACGATCTTGTGGAGCGCAACAACCAGCCACTAGGGCTCCCGTCCTGCAAGCAATCGAAGAACTAGCAAGAACAACGAAACAAGCACTGAATTTGCAAGATGAAATTGAAAACCTCAAACTGAATCTTATTATGAGTGGGGTTCTGAAGATAAGGAGACGGGCAGCTGGATCAGCACGCGCGCCTACAAGCAAGTAGCAAAGGCTAAACTTGATCTAAACAAAACCCAAGTGTTCCTGGTGGCGGCTAAGGGGTATATGACGTGTGGAGGACGACCACAAGAGAGTTTGGGTCGTGCTCCAACCCTAGGACGCGTCCCTACTGGACTCTAAACGATACAAGCCCATTGGGCTAACTTAAGGTGGCGCAGCACCCTGGACAGAATAGACCTCTCGGTGATTTTTGGACTGTTGACGCCGCTTCTGAAGCAGGTATGAGTATGAGGTTAGATCCGTATGAAAGTAGACTTTATTAGCTTTCCAACAAGTCCATAATCACCCCAATCCAACTCCGTATGTAACCGTGGCGACCGTCGCAAGTTGGAGGTGTGCTGCAGTCCGAATCTAGCCTATGCGAGTCCTTTTCCCTTTCGGTCTTCTCCTTGATTCCTAATCAAAACAAGAGTGCACGTGTCTCCAAGATCTAAACAGGATGGACAAGAGCTCAAGAAGGAACTCACTTGATGATTAACTTTTCGAGCACGAGCACGAGTAATAGGACCAGCAGGTGTCGGCGTGGACGGCGTGGATGTATGATCGGTGTTGATGTCCTCATCAAGTGGTGCAGTAAACTAGCCATAACTGGAGATTTATAATTCCAAATGACATGCAACAAGACAATCTGGAAAGCTTAAGAAATTGTATGCAATTCATTTTAGACCTCGAAGCATGATTCAAACCTTTGCCAGTTCGAATTCATAAATCAACAGAATTCTATCCTCACAAGGCAGAGAATAAGCAAAATCTGCAACCTAACTTTAAACAGCTGTAGTTTCTAAACTACTAGGCCAAATGCCCTCAAATTTTGACATGAGCTAGATACATAAATTATCTACAACTCTTGTATTCATTACAATCACAGAAAACCAAAATATCGTGGGGAGCTTTCTAAAGTCCCCAGATCTGTCCAGAGGGACATAATGCAAACGAAATACTTAGTAACTCATGAGGTAAACATATAATTGGATGACACTAAATCTACTCACTTGTCACACATATAACAAGAACACCAGAAAGTAGGGTGTTCATTCCCAAAACATTTCCTCTAATACTTTTCTTAATTTATTTAATTAATTAGAGGAAATAGTAAACATATACGAAAGCTACACCATTAAATCTACAAAAATTATAGTAGACCCTACATGCCCTAAGTAGACTACCATAAAAATTTCACACCATTTTAGTAAGTACAACCGCCTACACAAAAATGGTAAGGCAGAATGGCTTAAAATGGCATAATTAGGAAACCTTAGTGAAAAGTGTCAAGCAACAGATTTCATATTTTTCCTAGCATCTATAAGGTACCAAGATACTACCTACCAAGTTTCATGGCCATAGGATTCATAATTAATTTACTAAAATTCACCCAAGTATCTACCAATGATAAAAGGAAAATCTATAACTCAAAAACTACACATGCAATGTCTCTCAAATTTTAACCAGAGCTTCTACTATACAAGACTAGCTTACCCACAAAATTTCATAATTTTTGGATCAAAGAAACTCAAGATATGATTTAAACAAGTTTGCATGCATTCAAAAACACTTTTCAAGTTCCTATTTAATTCATCCAACATTTCTACATAATGTGCTCAAGACATATTTTTCTTAAATACTAGACCTAACGGTGAGTCTAACAAAATTGGAACCATCCAATTTGGATCTACAAAACAGGAGATACAAAAATATCAAATCAGCATTCAAAACTGCATTTTTGAACTAGCCCTATGAACTACACAGTCACTGACGTGTGGGACCCGGCCGTCAGCCGGACCCACTGGTCAGCGACAGCGAAGCAGGGGAGGTGGCTACGACACGCGGAAGACGGCGTAGCTCGCTGGCGGCTACTTCACCGGTGATGCGGAGGGTACCTCCATGCTCGCTATGACGTACCGCGTCAAATGACCTACTAACCCTAAGCTCTAGCAGACTCGAGGTAGGGCGACCATGGCGCACGGCTGCTCGGCGGAGCTCCGGTGGTTCGGCTCAATGGCGAGACGGCGACGACGACCGGATTAGCACAATCATGGGCTATGCCGAGTTTCCCCATCCCAAGGTGAATCTAGTGCACCCCCCCTAAGGACCCGCGATGGTCGGAGATGGGCTGGCCACGGTGACGGCTGCGGCGGCGACATTCCGACGAGGCTGCACGTGGCGGGAAAGCTTACCGAGCGCTGCTAGCAAGCAACCATGGGTGTGATGCGATGGTGGATACGTGGAGGAGCTAAGGCAGTGGCGAATGGGCGATGAGGCGCGAGCTTGCTCGACGAGGGCAGAGCTGATCGGCAGCAATGGTGGAGCTACGCTCCTCTGTTGCTGCGCTCGGTGGAGGCGACGGAGGAGCAGAGCGCGCGTGGGCGAGCAGGCAGGCAGCAGTGCGTTTCCCATTTCAAGATGGCCAGCGCGCGGCGTGGTCAGGGTGAGCTGAGCACGTGGCGGACACGCGGCAGTCGGTCTCTGTTGCCGGTCGGCCATGACCGGTCTGAAGCTCGCGTTTCAGCGTTCATCGAGTCCGACTGATAGGCGAACTTTGACACCAATTAACTCCTAAACCGTGACATATTAGAGGAAACAATGAACATGAAAGTTGTAGCCCGTACTTCCATCTTCAATTTCTATTTAAGTACCAAGGACTAATTCCCACTGGATACAGAGTAAAATCGAGCCAAAGTCAGCTCCTTCAAACTGTAATTGCAATCAATACTTAGAAAAATTCTTAAGTGAAGAATCAGCCCTGATTTCTAGCTTGTGGGCCTAAATTGAACATGTTGTGCACATTTTTATGACTTGGCTTCTAAATAAAGTCTGTTACTTATTAAATTTGCTACAACTTTGCTTTAGGTTGGTCAGACATGCAAACATCCTAAGCTACACTTTTTAAACAGTCAAACACAAGAGCTCTAGGGGTCCAAATTGGTCAACCATGACTTGGAAACCTAATTAGGCAAAATAATCCACATGAACATTGTTCCTAATGACATTCTAGGTGTAATTAAGTTACTTAGGATGATTATTAACCACACCACACATTGGTCACACAAGAATCAAGCATCACATGTATTGAAACAATGAAAAACACAAGAAATGTTGCAAATGTTTCATAGTCATGTTTCACATGTTTCATGATCTTGTTGCATAGTATTAACTAATCTTGTTTCACTAAGTGAGTGGCACATGTTGCACTCAAGTGTTGCACACTTTACATTTCATAAAAGAGACAATACACATGAAATATATAGCATGTTGCAATGTTTCGAAATCATGTTTCATGTGATATAAGTTCACAAAGGGTCGGAAATCATTTTGGATGCACCAGATGGAACTCGGAAATCATTTTGGATGCACCAGATGGAACTCCTATGTGATGTGGGTCATGTGGAATCTCACTTCTTTCTGTTTGGAGACAGTGTTAATGTAAGTGCAAGATAGGTGCATGGTTTGAGCTACACGTACCATAGGCTCAGAAATCATTTTGGACGCACTCGATGGTACCACTAGGTGACGAGGCTCAAGTGGAAGCTTGTTTTGGCCTTTCAGACATAGAGCTAATCTTGACACCAGATAGGTGCACGGTTTGTGTCGAACGTACCACAGGCTCAAAAATCATTTTGGACGCACCAGATAGAACTCCTAGGTGATGAGGCTCAAGTGAAAGCTCGCTCCATTTGGAGATAGTGCTAATGTTGACGCAAGATAGGTGCAAGGTTTGTGTCGAACGTATCATAGGCTCAAAAATCATTTTGGACGCACCCAATGGAACTCCTAGGTGATGTGGGTCATGTGGAATCTCACTTCTTTCTGTTTGGAGACAGTGTTAGTGTCGGTGCAAGATAGGTGCATTGTTTGCGCTAGACGTACCATAGACTCAGAAATCATTTTGGACACACTCGATGGTACCACTAGGTGATGAGGCTCAAGTGGAAGCTCGTTTCGGCCTTTTAGACATAGAGCTAATCTTGACACTAGATAGGTGTACGATTTGCGTCGATCGTACCATAGGCTCAAAAATCATTTTGGACGCACCTAATGGAACTCCTAGGTGACGTGGGTCAAGTGGAATCTCACTTCGTTCCATTTGGAGACAACATTAGTGTCGGTGCAAGATAGGTGCATGGTTTACGCTAGACGTACCATAGGCTCAGAAATTATTTTGGACGCACTCGATGGTACCACTAGGTGATGAGGCTCAAGTGGAAGCTCATTTTGGTCCATTTGGAGATAGTGCTAATGTTGACGCAAGATAGTTGCACGGTTTATGTCGAACGTATTATAGGCTCGAAAATCATTTTGGACGCACCCGATGGAACTCCTAGGTGACGTGGGTCAAGTGGAATCTTGCCTCTTTCTGTTTGGAGACAGTGTTAGTGTCGGGGCAAGATAGGTGCATGGTTTGCACTAGACGTACCATAAGCTCAGAAATCGTTTTGGACGCACTCTATGGTACCACTAGGTGACGAGGCTCAAGTGGAAGCTCATTTCGGCCTTTCGGACATAGAGCTAATCTTGACGCAAGATAGTTGCTCAGTTTGCATTGAACGTAACATAGGCTCGGAAATCATTTTGGACGTACCTGATGGAACTCCTAGGTGATGTGGGTCATGTGGAATATCGCTTCTTTCTGTTTGGAGATAGTGTTAGTGTCGGTGCAAGATAGGTGCGTGGTTTGCGCTAGACATACCATAGGCTGAGAAATCATTTTGGATGCACTCGATGGTACCACTTGGTGACGAGGCTGAAGTGGAAGCTCATTTTGGTCCATTGGGAGATAGTGCTAATCTTGACGCAAGATAGGTGCATGGTTTGCGTCGAACACACAATAGACTCGAAAATCTTGTTGGACACACCCGATGGAACTCCTATGTGACGTGGGCCATGGGAACCTCACTTCTTTCCTTATGGAAAGATCGCTCCATTTGGAGATAGTGCTAATCTTGTCGCAAGATAGGTGCACGGTTTGCGTCGAACGTACCATAGGCTCGGAAATCATTTTGGATGCACCAGATGGAACTCCTGTGTGATGTGGGTCATGTGGAATCTCACTTCTTTTCCATTTGGAGACCGTGTTAATGTAAGTGCAAGATAGGTGCATGGTTTGAGCTAGACGTACCATAGGCTTAGAAATCATTTTGGACGCACTCGATGGTACCACTAGGTGACGAGGCTCAAGTGGAAGCTCATTTTGGCCTTTCAGACATCGAGCTAATCTTGACACTAGATAGGTGCACGGTTTGCGTTGAACATACCATAAGCTCAAAAATCATTTTGGACGCACCAGATGGAACTCCTAGGTGATGAGGCTCAAGTGAAAGCTCGCTCCATGGAGATAGTGCTAATGTTGATGCAAGATAGGTGCAAGGTTTGCGTCTAACGCATCATAGGCACAAAAATCATTTTGGACGCACCCAATAGAACTCCTAGGTGATGTGGGTCATATGGAATCTCACTTCTTTCCATTAGGAGACCGTGTTAGTGTCGGTGCAAGATAGGTGCATTGTTTGTGCTAGACGTACCATAGGCTCATAAATCATTTTGGACACACTCGATGGTACCACGAGGTGATGAGGCTCAAGTGGAAGCTCATTTCGGTCCATTTGGAGATAGTGCTAATGCTTGACGCAAGATAGTTGCACGTTTGCGTCGAACGTATCATAGGCTCAAAAATCATTTTGGACGCACCCGATGGAACTCCTAGGTGACGTGGGTCAAGTGGAGTCTCGCTTCTTTCCATTTGGAGACTGTGTTAGTGTCGGTGCAAGATAGGTGCATGGTTTGCACTAGATGTACCATAGGCTCAGAAATCATTGTGGACGCACTCTATGGTGCCACTAGATGACGAGGCTCAAGTGGAAGCTCGTTTTGGCCTTTCGGACATAGAGCTAATCTTGACGCAAGATAGTTGCACGGTTTGCGTCGAACGTAACATAGCCTTGAAAATCATTTTGGACGCACCTGATGGTACTCCTAGGTAACGTGGGTCATGTGGAATCTCGCTTCTTTCCATTTGGAGATAGTGTTAGTGTTGGTGCAAGATAGGTGCGTGGTTTGCGCTACATGTACCATAGGCTGAGAAATCATTTTGGATGCACTCGGTGGTACCACTAGGTGACGAGGCTGAAGTGGAAGCTCGTTTCGGTCCATTGGGAGATAGTGCTAATCTTAACGCAAGGTAGGTGCATGGTTTGCGTCGAACATACCATAGACTCAGAAATCGTGTTTGACACACCCTGATGGAACTCCTAGGTGACATGGGTCATGTGGAACCTCACTTCTTTCCTTATGGAAAGCTCACTCCATTTGGAGATAGTGCTAATCTTCACGCAAGATAGGTGCACGGTTTGCATCGAACGTACCATAGGCTCGGAAATCATTTTGGATGCACTAGATGGAACTCCAATGTGATGTGGGTCATGTGGAATCTCACTTATTTCCATTTGGAGACAGTGTTAGAGTTAGTGCAAGATAGGTGCATGGTTTGCGCTAGACATACCATAGGCTCAAAAATCATTTTGGATGCACTCGATGGTACCACTAGGTGACGAGGCTCAAGTGGAAGCTCATTTTGGCCTTTTGGACATAGAGCTAATCTTGACGCCAGATAGGTTCACGATTTGCGTCGAACGTACCATTGGTTCGAAAATCATTTTGGACGCACCAGATAGAACTCCTTGGTGATGAGGCTCAAGTGAAAGCTCGCTCCATTTGGGGATAGTGCTAATCTTGATGCAAGGTTTGCGTCGAACATACTATAGGCTCGAAAATCATTTTGGACGCACCAGATAGAACTCCTATGTGACGTGGGTCATGTGGAATCTGACTTCTTTCCATTTGGAGATAGCTACGTTGGTGCTACGTCGATGCTCGGACCTCGCCACCTATGTCGCTGGCGCCTTGTGCTCGAAGACTAAGTGGGCACACTTCACCACATGGATGTCGTCAGCTATGTCGGTGCTCAGACCTCCCCACCTACGTTGGGGACTCCTCGGCGCTCGGACCTCACCGCCTATGTTGAGGACTCCTTGGTGCTCGGTCATCGCCAACGACGCCGGGGACTCCTCGCTCCTTGGTGCTCAGTCATCGCCAGCGACGCCGAGGACTCCTCGCTCCTCAGTGCTCGATCATCGCTGGCGACGCTAGGGACACCTCGCTCCTCAGTGCTTGGTCATCACCAAGGACGCTGGTGAATCCTCGCTCCTTGGTGCTCGGTCATCGCCAGTGATGCTAGGGTCTCCTCGCTCCTCGGTGCTCGATCATCACCAGCGACACTGGGGTCTCCTCGCTCCTCGGTGCTCGGTCATCGCCAGCGACGCCGAGGACTACTCGCTCCGTGGTGCTCGGTCATCGCCAACGCCACCGGGGACTCCTCACTCCTTGGTGCTCGGTCATCGCCAGCGACGCTAGGGACTCCTTGCTCCTTGGTGCTCGGTCATCGCCAGCGATGCCGGGGACTCCTCGCTCCTCGGTGCTCGGACATCGCCAACGACGCTAGGAACTCCTCGGTGCTCGGTCACTGCCAGTGACGCCAGGGACTCCTCGCTCCTCGATGCTCGATCACCGCTAGTGATGCCAGGGACTCCTCACTCCTCGGTGCTCGGTCATCACCAGCGACGCCGGGGACTCCTCGCTCCTCGGTGCTCGGTCATCACCAGCGACGCCGGGGACTCCTCGCTCCTCGGTGCTCGGTCATGGCCAGCGACGCCGGGGACTCCTCACTCCTCGGTGCTTGGTCATTGCCAGCGACGCCGGGGATTTCTCACTCCTCGATGCTCGGTCATCGCCAGCGACGCCGGGGACTCCTCGCTCCTCGGTGCTTGTTCATCACTAGGGATGCCAGGGACTCCTTGCTCCTTGGTGCTTGGTCATCGCCAGCGATGCCGGGGACTCCTCGCTCCTCGGTGCTTGGTCATCGCCAGCGACACCGGGGACTCCTTGCTCCCTTGGTGGTCGGACATTGCCAGCGACACCGAGGACTCCTCGCTCCTCGGTGCTCGGTCATCGCCAGCGACACCGGGTACTCCTCGGTGCTCCCTTGGTGGTCGGATCTTGCTATGTCTCATCAATGTGCTATCAAGCTGCTCCATGCTATTCAGATCAGGGTGCTGATTTTGGGCAGCACGTCTAGGGTCTTGACACGTGCATGTCAGACGACATCAGCAAGCTTTTAGACTTCTTTGACCCTGCTACAAGATTCATTCTTCATCTTCCAACAGGCTCAGGGACTAAGTGGGCACACTTCACCTTGCGGTGAATGTGCTTGTTCTCATCTCGAGGCTACACCCAAGGACTAGCTGCCTGCTCGGCTGGTCTTCTACTTTCTGACCCTGGCACCACATGACTACGTCACCTACTATTAGGCTCGAGGACTAGCTATGGGGGTATGCCCCCCGGTATCCTCAAGACAAGACATGGGCCGCACCATCAGGGGTGGCCCGGCCCACAAGATCAAGGCATGCATAGCGCTGCTCGGCGTGCACCGTAAGACATTGTATAGTACCAAATAGGATACTTTACTTGTAACCCTATCCCTCCAGACTATATAAGGAGAGGTAGGGGTCCCCTAGCAAACAAGCTACTTGGTCGTCCAGATCAATACAATACACCAAAGACACAGGACGTAGGGTATTACATCGATCAGATGGCCTGAACCTGTCTAAATCGCTGTATCTGCGCCTTGTGTCACCATCCGGTTCCTGATTACGCGCACCCCCATCGACAAATCTACCATCGCGGGATACCCCTCGATGGACTGCCGACGATATTCTATCGACAGTGACTAGACATCATCCTAACTTGCAGGTGACAGGAAATCACCTAACTTTTACCGGTCCAAGCAAGGCTAAGCTTTGATTCGCTCCTAGACCTAAATAGGATTTAGGGTACATTTACTGGGCAAGGAATAGATATATATGCAACAAGTGTTTGCACCCAATTCCTATTACTTAATGCATCACAAATAAAGATACTCAAGTAACCATTTTCAAAACATAGAAGACTTAAAATGCTCCGGGGCTTGCCTTTCAGAAAAGATGAAGGTTGGTGATCGGGACACTCAAGAACTTCTTCCCCATTGGCTCCTTCTTCTAGGACCTGCACCTCCTGCTCCTGAGCTTGCTGTAGCTCCACCGGATGTACTTGCTAAGCGTGACTCCCTCCGGAACACATATTGCATGCATATGCATAGTATAAGAATCATGCATGCACAAGAGATGGAAGGTGATGATGAAATGTACAACCATGTATAGATGGACGCATGAAAGACACGATGATACAAGATTAACATCTATTTTACTGAGTAGGTGCATATCTCTTTTAGAAAACAAGAACGGCACACTCACCAAGCTCTAACAACCTAAGATAAAAGTTGTTGATCTTTAGTAAGAGGTCTAGCACCTGCAACTAACAAGTTATTTTAATTAGCCTAGCATCTAACTCATCACATCGACTCATATCAAGCAAACAAGTTATTCACTGCAATCACAATTTTCAGGCTGCAAACAGCAGCAGCTAGTTTTATCCATAACTGGAGTTGTACTAATCCAAAAGACATGCAACAAGACAATCTGGAAATATTATAAAATTATCTACAACTTTCGTTTAATCAACAAAGTCTAATTCAAACTCAAACTAGGTCAAACATACTGATCTTACAAATCTGTTTGTGGATTCCAGAGAGTATGCAGTTGGGAGTGCTGACTTCAACTGATATAACTCTCACACTACTATGCCAAATGCCTTAAAATTTTGACACAACCTAGATAAACAAGTTCCCTACAACTTTGTTATTGACCAAATTCACAGAAAACATTGAAGTTCACCAGTTAATTTGCTTAAATCTAAAATCTGTCCAGAAAGTCACTATAAATCAATTATAGTGAAAATAATATTTCATTACATACAAGAATAGTACTATGAGTACTACCAATATTACCAATAGTTAACATACATCAAATGAACACTAGAAAACATAGTGGCCATTCCTAAATAAATTATTTTCATGCCTTTATTAATTTATTTAGATAATTAGGTTAAATAATAAACACATATCCAAAGCATACAAAAAATTCCACACAAATTACAGTAGCTTATACATATCTCCAATAGGCTATTGTATAAATTTCACATCATTTTAACAAGTATAACATCCTACACAAAAATAACAAGCCAGCAGGGCTTAAAATAGCATAAATAGGAAACCCTAGTGAAAAGTGTCAAGCAACAGATTTTATATTTTTCTTAGCATCCTTAAGGTACCCTTCCAATAAATTTCATGAGCATTGGATTCATAGATTAATTATTAAAATTCACACATGGATCACCTAATTATAAAAGGGAAATTAATAACTCAAAAACCATTCATGCCCTAACTCTCAAATTTTTACCAGAGCTTCTACTCATCAAGAACAGCTAACCATACAAATTTCATAATTTTTAGAGCACTAGAACTTTAGATATGAATTAAACAAGTTTGCATTCATTTAAAAACACATTTTAAGTTGCAATTTAATTCTTTCAGAAACTTTACTACAAGTGTTCATGTTATATTTTTCCTAAATACTACACTTCATGTGGAACACCACAAAATTTGGTTCACCAAAATTGGATCTGTAAAACTCCACCTATGATTTTCCAAATATGCATGTAAATCAGGAAATAAATAAACTTTCTTTCAGATCTGTGTTGCTGACAGCTGGGGTCCACCGGTCAGACGGGCTCGTGTGTCAGCGAAACGAAAACAGAGCCGCAGTCGCGGGACGACGCTATCTTGCTGGTGGTGACTCCTCCAGCAAAACTGACCCTACCATGGTGTTCCTCTCTCTCTCCCGCATCTATACATGTAGGTGGTTGGGGCTGAGGTGCACCGGAGACAACTCGTCCCCGCCATGGCGGCACGGCGGCGTGACATGATGGTGCACGGGCCGTCTCTAGACACGGCAAGACCAAGCGAGCGATGCAATAGCAAAAGGTGACTATGTGGACCTACCACATCTGTCAGGGGTTCATGAGGATGCACTAGCGAGGTTGCCCGCGTGCGAGGCGGCGCGGTGGTCAGAGCGCGACGGTGCTGTCCATCGTTTTCGACGCTGGTGAGGTCACGGCTCGCCATGAGGCCAGCACCTAAGCTAAAGGACACCCTAAGCTAGTACTATCATGAAGAAGGAAAGGGAATGGGTGAAGGCATAGAGCGACAGGTGAGCTCGCCGTGACGGCGGTCAGGGAGGTAGTGAACTCCAGCGAGGGGAAAATGGCGAAATCCGCCCTCACCATAGCTCATTTGGTCTAGTTAACACATCGAGCCGATAAGGAGGAAGACGACAGAGCTTGTGGCTAGCTGGAGGCAGCAATGATGCGGTGGCAAGGGAGCTAGGCAATGGTGATGCGCTTGGCAGCAATGGCGGAGGCGCGGTGCTGTGCTTCTGAGCGACTCGCGAGGCAAGGAGACGCGGATGAAGCAAGTAAGCGAGCCAATGGGCGCATGGTGTCATCGTGGTAGCAATGGCCTGACGAGCAGGGGTAGTGCTAGCATACAGCTGCCACTTGGCGAGTTCAGCCTAACACCGGTCAGCCATGATGGCCTGAAGCCGAACGCCATCAGAACCACGATTCTAGCCTGACAGCGATACTTGGCGATGATAAATCTCCAAATCCATGCTGATCCAGGTTAAGGTGTAGTTGACAAAGTTGTAGTACCAAGTGAGATCTTCTACTTTTCCAATTGGAGCTTGATCTAGTTCGGCTTGGTTTGGGAGCTATAGGCCTGACAAGTCGAGTACATGAAACTGAAACTCAATGCAAGACTTAGAAAAATTCAAAGTGCTGAATCAGCACCCAAATCTGACTTGTGGGCCATGTTTGGGGCTGTTCCACATATTTTCATGACTTGACCTCTAAACAAAGTTTGTTCCACATATTATTTGCTACAACTTTGCTTTAGGTTTCTTAGACATGCAAAGCTTCTAAGTAAAACTTTTTAAAAGGTCAAACAAATTGGTTCTAGGGTTTCCAATTTGGTCAAACCTCACTTAGGGGCATAATTAGTCAATTTAGTTAACATGAACAGTGCTCCACTATGTACCCTTAGTGTAGTTAAGGTGTTTTAGGTGATAATTAACCACACCACACATTGATCATACCAAAATCAAGCATCACATGCATTGAAACAAGGGAAAACAAGTGAATTGCTACTTATGTTTTAAAGCCATGCTTCATATGTTTCATGAGTTTGTTGCATAGTACTAACTAACCATGTTTCACTAAAGTATGTGACACATTTCAAGAGTGAGTTGAACATGTTGCACTTGAGTGTTGTGCACTATCCATTTCATAAAACAAACACACATGGAATATAAACATATGTTGCAATGTTTCAAAAGCAAGTTCCAAACAATCAAAGCTCATGCATGGATGAATGATGCTCATGTTTATGAAATGCAAGTGCAATTATGCAAGCCTAACACCTAGGGTGTTACACTAAGTCTATCTCCGAATGGAAAGAAGTGAGATTCCATACGACCCACGTCACCAAGGAGTTCCAACGGATGCGTCCAAAACGATTGGCGAGCCTATGGTACCTTCAACGCAAACCATGCATCTATCTTGCATGACAGGTTAGCTCTATGCCCGAAAGGCCAAAATGAGCTTCCACTTAAGCTTCATCACCTAGTGGTACCATCGAGCGTGTCCAAAATGATTTCTGAGCCTACAGTACGTCTAGTGCAAACCAATGCACCTATCTTTCGCCGACACTAACACTGTCTCCAAACAGAAAGAAACAAGATTCCACATGACCCACGTCACCTAGGAGTTCCATCAGGTGCATCCAAAATGATTTTTGAACCTATGATACGCTCGACGCAAACCTGTGCACCAATCTTGCGTCAACATTAGCATTATCTCCAAACGGAGCTGAGCTTTCACATGAGCCTCATCACCTAGGGTACCATCGGGTGCGTCCAAAATGATTTATGAGCCTATGGTATGTCTAGCGCAAACCATGCACCTATCTTGCACCGACACTAAGCCAATCTCCAAATGGAAAGAAGTGAGATTCCATATGACCCTCATCACCGAGGAGTTCCATCGGGTGCATCCAAAATGATTGCCGAGCCTATGGTACCTTTGATGCAGACCGTGCACCTATCTTGAGTCAAGATTAGCACTATCTCCAAATGGGCCGAAACGAGCTTCCACCTGAGCCTCGTCACCTAGTGGTACCATCGGGTGAGTCTAAAACGATTTGTAAGCCTATAGGTACATCTGGCACAAACCATGCACCAATCTTACACCGACACTAACACTATCTTCAAATAGACAGAAGTGAGATTCCACATGACCCACGTCACCTAGCAGTTCCATCGGGTTCGTCCAAAATGATTTCCGATCCTATGGTACGTTTGATGCAAACCATGCACCTATCTTGCATCAAGATTAGCACTATATCCGAAAGGCCGAAACGAGCTTCCACTTGAGCCTCATCACCTAGTGGTACCATCGAGTGCGTCCAAAATAATTTCTGAGCGTATGGTACGTCTAGTGCAAACTACGCACCTATCTTGCACCAACACTAACACTGTCTCCAAATAGAAAGAAGTGAGATTCTAGATGACCCACGTCACCTAGTAGTTCCATCGGGTGCATCCAAAATGATTTTCTGATCCTATGGTACATTCAACGCACACCGTGCACATATCTTGCGTCAACATTAGCGCTATCTCCAAATGGAGCAAGCTTTCACTTGAGCCCCGTCACGTAGGGTACCATCGGGTGCGTCCAAAATGATTTCTAAGCCTATGGTATGTCTAGCGAAAACCATGCACCTATCTTGCACCGACACTAACCCAGTCTCCAAATGGAAAGAAGAGAGATTCCACATGACCCACGTCACCTAGGAGTTCCATCGGGTGCGTCCAAAATGATTGCCGAGCCTATGGTATGTTCAACGCAAACCATGCACCTATCTTGCATCAAGATTAGCACTGTCTCCAAACAGGCCAAAACAAGCTTCCACTTGAGCCTCATCACCGAGTGGTACCATCAGGTGCATCCAAAGTGATTTGTAAGCCTATGGTAGATCTAGCGCAAACCATGCACCTATTTTGCACCGAGACTAACACTGTCTCCAAACGGGATGAAGTGAGATTTCACATGACCCACGTCACCTAAGAGTTCCATCGGGTGCGTCCAAAATGATTTCCTGATCCTATGGTTCGTTCGACGCAAACCATGCACCTATATTGCGTCAAGATTAGCACTATATTTGAAAGGCCGAAACGAGCTTCCACTTGAGCGTCGTCACCTAGTGGTACCATCGAGTGCGACCAAAATGATTTATGAGATTATGGTATGTCTAGCGTAAACTAAGCACCTATCTTGCACCGACACTAAAACATTGCCTCCAAATAGAAAGAAGCGAGGTTCCACATGACCCACATCACCTAGGAGTTCCATCAGGTGCATCCAAAATGATTTTCATGTCCATGATACGTTCGACGCAAACCGTGCACCTATCTTGCATCAACATTAGCACTATCTCCAAACAGAGCGAGCTTTCACTTGAGCCTCATCACCTAGGGTACAAGCGGGTGCATCCAAAATGATATCTGAGCCTATGGTATGTCTAGCGCAAACCATGCACTTATCTTGCACCGACACTAACCCTATTTCCAAATGGAAAGAAGTGAGATTCCACATGACCCATGTCACCTAGGAGTTCCATCAGGTGCATCTGAAATGATTGCTGAGCCTATGGTATGTTTGACTGCAAACCATACACCTATCTTGCATCAAGATTAGCACTACCTCCAAACAGTGTCAAAACGAGCTTCCACCTGAGCCTCATCACCTAGTGGTACAATAAGGTGCATCCAAAATGATTTATGAGCCTATGGTACATCTAGCGCAAACCATGAACCTATCTTGCATCGACACTAAAACACTATCTCCAAACAGAAAGAAGCAAGATTCCACATGACCCACATCACCTAAGAGTTCCTTCAAGTGTGTCCAAAATGATTTTCGAGCCTATGATACGTTCGACGCAAACCTGTGCACCTATATAGCGTCAAGATTAGCACTATATCCGAAAGGCCAAAACGAGCTTCCAATTGAGCCTCGTCTCCTAGTGGTACCATCGAGTGCGTCCAAAACAATTTATGAGACTATGGTACATCTAGCGCAAACCATGCACCTATCTTGCACCGACACTAAAACACTATCTCCAAATAGAAAGATGCGAGATTCCACATGACCCACGTCACCTAGGAGTTCCATCAAGTGCATCCAAAATGATTTTCGAGCCTATGATACATTCAACGCAAACCATGCACCTATCTTGCGTCAACATTAGCACTATCTCCAAACAGAGCGAGCTTTCACTTGAGCCTCGTCACCTAGGGTATCATCGGGTGTGTCAAAAATGATTTCTAAGCCTATGGTATGTCTAGCGCATACCATGCACCTATCTTGCACCGACACCTAACCCTGTCTCCAAACAGAAAGAAGTGAGACTCCACATGACCCATGTCATCTAGGAGTTCCATCGGGTGCATCTAAAATGATTTCTAATCCTATGGTACGTTCGAGGCAAACCATACACCTATCTTGCAGTCAAGATTAGCAGTATAGTCTGAAAGGCCGAAACGAGCTTCCACTTGAGCCTCCTCACCTAGTGGTACCATTGAGTGCATCCAAAACTGATTTATGAGCCTATGGTACGTCTAGCGTAAACCACGCACCTATGTTGCACCGACACTAACACTGTCTCCAAATAGAAAGAAGTGAGATTCCACATGACCCATGTCACCTAGGAGTTCCATCAGATGCGTCCAAAATGATTTCCGAGCCTATAGTATGTTCGATGCAAACTGTGCACATATCTTGCATCAAGATTAGGACTATGTTTGAAAGGCCAAAACGAGCTTCCACTTGAGCCTCATCACCTAGGGTACCATCGGGTGCTGTCCAAAATGATTTCTGAGCATATGGTATGTCTAGCGCAAACCATGCACCTATCTTGCACCGACACTAAGCCTGTCTCCAAATAGGAAAGAAGTGAGATTCCATATGACCCACGTCCCTGAGGAGTTCCATTGGGTGCGTCCAAAACTATTGCCTGAGCCAATGGTACCTTTGATGCAGACCGTGCACCTATCTTACGTCAGGATTAGCACTGTCTCCAAATGGGCTGAAACGAGCTTCCACCTGAGCCTCGTCACCTAGTGGCACCATCAGGTGAGTCCAAAATGATTTGTAAGCCTATGGTACATCTAGCACAAACCATGCACCAATTTTACACCAACACTAACACTATCTTCAAATGGACAGAAGTGAGATTCCACATGACCCACATCACCTTGGAGTTCCATTGGGTTCATCCAAAATGATTTCCAATCCTATGGTACGTCACTGAGTGGTACCATCGAGTGCGTCCAAAATGATTTATGAGCCTACTGGTACGTTTAGTGCAAACCCTGCACCTATTTTGCACTAACACTAACACTATCTGCAAACAGAAAAGAAGTGAGATTCCACATGACCCATGCCACCTTGGAGTTCCATCGGGTGTGTCCAAAATGATTTTCGAGCCTTTGATACGTTCGACGCAAGCCGTGCACCTATCTTGCGTCGACATTAGCACAATCTCCAAACGGACCGAAATGAGCTTCCACTTGAGCCTCATCACCGAGTGGTACCATCGAGTGCATCCAAAATGATTTCTTAGCCTATGGTACGTCTAGCGCAAACCATGCACCTATCTTGAAACGACACTAACACTGTCTCCAAACATAAAGAAGTGAGATTCCACATGACCCACGTACACCTAGGAGTTCCATCGGGTGCATCCAAAATGATTTTTTCGATCCTTTGGTACATTTGACACAAAACGTGCACCTATCTTGTGTCAACATTAGCGTTATCTCCAAACAGGAGTGAGCTTTCACTTGAGCCTCATCACCTAGGGTATCATCGGGTGCGTCAAAAATGATTTCTAAGCCTATGGTATGTCTAGCGCAAACCATACACCTATCTTGCACCGACACTAACCCTATCTCCAAATGGAAAGAAGTGAGACTCCACATGACCCATGTCATCTAGGAGTTCCATCGGGTGCATCCAAAATGATTTCTAATCCTATGGTACGTTCGAGGCAAACCATGCACCTATCTTGCATCAAGATTAGCAGTATGTTCGAAAGGCCGAAACGAGCTTCCACTTGAGCCTCAGTCACCTAGTGGTACCATCGAGTGCATCCAAAATGATTTATGAGCCTATTGTACGTCTAGCGTAAACCACGCACCTATATTGCACCGACACTAACATTGTCTCCAAATAGAAAGAAGCGAGATTCCACATGACCCATGTCACCTAGGAGTTCCATCAGGTGCGTCCAAAATGATTTCCGAGCCTATGGTACGTTTGACGCAAACCATGCACCTATCTTGCATCAAGATTAGGACTATGTCTGAAAGGCCAAAACAAGCTTCCACTTGAGCCTCGTCACCTAGGGTACCATCAGGTGCATCCAAAATGATTTTTGAGCCTATGGTATGTCTAGCACAAACCATGTGCCTATCTTGCACCGACACTAAGCCTGTCTCCAAATGGAAAGAAGTGAGATTCCATATGACCCACGTCCCTAAGGAGTTCCATCGGGTGCGTCCAAAATGATTGCCTGACCCTATGGTACCTTTGACCGTAGACCATGCACCTATCTTGCGTCAAGATTAGCACTGTCTTCAAACGGGCCGAAAACGAGCTTCCACCTGAGCCTCATTACCTAGTGGTACCATCGGGTGAGTCCAAAACGATTTGTAAGCCTATGGTACATCTAGCACACACCATGCACCAATCTTACACGAACACTAACACTGTCTTCAAATGGATAGAAGTGAGATTCCACATGACCCACTGTCACCTAGGAGTTCCATCGGGTTCGTCCAAAATGATTTCCGATCCTATGGTACGTCACCGAGTGGTACCATCGAGTGCGTTCCAAAATGATTTCTTAGCCTATGGTACAGTCTAGTGCAAACCATGCACCTATCTTACACTAACACTAACACTATTTGCAAATAGAAAAGAAGCAAGATTCCACATGACCCACGCCACCTTGGAGTTCCATCGGGTGCGTCTAAAATGATTTTCGAGCCTCTGATACGTTTGACGTAAGCCATGCACCTATCTTGCGTCGACATTAGCACAATCTCCAAATGGACCGAAATGAGCTTCCACTTGAGCCTCATCACCGAGTGGTACCATCGAGTGCATCCAAAATGATTTCTTAGCCTATGGTACGTCAAGCGCAAACCATGCACCTATCTTGCACCTGACACTAAAACACTATCTCCAAATAGAAAGATGCGAGATTCCACATGACCCACGTCACCTAGGAGTTCCATCAGGTGCATCCAAAATGATTTTCGAGCCTATGATACGTTCAACGTAAACCGTGCACCTATCTTGCAGTCAACATTAGCACTATCTCCAAAAAGAGCGAGCTTTCACTTAAGCCTCGTCACCTAGGGTATCATTAGGGTGCGTCAAAAATGATTTCTAAGCCTATGGTATGTCTAGCGCAAACCATGCACCTATCTTGCACCGACACTAACCCTGTCTCCAAATAGAAAGAAGTGAGACTCCACACGACCCACGTCATCTAGGAGTTCCATCAGGTGCATCCAAAATGATTTCTAATCTTGTGGTGCGTTCGAGGCAAACCATGCGCCTATCTTGCATCAAGATTAGCAGTATGTCCGAAAGGCCGAAACTGAGCTTCCACTTGAGCCTTGTCACCTAGTGGTACCATCGAGTGTATCCAAAATAATTTATGAGCCTATGGTACGTCTAGCATAAACCACGCACCTATGTTGCCCCGACACTAACACTAGTCTCCAAATAGAAAGAAGCGAGATTCCACATGACCCATGTCACCTAGGAGTTCTATCGGTTGCGTCCAAAACAATTTCTGAGCCTATGGTACGTTCAATGTAAACCAGTGCACCTATCTTGCATCAAGATTAGGACTATGTCTGAAAGGCCAAAATGAGCTTCCACTTGAGCCTCGTCACCTAGGGTACCATCAGGTGCGTCCAAAATGATTTCTGAGCCTATGGTATGTCTAGCGCAAACCAAGCACCTATCTTGCACCGACACTAAGCCGGTCTCCCAAATGGAAAGAAGTGAGATTCCAAATGACCCACGTCCCCGAGGAGTTCCATCAGGTGCATCCAAAATGATTGCCGAGCCTATGGTACCTTTGACGCAGACCGTGCACTTGTCTTACGTCAAGATTAGCACTGTCTCCAAACGGGCCGAAATGAGCTTCCACCTGAGCCTCGTCACCTAGTGGTACCATCAGGTGAGTCCAAAATGATTTGTAAGCCTATGGTACATCTAGCACAAACCATGCACCAATCTTACACTGACACTAACACTGTCTTCAAATGGACAGAAGTGATATTCAACATGACCCATGTCACCTAGGAGTTCCATCAGGTTCGTCCAAAATGATTTCCTGATCCTATGGTACGTCATCGAGTGGTACCATCGAGTGCATCCAAAATGATTTTTAGACTATGGTACGTCTAGTGCAAACCATGCACCTATCTTGCACTAACACTAACACTATCTGCAAACAGAAAAGAAGCGAGATTCCACATGACCCATGCCACCTTGGAGTTCCATCGGGTGCATCCAAAATGATTTTTGAGCCTCTAATACGTTTGACGCAAGCCGTGCACCTATCTTGTGTCGACATTAGCACAATCTCCAAACTGGACCAAAATGAGCTTCCACTTGAGCCTCGTCACCGAGTGGTACCATCGAGTGCGTCCAAAATGATTTCTGAGCCTATGGTATGTCTAGCGCAAACCATGCACCTATCTTGCACCGACACTAAGCCTGTCTCTGAATGGAAAGATGTGAGATTCCATATGACCCACATCACTGAGGATTTCTAACGGGTGCGTCAAAAACGATTGCTGAGCCTATGGTACCTTTGAAGCAGACCGTGCACCTATCTTGCGTCAAATTAGCACTATCTCCATACAGGCCGAAATGAGCTTCCACCCGAGCCTCATCACCTAGTGGTAACATTGGGTGAGTCCAAAATGATTTGTAAGCCTATGGTACATCTAGCACAAACCATGCACCTATCTTACACCGACACTAACATTGTCTTCAAATGGAAAGAAGTTAGATTCCACATGACCCATGTCACCTAGGAGTTCCATTGGGTGCATCCAAAATGATTTTGGATCCTATGGTACATTTGATGCAAACCATGCACCTATCTTGCGTCAAGATTAGCACTACATCCAAAAAGGCTGAAATGAGCTTCCACTTGAGCCTCGTCACCTAGTGGTACCATCGAGTGCATCCAAAATAATTTCTGAGCTTATGGTATATAACACCCTAGGTGTTTGTCATCCAATTAAGCAATGGGTTTAAGCTCAACCATGGCATGTTAAGTAGTGATGGAGATGTTAGGTTAAACATATGAAAATGAGCCACCACTTAAACTTGGACCATGCACCATTGCTTACATGCTACCCTTTCTAAAAAGTATGCTTGGGAAATGCTGGATGTACTTGTTTCATGTGTCTCACATCAATATCCACCTATATTGATCCATGGAAAAGTTTCGTGAAGTTTGGAATCAAGAAGTCACATGAAATGACAAGTTATGTCCTTGCTTGAATTGTTTTATAAAGTGAATGAAATTCTAGATCATCAACCAAACCTTGTAACCTTGCCCAAATGACTCTAATTGAACTCTACAACAAAAGTCATGAAGGGTTCATGTTGAGCAGAGGACAAGAAAATACCTCCATCGGTCTAAAACTTGGATTTAAGCTTTACCGTGATGCTACTTTGACCTATGTTGACCAATCACTTACAGTGCTTGCATGGAGTTGCACCTTAAATCAAAGTTGAAGTTTGAGTAGAGTAGAACAAACTTTGTTTTTTGGACCAAGAGCCAGATCAACTTTGAACTAAGGCGAATCGAGGCTCAAACGTTGAATCGACTAGCTGTTTTCGATACTTAGAATTTTTCTAAGTCTAGAATTCATCGTCGACTCATCGTCGACATTGGCATTCCGCGTTCTCCAAATTTTGTTAAGCAACTCAACTTGACCCCAAAATAAAGGTTGGAGCTAAGTTTATGGAGAAGAGCATATAAGAAGATGGCACTCGTTGGACTTCGTTTTGACCATCAATTTTGGACTTTTGTTAATCGTTGTCAATGAGTTGACACTATCACTTTGGGGCATAATTACTCGCTGATCTAGAGCTCTAATGACCTTGGTATCTAAATGAAACATGAAGAGCAGTTCACAGGCCTTCAAACTTCATTTTAGGCCCAAAGTCCAATTCGCACCCGAGATAGCCCAAATCTACTCCCCACCATGCCCACACCGACGCCCGCCACCTATTTGGAGTTTTGCCTCATAGGGTGACGTGTGTCCTGGACGTGTCCTCCATGCCCGAGCTAAGCACCTCACCTTGCTTCCATGCATCCCTGCACCCCTGCATCGATGTGGAGAGCCGAGCACGTTCCCCTTCACTCGCTCTGGCCCTCCCTTTCTTTTTCCCTCTCATGCTGTTGTTGCTTGCGGGCGCGACCGTCGCCGCCATTGTCAGCCGAGCTGGCCGCCGCCCGCCTCCATGGCCAGCCCACCTCGGGCCACCGCGAGCTGAGCTGTGGGCTCCTATTTGTGCGTATGCTTTCTCTAGTGCTCCCTCGTTACTGCCTGGCCACCGCCCGCCAATGCCGGCCAGCTCCTACACTGCTGCCGCCATGGCCGGTCGTGCTAGCTCCATGGCCGCCGTTGTTCCTTCATCTCCAGCCTCCCTCCACCCAAATTGACCGCAACACCACCTCCCTCACCTCACGCCGCAACCCCCGCACCCCTCGCCTGAAGCCACTCGTCGCCAGCGCACCCTTACCGCGGTGCCGCTCGGCCTAGGCCGCCAGCGCACGTGGCTAGGGGCTCCACGCTCCACCTTGGCCGAGCCGAGGCCACCAGTGAGTGCGCGCGACCCTACTCGTGCTCCGCCGCCACTTCCCCCACCGCCGACGAGCCTCCTCCGGCCAGCAAACGGTGAGCTCCTGTGCAGCCCTTCAAAAATCACGTTAGGGACTTCATCTTAAAATTCGAGGAAAGGGAGGGACCTAACTGCATAGTTTGTGACTCAAATGAATAGTACCAATAAGGACCTATTTGTAGGAAATTAGCTGAACTTTGGAAATTCATAGTAATTCATAGACAAATCGTAAAATAGCAAATGAGGACTTTTTGGAATCCTTGTGAAATTCTCTATGCACTAGATCTATAATATGGCATATTTTAGTTTAAAGTTTTAGCTGTAAAAATGGATTTGTGCAGTTAGGGTTTGAATGCTAGTCTTACTTGTCTTTTTTTTATAACTGCAGTTTTGCTCAAATAATTGTGAAATTTTTGTGGAGTGCTACTAAGGTTATTCTTGATGTCTGGTAAAAATTTCAATATTTTAAGCTTGATAGTTTAAGATTTATAAAAATAACAAATGCCCTGTTTTGATTTGCTCCTATTCTGAATATGACTGCATGTTTGAATTAATTGGCTTACTTAAGTTATGAATCACGACTTTATGATAATACATGAGTTGTAGTACTTTTATTAAGCTTTTCAAAAAGCTAAATATCATGATTTTTGGTTAAGTAGATCTTGAGTTATACTCGCTTGAATCTCTCTAGCTGTTTCTGCCCAAACCCAGAGAGGGTTTCCTTGTTCTTATTGTGGGGTCTTCTTAGTTGTACAATTAGCTTTAGGTGTTTACAACAAAGTTGTTTAGAATTTGCTAAGATTTCTAAAAAGTCTAGAACCACATTTATTGGACTTGTATAACTCCATTTATAGCTGTTTAAAGTGGCATGTTAGTTTCTATCTATGTTTTGGATAAAGATGCAATTATTGGATTAATTGACCCTTATAACTGTAGAATCATCTTAATATGAGAATACGAAAGCCGTAGGTAACTTCCTAAGATTTTCAAAAAGTTATGGTTCATGTTTGTTGGAGGTTTAGAACTCCAGTTATGCTTCTCTGAAGTTCCTATCAGTTTTTTGTACCACTGCTGTTGGGCTGCATTTGCAGTTTTGCTTGTGCAATTATTTTCGTGGTGTAAATGATGTTTGCTATGGTTGTAGTGAATACAAAAGTTGTAGAAAATTTCATAATATTGCTTGTGTTCAAATTGTAAGACCATAGGCCTGATATTTTAGGAGTTACATGACTTTTAAGTCTTCTATCTGGTTTTGATTGTATTCTGAGCAGATCTGAAAGATGCTAGTGTTTGATCTAGTTAGGATTTGAGTCACACCTAGATGATAATAAGAAAGTTTTAGATAACTCACTTAAACATCTTGTGTTAAATTTGTGTTAAATTTTCCTGGCATTTGGCCAAATATTTTGTGAGTTATGCCTATTTAAAGTTGGGTTTTAGATATGGCTGCTCTCTGTCAATTGTGGACCAGTTTCTGTAAATGGATATAATTGACTTAGTTAACTTGATAATCATGCTAAGATGATTAAAGATGAATTGTAGAAAATTTCATAAGCTTTCTAGAATATCTTATTTCGTGGCTATTGGATTTGTATAACTCTAGTTATGATCCAAACATGAAGATGTTGTTTCCAGTCCAGAAATAGACATATGCTAGTTGTGTTTGTTTACTCCATGTGTTGCTAAGTGTGGCTTATGCCCTTGTTGATGGTCAAGTTATGATACTTGTGACCTTGTTAAACTTGTGTCATGCTTGATGTGTTTGCTCTCTATAGTTAGTTGTGTGATGTTAGTTAAATAGCTATTGGTATCTATGTCTTGCATAATCTTGTGTTTGCATTCTTCATATTCATGCACTTGCATCTTATCTAGGTATGCTAGATGAACCACGTGAAGGACATGAGGTTGGAACCAAACCCGAAGACGGTGTATGGTGGACTTTTCCTGAAGATGGAAGGATCCCTGGAGTACATGCCTGAATAGGAGATGCTCACCAAGCGAGTGTCATCTAACAAGCACTGATCTAGTGTTGGATTCCAGGCAAGCCCCAGAGCATTCTAAGTCTCCTAGTATTTTACAAATGATTACTTAAGTACTTATGATTGATGCATTAGGTTATAGAAATTGAATGGAACCACTTGATGCATATAAATTCCTTGTCCAGATATATACACTGTTAACCCTGTATAGGTCCAGGATCGAATATATGCTTAGCCATGCTTAGACCGGTAGAAGTCAGGTGATTTCCTATCACCTACGAGATATAGGTGGATACCGGAGCACGGTTGGCTATATTTGCTATCATGGAACAGAACCATGGGGTAAAAGAAAATCAAGGCCGGGTAGAACCTATGCGTAGGTTGACTCATGTGATTCCGTCTGTGCCGATTAAGGAGCGTACCGTTGTTGGCGCTTCGAACAAGATTGAACGCATGCCTATCACTTAGCTAGCCGGATAACTCATTTTGACCGCGAAGCCGAGTAGCTCAACTCAGGTCGGGTCCCATTCTATTGTGCGCTCTTGCAGGGAGCCAAACTGAGCCCAAGGGCAGGGTAGTCCTGAACGTCCTGGCATTTGGTGTCCCCGATTGTGCAGCGCAGTACGAACCCACGAAATGTGGACCTAAGTTGTACCAAAGGTGACTGTTGATCGGGTCTGCCTGGGTTTGTGTTAGGAATAAATTCCTAGCTGGTTGAAATCGATTCAAATCATCGTCTCTCCCGGATAGTGAGAAACTTGGCTAGTCCCAACATCGTAGTAATTGGATTATAGAATGTGATGGTTCGGATAAACATGGAATTACTATACCTGCTATGGTTACTATTGTATGCTCTAAAAAGATATACCACATGTTTGGCACATGATAGTTGCTAATCTAGAGATGGATAGTTATAATTAACTTGATGATAGAATTATAATTGTATAATTGAGTTAATCGCTTTTTATGCAAAATGTTGTCAAGCTATCTCCACTTATAAAGCCTTGCATACTCCTTGGAGTCAATTTTATTTCTGGTTATAACGGGTAAGTCTAGCTGAGTACATTCAAGTACTCAAGGTTTATCCCACCATGTTGCAGGTGAGGTTTTGGCCTGCTGAAGATGGTGGCTAACCGCCGGTGGGCTCGGTGACTCTATGTTATCTCTCATCTATATGCTTTTATCTGAGGATGTCACTTATGCTAGCAATGTATTTGGAATTTATATTAATGTAATCCTTTGAAAGCAAATGTTGTTCTCACTAATTGGTTTTGAAACCCAAACTTATACTATTATTTGTGAAACCATTTGTAATATTATTTCTACTGCAAGTCTACGTATGTGATGTGTATTTGCCTAATCACGCAATCTTGGTTGTGATGTGGATTTACCGAGGTCTTTCAGGACACTCGGCAGACTACCGGGTTTATATAAGTGAAAGTATGCGTATGTCAACATGTTAGCGGGGACAGCCGTACTTGATCTTCTATAAATTGGGCGGTTCTGTCACATGTACGCCTAGTGCAAACCACGCACCTATCTTGCAATGACACTAACACTGTCTTCAAATAGAAAGAAGTGAGATTCTGCATGACCCATGTCACCTAAGAGTTCCATCGGATGCATCAAAAATGATTTTCCAATCCTATGGTACATTCGACGCAAACCATGCACCTATCTTTTGTCAACATTAGCGCTATCTACAAACGACGTGAGCTTTCACTTGAGCCTCATCACCTAGGGTACCATCGGGTGCGTCCAAAATGATTTCTGAGCCTATGGTATATCTAGCACAAACCATGCACCTATCTTGCACCGACACTAACCCTATCTCCAATCGGAAAGAAGTGAGATTCCACATGACCCATGTCACCTAGGAGTTCCATCGAGTGCATCCAAAATGATTTTCGATCCTACGGTATGTTTGACACAAACTGTGCTCCTATCTTGCGTCAAGATTAGCACTATATCCGAAAGGCCAAAACGAACTTCCACTTGAGCCTCATCACCGAGTGGTACCATCGAGTGCGTCCAAAATGATTTCTTAGCCTATGGTACGTCTAGTGCAAACCATGCACCTATCTTGCACTGACACTAACACTGTCTCTAAACAGAAAAGAAGTGAGATTCCACATGACCCACGCAACCTTGGAGTTCCATCGGGTGCGTCCAAAATGATTTTTAAGCCTCTGATATGTTTGACGCAAGCCATGCACCTATCTTGCGTCAACATTAGCACAATCTCCAAACGGACCGAAATGAGCTTCCACTTGAGCATCGTCACTGAGTGGTACCATCGAGTGTGTCCAAAATGATTTCTTAGCCTATGGTATGTCTAGCGCAAACCAAGCACCTATCTTGAAACGACACTAACACTGTCTCCAAACAGAAAGAAGTGAGATTCCGTGTGACCGACGTCACCTAGGAGTTCCATCGGGTGCATCCAAAATGATTTTTCGATCCTTGGTACATGCGATGCAAAACGTGCACCTTTCTAGCATCAACATTAGCGTTATCTCCAAACGAAGCGAGCTTTCACTTGAGCCTCATCACCTAGGGTACCATCGGTTGCGTCCAAAATGATTTCTAAGCCTATGGTATGTCTAGCGCAAACCATGCACCTATCTTGCACCGACACTAACCCTATCTCCAAACGGAAGAAGTGAGATTCCACATGACCCATGTCACCTAGGAGTTCCATCGGGTGCGTCTAAAATGATTGCCGAGCCTATGGTATATTCAACGCAAACTGTGCCCCTATCTTGCATGAAGACTATCTCTATGTCCAAAAGGCCAAAACAAGATTCCACTTAAGCTTCATCACCTAGTGGTACCATCGAGCGTGTCCAAAATGATTTCTAAGCCTATGGTACGTCTAGTGCAAACCATGCACCTATCTTGCACCGACACTAACACTGTCTCCAAATAGAAAGAAGCGAGATTCCATGTGACCCATGTCACCTAGGAGTTCCATCAGGTGTGTCCAAAACAATATTTGAACCTATGATACGTTCGACGCAAACCGTGCACCAATCTTTCGTCAACATTAGCACTATCTCCTAACGGAGTGAGCTTTCACATGAGCCTTGTCACCTAGGGTACCATCAGGTGCATCCAAAATGATTTCTAAGCCTATGGTATGTGTAGCGCAAACCATGCACCTATCTTGCACCGACACAAAGCATGTCTCCATATGGAAAGAAGTGAGATTCCATATGACCCACATCACCGAGGAGTTCCATCGGGTGCGTCCAAAACAATTGCCGAGCCTATGTACCTTCAACACAAACCGTGCATCTGTCTTGCATGAAGATTAGCTCTATGTCCAAAAGGCCAAAATGTGCTTCCACTTAAGCTTTGTCACCTAGTGGTACCATTAAGCATGTCCAAAATGATTTCTGAGCCTTTGGTCCATCTAGTGCAAACCATGCAATTATCTTGCACCGACACTAACACTATCTCCAAACTGAAAGAAGTGAGATTCCACATGACCCACGTCACCTAGGAGTTCCATTAGGTGCGTCCAAAACAATTTTTGAACCTTTGATACGTTCGACGCAAACCGTGCACCAATGTTGCATCAACATTAGCGCTATCTCCAAACGGAGCGAGCTTTCGCATGAGTCTCATCACCTAGGGTACCATCGGGTGCGTCCAAAATGATTTATGAGACTATGGTATGTCTAGTGCAAACCATGCATCTATCTTGCACCGACACTAAGCCTGTCTCCAAATGGAAAGATGTGAGATTCTTTATGACCCACGTCACCAAGGATTTCCATCGGGTGCAGTCAAAAATGATTACCGAGCCTATGGTACCTTTGAAGCAGACCATGCACCTATCTTGCGTCAAGATTAGCACTGTCACCATATAGGCTGAAACGAGCTTCCACCTGAGCCTCATCACCTAGTGGTAACATTGGGTGAGTCCAAAATAATTTGTAAGCCTATGGTACATCTAGCACAAACCATGCACCTATCTTACACCGACACTAACACTATCTTCAAATGGAAAGAAGTTAGATTCCACATGACCCACGTCACCTAGGAGCTTCCATCGGGTGCATCCAAAATGATTTCCGATCCTATGGTACATTTGATGCAAACCATGCACCTATCTTGCGTCAAGATTAGCACTACAACCGAAAAGGCCAAAATAAGCTTCCACTTGAGCCTTGTCACCTAGTGGTACCATCGAGTTCGTCCAAAATGATTTCTGAGCTTATGGTACGTCTAGCGCAAACCACGCACCTATCTTGCAATGACACTAACACTGTCTTCAAACAGAAAGAAGTGAGATTCCGCATGACCCACGTCACCTAGGAGTTCCTATCGGGTGCATCAAAAATGATTTTCCAATCCTATGGTATATTCGACGCAAACCATGCACCTATCTTGCGTCAACATTAGCGCTATCTACAAACGAAATGAGCTTTCACTTGAGCCTCGTCACCTAGGGTACCATCGGGTGCGTCCAAAATGATTTCTGAGCCTACTGGTATATCTAGCGCAAACCATGCACCTATCTTGCACCAACACTAACCATGTCTCCAAACGGAAAAGAAGTGAGATTCCACATGACCCATGTCACCTAGGAGTTCCATCGAGTGCATCCAAAATGATTTTCGATCCTATGGTACATTCGACACAAACCATGCTCCTATCTTGTGTCACTATATCTGAAAGGCCGAAACGAGCTTCCACTTGAGCCTCGTCATCGAGTGGTACCATCGAGTGCGTCCAAAATGATTTCTTAGCCTATGGTATGTCTAGTGCAAACCATGCACCTATCTTGCACTAACACTAGCACTGTCTCCAAACAAAAAGAAGTGAGATTCCACATGACCCACGCAACCTTGGAGTTCCATCGGGTGCGTCCAAAACGATTTTTGAGCCTTTGATACGTTCGACGCAAGCCGTGCACCTATCTTGCGTCAACATTAACACAATCTCCAAATGGACCAAAATGAGCTTCCACTTGAGCCTCGTCACAGAGTGGTACCATCGAGTGCATCCAAAACAATTTCTTAGCCTATGCTACGTCTAGCGTAAACCACGCACCTATCTTGAAACGACACTAACACTATCTCCAAACAGAAAGAAGTGAGATTCCACATGACCGACGTCACCTAGGAGTTCCATCAGGTGCATCCAAAATGATTTTTCAATCCTTGGTACATTCGATGCAAAACGTGCACCTTTCTTGTGTCAGCATTAGCATTATCTCCAAACGGAGCGAGCTTTCACATGAGCCTCGTCACCTAGGGTACCATCGGGTGCATCCAAAATGATTTCTGAGGCTATGGTATGTGTAGCGCAAACCATGCACCTATCTTGCACTGACACAAAGCCTGTCTCCAAATGGAAAGAAGTGAGATTCCATATGACCCACGTCACCGCGAAGTTCCATCGGGTGCGTCCAAAATTATTGCCGAGCCTTTGTACCTTCGACACAAACCGTGCATCTGTCTTGCGTGAAGATTAGCTCCATGTCTGAAAGTCCAAAATGTGCTTCCACTTAAGCTTTGTCACCTAGTGGTACCATCAAGCATGTACAAAATGATTTCTGAGCCTTTGGTACGTCTAGTGCAAACCATGCACTTATCTTGCACCGACACTAACACTATCTCCAAACTGAAAGAAGCGAGATTCCACAAGACCCACGTCACCTAGGAGTTCCATTAGGTGTGTCCAAAATAATTTTTGAACCTTTGATACATTTGACGCAAACCATGCACCAATCTTGCAGTCAACATTAGCGCTATCTCCAAACGGAGCGAGGCTTTCACATGAGCCTCATCACCTAGGGTACCATCGGGTGTGTCCAAAATGATTTCTGAGCCTATGGTATGTCTAGCGCAAACCATGCACCTATCTTGCATCGATACTAAGCCTGTCTCCGAATGGAAAGATGTGAGATTCCATATGACCCACGTCACCGAGGATTTTCATCAGGGTGCGTCAAAAATGATTGCCGAGCCTATGGTACCTTTGAAGCAGACCGTGCACCTATCTTGCGTCAAGATTAGCATTGTCTCCATACAGGCTGAAACGAGTTTCCACCTAAGCCTTGTCATCTAGTGGTAACATTGGGTGAGTCCAAAATGAATTGTAAGCCTATGGTACATCTAGCACAAACCATGCACCTATCTTACACCGACACTAACACTGTCTTCAAAAGGAAAGAAGTTAGATTCCACATGACCCACGTCACCTAGGAGTTCCATCGGGTGCGTCCAAAATGATTTCTGATCCTATGGTACATTTGATGCAAACCATGCACCTATCTTGCGTCAAGATTAACACTACATCCGAAAAGGCCGAAATGAGCTTCCACTTGAGCCTCGTCACCTAGTAGAACCTATCAAGTGCGTCCAAAATGATTTCTGAGCTTATGGTACATCTAGCGCAAACCACGCACCTATCTTGCAACGACACTAACACTATCTTCAAACAGAAAGAAGTGAGATTCTGCATGACCCACGTCACCTAGGAGTTCCATCTGGTGCATCAAAATGATTTTCCAATCCTATGGTACATTCGACGCAAACCATGCACCTATCTTGCGTCAACATTAGCGCTATCTACAAACAAAATGAGCTTTCACTTGAGCCTCGTCACCTAGGGTACCATAGGGTGCGTCCAAAATGATTTCTGAGCCTATGGTATATCTAGCGCAAACCATGCACCTGTCTTGCACTGACACTAACCCTGTCTCCAAATGGAAACAAGTGAGATTCCACATGACCCATGTCACCTAGGAGTTCCATCAAGTGCATCCAAAATGATTTTTGATCCTATGGTACGTTCGACACAAACCACGCTCCTATCTTGCATCAAGATTAGCACTATATCTGAAAAGCCGTAACGAGCTTCCACTTGAGCCTCGTCACCGAGTGGTACCATCGAGTGCGTCCAAAATGATTTCTTAGCCTATGGTACGTCTAGTGCAAACCATGCACCTATCTTGCACTAACACTAACACTGTCTCCAAATAGAAAAGAAGTGAGATTCCACATGACCCACGCAACCTTGGAGTTCCATCGGGTGCGTCCAAAATGACTTTTGAGCCTCTACTACGTTCGACGCAAGCCGTGCACCTATCTTGCGTCAACATTAGCACAATCTCCAAACGGACCAAAATGAGCTTCCACTTGAGCCTCGTCACTGAGTGGTACCATCGAGTGTGTCCAAAATGATTTCTTAGCCTATGGTACGTCTAGCGCAAACCACACACCTATCTTGAAACGACACTAACACTGTCTCCAAACAGAAAGAAGTGAGATTCCGCATGACCGACATCACCTAGGAGTTCCATCAGGTGCATCCAAAATGATTTTTCAATCCTTGGTACATTCGATGCAAAACGTGCACCTTTCTTGCGTCAACATTAGCGTTATCTCCAAACGGAGCAAGCTTTCACTTGAGCCTCATCACCTAGGGTACTATCGGTTGCGTCCAAAATGATTTCTAAGCCTATGGTATGTCTAGCACAAACCATGCACCTATCTTGCACTAACACTAACCCTATCTCCAAACAGAAGAAGTGAGATTCCACATGACCCATGTCACCTAGGAGTTCCATCGGGTGCGTCTAAAACATTTGCCGAGCCTTTGTATATTCGATGCAAACCATGCCCCTATCTTGCATGAAGATTAGCTCTATGTCCGAAAGGCCAAAACAAGATTCCACTTAAGCTTCATCACCTAGTGGTACCATCGAGCGTGTCCAAAATGATTTCTGAGCCTATGGTACATCTAGTGCAAACCATGCACCTATCTTGCACCGATACAAACACTGTCGCCAAACAGAAAGAAGCGAGATTCCATGTGACCCACGTCACCTAGGAGTTCCATTAGGTGCATCCAAAATGATTTTTGAACCTATGATATGTTCGACGCAAACCGTGCACCAATCTTTCGTCAACATTAGCACTATCTCCAAATGGAGCGAGCTTTCACATGAGCCTCATCACCTACGGTACCATCGGGTGCATCCAAAATGATTTCTGAGCCTATGGTATGTCTAGCGCAAACCATGCACCTATCTTGCACTGACACTAAGCCTGTCTCTGAATGGAAAGAAGTGAGATTCCATATGATCCACATCACCGAGGAGTTCCATCAGGTGCATCCAAAATGATTATCAAGCCTATGTACCTTCGACGCAAACCGTGCATCTATCTTGCGTGAAGATTAGCTCGATGTCCGAAAGGCTAAAATGAGGTTCCACTTAAGCTTTGTCACCTAGTGGTACCATTGAGCGTGTCCAAAATGATTTATGTGCCTTTGGTACGTCTAGTGCAAGCCATGCACCTATCTTGCACTAACACTAACACTATCTTCAAACAGAAAGAAGCAAGATTCCTCATGACCCACGTCACCTAGGAGTTCCATTAGATGCGTCCAAAATGATTTTTGAACCTTTGATGCATTCGACGCAAACCGTGCACCAATCTTGCATCAACATTAGCACTATCTCCAAATGGAGCAAGCTTTCACATGAGCCTCATCACCTAGGGTACCATCGGGTGCGTCAAAAATGATTTTTGAGCCTATGGTATGTCTAGTGCAAACCATGCACCTATCTTGCACCGACACTAAGCCTATCTCCAAATGGAAAGAAGTGAGATTTCATATGACCCACGTCAACGAGGAGTTCCATCGGGTGCGTCCAAAATGATTGCCTAGCCTATGGTACCTTTGACGCAGATCGTGCAGCTATCTTGCATCAAGATTAGCACTATCTCCAAATGGGCTAAAACAAGCTTTCACCTGGGCCTTGTCACCTAGTGGTAACATCGGGTGAGTCCAAAATGATTTGTAAGCCTATGGTACATCTAGCACAAACCATGCACCTATCTTACACCGACACTAACACTGTCTTCAAAAGGAAATAAGTTAGACTCCACATGACCCACATCACCTAGGAGTTCCATTAGGTGCATCCAAAATGATTTCCGATCCTATGGTATGTTTGATGCAAACCATGCACCTATCATGCTTCAAGATTAGCACTATATCCAAAAGGCCGAAATGAGCTTCCACTTGAGCCTCGTCACCTAGTGGTACCATCGAGTGTGTCCAAAATGATTTATGAGCTTATGGTACATCAAGCAAGAACCACACACCTATCTTGCAACGACACTAACACTGTCTCCAAACAAAAAGAAGTGAGATTCCGCATGACCCATGTCACCTAGGAGTTCCATCGGGTGCATCCAAAATGATTTTCCAACCCTACGATACATTCGAGGCAAACCATGCACCTATCTTGCATCAACATTAGTGCTATCTCCAAACAGAGCGAGCTTTCACTTGAGCCTCGTCACATAGGGTACCATCGGGTGCGTCCAAAATCATTTCTGAGCCTATGGTATATCTAGCGCAAACCATGCACCTATCTTGCACCGACACTAACCCTATCTTCAAACCGAAAGAAGTGAGATTCCACATGGCCCACGTCACCTAGGAGTTCCATTGGGTGCGTCCAAAACGATTGCCGAGCCTATGGTATGTTCGATGCAAACTGTGCACCTATCTTGCGCCAAGATTAGCACTATCTCCAAACAGGCCAAAACGAGCTTCCACTAGAGCCTCGTCGCCGAGTGGTACCATCGGGTACGTTCAAAGTGATTTGCAAGCCTATGGTACATCTAGCGCAAACCATACACCTATCTTGCATCGAGACTAACACTGTCTCCAAATGGGATGAAGTGAGATTCCACATGACCCACATCACCTAGGAGTTCCATTGGGTGCATCCAAAATGATTTCTGATCCTATGATACGTTCGACGCAAACCATGCACCTATATTGCGTCAAGATTAGCACTATATCCGAAAGGCCAAAACAAGCTTCCACTTGAGCTTTGTCCCCTTGTGGTACCATCGAATGCGTCCAAAATGATTTATGAGCCTATGGTACGTCTTGCGCAAACCATGCACCTATCTTGCACCGACACTAACACTGTCTCCAAATAGAAAGAAGCGAGATTCCACATGACCCACATCACCTAGGAGTTCCATCAGGTTCGTCCAAAATGATTTTTGAACCTATGATATGTTCGACGCAAACCGTGCACCAATCTTGCATCAACTTTAGCACTATCTCCGAACAGAGTGAGCTTTCACATTAGCCTCATCACCTAGGGTACCATCGAGTGCGTCCAAAATGATTTCTGAGCCTATGGTATGTCTAGCGCAAACCATGCACCTATCTTGCACCAACACTAAGCCTATCTCCGAATGGAAGGAAGTGAGATTCCATATCACCCACATCACCGAGGAGTTCCATCGGGTGCATCCAAAACGATTGCCGAGCCTATGGTATGTTCGACGCAAAACGTGCACCTATCTTGCATCAAGATTAGCACTATCTCCAAATGGGCTGAAACGAGCTTCCACCTAAGCCTCGTCACCGAGTGGTACCATCGGGTGCGTCCAAAGTGATTTGTAAGGCTATGGTACATCTAGCACAAACCATGCACCTATCTTGCACCAAAACTAACACTATCTCCAAATGGGATGATGTAAGATTCCACATGACCCACGTCACCTAGGAGTTCCATCAGGTGCATCCACAATGATTTCTGATCCTATGGTACGTTTGACGCAAACCGTGCACCTATATTGCGTCAAGATTAGCACTATAACTAAAAGGCCAAAACGACCTTCCACTTGAACCTCATCACCTAGTGGTACCATCAAGTGCGTCCAAAATGATTTTATGAGCCTATGGTATGTCTAGCGCAAACCATGCACCTATCTTGCACCGACACTAAAACAATGTCTCCAAAATGACCCATGTCACCTAGGAGTTCCATCAGGTTCATCCAAAATGATTTTTCAACCTACGATACGTTCGACTCAAACCATGCACCAATCTTGCGTCAACATCAGCACTATCTCCAAATGGAGTGAGCTTTCACATGAGCCTCATCACCTAGGGTACCATAGGGTGCATCTAAAATGATTTCTGAGCCTATGGTATGTCTAGCGCAAACCATACACCTATCTTGCACCGACACTAAGCCTATCTCCAAATGGAAAGAAGTGAGATTCCACATGACCCACGTCACCTAGGAGTTCCATCGAGTGCGTCCAAAATGATTGATGAGCCTATGGTATGTTCGATGCAAACCGTGCACCTATCGTGCATGAAGATTAACTCTATGTCTGAAAAGCCAAAACAAGCTTCCACTTAAGCTTCGTCACCTAGTGGTACCATCGAGCATGTCCAAAATAATTTCTGAGCCTATGGTACGTCTAGTGCAAACCATGCACCTATCTTGCACCGATACAAACACTGTCGCCAAACAGAAAGAAGCGAGATTCCATGTGACCCACGTCACCTAGGAGTTCCATTAGGTGCATCCAAAATGATTTTTGAACCTATGATATGTTCGACGCAAACCGTGCACCAATCTTTCGTCAACATTAGCACTATCTCCAAATGGAGCGAGCTTTCACATGAGCCTCATCACCTACGGTACCATCGGGTGCATCCAAAATGATTTCTGAGCCTATGGTATGTCTAGCGCAAACCATGCACCTATCTTGCACTGACACTAAGCCTGTCTCTGAATGGAAAGAAGTGAGATTCCATATGATCCACATCACCGAGGAGTTCCATCAGGTGCATCCAAAATGATTATCAAGCCTATGTACCTTCGACGCAAACCGTGCATCTATCTTGCGTGAAGATTAGCTCGATGTCCGAAAGGCTAAAATGAGGTTCCACTTAAGCTTTGTCACCTAGTGGTACCATTGAGCGTGTCCAAAATGATTTATGTGCCTTTGGTACGTCTAGTGCAAGCCATGCACCTATCTTGCACTAACACTAACACTATCTTCAAACAGAAAGAAGCAAGATTCCTCATGACCCACATCACCTAGGAGTTCCATTAGATGCGTCCAAAATGATTTTGAACCTTTGATGCATTCGACGCAAACCGTGCACCAATCTTGCATCAACATTAGCACTATCTCCAAATGGAGCAAGCTTTCACATGAGCCTCATCACCTAGGGTACCATCGGGTGCGTCTAAAATGATTTATGAGCCTATGGTATGTCTAGTGCAAACCATGCACCTATCTTGCACCGACACTAAGCCTATCTCCAAATGGAAAGAAGTGAGATTTCATATGAACCACATCACCTAGGAGTTCCATCGGGTGCGTCCAAAATGATTGCCTAGCCTATGGTACCTTTGACGCAGATCAGTGCAGCTATCTTGCATCAAGATTAGCACTATCTCCAAATGGGCCTAAAACATGAGCTTTCACCTGGGCCTTGTCACCTAGTGGTAACATCGGGTGAGTCCAAAATGATTTGTAAGCCTATGGTACATCTAGCACAAACCAATGCACCTATCTTACACCGACACTAACACTGTCTTCAAAAGGAAATAAGTTAGACTCCACATGACCCACATCACCTAGGAGTTCCATTAGGTGCATCCAAAATGATTTCCGATCCTATGGTAATGTTTGATGCAAACCATGCACCTATCATGCTTCAAGATTAGCACTATATCCAAAAGGCCGAAATGAGCTTCCACTTGAGCCTCGTCACCTAGTGGTACCATCGAGTGTGTCCAAAATGATTTATGAGCTTATGGTACATCAAGCAAGAACCACACACCTATCTTGCAACGACACTAACACTGTCTCCAAACAAAAGAAGTGAGATTCCGCATGACCCATGTCACCTAGGAGTTCCATCGGGTGCATCCAAAATGATTTTCCAACCCTACGATACATTCGAGGCAAACCATGCACCTATCTTGCATCAACATTAGTGCTATCTCCAAACAGAGCGAGCTTTCACTTGAGCCTCGTCACATAGGGTACCATCGGGTGCGTCCAAAATCATTTCTGAGCCTATGGTATATCTAGCGCAAACCATGCACCTATCTTGCACCGACACTAACCCTATCTTCAAACCGAAAGAAGTGAGATTCCACATGGCCCACGTCACCTAGGAGTTCCATTGGGTGCGTCCAAAACGATTGCCGAGCCTATGGTATGTTCGATGCAAACTGTGCACCTATCTTGCGCCAAGATTAGCACTATCTCCAAACAGGCCAAAACGAGCTTCCACTAGAGCCTCGTCGCCGAGTGGTACCATCGGGTACGTTCAAAGTGATTTGCAAGCCTATGGTACATCTAGCGCAAACCATACACCTATCTTGCATCGAGACTAACACTGTCTCCAAATGGGATGAAGTGAGATTCCACATGACCCACATCACCTAGGAGTTCCATTGGGTGCATCCAAAATGATTTCTGATCCTATGATACGTTCGACGCAAACCATGCACCTATATTGCGTCAAGATTAGCACTATATCCGAAAGGCCAAAACAAGCTTCCACTTGAGCTTTGTCCCCTTGTGGTACCATCGAATGCGTCCAAAATGATTTATGAGCCTATGGTACGTCTTGCGCAAACCATGCACCTATCTTGCACCGACACTAACACTGTCTCCAAATAGAAAGAAGCGAGATTCCACATGACCCACATCACCTAGGAGTTCCATCAGGTTCGTCCAAAATGATTTTTGAACCTATGATATGTTCGACGCAAACCGTGCACCAATCTTGCATCAACTTTAGCACTATCTCCGAACAGAGTGAGCTTTCACATTAGCCTCATCACCTAGGGTACCATCGAGTGCGTCCAAAATGATTTCTGAGCCTATGGTATGTCTAGCGCAAACCATGCACCTATCTTGCACCAACACTAAGCCTATCTCCGAATGGAAGGAAGTGAGATTCCATATCACCCACATCACCGAGGAGTTCCATCGGGTGCATCCAAAACGATTGCCGAGCCTATGGTATGTTCGACGCAAAACGTGCACCTATCTTGCATCAAGATTAGCACTATCTCCAAATGGGCTGAAACGAGCTTCCACCTAAGCCTCGTCACCGAGTGGTACCATCGGGTGCGTCCAAAGTGATTTGTAAGGCTATGGTACATCTAGCACAAACCATGCACCTATCTTGCACCAAAACTAACACTATCTCCAAATGGGATGATGTAAGATTCCACATGACCCACGTCACCTAGGAGTTCCATCAGGTGCATCCACAATGATTTCTGATCCTATGGTACGTTTGACGCAAACCGTGCACCTATATTGCGTCAAGATTAGCACTATAACTAAAAGGCCAAAACGACCTTCCACTTGAACCTCATCACCTAGTGGTACCATCAAGTGCGTCCAAAATGATTTTATGAGCCTATGGTATGTCTAGCGCAAACCATGCACCTATCTTGCACCGACACTAAAACAATGTCTCCAAAATGACCCATGTCACCTAGGAGTTCCATCAGGTTCATCCAAAATGATTTTTCAACCTACGATACGTTCGACTCAAACCATGCACCAATCTTGCGTCAACATCAGCACTATCTCCAAATGGAGTGAGCTTTCACATGAGCCTCATCACCTAGGGTACCATAGGGTGCATCTAAAATGATTTCTGAGCCTATGGTATGTCTAGCGCAAACCATACACCTATCTTGCACCGACACTAAGCCTATCTCCAAATGGAAAGAAGTGAGATTCCACATGACCCACGTCACCTAGGAGTTCCATCGAGTGCGTCCAAAATGATTGATGAGCCTATGGTATGTTCGATGCAAACCGTGCACCTATCGTGCATGAAGATTAACTCTATGTCTGAAAAGCCAAAACAAGCTTCCACTTAAGCTTCGTCACCTAGTGGTACCATCGAGCATGTCCAAAATAATTTCTGAGCCTATGGTACGTCTAGTGCAAACCATGCACCTATCTTGCACCGACACTAACACTGTCTCCAAATAGAAAGAAGCAAGATTTCACATGACCCACATCACCTAGGAGTTCCATCAAGTGCGTCCAAAACAATTTTTAAACCTATGATACGTTCGAAGCAAATCGTGCACCAATCTTGCGTCAACATTAGCACAATCTCCAAACGGAGCAAGCTTTCACATGAGCCTCATCGTCTAGGGTACCATCGGGGGCGTCCAAAATGATTTCTGAGCCTATGGTATGTCTAGCGCAAACCATGCACCTATCTTGCACCGACACTTAGCCTATCTCCGAATGGAAAGAAGTGAGATTCCATATGACCCACTTCACCGAGGAGTTCTATCAGGTGCATCTAAAATGATTGCCAAGCCTATGGTACCTTTGACAAAAACCATGCACCTATCTTGCGTGAAGATTAGCTCTATGTCTGAAAGGCCAAAATGAGCTTCCACTTAAGCTTTGTCACCTAGTGGTACCATCGAGCATGTCCAAAATGATTTCTGAGCCTATGGTACGTCTAGTGCAAACCATGCACCTATCGTGCACCGACACTAACACTCTCTCCAAACAGAAAGAAGCGAGATTCCACATGACCCACGTCATCTAGGAGTTCCGTTAGGTGTGTCCAAAATGATTTTTGAACCTATGATGCATTCGACATAAACTGTGCACCAATCTTGCCTCAACATTAGCACTATCTCCAAATAGAGCGAGCTTTCACATGAGCCTCATCACCAAGGGTACCATCGGGTGTGTCCAAAATGATTTCTAAGCCTACGGTATGTCTAGCGCAAACCATGCACCTATCTTGCACCAACACTAACCCTGTCTCCAAATAGAAAGAAGCAAGATTCCACTTGACCCACGTCACCTAGGAGATCCATCAAGTGCGTCCAAAACAATTTTTGAACCTATGATACGTTCGAAGCAAACTGTGCACCAATCTTGCATCAACATTAGCACTATCTCCAAATGGAGCAAGCTTTCACATGAGCCTCATCACCTAGGGTACCATCGGGGGTGTCCAAAATGATTTCTGAGCCTATGGTATGTCTAGCGCAAACCATGCACCTATCTTGCACCGACACTTAGCCTGTCTCCGAATGGAAAGAAGTGAGATTCCATATGACCCACGTCACCGAGGAGTTCCATCAGGAGTGTCTAAAATGATTGCCAAGCCTATGGTACCTTCAATGCAAACCGTGCACCTATCTTGTGTGAAGATTAGCTCTATGTCCGAAAGGCCAAAATGAGCTTCCACTTAAGCTTTGTCACCTAGTGGTACCATCGAGCGTGTCCAAAATGATTTCTAAGCCTATGGTATGTCTAGTGCAAACCATGCACCTATCTTGCACCGACACTAGCACTATCTCAAAATAGAAAGAAGCGAGACTCCACATGACCCACGTCACCTAGGAGTTCCATCAGGTGCGTCCAAAATAATTTTTGAACCTATGATGCGTTTGACATAAACTGTGCACCAATCTTGCCTCAACATTAGCACTATCTCCAAAGGGAGCGAGCTTTCACATGAGCCTCATCACCTAGGGTACCATCAGGTGTGTCCAAAATGATTTCTGATCCTATGGTATGTCTAGCGTAAACCATGCACCTATCTTGTGCTGACACTAAGCCTGTCTCTGAATGGAAAGAAGTGAGATTCCATATGACACACATCACCAAGGAGTTCCATCGGGTGCATCCAAAATTATTGCCGAGCCTATGGTACCTTCGACGCAAACCATGCACCTATCTTGCGTCAAGATTAGCACTATCTCCAAATAGGCCGAAACGAGCTTCCACCTAAGCCTCGTCACCTAGTGGTAACATCGGGTGAGTCCAAAATGATTTGTAAGCCTATGGTACATCTAGCACAAGCCATGCACCCATCTTACACCGACACTAACACTGTCTTCAAATGGAAAGAAGTGAGATTCCGCATGACCCACATCACCTAGGTGTTCCATCGGGTGCATCCAAAATGATTTTTTGATCCTATGGTACATTCGACGCAAACCGTGCACCTATCTTGCGTCAACATTAGCGCTATCTCCAAACAGAGTGAACTTTCACTTGGGCCTCGTCACCTAGGGTACCATCGGGTGTGTAACACCTCTGGTGTTTTAAACCCTAAAAGATGCCATGTCATCATATGCATTGCACATTATTTGTGTTTTAGTGAAAACTTTGATATGCATTCACTAAAACAAGTTTATTTTATGGTTATATGTGTTGACTTGTATGGATGAATCAAGTTCAAAACTTTAGCATTGAATTGGAATTTCCAAAAACCCTAATTTCCAGCATTTAATATTACCCTGGAAAACCTAATTCAAAATCTAAGCACATTTTTGTGTTGAGCCTAAAAGGAAAAGTGTAGAGCTTGTCAATGTGTACAAAGTTGGTTTTTAGAGTTTTCAAAGTTATGTAAAATTTGGAGTAATTTGAAAGGGGATAAATTCTGAAAGCGTCCCCTTTTGATTTCAAACTTGCATTTTCAAATCTAGATAGAATTTGGGTATGGTTATTAAAGCAAAGTTGTAGAACTTTGAATTTGGAACAATTTTTGGAGATTTTTGAGTTACCATACAAATTTGAGAGTAATTTGAGAAATTAAGTGAGTGGCAATTCAGTAAATAGCTTGAACAGTGCCAGCAGGCCAGCTCTCATCGACGGCAAACTTCCACTGGTTTCTACTCACACCCACAAGCGCCACCTCTAGCTTCAATGTGTTCACATCATCGCGGCATGTCAAGCGCACCTTTCATCGCCGCTCTTCACTCGCCGATAAGACTGGAAGTGCTCTCCCGTCGCTCTTTCCTCTTCTCCTGTTTTTTCTGTCACGCCGCTGTTGCTCCGTCGAGCTAGCGCCGGAGTCACAGAGCTTCCCTAGCCTCACTTTAGCATGTCACTGCTCTGCCTGTACATTGTGAACCTAGCCGACCAGTCCTAAGCGCCTTATTTCACCGAGATACGCGGCGCACCATCTTTCTTCTTTGCGGCCAGCAGCAACGTCGCTGACCTTGTCTCTCCATGGCCAGCCCTCTACGGTGCATCTCTGCTCTTGCTTAGCATAGCTCCATCATCTCCATGTTGCCGTGATGCTCTATATATTGTTGGTCGATCTGTTCATCCACTGCAGCCACCGGAACGACGTGCTTGCCGTTGCCGCCGTTGCCATCAACGCTGACAGGCGCGCCATTTGCTGCTCATAGTCATCCAAGTACTCTAATCCGATCTAGGTGAGCCTCTGTTGTTATTCGAGTAGTTAAAGGAAGCTCTAGCGAGCTCTAGCAGCTAGGACGTCGCCATGCCGCCGTGCATAGCTTGGCCGAGCCGCCATGGCCGGCGTCGAGCTCGAACCAAGCCATAATTGGTTCGACTAGTACCACCAACCGACGCACCGTGAGGTGGGGAACTTGATGGTACCCTTGCCGTCGCTGGCAACCTCACCGGCGGTGAGTAGTCGCCAGTTAGAGAGCCTCACCACTGTAGTCAGCGCGGGCTGACCAGTGGGGTCACTCTGTCAGTGACTGTTTGTTTGAAAATGAATTTTCTATTTTTTAGGAATGGTTAAATAGTGCTATGATTTGTTTATTTTGTGTAGAATTAAATAGAGCTCCAAAAATTATGAAAATTTTTGTGTGACCTCTCTGAGATATGAAATATTTAGTAAAAATATTAAATATTACTTTTGAGTAAATTTTGAATGTGATAAAAATTGCTCAAATTAATTAATAAATGGGATTCCATGATTTTTCTAGGCTTAAATATTTATCCAAAAATTATGAAAATTGTTTTGCCACTTAGTTATCATGTGATGAGCCTTAACAAAATTTTTGAGCTCATTTGGAAAAAGTTGATTTATTTCATAATTTTGAATTAATTGTTTAATTAATAAAAACAAATATTAACTCTTAATGACTTAGGTTTTGTTTGAATTTGGAATTGAGTGATGACCTTGGGTCATAAGCATAAGATGATCCTGGGCATTTAAAGTAAGTGTTTGAGTTTATAAAAAAAGGTTTAGTTAGTTTTTGGCTTGTAACTATACCGCGAAGGAAAGTTGTATTCAAGTTATTAACTTTTGCATCCATCGTCAAGCATCATGTTTTATATCTTGCATCATTTTAAACATGGCATTATTACTACGTGTAGCAAACGAAAGTGAGAACGTGGTAGTCAACCAAGTTGTTGAGGGAGTTAATCCGCCTGTTGAGGTCGGGTTTGATATCTGTGGAACATCTCTGGAACCGGACTTTTCTAACAATCAAGGCAATACCCAATCCTACCTTATGTTTTACAAATTTATATCGCTTTTGCTTTTAAATACTGTATTAAGTGATTAGGAGTTGAGTGGAAACCTAATTGGTGCATTACCAACCTTGCTTTTCCATATCAACCTTGTTACCAGTTTCAATTCGGAAATGCCTACTTATGCTTAGCCATGCTTAGACCAATAGAAGTCGGGTGATTACCTGTCACCTGCGAGATATAAATGGATTTTTGGGTATGATTGGGTATTTATGTTATCATGAGATATAATCTTGTGGAGTAATAATTCTAGACCGGGCGGACTCGGTGTATGAGAGCCACAAGACATGGATGTCTTGTGAGTGGGTTCTTTCCGCCTATGCAGTTAAGAACCATCCGTTGTTAAATTGCATGAGGTGGGACTTTGTAGTACTGGCCACATACTCTAGTAAGCCTAGACTCAGCTATTCTATAATGAGAATGGCTACTCACGCACTAGGAGTGGAGAGATGGTGAGAGTAGCATGTACCCACATGGCAATGGGCTAGACTAGTGGAGTACTATATTGTTGGGTGGCGCGGACCCATTCTTGTTTTAGAGGATCTGAGGGTAGGTTGGTATATGTAGATCAGGGACCTACATATATCATGTGGTTGGGAATCCCCAGCTAGGTTATAATCGGTTCGAATCGTCATTGCTCCTCGGTTATGGAGACTCAACTCAGTGTTCATCATCGTAGTTAATAAATGAAACTTGAGGAAGATTTGAGAAAGGGTTTAATATGAAGTTCATGATCTCAATACGGATCATGGCAAATTCATATATGACCTTGATAAGGGTTATTTGTTGAAAGAAAGAATCTTGTTAGAGAGCTTTTACACAAAAGAACATTGATTCTTGCTAAAGCTCTACCTTGAATCCCCGAGCCTGCATTCCTGAGTTTTCTCTATTTATACGTCAGTTTAGTCTTATTGAGTACTTTTGTACTCAGGGTTCATTAACCCTTGTTGCAGGTGAGCCTCATGGGCAGGTCTATCTTAGACCATGCAGCATGACGGTTGTTCAAATCGAAGATGTCGAGTAAATGTGTGGTACTTGGGTAGGGCACTTTTATTGCGTGTTTTGTTTTCTGTTACCAAGCTACTCCACTACTATGGTTTGTAATAATTATCGTACTTAGTTTGTGAAACAACTGTTTTGTACCTAAGTTATTGCAAGACTTCCGCTATTTTCCTCTGATGTATATTAATGAATAAACTATTGTAATACTACAATGACTATGTGATGGATCCTGCTCGAAAGAAATTGTGGATGATTCGGGTTTCCCGAGGACACCCGACAGGCTTCTTAAGTTACCGGGAACATATGCATAGTCGTCAGAAGTCATTGGACAATGACAGGTGCATGTGGGCCCTATAATTTAGGAGGTTCTGCCATCGAATGGTATCAGAGCGACCATTACAAAGTTTTTGTAGTATTGTTTTACAAAAACTTCAAAACAATTTGGGGCAAATAAATTTAATCTATTAATTTGGTCCAAATTGCTTCTGACTTATCTTAATTCATTCTTGTCATTCCTTATTTGATTAAAAAGGTTTTGTATGGTGGAGTAGTAATCTTATTATGCCCTATATAATAAGAACTATTGTTTATGAACCTTATGAGCTTTGCTGTTCAAGTTTCGTAAGGACGATTCATGCATCATGATTAATCCACTTGTTAATTACTTTCCCTCTTAGTTTGGGTTGAGTAGTATAAGTCCCATTCTTACTACTCTTTAGACTTTTCTCAGATTGTCTTACGGTTATTAAATCTTGCTTTCTATAGTATGGCTTGTACCAAGGTAATGCCCCATAAGTCTATTGGACCCAAAGGAGTCCCTCGTCACTAGCTTGCCCCTAGAAGTGATGGTGCTAGTAGTAGCAGCTTGAGGCCTGATCCTCAGGCTGAGGTACAGAGGCTTTTAGTAGAGTTAGCACAGGCTACTAGTGATAGGGCCTTGGATGCCATCTAGGTGGGCAAGTTATAGGATCAATTGAGGTGTCTTACCACCGCTCATATGGTGGAAGGCAGAAATGAGGCTTGGCATAGAGAAGATGTAGCTAGAGCCCAAGTTCATGAGTTAGAGTTCTATGTAGAAGACTTAGAAGAATATTATACCAATCTACATGAAGAAGTCCATAGGTTGAACAACCTCCTGAATCCAAATTATGAGCCTCAAGCTAATGCAATGGACCTAGGTGTCATCATAGCAGATGATGATGAGCCTAAAGAGGAAGAAGAGGATCCAGAAGAAGTAGTGTTGGTCAATGAAAGTGACGATGAAGGCAGAAATGTTTCTGGAATGGATATTGATCCCGAGGTTTGATGTGATCAAGGAGAAGAGTAGAGTTGTAATATAGTGAGTTCTAGTCAAGCTGGGTAGTCTTGCTTAAGTACAGACTTGTGTATAAATAAGTAAACCCAATGTAATGTGTTTGTAGTAAGCTATTTTAATATTTCAATAAATGTTTGTGAGTAAAGTTTGGTTTGTCATGAACAGATGCCTCGTACTCGGGCTTCGGATATTCCTGGTTCTTCGTAAGACGAGGGTGGTGTTCCTGATCCACCACCAGTTCCACCAACTTTGGCTGATGCTATTGCGGCACTGGTCCATGTGACCATAGATAATGCTTGGTTGCTTTGGGAGTTAGCTCAAAGCAATCAGAATATGATGCAAGGGAATCATGGTCATAATCATCAAAGGCAGGAAGCTACATATGTTGACTTCACGGATACACGACCACCAGTATTTACTAAGGCTAATGAACCACTTGAAGCTGATGATTGGCTTCGTACCATAGAGCAAAAGTTCGACCTCATTCCTATGCACTAAGTTCCAGAAGCCTATTTTTGTTGCCTAACAGCTTAGAGGTGCAGCAGGTGCTAGGTGGGCGAACCTTGTGGCCATGCAACCAGCCGGTACTCGGTTAACTTGGGCTGAGTTCCGCACTGCTTTCCGTGCCCATTAGATTCCAGATGGAGTTATGGCCATGAAGCTTGATGAGTTTCTTGCTTTGAAGCAAGGTGATCAAACAGTCATGCAGTATGTGGGCAAGTTCAATCACCTTTCATAGTATGCACATGAGCATGTTAACACGGATGCCAAGAAGAAGAAGTGGTTCATGCGTGGTCTTAGTACCAAACTTCAGACCATGATGACTACATGCACAAATGTCACGTATCATGAGGCAGTTAACATTGCTATTGCTTCAGAGGAAAAAATATCAGTAGCATAAGGAAATTAAGAAGAAAAAGAGTGTGCCATCTGGGTCTTTTGGCAACAATCAAAAGAGACAGAAGATAATTTATCATTTGGTGAACCACAACCGTCCTCCTTATCGTCCGCCGTAGTTCCAAGCCGGGTAGTGACCAAATGTCCTTCCTGCTATAACTTACCTAAACTCACAACAGACAAATGCTCTTGGTGTTCGAGCTCCAACACCCCAAGGCCACAATTACCCATGCTTGAATTGTGGGAAGTCAGGTCATTTCTCTAGGGAATGCCCATATCCTAAGCAGTATAATCCGAATTTTTAGAAGGCTCCCGAAAATCAACAATAGGGTCAAGCTCGGGACAAGAACAATAACCAAAATGCTCAGAAGGGTAAAAATGAAAAGAAGATAGGGTGGGTTTTCTATACTCAAGCTGGGGAGATTCCAGAAGGGGAACCCGTGATGCTGGGTATGTTTCCTATCGCCAATCATCCTGTAGTTATGCTTTTTGATTCTAGTGCATCTCATACATTCATCAATAGAACCTTTGTCATAAAGCATGAAATCCCAATTAGGGAAACAAAGGAGAATTTTTATATACAGCCGCCCGGGGGACATCTGTGTACTAAGGAAATGGTGTTCTAGGTACCCATAAACCTGAGTGGGCACATTTTTCCCACTACCATGATTATTTTAAAAGATCAGGATATAGATGTGATCCTAGGTATGAACTGGATGTATCAGCATAAGGCTGTTGTAGATACTTTGAATAGGACAATAAGGTTGAGTTTGCCAGACAGTAATTCTCAGCTTCTTATCCAACTTCCAATCTTAAAGAGATTAGTGGAAAAAGTTTGTGCAACTTCCGTCAAAGAGATTAGAGATATCCCTATAGTCTATGAATTTCCAGATGTTTTTCCTAAAGATTTACCCGGTCTACCACCTGATAGAGATATTCAGTTTGGAATAGATCTTAAGCCTAGAACAGCTCCGATCTCTAGGAGAGCTTATAGGATGCCTCCTAAGGAATTAGCTGAGTTGAAGACTCAATTGCAAGAGTTGATTGATAAAGGTTTTATCCAACCTAGTTCATCACCTTGGGGATGTCCTGCAATTTTTGTGAAAAAGAAAGATGAGACCCTGAGATTGTGTGTTGACTATCGACCATTGAATGAAGTGACAATTAAAAATAAATATCCCTTACCTCGGATAGATTTACTTTTTGATCAACTGGCTGGAGCCAAGGTATTCTCTAAGAATGATTTGAGGTCAGGATATCATCAAATCAAAATTAAGCCTGAAGATATTCCCAAAATAGGCATTTACCACCTAGATATGGATTATATGAATACCTGGTAATAGTCTTTTGGTTTGACGAATGCCCTAGCTCACTTCATGTATCTGATGAATTCAGTGTTCATGCCTGAGCTAGACAAGTTTGTAGTAGTCTTTATTGATGACATATTAATATATTCCAAGAACAAGAAAGAATATGCTCTCAGAGTTGTTCTGACATGCCTAAGAGAACATCAGTTATATGCCAAGTTCAGTAAGTGTGACTTTTGGTCAAAGGAAGTGCAGTTCTTAGGACATGTCTTGCCAGCTGAAGGAGTTGCAGTAGATCCAAGCAAAGTTAAGGATATACTAGATTGGAAACCACCAACCACTTTTCATTAGGTTCGAAGTTTTCTAGGAATGGCGGGTTATTACCGCTGTTTCATTCTAGATTTCTCTAGAATATCCAAATCCATAACTGGATTGTTGAAAAACCAAGCCAAGTTTGTCTGGTCACCTGACTGTGAAGAAGATTTCTAGATCTTGAAGAGATTATTAACCACTGCACCAGTGTTAGCACAACCAGATATCGAGAAGCCGTTTGATGTTTATTGTGATGCTTCTAGTATTGGTATTGGATGTGTATTGATGCAAGAAGGTCAAGTCATCGCCTATGCTTCCAGACAACTTAAGCGACATGAAGAACATTATCCAACCCATGATTTGGAGTTAGCAGCAGTTGTCCACGCTTTGAAGATTTGGCAACATTACCTGCTTGGTAATACTTGTCATATTTATACAGATCACAAGAGTTTAAAATATATCTTTACTCAATCAGAATTGAATATGCGGCAAAGAAGATGGCTGGAATTGATTAAATATTATGACTTGGAGGTGCATTACCACCCTGGTAAGGCAAATGTGGTTGCAGATGCACTCAGTCATAAGAGTCATTGCAATTGCATGACCGTGAAGACAAAGGATCCAACTTTATGTCATGAGATGGAAAAGTTGAATATAGAGATAATTCAACAAGGTAGTTTGACCAATATAACTGTTGAATCAACTATTTGAGACCAAATTATTGCTGCTCAGAAAAAAAACAAGGGTATAGCCCATATCAAAGAAAGAGTCAGGAATGGAAAAGCGGCATGCTTCAGAATAGATGATGCAGGTGTGCTATGGTTCAAGAATCGCCTTGTGGTACCAAAGGTCCCTGAGTTGCGACAGTTGATTCTTGAAGAGGCACATACCACCAGGTTCTCTATTCATCTAGGAAATAATAAGATGTACCATGACTTGAAACAGAGATTTTAGTGGACCAAAATGAAGATAGAGATTGCTCGATATATAGGCAAGTGTGATACTTGTCAAAAAGTAAAAGCTATACATTTGAAGTTTGCTGGAGAGTTACAACCATTGCCTATTCCAGCTTGGAAGTGGGAGGATATTACTATGGACTTTATCATCGGTCTACCCAAGACATCAAAAGGTTTTGACTCAATATGGGTTATTGTAGATCAACTGACTAAGTCAGCACATTTTCTTCCAGTCAAGAGTATATATCCCACTATCCAATATGCCAAGATGTATTTAGCATGAATCATGAGCTTACATGGTGTACCAAAGACCATTGTGTCAGATAGAGGTACACAATTTGTTTCCAACTTTTGGAAACAATTGCATGCTTCGATGAGTACTAAACTTCTATATAGTACTGCTTATCATCCATAGACTGATGGTCAGACTGAAAGAGTAAATCAAATACTTGAAGATATGTTAAGGTGTTGTGTCCTTAACTATTCCAATAAGTGGGATGAATGTTTGCCTTTGGCTGAGTTCTCATACAACAATAGTTATCAAGAGAGCATTAAGATGGCTCCGTTTGAAGCACTCTATGGTCGTAGGTGTAGAACCTCGCTAAATTGGTCTAAACCCGGGGAAAGATGGTTCTTTGGAGTTGACCTTGTGAAAGAAACAAAAGAGAAGGTTAGGCAGATACAAAATAATTTGAAGATAGCTCAGTCCTGACAAAAGAGTTATGCAGATAAACGACGTCGACCATTGGTGTTTAACAAGGGAGATTATGTATATCTGAAGGTATCACCAATGAAGGGAGTCAACCATTTCGGTGTTAAAGGCAAGTTGACACCTCGTTATATTGGAGCATTTCAAATTTTGGAGAGGTGTGGAAAGGTGGCATATCGTTTGAAGTTACTAGAATATCTCTCAGTTGTACACGATGTGTTCCATGTTTCCCAATTAAAGAAATGTCTTCAAGTACCGGATCAAAATATTGATATTGAAGGAGTGGAACTTGAACCTGATTTGACCTATTCAAAATATCCTATCCGAGTTCTAGATTAGAAAGACCGTGTCACACGAAGGAGGACAATCAAGTTCTACAAGATACAATGGAATCAACAATAAGAAGAAGAAGCTACTTGGGAATTCGAAGATTTCTTGCTAGAACAGTATCCAGAGTTTCTTGTGTCGATATAGAATAATGTTAGTCATGTTTTGTCTTTATGAACCATGTTTTGTAAAGGGACCTTAGCTATTTTATGGTTAGGTTTTGAATGTATTTGCTTGTCACATTTCCTTTTCCATTACTTTATCCTAGGACTTTTAAATATCGGGACGAGATTTCTTTTAGGGGGAAAGATTGTAACACCTCTAGTGTTTTAAACCCTAAAAGATGCCATGTCATCATATGCATTGACATCATTTGTGTGTTAGTGAAAACTTTGATATGCATTCACTAAAACAAGTTTATTTTATGGTAATATGTGTTGACTTGTATGGATGAATCAAGTTCAAAACCTTAGCATTGAATTGGAATTTCCGAAAACCCTAATTTCTAGCATTTAATATTACCCTAGAAAACCTAATTCAAAATCTAAGCACATTTTGGTGTTGAGCCTAAAAGGAAAAGTGTAGAGCTTGTCAATGCAGTACAAAGTTGGTTTTTAAAGTTTTCAAAGTTGTTATGTAAAATTTGGAGTAATTTGAAAGGGGATAAATTCTTAAAGTGTCCCCTTTTGATTTCAAACTTGCATTTTCAAATCTAGATAGAATTTGGGTATGGTTATTAAAGGAAAGTTGTAGAACTTTGAATTTGGAACAACTTTTATTTTTGGAGATTTTTGAGTTACCATACAAATTTGAGAGTAATTTGAGAAATTAAGTGAGTGGTAATTCGGTAAATAGCTTGAACAGTGCCAGCAGGCCTAGCTCTCACCGACGACAAACTTCCACCGCCTTCTACTCACGCCCACAAGCACCACCTCTAGCTTTGTCATGTCCGCTGCCATCGCGGCGTGTCAAGCGCAGCTTTCACTGCCGCTCTTCACTCGCCGATAAGACTAGAAGTGCTCTCCCGTCGCTCTTTCCTCTTCCTATGTTTTTCCGTCGCGCCGCCATTGCTCTGTCGAGCTCGTGTCGGAGTCACAGAGCTTCCCCAGCCTCAATTTAGCATGTCACCGCTCCGCCTATACATTGTGAACCCAGTCAACTAGTCCTAGGCGCCTGATTTCGCAGAGATACGCTACGCACCGTCTTTCTTCTTCACGGCCGGCAGCAAAGCCACCGACCTTGTCTCTCCGTGGCCAGCCCTCTATGGTGCATCTCTGCCCTTGCTTAGCATAGCTCCATCATCTTCGTGTTGCCATGATGCTCTGTATATTGTTGGTTGATCTATTCGTCCACTGTAGCCACTGGAACGACGTGCTTGCCATTGCCGCCATCGCCATCAACGCTGACAGGCGCGCCCTTTGCAGCTCACAGTCATTCAAGTACTCTAACCCGATCTAGGTGAGCCTGTGCTGTTATTCGAGTAGTTAAAGGCAGCTCTAGCGAGCTCTAGCAGCCTAGGATGTCGCCGCACCACTGTGCATAGCTCGGCCGAGCCGCCATGGCCGGCGTCGAGCTTGGACCAAGCCGTAATTGGTTCGACTAGTACCACCAACCGACGCGCCGTGAGGTGGGGAACTTGATGGTACCCATGCCGTCACCGACAACCTCACCGGCGGCGAGGTAGTCACCAATCAGAGAGCCTTGCCACCGTAGTCAGCGCGGGCTGACCGGTGGGGTCACTCTGTCAGTGACTGTTTGTTTGAAAATGAATTTTCTATTTTTCAGGAATGGTTAAATAGTGCTGTGATTTCTCTATTTTGTGTAGAATTAAATAGAGCTCCAAAAATTATGAAAATTTTTGTGTGACCTCTCTCAGATATGAACTATTTAGGAAAAATATTAAATGTTACTTTTGAGTACATTTTGAATGTGATAAAAATTTCTCAAATTAATTAATAAATGGTATTCCATGATTTTTCTAGGCTTAAATATTTATCCAAAAATTATGAAAATTGTTTTACCACTTAGTTATCATGTGATGAGCCTTCTCAAAATTTTTGAGCTCATTTGGAGAAAGTTGATTTATTTCATAATTTTGAATTAATTGTTTAATTAATAAAAACAAATATTAACTCTTATGGACTTATGTTTTGTTTGAATTTGGAATTGAGTGATGACCTTGGGTCATAAGCATAAGATGATCCTAGGCATTTAAAGTAAGTGTTTGAGTTTATAAAATAAAGGTTTAGTTAGTTTTTGGCTTGTAACTATACCGCGAAGGAAAGTTGTATTCAAGTTATTAACTTTTGCATCCATCGTCATGCATCATGTTTTATATCTCGCATCATTTTAAACATGACATTATTACTATGTGTAGTGAACGAAATTGAGAATGTGGTAGTCAACCAAGTTATTGAGGGAGTTAATCCGCCTGTTGATGTCGGGTTTGATATCTGTGGAACATCTTCGGAACCGAACTTTTCCGACAATCAAGGCAAGCCCCGGATGCATTTAAACCTACCTTGTGTTTTACAAATTTATATCGCTTTTGCTTTTAAATACTGCATTAAGTGATTAGGAGTTGAGTGGAAACCTAATTGGTGCATTACCAACCTTGCTTTTCCATATCAACCTTGTTACTAGTTTCAATTCGGGAATGCCTACTTATGCTTAGCCATGCTTAGACCGATAGAAGTCGGGTGATTACCTATCACCTGCGAGATATAAATGGATTTTTGGGTACGATTGGGTATTTATGTTATCTTGAGATATAATCTTGTGGAGTAATAATTCTAGACCGGGCGGACTCAGGTGTATGAGAGCCACAAGACATGGATGTCTTGTGAGCGGGTTCTTTCCACCTGTGTCGATTAAGAACCGTCCGTTGTTGAATTGCATGAGGTGATACTTTGTAGTACTAGCCACATACTCTGGTAAACCTAGACTCAGCTATTCTATTACGAGAATAGCTACTCATGCACTAGGAGTGGAGAGATGGCAAGAGTAGCGTGTACCCTATGTGGCAATGGGCTGGACTGGTGGAGTACTGTATTCTTGGGTGGCGTAGACCCGTTCTTGTTTTAGAGGATCTAAGGGTAGGTTGGTATATGTAGGTCGAGGACCTGCATATGTTGTGTGGTTGGGAATCCCCAGCTAGGTTATAATCGGTTCGAATCATCAGTTGCTCCTCGATTATGGAGACTCAACTCACTGTTCATCATCATAGTTAATAAATGAAACTTGAGGAAGATTTGAGAAAGGGTTTGATATGAAGTTCATGATCTCAATACGGATCATGGCAGATTCATATATGATCTTGATAAGGGTTATTTGTTGAAAGAAAGAATCTTGTTATATAGCTTTTATGCAAAAGAACTTTGATTCTTGCTAAAGCCCTACCTTGAATCTCTGAGCCTGCATTCCTGAGTTTTCTCTGTTTATACATCAGTTTAGTCTTGTTGAGTACTTTTGTACTTAGGGTTCGTTAAGCCTTATTGCAGGTGAGCCTCATGGGCAGGTCTACCTTAGACTGTGCTACATGACAGTTGTTCAAATCAAAGATGTCGAGTAAATGTGTGGTCCTTGGGTAGGGCACTTTTATTGCGTGTTTTGTTTTTTGTTACTAAGCTACTCCACTACTATGGTTTGTAATAATAATCATACTTAGTTTGTGAAACAACTATTTTGTAACTAAGTTATTGTAAGACTTCCACTATTTTACTCTGATGTATATTAATGAATAAACTATTATAATACTGCAATGACTATGTGATGGATCCTGCTCGGAAGAAATTGTGGATGATTCAAGTTTCTCGAGGACACCCTGATAGGCTTCTTAAGTTACCGGCAACATATGCATAGTCGTCAGAAGTCATTGGACAATGATAGGTGCATGTGGGCCCTATAATTTAGGAGGTTCTACCACAGGGTGCGTCCAAAATGATTTCTGAGCCTATGGTGTGTCTAGTGCAAACCTTGCATGTTGCACTGACACTAACCCTATCTCCAAATGGAAAGAAGTGAGATTCCACATGACCCACGTCACCTAGGAGTTCCATCGGGTGCGTCCAAAATGATTTCTGATCCTATGATCATTAGACACAAACCATGAACCTATATTACGTCAAGATTAGCACTATATCCAAAAGGCCAAAATGAGCTTCCACTTAGCCTCATCACCTACTGGTACCATCGAGTGCGTCTAAAACGATCTATGAGCCTATGGAACATCTAGAGCAAACCATGCACCTATCTTGCACCGACACTAAAACATTGTCTCCAAACAGAAAGAAGCGAGGTTCCACATGACCCACGTCACCTAGGAGTTCCATCAGGTGCGTCCAAAATGATTTTCAAGCCTATGATATGTTTGATGCAAACCGTGCACCTATCTTGCATGAACATTAGCAATATCTCCAAACAGAGTGAGCTTTCACTTGAGCCTCAGTCACCTAGGGTACTAGCGGGTGCATCCAAAATGATTTCTGAGCCTATGGTATGTCTAGCGCAAACTGATGCACCTATCTTGCACCGACACTAACCCTATCTCCAAATGGAAAGAAGTGAGATTCCACATGACCCACTGTCACCTAGGAGTTCCATCGGGTGCGTCCAAAACGATTGCCGAGCCTATGGTATGTTCGACGCAAACCATGCACGTATCTTGCAGTCAAGATTAGCACTGTCTCCAAACAGGCCAAAATGAGCTTCCACCTGAGCCTCGTCACCTTGTGGTGCCATAAGGTACGTCCAAAATGATTTATGAGCCTATGGTACGTCTAGCGCAAACCATGCACCTATCTAGCACCGATAATAAAACACAATCTCCAAATGGAAAGAAGTAAGATTCCACATGACCCACGTCACTTAGAAGTTCCATCAGGGTGCGTTCAAAATGATTTTTGAGCCTATGATATGTTCGACGCAAGCCATGCACCTATATTGCGTCAAGATTAGCACTATATACGAAAGGCCTAAATGAGGTTCCATTTGAGCATCGTCACCTAGTGGTACCACCGAGTGTGTTCAAAACAATTTATGAGCCTATGGTACATCTAGCGCAAACCATGCACCTATCTTGCACTGACACTAAAACACTATCTCCAAATGGGAAGACACGAGATTCCACATGACCTACGTCACCTAGGAGTTCCATCAGGTGCGTCCAAAATGATTTTTGAGCCTATGATATGTTCGACTGCCATCCGTGCACGTATCTTACTGTCAACATTAGCACTATCTCCAAACAGAGCAAGCTTTCACATGAGCCTCGTCACCTAGGGTACCATCAGGTGTGTCCAAGATAATTTCTAAGCCTATGGTATGTCTAGCGCAAACCATGCACCTATCTTGCACCAACACTAAACCTGTCTCCAAAGGGAAAGAAGTGAGATTTCACATGACCCACATCACCTAGGAGTTCCATTGGGTGTGTCCAAAATGATTGCTAAGCCTATGGTACATTCGATGCAAACCATGCACCTATCTTGCGTCACTGATTAGCACTATCACCAAATGGGCCAAAACTAGTTTCCACCTGAGCCTCATCACCTAGTGGTACCATCAGGTGCGCCCAAAATGATTTGTAAGCCTATGGTACAACTAGCGCAAACCCTACACCTATCTTACACCAACACTAACACTGTCTCCAAACAGAAAGAAGTGAGATTCCACATGACCCACTGTCACCTAGGAGTTCCATCTGGTGCGTCCAAAATGATTACCGAATCCTATGGAACGTTCGATGCAAACCATACAACTATCTTGTGTCAAGATTAGAACTATATCCAAAAGGCCGAAACGAGCTTCCACTTGAGCCTCGTCACCTAGTGGTACCATCGAGTGCGTCCAAAACAATTTCTGAGTCTATGGTACATCTATCGCAAACCACACACGTATCTTGCAACGACACTAACACTGTCTCCAAACTTAAAGAAGTGAGATTCCGCATGACCCACATCACCTAGGAGTTCCATTAGGTGCATCCAAAATGATTTTCTGATCCTATGGTACGTTCGACGCAAATCATGCACCTATCTTGCGTCAAGATTACCAATATGTCTGAAAGGCCAAAACAAGCTTCCACTTGAGCGTCGTCACCTAGAGGTACCATCGAGTGCGTCCCAAATGATTTTCTGAGCCTATGGTATGTCTAGTGCAAACCATGCACCTATCATGCACCGACACTAACACTGTCTCCAAATAGAAAGAAGTGAGATTCCACATAACCCACGTCAATTAGGAGTTCCATCAGGTGCGTCCAAAATAATTTCCAAGCCTATGGTATGTTCGACGCAAACCGTGCACCTATCTTGCATCAAGATTAGCACTAGTCTCCAAATAGAGCGAGCTTTCACTTGAGCCTCGTCACCTAGGGTACCATTGGGTGCATCCAAAATGATTTCTAAGCCTATGGTATGTCTAGCGCAAACCATGCACCTTTCTTGCCCAGACACTAACCGTGTCTCCAAACAGAAATAAATGTGATTCCACATGACCCATGTCACCTAGGAGTTCCATCACGTGCATCCAAAATGATTTATGAGCCTAAGGTACGTCTAGGGAAACCACACACCAATCTTGCACTGACACTAACACTATCTCCAAATGGAAAGAAGCAAGATTCCACATGACCCATGTCACCTAGGAGTTCCATCAGGTGTGTCCAAAATGATTTCTAAGCCTATGGTACATTCGATGCAAACCATGCACCTATCTTGGGTCAAGATTAGCTCTATGTTAGAAAGGCCAAAACGAGCTTCCACATGAGCTTCGTCATATAGTGGTACCATCGAGTGCGTCCAACATGACTTCTAAGCCTTGGTACAGTCTAGTGCAAGCCATGCACCTATGTTGTACTGACACTAACACTGTCTCCAACATAGAAAGAAGCAAGATTCCACATGACCCACATCACCTAGGAGTTCCATCGGGTACGTCCAAAACAATTTTCGAGCCTATGATACGTTTGATGCAAACCGTGCACCTATCTTGCATCAACATTAGCACTATCTCCAAAAGGAGCTGAGCTTTCACTTGAGCCTCATCACCTAGGGTACCATCGGGCGCATCTAAAATGGTTTCTGAGCCTATGGTATGTCTAGCGCAAACCATGCACCTATCTTGCATCGACACTAACCCAGTCTCCAAATGGAAAGAGGTGAGATTCCACATGACCCACGTCACCTAATAGTTCCAGTTGGGTGCATCCAAAATGATTGCCAAGCCTATGGTTTGTTCAGTGCAAATCAGTGCACCTATCTTGCATCAAGATTAACACTATCTCCAAACAGGCCAAAACCAGCTTCTACCTGAGCCTTGTCACCTAGTTGTACCATCGGGTGCGCCCAAAATGATTTCTAAGCCGATGGTACAACTAGCGCAAACCCAGCACCTATCTTACACCAACACTAACACTATCTCCAAACAGAAAGAAGTGAGATTCCACATGACCCACTGTCACCTAGGAGTTCCATCGGGTGTGTCCAAAATGATTACCGATCCTATGGAACATTCGACGTCAAACCATGCAACTATCTTGTGTCAAGATTAGCACTATATCCAAAAGGTCAAAACAAGCTTCCACTTGAGCCTCGTCACCTAGTGGTACCATCGAGTGCGTCCAAAATGATTTCTAAGCCTACGGTACGTCTATCACAAACCACGCACCTATCTTGCCCCGACACTAACACTATCTCCAAATAGAAAGAAGTGAGATTCTGCATGACCCATGTCACCTAGGAGTTCCATCGGGTGTGTCCAAAATGATTTCCGATCCTATGGTACGTTCGACACAAACCAGTGCACCTATCTTGCGTCAAGATTACCAATATGTCCGAAAGGCCAAAACAAGCTTCCACTTGAGCATCGTCACCTAGAGGTACCATCGAGTGCGTCCAAAATGATTTTATGAGCCTACGGTATGTCTAGGTGCAAACCATGCACCTATCTTGCACCGACACTAAAACTGTCTCCAAACAGAAAGAAGTGAGATTCCACATGACCCACGTCAACTAGGAGTTCCATCGGGTGCGTCCAAAATGATTTCGAAGCCTATGGTACGTTCGATGCAAACCGTGCACCTATCTTGCATCAAGCTTAGCACTGTCTCCAAACAGAGCGAGCTTTCACTTGAGCCTCGTCACCTAGGGTACCATTGGGTGCGTCCAAAATGATTTCTAAGCCTATGGTATGTCTAGCGCAAACCATGCACCTATCTTTCCCCATCACTAACCGTGTCTCCAAATGGAAATAAGTGAGATTCCACATGACCCACGTCACCTAGGAGTTCCATTGGGTGCGTCCAAAATGATTTATGAGCCTAAGGTACGTCTAGCGCAAACCACGCACCTATCTTGCACCTGACACTAACACTGTGTCCAAACAAAAAGAAGCAAGATTCCACATGACCCATGTCACCTAGGAGTTCCATCAGGTGCATCCAAACTGAGCCTATGGTATGTTTGACTGCAAATCGTGCACCTATCTTACATCAAGATTAGGACTATGTCCGAAAGGTCAAAATGAGCTTCCACTTGTGCGTCCAAAATGATTTCTGGCCTATGGTATGTCTGGCGCAAACCACGCACCTATCATTGCACCAACACTAACACTATCTCCAAACGGAAAGAAGCGAGATTCCACATGACCCACAGTCACCTAGGAGTTCCATCAGGTGCGTCCAAAATGATTACCGCGCCTGTGGTACAATCGACAGCAAACCGTGCACCTATCTTGTGTCAAGATTAGCACTGTCTCCAAATGGGCCGAAATGAGCTTCCATCTTAGCCTCGTCACCTAGTGGTACCATCAGGTGCTGTCCAAAATGATTTTGGAGCCTATGGTACGTCTAGCGCAAACCATGCACCTATCTTGCACCGACACTAACACTATCTCCAAACCAAAAGAAGCGAGATTCCACATGACCCACAGTCACCTAGGAGTTCCATCAGGTGTGTCTAAAATGATTTCTAAGCCTATGGTATGTTCGACGCAAACTGTGCACCAATCTTGCATCAAGATTAGCTCTATGTCAGAAAGGCTGAAACTGAGCTTCCACTTGAGCTTTGTCACCTAGTGGTACCATCGAGTGCGTCCAACATGATTTCTAAGCCTATGGTATGTCTATTGCAAACCATGCACCTATGTTGTACTGACAATAACACTGTCTCCAACACAAAAAGAAGCAAGATTCCACATGACCCACGTCACCTAGGAGTTCCATCGGGTACAGTCCAAAATGATTTTCGAGCCTATGATACATTCGATGCAAACCGTGTACCCATCTTGCGTCAACATTAGCACTATCTCCAAACGGAGTGAGCTTTCACATGAGCCTCGTCACCTAGGGTACCAGTGGGTGCATACAAAATGGTTTCTGAGCCTATGGTATGTCTAGCACAAACCCTGCACCTATCTTGCATCGACACTAACCCTATCTCCAAATGGAAAGAGGTGAGATTCCACATGACCCACGTCACTTAGGAGTTCCATCGGGTGCATCCAAAATGATTGCCAAGCCTATGGTACATTCGATGCAAACCAGTGCACCTATCTTGCATTAAGATTAGTACTATCTCCATATAGGACAAACCATGCAACTATCTTGTGTCAAGATTAGCACTATATCCAAAAGGCCAAAACAAGCTTTCACTTGAGCGTTGTCACCTAGAGGTACCATCGAGTGCGCCCAAAATGATTTTCTGAGCCTACGGTATGTCTAGTGCAAACCATGCACATATCTTCCACTGACATTAACATTGTCTCCAAACAAAAAGAAGTGAGATTCCACATGACCCACGTCAATTAGGAGTTCCATCAGGGTGTGTCCAAAATGATTTCCATGCCTATGGTACGTTCGACGCAAATCGTGCACCTATCTTGCGTCAAGATTAGCACTATCTCCAAACAGGCCAAAACGAGCTTCCACCTGAGCCTCGTCACCTAGTGGTACCCTTGGGTGCATCCAAAACAAATTGTAAGCCTATGGTACATCTAGCACAAACCGTGCACCTATCTTGCACCGAAACTAACACTGTCTCCAAACTGGAATGAAGTGAGATATCACAAGACCCACGTCACCTAGGAGTTCCATTGGGTGCGTCAAAAACAATTTCCTATCCTATGGTACATTTGACATAAACCATGCACCTATCTTGCGTCAAGATTAGCACTATGTTCGAAAGGCCGAAACAAGCTTCCACTTGAGCCTCATCACCTAGTGGTACATCAAGTGCGTCCAAAACAATTTATGAGCCTATGTTACGTCTAGCACAAACCATGCACCTATCTTGCACTAACACTAAAACACTGTATCCAAATGGAAAGAAGCGAGATTCCACATGACCCACGTCACCTAGGAGTTCCATCAGGTGCGTCCAAAATGATTTCTGAGCCTATGGTATGTTCGACGCGAACCGTGCACCTATCTTGCATCAAGATTAGCTCTGTGTCTGAAAGGCCAAAACGAGCTTCCACATTAAGCTTCGTCACCTAGTGGTACCATCGAGTGTGTCCAAAATGATTTCTAAGCCTATGGTACGTCTAGTGCAAACCATGCACCTATCTTGCACCGACACTAACACTGTCTCCAAATAGAAAGAAGCGAGATTCCACATGATCCACATCACCTAGGAGTTCCATCGGGAGCGTCCAAAATGATTTTGAGCCTATGATACATTCAATGCAAACCGTGCACCTATCTTGTGTCAACATTAGCACTATCTCCAAACAGAGCGAGCTTTCACTTGAGCCTTGTCACCAGGCTACCATCGGGTGTGTTCAAAATAATTTCTAAGCCTATGGTATGTCTAGCGCAAACCATGCACCTATCTTGCACCAACACTAACCCCATCACCAAATGGAAAGAGGTGAGATTCCACATGAACCACATCACCTAGGAGTTCCATCGGGTGCGTCCAAAATGATTGTCGAGCCTATAGTACGTTTGATGCAAACTGTGCACCTATCTTGCGTCAAGATTAGCACTGTCTCCAAACGGGCCAAAACTGAGCTTTCACCTGAGCCTCGTCACCTAATGGTACCATCGGGTGCGTCCAAAACTGATTTGTAAGCCTATGGTACATCTAGTGCAAACCATGCACCTATCTTACACCGACACTAACTCTATCTCCAAATGGAAAGAAGTGAGATTCCACATGACCCATGTCACCTAGTAGTTCCATCGGGTGCGTCCAAAATGATTTCTGATCCTATGGAATGTTCGACGCAAACCAGTGCACCTATCTAGCATCAAGATTAGCATTATATCCAAAAGGCCTGAAACTAGCTTCCACTTTAGCCCCATCACCTAGTGGTACCATCGAGTGCGTCCAAAACTATTTCTGAGCCTACTGGTACGTCTAGTGCAAACCACGCACCTATCTTGCATCGACACTAACACTTTATCCAAACACAAAGAAGTTAGATTCCACATGACCCATGTCACCTAGGAGTTCCATTGGGTGCATCCAAAATGATTTCCAATCCTATGGTACGTTCGACACAAACCGTGCACCTATCTTGCGTCAAGATTAGCACAATGTCCGAAAGGCCAAAGCTGAGCTTCCACTTGTGCGTCGTCACCTAGTGGTACCATCGGGCGCAGTCCAAAATGATTTCTAAGCCTATGGTACATCTAGCGCAAACCATGCATCTATCTTGCACCGACACTAACCCTATCTCCAAATGGAAAGAGGTGAGATTCCACATGACCCACGTCACCTAGGAGTTCCATCGGGTGCGTCGAAATTGATTTCTGATCCTATGGTACGTTCGACGTAAACCGTGCACCTATCTTGCATCAAGATTAGCACTATGTTCGAAAGGCCAAAACTGAGCTTCCACTTGAGCCTTTTCACCTTGTGGTACATCAAGTGCGTCCAAAACGATTTATGAGCCCATGTTACGTCTAGCGCAAACCATGCACCTATCTTGCACCGACACTAACAATGTCTCTAAACAGAAAGAAGCGAGATTCCACATGACCCACGTCACCTAGTGTGGGGGTATTAATCCCTATACCCTTACGGCTAAGCTTGGGCTAGCCCAGATCAGTGGCTTCAGTCCACCAAAAGAAGACGCGTGGCCCGACCAACCTATTCGGAGTCCCGCTGCAAGGAGTCAAGACAGATTTGGCGATCAAGCAAGATCTTGGTCGGTTAGAATAGGAATTCTTATCCGGCCACCTATGGCAATTGTAACTAACTAGGATTAGTTTCCAGATCTGTAACCCTACCCTCGGACTATATAAGGTGGGCAGGGGACCCCTCTAAAAACATCTCATTGAACATACAACAATACAATCAGACGTAGGACGTAGGTATTATGCCTTCTTGGCAGCCGAACCTGGATAAAACTTCGTGTCTGTCTTGCATCACCATCTTGTTTGTGGCTTGCGCATCTGTCTGCCGACAATCTACTACCTTGGGCATACCCCTAGGTAGACTGCCGACCATATTTTGTCGACTAGTGGCGTGCCTAGGTAGGGGGTGTGCGTACTGTTCTCCTAAGCAAACAAGATGGTCATCATCTCCGGCTCCATGGCTACACCGAACTGGCCTCACAGTTCACCGTCGGCCAATCACCTGGACCACCGGCTCTGATGACTTCATTGCCATGACCACGGAGGAAGCACAGATTCAATCTGCGTCGACCACTGCTTCACCTGCATCGGCTACGGCTCCGACCACGGTGGACACGGCTCCGACCATGGTGGATACAGCTCCGACCATAATGGATCTGGCTCCAACCATGGTACATCTGGCTCCGACCATGCCTGCATCATCTTCAGCCATGCCGACAACCTGTCATCCGCTTCCCCGCTACAAAGGGAAGCAGATCGACAACACCGACCTGCTCGACTCCATCGATTGGGTCAGCACCAAACTCACTGAAACCCTAGCTCTAGTAAGTACAATTCAAAGTCAACCTAATGAGCAGGTAACCGCTCCCCACAACAGATCTACCCAACCAGCTCGGGCTAGTTGTCCTGCACGACTTGGTACAAATCTCATGGTCATATCTACTCTTGAAGGGCGCTCCGCTTGTCGCCGGCCAGCCTCCACGACAGGTCTTCGGCTCTCCGAGTACGAAGCCTCGACGGAGAACTACTAGGCCCAGCCCTACAGCCTGTGAAACGCTGCCTCCAACTATGTGTATAACATACAACGCTGCTCGGATCTGCATTTTGTACATCAGCCTCGGCCGAGGCCAAGCAACTTCGTCAACATGATCTGGATTGAGGATTATCAAGAAGGATCTGTCCACACGGTCCAAGAGGGTGACTCTAGCTCCTCGCCTAGCATCGCATCTAATGCCTCCATCCACACCGAGCTCCAGCATCACGACGATGAAGGCGTCGAATACGATCTAGATATCCCAGACCATGCCCCAGGGTTCCCGCAATTCCCTGTCTTTCCTGCCAAGGCGAGGGGGTTTGATCAATGTTGTCAGCAATGACAAACCGCCAGCAGTTGGCGAAACAGAACAAGAAAGGATTGCACGTGAGGCATGCAATATTGACAGGTTTAATCACCGGCAAATTGAAGCTGAAGCAAAAGAGGAGGCACGGCGCATAAGGGTCCAGCCACATGACCTCAACAATGCTTTCGATAGGGTGGGGGACAAATAGGTCTTCAGGACTCCAAGCGCCAACGTAGCCGTCGCTATGGCGATAATGCAACGGCTACCCAACACCCCCAAAACCCAGGTAGTTCGCGATGATATACAAGCTTATTTGACGGCTGCTATGGCTTAGACTGTAGAGATGGTGAATCAAGCCTGGGCTCCATCCATTTTAGTCGAATCAAGCCACAACCGCCAATACTCAAGTCGCTCATAGCCACTCAACCAACGTGGCTCGCGCAACAACGACCCATTAGACAACCATCAAGGTAGAAACGGTGGTCCTGATGGTGGTTGGGATGACAACCGCCATGACGTTTAGGATGACAACTACCGAGATAACTGTGATAATCGCCATGGCCGCAGGGTTAATCAGGATGGCAACCGGGATCGCCATGATGGCAATAACGATCTCCGCCGCTATCCTCGGGGAACGCGATCTGCGCGATAGCATCAACCAGAGAGCCAATGAACGAGCATCCCATGAAAGTTATCGCCGTATGGAATATGACACTGCCCACGGCCCCCTAGGTTTGAAGCAGTTTACTCCGCACCTTCGCCAAGTCATATGGCCCAAAAACTTCAAGCTCGAGAAACTTTAGAAGTACGACGGCAAGGAAAACCCTGAATTATGGGTCATGCTCTATGAAACTGCATGCAGATCAGCCATGGCTAATGAGCACAGCATGTCTAACTACTTCCCAATCACTATTGGCCATGCAGGTCACCAATGGCTAGTCAGCTTGCCGGCGAACTACTTCGATTCTTGGCAAGAGCTCAAGCAAGCCTTCATCGACAACTTCATTGCTTCTTACGAACAACCCGGCAACAAATATGATCTGCAATGGATTCGAGATCGAAAAGATGAGCCACTGCACGAGTACGTCCGGCGTTTCTCAGAGATGTGCATCAAGGTCCCATCAATCTCCGATGAGGCAATCGAGGCTTTCATCACTGGCCTCCGCTTCCATGACGCCCTAAGGGACAAGCTCCTGCGCAAGAGGCCTGAATCGGTCACGACGCTCCTAGACACCGCTAAGAAATATGCAGATGCTGATGATGCTAAAAAGATAATTATCGAAGAAGCAGCAAGGGTTCCACGCTCCGACCACCTCCCACACCACGATGACTACCGCAGCAACCATGGTCGGAACGACAATTTTGACCGCCGCAACCAGCACAATGACTCCTGCAACCACCGTAATCAGCGACCAACATAATCAGCGGCGTAACCGCCATGACAATTACAGGGGCAAGCGTGCTCGGGAAGACGACGGCGAGGTCAATACCGTTAAAAAAGGGGGTAGACGTCGTAACTACGAAGACGACTACGCCAAAGCATTGAAAGGGCCCTGCCAGCTCCATCCTGAGTCGAACCATACTATGGAGAATTGTCGCGTTCCCAAGTCTATCTACACACGTCAACAGGCTCTGGACACATCCGATAAGCCTAATGACGTAGGGGAACAGCGCAACGAGGACAACGACGATGAAGACGTAGATCCCCGTCACAAGTACATCAAGCCAACCGATTGCGTGCACACCATCATCGGAGGCAAATTGTCCATTGAGACCAAACAAGAATGCAAGCTGCTCACCTGTGCTTGCTTGAACATGGCCAACACCGATAACCCCTCACCTGATCTGCGGCTCCCTCCATGGTCTCACCGTGAGATCTCCTTCAGCAAAAAGGACCAATGGGTTGCAATACCTGAGCTAGGACATTTTCCCCTGGTCCTCGATCCTTGCATCAACAAGGTTCAGTTCGATAGAGTGCTGATCGACGGCGGTATCTCCATCGATATACTGTTCAAGAACAGTCTACCCGCCCTGAAGATAACCTAGGCAGATCTCAAGCCATACGAGGCACTAGTTCTAGGGTGTTCTCCCTGGACAGAGCTCTACACCTCTTGGGTAGATCACGCTACCTGTGCAATTCGGGACCCCAAACCACTTCCGCACTGACTACAGTCAACTTCATGGTCGCTGACTTTGACGGCACCTACCATGCTATTCTTGGTTGACCGTCGCTCACCAAGTTCATGGCCATACCTCATTACATGTATCTGGTGCTCAAGATGCCTACCAAGAAAGGAGTTCTAACCCGTCAGGGGCAACAGTATACGCAGCTTATACTTGTGAGGACGACAGCTTCAAAATAGCAGAGGCTCACGACCTCTCTATTCGCATGGCTAAGACCATGCTCGATGACAAGAAGACCTCCATCGATCACCTGGAGATCCTAGAGCTCAAGGCTCCACGCAAGAACATGAAGTCTAAGGAGCATAAGGTGATCTAGCTGGTCGACGATGATCCCTAGCAAAACTGGCCCTTATCAGGGCCAACCTGGATCCCAAATAGAAAGACGCGCTCATCAGGTTCTTGAGGAGCAATGTGGATGTGTTCACATGGAAACTGCTGACATGCCCGGTGTACCTCAGAAATTGATCGAGCACTCCTTGAATGTCAACTGGCAGGGCCAAACCTATCAAGCAGAAGCTACGACGGTTCGCTCGCAACAAAAAGGAGGCGGTTAGGGTAGAAGTTACACGGCTTTTGGTAGCCAGATTTATCAAAGAAGTGTATCACCCGGAGTGGTTAGCCAACTCGATTCTTGTACGCAAAAAGAATAATGAATGGAGAATGTGCAGTTGATTACACTGATCTCAACAAACACTGCCCTAAGGAGCCCTTCGGTTTACCTCGCATAGATGAGGTCGTAGATTCAACCACCGGTTGCGAGCTGCTTTCCTTTCTTGATTGCTACTCTGGTTATCACCAGATCGCTCTCAAAAAGGATGACCAGATCAAGACATCTTTTATTATGCCTTTCAGCGCCTACTGCTACATGACCATGTCGTTTGGGCTCAAGAACGCCGGGGCTACCTACCAACGCGCTATATAGGCCTGCCTCAAAGAAGAGACAAAAGATGACCTCATTGAGGCTTATGTTGATGATATAGTTGTCAAAACCAAGGAAGCACATACCCTTGTTGACAACCTGGAACGCACCTTTGCAGCCCTTAACACATTCGAGTGGAAATTAAACCCAAAAAAGTGCATCTTCGGTGTTCCTTCTGGCATACTACTTGGCAACATCGTCAGTCATGACGGCATACACCCTAACCCAGAGAAAGTCAAAGCTGTCTTGGACATGAAGCTGCCCAAAAAGGTAAAGGATGTTCAGAAGCTTACCGGATGCATGGCCTGCCCTCAGCCGTTTCATATCAAGATTAGGCGAAAAAGGATTACCATTCTTTAAATTGCTCAAAGCATCCAAAAAGTTTGAGTGGTCGGAGGAAGCAGACGCTACCTTCACATAGCTGAAACAATACCTTACATCACCTGCATCCTCACTGCTCCTAGAGAAGACGAAACACTCCTGCTTTACATTGTGGCTACTAATCGAGTGGTCTCCACGGCCATGGTGGTCGAGCGTGATGAGCCCGGCCACATCTACAAGGTACAGCGGCTAATCTATTTCATCAGTGAGGTACTCAATGAGTCCAAGACCAGGTACCCACAGATTCAGAAGTTGATCTACACCATACTGATAACATCCCGAAAGTTGAAACATTACTTCGACAGATATCGTGTGGTGGTCATGACTGAGTACCCTATGTGAGACATCATTAGCAACAAGGATGTGAACAGGCTGCATCATTAAATGAGCAATGGAGCTATGCCCCTTCTCCTTAGAATTTGTAAGCCGTACTATAATCAAGTCTCAGGCACTCGTCGATTTCATCATCGAGTGGACAGACTTAAGCACGCCTGCCTCTCTGGGGTCCGACGAGTATTGGACGATGTACTTTGACGGTTCTCTCAACATTGATGGTGCGGGGGCAGGAGTCCTTTTTGTGTCACCATCCAAGGAGCAGCTCTAGTACATCCTTAGGATTTATTTTCCAGCATCTAATAATGCCACCGAGTACGAAGCATGCCTACATGGTTTGCGCATTGCGGTTGAGCTTGGCGTTAAATGCCTCTATGTCTATGGAGACTCTACTCTGGTCATCAACCAACTCAACAAGGACTGGGACATGACTAGTGAAAAGATGGATGCATACTGCAAATCGATCAGAAAGCTAGAAGGCAGGTTCTATGGCATCGAGTACATACACATGGTCCGGGACAAGAATCAAGCAGTGGATGCGCTGTCAAAGTTAGGATCATCCCGAGCCAAAATCCCACATGGTGTATTCGTCCAAGACCTGCTCATGCCTTCCATCGAAGAGGAAGATTCCACGGTAGACAAGCCTCCCGACCAGCAATTGGTGGCTACGGTTCCAGCGTTGAGCACCACCGAAACACCTCCGACCACTCATGAGCCTGACTAGAGAATACCTTTCATCAAGTACCTAACAGATGGCAACGGTTACACTGATCGGATAGAAAATGAGCGCCTGATGCGTCGTAGTAAGCAGTACCTGCTCGTCGATGGCAAGTTATGGCGCAAGAACGCAAAGGAAGAAATCTTGATGAAGTGTATAACCCAGGAGGATGGCGAACATCTCCTAGACCAAATCCACTCTGGCTCCTGTGGCAACCATGTGGCCTCAAGAACGCTGGTCGGTAAGGCTTTCCGAGCAGGGTTCTATTGGCCGTCAGCAGTAGTCGATGAAGAGAAGCTGGTCCGCCACTGTGAGGGTTGTTAGTTCTTTGCTAAGAGAATCCATGTACCAGCACATGAGATCTAGACAATACCAGCCTCTTGGCCCTTCGCATGCTAGGGACTGGATATGATCAGGCCCTTCAAACCGTCTCCTGGGAAATTTACATGCGTCTTTGTGCTGATCGACAAATTTTCTAAGTGGATAGAATACATGCACCGTTTCGGCATCCTCAGAAAAGGTTGTCACGTTCCTTAACTAGGTCATCCACCGTTTTGACATACCCAACAGCATCATTACTGATCTAGGTACTCAGTTCACCAGGAATGCTTTTTGGGACTTCTACGATGAAAGGAGCATAGTAGTAAAGTACGTCTCGGTGGCGCACCCTAGAGCTAATGGACAAGTCGAGCGGGCAAATGGCATGATCTTGGACGCATTGAAGAAGAGGATGTACAGAGAAAATGATAAAGCTCCCGGAAGATGGCTCAAAGAGTTACCAGCCATGGTCTGGGGCCTCAGAACTCAGCCTAGTCGTAACACTAGCGTCTCACCGTACTTTATGGTTTATGGCGCTGAGGCAGTCCTCCCAGCAGATATAACTTTCAGATCAGCACAGGTAGAGAACTTCGACGAAGGCAAGGTCAATGAAGTACGGGAGCTAGAAGTGAATAGCGTAGAAGAGAAGCGGCTTGATTCTTGTATACGTATGGCCAAATACCTTGCTGTTTTGTGTAGGTACTACAACAAGAACGTTAAAGAGCAGTTCTTCATGGTCAGGGACCTGGTCCTGAAGTGGAAGACGAACCAGGCTGGTGTCCATAAACTCACAACCCCATGGGAGGGGCCCTTCATGATCATGGAAGTCACACGACCAACGTCTTATAGGTTAGCTCACCTAGATGGTACGGACGTACCAAACTCATGGCACATCGACAAGCTTAGACATTTCTATGCTTAACCACTGAGATATGTACTCCTTTTGTACTTTTGATTTACTTCAATAAAGCTATTATGATTTCTCCGACCACTCTAATGTGTAACTTCGAATTTTATGGTTATTCTAACTTAGCCAGTAAAAGCCGACCACCATTCCTTCTACGGTTTTCGGAGCAGGCCCTGTCTCTGGTTCCTCCCAACGCGTGCATGGGATCTGCTCTCTACGTTACGGGTGATCGGTAGGTCCCCCTTGGTTTGACTTGTCTGCGTCTACGTGTGCATAGGTCACGCACCTCACACTCCGACCACATGGCAAACTAGGGCCATACAAACTTTTTGGGATGACGTGTCGAGCAAAATGGTACAACTAAATAGAACATTAACATGTTCTCACTTAGTTACACCAACATGAGTTTCAAGCTTAAATACGTTTTATACAAAGAAAACAAGCTTATGATGATATACAGTTACGTTATTACAAGCTTGCCTGAAGAGGCCCAAGTTTATAATAACACAACTATGTCCTTCTTCTACAGCTCTAAGCCTATTCCATTGGCTGGTTGGGGCGCGTGGCACCTACTGCTTGCTGCTTCCGACATCCTACTCGAGTCTTAGGGACTCTTGTGCTGGTCGAGCTGAAGAGGATGGCGTCGCCGATGCCTGGCTGGTCGAGACCGCAGGCTTCGTCGGTTGGCTTGCAACTGATGGCGTTTCCAGCTGACTTGTCAATGGCATACCTTGTATAGGTGCTATCCCAATTCCACATAGGCTAATGTCGCCAATAATCTTTGAGGACAGGTCCAGCTGGGTCATCCGAAGCTCCTCAGCCTTGTCTAGGTCTACCTTCTTCGGGTACCCAGCCTCCAGGCACTTGAGATCGATCAAGGGGTAGTGGGCATGTACCATGCTTAGCACATGCGCACCTGTATACTCACTCGCCTCCTTCACAAACTCTTGGAACCAACTCCATGCCTTTCGGCACCTCTCGACCAGTCTGAGCTGCAGCGTCCTTGGCGCTTCCTCTGTAAGCGCCGGATCGATAAGTTCGAGGATAGGCAAAATGCTAGTTGCCACTTCCTGGCACTGGTGCTTCCATGTGTCCTGATCCTCGGTGGTCTCTAGGCATCGCGCCTTCCAGCCATCATGATCTTTCATCATGGCTTCTAGATATTTCTTGGCATTGACTTTTAAAACTACAAACCGTACAAGACATCAAAATGTAACGGCACGACAAGATAAGGCGGGCAACAGAATGAGAAAGGTGGTTTGGAACACTTACTTTTCAGCTCCTCCTTCATCTTGGTTGTGCGGTCCCGGAGTTGAGACTAGTCGCACGCCAGTTTCTCATTGTCCTCCTTTAGGCGACCACACTCTGCGGTCACATGGCTATTCTCCTCTTGGAGGCGGGTTACTTCGGCTTCTAAGCCTGCACTACAGCTATCACTACCAACAATGCAACAACACGTGTCATGCACTTGCTATGATAAAATGACAACTTACTTGTTTTTTCCTGCTCTTTGTTACTGAGCTGGACGACCAGGTTCTAGTTCTGTGCCTCTTGCTCCATCCTCTCCTAGTCGGCGGCTTCAAGTTGGCGGCGCAAGCGTTCCACCTCGGCCACCAGTTCTCTATTGTTCGCCATGATTCCCTCAATCTGGTCGAAGCACCTCTTTTGGTACTTTGAGGTCTTCATCAAGTCCTATATATAAACAAGCTAAGTTAGACAGTTCGACTAAATAGCAGGATCAAGTGGTCAAGCTAAACATACCTAGACTTCTATCACCAGACATTTTGCCGCTCATTCAACTTTTAGGATCTCTTCGACCTCTCGGATTTCCTCATGCATAACCCACTCGTCGTTCTGCCAGCGCGACACATATACATGTTGTCGTTTGTCTTGGGGACAGCCCAGAATCTCTTCTACTTCGTCCTCTTCGGCCTCTTGTTCAGGAGGCAGCGCTGGTCTGGAGTTTGTAGTCTCTGCGACCACTATGGCTTTCCCATGAGCTGTAGCATTGACAAGCGTCCTCCGTGCCACCTTCGGCTGCTGTTCCTCGGCTTGGTACGGTCCCCTTGGCACTGAAGTATCCCCCTCAGCAGGGGTAGTGCCCGGAGCACTTGTACTTGGCTCAGCTCTCTTCTCGACTAGCTGCTCTGGGACTATCATCTGGCCGCTCATCTGCTGAGGTTCTAGTGGATTTTCTTCTACAGGTTCCTCCACAGCCAGCTACTGGGCAGTTCTTTCCGCCATTGCTAGTGAAGCCGTGCTGCACCCGGCTAGCTGGTCGGGATTTTCAGTGGATGCCGACCTAATATATCAGAGATAAGTTCAGAAGACAATAGTATTCAATACAAATTGTAAGCTTACATCAAGGTTGCAAATACTTATAGCTTGGAAGCATGGAATGACATGGTGAAGGAGCATCTCTTTGATCGTGCTTGCTCCACGTGCTCGGTGGGTTCCACCGGGTCTTTTTCCATAACCAGTACTGGCACCGAGGCCTGGCGCTCGACCCCTTTGCCGCTTGTCCTCTATGTTGCAATGGTCGGTGATGCGATCCCTGCTGACATAGAGGAGCCACCCTACTCCATCGACTCTAGTTGTCTCCTCCTCTTTCGAGGGACGAGTTAGAAGATGTTTGCATCCTCTGTTTCATCATCTGACAGTGGGAAGATGGCCTAACGATGTTTGTTGGCCGCTGACCGCTTGCCAGCAGCCCTGGCCGTTGCCTCCTCCCCAACCCCAAGTATGGCCCAGTCGACGTCTTTAGCCCTAGCACTGGTCTAGGCGGTTGGGCCAGCAACTTGCGGCCAATCCACACCAGGGGGTGGAGACACGAACACTACTGCCCTGTCATGACCATTACTCTGGGAAACATAAAGGCGACAACACAGTCAATTTTTGTTACAACATAACTCTATAGGTACAAGGAAGCATCATTTACCTTTGGGGGAGGTCGGGCCAGCTTGAAGGCATGCTCAATGTCGCTTAACCTGACATAATTGGGATCAGCTAAGTTGAATAGCTCCCCAATCCTGGCCTTGACTTCATTTTTGTCAAGTGCCTCTTTTTTGGTCCTCGTTGGATCTATGCTCCCCTGGTATTCGTAGCCAGGATGTACCCTCCTCTGGCAGGGCTAGATCCTTTGGCTAATGAAGTTCCCGACCACGCTTGGACCATCCAGTTTCTCCCACGGGATCATCCCAAGCAGTTCTATGATCTGCTCCAAGTGCTCGGGCTTCTCCGACCAGCTGTTCTTCTTCTCCAGAATAAACCCCACATCACATAGGGTGATCGTGTTTGGCTTTTCATGGATGTAGAACCACTTCTTATACCAGTCATCTAGGGATGTGTTCCAAGGGTAGTGCAAGTACTGGGCCTTCATCCTATCACACAGATTGAGGTATACGCCTCTGGCTATCTTCGATCCACCGCTCCCTTTCTTCCGCAGATAGAACAGATGGCGAAAGAGGTCGAAATGGGGCTGGAAGCCACCATAGGCTTCGCAAAGATGGATGAAGGTGGAGACAAGAAGAATCGAGTTGGGATGCAGATTGTAAATCCCAATCTCGTAATACAAACAGAGTCCCTGAAGGAAAGGGTGCACTGGAACCCCAAAACCCTGCTTGAAGAAATCCTCGAAAACCACAATCTCACCTGGTTGTGGATCGGGGTAGCTTTCTCCTTTTGGCGCATGCCATCCCGCGAGTGCCTTGTTGTGGAGCACTCCCATGGTGACGAGGTCTTCGATGGTCTGCTCGTTGCTCCTTGACTTCCACCACTCCTTCGCCATGACTCTGGTTTTCTTCTAGGCGTCTCTCTTTGCCATTAATCTATCCTTGCTAAAGGGGTGGATGCGGTGGAGGGGGATTGGTGATGCTTTCTAAGGTATAGGGTTCGGCAAGAGGAAGAAGAAGGCTGCGGCAGCGAATGATAATGGGGATCGGTAAAAAGTAACTTACTAGTTCTATATTATAAATAACCAAGAGCTCTATTGTTTCATCCGCTCAAGATTCTTGGGAGACATGCGCACGCACCGTAGATGGTTGTTTTCACAACCTTAAGATCTACACCAATAAACGCGTCCCTTCGTTACCAGTGTACGCGCCTCTTCATTGCTAGTGTGGGAGGGCCCACACTAACGCACCTCCTTATAGGTGCCAAGCGACTGTTTGCTAGATAGGGCAAGAAGACAGTATGACGTGCTATACCCATCTGCTTTTTTGACCAGGCATGTACGATTGGACTTGACAGAATAAGAAGATAAATAAATATACCAAATAATAGTACAAGCGGCGTTCATTTCTTCGCTACATGTCTTGTGCTCAAGGATGGTCCAGACCACTATCATGCTCGGGGACTGCCTGGACCACTACCATGCTCGGGGACTGCCTAGACCACTGTCGTGCTCAGGGACTACCCAGACCATTGCCATGCTTGGGGACTGCCCAGACCACTGTCGTGCTTGGGGACTGCTCCGACTACTAATGTGCTCAGGGACTGTCCCGACCATTGCTCAGAGATTATTCTCCTCGGCTACATGTGATTTGTATTCACATATAGTTGAGAGACATTTATTTAGACCTGGCTATAAGGCTCATACTTTGCCTTCCAGCAAGCTCGGGGACTACATCGGTACGATGCACCTGCCAGTGCATCTCGTATCGCCTGTTCGACGATTGTATTCTTAACTCTAGTGGAAATTCTTTTTAGACCCTGGCACCACATGCCTACGTCACCTACTACCAGGCTCGGGGACTAAGTGGGCACACTTCACCTTGCGGTGAATGTGTTTGTTTTTCAACCCCTACGCCTCTGATGATCAAGGATGCTACGCTTCAAGACTCACATTTCTTTTCAGAACTACAAGTGGGCACACTTCACAGGATATAAATCTTTTTCTTTTTTCTTACGAGCACCATACATTCTTTGGACAACCTACTTCTTCGGTGACAATGGTGGTTAGAGATGTCAAGGATGTCAAGGACTTAAGCCTTACTATTCAGAGAAGGTTAAAATGGAGTGTCGTAGCATAATACATGGTGCTCGGGGACTAGCTGTGGGGGTATTAACCCCTATACCCTTACGGCTAAGCTTGGGCCGGCCTGGATCAGTGGGTCCGGTCCACCAAAAGACGACGCGTGGCCTAGCCAACCTATTTGGAGTCCCGCGCAAGGAGTCAAGACAGATTTGGCGATCAAGCAAGATCTTGGTCGGTTAGAATAGGAATTCTTATCCGGCCACCTATGGCAATTGACATACAGCAATACAATCAGACGCAGGACGTAGGTATTATGCCTTCTTGGTGGCCGAACATGGATAAAACTTTGTGTCTGTCTTGCATCACCGTCTTGTTTGTGGCTTGCGCATCTGTCTACCGACAATCTACTACCTTGGGCATACCCCTAGGTAGACTGCCGACCATATTTCGTCGACACCTAGGTGTTCCATCGGGAGCATCCAAAACAATTTTTGAGCCTATGATACGTTCGATGCAAACCATGCACCTATCTTGCGTCAACATTAGCACTATCTCCAAATGGAGCGAGCTTTCACTTGAGCCTCATCACCTAGGGTACCATCAGGTGCGTCCAAAATGATTTCTGAGCCTATGGTATGTCAAGCGCAAACCATGCACCTATCTTGCACCGACACTAACCCTATCTCCAAATGGAAAGAGGTGAGATTCCACATGACCCACATCACCTAGGAGTTCCATCAGGTGCGTCCAAAATGATTGTCGAGCCTATGGTACGTTTGATGCAAAGTTCCCCAAGATAATTTGGTTTTCTGGGAAATTGGTGAATACAAAAGTTGTAGAGAACTTATGTATCTAGCTCCTGTTAAAATTTGGTGCATTTGGCCTAGTAGTTTAGGAGTTACAGTCATTTAAAGTTGGATCACAGTTTTGCCTGCTACTCTGTCTTGTGAAGATAGATTTCTGTTGATTAAAGAATTTGACCTGGTAAAGTTTAGAATCATGCCTTGAGGTCTGAAAATGAATTATAGACAATTTCATAAGATTTCCAAATTGTCTTGTTGCATGTCATTTGGATTTCTAAATCTCCAGTTATGGCCAGTTTAGTGTACCGCTATATAGTTCCTATTTTGCTGAAATACAAATGCTTGTGTGTATGCTTTGTTGCAATGTTCTTGTTGATTGTTTAGGTGCTAGCCTAACTTGAGAACATGCTTTGGTGTAGGTGCTAGGTCCTTAACCAAAGATGAGCAATTGTACATTAGATTGTATAAACTTGGTAAGTAAAGTGATTTGAATAGAGCCTAGGTCGGAAAACGCGGACTGCAGTACGCATGTGCATTCCCCGAGCATTCCTAACTTCGTTCGTGTGCATCCATGATATTTATCTTGCACATTCATGCAATAGGTGTGCCGGAGGGAGTGACGCTGCTGGAGTTCGAGGGAGCCAACCAGGAGGAGGAGCCCGAGGTGCAGGAAATCGACGAAACAGTCGCCAAGGAGGAGTTGCCCGAGTGCCCTAACCACCGTCCTTCCTCTTTCCTGAAAGGCAAGCCTCAGAGCATATTAAGCCTCCCATGTTTTTACAAATACCTTGAGTATCTTTTATTCATTGATGATGCATTAAGTATAGGAATTGGTTGGAATCAATTGTTGTATTATATATCCATCCTTGTCCAGATATCACACTGGAATCCTATTTAAGTTTAGGAACGGGTTAAATGCTTAGCCATGCTTAGTGCGGTAGAAGTCAGGTGATTTCCTATCACCTGCGAGCTTTAGGATGAGGTGGATCACGGTTGGCTATATTTGCTATTGTGGAAAAGAACCATTTTAATAATGAATTAAGACTGGGTGGAGTCTTGTGTAGGTTTGGACATAGTGACTCCATCTGTGTCGTTTAAGGATCGAATACGCTGTACGTCCTTATGTCATGTTGAACGTAGCCTAACACTTAGCTGGCCGAATAAGTCGTTCTGACCGTGAAGCCTAGTAGCTCGATTCAAGCTAGGGACGCGAGCAGGGGTCCACAATCTAGATGGAAGTAAGGATGTGCAGGGAGCCATTGGCGTAAGCCTAAGGGCGGGTTAAGTCACCGAGCACTCATGGCAGAGTGGTTCTCTGATTTTGCGGCACTGTTCGGACTCGTGACTTCTGAATTGTACCAACGGTGACTTGTTTGTGACCCTGACAGGGGAAGCAAGGTTTGTGTTAGGAATACCCCTCCAGCTAGGATAGGAATCGATTCGAATCGTCGTCTCTCTCAGATAGTGAGAACTTGACTGAGCAGCGGCAACGTAGATTCAATTAATTTAACGATATGGTTAAATGGATGATGATGATAATGTTGCCACGATTTATACCTAATATGGTTATTAATGTTTGCATCTTAATCAAATGATTGCTTAGTACATGTGCTAATATAGATGACAGGTTAATGGCTAAAAGTCACTGCTAGTTCAGGTTAAGAGTTGATCATGATTACTTATGCTTTTCCACAAAAAGAAAGTGTCAGCCAGATCCACTAAATTAAGCTATGCATGATCCTTGGTGTCATTTGTTTTGGTTTCCAATGGGTAAGTCTAGCTGAGTACATTCTCGTACTCAGGGTTTATTCCCTCTTGTTGCAGATGACCTTCTATATCAAGGATTCTATAAGTATTGTCTCCACCCAGCGGGTGACGAAGACTAGATCATGGGCATGATCTCTATTTCTCTTATCTGAATGCTTTTGCGGGTTGTGATCAGCAAACCAGTATTTATATTTGAACTCGGGGGTGTAAGTCAAACTATTTGCTTCCACGTACTTTACAACACTTGTTTTGTAATAATGATGACTCTGAGGTGATGTAATCTATTTGCAAACTGTCTATGAAATGTTGTAACATATGATAAGTTATGTTGAATTACTGTGATCTTGGTTGTATGCAAGTTGGTTTGAAATCCTTCGAGATTTCAGTTGACTACCGGGTTTATATGGGCTCAAGTCTGAGAATTTGATCGTTTCGGCGATTGTTTTTGTACTTGTGCTCTTATAAATTGGTCGGTTCTATGATAACTGGTATCAGAGCCAGATTCAACACTAAACATGTCATACAGATATTTAAAACAAAAGCTTTTGTTGTGAAAATGGTTTTCCAACTTATAGTTATATATAAGTGTTCAAAAATCAAAAATTTTATGGTGTACTAGGTGATCACATCCCTTGTAGCCCACTTAAGGACTTCTAGGTGGCTTATATATAATTACTAACTTGGGGGAAATTGATTGTTTCTATTTTGTCGTCCATGTGGCGTGATATTGCATGGGTGCCATTTGCTTGAATGGTAATGTATGGATCAATTGCCTCTACGCTAAGGTAAGTGTGAGTTGTGAGAGCATGACCGTCCAACTGTCGGTCTAGGGAAGAGTTAGTTGTGGTTACTGGAGTATTTACATTTTGCATACATGTATATATGAAGGTACTTAATTGTGGATACATCTGTCGGGTAGTTTGGATACCTAAGTATATATATCTAGGGATGTATATATGGAGAGTATCTTAGTTACTACTTTTGTTATTAGCATTATATCTTGTTGGGTTGGGCTGCAATGAAGTTTTCTGCAGGTACGCTAACAACGCACCATGTAGATCGACTAGTTACCGCTAATTGAGAGAACGTATGTATGCCACCGTATATTCCGCTAAAACTTAAATTTTCTTAGGTTTGTGAGGATGTACGGAATGAGCATGCATCATATTCAGTCATATCATTCATATTGCATTACTCCCTTCCTTATAATTGCTTATCCCAAGTATTAAGTTCAATCTCTTAACAAAATAATCCTCTCATGTGAGTTGCATCCCTTTTGATACAGATGGCCGCGCCCGTGTTTCCTACTGGTAGCAGCACCTTTTTGGATCGGTTTGGTACTCCCACCTTGCTCTAGAGGGTGCTCAGTTCAGTTGGGTACCCGGAGGCACCCCACTACACCTGGAGGTAGGCGGTGCCATTAGGAGATGTACCATGGTACATTGTGACATTTATAGTGCTGCAAAACCCCATGAGACCGTTGTGGCATGGGTGGAGCATTGAGACTGATGGGCAAAGCCCATGGGAAGCCGCTCAAGTTGTTGCCCTTGATGTGCTTATGGATATCGCATAGAGCTTCCGGGATGAGTTTGTAACACCCAAGTGTTTGTCACCAGTTAAGCAATGAGTTTAAACTCAACCACAGCATGTTAAGTGGTGATGGAGATGTCAAGGTCAAACCTATGGGAATGAGCCCCAACCTAAACTCGGATGTTGCACCCTTGCTTTACATATAGGCCCTTTTAAAGATATATGCTTGGCTAGGTGTTATTGGAATATCTTCATGTGTCTCACATCAATACCCATCTATATGGATCACTAGAAAAGTTTCATGAAGTTTGGAATCAAAAAGTCACATGAAATGAATAAGTTATATCCTTATTGGAATGACTTTACTAAGTGCTTGAATTGCACTATTAAGTGAATGGAAATGTAGGTCATCAACCAAACCTTGCAACCTTGCTCCAACAACTCTAATTGAACTCTACAACAAAAGTTATGAAGGGTTCGTGTTGAGCAAAGATGGAGAAAATATCCGAAAATCATGGAAACCCTAGATTCTATAGCAAAAAGGGCTTTGCGTTGACGAGAAATAAAGTTGACTTCTGGACCAGATATGGTTTGACCAAAAATGAAAGTTGAATAAAAGTTTGATTATAACAAACTCTGTTAAAAGACCAAGTCATGATTCAGTTTCAAAATGGATCAAAACAAGGCGGAAAGTCTAATAGAAAAGCTGAAATCAGCCCGACAGTGTTTGCAGTCCGGAATTCACTGACATTGACATTGACATCCCACGTTCTCCAAATTTTTCTAAGCAACTTGAGTTGGTCCAAAAATAAAAGTTGAAGGTTATATTATGGAGAAGAGCATACAAAAACTTGCACTGAGTTTGACCGAGTTTTGACCTCCGAAGGCAAGTTTTCGTGACCGTTATCAACATGTTGACACTATCATATTGAGGCTTAATTACCCGCTGTTACATAGCTCAAATGATCTAGCACCTTAAATAAGAAACATAGAGCAGGCCATGTAGAGCAAACTTTGCTTTAGGCCTATGGACTAAATCGGCCCATAGCAGGCCCAATTTGGATGTCCACCTCGCCCACTCCGGCGCCTGCCATCTGTTCGTTGAAATGCTGCGTGGCCAGCGCATGGCAGCCATGCCGAGCTCGCGCCCTGCCATTGCCGCACACCACTGCCGTGTGTCCTGCTGCCCTGTCGCGCCCCTACTACTCCAAAGCGTACGCCCGAGCCTCCTCACTCCTCGTTCTCACTCGCGCTCGCCACCTCTCGCTCTTCTGCTCGCTCTTGTCGTCACCGTGCGTGCAGAACGATATGCCACTGCCATGGCTGCCTGAAGCTCCTGCACCACCGCTGTTTCTACCACTCCAGTCCTCCTCCACCTACTCGGACCTCGTCCTGCCTACCCCCACCACCAAGCGCACGTTTCGTGCCTCTCCTTCGAGCACCGCACGTTGCCGTACATGGCGATCGTCGTCTCGGTACGCACTGACGCCGTGGCCAAGCTGGCCTGGGTCGCTGTGGTCGAGTTGTGTCCCTTGGCCAGTCGTGTCGGCTCCCCCTAGAGTGTGCGCACGCCCCCTAGCACCGCCACTCGCCGCCGACGAGCTTCACCATCCCGAGCCGGCCATCTTCCCCTGTTCTCGGTTGTGGAAGCAGAGAAGGACCTCGGGCTTGAATTAGATGAAGTTGGAGGGCTGAACTGCGAACCCGTGACTCCTGTAAATAGTGCTGAGAAGGACCGGTTCGCTAGTATTTAATTTATGTTTTCTGCAGGGACCCCGATGCAAGATTTAAATTCCTTTCTTTTGATTTTTATAGATTTCTGTGCTGAACTTTGAAAATTCATAGTAATTTGTAGAAAAATCATAAAATAGTAAATGTGGACTTTTTAGAATCCTTGTGAAATTATCTATGTACTAGATCTACAATATTACATGTTTAAGTTTAAATAGTTTGCTGTAAAAATAAATTTAAGGCAGTTAGGTTCTTAATGCTAGTCATGTCTTGTCTTTTTTATAACTGCAGTTATTTTACTCAAATAAATGTGAAATTTTTATGGAGTGTTACTGATGTGATTAGTGATGTCTGGTAAAAATGTCAGTATTTTAGGCTTGATAGTTTAAGATCTATAAAAATAACAAATTACCTGTATTGCCTTACCCCTATTCTGAATAGGCCTGCAAGATTAGATTAATTGGCTTAGTTAGGTTATGAATCATGACTTTGTGATAATACATGAGTTGTAGTAATTTTATTAAGATTTTCAAAAAGCTAAATATCATGATTTTTGATTAAGTAGATCTTGAGTTATACTTGCTTAAATATCAGTGGCTGTTTCTGCCCAAACTCTGACAGGGTTACCTTGTTGGTATTGTGGGGCCTTCTTAATAGTAGAATTAGCTTTAGGTGTTTACAACAAAGTTGTTTAGAATTTGATAAGCTTTCTAAAAAGTCTAGAACCACATTTATTGGACATGTATAACTCCAGTAATAGCTGTTTAAAGTGGCATGTCAGTTTCTGTCTATGTTTTGGACAGAGATGCAATTATTAAATTAATTGACCCTTCTAACTGTAGAATCATCTTAATATGAGAATAGGAAAGTTGTAGGTAACTTCCTAAGCTTTTCAAAAAGTTATGGTTCATGTTTGTTGGAGGTCTAGAACTCCAGTTATGCTTCTCTGAAGTTTCTATCAGTTTTCTGTACCACTGCTGTTGGGTTGCATTTACAGTTTTGCTTGTGCAATTATTTTCGGGGTGTAAATGATGTTTGCTATGGTTGTAGTGAATACAAAAGTTGTAGAAAATTTCATGATCTTGCTTGTGTTTAAATTGTAAGGACATAGGCCTGATAGTGTAGGAGTTACATGACTTTTAAGTCTCCTGTCAGGTTTTGATTGAATTCTGAGCAGATCTGAAATATGCTAGTGTTTGATCTAGTTAGGTTTTGAATGAGCTTTTGGTGATATTAACAAAGTTGTAGATAATTCATGTATCTAGCTTCTGTTAAAATTTGGTGGTATTTGGTCTTGTGGTTTGTGAGTTATGCCTGTTTAAAGTTGGGTTACAGAATTGATTGCTCTCTGTCAATTGTGGACCAGTTTCTGTAAATGTATAATTTCGACCTACTTAACTTATGAATCATGCTATGATGGTTACAGATGAAGTGTAGATAATTTCATAAGATTTCCAAAATGTCTTCTTGCAAGTCATTTGGAATTGTGTAACTTCAGTTATAGCTAAATCTTGTAGCTGCTGTTTGCGTTCAGAAATTGGCAGATTCCAATTATAGTGTTTGCTTGTATATTGTTAAGTGTGACTTATGCCTTGATTGATGACTGAGTTAGAGCACCTGAGATCTTGGGAAACTTGTGTCATGCTTGGTGTGGTCGTCTTCTTTGCCATCTTAGCATGATAGATTGTGTGATGTTTAAGTTAAGCACCGCAAAGTACTTAAGTGTGTTAGTGTAAACTATGCTTGTCTTGCTTGCTATTTTGTGATGCATCTCATGGTACTATTCTTCATATTTATGCACTTGTATATTGCATCTCATCTAGGTACGCTAGATGCACCACGTGAAGGATGCGATGTCGGAGCCAAACCCGAAGACAACGTTTGATGGATCTATCCCGAAGATGGAAGGACTAAGCAAGTGCTAGGACCTGAAGATGTCACCAGGACGGTGCAAGCTAACTGAACTGACTTGTGTCGGATCCCAGGCAAGCCCCAAAGCATATTAAGCCTCCTAATTCCCGAAATGCAGTTAAAGTATTATTGTTACATATATACATATATATTGTTGCATTAAGTTTATGTGTTGGATGCAAACACTTGCTGCATTGGTTATCCAATCCTTGTCCAGATATTGATACCCTAAATCCTATGTAGCTCAGGTTCAGTGTAGTGCTTAGCCCTGCTTAAACACTGGTAGAAGTCAGGTGATTTCCTGTCACCTGCGAGATATAGGGACATACATATGGCATGGTTGGATATATTTGCTATCGTGGAAAAGAACCTGTCTTAATTTGAAATGAAGACCGGGTGGAGGCTTGCCGGTTTGCAGTGACTCCGTCTGTGTCGATTAAGGACTGAATCTTGGTGCCTTTCCTGTTCATGTTGAATGCATGCCTCTCTCTTAGTTGGCCATGTCTGAAGACCGACCGCGAAGCCGAGTAGCTCAACTCAGGCCAGGGAGTCGATAAGTATAAAGTGTGCCTCGAAGGGAGCCATAGGCGTGAGTCCAAGGGCAGGTGATTTAAAAGTCCTGATCGTCCTGGCAGAAGGGTAATCCCTAAGAGTGATGGCGCTGATCGAACCTGCGAATTTGGTTCCTGAGTTGTCCCAAAGGTGACCCATGGCTACCCTTGCAAAGTATGCCAGGGTGAGAGTTAGGAATACCCCCTCAGCTGAGTTGTAATTCGATTTGAGTCACCGTCTCTCCCAGTTAGTGAGAACTTGACGGGCTTATCTCCAAAGTAGATACACTAAATAACATAATGGTTCGGAAATGATGATATGATGATGACAGCCTTATCATACCTGCTATGGTTAATATTGTTTGCTCCTAATAAGTGAGTGCTCTAGTACAGGTGCAAATCTAGTGGACAGGTAAATGATGATAAACTTGATGCGAAGTTTAAATTGGTTACTATATTCATAAGCTCTTTTATGCAACTGTGTCCAGCTAGCCCACCTTATAAGCCTTGCATGACCCTTGGTGTCAATTATTCTGGTTTTGATGGGTAAGTCTAGCTGAGTACCTTCTTGTACTCAGGGTTTATCCCACCATGTTGTAGGTGAAGTTCTCAGCCTGTGAAGATGGTGGCTAACCGCCGGTGGCTCGGTGATTCTATAGTTACTTCTCATCTATATGCTTTTGTCGGATGATGTCACTTATGCTAGCAATGTATTTGGAACATATATTAATGTAATCTTTTGAAAGCTATGTTGTTTTCACTAATTGGTTTTGAAACCCAAACTTGTAATATTATTTCCGCTGCAACCCTAGTGTATGTGATGTGTATTTGCTTTAATCACGCGATCTTGGTTGTGATGTTGATTTACCGAGGTCTTTTGGGACACTCGGCGGACTACCGGGTTTATATGAGTGAAAGTAGGCACGTGTCAACGTGTTAGTAGGGACAACCATACTTGATCTTGTATAAATTGGGCGGTTCTATTACAGCTGGTATCAGAGCAAGATTAAGCATAATACTATCATGTACATTGTTTTAAAAACAAAGTTTTAGTTTTATAAAGCCTATTTTAACTAAAACTTTAGCTACAGGCAAATTTGTCAAAACTAATTTGCAAAACTATGCTAGCGACATCTTCCTTTATGCCCAGTTAAGGACTATTAGGTGGCTATCTAAGTACTAACATGGGGGTTTTTACTTTCGTCGTCCATATGGCGTGCTATTGTATGGATGTCATTCGCTTGAATGGTAATGTATGGATCAATTATCTCTATGCCCAGGTAAGTGTGAGTTGTGAGAGCATGACCGTCCCACTATCGGTCTAGGGAAGAGTTAGCTTTAGGTTACTGGAATATTTACATGTTACACACATGTATATATGAAGGTACTTAATTGCGGGTATATTTATCAGGTAGCTATGGATACCGAAGTATATACATCGGGGGATGTATATATAGAGAGTATCTTAGTTTACTGCTTTCATTGTGTGCTTATTTATCTCTTGTGGGGATGGGCTGCAATGAATTTGCCTACAGGTACGCTAACCACAAATGCGTAGATTGAATATAGCTGACGACTAGCTATATATCAAGAGAGTACGTGTTATGCCACCGACATAGAACATGATTGCCACCTTAGGCTAGCAATTTCATGAGGACGAATAGGACTGAGCATGCATCATGATTGTGCTTGTGCATAAATATGCTTCCCTCACCTTGTTCTAATGCTAAGTAACTTGTGATCATTGTGATGTCACTATTTTCTCTATGTGACAGCTAGCCAAAATGCCTTGTCCCATGCTACTTGAATAGTTATGCTTGAAGTTAGTGTGTGATTAGCTTTGCCTCGTATGTTGGCTTCCGATGGAAATAAATGACAAGTTATTAATTAGCAAAACTTCACCCCTTTGAAAACTAAATTGCTAAATGTAAGTAAAACTTGTTTTGTAGAGATATCCACCTACTCAGTAAAAAGGGAAATAAAAGATAACAGTACCTTACCACCATGTTCGCATGTTTGTGTGTAGTGGTGTTGTTGTAGGTGACTACTTGTTAGGTGCGAGCTTTGTGCTTAGTAATAGTCGCTTAAGCTAATCGGATTGAGTGTTTCGAAATGCTCGCTTAAGAACATGATATATGTGTGGATGCTCGTTATCTAGGTAGTGCCGTAGTTGTCACCCTTTTGTCCTCGGTAAGCATATGAGTGTCAAATAGCTTTATCCTAAAACAACGCTCAAGTTACGTAATCGCACAGTTGTCGTCTCCAATTAAGTTCTCTCTTAGGGACCTAAGCCTGTACATGTGGTTGCTAGCCTTGAACATTGTGCTACGAAGACCTTTATCCATGCCTTTGCTTGACCTTAGGCCCAAGCTTAATTCCCTTGAATGCTTGCATGTTTCGTGGTTGCCCCACTCCTGTGTGGGAGGACCCTGCTCAAAAATCCTTGTTGGACCTTATTGCTCTTTCTCTTACTGATGAGCTAGTGCAACGCTAATCGCTATCTGCCCTAGGCTTTGGAACATTTTCCTCGCAGATCATGTCATTGCTTTATCAATTGAGTCCCTAGTCAGTGCAATGGCTCTGTCCCTCGAATCTCATGTATTTTGTCTCTAACTCTTTCAAGTCTCTGGATGTTTATCAGTCTTGATCTCCTATTGCTGCTCGACAGGACCAAATCTCATGTTAATCTTTAGCTGGTAATCACTTTGGTGGACACGAGGCGTAAATGGAAATTAAGCAAGAGTCTCCTGCTTAGTTGCCTTCGGCAATTAGGCTATGTTCTTTTGCGCTATGTTTTGATCTTCTGATTGCCTCCTTGTTGAGTCCTAACCTTGTGACTACCTTTGTTTGCTATCCCTCCTTCTCATTGTGCTTGCTCCTATACAACCAAATTTGTGCCACGTGAGAATTTTGGTGGGTTGTATGTTCAGTAATGGTGCCACGATTAGCGATCTATGGTGCCATGATGGAACCTAGGGCCTCCTTGTGGGCGGTCGACGCATGGTTGTGCTGCTAGGTGCATGCTGGTATCGAGGTTTCTAGTCATGATCCATTGCCGAACTGCACTGATGTGTTATTTTCATGTGAGCTCTTCCTTAGTTATCTCTCCATATCTTATCGAAGATCCCTATATCAGACCGAAAGTAGTAGAGCTTCCGGTTGAAGTCACAAAAAGGATAACCTTTGAAGAACTGGTCACCGACATAAACATTAACAGACTACAAGAAGAGGTAGACAAGTGACTCCACTTGGTTGTCCCAGTATTGACGTCCGTCACCTAGTGAACAACTTATGTCATCATTGTTGGATCAGAAAGGCACACAACTACTTAATGTTGGACAAGTTGTTAGTCAGATAAAAATCAAACATCACATTATGATTATGACCTGGCTACCCAAGTCTTGATTATTATGTGCATGATAATCGCACGGTTGAGATCAACCATCTCTAGTGTGACCCCTTGCCTACTGACTTCGATGGAGGCCATCTGTTATGCGTCAATCACAACTATGTTGGCAAGAGTGAAGATTTAGAACTTTTACTGTTGAGAGACAACTGATTAGTTACTAGTAGGAAGCTTAACCTCTGGCTAGGTGATAACTTTTTGCTAATTATGAAGGCTAGAGCTCACAAAACAATGTTAAGCAAACAAACAGCAAAACCGGTCATCGATGCTAGTACTGCTTCCTTCTCCAAGCCCTATGTTGTCATGTCAAGTCTATCTTGGACAATCATACAGATAGTGCTGGATGCTATATCAGCTAAGTAAAGAGCTAGAGAGAGCACGTTCTTAGTTTCGTTCAGCATCGTTATGTATATGGTGCTATCAAAGGATGGTTCTAGATTCTATTGGATGAGGCACAGAAGGATAATAAGAGACGTTCCCTTATCTCGGTAGGATAGTCCCTCCATGAAGAGTATGCTTTGTGTTCCAAAAGCATAGTCACAAGTACAATGCTTGTGCATAGTCAAGTTGCTATCTAAATCAAATGATTTAAGTTATTTCCTGAGAATCATATATGGAAAATCTTAGTCTACATCCTTAGAGAAAGGAGCTGCTGCTGCTGCTATACAAAGAGATTGAGAGTATAGAACACACACCACAATGTATGAAACAAAGAAAGAGAAGAACGAGAAATCTGTCTAGATTTTAAGGTACAGAACCGAACATCTTCAAGCCAACGATTAGTGACTCAAACGAAGTTGGATTGACCCCAAACTTGGTGATCTCATTCCTTGCTTAGGACCCTTCAATGTCTTAAGTTGGTTTGAGTATTGGTTGAGTAAAACCTCGGATTTGAGAGATATCTTGTCGGCTCGGTTTGCTGCCATTTCAGAACAGAGCAGTTTTGGTAGATGAATTGTTTGGATGGTCAAACGGTGTCCGGTTGAGTTGAATTTTGGTGAGTAGTTAGAAGACCCATGGATCTACACGCCCACCAATATTTGTGCATATTGGAGCAGTAGTTTGTGAGATATTGATTGACCTAAGAATGGAAGCCTCGACGTCAAATATAGTTTAAGAAAGCTAGTTTTGCTACGATGCAAGTCAACCCAACTTGCTGTGTAACTGCACCACGAAGGCAAATTGTACTTAACCTGCTTGGTAGTGAACTAGTCCCTAGTTTTGTGATTACTTGCAACTTGTGTTGTCCTCCAAGCCTCACTAACATCCTTCTACGTCAATGGTTCTCCAATGCTGACTTGCCTTTGGTACCTTATATGTGTTTTTACCCAATAGGTTGCATCAGATTCAACCCAGATCACTGTTGCAACTTGGATCCAAAGGCTCCCTAAGGAATGATCATCGAGAACATTGAGCCGATTGAGTCAGCTATTACATTTACCCCTCACTCAATAGACTCAGATAATACAGTGTCGTTATTAGAGGAAGAGCACTACATACATGGAACATTATGTAGCTTTCCATCAGTTGACATCTGAGTGATTGCACCGCTACAACCAGTTTGGATATTGGTTAACTAGCTTCGCATGCTCTCAAAGAATGTTACCCCATCTATGATCACATCCTTTATGAAAAGTTGTGCTCAAGCCAGTTTAGTAGAGAACTGCTTTTCAAACCTTAGGAACAAATATAGCATCGTTGTAAGGAATATCTATCAACCAACTATGATCTAGTGCAAAGTCCATAAGTTCTATGCTTTATCCACTAGGGAAGTGGATGTTACAAGTATTTAGTCTACGCTTGTATCACTCTTCGTACATCGAGGACGAAGTACGTAGGACAGTGCTATCTTGGATTGCTTCCAATGTAATAATGCTTTATGGACACCAACGAAGGAAATTCTTCAGACAACAACTTACGACAAAGAGCAAGTATCAGAAAGTGTCATGACCAAATTAGTCTCTCTGATACTCCAAAGTTAAGTAGCCTAATGCTATCACTGATGTTGGAAACTGGATGACAAGTTTCTCTTCCCTTAAAAGTCTTTCGCACCGAATCTCGGGACGCGATTCCTTTAAGGGGGGGAGGGCTGTAACACCCAGGTGTTTGTCACCAGTTAAGCAATGAGTTTAAACTCAACCATGGCATGTTAAGTGGTAATGGAGATGTCAAGGTCAAACCTATGGGAATGAGCCCCAACCTAAACTCGGATGTTGCACCCTTGCTTTACATATAGGCCCTTTTAAAGATATATGCTTGGCTAGTGTTATTGGAATATCTTCATGTGTCTCACATCAATACCCATCTATATGGATCACTGGAAAAGTTTCATGAAGTTTGGAATCAAAAAGTCACATGAAATGATAAGTTATATCCTTATTGGAATGACTTTACTAAGTGCTTGAATTGCATTATTAAGTGAATGGAAATGTAGGTCATCAACCAAACCTTGCAACCTTGCTCCAACAACTCTAATTAAACTCTACAACAAAAGTTATGAAGGGTTCGTGTTGAGCAAAGATGGAGAAAATATCCAAAAATCATGGAAACCCTAGATTCTATAGCAAAAAGGGCTTTGCGTTGACCGAAAAATAAAGTTGACTTCTGGACCAGATATGAGGTTTGACCAAAAATGAAAGTTGAATAAAAGTTTGATTATAACAAACTTTGTTAAAAGACCAAGTCATGATTTAGTTTCAAAATGGATCAAAACAAGGCTCAAAGTCTAATAGAAAAGCTGAAATCAGCCCGACAGTGTTTGTAGTTCGGAATTCACTGACATCGACATTGACATCCCGCGTTCTCCAAATTTTGCTAAGCAACTTGAGTTGGTCCAAAAATAAAAGTTGAAGGTTATATTATGGAGAAGAGCATACAAAAAGTTGCATTGAGTTTGACCAAGTTTTGACCTCCGAAGGAAAGTTTCCGTGACCGTTATCAACATGTTGACACTATCATATTGAGGCTTAATTACCCGTTGTTACATAGCTCAAATGATCTAGCACCTTGAATAAGAAACGTAGAGCAGGCCATGTAGAGCAAACTTCGTTTTAGGCCTATGGACTAAATCGGCCCGTAGTAGGCCCAATTTGGACATCCACCTCGCCCACTCCGGCGCCTGCCATCTGTTCGTCGAAATGCCGCGTGGCCAGCGCATGGCAGCCATGCCGAGCTCGCTGCCCCGCCATTGCCGCGCTGCCACTGCCAGCGTGTCCTGCTGCCCTGTCGTGCCCCTGCTACTCCAAAGCGTATGCCCGAGCCTCCTCACTCCTCCTCACTCACGCTCGCCACCTATCGCTCTTCTGCTCGCTCTCGTCGTCACCATGCGTACAGAACGATATGCCGCTGCCATGGCTACCCGAAGCTCCTGTGCCACCACTATTTCTACCTGCTCCAGTCCTCCTCCGCCTGCTCAGACCTTGTCCTGCCTACCCCCACCACCAAGCGCACGTGTTGTGCCTCTCCTTTGAGCACCGCACGCTGCCATACATGGCGGTCGCCGTCTCGGTACGCACTGACGCCGTGGCCAAGCTGGCCTGGGTCACTGTGGTCGAGCTGTGTCCCTTGGCCAGCCGTGTGGGCTCCCCCTAGAGTGTGCGCACGCCCCCCAGCACCGCCACTCGCCGCCGGCGAGCTTCACCATCCCGAGCCGACCATCTTCCCCTGTTCTCGGTTGTGGAAGCAGAGAAGGACCTCGGGCTTGAATTAGATGAAGTTGGAGGGCTGAATTGCAAACCCATGACTCCTATAAATAGTGCTAAGAAGGACCGGTTCGCTAGTATTTAATTTATGTTTTCTGCAGGGACCCTGATGCAAGATTTAAATTCCTTTGTTTTGATTTTTACAGATTTCTGTGCTGAACTTTGAAAATTCATAGTAATTTTTAGAAAAATTGTAAAATAGTAAATGTGGACTTTTTGGAATCCTTGTGAAATTCTCTATGTACTAGATCTACAATATTACATGTTTAAGTTTAAATAGTTTGCTGTAAAAATAGATTTAGGCAGTTAGATTCTTAATGCTAGTCATGTCTTGTCTTTTTGATAACTGCAGTTATTTTACTCAAATAAATGTGAAATTTTTATGGAGTGTTACTGATGTGATTAGTGATGTCTGGCAAAAATGTCCGTATTTTAGGCTTGATAGTTTAAGATCTATAAAAATAACAAATTACCTGTATTGCCTTACCCCTATTCTGAATAGGCCTGCAAGATTAAATTAATTGGCTTAGTTAGGTTATGAATCATGACTTTGTGATAATACATGAGTTGTAGTACTTTTATTAATATTTTCAAAAAGCTAAATATCATGATTTTTGGTTAAGTAGATCTTGAGTTATACTTGCTTAAATATCAGTGGCTGTTTCTGCCCAAACTCTGACAGGGTTACCTTGTTGGTATTGTGGGGCCTTCTTAATAGTAGAATTAGCTTTAGGTGTTTACAACAAAGTTGTTTAGAATTTGATAAGATTTCTAAAAAGTCTAGAACCACATTTATTGGACATGTATAACTCCAGTAATAGCTGTTTAAAGTGGCATGTCAGTTTCTGTCTATGTTTTGGACAGAGATGCAATTATTGAATTAATTGACCCTTCTAACTGTAGAATCATCTTAACATGAGAATAGGAAAGTTGTAGGTAACTTCCTAATCTTTTCAAAGAGTTATGGTTTATGTTTGTTGGAGGTCTAGAACTCCAGTTATGCTTCTCTGAAGTTTCTATCAGTTTTCTGTACCACTGCTGTTGGGTTGCATTTGCAGTTTTGCTTGTGCAATTATTTTCGGGGTGTAAATGATGTTTGATATGGTTGTAGTGAATACAAAAGTTGTAGAAAATTGTGTTCAAATTGTAAGGCCATAGGCCTGATAGTGTAGGAGTTACATGACTTTTAAGTCTCCTGTCAGGTTTTGATTGTATTCTGAGCAGATCTGAAAGATGCTAGTGTTTGATCTAGTTAGGTTTTGAATGAGCTTTTGGTGATATTAACAAAGTTGTAGATAATTCATGTATCTAGCTTTTGTTAAAATTTGGTGGTATTTGGTCTTGTGGTTTGTGAGTTATGCCTGTTTAAATTTGGGTTACAGAATTGATTGCTCTCTGTCAATTGTGGACCAGTTTCTGTAAATGTATAATTTCGACCTACTTAACTTGTGAATCATTCTATGATGGTTATAGATGAAGTGTATATAATTTCATAAGATTTCCAAAATGTCTTCTTGCAAGTCATTTGGAATTGTTTAACTCCAGTTATAGCTAAATCTTGTAGCTGCTGTTTGCGTTCAGAAATTGGCAGATTCCAATTATAGTGTTTGCTTGTATATTGTTAAGTGTGACTTATGCCTTGAATGATGACTGAGTTAGAGCAGCTGAGATCTTGGGAAACTTGTGTCATGCTTGGTATGGTCGTATTCTTTGCCATCTTAGCATGAGAGATTGTGTGATGTTTAAGTTAAGCACCGCAAAGTACTTAAGTGTGTTAGTGTAAACTATGCTTGTCTTGCTTGCTATTTTGTGATGCGTCTCATGGTACTATTCTTCATATTTATGCACTTGTATATTGCATCTCATCTAGGTACGCTAGATGCACCACGTGAAGGATGTGATGTCAGAGCCAAACCCGAAGACAGCTTTTGATGGATCTATCCCTGTCGACGAAATATGGTCGGCAGTCCACCGAGGGGGGTGCCCGTGGTGGTAGATTGTCGGTAGATGGTGCATGTAATTAGGAACCAGATGGTGACACAAGGCGCAGAGACAGCAATTTAGACAGGTTCGGGCCGTCTGGTCGATGTAATACTCTACGTCCTGTGTCTTTGGTGTATTGTATTGAGGTGTATACAGATTAACCTCTATGGATCTATCTGCTAGGGGACCCCTGCCTCTCCTTACATACTGAGGAGGAGGAGGGTTACAATAAAGTATCCTATTTGGTACTATTACAATATCTAGTACAACTTGTAATCTTGCCATATACGCCTTGATCTCACGGGCCGGGCCACCTCGGATGGTGCGGCCATGTACCATCTTGTGGTACCCGGGGGTATATCCCCCACAGCTAGTCCCCGAGCGCCATGTATTCTGATGCGACACGCCATTTTAACCTTCTCCAAACAGTGAGGCTTGAGTTCTTGACATCTCCGACCACCATTGTCGCTGGAGAAATAGGTTGTCCGAAGAATGTATGGTGCTCTTAAAAAGAAAGAAAAAGATTTCTGTCCTGGGAAGTGTGCCCACTTGTATTTCTGAAAAGAAATGTAAGTGCGTCTTGAAGCGTAGCGTCTTTGATCATCAGATCGAGCACATTCACCGCAAGGTGAAGTGTGCCCACTTAGTCCCCGAGCCTGGTAGTAGGTGACGTAGTCACGTGGTGCCGGGGTCTAAAAAGAATTCTCAGTTAAATTGAGAATCCAATCGTCATACAGGTGATACGAGATGCACCGGCAGGTGCATCGTACCGATGTAGTCCCCGAGCTTGCTGGAAGGCAAGGCATGAGCCTTGTAGCCAGGTCTAAGTGAGAAAAAATATCCCAATTGTATGTGAGTTGCCAGTCATATGTAGTCGAGACGCAAAGTCCCCGAGCCGTGGTCGGAGAGTGGTCGAAGCAGTCCCCGAGCACAGGTCGAGGAGCGAGCGACGAAGTCCCCGAGCTGTGGTCGGAGAGTGGTCGAGGCAGTCCCCGAGCACAGGTCGAGGAGCGAGCGACGAAGTCCCTAAGCCGTGGTCGGAGAGTGATCGAGGCAGTCCCCGAGCACAGGTCGAGGAGCGAGCGACAAAGTCCCCGAGCTGTGGTCGGAGAGTGATCGAGGCAGTCCCCGAGCGTAGGTCAAGAAGCGAGCGATGAAGTCCCCGAGCTGTGGTCGGAGAGTGATCGAGGTAGTCCCCGAGCATAGGTCGAGGAGCGAGCGACGAAGTCCCCGAGCCGTGGTCGGAGAGTGATCGAGGCAGTCCCTGAGCATAGGTCGAGGAGCGAGCGACGAAGTCCCCGAGCCGTGGTCGAAGAGTGATCGAGGCAGTCCCCGAGCGTAGCTCGAAATTCCTGCAATATAAATATGTAGAATGGTAGTACATGATGTATAAAGTAATAAATTATGGAGAAAATGACGCTCAGCAGACATTTGCAAATGAGCATGATGTGATAAAGCAGTTGGTGCTTTGTAAACATCAGTGTTAATGTGAAGTTCGTGTTTATACTTAATATAAACCGTCTGACCAGTTAGTATGTAGCTGAGTCTCCAGCCCTAGCTAGCCCGTTAACCATAACGCGGGGCGCGGAGCCCGTGCACGTGTAGGAAGAACAAAGCGTCGCTAAGGAGCCACTGCCGACCACCCATAACGCAGAGGGCAGACGCTCGTGCACGTGTAGGGAGGAGCCGGAGACAGGGCTGTCTCTGGAGGCGTCCGAGCGTCAACAGGACTGGTCGATGATTTGCATTAAGTATAGATGCATGTTATATTCAAGATGGAATACATGGACAAACGTTATTTGAAGAATAATCATGACGAGGACGTTGTGGAGAAACGTCGTAATGAAAATTATATTAAATATAAATATTAGAAGTGTACTTATCTTTAGATAGAAATCTGGTCGGTGGCGATGAAGTTGTCCGGTCCTCGAGCTTTCCGACTTGTCGTCATGACGGTGGTCGCGATTGTCGTAGCGCCGTTCTTCGCGGCGATCATTATTGCGACGTGGTCTGGTGGTCGATGTGGTCGGAGCTCAGCGGAGCTGCTCGGGACGTGGTCGACGTGATACGTGGTCGACGTGGTTCTCTCAGCGGCTCGCTCTGCGGCTCGGCGTGGTCGGAGCTCGGCAGAGCTGCTCGGGACATGGTCGACGTGGTCGTGGTCGACGTGCTCGGAGCTCGGCGGAGCTGCTCGGGACGTGGTCGTCGTGGTCGCGGTCGACGGCGTCGCTGGTGATGTCCGAGCACCGAGGAGTCCCCGGGGTCGCTGGCGATGTCCGCGGAGGAACCTGAGATGTCGGAGTCATCCAGATCGATGTTGAAGTTGTTCATCATGGTTGATGAAGTAAGCCAGTCGAATTGCTCCTTGGTAAATTCCTGATCGTGCCGAGTAGATCTTGGCCGTCTGGTACTCGTTCCCGAATTGCTTGTCGGGTCCAAGTAGTCGAAGTTATAGGCGAGCACCACGATGAAGTCTAGTGTGACGGTGCCCGTGTATATACTTTTTGCATATATGTAGAGATATTTGAATCCTGATGATGTCTTTGGTGTGCATGTACCCATACGTGTTCATACTTGCATGACTAGCTTGCATGTTGATATACATTTGATCTGCTACTTGCATGCTGCTGTACAGAATACGAATGTATGCACTTCGAATCGTGGCGTATTCATCACGTGATGACATAGCGTTGCCGCCGCTCCAAGCTCATGGTGGCTACGATTAAAGTCTTTGGCATTGTTACATGTCATGGCCAAAGCTCTCACATCGTAGTTGTCGATACGGAATATATGCACGACAGATTCCGATCGGATCTGAATAAAGCTGCTGCGGCTGAAGTCGCTGGGGCTCTTCGTCGCCGACTTGCTTGCTGGTGTTGATCCCAGCCGAAGGCCAGATGAGTCAGAGCTTGTTGCTTGACACGTAAAGTCTTGTTTCAGGCTGCTAGAAGGTTGTCGTCGCTGTGATGTCGAGCCCGTAAGGCTGCTGAAGAACGTCGCCTCGGGAAGTCAGGTTGCCACGAATGGCGTTGTTCTTGAGGTCCATCTGGTTCGCCATAGACCAGCGCGCACGCCCCTAAAGGGGGCCCCTACCTGGCACGCCACTGTCGACAAAATATGGTCGGCAGTCCACCGAGGGGGCTGCCCGTGGTGGTAGATTGTCGGTAGACGATGCGTGTAATCAGAAACCAGATGGTGACACAAGGCGCAGAGACAGCGATTTAGACAGGTTCGGGCCGTTTGGTCAACGTAATACCCTACGTCCTGTGTCTTTGGTGTATTGTATTGAGGTGTATACAGATTAACCTCTATGGATCTATCTGCTAGGGGACCCCTGCCTCTCCTTACATATGAGGAGGAGGAGGGTTACAAGTAAAGTATCCATTTGGAATCTACAATATTCTAGTACAACTTGTAATCTTGCCATATACGCCTTGATCTCACGGGCCGGGCCACCTCGGATGGTGCGGCCCATGTACCACTTGTGGTACCCGGGGGTATATCCCCCAAATCCCGAAGATGGAAGGACTAAGCAAGTGCTAGACTGAGATGTCACCAGGACGGTGCAAGCTAACTAAACTGACTTTGTGTCAGATCCAGGCAAGCCCCGGAGCATATTAAGCCTCCTAATTCCGAAAATGCAGTTAAAGTATTATTGTTACATCTCTATATATATATAATTGTTGCATTAGTTTAGGTGTTGGATGCAAACACTTGTTGGCCATGGTTATCCAATCCTTGTCCAGATATTGATACCCTGAATCCTATGTAGCTCAGGTTCTTATAGTGCTTAGCCCTGCTTAAACGCGGTAGAAGTCAGGTGATTTCCTGTCACCTACGAGATATAGGGACATACATATGGCACGGTTGGCTATATTTGCTATTGTAGAAAAGAACCTGTCTTAATTTGAAATGAAGACCGGGCAGAGGTTTGCCGGTTTGTAGTGACTCCGTCTGTGTCGATTAAGGACTGAATCTTGGAGCCTTTCCTGTTCATGTTGAACGCATGCCTCTCTCTTAGTTGGCCATGTCCAAAGACCGACCGTGAAGTCGAGTAGCTCAACTCAGGCCGGGACTCAATAAGTATAAAGTGCGCCTCGGAAGGGAGCTGTAGGCGTGAGTCCAAGGGCAGGTGATTTAAAGTCCTGATCGTCCTGGCAGAAGGGTAATCCCTAAGAGTGCTGGCACTAATCGAACCCGCGAATTTGGTTCTTGAGTTGTCCCAAAGGTGACCTACGGCTACCCTTGCAAAGTATGCTAGGGTGAGAGTTAGGAATACCCCCTCAGCTGAGTTGTAATTCGATTTGAGTCGCCGTCTCTCCCGGTTAGTGAGAACTTAACGGGCTTATCTCCAAAGTAGATACACTAAATAACATAATGGTTTGGAAATGATGATATGATGATGACAGCCTTATTATACCTGCTATGGTTAATATTGTTTGCTCCTAATAAGTGAGTGCTCTAGTATAGGTGCAAATCTAGTGGATAGGTAAATGATGATAAACTTGATGCAAAGTTTAAATTGGTTACTATATTCATAAGCTCTTTTATGCAACTGTGTCCTAGCTAGCCCACCTTATAAGCCTTGCATTACCCTTGGTGTCAATTATTCTAGTTTTGACGGGTAAGTCTAGTTGAGTACCTTCTCGTACTTAGGGTTTATCCCACCATGTTGTAGGTGAAGTTCTCGGCCTATGAAGATGGTGGCTAACCGCCAATGGCTCGGTGATTCTATAGTTACTTCTCATCTATATGCTTTTGTCGGATGATGTCACTTATGCTAGCAATGTATTTGGAACATATATTAATGTAATCTTTTGAAAGCTATGTTGTTTTCACTAATTGGTTTTGAAACCCAAACTTGTAATATTATTTCCGCTGCAACCCTGTGTATGTGACGTGTATTTGCTTAATCACGCGATCTTGGTTGTGATGTTGATTTACCGAGGTCTTTCGGGACACTCGGTGGACTACCGGGTTTATATGAGTGAAAGTAGGCGCGTGTCAATGTGTTAGCGGGGACAGCCGTACTTGATCTTGTATAAATTGGGTGGTTCTATTACAAAGTTAGTGGGTGGACCAGCTTCATCCATTCCCCGAGTGGCTCCTACTGAGGCTGAGTGGACTCAAGAAGTTGGCCAGGCCTTGGTTCAAGGCTATGGTGAACGTGTTCAGAGCGACAATGTTGGAATGAGTGCTATGATGGCCGTCTTGAAGCTTTGTCGAGTCAGGCAAGACACCCTTTCTAGTGTGCTAGAAGAAGCTGGTAAGGCAATGGCAGCCCAGCACAAGTTCCGGTTGCATGCCCACAAATATCGCCGTAGGGCGGATGCATGTGGGTGAGCTCAACAAGAAGTAGATGAGATTCAAGGTATTGCAAATTATCGCCTGCATCAGTGGGGTCAAACAGCGCATGAGAGAGACGAGCTTCATAACCAGCTGATGAACCTCACTATAGAGAGAGATGAGGCAGCATAAGAGTTGGATTGTGTGACCCATCATAGAGATGTAGCTTTAGCGTTAGTAGAAGAAAGACGTCAGGGCTAGATCATGGCTAACCATAATGCTTTCCAAACGGAGCAAGAACTCTAAGAACAGCTTGAAGAGCTTCAGGTTGAGCACCATCAACTAAACAACCATCTATTTCCTATTCCTCACCCCATACCAAGGTACCCTAATGTGGGTGGACCTCAAGTGATTGAGGCCGATGAAGAAGAAGAGGACATGCAGATGGATGACAATGCAGCTGAACCTACAAATGAAGAAGAAGAGGAAGATCCAGAAGAAGTCCAAGGTGTCTCCAATGTGGACAGCGATCACTTCGATGAGTAGTTAGTTAGCAAGTCTCACTAGTTAAGCTTTTGCAGTCATTGATGTAATGGACTTAAGTACGATGACTGATGTTGGATGTACCTTTTTAATTCGAACTTGGCATGTAATGTACTTTAATCCGCTCCCTTTGGGATGCGTATCTTGATGGTTAAGTTTAAAACTTGTCATGTTGGAATGCACTGCATATGGCGCTAGTAATCTGATTGATGATGTGGTGATTGGAGAATGAATTATTGCCTCTGTTTATTATATGAAGTTTTCATTCTCTCCAGTAAATTCAGTTTGGCGTAATTACAATGTTCCTCTCCAATGTGCTAACATCACCAATAATTACTGGTTGCGCATAGTTGCAGATGCCTCGCACTCATTCCACTGGTGCGGCTGGTGATGATGATGACCTTCCACCGCCACCACCACCCACACCAACGGAATTGATGGCAATTCTTGCGGAAGGACAGCACACTATGGCTGAGGCTCTCCGCATGATTGCAAATCGTGATGGTCGTGGTGCACACCAAGGACCAGAACCAAATCAGTATAGCGACTTCAAAGATTTTCTTGACACTAAAACCCCCGATCTTCAAGGAGGCTGAGGAGCCCCTACAAGCTGATGAGTGGCTGAACACTCTCGAGCAGAAGTTCCGTCTGCTTCGCTTGATAGAGGTGCTAAAGATTGAGTATGCATCTCACCAACTGCATGGGCCAGCTGGTATTTAGTGGAGTCATCATCAGTCCACTATGCCCGCTAATGCCCAAATCACTTGGGATCAGTTCAAGTCTACTTTCAGGGGAAATTATATTCCTCCTGGTCTCATGGCAATCAAGCATACGGAGTTCATGAAGCTGACCTAGGGGAACAAGAGCTTGAATGAATACCTGCAGGCTTTCAATAACCTTGCAATGTATGCTACTTAGTTTGTTGACACTGATGCCAAAAAGATCACTAGTTTTAAGCGGGGACTTAGCCCCAAATTGATGAAGACTGTGGGAAATTGCAAGTGTGCTCATTTTAATGAGTTTGTGAGTGATGCTTTATCGCAAGAGAACAACAATGCTGTATATGCTGCTTCGAAGAATCGTAAGAGGGCCTATGAGGCGGGTGCCTCACAATCCAAGGCTCCAGTCACACAGAGGGCTCCATTCCGTCCTCTAGCGTCAGCCGCTAAGTTCTGCCCACCGCTAAAGAAAAATCTAGGCAAGACTAGGTTTCGTAAGGCGTTTACAATTGCTCTTCCCAAGGGCACTACCAGTCAAGGCAGTTCCAATGTTCTGCCAAGTAACATGCCGTGCTGGAACTGCATCAAGCTAGGCCACTGGTCAAGGAAGTGTCCTTACCCCAAGAAGAATAATTACCAAGGTGGCCATCAGGGATAGGTGAACCACACTAATGTTGCTGATATTCCATCAGGAGAGGTGGTAACGGCTGGTAAGTTCCTGGTTGATCAACACCCCACAGTTGTACTATTTGATTCAGGTGCTTCGCATTCTTTTATTAGTCCCGCATTTGCATCCAAGTTTATGCAGACAACATACACTGTTGAGGGTGAGGATTATTGTATTAGGGCTACCAGTGGTACTATCCCAACCAAGCTTGTAGTTGGGGACATGCAATTTGAGATAGAGGGGCAAAGTTATCAGGTTGATCTGGTAGTTTTACCGGGGCTGGGTATCGATGTGATATTGGGAATGAACTGGATGAGCAGTCATGGAGTGCTTATTGATACATCGACTAGAGTAGTCATGCTCAGAGATCCTGGTAATCAGGAGGGTTTTCTAGTATAGCTACCTAGAGACATCAATCTTTCTTGTACAACAAATGCGGTGCAAGTAAAGGCTATGGCAGATATCCCTGTCGTGTTCGGATGTTTTTCCCAATGATTTGCCTGGATTGCCCCCGGATCGAGACGTTGAGTTCAAGATAGAGTTGCTACCCAGTATAGCGCCCATCTCTAGAAGGCCGTATAGGATGCCTCCCAATGAACTAGCTAAACTTAAGACCCAGTTGAATGAACTTCTAAAGAAAGGCCTTATCCGTCCTAGTTCATCTCCGTGGGGGTGCCCAGCTATCTTTGTGAAGAAGAAGGATCAATCACTATGCATGTGTGTAGATTATAGGCCTTTGAATGCAGTTACAATCATGAATAAGTACCCTCTGCCATGCATACATATTTTATTTGATCAGTTGTCTAAAGCAAAAGTCTTTTCCAAGATTGATTTGAGATCTAGTTATCATCAAATCAAAATTCGGCCTGAGGATGTTTCCAAAAATGGCATTCTCCACAAGATACGGTCTGTATGAGTACCTTGTTATGTCTTTTGGATTGACCAATGCCCCCGCACACTTCATGTATTTGATGAATTCGGTGTTTATGCCCGAGTTGGACAAATTTGTGGTGGTATTTATAGATGATATCCTGGTTTATTCTAAGAATGAAGAAGATCATGTTGAACATTTGCGAGTGGTTCTCACTAGATTGCAGGAACACCAGCTTTATGCAAAGTTCAGCAAGTGTGAATTCTGGCTTCGTGAGGTACCTTTTCTTGGACACGTGTTGTCCGATGGTGGAATTATGGTGGATCCCACCAAAGTGCAAGAAGTGTTGGACTGGAAGGCTCCCATCTCGGTGCACGAGGTTCGGAGTTTTCTAGGGTTGGCTGGCTATTATTGTCGCTTCATCCCAGATTTCTCTAAAATAGCCAAACTTATGACTCAGTTGCTGCAAAAAGACATGAAGTTTGTTTGGACTTCCGAGTGTGATGTGGCTTTCCACACCCTGTGAACTCTTCTAACTTCGGCTCCGGTTTTGGCGCAACCGGATATTGAGAAACCTTTCGATGTGTTCTGCGATGCATCAGGTATAGGTTTAGGAGGTGTTCTTATGCAAGAGGGTAGAGTCATTGCTTATACCTCTCGCCAACTTCAGAAGCATGAGGTGAACTATCCAACGCATGACTTGGAACTCGCTGCAATTGTTCATGCTTTGAAGGCCTAGAGACATTATTTACTCGACAATGTGTGCAACATCTATACTGATCATAAAAGCCTTAAGTACATCTTCACTCAACCTGAGTTGAATATGCATTAGAGAAGATGGCTCAAGTTGATCAAGGATTATAACCTCCAAGTGCACTATCACCCTGGCAAGGCAAACGTCGTCGCGGATGCCTTAAGCAGGAAATCTCATTGCCACTCTTTGATTGAAAGTGACTTCCATTTGGCAAAACTCCTACATCCTATAGTCCTTTACAACATCACTGTCAGTTGTACTCTACAGAGTCAAATTATTGAGCTGCAGAAGACAGATTCAGGTGTGTTCCACATCAAGCGCAAGATGAAAGAGCAAGAAACCAAACATTTTCGGGTACATGAGAATGACGTGTTATGGTTCAAGGATAGGTTGGTGGTTCCGAAGGATAGAGAGCTTAGAAATCAAATCATATCCGAAGCCCATTCCTCTAAATTATCTATTCATCCTAGTAGTAGCAAAATGTATCATGATTTGAAGCCTCGCTTTTGCTGGACCAAAATGAAGAAAGAGATAGCCACTTATGTGGCTAGGTGTGACACTTGTTGTCGAGTCAAAGCTGTGCACATGAAAGCTGGATTACTTCAACCACTCTCTATTCCAGGTTGGAAATGGGAGGAGATAAGTATGGATTTTATTGTTGGACTCCCTACTACGTAGAGGAATTTTTAACTCCATTTGGGTGATTGTAGACCGTCTGACCAAGTCTGCACACTTCATTCCTGTCCGCATAGATTTCCATCTAACTGACTATGCAGAGTTGTATTTTAATCAGATAGTCCGACTTCATGGGATACCTCATACTATTGTCTCTGATAGAGGACCACAGTTTACTGCTTGCTTTTGGGAGCACTTACATGGATTATTAGGAACTAAGTTAGTAAGAAGTTCTGTCTATCATCCGTAAACCAATGGATAAACTAAACGAGCGAATCAAATCTTAGAAGATATGTTGAGAGCATGTGTCATCTCGGCTAAGGGTTCATGGGAAAAGTGGTTGCCCCTAGCTGAATTCTCTTACAATAATAGTTATCAAGAGAGCATCAAGATGGCACCGTTTGAAGCTTTGTATGGCTGAAAGTGTAGAACCCCGTTGAATTGGGTAGAAGCTGGTGAAAGGAGATATTATGGAATTAACTTTGTTTAAGAAGCCGAAGAACAAGTTTGTACTATCCAAACCCATATGGCCACAGCTCAAGCTAGGCATAAAAGTTATGCTGATCGTCGTAGGAAACCTATTGAGTTTGAAGTTGGAGACTTTGTTTATCTGAAAGTCTCACCCATGAAGAGTGTCCAACGCTTTGGTGTGAAGCAAAAGCTTGTGCCAAGATATGTTTGTCCATTTGAAATCATTGGACAAAGTGGTAAGGTAGCATACAAGATCCAATTACCTCCTAAGATGAGTGCTATCTTCAATGTCTTTCATGTATCCCAATTGAAGAAATGTCTTCGCATCCCGGAAGAGAGAGTTCCATTGGGGGATATCGAGTTAAAATCTGATTTGACTTTTGAAGAAAAGCCGGTCCGAGTAATTGACACTCGTGAGCGAGTGACTCAGGAGTCGGGTGGTCAAGTTTTACAAAGTCATGTGGAGTAATCAGGGGAGTGAACATGATGCAATGTGGGAAAGAGAAGATTATTTGAGGGACGGTTATAAGGAATTCTATCAACAATGGTATGCTTGTCAAATCTCAGGACGAGATTTTTATAAGGGGGGAGGGTTGTAATACCCCAGGTGTTTGGCTTTCACATTTGCACTTGCATTTCATGAACATGAGCATCATGCATCCATTCATGAGCTTATATTGCATGAAACATGTTTTAGAAACATTGCAACATATTGTTATATTTCATGTGTGTTTGTTTTATGAAATGAATAGTGTGCAACACTCAAGTGCAACATGTGCAATTCACTTTAGTGAAACATGGTTAGTTAGTACTATGCAACAAAATCATGAAACATGTGAAACATGACTTTGAAACAAAGGTAATATTTTATTTGGTTTTTCCTTGTTTCAGTACATGTAATGCTTGAATTTGGTGTGACCAATGTGTGGTGTGGCTAATTATTCTCTTAAGCAACTTAGTTATACTTATAAAGTCATTAGAAACAATGTTCATGTTGATCATTTTGCCTAATTAGGTTTCCAAGTCATGGTTTGACCATTATGGACCCTAGAGCTTCTGAGTTTGACTATTTAAAAAGTGTAGCTTAGAGTGTTTGCATGTCTGAGCAACCTAAAGCAAAGTTGTAGAAAATTTTATAAGGAACAAACTTTGTTTAGAAGCCAAGTCATGAAAATGTGCACAACATGCTCAAAAAGGTCCCACAAGTCAGTTTTGAGGTCTATTTAGAAACTCAAAAAATTTCTAAGTCTTGACTGCATTTACAGTTTGTTTGAGCTGACTTTGGCTAGATTTTTCTCATCATTCTTTGAGAATTAGACTATGATCCTTTAATAGAAGTTGAAGATGAAAGGTAGGACTACAACTTTCATCTTGACTATTTTCACTGACGACCAATGAATTAGGAGAGGGAAGGCCACCAAGTCACGCTGTCAGGCTTGGGATGTAACTCTGAATCGATGCTACAGTGTTTTGACCGGTTTAGAACTTGATGGCCGCGTGTACGCCGTGCGTCGTCGGTGCCCTGACTGCATAGGCCACGTCTGGCTAGAGCATGACAATTGAAGCCCCAGCACATGACTGAGAGACTCCTAGCATCACATTTCCATTTCTTGCTCTTCCTTCATTTCCCACCGTAGCCGAAGCGGAGCCACCCCCCTGCCATTGCTGCCGAGCAAGCCGTCGTCGCCTAGCTCACTCGCCACCACAAAATCACCACCTCTAGCTAACCCACAGCTCCACCGTGTCCTCCTCTACCTCATCGACCTTCTAGCTGAGCTAGACGAGCCGTAGGTGAGGGCCTTTGGCCATTTTTCCAACGCCGTCACCATGGCCGTACCTCGCCGAAGTTGGCGCTCGTAGTGGCCGACCACCACCGGAGCCCTCTCACTCCCCGTTCTACCCTTAGATAGTTTCCCCACGTGCACTAGAAGCTCGTACCAAGCTTAGCCACGCCCTACATGGCCGGACCTTGCCGGAGCATCACCGGACTTCCTCCACCGTCCTCCATGCATGCCGCCATCATGCTTAGCGCTGGCAATAGGCCGAGCTACGTAGCTCTTTTGGTGCAGCTCGTCGTGAGGAGCACGCTGGTGCCCTCGGTGTCGCCGAAGAAGCCGCCGTCGGCGAGCTTCATCATTGCCGCATCGTCGCAAGCCACCTCCCCTGTTTCCTTCCGCTGACCGGTGGGGTCATCTGAACCGCGGGTCCCACGCGTCAGTGACCGTTGACCAATAGGATAGTTCAAATATTCCAGTTTTGATGCTGTTTTGTAAAATGTATATCTCCAAATTGGTAGATCCAAATGGGATGATTCCAATTTTGTTAGGATCATAGTGAAGTCTAGTATTTAGGAAAAATATGACATGAACACTTGTAGTGGAAATTTTGGATGAATTAAATAGGAACTTGAAATGTGTTTTTAAATGCATGCAAACTTGTTTAAATTATACCTTGAGTTTCTGTGCTCCAAAAATTATGAAATTTTGTTGGTAAGCTATTCTTGCTTAGTAGAAGCTTTGGTAAAAGTTTGAGAGTCATTGCATGTATGGCTTTTGAGTTATAGATTTTCCTTTTATCATTGAATGATCCTTGTGTGAATTTTTGTAAATTATCTAGGAATCCAATGACCATGAAATTTGGTGGGGAGTATCCTAGTACCTTAAGGATGCTAGGAAAAATATAAAATCTATTGCTTGACACTTTTCACTAAGGTTTCCTAATTATGTCATTTTAAGCCATTATGTCTTATCATTTTTGTGTAGGCTATTATACTTGCTCAAATGGTGTGAAATTTTTATAGTAGCCTACTTAGATCATGTAGTACCTGCTGTAATTTTTGTAGATTAAATGGTGTAGTTGGCATAAATATTTATTATTCCTCTTAAATAATTAGATAAATTAAGAAAGGTATTAAAAGAAATGATTTGGTGATGAACACCTTACTTTCTGGTGTTCTTGTGATATGTGTGATGAGTGAGTGAAGTTGGTTTCATCCATTTATGTGTTTGCAACATAAGTTAATAATTATTTTGCTTGCATCATGTCCTTCTGAATAGTTCTGGGGACTTTGCAAAGTTCCCCATGATAATTTGGTTTTCTAGGAAATTGGTGAATACAAAAGTTGTAGAGAACTGATGTATCTAGCTCATGTTAAAATTTGGTGGCTTTTGGCCTAGTAGTTTAGGAGTTACAGTCGTTTAAAGTTGGATCACAGTTTTGCCTACTCTCTGTCTTGTGAAGATAGATTTCTGTTGATTAAAGAATTTGACCTGATAAAGTTTAGAATCATGCCTTGAGGTCTGAAAATCAATTGTAGACAATTTCATAAGCTTTCTAAATTGTCTTGTTGCATGTCATTTGGATTTCTAAATCTCCAGTTATGGCCAGTTTACTGTACCGCTATATAGTTCCTATTTTGCTGAAATACAAATGCTTGTGTGTATGCTTTGTTGCAATGTTCTTGTTGATTGTTTAGGTGCTAGCCTAACTTGAGAACATTCTTAGGTGCAGGTGCTAGGTCCTTAACTGAAGATGAGCAATTGTACATTAGATTGTATAAACTTGGAAAGTAAAGTGATTTGAATAGAGTCTAAGTCGGAAAATGCGGACTGCAGTACGCTTGTGCATTACCCGAGCATTCCTAACTTCGTTCGTGTGCATCCATGATATTTATCTTGTGCATTCATGCAATAGGTGTGCCGGAGGGAGTGACGCTGCTGGAGTTCAAGGGAGCCAACCAGGAGGAGGAGCCCGAGGTGTAGGAAATCAATGAAGCAGCCGCTGAGGAGGAGTTGCCCGAGTGCCCTGACCACCGTCCTTCCTCTTTCTTGAAAGGCAAGCCTCGGAGCATACTAAGCCTCCCATGTTTTTACAAATACCTTGAGTATCTTTTATTCGTTGATGATGCATTAAGTATAGGAATTGGTTGGAACCAATTGTTGCATTATATATCCATCCTTGTCCAGATATCGCACTGGAATCCTATTTAAGTTCAGGAATGGGTTAAATGCTTAGCCATGCTTAGTGCGGTAGAAGTCAGGTGATTTCCTATCACCTACGAGCTTTAGGATGAGGTGGATCGCGGTTGGCTATATTTGCTATCGTGGAAAAGAACCATGTTAATAATGAATTAAGACCGGGTGGAGTCTTGTGTTGGTTTGGACATAGTGACTCCATCTGTGTCGTTTAAGGACCGATACGCTGTACGTCCTTATGTCATGTTGAACGTAGCCTAACACTTAGCTGGCCGGATAAGTCGTTCTGACCACGAAGCCTAGTAGCTCGATTCAGGCCGAGGACGCTGAAAGGTCCTTGTTTGGTTTTGGTAATTGAGTGACAACCTAGGTGGACTAATTGTGTTTATGTGAGATACATAGGTGATTAGTCCACAGGTACATGTGTGTGAGCAACATATGCCATGAAGGTGAAAATGGCTTGGAGATGTTGCAAAGCTCACACATGTGATGATGAAGGAGCTTAAATGCACATGAGACATGACATTGAGTCATGTGATCAAGGTGGAGAAGATCAAGACAAGACTTGGCTTGATGGACCGGTTGCAAGCGTGAAGGGCAAGTCAAAGGCTTTGGAGTGATGGACCGCGTGGCGGTGAAGCTTGAGCAAGACTTGGTGCCGATGGACGATGGCAACGGTGAAGAGCAAGTAAAGTCAAGATCGATGAACCAATATGATCATGTGATGATATGAAGTGGATCATATCATTGTTGATCGTGTTGGTGCATGTGTTGCATTGACATTGAAGGAGATGGAATGGAATGCGCAAGGCAAAGGTATAACCTAGGGCATTTCATTTCACCGGTCATAGGTGTGTAGAGAAGTTTATGACCAAGTTTAGGATAGATGGCTGTACTATCAAGAGGGGCAAACTTGTTTGCATATCAGTCATCTAGTGCCACTCGAGTGATCTAACTTTGCATTGTCGCTAGGATCGAGTGGCGTGGCAAGTTGAGTGGCTAACATCCTTTGGGAAATGATTGTGAAAATGCTAACACACATACACATGGTGGTGTACACTTGGTGGTGTTGGCACATTTACAAAGGAGGTGGTGTTTGTAGGGGTGAGATGGGTTTTAGGTGGCGCTTTTGGGAAAATGGAATGCCTATTTTCTATTGTGCTGGATGCAAATTCTTGGTGGTTAGCTCATTGGAGCAAGGGTGAAGATGTTAGAAGTGAAAACGCGTTGATCGCAAAGATGCTGGCGTCGGTCAACTGACCGGACGCTGGATCTGAATGCACCAGACGCTGGCTGGCTGCGTCCGGTTAGGCTGACGTACGATGACGTAGAAGCTAGAGTGTGACCGGACGCTGGCTGCGTCCGATCAAGTGTGACCGGACGCGTCCGGTCAAGGTCGGTACCTTATTGGAAACGACCGGACGCTGGGGGTTCAGCGTCCGGTCAGTTGAGTGCTGCTGCGTCTGATCAAGTCAAGTGACCATTGGAACCGGGACACGTGGCCGTCTGTAGGCGATCGGACGCTGAGGTCCAGCGTCCGGTCAACACGACCGGAGCGTCCAGTCGGCCCGACCATTGCCCAGTGAAGGGGTAATGGCTAGTTTAGCCCTTGGGGCTATAAATAGAAGTGGCCTTCGGCCATGGCTAGTGTGGAGCACCTTGGGGGACTTTGTGTCCATGCTTGAGAGTGCTTAGGAGCCCTCCATCTCACATATACTTGATAGTGATCATTCGATTGTGTGAGTGAGCGATTCTAGTGCGATTGCATCATGAGGTTGCATCAAGTGGCACTAGGTGATCAAGTTGCAAGCCGGTGGTGCTTGTTACTCTTGGAGGTTGCCACCTCCTAGACGGCTTGGTGGTGGTCTCCGTCGAAGCGCGCAAGAAGCTTGTGCAGCGCTCCAGAGAAGTGCTTGTGAGGGGCATTGTGCTCGCCCCGCGGGAGCCGCGAAGAGCAACTCTAGTAAAGCGTGTCATTGAGCTACCCTCACTCAAGGGGTAGGTTCTTGCGGCACCCAACGTGTGGGCTTAGCGGGTGATGCTAATTAGCCGCCGAACCACCAAGTGAGCGGTCGACACAACGGGGACTAGCGTGTTGGCAAACACGTGAACCTCGGGAGAAAAATCATCGTGTCAACCTTTGTTCTTCCCGTTGGTTTGCATCCCCGTTACACAAGCTTGCAATTACTTTCATATACATTGAGCTTGTGTTGTTACTTTAGTAATTAGTTAGTTTGTGTAGCTTGCTAATTATCTTCTTGCTTGTGTAGCATAGAAGTGGCTCCCTTGCGTGGCTAATTTGGTTTTAGTAACCTTGTTAGTCACATTGCTTAGTTTGTGTAGCTAAGTATTTGCGCTCTCTAATTAGGCATTGGTTGCCTTGTTATTGAGCATTGCTAGTGAGCTTTGTTAGCTTTGTGCTTTTGCTTACTAGCATGTGTAGGAGCTCCCTTGTTGCTTAAAATACTAGTGGCATAGGTTTGTGTAACCTTGCTCCTAGAATTGTTTAGGAGAGCTCTAACTAGCTCAGCACCTCTGTTGCATAATTGTTATCTTTGCAAGGTGCTAGTGAACATATATAGTGGGGTATAGTCTTGACTAGACCGATAGTTTTAATTCTGCATTTGTATCAGTTAGCCGACGTGATTAATTTTAGAAAAGACTATTCACCCCCCCCTCTAGTCCGCCATCTCGACCCTTCAGACATGAGCAGGGGTCCACAATCTAGATGGAAGTAAGGATGTGCAGGGAGCCATTGGCGTAAGCCCAAGGGCAGGGTTAAGTCACCGAGCACTCATGGCAGAGTGGTTCTTTGATTTTGCGGCACTGTTTGGACTCGTGACTTCTGAATTGTACCAATGGTGACTTGTTTGCGACCCTGACAGGGGAAGCAAGGTTTGTGTTAGGAATACCCCTCTAGCTGGATAGGAATCGATTCGAATCGCCGTCTCTCCCAGATAGTGAGAACTTGACTGAGCAGCGGCAACATAGATTCAATTAATTTAACGATATGGTTAAATGGATGATGATGATAATGTTGCCACAATTTTTACCTGATATGGTTATTAATGTTTGCATCTTAATCAAATGATTGCTTAGTACAGGTGCTAATATAGATGACAGGTTAATGGCTAAAAGTCACTGCTAGTTCAGGTTAAGAGTTGATCATGATTACTTATGCTTTTTCCGCAAAAAGAAAGTGTCAGCCAGATCCACTAAATTAAGCTATGCATGATCCTTGGTGTCATTTGTTTTGGTTTCCGACGGGTAAGTCTAGCTGAGTACATTCTCGTACTTAGGGTTTATTCCCTCTTGTTGTAGATGACCTTCTATATCAAGGATTCTATAAGTATTGTCTCCACCCGGCGGGTGATGAAGACTAGATCATAGGCATGATCTCTGTTTCTCTTATTTGAATACTTTTGCGGGTTGTGATCAGCAAACTAGTATTTGTATTTGAACTCGGGGGTGTAAGTCAAACTATTTGCTTCCGCGTACTTTACAACACTTATTTTGTAATAACGATGACTCTGAGGTGATGTAATCCATTTGCAAACCGTCTGTGAAATGTTGTAATGTATGATAAGTTATGTTGAATTACTGTGATCTTGGTTGTATGCAAGTTGGTTTGAAATCCTTCGAGATTTCAGTTGACTACCAGGTTTATATGGGCTCAAGTGCGAGAATTTGATCGTTTTGGCGATTGTTTTTGTACTTGTGCTCTTATAAATTAGTCGGTTCTATGACAGCTGGTATCAGAGCTAGATTCAACACTAAACATGTCATACGGCTATTTAAAACAAAGGCTTTTGTTGTGAAAACATTTTTCCAACTTATAGTTATATATAAGTGTTCAAAAATCGAAAATTTTATGGTGTACTAGTGATCACATCCCTTGTAGCCCACTTAAGGACTTCTAGGTGGCTTATATATAATTACTAACTTGGGGGAAATTGATTGTTTCTATTTCATCATCCATGCAACATGATATTGCATGGGTGCCATTTGCTTGAATGGTAATGTATGGATCAATTGCCTCTATGCTAAGGTAAGTGTGAGTTGTGAGAGCATGACCGTCCAACCATCGGTCTAGGGAAGAGTTAGTTGTGGTTACTGGAGTATTTACATGTTGCATACATGTATATATGAAGGTACTTAATTGTGGGTACATCTATCGGGTAGTTTGGATACCTAAGTATATATATCTAGGGATGTATATATGGAGAGTATCTTAGTTACTACTTTTGTTATTAGCATTATATCTTGTTGGGTTGGGCTGCAATGAAGTTTTCTGTAGGCACGCTAACAACACACCGTGTAGATCGACTAGTTACCGCTAATTGAGAGAACGTATGTATGCCACCGTATATTCCGCTAAAACTTAAATTTTCTTAGGTTTGTGAGGATGTACAGAATGAGCATGCATCATATTCAGTCATGTCATTCATATTGCATTACTCCCTTCCTTATAATTGCTTATCCCAAGTATTAAGTTCAATGTCTTAACAAAATAATCCTCTCACGTGAGTTGCATCCCTTTTGATACAGATGGCCGCGCCCGTGTTTCCTACTGGTAGCAACACCTTTTTGGACCAGTTTGGTACTCCCACCTTGCTCTGGAGGGTGCTTAGTTTAGTTGGGTACCTAGAGGCACCCCACTACACGTGGAGGCAGGCGGTGCCATTGGGAGATGTACCATGGTACATCGTGACCTTTATAGTGCCGCAAAACCCCATGAGACCATTGTGGCATGGGTGGAGCATTGTGACTGATGGGCAAAGCCCATGGGAAGCCGCTCAAGTTGCTGCCCTTGATGTGCTTATGGATATCGCATAGAGCTTTGGGGATGAGTTAGTGGGTGGACCAGCTTCATCCATTCCCCGAGTGGCTCCTACTAAGGCTGAGTGGACTCAAGAAGTTGGCCAGGCCTTGGTTCGAGGCCATGGTGAATGTGTTTAGAGTGACAATGCTGGAATGAGTGCTATGATGGCTGTCTTGAAGCTTTGTCGAGTCAGGCAAGACACCCTTTCTAGTGAGCTAGAAGAAGCTAGCAAGGCAATGGCAGCCCAGCACAAGTTCCGATTGCATGCCCGCAAATATCACCATAGGGCGGATGCATGTGGGCGAGCTCAGCAAGAAGTAGATGAGATTCGAGGTATTGCAAATTATCGCCTACAGCAGTGGGGTCAAATAGCGTGTGAGAGAGATGAGCTTCATAACTAGCTGATGAACCTCACTATAGAGAGAGATGAGGCAGCATAAGAGTTGGATCGTGTGACCCATCATAGAGATGTAGCTTTTGAGTTAGCAAAAGAAAGACGTCAGGGCTGGATCATGGCTAACTATAATGCTTTCCAAAGGGAGCAAGAACTCCAAGAACAGCTTGAAGAGCTTCAGGTTGAGCACCATCAACTGAACAATCGTCTGTTTCCTATTCCTCACCCCATACCAAGGTACCCTAATGTGGGTGGACCTCAAGTGATTGAGGCCAATGAAGAAGAAGAGGATGTGTAGATGGATGACAATGCAGCTGAACCTGCAAATGAAGAAGAAGAGGAAGATCCAGAAGAAGTCCAAGGTGTCTCTGATGTGGACAGCGATCACTTCGATGAGTAGTTAGTTAGCAAGTCTCACTAGTTAAGCTTTTGCAGTCATTGATGTAATGGACTTAAGTACGATGACTGATGTTGGATGTACCTTTTTAATTCAAACTTGGCATGTAATGTACATTAATCTGCTCCCTTTGGGATGCGTATCTTGATGGTTAAGTTTAAAACTTGTCTTATTGGAATGCACTACGTATGGCGCTAGTAATCTGATTGATGATGTGGTGATTGGAGAATGAATTTGATCATTTCGGCGATTGTTTTTGTACTTGTGCTCTTATAAATTGGTCGGTTCTATGACATTAGCACTGTCCCGAAATGGGCCAAAACGAACTTCTAGCTAAGCCTCGTCACCTAGTGGTACCATCGGGTGCGTCCAAAATGATTTGTAAGCCTATGGTACATCTAGTGCAAACCATGCACCTATCTTACACTGACACTAACACTGCCTCCAAACAGAAAGAAATGAGATTCCACATGACCCCCACCACCTAGGAGTTCTATTAGGTGCATCCAAAACGATTTCTGAGCCTATGGTACGTTCGACACAAAACATGTACCTATCTTGCATCAAAATTAGGACTGTCTCCAAACGGGCCGAAATGAGCTTCCACCTGAGTCTCATCACGTAGTGGTAACATCGAAATGCGTCCAAAACAATTTTCTGAGCCTATGGTATGTCTAGCGCAAACTACACACCTATCTTGCACCAACACTAACACTGTCTCCAAATAGAAAGAAGCAAGATTCCACATGACCAATGCCACCTAGGAGTTCCATCGGGAGCATCCAAAATGATTTTTGAGCCTATGATACGTTCGATGCAAACCGTGCACCAATCTGGCATCAACATTAGCACTATCTCCAAACAGAGTGAGCTTTCACTTGAGCCTCGTCACCTAGGGTACCATTGGGTGCATCCAAAATGGTTTCTAAGCCTATGGTATGTCTAGCGCAAACCATGCACCTATCTTGCACCGACACTAACCCTGTCTCCAAATGGAAAGAGGTGAGATTCCACATGACCCACGTCACCTAGGAGTTCCATCGGGTGCATACAAAACAATTGCCAAGCCTATGGTACGTTCAATGCAAACCATGCACCTATCTTGCGTTAAGATTAGCACTGTCTCCATACAGGCCAAACCATGCAACTATCTTGCGTCAAGATTAACACTATATCCAAAAGGCCAAAATGAGCTTCCACTTGAGCCCCGTCACCTAGTGGTACCATCGAGTGCGTCCAAAACGATTTATGAGCCTATGGTACGTCTATCGCAAACCACACACCTATTTTGCATCGACACTAACACTATCTCCAATAGAAAGAAGTGAGATTCCGCATGACCCACGTCACCTAGGTGTTCCATCGGGTGCATCCAAAATGATTTCCGATCCTATGGTACGTTCGACACAAACCATGCACCTATCTTGCGTCAAGATTACCAATATGTCCGAAAGGCCAAAACAAGCTTCCACTTGAGCATTGTCACCTAGAGGTACCATCGAGTGCGTCCAAAACGATTTTCTGAGCCTACGGCATGTCTAGTGCAAACCATGCACCTATCTTGCACCAACATTAACATTGTCTCCAAACAAAAAAGAAGTGAGATTCCAGATGACCCATGTCAATTGGGAGTTCCATCGGGTACGTCCAAAATGATTTCCAAGCCTATGGTACGTTCGACACAAACCGTGCACCTATCTTGCGTCAAGATTAGCACTATCTCCAAACAGGCCAAACGAGCTTCCACCTGAGCCTTGTCACCTAGTGGTACCCTCGGGTGCATCCAAAACAAATTGTAAGCCTATGGTACATCTAGCACAAACCATGCACCTATCTTGCACCGACACTAACACTGTCTCCAAACAGAATGAAGTGAGATATCACAAGACCCATGTCACCTAGGAGTTCCATCAGGTGCGTTCGAAAACAATTTCCTATCATATGGTACGTTTGACGTAAACCGTGCACCTGTCTTGTGTCAAGATTAGCACTATGTTCGAAAGACCAAAACGAGCTTCCACTTGAGCCTCGTCACCTAGTGGTACATCGAGTGCGTCCAAAACGATTTATGAGCCTATGTTACGTCTAGCGCAAACCATGCACCTATCTTGCACCGACACTAAAATACTGTATCCAAATGGAAAAAGTGAGATTTCACATGACCCACGTCACCTAGTAGTTCCATAAGGTGTGTCCAAAATGATTTCTGAGCCTATGGTTCGTTCGACGTGAACCGTGCACCTATCTTGTGTCAAGATTAGCTCTGTGTCCGAAAGGCCGAAATGAGCTTCCACTTAAGCTTCATCACCTAGTGGTACCATCGAGCGTGTCCAAAATAATTTCTGAGCCTATGGTATGTCTAGTGCAAACCATGCACCTATCTTGCACCGACACTAACACTATCTCCAAATAGAAAGAAGCGAGATTCCACATGATCCACGTCACCTAGGAGTTCCATCGAGAGCGTCCAAAATGATTTTTGAGCCTATGATACGTTCAATGCAAACCGTGCACCTATCTTGTGTCAACATTAGCACTATCTCCAAACGAAGCGAGCTTTCACTTGAGCCTCATCACCTAGGCTACCATTGGGTTTGTCCAAAATGATTTCTGAGCCTATGGTATGTCTAGCGCAAACCATGCACCTATCTTGCATCGACACTAACCCTATCACCAAACTGGAAAGAGGTGAGATTCAACATGAACCACATCACCTAAGAGTTCCATCGGGTGCGTCCAAAATGATTGCCGAGCCTATAGTACGTTTGATGCAAACCGTGCACCTATCTTGCGTCAAGATTAGCACTATCTCCAAATGGGCCAAAACGAACTTCCACCTAAGCCTCGTCACCTAGTGGTACCATCGGGTGCGTCCAAAATGATTTGTAAGCCTATGGTACATCTAGCGCAAACCATGCACCTATCTTACATCGACACTAACACTATCTCCAAATGGAAAGAAGTGAGATTCCACATGACCCACGTCACCTAGTAGTTCCATCAGGGTGCGTCCAAAATGATTTCAGATCATAAGGAATGTTCGACGCAAACCATGCACCTATCTAGCATCAAGATTAGCACTATATCCAAAAGGCCGAAACTGAGCTTCCACTTTAGCCCCATCACCTAGTGGTACCATCGAGTGCGTCCAAAACGATTTCTAAGCCTATGGTACGTCTAGCGCAAACCACACACCTATCTTGCACCGACTCTAACACTGTCTCCAAACACAAAGAAGTTAGATTCCACATGACCCATGTCACCTAGGAGTTCTATTGGGTGCGTCCAAAATGATTTCCAATCCTATGGTACGTTCGACGCAAACCGTGCACCTATCTTGCTGTCAAGATTAGCACAATGTCTGAAAGGCCAAAATGAGCTTCCACTTGAGCGTTGTCACCTAGTGGTACCATCGGGTGCGTCCAAAATGATTTCTAAGCCTATGGTACATCTAGCGCAAACCATGCATCTATATTGCACTGACACTAACCCTGATCTGCAAACAGAAAGAGGTGAGATTCCATATGACCCACATCACCTAGGAGTTCCATCGGGTGCGTTGAAAATGATTTCTGATCCTATGGTACGTTCGACTGTAAACCATGCACCTATCTTGCATCAAGATTAGCACTATGTCTGAAAGGCCTGAAACGAGCTTCCACTTCAGCCTTGTCACATAGTGGTACATCGAGTGCGTCCAAAACTGATTTATGAGCCCATGTTACGTCTAGTGCAAACCATGCACCTATCTTGCACCGACACTAACAATGACTCCAAACAGAAAGAAGCGAGATTCCACATGACCCACGTCACCTAGGAGTTCCATCGGGAGCGTCCAAAACTGATTTTCGAGCCTATGATACATTCGATGCAAACCAGTGCACCTATCTTACGTCAACATTAGCACTATCTCCAAATGGAGCGAGCTTTCGCTTGAGCCTCATCACCTAGGGTACCATCGAGTGCGTCCAAAATGATTTCTAAGCCTATGGTATGTCTAGCGCAAACCATGCACCTATCTTGCACCGACACTAACCCTGTCTCCAAACAGAAAGAGGTGAGATTCCACATGACCCACATCACCTAGGAGTTCCATCGGGTGCGTCCAAAATGATTGCCAACCTATGGTATGTTTGATGCAAACCGTACACCTATCTTACGTCAATATTAGCACTGTCTCCAAATGGGCCAAAACGAACTTCCACCTGAGCCTCATCACCTTGTGGTACCATCGGGTGCGTCCAAAATGATTTGTAAGCCTATGGTACATCTAGTGCAAACCATGCACCTATCTTACACCGACACTAACACTATCTCCAATGGTACGTCTATCGCAAACCATGCACCTATCTTTCACCAACACTAACACTATCTCCAAACGGAAAGAAGCGAGATTCCATATGACCAACGTCATCTAGGAGTTCCATCAGGTGCATCCAAAATGATTGATGAGCCTATGGTACGTTCAACACAAAACTGTGCACCTATCTTGCATCAAGATTAGCACTGTCTCCAAACGGGCCAAAATGAGCTTCCACCTGAACCTCATCTCCTAGTGGTACCATCGGGTGCGTCCAAAATGATTTATGAGCCTATGGTACATCTAGCGTAAACCATGCACCTATCTTGCACCGACACTAACACTGTCTCCAAATCCATGCACCTATCTTGCATCAAGATTAGCTCTATGTCTGAAAGGCCAAAATGAGCTTCCACTTGAGCTTCATCACATAGTGGTACCATCGAGTGCGTCCAAAATGATTTATAAGCCTATGGTACAGTCTAGTGCAAACTATGCACCTATTTTGCATCGACACTAACACTGTCTCCAAATAGAAAGAATTGAGATTCCACATGACCCACATCACCTAGGAGTTCCATTGGGAGTGTCCAAAATGATTTTTGAGCCTATGATACATTCGATGCAAACCAGTGCACCTATCTTGCATCAATATTAGCACTGTCTCGAAATGGGCCAAAACGAAACTTCCACCTAAGCCTCGTCACCTAGTGGTACCATCAGGTGTGTCCAAAATGATTTGTAAGCCTATGGTACATCTAGCGCAAACCATGCACCTATCTTACATCGACACTAACACTGTCTCCAAACAGAAAGAAGTGAGATTCCACATGACCCACACCACCTAGGAGTTCCATCAGGTGCGTCCAAAATGATTTCTGAGCCTATGGTACGTTCGACGCAAAACGTGTACCTATCTTGCATCAAGATTAGGACTATCTCCAAATAGGCCAAAATGAGCTTCCACCTGAGCCTCATCACGTAGTGGTACCATCGAGTGCGTCCAAAACAATTTTCTGAGCCTATGGTATGTCTAGCGCAAACCACACACCTATCTTGCACCAACACTAACACTGGCTCCAAATAGAAAGAAGCGAGATTTCACATGACCCACGCCACCTAGGAGTTCCATCGGGAGCAGTCCAAAATGATTTTTGAGCCTATGATACGTTCGATGCAAATCATGCACCAATCTAGCGTCAACATTAGCACTATCTCCAAATGGAGCAAGCTTTCACTTGAGCCTCGTCACCTAGGGTACCATCGGGTGCGTCCAAAATGATTTCTGAGCATATGGTATGTCTAGCACAAACCATGCACCTATCTTGCATCGACACTAACCCTATCACCAAATGGAAAGAGGTGAGATTCCACATGACCCACGTCACCTAGGAGTTCCATCGGGTGCGTCCAAAATGATTACCGAGCCTATGGTACGTTCGTTGCAAACCGTGCACCTACCTTGCATCAAGATTATCACTGTCTCCAAATGTGTAACACCCTAGGTGTTGGCTCCCACAAAATTGCATTTCATTTCATAAACATGTGCATCATCTACCTCATCATGTCATTGTTACTGAAACATGTATATGCAACATTCTCAATTATGTTTGTTTCATACTTGATTGCTTGTGAATGGTAGTTAGTGCAACATGTGAATGCAACATGAGTTTCTCATACCTTGAAACATGGCAACATGGTAGTAATATGACAAGTTTAAAATTGCAACAAGGTCATGAAACATGTGAAACATGGAATTGCAACATTAGGGTAAATTGAGTGTTTTGTTGTTTCATCACATGTGATACTTAGAAGTTGGTGTAGCACTTGTGTAGAGTGGTTAATTATGGACTAATACACATTAACTACACTTAGGGTAATTGATGGGACATTGTACATGTGGACCAAAATGACTAAATTGCCCTCTTGGTGGAGGTTTGACTTTAGGATGACCTCTAGAGTGACTCTATTTGACTGATTAAAAAGTCCAACCTAAAGACCTTGCATGGATGTGCACCCTTTACCAAAGTTGTAGCCAATTTATCAATGAAGAAAAGTCTCAATATGACCATCTCATGAAAATGGCTAGAACAATGTTCAAAAAGGGCCCACAAGTCATTATTGAAGGTTGATTCAACACTAAATTTTTTTTCTAAGTCCTAAATGCAGTTTTAGTTTGAATTGAGCCAACTTTGGCTTGATACAACTCATGATCCAGGGAGAATTAGCTGTTGATTTCTAAATCAAAGTGGTAGCCCTACCATAGCTCTACAACTTTCATATACATTACTTCCACTAATTTGTCATGGTCTAAGAGATCAAACGCTGTCAACTTCGCCTGTCAGTCGGTTCATTTGAAAACTGAATCGAGTTTCAGACAAGCTATAGTGTTCGACAGGTTCAGAGTTCGACGGCCGCATGTACGCCGTGCATTGCACCGGTCGCCTGATCGCTGCTGCCACATGCCGCAGGACTGCCCTGGCACGGCCGGCCACGACATGAGCACCCCATGCGCCTGTCGACCGGTTCACAGTCCATTTTCTCCATTCCTTTGCCTCCACCATGCGCAGCAATAGAGCCGCAGTAGCTCCTGCCGTTACCGACCGAGCTTCGTCGTCACCTAGCTCGCTCGCCACCACAAAAGTGCATCAGCCAGCTCGTCAATAGCTCCACCATGTTCTCCTCTACCTCCTCCACCTCTCAGCCGTGCCGATTGGGTCTTGGTAAGGGCGCATTTGTCGTTTCCACCACCGCTACCATGACGGGACCTCTCCGGAGTTGGCGCTCCACACGGCCAACTACCACCGAGGCTTTCCCCTCCCCTTCTCTTTGCTTGGGTAGCATGGTAGTGACCTCCTGAAGCTCAGTACCGAGCCTTAGCTGCGCCCTACGGGACCTGGACCTCGTCGAAGCTGGCCAACCCGCGGCTGTGCGCCTGCCATGGCCATCGCCATTTCCCCTAGCCACCGTAATAGACGCAATTGATGGTATCCCTAGGTGCACATGTGTGAAGTGAACACGCTGGTACCGATGGCCTCGCCGGAGCTACCACCAGCGATGAGCTACTGCCGTCGTTCTTCTCCCCTGCCCTGTCTGTCTCTCTGACTAGCGGGGCCGCTTGTTAGTAGCCGCACGTAGGCAGGAGCTGGCCGTGGGCTGCACCTTGTTCCTAGGCCACGTTGAGTGCTGACGCACGTGCGTCGTGGGCCGCCTTGTTTTTCTGGGCCGGCCCAGTAGCTAGTTAGGGTTTCCATTTTATTTTGTTTTATTCTTTTTCACAGATTTGAGTACATATTCAAAAATGTATATCTCTTGGTTGGTAGGTCCAAATGATGTGGTTCCAATTTTGTTCAGTCCCTGGTAATGTCTAGTTTATATTAAAAATATAATTTATGCCATGTTTTGTTATGAAAAATGGAGTTGCTAATTATCTCTTTTAATCATGTGAGAAATAGGGGTAATTATATCTTTTTCTATGTAGCTCCAAATGGCATGAAATTTTTATGGTGTACTTGTCATATCATGAATAGCTTGTAGTTAAATTTTCATACATTTTGGACACTGTATGTAGGAGTTAGCTAATTCTCTTGTTTGCATGGATGGATCTTGTGTGAATTTTCATAATTTTTCTATAGATCCAGTAAAGGTAAAAATTGGTGAATGCTATTCTTATGCTAGAATGATACTAGGAAAAATGTGAAATCTGTTGCTTAATAGTTTTCAATAGGGTTTCCTAATTATGCTAGAAATAGACCTGCCATCTGTTATTTTTGATATAGCAAGTTCTGCTTATCCAATTGCTTTGAAAATTTTATGGTAGTCTATGTGAAGCATGAGGTAGCTACTATAATTTTTGTAGATTTTTCTGTATAGTTTTACTATATGTTGCTTTAATCACCTAATTAACTAAATAAATTAGAAAAGGACATTAAATAATTTATTTAGAAGTTGGCACTATACTTTCTGAGGTTCCTCTGGTATGCAAGACAAGTTGGTAAACTTGGTTTGGTCCAATTATGCTTTTGCATCATCACTAAATATTTAATTTAGTAAACCTACCATTTCTGGACAGATTTTATGTTTACTTGAATTCGATTTGATTAACGTAAGAATCATGCTTTGATGCTTATAAATGATTGGTAGAGAATTTCATAAGCTTTCCAGAATGTCCTTTTGCACGTCAATTGAATTTGTAGAACTCTTGTTGTGATTGAATTAAGGAACTGCTCGTTTGCATATGAAACCTTAACGTTTGATTTAAGTATGCATTTACTATTCCTAAGCTTGTGGTAATGTTCCTAGGTGTTAGGCCTTTAACTGAAGATGAGCATCTTTATCTTAGGTTATGCAGGTTAGGTAAGTTGATCTTGTTCTTCAAGTTAAGTTAGATACATGTTTTAAAGTGATTTGAATAGAGCTATTCTTAATTGGTAAACGAGTGTCCAGTGATGCTTTCGTTAAACACTTACTGTGATCCATTCATCATGAGCATCATGTCATTCCTTATGCATCCATGATATTTTTCTTGTGCATCAGCATGCAATAGGTGTACCAGAAGGAGTGACACTGCTAGAATTCGAGGAACCAAGCGGGGAGCAGCAGCAGCCAACACCAGAGGTTCAGGAGGTGCATCCCTTAGGAGAAGTGCCAGACGAGGTCGCCGTTGAGTGCCCGGATCACCATCCATGCAACTTTGTGAAAGGCAAGCCCCAGAGCATATTAAGCCTCCTAATTTCTGAAATGCAATTAAAGTATTATTGTTACATATATATTGTTGCATTAAGTTAGGTGTTGGATGCAAACACTTGCTGCATTGGTTATCCAATCCTTGTCCAGATATTGATAACCTGAATCCTATGTAGCTCAAGCTCGTGTAGTGCTTAGCCCTGCTTAAACACGGTAGAAGTCAGGTGATTTCCTGTCACCTGCAAGCTATAGGGATATACATATGGCACGGTTGGCTATATTTGCTATCATGGAAAAGAACCTGTCTTAAATTGAATTGAAGACCAGGCGGAGGCTTGCCAGTTTGTAGTGACTCCGTCTGTGTCGCTTAAGGACTAAATCTTGGAGCCTTTCCGGTTCCTATTAAACGCATGCCTCTCTCATAGTTGGCCGGGTCTAGAGACCGACCACGAAGCCGAGTAGCTCACCTTAGGCCAGAAGTCGATAAGTATAAAGTACACCTTGGAAGGGAGCCGTAGGCGTGAGTCCAAGGGCAGGTGAGTTAAAAGTCCTGATCGTCCTGGCAGAAGGGTAATCCCTAAGAGCGTTGGCACTGATCGAACCCACGAATTTGGTTCCTGAGTTGTCCCAAAGGTGACCCACGGCTACCCTTGCAAAGTATGCCAGGGTGAGAGTTAGGAATACCCCCTCAGCTGAGTTGTAATTTGATTTGAGTCGCCGTCTCTCACCGGTTAGTGAGAACTTGACGGGCTTATCTCCAAAGTAGATACACTAAATAACATAATGGTTCAGGAATGATGATATGATGATGACAGCCTTATTATACCTGCTATGGTTAATATTGATTGCTCCTAATAAGTGAGTGCTCTAGTACTAGGTGCAAATCTAGTGGACAGGTAAATGATGATAAACTTGATGCAAAGTTTAAATTGGTCACTATATTCATAAGCTCTTTTATGCAACTGTGTCCAGCTAGCCCACCTCATAAGCCTTGCATGACCCTTGGTGTCCTTTATTTCTGGTTTTGACGGGTAAGTCTAGCTGAGTATCCTTATCTGTACTTAGGGTTTATCTCCCACCTATTGTAGATGACCAGTTCTACTTTGGTTGCTGCAAGTATTGCCTTCTCCCGGCTGGGGATGAAGACTAGACCATTGGGCGCGGTCTCTTCTAGTTCTCGTACCTAAAGATGCTTTTGTGGGACATGACCAAGATCTAGGCAATGTATTTGAAACTATGAAGTTATGTACTAAACTATGTTGCTTCCGCAAATTTGAACTTGGTTTGTAATATTTTATTTGCACTCTGATGGGTGTAATCCGAATGCCACTTGTGAAATGTTGTAACGAATGATGTGTTGTGTTGAATCACTACTGGTCTTGGTTTGTATGTCAGGAGTTGTTTGAAATCCTTCGTGATTTCCAGACTACCGGGATTATGGGAGCTTAACTACATGAATTTAATCACTTCAGTGATTGTTTTTGTACTTATGTTCTTATAATTTGGTCAGTTCTGTTATAGCTAGCATCAGAGCAAGATTCGACACTAAACATGTCACTTGTGTATTTAAAACAAAAGTATTTGTGAGAATTCTAAATTAAATACTAAGTGTTGCTAGTGGTCATATCCTTTATGCCGAAATAAGGACTCTTAGGTGGCTTATTAAAGTACTAACTTGGGGGTTTCCTATTTGTTTCTATTTCGTTGTCCATACGGCATGCTATTGTATGGATGCCATCCACTTGGGTGGTAATGTATGGATCAAAATACCTCTACGCTCTGGTAAGTGGGAGTTGTGAGAGCATGACCGTCCAACCGTTGGTCTAGGGGAGAGTAGTTGTGGTTGCTCGCATACTTACATGTTCGATCATGTATCTATGAGGGTACTTAAGTGTGGGTATCTCTGTCAGGTAGCTATGATACTAGAGTATATACATCGGGGGATGTATGTATGAAAGTATTTAGTTTACTGCTTACTGTACATGCCTTTTTGGAAAATTATTGGGCTGAAATGAAATTTGTTGCAGGTACACTAACAACATATCATTGTAGATCGACTAGCTACCGTATATGAGAGAACGTATGTATGCCACCGTATATTTCGCTAGCCTTTAAATTTTTCTAGGTTTGTGAGGACGTACGGATCATGCATGCATCATGTTCAAGCATACATGGCATTTCTTGCATTACTCCCTCCTTTGAAATTTGATGGTCTCGACTAATTAAATTTCGTATCCCTTAAATGATTCTCCCCTTATGTTGCAACTTTTTGCTACAGATGGCGCCCACGAAACACACCGCTCGCAAGTCTATCAGAGGCAGGGTGCCTCGTCACCAGTTAGCTCCTCGTGAGCCCCGTCCAGAGCCTACTGAGGAGGAAAGGCTGAGGGCAGAGCTAGCCTGGGTGACTGCTGAGAGGAGTGCGGCTCAGCAGCATTTGGAGCAAGTAATGCAGGAACGGGATCAAGAGACCCTGGAGGTTTAGAAGTTGATAGTTGCTCACCGCAACTATGAATGTATGTTGATTCACGTGCTGAACCAGCTGGAATGAAGCCTAGGAACAAAGAGAATGCGTTGATTGCTGCTGACAGGTTGAGCTAGGAGCAGCATTTATCAGCTATAGAAGAGTACAATGACCATCTCCATGAGGAGGTTCACCTATTACACAATCAGCTTCACCCTCTCTTGCCCCCTGATGATGAGGATGAGATGGGCTCTGGTGTCATCATGGCTGAAGATGATGATGACATTGAGGTTGATGGACCTGAGGACGTTCCACCTGAAGAGGAGGAAGATGAGGAGTTAGAACCTGCTAGTGATGAAGATGGAGGAGAGATCTTCGACACTAACTCCGAGGACGATGCGTAGTTAGCTTACTACTTAGCTAATGCGCTGGAGCTAGTCTTTTGTTGATCCTCATGCATGAACGAGTAGCTTTGTAATAAGTTAATCGTTGGGATGTAATATCGAACCCTATGATATCTTTGGTGTAAGTTTGGAACCTCTATGGCCTAGATGTGACCTATCAAACGTGTTATGCTCCACATATGTGAGCCTTTGATAAATTCCGTCTATGCGGTCTATAGCTCTCGTTGTTGGTTAAGTTCATCGCATTAATGTGTCAATTGATGCGCTTGATGAGTTGTGTGATTGTGATGGATGATTGTGCCTCTGTTGATAGTATAAATTCATTCTCTCCAATGGCGTCAGTTTGGCATAATTATACAATTCATCTACAAAATTTTCCACATCGTCAGTTCTCATTGGCTATACATTTTGCAGATGGCTTATAATCTTCGTCGCGGTCGTAACCTTAGAGATGAGGAACAACCACCTCCTCCACCACCGCCCACACCAGCTGAGCTAATGCAGACAGTCATTGAAAGTCAGCGCATGCTAGCTGAGGCTATGCGCCAACTGGCTAACCAGCGATGATCGACATGTCCGCCAGGGACCCAAACCAAACCAGTATAGCAGCTTTAAGGACTTCATGGACACAAAGCCTCCTATCTTTAGAGAGGCAGAAGAACCATTACAAGCTAATGAATGGTTGAGTACTGATAGAGCAAAGGTTTAGATTGCTCCAATTGATAGAAGGTATGAAGGCCTCGTATGCAGGACACTAGCTCTAAGGCCCTATAGGCATCTCGGTGGACCCATCACAGGACCACCTTCCCTGCAAATGTTGAGGTGGTTTGGGACCAGTTCTAGGCAGCTTTTAGGGGACATTTTATCCCTCCTGGTCTCATGGCAATTAAGCATACTGAGTTCATGAAGCTAACTCAAGGCAACAAGAGTCTTAATGAATACCTCTAGGCATTTAACAACTTGGCGAGGTATGCTCCTGAGTTTGTTGATACTGATGCCAAAAAGATAGCTAGTTTCAAGAGGGGACTTTCCCCTAAACTGATGAAGTCTATGGGCAACTATAAGTGTGTCACCTTCAATGAGTTTATCAGTGACACCCTGACTCAGGAGAATAATGATAAGGTATATGCTACTTCTAAGACCCATAAAAGAAACTTTGAGGCAGGTGCTTCTCAGTCTAAGGCACTAGTGGTATCCAAAACCCAATATCGTCCACCTAATGCTAATGTCTGGTACCGCCCACCTTAGAAGAAGAATCAAGCTAAAATTGGTTTTCATAAGGGGTACACAGTTTCCTTGCCAAAGAATACCTCTGGGCGAGGCAGCTCCAATGTCCCACCAGCTAACAGGCCGTGTTGGAACTATAACAAGCCTAGTCACTGGGCTAGTAATTGTCCCTATCCTCCCAAGCAGAATGCTCAGGGAAACGTCCGTCAGGGGCGTGTTCACTACACTACTGTGGAGGACATTCCTATTGGTGAAGTGGTCATCGCTGGTAAGTTTCTTGTTAATGATCACCCTGTAGTTGTGCTCTTTGATTCAGGTGCTTCACATTCCTTTATGAGTTCTACTTTTGCATCTAAGCATAAGATGAATGTGATTACAATTGTCAAGGGGGGATATTGTATTAGTGCTGCTGGAAATAATATCATGACTAACCAAGTAGTTAAAGATGTAAAGATTGAGATTGGGGATCGAGAGTTCCTTGTGGATCTTGTAGTTCTGCCAGGGGTAGGAATCGATGTAATCCTATGGATGAAGTGGATGAGCAGGAATGGAGTGTTGATCGATACATCAACCCAGTGTGGTAATGTTGAGAGATCCTATGGATAAGAAGGGTTTTCTAGTATAGTTGCCTCGTGATATCGCTATCCACAATATAGCCAATGCTACCCTAGCCAAAGCCATTGAGGATATACCAGTTATCGGTGAGTTTCTAGATGTCTTCCCTGATGACTTGTCTAGATTACCTCTAGATCGTGAAGTAGAATTCAAGATAGAACTCATTTCGAGTACGGCTCCTATTTCTCGAAGGCCCTATAGAATGCCGCCCAATGAGTTGGCTGAGCTGAAGATTCAGTTGAATGAGTTATTAAAGAAATGTTTGATTCGGCCTAGTTCTTCTCCTTGGGGTTGTCTAGGCTATCTTTGTGAAGAAGAAGGACGAGTCTCTACGCATGTGCGTGGATTATCGCCCCCTTAATGCTGTTACTATCAAGAACAAATACCCTCTTCCTCGCATCGATATTCTGTTTGATCAACTCTCCAAAGCTAAGGTATTCTCCAAGATCAATTTGAGGTCTGGCTACCATCAGATCAAAATTCATCCTAAAGATATACCTAAGACAACTTTCTCTACTCGTTATGGCTTGTTCGAATATCTTGTCATGTCCTTTGGGTTGACAAATGCTCTGACACACTTTATGTACCTAATGAATTCGGTATTCATGCCGAAATTGGACAAGTTTGTCATCGTGTTCATTGATGATATTTCTTAGAATGAAGAAGAGCATGCTAAACATCTGAGAATTGTTTTAACTCGATTACGTGACAACCAGCTTTATGCTAAGTTTAGCAAGTGCGAATTCTGGTTGAACAAGGTCCCTTTTCTAGGTCATGTGTTATCTGGAGATGGAATTTTGGTTGACCCTACTAAGGTGCAAGAAGTCCTAGAATGGAAGGCACCTACTACGGTCATAGAAGTCCGAAGTTTCCTGGGTTTGGCTAGCTACTATCGTCGCTTTATGCTAGATTTCTCAAAAATCGCCAAGCCCATGACTCGACTACTTCAAAAGGATGAGAAGTTTGTGTGGACCCCGAAGTGTGAAGAGGCTTTCCACACTTTGTGGACCTTACTAACTTCTGCTCCTGTATTGGCACAACCTGACATCGAGAAGCCTTTTGATGTCTATTGTGATGCATGTGGCACCGGTTTGGGGTGTGTTCTTATGTAGGAGGGCCGAGTCATTGCTTATGCTTCAGTGACAGCTTCGAAAGCATGAAATCAATTATCCTACCCATGACTTAGAGCTAGCCATGGTTGTTCATGCCCTGAAGATTTGGAGACATTACTTGCTAGGTAATGTGTGCAACATCTATACTGACCATAAAAGTCTCAAGTACATCTTTACTCAACCCGAGTTGAACATGCATCAATGACGATGGTTAGAATTAATCAAAGACTACAACCTTCAAGTGCACTACCATCCTAGCAAGGCAAAGGTGGTTGCTGATGCCTTAAGCAGAAAGGCCCATTGCAATTCCTTAGTTAGTGAAGACTTTCATCTAGGACACCTCCTTCATCCTATAGTACTCCACAATATCACTGTGGATTGCTCTCTTAGAAGTCAAATTATCAAACTCCAAAAGACTGATGTGGGTGTGTTTCACATCAAGCGGAAGATGAAAGAGCAGGAGACCAAGCACTTTAGGGTCGATGACAAAGGAATTCTCTGGTTTGATGATAGGCTTGTAGTACCCAAAGACAAAGAACTTAGAAATCAAATTATGGCTGAAGCCCATTCTTCTAGATTGTCCATCCATCCTGGTAGTAGTAAAATGTATCAAGATCTCAAGCTGTATTATTGGTGGACCAAGATGAAGAAAGAAATTGCTAGCCTACGTGGCAAGGTGTGATAACTAGTTGTAGAGTCAAGGCTATTCACATGAAGCCCTGGTTATTGCAGCCACTCTCTATTCCTGGCCTAAAGTGGGAAGAAATTGTTATGGATTTCATTGTTGGGTTACCCACTACCAAAAAGGGTTGTGATTCCATCTAGGGTTATCATAGATCGTCTAACCAAATCCTGCTCACTTTATTCCGGTCAAGTCTACCTATCACCCTCACAATTATGCTGATATTTATTTTCAACAAGTGGTACAGTCTCCATGGTGTACCCAAATCCATTATTTCAGATAGAGGACCGCAATTCACGGCTTGCTTTTGGGAATGCTTACATCAGAATCTTGGCACTCATCTAATCCAGCAGTTCTGCCTATCATCCATAAACATCAGGATAGACTGAGCGTGTTAATCAAATTCTTGAAGACATGCTTAGAGCTTGTCTTATCTCTTGCAAAGGCTCTTGGGAGGAATGGTTGCCTCTCGCTGAATTCTCTTATAACAATAGTTATCAAGAGAGTATCAAGATGGCTCCTTTTGAGGCGCTATATGGCCACAAGTGTAGGACTACTTTAAACTAGGTAGAACCTGGAGAAAGAAGATTCTATGGTATTGATTTTGTAAAAGAAGCCGAAGAGCAAGTCTGAACTATACAGAAGAATATGACTGCCGCTCAGGCTAGACAAAAGAGCTATGCTGATAAGAGAAGAAAACCTATTCAGTTTGAAGTAGGTGACCATGTTTATTTGATGGTATCCCCTATGAGAGGAGTAAAATGTTTTGGAATCAAAAGGAAGCTTGAGCCTCGATATGTTGGACCTTACCAAATTATTGAGAAAAGTGGAAGAGTAGCCTATAAACTCGATCTACCACGTGAAATGGGAGCTATATTCCCGGTATTCCATGTGTCTCAGCTAAAGAAGTGTCTCCGTATTCCCGAGGAAAGAGTAGCAACGAGGAGAATTGAATTGAAATCAGATCTTTCTTATGAGGAGAAGCCCAGTGCAGGTTCTGAATACTCAAGAAAGAGTGACTCATAGGTGAGTAGTTAAGTTATACAAGGTAGTTTAGAATAATCATAGTGATCGGGATGCAACATGGGAGCGGGAAGATTATCTAAAGGAAAATCATCCAACTTTCTATACTAAATGGTATGCTTTCCAAATCTCAGGACGAGATTTTTCTAAGGGGGAGGGCTATAACACCCTAGGTGTTGGCTCCCACAAAATTGCATTTCATTTCATAAACATGTACATCATCTACCTCATCATGTCATTGTTACTGAAACATGTATATGCAACATTCTCAATTATGTTTGTTTCATACTTGATTGCTTGTGAATGGTAGTTAGTGCAACAATGTGAATGTAACATGAATTTCTCATACCTTGAAACATGGCAACATGGTAGTAATATGACAAGTTTAAAATTGCAACAAGGTCATGAAACATGTGAAACATGGAATTGCAACATTAGGGTAAATTGAGTGTTTTGTTGTTTCATCACATGTGATACTTAGAAGTTGGTGTAGCACTTGTGTAGAGTAGTTAATTATAGTCTAATACACCTTAACTACAATTAGGGTAATTGATGGGACATTGTTCATGTGGACCAAAATGACTAAATTGCCCTCTATGTGGAGGTTTGACTTTAGGATGACCTCTAGAGTGACTCTGTTTGACTAATTAAAAAGTCCAATCTAGAGACCTTGCATGGATGTGCACCCTTTACCAAAGTTGTAGCCAATTTATCAAGGAACAAAAGTCTCAATATGACCATCTCATGAAAATGGCTAGAACATGTTCAAAAAGGGCCTACAAGTCATTATTGAAGGTTGATTCAACACTGAAAATTTTTTCTAAGTCCTAAATGCAGTTTCAGTCTGATTGAGCCAACTTTGGCTTGATACAACTCATGATCTAGGGAGAATTAGCTATTGATTTCTAAATCAAAGTTGTAGCCCTACCATAGCTCTACAACTTTCATATACCTTACTTCCACTAATTCATCATGGTCTAAGAGATCAAACGCTATCAACTTCGCCTGTCAGTCGGTTCATTTGAAAACTGAATCGAGTTTCAGACAAGCTATAGTGTTCGATAGGTTCAGAGTTCGACTGGCCGCGTGTACGCCGCGTGTCGCCGGTCGCCTGATCGTGCTACCACGCGCCGCGGACACCCTGGCACGGCCGGCCACGACATGAGCACCCCATGCGCCTGCCGATCGATTCACAGTCCATTTTCTCCATTCCTTCACCTCCATCGCGCGCAGCAACAGAGCTGTAGCAGCTCCGCCATTGCCGACCTGAGCTTCGCCAGTCGCCTAGCTCACTCACCACCACAAAAATGCATTGGCCAACTCATCAATTGCTCCACCATGTTCTCCTCTACCTCCTCCACCTCTCAGCCATGCCGATTGGGTCTTGGTAAGGGCACATTTGTCGTTTCCACCACCGCCGCCATGATGGGATCTCTCTGGAGTTGGCGCTCCACATGGCCCACTACCACCGAGGCTTTCCCCTCCCCTTCTCTTTGCTTGGGTAGCATGGTAGTGACCTCCTGAAGCTCGTACCGAGCTTAGCTGTGCCCTACAGGACCGGACCTCGTCGGAGCTAGCCAACCCGCGGCTGTGCGCCGCCATGGCCGTCGCCATTTCCCCTAGCCACCGTAATAGCCACAATTGATGGTATCCCTAGGTGCGCACAGTGTGAAGTGAACACGCTGGTACCGATGGCCTCACCAGAGCTACCACCAGCGACGAGCTACCGCAGTTGTTCTTCTCCCCTCCCCTGTCTGTCTCTCTGACTAGCAGGGCCGCTTGTCAGCAGCCGTGCACAGGCGGGAGCCTGCCGTGGGCCGTGCCGTGTTCCTAGGGCCACGTTGAGTGCTGACGCGCGCGCGTCGTGGGCCACCGTGTTTTTCCGGGCCGGCCCAGTAGCTGGTTAGGGCTTCCATTTTATTTTGTTTTATTCTTTTTCATAGATTTGAGTACATATTCAAAAATGTACATCTCTTGGTTGGTAGGTCCAAATGATGTGGTTCCAATTTTTTTCAGTCCCTGGTAATGTCTAGTTTATATTAAAAATATAATTTATGCCATGTTTTGTTATGAAAAATGGAGTTGCTAATTATCTCTTTTAATCATGTGAGAAATAGGGATAATTATATCTTTTTCTGTGTAGCTCCAAATGGCATGAAATTTTTATGGTGTACTTGTCATATCATGAATAGCTTGTAGTTAAATTTTCATACATTTTGGACACTGTACGTAGGAGTTAGGTAATTCTCTTGTTTGCATGGATGGATCTTGTGTGAATTTTCATAATTTTTCTATAGATCTAGTAAAGGTAAAAATTGGTGAATGCTATTCTTATGCTAGAATGATACTAGGAAAAATGTGAAATCTATTGCTTGACACTTTTCAATAGGGTTTCCTAATTATGCTAGAAATAGACCTGCCATCTGTTATTTTTGATACAGCAAGTTCTGCTTGTCCAATTGCTTTGAAAATTTTATGATAGTCTACATGAAGCATGAGGTAGCTACTGTAATTTTTGTAGATTTTTCTGTATAGTTTTACTATATGTTGCTTTAATCACCTAATTAACTAAATAAATTAGAAAAGGACATTAAATAATTTATTTAGAAGTTGGCACTATACTTTCTGAGGATTCCTCTGGTATGCACAACAAGTTGGTAAACTTGGTTTGGTCCAATTATGCTTTTGCATCATCACTAAATATTTAATTTAGTACACCTACCATTTCTGGACAGATTCTATGTTTACTTGAATTCGATTTGATTAACGTAAGAATCATACTTTGATGCTTATAAATGATTGCTAGAGAATTTCATAAGCTTTCCAGAATGTCCTTTTGCAAGTCAATTAAATTTGTAGAACTCTTGTTGTGATTGAATTAAGGAACTACTCATTTGCATATGAAACCTTAACGTTTGATTTAAGTATGCCTTTACTATTCCTAAGCTTATGGTAATGTTCCTAGGTGTTAGGCCTTTAACTGAAGATGAGCATCTTTATCTTAGGTTATGCAAGTTAGGTAAGTTGATCTTGTTCTTCAAGTTAAGTTAGATACATGTTTTAAAGTGATTTGAATAGAGCTATTCTTAATCGGTAAACGAGTGTCCAGTGATGTTTTCGTTAAACACTTACTGTGATCCATTCATCATGAGCATCATGTCATTCCTTATGCATCCATGATATTTATCTTGTGCATGCAATAGGTGTACCAGAAGGAGTGACACTGCTAGAATTCGAGGAACCGAGCGGGGAGCAGCAGCAGCCAACACCGGAGGTTCAGGAGGTGCAGCCCTCAGGAGAAGTGCCAGACGAGGTCGCCGTTGAGTGCTCGAATCACCGTCCGTGCAACTTTGTGAAAGGCAAGCCCCAGAGCATATTAAGCCTCCTAATTTCCGAAATGCAATTAAAGTATTATTGTTACATATATATTGTTGCATTAAGTTAGGTGTTGGATGCAAACACTTGCTGCATTGGTTATCCAATCCTTGTCCAAATATTGATACCCTGAATCCTATGTAGCTCAGGCTCGTGTAGTGCTTAGCCCTGCTTAAACGCGGTAGAAGTCAGGTGATTTCCTATCACCTGCAAGCTATAGGGATATACATATGGCACGGTTGGCTATATTTGCTATCGTGGAAAAGAACCTCTCTTAAATTGAATTGAAGACCGGGCAGGAGGCTTGCCGGTTTGTAGTGACTCCGTCTATGTCGCTTAAGGACTTAATCTTGGAGCCTTTCCTATTCATGTTGAACGCATGCCTCTCTCTTAGTTGGCCGGGTCTAGAGACTGACCATGAAGCTGAGTAGCTCACCTTAGGTCGGGAGTCGATAAGTATAAAGTACACCTAGGAAGGGAGCCATAGGCGTGAGTCCAAGGGCATGTGAGTTAAAAGTCCTGATCATCCTAGGCAGATGGGTAATCCCTGAGAGCGTTGGCGCTGATCAAACCTGCGAATTTAGGTTCCTGAGTTGTCCCAAAGGTGACCCACTGGCTACCCTTGCAAAGTATGCTAGGGTGAGAGTTAGGAATACCCCCTCAGCTGAGTTGTAATTCGATTCGAGTCGCCGTCTCTCACCTGGTTAGTGAGAACTTGACTGGGCTTATCTCCAAAGTAGATACACTAAATAACATAATGGTTCAGGAATGATGATATGATGATGATAGCCTTATTATACCTGCTATGGTTAATATTGATTGCTCCTAATAAGTGAGTGCTCTAGTACAGGTGCAAATCTAGTGGACAGGTAAATGATGATAAACTTGATGGAAAGTTTAAATTGGTCACTATATTCATAAGCTCTTTATGCAACTGTGTCCAGCTAGCCCACCTCATAAGCCTTGCATGACCCTTGGTGTCCTTTATTTCTGGTTTTGATGGGTAAGTCTAGCTGAGTGCCTTCTCGTACTTAGGGTTTATCTCCCACCTATTGTAGATGACCAGTTCTACTTTGGTTGTTGCAAGTATTGCCTTCTCTCAGGCTGGGAATGAAGACTAGACCATTGGGCGTGGTCTCTCCTAGTTCTTGTACCTAAAGATGCTTTTGTGGGACATGACCAAGATCTGGCAATGTATTTGAAACTATGAAGTTATGTAGTAAACTATGTTGCTTCCACAAATTTGAACGTGGTTTGTAATATTTTATTTGCACTCTGATGGATGTAATCCAAATGCCACTTGTGAAATGTTGTAACGAATGATGTGTTGTGTTGAATCACTATGGTCTTGGTTTGTATGTCGGGAGTTGTTTGAAATCCTTCGTGATTTCCGGACTTTGGTGATTGTTTTTGTACTTATGTTCTTATAATTTGGTCAGTTCTGTTACAGCTGGCATCAAAGCAAGATTCGACACTAAACATGTCATTTGTGTATTTAAAACAAAAGTATTTGTGAGAATTCTAAATTAAATACTAAGTGTTGCCAGTGGTCATACCCTTTATGCCCAAATAAGGACTCTTAGGTGGCTTATTAAAGTACTAACTTGGGGGTTTCCTATTTGTTTCTGTTTCATTGTCCATACGGTGTGCTATTGTATGGATGCCATCCGCTTGGGTGTTATGTATGGATCAAAATACCTCTATGCTCTGGTAAGTGGGAGTTGTGAGAGCATGACCATCCAACCGTCGGTCTAGGGGAGAGTAGTTGTGGTCAGCCGCAAGCAATGCAAGTGTATCTTCATCAAAATCACTAGCAGATGAACACTCACCATCATCTTTGACAATCATAACATGCTTGTTTGGGCAGTCACGCATCATATGGCCATATCCCTTGCACCGATGACATTGTATGTTGCTTGTTCTACCTGTTGATGCCACGGATGAAGTACTCGCAGCCGGCTTTTGCGCTGTCTTTGCTACTAAATTGGTGGGGGTAGCTCGAGTTTTGTCACTAGATGATGGCATAGGAGTACGTGTAGACGGAGTTGTAGATGTGCACTGCTGCCATGAACTAGCTTTCCCTACAGAAACGTTAGTCCTTGCGCTAGCACGTCGTCCCTGCACTTCCCGTTCAGCTTTACAAGCAAGATGAAACAGTTTGGTTATGTTATTGTATTCTTTGTAAGCGAGGATATCCTGAATTTCCCGATTTAACCCACCTAAAAATCTAGCCATAGCAGGTTCCTCATCCTCCTCTAATTTACAACGCAACATACCCATTTGTAATTCCTGATAGTATTCTTCTACACTTTTAGAACCTTGTCTCAATTGCTGCAACTTATTTATCATATCACGGGCATAGTAAGATGGAACAAATCTAGCTCTCATGGCTCGTTTCAGCGCATCCCAAGTTTTAGGTATGTTATTAGGATTTTTCTTGCCATATTCGATCCACCAAACAGAAGCAAAATCTGTGAACTCACTAGTAGCAGCCCTAACATGTGTGTTCTCAGGAAATTCATGGCATGCAAACTTTTGATCAACAGCAATCTCCGAAGTAATGTATGCATCAGGGTCATATTTACCATCAAAAGGAGGTATTTTAAATTTAATCTTACTGAAAGCATCATCATTATTGTGTACCTCACGTCGGACGGTGGACCACCCATACCTCTAAGGTTGTGACGTAGGCAACTGTTGATCACGAGTGTCTCGATCATCATGTTCAGTATCACCTATGTATTCTTCATCATAACTACCATCCTCTCGATCTTCCTCCTTCTTTTCTTCTTTATGCTTGTCTTTATCATTGTTGTGGAGGTCATCAAAACACCTCAGCAGAGCAGCAAGGCTTTTGTCCACACTAGCAATGGAGTTCTCCAAACCTGCAAGCTTATTGTTTGCGGCAATCTACGTAGCCTCCAACTGCCCAAGTTTGTCATTTGTCACCTGCAAGTCATTATCAAGTCCCTCCGTGTGCAGCTTCACTTTCCTTTCAAAATGTTGTATGACGCCCTTTGTGCGAGGCGAATGTGGAATTTGGTTATCTTCGTCGGACCCTGGCATGGTTCAAAGACAAAGACAACAAGAAGACAAGTGAAGAAATAAAAGCCCTACAACTACTAGGATGTAGCTACAGCAAGTCGCTCACTCTCCACCTGTTACACAAGTTCTTACCAGTTCTTACCTTGCTTGACAGGAGGGGTCGTCTACCAACAAGTCTACAGCAATGGATGAAGTGTATCGGTGCCGCAGCACGAGACCTGTCAAGCTGTAGAATATGTGGAGCTATAGGTGGGCTAAAACAAGGAACAAACTAGCACCACGTTAGTTACAAAAAGCAAGCTGAATAATCATTCAACCGGTAGTACTGTGCTGGTCCTAGTCTAGATCGTGCTAGAGACACGAGCCTGGACACAAAGGAGAGCACAACACACCACCCAAAGTGAACGAAAAATCTCTAAGATCAGCCCCTTTCTCTTCTTTTCTTTTGCTTCTTTCTCTTTTTTTTTTCTTTCTTTTTTTTGAATATATATTTTTTAGGGGGCACTCAAAACTGATTATATGAACAAGAACACTCCCAAAGAGTAACTCAGCACACACACTTTTTCTGAAAGGGTAGGGGTATTCCAGTAAAAAAAAGATATGAATACTTGCTGCGTGGTTAGTTTGATATTTGTAGCACAGGGTGAACTGATTCCTCGTCCGATTGGAACTTCCAATTCTACTCGGACTTGGCCAACAGCAAGGAATAATCGATTCCTTGATCCGACTCAAACTTGAAAACCTACTTGGATTTGACCAACAGAGAGAAACAACCAATTCCTTGTCCGATTCAAACTTCAAACCCTACTTGGATTCGGCCAACAGAGAGACTATATGATAGCGCGTGTTGTGATAGGAAAGTGACAAGAACTCGAAACTCTAAGGGAATAAACTAAGACCAGCAATCCGACACACCCGATGCAACCGAATATTCAACAAGCCCTAACTAGGTAGCACTAGCCATGGCTCAAAGGTCTATAGGATTGCAGGAAACTAATCTACTATTTTTTTGGCTTTTCTAGGACTATAGGAAAAATAAAATAGTGAAGGATTGGAAGTCTCTCATCGATAAACCTTGCTCTGATTACCAATTGATATGAACCCGCAAGGGTTTGTGGTCGATCTTTCGATGAGAGGCGTGAGATAACTCGATTGGTGGATGGAGATGACATTCACGGCCCTGACTACATCCTTCCAAGACTGCACGCCTTAGCGACCGATACACCACTTCCCAAGGCCGTCACGATCTTGTGGAGCACTGACAACCAGCCCCTAGGGCTTCCCGTCCTGCAAGCAATCGAAGAACTAGCAAGAATGAGGAAACAAGCACTAAAATTGCAAGATAAAATTGAAGGTTTCACACTGAATCTTATTATGAGTGGGGTTCTGAAGACAAGGAGACGGGCGACTGGATCAGCACGCGCGCCTACAAGCAAGTAGCGATGGCTAAACTTGATCTAAACAAAACCCAAGTGTTCCTGGTGGTGGCTAAGGGGTATATGACGTGTGGAGGACGACCACAGGAGAGTTTGGGTCGTGCTCCAACCCTAGGATGCGTCTCTACTGGACTCTAAACGATACAAGCCCATTGGGCTAACTTAAGGTGGCGCAGCACCCTGGACAGAATAGACCTCTCAGTGATTTTTGGACTGTTGACACCGCTTCGGAGCAGGTATGAGTACGAGGTCAGATCCGTATGAAAGTAGACTTTATTAGCTTTCCAACAAGTCTAGAATCACCCCAATCCAACTCCGTATGTAACCGTGGCGACCGTCGCTAGTTGGAGGTGTGCTGCAGTCCGAATCCAGCCTACGCGAGTCCTTTTCCCTTTTGGTCTTCTCCTTGATTCCTAATCAAAACAAGAGTGCACATGTCTCCAAGATCTAAACAGGATGGACAAGAGCTCAAGAAGGAACTCACTTGATGATTAAGTTTTTGAGCACGAGCACGAGTAATAGGACCAGCAGGTGTCAGCGTGGACGGCATGGATGTATGATCGGTGTTGATGTCCTCATCATCCTCCCTTTCTTGAATTTGAGTCGTCCTCGACTCAAGCTCATCTTCCTCACCCAAATAAGGCTTCAAATCTGCAATGTTAAATGTGGGACTAACCCTAAAATCTACAGGAAGATCAAGCTTATATGCATTCTCATTTATTCGTTGCATCACTTTAAAAGGACCATCCGCTCTAGGCATCAATTTAGATTTTCTTAATTCAGGAAACCTATCCTTTCGCAAATGCAACCAAACCAAATCTCCAGGTTCAAGAATCAATTCCCTTCTACCTTTATCTCTAGCAAATTTGTACTTAGCATTCAATGCACTCTATGTTTTCTTTAGTGGTTTCATGTAGTTTTAGCATCAATTCAGCACGTTGCTTAGCATCAAAATTCAACTTTTCAGAACTTGGCAATGGCATTAAATCAATAGGAGCACGTGGTAACAAGCCATAAATAATCTCAAAGGGACACATCTTCATAGTAGAATGCAGCGAACAATTATAAGAAAACTCAATATGAGGCAAACAATCTTCCCACATCTTAATATTCTTCTTTAAAATAGTCCTTAACATAGTAGACAAAGTTCTATTCACAACTTCAGTTTGACCATCAGTTTGGGGGTGACAAGTGGTGGAAAATAATAGCTTAGTCCCCAATTTGGCCCATAAAGTTCTCCAAAAATGGCTAAGAAATTTAGCATCACGATCAGAAACAATTGTATTTGGCACACCATGCAAGCGAACTAACTTCTCGAAAGAACAAATCAGCAATATTTGTAGCATCATCAGTTTTATGACATGGTATGAAATGTGCTATTTTAGAGAATCGATCCACAACCACAAAAACACTATCTCACCCTTTCCTAGTCCGTGGCAATCCCAACACAAAATCCATAGAAATATCCTCCCAAGGAGCACTAGGAATAGGAAGAGGCATATACAAACCGTGTGGATTCAACCGGGACTTAGCCTTTTGACATGTTATGCAGCGAGCAACAAATCTCTCCACATCTCGTCGCATCTTTGGCCAAAAGAAATGACCAGCAAGAATGTCCTTCGTCTTCTTCGCTCCAAAATGCCCCATCAAGCCACCTCCATGCGCTTCCTGCAGCAACAACAAGCGAACGAAGCTAGCTAGAATGCATAGCTTGTTAGCTCTAAACACAAACCCATCATTGACGATGAATTTGTTCCACTGTTTTCCCATCTTTACAATGCAACAACACTTCTTTAAAATCAGCATCATGAGCATATCGGTCTTTAATTGTTTCTAACCCAAAGATCTTGTAATCAAGTTGATTCAGCAAAGTATATCTCCTAGACAATGCATCTGCAATGACTATTATCCTTCCCTTTCTTATGTTTGATAACATAAGGAAAAGATTCAATAAATTCAACCCATTTTGCATGTCTACGATTCAGTTTTCCTTGACTACGAATATGCTTCAAAGATTCATGATCAGAATGTATAACAAATTCTTTGGGCCACAAATAATGCTGCCATGTTTCTAATGTCCGCACTAGAGCATATAATTCCTTATCATATGTAGAATAATTAAGAATAGGCCCGCTCAATTTCTCACTAAAGTATGCAACAGGTTTGCCTTCTTGTAACAAAACACCACCCAATCCAATTCCACTCGCATCACATTCAAGCTCGAAAGTCTTATTAAAATCAGGGAGTTGGAGTAGAGGTGCATGTGTTAACTTATCTTTTAGCACTTGGAAGGCGTGCTCTTGTGCTTTGCCCCAAGAAAAGTGCACTCCCTTCTTTGTAAGCTCATTCAATGGTGCAGCAATGGTGCTGAAGTCCTTCACAAAACGGCGATAGAAACCAGCAAGTCCTAGGAAACTCCGCACTTGTGTGACCATCGTGGGTACAGGCCATCCTTGTATAGCTTCCACCTTGGCTTTATCAACCTCAATTCCCTGTGGAGTGACAACATAGCCAAGAAACAATACTCGATCGGTGCAGAAAGTGCACTTCTCAAGGTTACCAAACAAACGTGCATCACGTAGAGCATTAAAAATAGCACATGTAAGTGATCATGGTGTTCATCCATGGATTTGCTATAAATTCAGTATATCATCAAAGTAGACGACAAAAAATTTCCCAATGAAAGCACAGCAAAACCTCGTTCATTAATCTCATGAAAGTACTAGGTACATTAGTTAACCCAAAAGGCATGACTAACCACTCATATAGACCGAACTTAGTTTTGAAAGCAGTTTTCCATTCATCTCCCAATTTCATACGAATCTGGTGGTACCCACTACTGCAAATCAACCTTTGAAAACACAACAGCACCACTCAATTCATCAAGCATATCATCTAATCGTGGAATAGGGTGTCGATATCGAATGGTGATATTATTAATAGCCCTACAATCAACACACATGCGCCATGTTCCATCTTTCTTAGGCACTAAAATCACTGGAACAGCACAAGGACTAAGAGACTCACGCACATAACCTTTGTCTAGTAGTTCTTGCACTTGTCGCTGAATTTCCTTCATGTTTCTTTCGGATTGGTCCTGTATGGCGCACGGTTTGGCAAAGATGCTCTAGGGATAAGATCAATTTGGTGCTCAATCCCATGTATTGGTGGCAGCCCCTACTGGTATCTCAATGGGGAACACATCAGAAATACTCCTACAAAATGTTAGCAATAGCAGGGGGCAAAGAACATTGCATATCCTCAAATGAAATCAAAACATCCTTGCATACCAAAGCATAAGCAACAGAGGTGGATGCATTGAACTCATTAATATTAGATTTTGTAGCAAGCATACAACGTCCTTTCAATTTTATCTCATCTTTGTCATCAACAACAGATTTGTCATTTTTATTGCTCTCGCTCTTTGCTTTTGCAGCCTTAGTAACATCAGATTGCATAATAGCTTCAGGAGACATAGGATGCAACATAATTTTTCGATCATGGTATAGAAACGAATATTGATTTGATCTACCATGATGCATCGAATCTCTATCAAATTGCCATGGTCTACCTAGCAGAATATTGTAAGCTTGCATAGGCACAACATCACATTCAACAATATCTTTGTATGATCCGATGGTAAAACCGATTCGCACAAGTCTCGTTACCTTTGCCTTACCACTGTTGTTCAGCCATTGGATGTAGTAGGGATGGGGGTGTGGTTTGGTGGTGAGGGCGAGCTTCTATACCATGTCGCTACTTGCCAAGTTGTTGCAGCTACCTCCATCAATGATCATGCGGCACGAACGCTCCTTGATGACACACTTTGTTTGGAATAAAGTGTGTCACTGATTTTGCTCCGCCTTCTCCATTTGTGCACTAAGCACTTGCTGTACAATCAAGCTCTCATAGTGCACCGCGTCACCTGCATTAATGTGTTCTTCTATGTGTTCCTCACTACCTGCATAGTCAGCCACAAGCAATGCAAGTGTATCTTCATCAAAATCACTAGTAGATGAACACTCACCATCATCTTTGACAATCACAACATGCTTGTTTGGGCAGTCACGCATCATATGGCCATATCCCTTGCACCGATGACATTGTATGTTGCTTGTTCTACCTATCGATGCCACGGATGAAGTACTCGCAGCCGGCTTTTGCGCTGTCTTCGCTACTGAATTGGTGGGGGCAGCTCGAGTCTTGTCACTAGATGATGGCATAGGAGTACATGTAGACAGAGTTGTAGACATGCACTACTGCCATGAACAAGCTTTCCCTACAGAAACATTAGTCCTTGCGCTAGCACGTCGTCCCTGCACTTCCCGTTCAGCTTTACAAGCAAGATGAAACAGTTTGGTTACGTTATTGTATTCTTTGTAAGCGAGGATATCCTGCATTTCCCGATTTAACCCACCTAAAAATCTAGCCATAGCAGGTTCCTCATCCTCCTCTAATTTACAACGCAACATACCCGTTTGTAATTCCTGATAGTATTCTTCTACACTTTTAGAACCTTGTCTCAATTGCTGCAACTTATTTATCATATCACGGGCATAGTAAGATGGAACAAATCTAGCTCTCATGGCTCGTTTCAGCGCATCCCAAGTTTTAGGTATGTTATTAGGATTTTTCTTGCCATATTCGATCCACCAAACAGAAGCAAAATCCGTGAACTCACTAGTAGCAGCCCTAACACGTGTGTTCTCAGGAAATTCATGGCATGCAAACTTTTGATCAATAGCAATCTCCCAAGTAATGTATGCATTAGGGTCATATTTACCATCAAAAGGAGGTATTTTAAATTTAATCTTACTGAAAGCATCATCATTATTGTGTACCTCGCGTCAGCGGCGGCCACCCATACCTCTACGGTTGTGACGTAGGCGACGTCGATCACGAGTGTCTCGATCATCATGTTCAGTATCACCTGTGTATTCTTCATCATAACTACCATCCTCTCGATCTTCCTCCTTCTTTTCTTCTTTATGCTTGTCGTTATCATTGTTGTGGAGGTCATCAAAACGCCTCAGCAGAGCAGCAAGGCTTTTGTCCACACTAGCAATGGACTTCTCCAAACCTGCAAGCTTATTGTTTGCGGCAATCTGCGTAGCCTCCAACTGCCCAAGTTTGTCATTTGTCACCTGCAAGTCATTATCAAGTCCCTCCGTGTGCAGCTTCACTTTCCTTTCAAAATGTTGTATGACGCCCTTTGTGCGAGGCGAATGTGGAATTTGGTTATCTTTGTCGGACCCTGGCATGGTTCAAAGACAAAGACAATAAGAAGGCAAGTGAAGAAATAAAAGCCCTACAACTACTAGGATGTAGCTACAGCAAGTCGCTCACTCTCCACCTGTTACACAAGTTCTTACCAGTTCTTACCTTGCTCGACAGGAGGGGTCGTCTACCAACAAGTCTACAGCAATGGATGAAGTGTATCGGTGCCGCAGCACGAGACCTGTCAAGCTGTAGAATATGTGGAGCTATAGGTGGGCTAAAACAAGGAACAAACTAGCACCACGTTAGTTACAAAAAGCAAGCTGAATAATCATTCAACCGGCAGTACTGTGCTAGTCCTAGTCTAGACCATGCTAGAGACGTGAGCCTGGACACAAAGGAGAGCACAACACACCACCCAAAGTGAACGAAAAATCTCTAAGATCTGCCCCTTTCTCTTCTTTTCTTTTGCTTCTTTCTCTTTTTTTTCTTTCTTTTTTTTGAATATATTTTTTTTTCAGGGGGCACTCAAAACTGATTATATGAACAAGAACACTCCCAAAGAGTAACTCAGCACACACACTTTTTCCGAAAGGGTAGGGGTATTTCGGTAAAAAAAAGATATGAATACTTGATGCGTGGTTAGTTTGATATTTGTAGCACAGGGTGAACTGATTCCTCGTCCGATTAGAACTTCCAATTCTACTCAAACTTGGCCAACAGCGAGGAATAACCGATTCCTTGATCCAACTCAAACTTGAAAACCTACTTGGATTCGGCCAACAGAGAGGAACAGCCGATTCCTTGTCTGATTCAAACTTCAAACCCTACTTGGATTCGGCCAACAGAGAGACTATATGATAGTGTGTGTTGTGATAGGAAAGTGACAAGAACTCGAAACTCTAAGGGAATAAACTAAGACCAGCAATCCGACACACCCGATGCAACCGAATATTCAACAAGCCCTAACTAGGTAGCACTAGCCACGGCTCAAAGGTCTATAGGATTGCAGGAAACTAATCTACTATTTTTTTTGGCTTTTCTGGACTATAGGAAAAATAAAATAGTGAAGGATTGGAAGTCTCTCACCGATAAACCTTGCTCTGATTACCAATTGATATGAACCCACAAGGGTTTGTGGTTGATCTTTCAATGAGAGGCATGAGATAACTCGATAGGTGGATGGAGATGACGTTCACGGCCCGACTATAGCCTTCCAAGACCACGCCTTAGCGACCGATACACCACTTCCCAAGGCCGTCACGATCTTGTGGAGCACGACAACCAGCCCCTAGGGCTCCCGTCCTGCAAGCAATCGAAGAACTAGCAAGAACGAGGAAACAAGCACTGAAATTGCAAGATAAAATTGAAGGTTTCACACTGAATCTTATTATGAGTGGGGTTCCGAAGACAAGGAGACGGGCGACTGGATCAGCACGCGCGCCTACAAGCAAGTAGCGATGGCTAAACTTGATCTAAACAAAACCCAAGTGTTCCTGGTGGTGGCTAAGGGGTATATGATGTGTGGAGGACTGACCACAAGAGAGTTTGGGTCGTGCTCCAACCCTAGGACTGCGTCCATACTGGACTCTAAATGATACAAGCCCATTGGGCTAACTTAAGGTGGCGCAGCACCCTGGACAGAATAGACCTCTCAGTGATTTTTGGACTGTTGACGCCGCTTCTGAGCAGGTATGAGTACGAGGTTAGATCCATATGAAAGTAGACTTTATTAGCTTTCCAACAAGTCCAGAATCACCCCAATCGGACTCCGTATGTAACCGTGGCGACCATCGCTAGTTGGAGGTGTGCTGCAGTCCGAATCCAGCCTACGCGAGTCCTTTTCCCTTTCGGTCTTCTCCTTGATTCCTAATCAAAACAAGAGTGCACGTGTCTCCAAGATCTAAATAGGATGGACAAGAGCTCAAGAAGGAACTCACTTGATGATTAAGTTTTTGAGCACGAGCACGAGTAATAGGACCAGCAGGTGTCGGCGTGGACGGCGTGGATGTATGATTGGTGTTGATGTCCTCATCAGCTTCACCCTCTCCTGCCCCCTGATGATGAGGATGAGATGGGCTCTAGTGTCATCATGGCTGAAGATGATGATGACATTGAGGTTGATGGACCTAAGGATGTTCCACCTAAAGAGGAGGAAGATGAGGAGTTAGAACCTGCTAGTGATGAAGATGGAGGAGAGATCTTCAACACTGACTTCGAGGATGATGCGTAGTTAGCTTACTACTTAGCTAATGTGCTAGAGCTAGTCTTTTGTTGATCCTCATGCATAAACAAGTAGCTTTGTAATAAGTTAATCAGTTGGGATGCAATATCGAACCCTATGATATCTTTGGTGTAAGTTTGGAACCTCTATGGCTTGGATGTGACCTATCAAACGTGTTATGCTCCACGTATGTGAGCCTTTGATAAATTCTATCTATGCGGTCTATAGCTCTCGTTGTTGGTTAAGTTCATCGCATTAATGTGTCAATTGATGCGCTTGATGAGTTGTGTGATTATGATGGATGATTGTGCCTCTATTGATAGTATAAATTCATTCTCTCCAATGGAGTCAGTTTGGCATAATTATACAATTCATCTACAAAATTTTCCACATCGTTAGTGCTCATTGGCTATACATTTTGCAGATGGCTTATAATCTTTATCACAGTCGTAACCTTGGAGATGAGGAACAACCACCTCCTCCACCACCACCCACTCCAGCTGAGCTAATGCAGACAGTCGTCAAAAGTCAGCGCATGCTAGCTGAGGCTATGCGCCAACTGGCTAACCGCGATGATCGACATGTCCGCCATGGACCCGAGCCAAGCTAGTATAGCAGCTTTAAGGACTTCATGGACACAAAGCCTCCTATCTTTAGAGAGGTAAAAAAACCATTACAAGCTAATGAATGGTTGAGTACGATAGAGCAAAGGTTTGGATTGCTCCAATTGACAGAAGGTATGAAGGCCTCATATGTAGGACACCAGCTCCAAGGCCCTGTAGGCATCTGGTGGACCCATCACAGGACCACCTTCCCTGCAAACGTTGAGTTGGTTTGGGACCAGTTCTAGGTAGCTTTCAAGGGACATTTTATCCCTCCTGGTCTCATGGCAATTAAGCATACCAAGTTCATGAAGCCAACTCAAGGTAACAAGAGTCTTAATGAATACCTCTAGGCATTTAACAACCTGGCAAGGTATGCTCCTGAGTTCATTGATACTGATGCAAAAAAGATAGCTAGTTTCAAGAGGGGACTTTCCCCTAAACTGATGAAGTCTATGGGCAACTGTAAGTGTGTCACCTTCAATGAGTTTATCAGTGACACCCTGACTCAGGAGAATAATGATAAGGTATATGCTGCTTCTAAGACCCGTAAAAGAAACTTTGAGGCAGGTGCTTCTTAGTCTAAGGCACCAGTGGTATCCAAAACCCAATATCGTCCACCCAATGCTAATGTCCTAGTACCGCCCACCTTCAGAAGAAGAATCAAGCTAAAACTGGTTTTCCGCAAGGGGTACACAGTTTCCTTGCCAAAGAATACCTCTGGGCAGGGTAGCTCCAATGTCCCACCAGCTAACAGGCCGTGTTGGAACTATAACAAGCCTGGTCACTAGGCTAGTAATTGTCCCTATCCTCCCAAGCAGAATGCTTAGGGAAACGTCCGTCAGGGGCATGTTCACTACACTACTATGGAGGACATTCCTGCTGGTGAAGTGGTCACCGCTGGTAAGTTTCTTGTTAATGATCACCCTGCAGTTGTGCTCTTTGATTCAGGTGCTTCACATTCCTTTGTAAGTTCTACTTTTGCATCTAAGCATAAGATGAATGTGATTACAATTGTCAAGGGGGGATATTGTATTAGTGCTGCTGGAAATAATATCATGACTAACCAAGTAGTTAAAGATGTAAAGATTGAGATTGGGGATCGAGAGTTCCTTGCGAATCTTGTAGTTCTATCAGGGGTAGGAATCGATGTAATCCTAGGGATGAAGTGGATGAGCAGGAATGGAGTGTTGATCGATACATCAACCCGTGTGGTAATGTTGAGAGATCCTATGGATAAGAAGGGTTTTCTAGTACAGTTGCCTTGTGATATCGCTATCCACAATATAGCCAATGCTACCCTAGCCAAAGCCATTGAGGATATACCAGATTGTTAGTGAGTTTCAAGATAGAACTCATTCCTGGTACGACTCCTATTTCTCAAAGGCCCTATAGAATGCCGCCCTAATGAGTTGGCTGAGCTGAAGATTCAGTTGAATGAGTTATTAAAGAAAGGTTTGATTCGGCCTAGTTCTTCTCCTTGGGGTTGTCTGGCTATCTTTGTGAAGAAGGATGAGTCTCTATGCAATGTGCGTGGATTATCAGCCCCCATAATGCTGTTACTATCAAGAACAAATACCCTCTTCCTCGCATCGATATTCTGTTTGATCAACTCTCCAAAGCTAAGGTATTCTCCAAGATCGATTTGAGGTCTGGCTACCATCAGATCAAAATTTGTCCTGAAGATATACCTAAGACAACTTTCTCTACTCGTTATGGCTTGTTTGAATATCTTGTCATGTCCTTTGGGTTGACAAATGCTCTGGCACACTTTATGTACCTAATGAATTCGGTATTCATGCCAGAATTGGACAAGTTCATCGTCATGTTTGTTGATGATATCCTTGTATATTCTCAGAATGAAGAAGAGCATGCTGAACATCTGAGAATTGTTTTAACTCAATTACGTGACAACCAGCTTTATGCTAAGTTCAGCAAGTGCGAATTCTGGTTGAACAAGGTACCTTTTCTAGGTCATGTGTTATCTGGAGATGGAATTTCGGTTGACCCTACTAAGGTGCAAGAAGTCCTAGATTGGAAGGCACCTACTACGGTCACAGAAGTCCAAAGTTTCCTAGGTTTGGCTGGCTACTATCGTCGCTTTATCTCGGATTTCTCAAAAATCACCAAGCCCATGACTCGACTACTTCAAAAGGATGAGAAGTTTGTGTGGACCCCGAAGTGTGAAGAGGCTTTCCACACTTCACGGACCTTACTAACTTCTGCTCCTATATTGGCATAACCTGACATTGAGAAGCCTTTTGATGTCTATTGTGATGCATGTGGCACCGGTTTGGGGTGTGTTCTTATGCAGGAGGGCTGAGTCATTGCTTATGCTTTGCGCCAGCTTCGAAAGCATGAAATCAATTATCCTACCCATGACATAGAGCTAGCCGTGATTATTCATGCCCTAAAGATTTGGAGACATTACTTGCTAGGTAATGTGTGCAACATCTATACTGACCATAAAAGTCTCAAGTACATCTTTACTCAACCCGAGTTGAACATGCGTCAACGACGATGGTTAGAATTAATCAAAGACTACAACCTTCAAGTGCACTACCATCTTGGCAAGGCAAATGTGGTTGCTGATGCCTTAAGCAGAAAGGCCCATTGCAATTCCTTAGTTAGTGAAGACTTTCATCTGGCACACCTCCTTCATCCTATAGTACTCCACAATATCACTATGGATTGCTCTCTTAGAAGTCGAATTATCAAACTCCAGAAGACTGATGTGGGTGTGTTTCACATCAAGCGGAAGATGAAAGAGCAGGAGACCGAGCACTTTAGGGTCGATGACAAAGGAATTCTCTGGTTTGATGATAGGCTTGTAGTACCCAAAGACAAAGAACTTAGAAATCAAATTATGGCTGAAGCCCATTCTTCTAGATTGTCCATCCATCCTGGTAGTAGTAAAATGTATCAAGATCTCAAGTTGTATTATTGGTGGACAAAGATGAAGAAAGATATCACAGCCTATGTGGCAAGGTGTGATAACTTGTTGCAGAGTCAAGGCTGTTCACATGAAGCCCGGGTTATTGCAGCCACTCTCTATTCCTAGCTGGAAGGTGGGAAGAAAGTGTTATGGATTTCATTGTTGGGTTACCCACTACCAAAAAGGGTTGTGATTCCATCTGGGTTATCATAGATTGTCTAACCAAATCCGCTCACTTTATTCTGGTCAAGTCTACCTATCACCCTCACAATTATGCTGATATTTATTTTCAACAAGTGGTACGTCTCCATGGTGTACCCAAATCCATTGTTTCAGATAGAGGACTGCAATTCATGGCTCACTTTTGGGAATGCTTACATCAGAATCTTGGCACTCATCTAATCCTGCAGTTCTGCCTATCATCCGCAAACATCGAGACAGACTGAGCGTGTTAATCAAATTCTTGAAGACATGCTTAGAGCTTGTCTTATCTCTTGCAAAGGCTCTTGGGAGGAATGGTTGCCTCTCACTGAATTCTCTTATAACAACAATTATCAAGAGAGTATCAAGATGGCTCCTTTTGAAGCTGCTATATGGCCACAAGTGTAGGACTCCTTTAAACTAGGTAGAACCCAGAGAAAGAAGATTCTACGGTATTGATTTTGTAAAAGAAGCCGAAGAGCAAGTCCAAACTATACAGAAGAATATGACTGCCGCTCAGGCTAGACAAAAGAGCTATGCTGATAAGAGAAGAAAACCTATTGAGTTTGAAGTAAGTGACCATGTTTATCTGATGGTATCCCCTATGAGAGGAGTAAAACATTTTGGAATCAAAAGGAAGCTTGAGCCTCGATATGTTGGACCTTACCAAATTATCGAGAAAAGTGGAAGAGTAGCCTATAAACTCAATCTACCACATGAAATGGGAGCTATATTCCTGGTATTCCATGTGTCTCAGCTGAAGAAGTGTCTCCGTATTCCCGAGGAAAGAGTAGCAACGAGGAGAATCGAATTGAAATCTAGGTCTTTCTTATGAGGAGAAGCCTGTGCAGGTTCTGAATACTCAAGAAAGAGTGACTTGTAGGTGAGTAGTTAAGTTATACAAGGTAGTTTGGAATAATCATAGTGATCGGGATGCAACATGGGAGCGGGAAGATTATCTAAAGGAAAATCATCCAACTTTCTATACTAAATGGTACGCTTTCCAAATCTCGGGATGAGATTTTTCTAAGGGGGGAGGGCTGTAACACCCTAGGTGTTGGCTCCCACAAAATTGCATTTCATTTCATAAACATGTGCATCATCTACCTCATCATGTCATTGTTACTGAAACATGCATATGCAACATTCTCAATTATGTTTGTTTCATACTTGATTGCTTGTGAATGGTAGTTAGTGCAACATGTGAATGCAACATGAGTTTCTCATACCTTGAAACATGGCAACATGGTAGTAATATGACAAGTTTAAAATTGCAACAAGGTCATGAAACATGTGAAACATGGAATTGCAACATTAGGGTAAATTGAGTGTTTTGTTGTTTCATCACATGTGATACTTAGAAGTTGGTGTAGCCTTGTGTAGAGTGGTTAATTATGGTCTAATACACCTTAACTACACTTAGGGTAATTGATGGGACATTGTTCATGTGGACCAAAATGACTAAATTGCACCTCTATGTGGACGTTTGACTTTAGGATGACCTCTAGAGTGACTCTATTTGACTGATTAAAAAGTCCAACCTAGAAACCTTGCATGGATGTGCACCCTTTACCAAGTTGTAGCCAATTTATCAAGGAACAAAAGTCTCAATATGACCATCTCATGAAAATGGCTAGAACATGTTCAAAAAGGGCCCACAAGTCATTATTGAAGGTTGATTCAACACTAATTTTTTTTCTAAGTCCTAAATGCAATTTCAGTTTGATTGAGCCAACTTTGGCTTGATACAACTCATGATCCGGGGAGAATTAGCTATTGATTTCTAAATCAAAGTTGTAGCCCTACCATAGCTCTAAAACTTTCATATACATTACTTCCACTAATTCGTCATGGTCTAAGAGATCAAACGCTATCAACTTTGCCTGTCAGTCGGTTCATTTGAAAACTGAATCGAGTTTCATACAAGCTACAGTGTTCGATAGGTTCAGAGTTTGATGGCCACGTGTACGCCGCATGTCGTGATCGCCTGATCGCGCTGCCATGCACCGCGGACGCCCTGGCATGGCCAGCCACGACAAGAGTACCCCATGCGCCTGCGGACCGGTTCACAGTCCATTTTCTCCATTCCTTCGCCTCCACCATGCGCAGCAACAGAGCCACAGCAGCTCCGCCATTGCCGACCGAGCTTCGCCATCGCCTAGCTCGCTCGCCACCGCAAAAACATGTCGGCCAGCTCGTCAATATCTCCACCGTGTTCTCCTCTACCTCCTCCACCTCTCAGCCGTGCCGATTGGGTCTTGGTAAGGGCGCATTTGCTGTTTCCACCACCGCCGCCATGACGGGACCTCACCGGAGTTGGCGCTCCACGTGGCCAACTACCACTGAGGCTTTCCCCTCCCCTTCTCTTTGCTTGGGTAGCATGGTAGTGACCTCCTAAAGCTCGTACCGAGCTTAGCTGCGCCCTACGGGACCAGACCTCGCCGGAGCTGGCCAACCCGTGGCTGTGCGCTGCCATGGCCGTCGCCATTTCCCCTAGCCACCGTAATAGCCTGCAATTGATGGTATCCCTAGGTGCGCACTGGGTGAGGTGAACATGCTGGTACCAATGGCCTCGCTGGAGCTACCACCGGCGACGAGCTACCGCCGTCGTTATTCTCCCCTCCCCTTTCTATCTCTCTGACTAGCGGGGCCGCTTGTCAGCAGTCCGCGCACAGGCGGGAGCCGGCCGTGGGCCGCGCCATGTTCCTGGGCCAGCGTTGAGTGCTGACTGGCGACGTGTCGTGGGCCGCCATGTTTTTCCGGGCCGGCCCAGTAGCTAGTTAGGGTTTCCATTTTATTTTGTTTTATTCTTTTTCACAGATTTGAGTACATATTCAAAAATGTATATCTCTTGGTTGGTAGGTCCAAATGATGTGGTTCCAATTTTGTTCAGTCCCTGGTAATGTCTAGTTTATATTAAAAATATAATTTATGCCATGTTTTGTTATGAAAAATGGAGTTCCTAATTATCTACTTTTAATCATGTGAGAAATAGGGGTAATTATATCTTTTTCTGTGTAGCTCCAAATGGCATGAAATTTTTAGGGTGTACTGCTCATATCATGAATAGCTTGTAGTTAAATTTTCATATATTTTGGACACTATAGGTAGGAGTTAGGTAATTCTCTTGTTTGCATGGATGGATCTTGTGTGAATTTTCATAATTTTTCTATAGATCCAGTAAAGGTAAAAATTGGTGAATGCTATTCTTATGCTAGAATGATACTAGGAAAAATGTGAAATCTATTGCTTGACACTTTTCAATAGGGTTTCCTAATTACGCTAGAAATAGACCTGCCATTTGCTATTTTTGATACAGCAAGTTCTGCTTGTCCAATTGCTTTGAAAATTTTGTGGTAGTCTATGTGAAGCATGAGGTAGCTACTGTAATGTTTGTAGATTTTTCTGTATAGTTTTACTATATGTTGCTTTAATCACCTAATTAACTAAATAAATTAGAAAAGGACATTAAATAATTTATTTAGAAGTTGGCACTATACTTTCTGAGGTTCCTCTGGTATGCACAACAAGTTGGTAAACTTGGTTTGGTCCAATTATGCTTTTGCATCATCACTAAATATTTAATTTAGTAAACCTGCCATTTCTGGACAGATTCTATGTTTACTTGAATTCGATTTGATTAACGTAAGAATCATGCTTTGATGCTTATAAATGATTGGTAGAGAATTTCATAAGCTTTCCAGAATGTCCTTTTGCAAGTTAATTGAATTTGTAGAACTCTTGTTGTGATTGAATTAAGGAACTGCTCGTTTGCATATGAAACCTTAACGTTTGATTTAAGTATGCCTTTACTATTCCTAAGCTTGTGGTAATGTTCCTAGGTGTTAGGCCTTTAACTGAAGATGAGCATCTTTATCTTAGGTTATGCAAGTTAGGTAAGTTGATCTTGTTCTTCAAGTTAAGTTAGATACATGTTTTAAAGTGATTTGAATAGAGCTATTCTTAATCGGTAAACGAGTGTCCAGTGATGCTTTTGTTAAACACTTACTGTGATCCATTCATCATGAGCATCATGTCATTCCTTATGCATCCATGATATTTATCTTGTGCATCAGCATGCAATAGGTGTACCAGAAGGAGTGACACTACTAGAATTCGAGGAACCAAGCGGGGAGCAGCAGCAGCCAACACCGGAGGTTCAGAAGGTGCAGCCCTCAGGAGAAGTGCGAGATGAGGTCGCCGTTGAGTGCCCGGATCACCGTCCATGCAACTTTGTGAAAGGCAAGCCCCGGAGCATATTAAGCCTCCTAATTTCCGAAATGCAATTAATGTATTATTGTTACATATATATTGTTGCATTAAGTTAGGTGTTGGATGCAAACACTTGCTGCATTGGTTATCCAATCCTTGTCCAGATATTGATACCCTGAATCCTATGTAGCTCAGGCTCGTGTAGTGCTTAGCCCTGCTTAAACAAGATAGAAGTCAGGTGATTTCCTATCACCTGCAAGCTATAGGGATATACATATGGCACAGTTGGCTATATTTGCTATCGTGGAAAAGAACCTGTCTTAAATTGAATTGAAGACCGGGCGGAGGCTTGCCAGTTTGTAGTGACTCCATCTGTGTCGCTTAAGGACTGAATCTTGGAGCCTTTTCCGGTTCCTGTTGAACACATGCCTCTCTCTTAGTTGGTCGGGTCTGGAGACCGACCATGAAGCCGAGTAGCTCACCTCAGGCCAGGAGTCGATAAGTATAAAGTACACCTTAGAAGGGAGCCGTAGGCGTGAGTCCAAGGGCAGGTGAGTTAAAAGTCCTAATCATCCTGGCAGAAGGGTAATCCCTGAGAGCGTTGGCGCTGATCAAACCCGCGAATTTGGTTCCTGAGTTGTCCCAAAGGTGACCCATGGCTACCCTTGCAAAGTATGCTAGGGTGAGAGTTAGGAATACCCCCTCAGCTGAGTTGTAATTCGATTCGAGTTGCCGTCTCTCACCGGTTAGTGAGAACTTGACGGGCTTATCTCCAAAGTAGATACACTAAATAACATAATGGTTCAGGAATGATGATATGATGATGACAGCCTTATTATACCTGCTATGGTTAATATTGATTGCTCCTAATAAGTGAGTGCTCTAGTATAGGTGTAAATCTAGTGGACAGGTAAATGATGATAAACTTGATGCGAAGTTTAAATTGGTCACTATATTCATAAGCTCTTTTATGCAACTGTGTCCAGCTAGCCCACCTCATAAGCCTTGCATGACCCTTGGTGTCCTTTATTTCTAGTTTTGATGGGTAAGTCTAGCTGAGTACCTTCTCGTACTTAGGGTTTATCTCCCACCTATTATAGATGACCAGTTCTACTTTGGTTGCTGCAAGTATTGCCTTCTCCTGGCTAGGGATGAAGACTAGACCATTGGGCATGGTCTCTCCTAGTTCTCCTACCTGAAGATGCTTTTGTGGGACATGACCAAGATCTGGCAATGTATTTGAAACTATGAAGTTATGTACTAAACTATGTTGCTTCCGCAAATTTGAACTTGGTTTGTAATATTTTATTTGCACTCTGATGGGTGTAATCCGAATGCCACTTGTGAAATGTTGTAACGAATGATGTGTTGTGTTGAATCACTACGGTCTTGGTTTGTATGTCGGGAGTTGTTTGAAATCCTTTGTGATTTCTAGACAACCGGGATTATGGGAGCTTAAGTACAGGAATTTAATCACTTCAGTGATTGTTTTTGTACTTATGTTCTTATAATTTGGTCGGTTCTGTTACAAAATGGGCCAAAATGAGCTTCCACCTGAGCCTCGTCACCTAGTGGTACCATTAGGTGCATCCAAAATGATTTGTAAGCTTATGGTACATCTAGCGCAAACCATGCACCTATCTTACACCGACACTAACACTGTCTCCAAATGGAAAGAAGTGAGATTCCATATGACCCACGTCACCTAGTAGTTCCATCGGGTGCGTCCAAAATGATTTCCGATCCTATGGAATGTTTGACACAAACCGTGCACCTATCTAGCATCAAGATTAGTACTATATCCAAAAGGCCGAAACAAGCTTCCACTTTAGCCCTATCACCTAGTGGCACCATCGAGTGCGTCGAAAACAATTTCTAAGCCTATGGTACATCTAGCGCAAACCACACACCTATCTTGCATTGACTCTAACACTAGTCTCCAAACACAAAGAAGTTAGATTCCACATGACCCATGTCACCTAGGAGTTCCATTGGGTGCGTCCAAAATGATTTCCAATCCTATGGTACGTTCGACGCAAACCGTGCACCTATCACTGCGTCAAGATTAGCCCAATGTCCGAAAGGCCAAAAGGAGCTTCCACTTGAGCGTCGTCACCTAGTGGTACCATCGGGTGTGTCCAAAATGATTTCTAAGCCTATGGTACATCTAGTGCAAACCATGCATCTATCTTGCACCAACACTAACCCTATCTCCAAATGGAAAGAGGTGAGATTCCACATGACCCACGTCACCTAGGAGTTCCATCGGGTGCGTCGAAAATAATTTTCGATCCTATGGTACTGTTCGACTGTAAACCAGTGCACCTATCTTGCATCAAGATTAGCACTATGTCTAAAAGGCCAAAATGAGCTTCCACTTGAGCCTTGTCACCTAGTGGTACATCGAGTGTGTCCAAAATGATTTATGAGCCCATGTTACATCTAGCGCAAACCATACACCTATCTTGCACCGACACTAACACTAGTCTCCAAACAGAAAGAAACGAGATTCCACATAACCCACAGTCACCTAGGAGTTCCATTAGGAGCGTCCAAAACGATTTTCGAGCCTATGATATGTTTGATGCAAATCAGTGCACCTATCATTGCGTCAACATTAGCACTATCTCCAAATGGAGCGAGCTTTCACTTGAGCCTCGTCACCTAGGGTACCATCGGGTGCATCCAAAATGATTTCTGAGCCTATGGTATGTCTAGCGCAAACCATGCACCTATCTTGCACCGACACTAACCCTGTATCCAAATGGAAAGAGGTGAGATTCCACATGACCCACATCACCTAGGAGTTCCATCGTGTGCGTCCAAAAGGATTGCCGAGCCTATGGTACGTTTGATGCAAACCGTGCATCTATCTTGCATCAATATTAGCTCTGTCTCCAAATGGGCCAAAACGAACTTCCACCTGAGCCTCAGTCACCTAGTGGTACCATCGGGTGCATCCAAAACTGATTTGTAAGCCTGTGGTACATCTAGTGCCAAACCATGCACCTATCTTACACCGACACTAACACTATCTCCAATGGTACGTCTAGTGCAAACCATGCACCTATCTTTCACCGACACTAACACTGTCTCCAAACAGAAAGAAGCAAGATTCCACATGACCCACATCATCTAGGAGTTCCATCAGGTGCGTCCAAAATGATTGCTGTGCCTATGGTACATTCAACACAAAACGTGCACCTATCATGCATCAAGATTAGCACTATCTCCAAACAGTGCCAAAACAAGCTTCCCCCTAAGCCTCATCTTCTAGTGGTACCATCGGGTGCGTCCAAAACAATTTCTGAGCCTATGGTACGTCTAGCGCAAACCATGCACCTATCTTGCACCACACTAACACTATCTCCAAATCCATGCACCTATCCTGCATCAAGATTAGCTCTATGTCCGAAAGGCCAAAACAAGCTTCCACTTGAGCTTCATCACATAGTGGTACCATCGAGTGCGTCCAAAATAATTTCTAAGCCTATGGTACGTCTAGTGCAAACTGTGCACCTATTTTGCACCGACACTAACACTATCTCCAAATAGAAAGAAGCGAGATTCCACATGACCCACATCACCTAGGAGTTCCATCGAGAGCGTCCAAAATGATTTTTGAGCCTATGATACATTCGATGCAAACCGTGCACCTATCTTGCGTCAATATCAGCACTACCTTGAATTGGGCCAAAACGAACTTCCACCTATGCCTCGTCACCTAGTGGTACCATCGGGTGCGTCCAAAATGATTTGTAAGCCTATGGTACATCTAGCGCAAACCAGGCACCTATCTTGCACCGACACTAACCCTATCTCCAAATGGAAAGAGGTGAGATTCCACATGACCCACAGTCACCTAGGAGTTCCATCGGGTGCGTCGAAAATGATTTCCGATCCTATGGTACGTTCGACGTAAACCGTGCACCTATCTTGCATCAAGATTAGCACTATGTCCGAAAGGCCAAAACGAGCTTCCACTTGAGCCTTGTCACCTAGTGGTACATCGAGTGTGTCCAAAACAATTTATGAGCCCATGTTACGTCTAGCGCAAACCATGCACCTATCTTGCACCAACACTAACACTGTCTCCAAATAGAAAGAAGCGAGATTCCACATAACCCATGTCACCTAGGAGTTCCATCGGGAGCATCCAAAACAATTTTTGAGCCTATGATACGTTCGATGCAAATCATGCACCTATCTTGCGTCAACATTAGCACTATCTCCAAATGGAGCGAGCTTTCACTTGAGCCTCATCACCTAGGGTACCATCAGGTGCGTCCAAAATGATTTCTAAGCCTATGGTATGTCTAGCGCAAACCATGCACCTATCTTGCACCGACACTAACCCTGTCTACAAACGGAAAGAGGTGAGATTCCACATGACCCACATCACCTAGGAGTTCCATCGGGTGTGTCCAAAATGATTGCCGAGCCTATGGTACATTTGATGCAAACCGTGCACCTATCTTGCATCAATATTAGCTCTGTCTCCAAATGGGCCAAAACGAACTTCCACCTGAGCCTCGTCACCTAGTGGTACCATCGGGTGCGTCCAAAATGATTTGTAAGCCTGTGGTACATCTAGCGCAAACCATGCACCTAATTTACACCGACACTAACACTATCTCCAATGGTACATCTAGCGCAAACCATGCACCTATCTTTCACCGATACTAACACTGTCTCCAAACAAAAAGAAGTGAGATTCCACAAGACCCACATCATCTAGGAGTTCCATCAGGCGTGTCCAAAATGATTGCTGTGCCTATGGTACGTTCGACACAAAACGTACACCTATCATGCATCAAGATTAGCACTGTCTCCAAACAGTGCCTAAAATGAGCTTCCACCTGAGCCTCATCTTGTAGTGGTACCATCGGGTGCGTCCAAAATGATTTCTGAGCCTATGGTACGTCTAGCGCAAACCATGCACCTATCTTGCACCGACACAAACACTATCTCCAAATCCATGCACCTATCTTGCGTCAAGATTAGCTCTATGTCCTGAAAGGCCAAAACAAGCTTCCACTTGAGCTTCGTCACATAGTGGTACCATCGAGTGCGTCCAAAACAATTTCTAAGCCTATGGTACGTTTAGTGCAAACTATGTACCTATTTTGCACCGACACTAACACTGTCTCCAAATAGAAAGAAGCGAGATTCCACATGACCCACATCACCTAGGAGTTCCATCGGGAGCATCCAAAATGATTTTTGAGCCTATGATACGTTCGATGCAAACCGTGCACCTATCTTGCGTCAATATCAGCACTATCTCGAAATGGGCCAAAACGAACTTCCACCTAAGCCTCGTCACCTAGTGGTACCATTGGGTGCGTCCAAAACAATTTGTAAGCCTATGGTACATCTAGCGCAAACCAGGCACCTATCTTACACCAATACTAACACTGTCTCCAAACAGAAAGAAGTGAGATTCCACATGACCCACACCACCTAGGAGTTCCATCAGGTGCGTACAAAATGATTTCTGAGCCTATGGAATGTTCAACGCAAAATGTGCACCTATCTTGCATCAAGATTAGGACTATCTCCAAACGGGCCAAAATGAGCTTCCACCTGAGCCTCGTCACATAGTGGTACCATCGAGTGCGTCCGAACCTATTTTCTGAGCCTATGGTATGTCTAGCGCAAACCACACACCTATCTTGCACCAACACTAACACTGTCTCCAAATAGAAAGAAACGAGATTCCACATGACCCATGCCACCAAGGAGTTCCATCGGGAGCGTGCAAAACAATTTTTGAGCCTATGATATGTTCGATGCAAACCATGCACCAATCTGGCGTCAACATTAGCACTATCTCCAAATGGAGCAAGCTTTCACTTGAGCCTCATCACCTAGGGTACCATCAGGTGCGTCCAAAATGATTTCTGAGCATATGGTATGTCTAGCGCAAACCATGCACCTATCTTGCATCGACACTAACCCTATCACCAAACAGAAAGAGGTGAGATTCCACATGACCCACATCACCTAGGAGTTCCATCGAGTGCGTCCAAAATGATTGCCGAGCCTATGGTACGTTCGCTACAAACCGTGCACCTACCTTGTGTCAAGAGTAGCACTGTCTCCAAACAGGCCAAAACGAGCTTCCACCTGAGCCTCGTCACCTAGTGGTACCATCAGGTGCATCCAAAATGATTTGTAAGCTTATGGTACATCTAGCACAAACCATGCACCTATCTTACACCGACACTAACAATGTCTCCAAATGGAAATAAGTGAGATTCCATATGACCCACGTCACCTAGTAGTTCCATCGGGTGCATCCAAAATGATTTCCGATCCTATGAAATGTTCGACGCAAACCGTGCACCTATCTAGCATCAAGATTAGCACTATATCCAAAAGGCCGAAATGAGCTTCCACTTTAGCCCCATCACCTAGTGGTACCATCGAGTGCAGTCCAAAACAATTTATAAGCCTATGGTAAGTCTAGCGCAAACCACGCACCTATCTTGCACCGACTCTAACACTGTCTCCAAACACAAAGAAGTTAGATTCTACATGACCCATGTCACCTAGGAGTTCCATTGGGTGCGTCCAAAATGATTTCCAATCCTATGGTACGTTCGATGCAAACCATGCACCTATCATGCATCAAGATTAGCCCAATGTCCGAAAGGCCAAAACTGAGCTTCCACTTGAGCATCGTCACCTAGTGGTACCATCGGGTGCGTCCAAAATGATTTCTAAGCCTATGGTACATCTAGCGCAAACCATGCATCTATCTTGCACCGACACTAACCCTGTCTCCAAACAGGAAAGAGGTGAGATTCCACATGACCCACGTCACCTAGGAGTTCCATCGAGTGCGTCGAAAATGATTTCTGATCCTATGGTATGTTCGACATAAACCATGCACCTATCTTGCATCAAGATTAGCACTATGTCTGAAAGGCCAAAATGAGCTTCCACTTGAGCCTTGTCACCTAGTGGTACATCGAGTGCGTCCAAAACGATTTATGAGCCCATGTTATGTCTAGCACAAACCATGCACGTATCTTGCACCGACACTAACACTGTCTCCAAACAGAAAGAAGCAAGATTCCACATGACCCACGTCGCCTAGGAGTTCCATCAGGAGCGTCCAAAATGATTTTTGAGCCTATGATACGTTCGATGCAAACCAGTGCACCTATCTTGCGTCAACATTAGCACTATCTCCAAATGGAGCGAGCTTTCACTTGAGCCTCGTCACCTGGGGTACCATCGGGTGCACCCAAAATGATTTCTGAGCCTATGGTATGTCTAGCGCAAACCATGCACCTATCTTGCACCAACACTAACCCTATCTCCAAACGGAAAGAGGTGAGATTCCACATGACCCACATCACCTAGGAGTTCCATCGGGTGCGTCCAAAATGATTGCCGAGCCTATGGTACGTTTGATGCAAACCGTGCACCTATCTTGCGTCAATATTAGCTCTGTCTCCAAATGGGCCAAAACGAATTTCCACCTGAGCCTCGTCAACTAGTGGTACCATCGGGTGCGTCCAAAACAATTTGTAAGCGCGTGGTACATCTAGCGCAAACCTTGCACCTATCTTACACCGACACTAACACTATCTCCAATGGTACATCTAGCGCAAACCATGCACCTATCTTTCACCGACACTAACACTGTCTCCAAACAGAAAGAAGCGAGATTCCACATGACCCACGTCATCTAGGAGTTCCATCAGGTGCGTCCAAAATGATTGCTGAGCCTATGGTACGTTCGACACAAAACATGCACCTATCATGCATCAAGATTAGCACTGTCTGCAAACGTGCCAAAACGAGCTTCCACCTGAGCCTCATCTTCTAGTGGTACCATCGGGTGCGTCCAAAATGATTTCTGAGCCTGTGGTACGTCTAGCGCAAACCATGCACCTATCTTGCACCACATTAACACTATCTCCAAATCCATGCACCTATCTTGCGTCAAGATTAGCTCTATGTCCGAAAGGCCAAAACGAGCTTCCACTTGAGCTTCGTCACATAGTGGTACCATCAAGTGCGTCCAAAACAATTTCTAGGCCTATGGTACGTCTAGTGCAAACTGTGCACCTATTTTGCACCGACACTAACACTGTCTCCAAATAGAAAAAAGCAAGATTCCACATGACCCACATCACCTAGGAGTTCCATCGGGAGCGTCCAAAATGATTTTTGAGCCTATGATACGTTTGATGCAAACCGTGCACCTATCTTGCGTCAATATTAGCACTATCTCAAAATGGGCCAAAACGAACTTCCACCTAAGCCTCGTCACCTAGTGGTACCATCGGGTGCATCCAAAATGATTTGTAAGCTTATGGTACATCTAGCGCAAACCAGTCACCTATCTTACACCGGCACTAACACTGTCTCCAAACAGAAAGAAGTGAGATTCCACATGACCCACACCACCTAGGAGTTCCATCAGGTGCGTCCAAAATGATTTCTAAGCCTATGGTACGTTTGACGCAAAACATGCACCTATCTTGCATCAAGATTAGGACTATCTCCAAATGGGCTGAAATAAGCTTCCACCTGAGCCTCATCACGTAGTGGTACCATCGAGTGCGCCCAAAACAATTTTCTGGGCCTATGGTATGTCTAGCGCAAAATACACACCTATCTTGCACCAACACTAACACTGTCTCCAAATAGAAAGAAGCGAGATTCCACATGACCCACGCCATCTAGGAGTTCCATTGGGAGCGTCCAAAATGATTTTTGAGCCTATGATATATTCGATGCAAACCGTGCACCAATCTGGCATCAACATTAGCACTATCTCCAAATGGAGTGAGCTTTCACTTGAGCCTCGTCGCCTAGGGTACCATCGGGTGCGTCCAAAATGATTTCTAAGCCTATGGTATGTCTAGCGCAAACCATGCACCTATCTTGCATCGACACTAACCCTATCACCAAACAGAAAGAGGTGAGATTCCACAAGACCCACGTCACCTAGGAGTTCCATCGGGTGCGTCCAAAACGATTGCCGAGCCAATGGTACGTTCAATGCAAACCGTGCATCTATCTTGCATCAATATTAGCTCTGTCTCCAAATGGGCCAAAACAAACTTCCACCTGAGGCCTCATCATCTAGTGGTACCATCGGGTGCATCCAAAATGATTTGTAAGCCTATGGTACATCTAGTGCAAACCATGCACCTGTCTTACACCGACAGTAACACTATCTCCAATGGTACGTCTAGCGCAAACTATGCACCTATCTTTCACCGACACTAACACTGTCTCCAAATGGAAAGAAGCAAGATTCCACATGACCCACATCATCTAGGAGTTCCATCAGGTGCGTCCAAAATGATTGTTGTGCCTATGGTATGTTCGACACAAAACGTGCACCTATCATGCATCAAGATTAGCACTGTCTCCAAACGTGCCAAAACAAGCTTCCCCCTAAGCCTCATCTTCTAGTGGTACCATCGGGTGCATCCAAAATGATTTCTAAGCCTATGGTACGTCTAGCGCAAACCATGCACCTATCTTGCACCACACTAACAATATCTCCAAATCCATGCACCTATCCTGCATCAAGATTAGCTCTATGTCTGAAAGGCCAAAACGAGCTTCCACTTGAGCTTCGTCACATAGTGGTACCATCGAGTGCGTCCGAAACAATTTCTAAGCCTATGGTACGTCTAGTGCAAACTGTGCACCTATTTTGCGTCAAGATTAGCACTGTCTCCAAACAGGCCAAAATGAGCTTCCACCTGAGCCTTGTCACCTTGTGGTACCATCGGGTGCGTCCGAAACGATTTGTAAGCTTATGGTATGTAACAACCTAGGTGTTTGTCACCAGTTAAGCAATGGTTTTAAGCTCAAACATGACATGTTAAGTGGTGATGAAGGTGTCAGGATCAAATCTATCAGAATGATCCCCAACTTGAACTTGGATAATACACCTTTGCTTACATATAGACCCTTTTTCAAATGTATTCTTGATTGATGTTGAAGGTGCCCCTTTCATGTGCCTCACATCTATTTCCATCTACTTAGACTATTGGAAAAGTTTCATGAAGTTTGGAATCAAGAAGTCACATGAAATGACAAGTTATGTCCTTGCTTGAATTGTTTTATAAAGTGAATGGAATTCTAGAGCATCAACCAAACCTTGAAAACTTGCTCAAATGACTCTAATTGAACTCTACAACAAAAGTCATGAAGGGTTCGTGTTGAGCGAAGGACAAGAAAATACCTCAATCAGTCTAAAACTTAGATTTAAGCTTTACCATGATTCTACTTTGACCTATGTTGACCAATCACTTATATTGCTTGCATGGAGTTGCACCTTAAATAAAAGTTGAAGTTTGAGTAGAGTAGAACAAACTTTGTTTTTGGACCAAGAGCTAGATCAACATGGAACTAAGGTGAATCGAGGCTCAAACGTTGAATTGGCAGCTGTTTTCGGTACTTAGAATTTTTCTAAGTCTAGAATTCACCGTCGACTCATCGTTGACATTGGCATTCCGTGTTCTCCAAATTTTGTTAAGCAACTTGACTTGACCCCAAAATAAAAGTTGGAGCTAAGTTTATGGAAAAGAGCTTGTAAAAAGATGGTACCAGTTTGATGATGATGATGATGATGATGATAATGATAATGATAATGAGCCATGAAATACCTAATATGGTTCTTATTGTTTGCAACTTAATCAAGTGATTGATTAGTATAGGTGCTAATATAGATGGTAGGAAATGGCTAAAAGTCACTGCTAGTACATGTTAATAATGCTAATGATTACTCAAGCTTTTTATGCAAAAAGATTGTCTAGCAAGATCCACTGATAAAGCCTTGCATACTCCTTGGTGTTATTTATTTTTGGTTTATGATGGGTAAGTATAACTTAGTACATTCGAGTACTCAGGGTTTATCCCACCATGTTGCAGGTGAAGTTCTCGGCCTGCTGAAGATGGTGGCTAACCGCCAATGGGCTCGGTGACTCGATATTTAGTTCTCATCTATATGCTTTTGTATGAGGATGTCACTTATGCTAGCAATGTATTTAGAACTTATATGAATGTAATCATTTGAAAGCTATGTTGTTTTTAATAATCGGTTTTGAAATCCAAACTTTTACTATTATTTGTGAATCTATTTGTAATATTATTTCCGCTGCAACTCTACGTATGTGATGTGTATTTGCTTAATCACGCGATCTTGGTTGTGATGTTGATTTACCGAGGTCCTTCGTGACACTCGGTGGACTACCGGGTTTATATAAGTGAAAGTATGCGTGCATCAACGTGTTAGCAGGGACAACCATACTTGATCTTGTATAAATTGGGCGGTTCTATCATAGCTGGCATTAGAGCAAGATTAAGCATAATACTATCATGTACATAGTTTTAAAAATGAAGTTTTGGTTTTAAAAATCCTATTTTGACTAAAACTTTAGCTACATGCAAATTTGTCAAAACTTATTTGCAAAACTATGCTAGTGACATCCTCCTTTATGCCCAGTTAAGGACTATTAGGTGGCTATCTAAGTACTAACATGGGGGTTTTTACTTTCGCCGTCCATACGGCGTGCTATTGTATGGATGCCATTTGCTTGAATGATAATGTATGGATCAATTGTCTCTACGCCCAGGTAAGTGTGAGCTGTGAGAGCATGACCATCCAACTGTCAGTCTAGGGGAGAGTTAGCTGTGGTTACTAGAATATTTACATGTTACACACATGTATATATGAAGGTACTTAATTGTGGGTATATTTATCGGGTAGCTATGGATACCGAAGTATATACATCGGGGGATGTATATATAGAGAGTATCTTAGTTTACTGCTTTCATTGTGTGCTTATTTATCTCTTGTGGGGATGGGCTGCAATGAATTTGCCTACAGGTATGCTAACCACAAATGCGTAGATTGAATATAGCTGACGACTAGCTATATATCGAGAGAGTACGTGTTATGCCACCGACATAGAACGTGATTGCCACCTTAGGTTGGCAATTTCGTGAGGACGAATAGGACAAGCATGCATCATGATTGTGCTTGTGCATAAATATGCTTCCCTCACCTTGTTCTAATGCTAAGTAACTTGTGATCATTGTGATGTCACTATTTTCTCTGTGTGAAGCTAGCCAAAATGCCTTGTCCCATGCTACTTGAATAGTTATGCTTGAAGTTAGTGTGTGATTAGCTTTGCCTCGTATGTTGGCTTCCGATGGAAATAAATGACAAGTTATTAATTAGCAAAACTTCACCCCTTTGAAAACTAAATTGCTAAATGTAAGTAAAACTTATTTGGTAGAGATATCCACCTACTCAGTAAAAAGGGAAATAAAAGATAACAGTACCTTACCACCATGTTCGCATGTTTGTGTGTAGTGGTGTTGTTGTAGGTGACTACTTGTTAGGTGCGAGCTTTGTGCTTAGTAATAGTCGCTTAAGCTAATCGGATTGAGTGTTTTGAAATGCTTGCTTAAGACCATGATGTATGTGTGGATGCTCATTATCTAGGTAGTGCCATAGTTGTCACCCCTTTTGTCCTCGGTAAGCATACGAGTGTTGAAGAGCGCTATCCTAGAACAGCGTCCAAGGTTTGATGATCTCATGGTTGTCATCTCCAATTAAGTTCTCTTTTAGGAGCCTGATCATGTACACAAGGTTGCTAGCCCTTGAATGTTGCACTACGAAGACCTTTATCCATGCCTTTGCTTAACCGTAGGCCCAATCTTATTTTCCTTAATTGCTTGCATGTTTGTGGTTGTCCCACTCCTGTGTGGGAGGACCCTGCTGCAAAGATCCTTGTTAGATCTCATTGCTCCTTCTTTTATAGATGATCTGGTGTAACGCTAATCACTATCTACCCTGGCTTTGGAACCTTTTCCTCGTAGATCATGTCATTGCTTTATCAACTGAATCTCTAGTCAGTGCATTGGCTCTATCCCTCGAGTCTCATTTGTTTTATCTCCAACTCTTTCAAGTCTCTGGATGTTTATCAGTCTTAATCTCATGTTGCTCCTCGATAAGACCAAATCTCATGTTAATCTTTATCTGGTAGTCACCTTGGTGGACCCAAGGCGTATATGAAATTATGCAAGAGTCCCCTGCTCAGTTGTCTTCGGCAATTAAGCTATGATCTCTTGCACTGTGTTTTGATCTTCTGATCGCCTCCTTATTGAGTCCTAACCTTGTGACTACCTTTGTTTGCTATCCCTCCTTTGCATAGTACTTGTTCTTATGACCCAATCTATGCAACTTGAAAATGTCTTCTTGTAGATGAATCATGCTATAATGGTTACAGATGAAGTGTAGATAATTTCATAAGCTTTCCAAAATGTCTTCTTGCAAGTCATTTGGAATTGTGTAACTCCAGTTATAGCTAAATCTTGTAGCTGTTGTTTGCGTTCAGAAATTGGCAGATTCCAATTATAGTGTTTGCTTGTATATTGTTAAGTGTGACTTATGCCTTGAATGATGACTGAGTTAGAGCACCTGAGATCTTGGGAAACTTGTGTCATGCTTGGTGTGGTCATCTTCTTTGCCATCTTAGCATGATAGATTGTGTGATGTTTAAGTTAAGCACCGCAAAGTACTTAAGTGTGTTAGTGTAAACTATGCTTGTCTTGCTTGCTATTTTGTGATGCGTCTCATGGTACTATTCTTCATATTTATGCACTTGTATATTGCATCTCATCTAGGTGCGCTAGATGCACCATGTGAAGGATGCGATGTCGGAGCCAAACCCAAAGACAACGTTTGATGGATCTATCCCAAAGATGGAAGGACTAAGCAAGTGCTAGGACCTGAGATGTCACCAGGACAGTGCAAGCTAACTGAACTGACTTGTGTCGGATCCCAGGCAAGCCCCGAAGCATATTAAGCCTCCTAATTCCCGAAATGCAGTTAAAGTATTATTGTTACATATATACATATATATTGTTGCATTAAGTTTAGGTGTTGGATGCAAACACTTGCTGCATTGGTTATCCAATCCTTGTCCAGATATTGATACCCTAAATCCTATGTAGCTCAGGTTCGTGTAGTGCTTAGCCCTGCTTAAACACGGTAGAAGTCAGGTGATTTCCTATCACCTGCGAGATATAGGGGCATACATATGGCATGGTTGGATATATTTGCTATCGTGGAAAAGAACCTGTCTTAATTTGAAATGAAGACCGGGTGGAGGCTTGCCGGTTTGCAGTGACTCCATCTATGTCGATTAAGGACTGAATCTTGGAGCCTTTCCTGTTCATGTTGAACGCATGCCTCTCTCTTAGTTGGCCATGTCCGAAGACCGACCGCGAAGCCGAGTAGCTCAACTCAGGCCGGGAGTCGATAAGTATAAAGTGTGCCTCGGAAGGGAGCCGTAGGCGTGAGTCTAAGGGCAGGTGATTTAAAAGTCCTGATCATCCTGGCAGAAGGGTAATCCCTAAGAGTGCTAGCACTGATCGAACCCACGAATTTGGTTCCTGAGTTGTCCCAAAGGTGACCCACGGCTACCCTTGCAAAATATGCCAGGGTGAGAGTTAGGAATACCCCCTCAGCTGAGTTGTAATTCGATTTGAGTCACCATCTCTCCCGGTTAGTGAGAACTTGACGGGCTTATCTCCAAAGTAGATACACTAAATAACATAATGGTTCGGAAATGATGATATGATGATGACAGCCTTATCATACCTGCTATGGTTAATATTGTTTGCTCCTAATAAGTGAGTGCTCTAGTACAGGTGCAAATCTAGTGGATAGGTAAATGATGATAAACTTGATGCGAAGTTTAAATTGGTTACTATATTCATAAGCTCTTTTATGCAACTGTGTCCAGCTAGCCCACCTTATAAGCCTTGCATGACCCTTGGTGTCAATTATTCTGGTTTTGATGGGTAAGTCTAGCTGAGTACCTTCTTGTACTCAGGGTTTATCCCACCATGTTGCAGGTGAAGTTCTCAGCCTATGAAGATGGTGGCTAACCGCCGGTGGCTCGGTGATTCTATAGTTACTTCTCATCTATATGCTTTTGTCGGATGATGTCACTTATGCTAGCAATGTATTTGGAACATATATTAATGTAATCTTTTGAAAGCTATGTTGTTTTCACTAATTGGTTTTGAAACCCAAACTTGTAATATTATTTCTGCTGCAACCCAGTGTATGTGATGTGTATTTGCTTAATCACGCGATCTTGGTTGTGATGTTGATTTACCGAGGTCTTTCGGGACACTCGGCGGACTACCGGGTTTATATGAGTGAAAGTAGGCGCGTGTCAATGTGTTAGCGGGGACAGCCATACTTGATCTTGTATAAATTGGGCGGTTCTATTACAGCTGGTATCAGAGCAAGATTAAGCATAATACTATCATGTACATTGTTTTAAAAACAAAGTTTTAGTTTTAAAAAGCCTATTTTAACTAAAACTTTAGCTACAGGCAAATTTGTCAAAACTAATTTGCAAAACTGTGCTAGCGACATCCTCCTTTATGCCCAGTTAAGGACTATTAGGTGGCTATCTAAGTACTAACATGGGGGTTTTTACTTTCGTCGTCCATATGGCATGCTATTGTATGGATGCCATTCGCTTGAATGGTAATGTATGGATCAATTGTCTCTACGCCCAGGTAAGTGTGAGTTGTGAGAGCATGACCGTCCCACTATCGGTCTAGGGAAGAGTTAGCTTTGGTTACTGGAATATTTACATGTTACACACATGTATATATGAAGGTACTTAATTGCGGGTATATTTATCGGGTAGCTATGGATACTGAAGTATATACATCGGGGGATGTATATATAGAGAGTATCTTAGTTTACTGCTTTCATTGTGTGCTTATTTATCTCTTATGGGGATGGGTTGCAATGAATTTGCCTACAGGTATGCTAACCACAAATGCGTAGATTGAATGTAGCTGACGACTAGCTATATATCGAGAGAGTACATGTTATGCCACCAACATAGAACGTGATTGCCACCTTAGGCTAGCAATTTCGTGAGGACGAATAGGATGAGCATGCATCATGATTGTGCTTGTGCATAAATATGCTTCCCTCACTTTGTTCTAATATTAAGTAACTTGTGATCAATGTGATGTTACTATCTTCCCTGTGTGCAGCTAGACAAAATGCCTTGTCCCATGCTGCTTGAATAGCTATGCTTGAAGGTAGTGTGTGATTAGTTTCGTCTTGTATGTTTGCTTCCAAAGGAAATAGATGACAAGTTATTAATTAGCAAAAACTTCACCTCTTCGAAAACTAAATTGCTAAATGTAAGTAAAACTTGTTTTGTTGAGATATCCACCTAGTTAGTAAAAAGGAAATAAAAAGATAATAGCACCTTACTACCAAGTTTATGTGTAGTGGTGTTGCTGTAGGTGACTACTTGTTATGTGCGAGCTTTGTGCTTAGTAATAGTCGCTTAAGCTAATCAGATTGAGTATATTCGAAATGCTTGCTTAAGACCATGATGTATGTGTGGATGCTCATTATCTAAGTAGTGCCATAGTTGTCACCCCTTTTGTCCTCGGTAAGCATACGAGTGTTGAAGAGCGCTATCCTAGAACAGCGTCCAAGGTTTGATGATCTCATGGTTGTCATCTCCAATTAAGTTCTCTTTTAGGAGCCTGATCATGTACACAAGGTTGCTAGCCCTTGAATGTTGCACTACGAAGACCTTTATCCATGCCTTTGCTTGACCATAGGCCCAAGCTTATTTTCCTTAATTGCTTGCATGTTCGTGGTTGTCCCACTCCTGTGTGGGAGGACCCTGCTGCAAAAATCCTTGTTAGATCTCATTGCTCCTTCTTTTACAGATGATCTGGTGTAACGCTAATCACTATCTACCCTAGCTTTGGAACCTTTTCCTCGTAGATCATGTCATTGCTATATCAACTGAATCTCTAGTCAGTGCATTGGCTCTGTCCCTCGAGTCTCATTTGTTTTATCTCCAACTCTTTCAAGTCTCTGGATGTTTATCAGTCTTAATCTCATGTTGCTCCTCGGTAAGACCAAATCTCATGTTAATCTTTATCTGGTAGTCACCTTGGTGGACCCAAGGCGTATATGAAATTATGCAAGAGTCCCCTGCTCAGTTGTCTTCAGCAATTAAGCTATGATCTCTTGCACTGTGTTTTGATCTTCTGATCGCCTCCTTATTGAGTCCTAACCTTGTGACTACCTTTGTTTGCTATCCCTCCTTTGCATAGTACTTGTTCTTATGACCCAATCTATGCAACTTGAAAATTCACTTTGGGTGTGTGATTAGTAATGGTGTTATGAGTAGCAACTACGGTGCCACGACGGAACCTAGGGCCTCCTTGTGGCCAGCCGGCACATGGTTGTGCTGCTGGGTGCATGCCGGTATCGAGGTTTCTAGTTATGATCCATTGCAGAACTGCACTGATGTGTTATTTTCATGTGAGCTCTTCCTTGGTTATCTCTCCATATCTAATCGGAAGATCCTTATATTAGACCAAAAGTAGTAGAGCTTCTTTCTGAAGTCGTTCAGAGGATAACCTTTGAAGAATAGGTTGCTGACATGAACATAAACAGACTGCAAGAGATGGTAGGCAAGTGACCCTACTTGACTGTCCCTATAATGACATCAGTCATGTAGTGAAAAACTTATATCATTCTCATTGGATCAGAAAGGCACACAACCCTTAATGTTGGACAAGTTGTTAGTCGGATAAGAATCAAACGTCACATTATGATTATGACCTGGCTATCCAAGTCTTGATCATTATGTGCATGCGGATCACACAGTCGAGATCAACCATCTCTAGTGTGACCCTTTGCCTGCTGACTTCGATGGCAACCATCTGTTATGCATCAATCACAACTATTGTTGGCAAGAGTGAAGGTTTAGAACTTTTAGTGTTGAGAGACAACTGATTAGTTACTAGTAGGAAGCTTAATCTCCAGCTAGGTGACAACTTTTTGCTAATTATGAAGGCTATGTCTCGTAGAGCAATGTTAAGCAATGAAGCAACAAGCCATTTAGCAATGCAACTACTGCTTTGTTTTCCAAAACCTATGCTATCAAGTCAATTCCATCTTGGACAATCACACAGATAGTACAAGACGTTGTATCAGCTACGTAAGGAGCTAGCGAAAGCACGTCCCTAGTTTCAGTTAGCATCTTTGTGCCCCTGGGTGCCACTAACACATGTGTTAGGACTCTATTGGACAAAGTGCCAAAGGATATATAGGAATGGTTCCTTATCTCTGTAGGACAGTCCCTCCGTGTAGAGTATGCTTTGTGTCCTGAAAACATAGCCACAAGTCCAATGCTTGTGCATCATCAAGTTGGTGTCTAAATCAAACGATTTAAGTTGTTTCCTGAGAACCACATATGGAAAACCTTAGTCTACATCCTCAGAGAAAAGAGTTGCTGCTGCTACTATACAAAGAGATCAAGAGGATAGAACACACACCACAACGTGTGAAGCAAAGAAAGAGAAGAACGAGAAATCTGTCCAGATTTTTGGGTACAAAACCGAACATCTTCAAGCCAACGATTAGTGACTCAAACATGGTTGGAATGGCCTCAAACTTTGGTGACCTCATTCCTCACTTAGGACACGTCGATGCCTTAGGTTTTTTTGAGGATTGGTTGAGTGAAACATCAGATTTGAGAGATGTTTTGTCAATTCGGTACGCTATAATTACAGAATAGAGCAGTTTTGGTAGCCGCATTGTCTGGATAGTCAAACAGTGTCCGTTTGAGCTGAATTTTGGTGAGCAGTTAGGGGACTCATGGATATATATTCCTATAAAAATTCATGCACAATGGAGCACTAGTTTTTGAAATATGAACAGAAAACCAAAGAGTACAGAATCTGTAATTTCTTTGTGACTGCGATCATCCTTCGCATTTGAAAGTTGTGTTTGCAATTGATGCCAAGGTATGTAACGCAGTCAATAATTGTTGCTAGATAATCCTTTAGATGCCCTAAAGAAGACTCCTTGTACCCCTTTGCACCTTGTTCTTGGCCTCTTCTATCAACAATGTTCGAGCAATCGAGGTGTTCTACGAGTCAATTTATACCCTTGCAAATCGGAAGCAATTTGAAAGGTGTCAAACAACAGATTTCTAATTGTGATTTGGAGATATTGACTGACATTAGAAATGAAGCCCCAATGTTAAAAGTAGTTCCACAAAGATAGTTTTGATATAGTGCAAGTCAACTCAACGTACTGAGCAACTGCACCATGAAGGCAAATTATACTCAACCTACTTAGTAGTGTACTGTTTTTCTAGTCGGTGTATACTTGCAACTTTTGTTGACCTCTAGGCCTTGCTAACATCCTTCTTCAGTAAGGATTTCCAAGGCGGACTTGTCCTTTGGTACCTTCCATGTGTTTTACCCAAGAGGTTGCCTCAGATACAACTCAGATAACTGTGGCCGCTTGGATACGAGGATTCCCTTAAATAATGACCATCGAAAACGCTAAGTCAACAGAGTCAGCTATCACATTCACCGCTCATTCAACGGACTCAGGTAATATAGTGTTCTCATTAGAGAAAGAGAACTATACACATGGAACATTATGTAGTTTTCCATCGGTTGGCATCTGATTGATTGAATGGTTACGACCGACATAGATATTGTCTGTTGGTTACTCGGTTTCTCACAACCTTGAAGGATGCTTACCCTGTCTGTGATCTCATCCCTTATGAAAGGTTGTACTCAAGCTACTTTGGTAGAGAATTGCTTTTTGAACTTTGTGAATGAACATGGAACCATTGTAATGAGTAGCTTTCAGATGCTTGAAGTCTAGTGCAAAGTTCACATGGTCCATGCTATATTCACTAGGGAAATAGAGATTATGGGTAATTAGTTTATGCTCCGTAGTACTCTTCAGATTCCGAGAATGAAGTATTGTGTTGTCTTGGATTCCTCCCAAAGTAACAATGCTTCATAGAAGCTAGCAAAGGAAATTCTTTAGACAAAACTTACTACGAAGAGCAAGTATCAAAAAGTGTCTAGACCAAATTAGCCTCTCTGATACTCTGAAGTTAAGTAGCCTAAGGCTATCACTGATGTTGTAAACTGGTAACATGGTCTCTCTTCCATAAAAGTCTTTTGTCCTGAATCTCAGGACGCGATTCCTTTAAGGGGGGAGGGCTATAACACCCCAGGTGTTTGTCGCTAGTTAAGCAATGGGTTTAAGCTCAAACATGACAAGCTAAGTGGTGATGAAGGTGTCAGGATCAAATCTATAAGAATGAGCCCCAACTTGAACTTGGATAATGCACCTTTGCTTACATATAGACCCTTTTTCAAATGTATGCTTGATTGATGTTGAAGGTGCCACTTTCATGTGCCTCACATCTATTTCCATCTACTTAGACTATTGGAAAAGTTTCATGAAGTTTGGAATAAAAAAGTCACATGAAATGACAAGTTATGTCCTTGCCTAAATTGTTTTATAAAGTGAATGGAATTCTAGAGCATCAACCAAACCTTGAAAACTTGCCCAAATGACTCTAATTGAACTCTACAACAAAAGTCATGAAGGGTTCATGTTGAGCGAAGGACAAGAAAATGCCTCAATCGGTCTAAAACTCGGATTTAAGCTTTACTGTGATGCTACTTTGACCTGTGTTGACCAATCACTTACAGTACTTGCATGGAGTTACACGTTAAATAAAAGTTGAAGTTTGAGTAGAGTAGAACAAACTTTGTTTTTGGACCAAGAGCCAGATCAACTTGGAACTAAGGCAAATCGAGGCTCAAACGTTGAATCGATAGCTATTTTCGGTACTTACAATTTTTCTAAGTCTAGAATTCATCGTCGACTCGTCATTGACATTGGCATTTAGTGTTCTCCAAATTTTGTTAAGCAACTTGACTTGACCCAAAAATAAAAGTTGGAGCTAAGTTTATGGAAAAGAGCATGTAAAAAGATGGTACCAGTTTGACCTCGTTTTCACCATCAATTTGAATGTTTGCTTGTCGCTTTCAAAACGCTAACACTAGCAATTTGTGGCTTAATTACCTGCTGATGAAGAGCTCTAATGACCATGCAGCCTTAATCAAAGTTGGATAGTAATCAGAGTTGAGCAAACTTCATTTTAGGCCCATGGATGAAATCGGCCCATAGCAGGCCCAACTTCGATGTCCACCTCGCCCACTCCGACGCCTGCCACCTGTTCGACAGAACGCCGACGTGGTCGCCATGCAGTAGTTCACGGCCCACCATTGCTTGCCCTGCTGCCACGCACCCCGGAGCCTGCTTGTCGATGTGGGAGCACCAGAGCGCTCGCCGAGCTCCTCTCCCACTCGCACTCACTCCTCTTTCGCCTCTCCCTTGCTCTCTAGAGTCACGCGCGCGTGCCAGAGCACAGCCGCCATGGATGCCGCCACCGAGCTTGCTGCTGCCCCTCAGCCTCTCCATGCCCAGCTACATGCTCGTTGTCGTCCACCGCCATTTCCACGTCGCCTCGTAGCTACAGCTGCTGGTCGTGCACGGGCGCCGCCATGGCCGTGGAGGGCCGAGTTCGCCGCTGCCGCGGCTAGGCCGTTCTTGCCCATCTCGGGCCGAGCAAGATAGTCCTATGGGTTTGCTCTACTCCCTTGGTGCTACGCCACCCCTCCTTCGCCGCCGGTGAGCACCACGGTGGTCGGAAGCGCGTGCCGGCGTGCTGCTCTGTTCCAGCCAGGTGAAGAAGGCGAAGGATCACGGACATGAATTAGAAGATGGAGGGTCTAAGTGCGAAGCCGTGACTTAGTTGAATAGTGCCAGAAAGGATCTTTTTGTTTGTATTTAATTTCTGAAAACTGTAGGGTCCCTGATGTAAGATTTATATTCTTTTTCTTTTGATTTTGGCAGATTTGGATGATCATCTTTGAAAATTCGTAGTATTTAGTAGAAAAATTGTAAAATAGTAAATGATGACTTTTTGGAATCCTTGTGAAGTTATCTATGCAGTAGATCTATAATATGGCATGCTTTAGTTTAAATATTTTGCTGTAAAAATATATTTATGCAGTTAGATTTTTGATACTAGTTGTGCCTTGTCCTTTTCATAACTGCAGTTGTTGTGCTCAAATAATTGTGAAATTTGTGTGGAGTGCTACTAAGGTTATTCTTGATGTTTGGTAAAAATTTCAGTATTTTAGGCTTGATAGTTTAAGATCTATAAAAATAACAAATTACCTATATTGCTTTGCTCCTATTCTGAATAGTCCTGCATGTTTGAATTAATTAGCTTAGTTAAGTTATGAATCACGACTTTATGATGATACATGAGTTGTATTACTTTTATTAAGATTTTCAAAAAGCTAAATATCATGATTTTTGGTTAAGTAGATCTTGAGTTATAGTTGCTTAAGTCTCTGTGGCTGTTTCTGCCTAAACCCAGAGAGGTTTTCTTTGTTCTTATTGTGGGGCCTTCTTAATAGTAGAATTAGCTTTAGGTGTTTACAACAAAGTTGTTTAGAATTTGCTAATATTTCTAAAAAGTCTAGAACCACATTTATTGCACATGTATAACTCCATTTATAGCTGTTTAAAGTGGCATATCAGTTTCTGTCCATGTTTTAAATAGAAATGCATTTATTGGATTAATTGGCCTTGTTATCTATAGAATCATCTTAAGATGATAATACGAAAGTTGTAGATAACTCACTTAACCATCTTGTGTTAAATTGTCATGGCATTTGGCCAAATATTTTGTGAGTTATGACTGTTCTAAGTTGGTCATCAGAAATGTAGTTCTCTAGAATTTCTGGACCAGATTTGATAAATGTGACTGTTTGACTCTTTTAACTTGGGAATAATGCTGGGATGATTAAATATGAATTGTAGACAATTTCATAAGATTTCCAGATTATCTTGTTTCATGTCATTTGGATTTGTAAATCTCTAGTTATGGTCAGTTTACTATGCTGTGGTATAGTCCCAGTTTTACTGAAATATGAGTGCTTGTGTGAATGCTTTGTAGCATAGTTCTTGTTGATTATTTAGGTGCTAGGTCCTTAACTGAAGATGAGCAATTGTATATTAGGTTGTCTAAATGTGGTAAGTTAAAGTGATTTGAATAGAACTTAAGTAAACTAATATGCCATGCTTGATGTACTTGCTATCTCTATGTTGGACTTGATGTGAATAGCTTGCTCTCTAAGTACTCATGTCATGTGGTGTAGCTTTGTGCTTGTCTTGAATGTTTTTATGTGATGCATCTTTTAGTACCATTCCCCGTATTTATGTACTTGCATCGTGCATCTTAATTAGGTATGCTAGATGAACCACGTGCCGGATGGGATGTTGGAACCGAACCCGAAGATGGTGTATGGTGGACCTATCCTGAAGATGGAAGGACTGGACAAGTGCTAGGATGAGAGATGCTCACCAAGTGAGTGTCGTCTAACAAACAGTAACCTAGTGTTGGATCCTAGGCAAGCCCCAGAGCATTCTAAGTCTCCGATGTTTTTACAAATATCTTGAGTATCTTTTATTATTGATGATGCATTAAGTATAGGAATTGGTTGGAACTAATTGTTGCATTATATCCTTACCTTGTCTAGATAAAATCCTATGAATCCAAATTAAGTGTAGGATCGAATGATGCTTAGCTATGCTTAGACCGGTAGAAGTTGGGTGATTTCCTATCACCTGCGAGATGTAGGATGAGCTCTAGTCATGGTTGGCTATATTTGCTATCATGGAAAAGAACCATGTGTTAATAATGAAAAGAGACCGGACGGGATGACGGTAGTGCAGCAACAAGGCATGGAGGTCTTGGGTGTGAATCTATCCCCGTCTATGTCGTTTAAGGACCGATTCGCTATATGTCCTCATGTCATGTTGAACGCAGCCTAACACTTAGCTAGCCGGATAAGTCGTTCCGACCACGAAGCCTAGTAGTTCGACTCAGGCCGGGAACTAGGGGGACATGCGCATTCTGGAGGAAGTAAGGATGTGCTTGGGGACATTGGCATGAGTCCAAGGGGTCAGGTGTTTAAAAGTCCTACACTTCCTGGCAGAGTGTCACCCTTGAGGATGTGGCACTGTTCCGGACCTGCGACTCTGGAGTTATACCAAAGGTGACTTGATTGTGACCCTAACAGGGGAAGCAAGGTTTGTGTTAGGAATACCCCTCTAGCTGGATAGGAATCGATTTGAATCGCCGTCTCTCCCAGATAGGGAAAACTTGATTGAGCAGCGGCAACATAGATTCACTAAATTTAAAGATATGGTTAAATAATGATGATGATGATAATGATAATGAGCCATGAAATACCTGATATGGTTCTTATTGTTTGCAACTTAATCAAGTGATTGATTAGTACAGGTGCTAATATAGATGGTAGGAAATGGCTAAAAGTCACTGCTAGTATAGGTTAATAATGCTAATGATTACTCAAGCTTTTATGCAAAAAGGTTGTCTAGCAAGATCCACTGATAAAGCCTTGCATACTCCTTGGTGTCATTTATTTTTGGTTTATGACGGGTAAGTCTAGCTGAGTACATTCGAGTACTTAGGGTTTATCCCACCATGTTGCAGGTGAAGTTCTCGGCCTACTGAAGATGGTGGCTAACCGCTGGTGGGCTCGGTGACTCTATATTTAGTTCTCATCTATATGCTTTTGTTTGAGGATGTCACTTATGCTAGCAATGTATTTAGAACTTATGTGAATATAATCATTTGAAAGCTATGTTGTTTTCAATAATCGGTTTTGAAACCCAAACTTTTACTATTATTTGTGAATCCATTTGTAATATTATTTCCACTACAACTCTGTGTATGTGATGTGTATTTGCTTAATCACGCGATCTTGGTTGTGATGTTGATTTACCGTGGTCCTTCGTGACACTCGGTGGACTACCAGGTTTATATAAGTGAAAGTATGCGAGCATCAACGTGTTAGCGGAGATAGCCGTACTTGATCTTGTATAAATTGGGCAGTTCTGTCACATGGTACATCTAGCGCAAACCATGCACCTAACTTACACCGACACAAACACTATCTCAAAATGAAAAGAAGTGAGATTCCACATGACCCACGTCACCTAGGAGTTCCATCGGGTGCGTCCAAAATCATTTCCGATCCTATGGAACGTTCGACACAAACCGTGCACCTATCTAGTGTCAAGATTAGCACTATATCCAAAAGGCCGAAATGAGCTTCCACTTGAGCCTCGTCACCTAGTGGTACCGTCGAGTGCGTCCAAAATGATTTCTGAGCGTATGGTACGTCTAGCCCAAACCACACACCTATCTTGCACCGACACTAACACTATCTCCAAACAGAAAGAAGTGAGATTCTGCATGACCAACGTCACCTAGGAGTTCCATTGGGTGTGTCCAAAATGATTTTTGATCCTATGGTACGTTCAACGCAAACCATGCACCTATCTTGCGTCAAGATTAGCACTATGTCCAAAAGGTCAAAACTAGCTTCCACTTGAGCGTGGTCACCTTGTGGTACCATCGAGTGCATCCAAAACAATTTTCTAAGCCTACGCTACATCTAGTGCTAACCATGCACCTATCTTGCACCAACACTAACACTATCTCCAAATGGAAAGAAGTGAGATTCCACATTACCCACGTCACCTAGGAGTTCCATCGGGTGCGTCCAAAATGATTTCCAAGCCTATGATATGTTCAACGCAAAGCTTGCGCCTATCTTACGTCAAGATTAGCACTGTCTGCAAAAGGGCCAAAATGAGCTTCCACCTGTAGCCTCAACACCTAGTGGTACCATCGGGTGCGTCCAAAACGATTTGTAAGCCTATGGTACATCTAGCACAAACCATGCACCTATCTTGCACCGACACCAACACTATCTCCAAACGGAATGAAGTGAGATTCCACATGACCCACATCACCTAGGAGTTCCATCAGGTGCGTCAAAAATGATTTCTGATCCTATGGTACATTCAACAGTAAACCGTGCAGCTATGTTGTGTCAAGATTAGCACTATGTCCCAAAGGCCAAAATGAGCTTCCACTTGAGCCTCATCACCTAGTGGTACATCGAGTGCGTCCAAAATGATTTATGAGCCTATGGTACGTCTAGCACAAACCATGCACTTATCTTGCACCGACACTAAAACATTGTATCCAAACGGAAAGAAGCGAGATTCCGCATGACCCACAGTCACCTAGGAGCTCCATTAGGTGCGTCCAAAATGATTTCTGAGCCTATGGTATGTTCGACGCAAACTATGCACCTGTCTTGTGTCAAGATTAGCTCTGTGTCTGAAAGGCCAAAACAAGCATCCACTTAAGCTTCGTCACCTAGTGGTACCATCGAGCGTGTCCAAAATGATTTCTAAGCCTATGGTACGTCTAGTGCAAACCATGCACCTATCTTGCATCGACACTAACATTGTCTCCAAACAGAAAGAAGCGAGATTCCACATGACCCACGTCACCTAGGAGTTCCATTGGGAGCAGTCCAAAATGATTTTCGAGCCTATGATACGTTCGATCTAAACCATGCACCTATCTTGCGTCAATATTAGCACTATCTCCAAATGGAGCGAGCTTTCACTTGAGCCTCATCACCTAGGGTACCATCGAGTGCATCCAAAATGATTTCTGAGCCTATGGTTTGTCTAGCGCAAACCATGCACCTATCTTACACTGACACTAACCCTATCACCAAACAGAAAGAGGTGAGATTTCACATGACCCACGTCACCTAGGAGTTCCATCAGGGTGCGTCCAAAACGATTGCTGAGCCTATGGTATGTTCAATGCAAACCGTGCACCTATCTTGCATCAAGATTAGCACTATCTCCAAATAGGCCAAAATAAGCTTCCGCCTGAGCCTCATCACCTAGTGGTACCATCGGGTGTGTCCAAAATAATTTGTAAGCCTATGGTACATCTAGTGCAAACCTCGCACCTATCTTACACTGACACTAACACTTTCTCCAAATGGAAAGAAGTGAGATTCCACATGACCCATGTCACCTAGGAGTTCCATCGGGTGCGACCAAAATGATTGCCGATCCTATGGAACATTCGACGCAAACCAGTGCACCTATCTAGCGTCAAGATTAGCACTATATCGAAAAGGCCGAAACAAGCTTCCACTTGAGCCTCATCACCAAATGGTACCATCGAGTGCGTCCAAAATGATTTCTGAGCCTATGGTACGTCTAGCGCAAACCACGCACCTTTCTTGCATCGACACTAACACTGTCTCCAAATAGAAAGAAGTGAGATTCCGCATGACTCATGTCATCTAGGAGTTCCATTGGGTGCGTCCAAAATAATTTCCAATCTTATGGTATGTTCAATGCAAAGCTTGCACCTATCTTGCGTCAAGATTAACACTATGTCCAAAAAGCCAAAACTGAGCTTCCACTTGAGCCGCGTCACCTAGTGGTACCATCGAGTGCGTCCAAAACTGATTTCTAAGCATATGGTAGGTCTAGCGCAAACCACGCACCTATCTTGCACCGACACTAATACTGTCTCCAAATAGAAAGAAGTGAGATTCCGCATGACTCACATCACCTAGGAGTTCCATTGGGTGCGTCCAAAATGATTTTCTGATCCTATAGTACATTCGACGCAAACCGTGCACCTATCTTGCATCAACATTAGCACTATCTCCAAACGTAGCCAGTTTTCACTTGAGCCTTGTCACCTAGGGCACCATCGGGTGCGTCCAAAATGATTTCTGAACCTATGGTATGTCTAGCGAAACCATGCACCTATCTTGCACCGACACCAACCCTATCCCCAAACTGGAAAGAAGTGAGATTCCACTTGACCCACGTCACCTAGAAGTTCCATCGGGTGCATCCAAAATGATTGCCGAGCCTATGGTATGTTCGACGCAAACCGTGCACCTATCTTGCATCAAGATTAGCACTGTCTCCAAATGGGCCAAAACGAGTATCCACCTAAGCCTCGTCACCTAGTGGTACCATCAGGTGTGTCCAAAATGATTTGTAAGCCTATGGTACATCTAGCACAAACCAAGCACCTATCTTACACTGACACTAACACTGTCTCCAAATGGGATGAAGTGAGATTCCACATGACTCACGTCACCTAGGAGTTCCATCGGGTGCGTCCAAAATGATTTCCTGATGCTATGGTACGTTCGATGCAAACCGTACACCAATCTTGCGTCAAGATTACCACCATGTCTGAAAGGCCTAAACGATCATCCCCTTGAGCCTTGTCCCCTAGTGGTACCATCGAGTGCGTCCAAAACAATTTAAGAGCCTATGGTATGTCTAGCGTAAACCATGCACTTATCTTGAACCGACACTAACACTATCTCCAAACTGAAAGAAGTGAGATTCCACATGACCCATGTCACCTAGGAGTTCCATCAGGTGTGTCCAAAATGATTTTTGAGCCAATGGTACGTTTGACGCAAACCGTGCACCTATCTTACGTGAAGATTAGCTCTATGTCCGAAAGGCCAAAATGAGCTTCCACTTGAGCTTCGTCACCTACCATCGAGCACGTCCAAAATGATTTCTAAGCCTATGGTATGTCTAGTGCAAACCATGCACCTATTCTTTCACCGACACTAACACTGTCTCCAAACAGAAAGAAGCGAGATTCCACATGACCCACGTCATCTAGGAGTTCCATCGGGTGCGTCCAAAATGATTTTCAAGCCTATTATACGTTCGACGCAAACCATGCACCTATCTTGTGTCAATATTAGCACTATCTCCAAATGGAGCGAGCTTTCACTTGAGCCTCGTCAACTAGGGTACCATCGGGTGCATCCGAAATGATTTCTGAGCCTATGGTATGTCTAGCGCAAACCATGCACCTATCTGGAACCAACACTAACCCTGTCTCCGAACAAAAAGAAGTGAGATTCCACATGACACACATCACCTAGGAGTTCCATCGGGTGCGTCCAAAACTGATTGCCGAGCCATATGGTTTGTTCAACGCAAACCAGTGCACCTATCTTGCATCAAGATTAGCACTATCTCCAAACAGGGTTGAAACGAGCATCCACCTGAGCCTCGTCACCTAATGGTACCATCGCGTGCATCCAAAATGATTTGTAAGCCTTTGGTACATCTAGCAGCAAACCATGCACCAATCTTGCACCGACACTAACACTATCTCCAAATGGAAAGAAGCGAGATTCAACATGACCCACGTCACCTAGGAGTTCCATCAGGTGCAGTCCAAAATGATTTCTAAGCCTATGGTACGTTCGACGCAAACCATGCACCTATCTTGTATCAAAATTAGCTCTATGTCCGAAAGGCCGAAATGAGCTTTCACTTGAGCTTCGTCACCTAGTGGTACCATCGAGCGTGTCCAAATTGATTTCTGAGCCTATGGTACATCTAGTTCAAACCATGCACCTAACTTGCACCGACACGAACACTATCACTGAAATAGAAAGAAGCAAGATTCCACATGACCCATGTCACCTAGGAGTTCCATTGGGTGCGTCCAAAATGATTTTCAAGCCTATGATATGTTCGACGCAAACCATGCACCTATCTTACGTCAGCATTAGCACTATCTCCAAATGGAGTGAGCTTGCACTTGAGCCTCGTCACCTAGGATTCTCTCGGGTGCATCCAAAATGATTTCTAAGCCTATGGTATGTCTAGCACAAACCATGCACCTATCTTGCACCGACACTAACCCTGTCTCCGAACAGAAAGAAGTGAGATTCCACATGACCCACGTCACCTAGGAGTTCCATTGGGTGCGTCCAAAATGATTGCTGAGCCTATGGTAAATTTGACGCAAACCGTGCACCTATCTTGCGTCAAGATTATCACTATCTCCAAACGGGCCGAAACGAGCATCCACTTGAGCCTCGTCAACTAGCGGTACCATCGGGTGCATCCAAAATGATTTGTAAGCCTATGGTACATCTAGCGCAAACCATGCACCTAGCTAGCACCGACACTAACACTGTCTCCAAATAGAAAGAAGTGAGATTCCACATGACCCACGTCACCAGGGAGTTCCATCGGGTGAGTCCAAAATGATTCCTGATACTATGGTACGTTTGACGCAAACCGTGCACCTGTCTTGCGTCAAGATTAGCACGATGTCCGAAAGGCCATGAAGATGAATGTCATAACAATTGTAGCAAAGATATAAAAGTAATGAAAGGTACAAAAGAGAGGGGGTACAAAGATTATACCAAACCACGCTATTGACACGATCGGGAATCCAAGCGAAGCCTACTTGCCTCCCTCTAGACCTAGCCTAACTAGCTATGCCCTAGAATATGATGGAGCTCTGAGGATGATTAGGGTTTCTATCTTCTTAAATGATTTATGACTCAAGGGGTGGAAGGGGCTGGTATATAGGCTAGGAGCATCAATCGTGAGCCCTCGGATCAAACCGACTTGCATAAACGGCATAGATGTCTCCTCATTAGTAAGCTTATCACTTATGATTATAGGAGCTTAGTTTCTTGCCATTCAAGAAAGCGTAATGCAGGACAACGGGTAGGGGTTTAAGTTCAATGGGAGGTCATGTCGGTACTTCCTCTTGAGGAAGATCAAGGGTTTCACCTAGGTCGTCCTCTTCTTCTATAAAGAGTTTGGCATCTTTGTCTAATGATGACTCAGAGATTCAAATGGCAAGACCAACATAACTTCCTTAGGCAGTTCATGGTGGGGAAGGATGTCTGCCACTGAGTTTTGGCTCGAGTGATAGGAATGGAAAAAGTATCCCTCCCTAGCTTTACGTCCAGTTCCCCTATTTTAGGTGGTTCAATAAAAAGTTTTTCTAGGGGATGCCCTATCATAATGTCAAAATCATGTATGTCAAAGACATGGAAGTCCAAGGGTACTTCATTTTTATTGCAGTAGAGTGATATGTTGTGAAGAACACCTAATCCTTTTAGTCTAGTTTGAGGTGCAATTCTATAGGATTTGGTTGTCGGGGCAAGGATGTCATCATTAAAATAAATGTGTGCAAAGGATGTGGACATAAGGTTTGCCCCAACCTGTAGGGTTGTACAGGACATCTACTAAAGTTCTATAGAGTTAGCATTGGATGGTTAAAGAAGGGGTGAGAATCAGAACTTCTTTAGAGGAAAGTTCTGCTTCTTCTACCCATTCGCTACTCATGATTGCTATCAGCTCCTTGATGTTTTCCTTAAGGAAATCCTTGTCTAGGGGGTCAAGAGGAGTGATAAGAACTGGTGGCTTCCTTTGGCATGAATAATTCAATGTATTTCCAAAATCTTCGAAGAGATCATCCTCAAAAGGTGGAAGGTCAAAGGTTTTAGACCTTCCTCCGGATCTTCTGGTTTGGGTGAGGGTTCTTGAATGGAAAGTGTAGGTTTGGCCTTGGCCGAAGAGACTTCCTCATGACTTAACATAGGTTCTACACAGAGGGGTTCTAAGGGAGGAGTGTTCTATAAAATTCAGTCTAAGTGGGCTTCTCCTTTCTCAGTGGTTTTGTGCGTGAATGAACCTCCGACAGTTATGTCAAGTTGTAGGGTGTTGACGGTAGTTACCATCCATCATAAACCATCAATAAAACATGTATAAGGCCATGAATATGATCACCAACATAGACTTAGGTGTTTAAACTATCAATTTCCATGAGTCTGGGTGAATTTGTATTTTCTGTAGGAGTTATTCAGAAAACCATCAAGCAGGGCCAAAACGTAAATAAAATTGAACTTATCCAAAACAAAACTACTCTAGAAGGTTCTAGAGGACTCTAGAAGCCACAGTCATTGAAGTAGACTTATAGAGGATGAAAAGTTGGGCTAGCCAGCCCCTTGGTCCCACCTGTTAGCCCCCATTGTTATGTCGGTTCTCCATCGCCTTAAGGATTGCATCTATGCTATTTATTCAAGTCGGTTTGATCCGAGGGCTCATGATTGATGCTCTGGCCTATATAACCAGCCCCTACCCCCCTCTAGAGCATGCTGCCATAACTAAAGATCAGACCAAAATTAGGGTTTCCAGAGAGAAGAGAATAGAGCTCCAATTCTTCAAGTTTCTAGTATAGGCTAGCTAGCAAGGTTCAAGTAGAGTGTGGGTTATTGCTTAGGATTCTGGATCTGCCGTCTGGAGATTGGTATAGCCATTGTATCTCTTTATTTATGACTTTTTGCTACTTCAATATTATTTTGCTATTTATTATGTTCCAAGTTTGCTCTATTGATATACTTGATATAGTTGTGATTGATAATGAGTTTATGCATATGTTCGCAAAGCGCTTAGCCCAAGATGCACGTGGGTTAAGTGGTTGACATTATGTAAGCATGGTGCTTAGATATTGTTTACCTATGGATGCATTCTGCACTCTATGTTATGTGGTAGATCGCGGATGTGACACTCCCATTGAGTCCTTTGTAGTCCACTCCCTGTTTGTAGAGCAAGTGGAACACGGTTGCAAAGGAAGACAAGCTCTATTCTTGATCTTCCTTAGTAATGTTCCTTATGCATAGATCCAAAGTTAATTATGCTATAGATGAGACTATATATACTTGGGTGTATAAAAGATGTAGTAAATAAGGAATGACTTAGGAATCATTTTACTCTTACCGAATCTCCTACCTAGCCATACTACATTTTATGAGTCTCTATTTCTATCTCTAGGAATTATTATCAATGCTTCATACTTATCATTTATTTATCATTTGATTACCCCTTCCATAGCATGAGAGAGGTTTTATCATAAGTATATATATTTGTCAATATCTCTTTGCCAACAATCCCATAGCTCCTCCTTATGGATAAAATATAAATAGCGATACTCAGGTATACTCCCGGGTGAAATGCTACAATGGTATATTATTTGTGCGCTTGTGGATACTTTACTTTAACATATATAATTTTCTCTGAGTTTACAAGTGTCATTAATAATTACCCACCACACATTTCTAGCATCATGTTAGGGATGACAACTTAGTAAAGAGTGATGCTAAGAAATGTCAACAAGTATTTCTGGCGCCGTTGCCAGGGAGGGGCACATGGCTATAGAGAATTGATCAAATAAATACTTATTGATTAAACCATAATAGCTCTACTTTAGCAGGCTTACCCTTGTTTGTCGCTGTTCATATTCAGGGTACTACAGAATTGGTTATGATTCACTAATAACTTCCAATCAAAATCAACCTAATCAAGAGGAAGCTCAACACCAGTTTCTGAGCTATAGTTGACAAACTCTGTGTGAGTTCTTCGCTTCGAGCATCGAGAACATTCGCACTAGACCAACACTCAAAACCAACAACCTTGAGTTCGAGCTCAAGCCAAGCCTCATCAACATGGTGCAAGCTACCCCATTTAGTGGAAAGGCATAGGAAGATGCTAGTGCTCGTCTTCAAAATTTTCTAGAAATTAGTAGCGCAATCGTCATCAAGGACGTCACTCAAGACATCATACTACTTCATTTGTTCCCATTCTCACTATTGGGTAGAGCTAAGCAATGGTTCTACACCAACAAAGACAACATCAATACATGGGCAAAGTGTTCAAAGGCCTTCCTAGAAAAGTTCTTCCCAGTGGGCAGCAAGACCAATGCTTTAAAAGGAAAGATATCCAACTTCCAACAGTAGAAGAGGGAGACCATTCCAAAAGCATTGGAATGTTTCCAAGAATATATTCTGATTATCCTCACCATGGAATGGAAGATTGGTTGCTCATACAAAGTTTCTACCTTGGATTAACTCAGAAAGCTCATGAACAACTCGATGCCACCTGCTGGAGGATCATTTATGTCACTCACCCTTGGAAAAGCTAAAACTCTTATGAAGATAGCCTCTAATCAAGGCTGGTCATCATACAACATTCAATCAGTGCAATAAGAGTGAAGAAGTACCAGAAGAGGTGTGTGCATTGTTAACCAAAATGAACATACTATTGAATTGGCTCGAACATCGAGCTAATTAAAAGAGAGATTGTTAGGCCATTCAAGATACTTTCAATGCTCAAAACACATGTGGAGAATATTTGGGGGTTGAATTCCCTAACTATCAAGAGGATGTAAACATCATTGGCAACAATTCAGGTTGACAACAATAGAGACAAGGATAGAATCAACAACAACGGTCAACTTACCAAGGTAAGTACCCAGGTAACAATTATAATTCTTTTAATTCCAAGCAACCATCCTTAAGAGACTTAATCTTAGAACAAGTTAGTATTAATGAGAATATTTCTAAAATGCTTGATTTTAATGATAAGGTCCTAGAAAACATAAATACTAAAATGGATAGTTTTTCTTTTGCCATAAAAGACCAACTTAGCTATAATAAAAAAGATAGAATCTCAATTAGCCCAGTTGGTCATTACTCTGCCTTTTGCTACTAATCTTAAAAAGTTAAATGCTATAACCACAAGAGGTGGCAAGTCTACTCATGATTCATCGTATCCGACAAGGACAGGTAAGACACAAGTGGCAATGCAGGAAGAGGCAAAGAAAAACGATGAAGTTGAAGAAGTTGTACCTCAAGAGCGAGAGTTACAACAAGATTTTTATGACACTATGTTCCTACCTTTTTCCACGCAAAAATCGAAAAGCCAAATGGATGAGCAGTTTGGTAAGTTTGTAGAGGTAATTCAAAAATTATATATCAATATTCCTCTACTAGATGGCATATAGGTTCCCACCTATGCGAAGTACCTCAGAGACATCCTCAACAACAAAAGACCACTGCCCACCACTGAAGTAATCAAGTTGATGGAGGAGTGTAGTGCGCCCATCCTAAATACATCACCTGTCAAGAAGAAGGATCCAGGGTGTCCCACTATCAATTGTTCGATCGGAAGCCAGAACTTTGAGAATGCGTTATGCTGATCTTGGAGCAAGCGTTAGTGTCATGCCCAAGATCTTCGATAAGCTCAACTAATCCACACTTACACAACATTGATGTGTTTGCAACTAGCCAACCAATTAGTCCACTAGCCTACAGGGATCATCGAGAATATCCTGGTAAAAATACAAAACTTCTTGGTTCCTATGGATTTTGTAGTACTTGATATGCAGAAGGACATGAAGACACCTCTCATACTTGAGAGACCCTTCCTAAGTACTACAAATGCGCACATTGATGTCAGGAGCCAGAGAAATTAAATTCTATATCAATGGCAAGGAAGAGCGATTTGCCTTCAAGACAAGACTAGAACAATGCTCCAATTTGGAATGGTGTGAGAAGCAAGTATTAGAGTCTCCATCTCTAGGACCTACTGATGCACCTGAAGAATAAACCCAAACGGCGAAGTCCGGTTCGGTGGACTTAAAATACCGAACCCTCACCAGAAGGTAACTCGGTAGTTATCTATAATCATTTTTTGCATTATATTTTTCTTTGGCATATTTACTTTTTAACACCTGCAATAGAAAAATAAAATAAAAATACTCATCATAGCATTATAAAAATACAAGCCCCGTGTGAATGATTTGTACAGAGCGTAAAACCCCCATGAGAAATATTTACCATGGAGGCGTAAAAATTTAAAAATAGCATCATTCATCTTCTAATATTTCTTATTGCATTTATATACATGTGTATACGGTAGAAATATAGGAGACACATGGTACTCACTTAACCACTACCCATCACTTCCATCTCCACTCAACCTCCATTATCACCTCCATATCTCCACCATTTCCACTCTCCTTCACCCTACGCCGTCCAGGATCCACTTCCACCGAAAGGAGCACTCTACTCGCTTAACCACGAAGCAGAGAAATATTTGGAGGAGGATGAGGCCATTTGGTCCACCATGGGAGGCCGACTAGTCCCACCACTAGGCCAGTCGGACTGCTGCTCTCCTGGCTATAAATAGCCACCCTCCTGGTTTCTTCACTCATCAATCTCCACTACAAAACCAGCTCCCAAGTTCAAAATTTCAGAATCCAATTTCGTAGTTTGAAATTTCACTTAATAGAAGTAGTTTTGGAGTGAGAGAAAAGGGTGAGAAAGTTGAGAGTGAAAGTGTTGCTAAAATCTTGAGTAAGAGAGAGTGAGGTGCTGCTAAAATTTGAGTAAGAAAGTGAGGGTTTAAGAGTGGTAGTGCTGTCCAAATCAAGAGAAAAAATTAAAAATATTAGGGTGGAAGTCATGCCAAAATATTGATTAGAAAAATTCTTTAGGCAATCTCGGACGACTAACCCTCTGGACGACTGACTTTTGGATTGCTTACCGCTAATCATTTTTATTCTCCTAATCCCGTTCCATGAGTTATGTTTTCTTTTGTCTATTTTGTAGGAAAATGAGCAAGATTGTTGGAAATCTCAAGCGTGCGGTGTCATTCCGCTCAATGAGAAGTTCATCGTCTCGGGCAAGCACCGACATGGAGGTCGATCCTCCATCTCCTACTGCTGGAGCGTCGTCCCATTCAGCTCCCGTGGAGAGAAACATTCTCTTGCAAGAGAAGCAACTCAAGCTTTAGGACGGTATGGAGAAGGACATCTACAAGAAGCTAAAGACCCAGAGGTTTGTCCTCACTCCCGCCTACGATCTAGCCCAACTACAAGCCACAGGTATGAACACTAAATTTGAACTCATTTTTAAGACTGTAGGATGGGAGGATGTTTGGGAAATTAATGAGCTAGGGTCTAAGCTTTTGACTACTGAATTTTTATGCACCTTGAAACCCACTGATTCGGAAGTATCATTTAAACTTTTTAGAAAAGATTTTTCTATCCCATGGAAATAGTTTAGTGAACTAGGATTTCATGCACAATGTGTGATTGATGTGGACACTGCTATACAAGACTTTGATAGAATGAAATTTTGGAGGGAAATATCTAAAGAACTTACTTGCTACCATCCCCGCACCAATAAAATTCATCACCCTACTTTTTCATTCATGCATAAATGGCTAGGTTTTTCTATTTTTCCCAGGAGTGACTTTCGCAATGTTAGGAATGATGAACTTCAATTGCTCTATGCCATGGTCAAAAGAAGATATGTTTCACCAGTCTAGTTTATGATGAAACAATGGAAAGAAATTCCTAATCTTAAGGGAGATGTTAGGTGTACTTCTTTGGTCACCCGCATAGCTAAAAATTTGGGTCTATTGGAAAATGCTTCTGTTGCTTACATCGATGACATTCCCCGTTGCCTTATCGATTATGAATATTTTAACCAAGCACACATGTTAAAAAGGGTAAAAACAGGAAGCTTGTCATGATGTATATGGATTATACAAACAAAATCCCATTACCAGACCAAACCTGCTGCCTCGCCAGAAATTGGATTCTATATGCGTTGTAGTCTTTTTATCGTTGATTTGCAGAAAAAGGAAACAGTGCCTCGCCAGAGCGCTTCTAGAAGACTCATGCGCAACCCACTACCTCGGTACCATGGTAATGATTCCATTCCTAGAGTACCTACCTTCACTAGTTATTCAAACTGGAACTAGCTAGGATCTTCCAGCATGTACCAGCTCGAGCATGCTAGGTGGGAATCTTTCCACATTCACTAGGCCGAGCATGCTGGTTGGGAGCAGCCCGCTCCTCAGCACGCTGAGAGCTCCTAGCATCAAGGCTCAACTGTGCAATGGTAGGATAGCAACTTTGACTACTACCAGCAGCAACCATTTGAGGATGTCTCGATTGGCCATTAGGGAAGACGTATGTCCTTCTATACCTGTGGCTACTATGACCAGCCCATGGGCTATCTTGAGCAGCAGATGGATCACCCCCTGCCTCAATAACAGGTTCACCACCATCAAAGAGAACCATCATAACATCCAAAACCAACTTCACCAACACACTCAGTGGCATGCGGAGGCAGGAGAACACCTTGCTGCCATTCAGCAACCCGAGGAGCAGGAACATGAGAATTGGCGATACTTGTTCAAGGGTCGCCACATGGACCTACCTTTTTGAGAGACCGTAGCAATACCCAGCTTGGGGGAAGACCCGCCTTTCTGAGCATAGTAGAATTAGGCTAGCCACCATATTTATATCCACCATATTCCACACACATGCACATCTTGATTTAATTGTATGACTCAACTCTCTTTAGATCCATTGTTTGACTTTACAATATATGTATCGCAAGTATGCTCTAGCTTTCTCCCTACCTATGAACTCCACATAAAGCCATAGTGGTAGGAAGAAAAAAGGAACAACAAGTTAAGCCTCGGTGAGGATCCACAAATACAATATATATGAGAAACTTAAGAGTGTCAAAATGGAATCTCTGAGTTTTATTTTTTGAAAACTTGCAAAAACTCCAGAATAATGGTTGAACAAAGAATTTGAGACATAGTGCTTGACTTGATCATTTTGTCCTTCAATTGCTCAAGACCCAAGTGAAAGCTCAAAAGTCCCATGGTTCAAGGTAATATGGGTAAGTTTGAAAGTCAGATCAGTGGATTTTAATCTGGAGGAGAATTCTTTGTTTAATGCATGTGTACTTTTGAGGAGTAACAACATTAATGCAACTCCTGATCCATTGCTAAGTTTGGTATTGCTCAGGGATGAGCAACGGTTAAGCTTGGGGGAGTTTGTTGATGGAAGTTACCATCCATCATAAACCATCGATAAAACATGTATAAGGGCATAAATATGATCACCAACATAGACTTAGGGGTTTAAACTAATAATTTCTATGATTTTTGGTGAATCTATATTTTTCTGCAGTAGTTATTCATAAAACCATCAAGGAGGACCAAAACGTCAAATAAAATTGTGCTTATCTGCAGCGAAAACTACTCCAGAAGGTTCTAGAGGACACCAGAAGCCACGCCACCAAAGCAGACCTATAGAGGATGATAGGTAGGGGCCAACTGGCCCCACCTATAGGCTGGTCGGCCCCTTGGTCCCACCTGTCAGCCCCCTATTGTTATGTCGGTTCTCCACCGCCTTAAGGATTACATCTAAGCTATTTATTCAAGTCGATTTGATCTAATGGCTCAGGATTGATGCTCCGGCCTATGTAACCAGCCCCTACCCCTCTCTAGAGCACACTGCCATAAGTCAAGATTAGACCAAAAATTAGGGTTTCTAGAGAGAATAGAATAGAGCTCCAATTCTTTAGGTTTCTAGTATAGGATAGCTAGCAAGGTTCAAGTAGAGTGTGGGCTATTGCTCAGGATTCTAGATCTATCGTCTAGAGACTAGTATAGCCATTGTATCTCTTTATTTATGACTTTGTGCTACTTCAATATTTTGTTGCTATTTATTATGTTCCAAGTTTGCCCTAGTTATATACTTGATATAGTTGTGATTAATAATGAGTATATGCATATGTTTGCCAAGCGCTTAGCCCAAGACGCACGTGGGTTAGGTGGTTGACATTATGTAAGCATGGTGCTTAGATATTGTTTACCTATGGATGCATTTTGCACACTAGGTCATGTGGTAGATCATGGATGTGACACTCTCATTGAGTCCTTTGTAGTCCACTCCCTGTTTGTAGAGCAAGTAGAATATGGTTGCGAAGGGAGACAAGCTCTGTTCTTGATCTTCCTTATTAATGTTCCTTATGCATAGATCCAAAGTTAATTATGCTATAGATGAGAGTTTATATACTTGGGTGTACAAAAGACTTAGTAAATAAGGAATGACTTAGGAATCTTTTTACTCTTACCGAATCTCCTACCTAGCCATACTACATTTTATGAGTCTATATTTCTATCTCTGGAATTATGATCAATGCTTCATACTTATTATTTATGTATCATTAGACTTACCCCTGCCATATCATGAGAGTGGTTTTATCATAAGTATATATATTTGTCAATATCTCTTTGCTAACAATCCCATAGCTCCTCCCTATGGATAAAATATAAATAACGATACTCAGTATACTCCTAGGTGAAATGCTACAATGGTATATTATCTATGCGCTTGTGAATACTTTACTTTAACATATATAATTTTCTCTGAGTTTACAAGTGTCATTAATAATTACCAACCATGCATTTCTAGCATCATGCTAGGGATGACAACTTAGTAAAGTGTGATGCTAAGAAATATCAACATAGGGTAGACTCCTTGCTAAGCCCTAACCAAAAGTGTTGTAATAACACATGGCTGGGTATAGACAAGTCTAGGCCGAAACATGTTAGAATTGAAATTGGTCCCAGGCTGCACCTATGGTTTCCTTCTCCTTTTGTTGAAAGTTGAGGACCGCTTATCATAGTGCAGCAATTCGGGATATAGGGAAGAACGCAAGACAGAATCTATTCCTTAGTTCTTCCCAATCGCCAGCTACCTTCCCTACATTATGGGTGTACCATTGTTTTGCCCTCTCATCAAGTGAGAAAGGAAACAACTTCTACCAAAATGTGTCTTGTGACATGCCTAAAATGGTCAGGCAAGCACATAGTTGCTCAAATTCCCTAAGGTGATGGTAAGGATTTTCATAATCGAACCACGAGAAGGTTTGTTCCTAAACCATGGCTATAAAGCTAGGGTGGAGTTCATAGCTAGAAGCTATGATTGGCTTCGAAGATTGTGGTGACTCTAAGAACTCTCCTTTGGGAGCAGAAAGTTGGTGAATTATTTTATGCTCCATTGGAAAAGAATAAAAGAAAAGAAAGGTAAAATAAAAGATACATAGGTGACTAGGTTTGGAGACTAAAATGACAATCATTCCCCGGCAACGGTGCTAGAAATGCTTGTTGGTGTTTCTTAGTGTAAGCAGAGGAATCCGCAAGCGCACGGATACACCGTTGTAGCACTTCGCCCCGAGATATTCAGGGGTATCATATTTTCCCAAAGGAACGAATGTGTAAGTCTCTTTAGCTAGTTCACCTAAGATAACAAGAGAAAGTTAGCTTGGGTAGTGAGGTTTTTCTAAGGATGAATATCATAAGTGAAGATAACTTTGACACTATAGACTTACTTTGGGCACCGGTGAATACTTTGTCTGCTAAGAATTGTCGACCGGTAGCTCTACACCGAACTCGGATAGGGCTATCACCACCTGCCACCTACCCCTCAACCATGGGGAACAAGGCAATGAGGATAGCTTCTAGCCTAGACACCATGTCTACACTATCAACTATTACTCAAGCGTGCATGCAAGGGTTGTCCATCTCTATCAGGGCCCTTCTACTAGAGTACCCGCCACAGGGATGGATGATGAACACGCAAGTTTATAATGAACAAAGGTAGATTTCTTAGTATATCAATGCCAAAGTTAAACATGAACTTCTTACTCCCATTAGTAAGACTCTCGTAGAGTTACAAGTGGAGGAGTTCCTAGCTTCGACACTCTTCTGCTAGTGTAGCTTGCACACTAAGGGAGGTTGCCGACAGCCTCGGCACTTCTGCAACTCTTTTCTCACTCACTCCACTCCTATTCTAGCTAAATGCTAAGTAGAAATGTAGCTCAACCTCTCTTCTTTGCTCTCTTGATGTGTGTTGTAGAGGGGAGCTCTACGCCTCTATTTATATAGGGAGGATGGCGGTGCTTCAAGCTACTATTAGCATGCAGACATGGCTGCACCGCCTTAGCATGGGGGCATGCCACCGCCAGAGCGAGGAGAGGCATGGAGGCACCCACAAGGGGTCGCCCACCCCCTAGGGTTGGCCACCCCTTGACCACTGCCGTTGGCCACCGCCTTCATGTGGTAGGCCTTGGGCTGGACCTAGATCGCTCCCCTATGGTGCTTTGCCCCAGTTGAGTTGAGTTGATGGGCTGCTTTTGTTGTTCCTTTGCTGAAATTAGTGTCAGAAAGCGCCTTTCAGTGAATTTCCCATGCATTTTATGTTTGTGACCTGTAAAACATGCTTGTACCATAACTTATTGAAAGTGTGAGTTAAAATCCCTAATTCTAAGTTTTGGTGTCTAAAATTATTTATTTTGTTCAAATGTTGGCGTTAGGATCATGATCTTAAGCACTACCAACAATGGTGATGAAGGGCTGAATTCGATCTTCTAGTGACCGAACCCTCCTTGGCAGGGATGGCTTCCATTGACAAGGGGGGGCCTTCTTCTCCCATGTTATGGGTGCCACTCAGCTGTCGAGGCTGGGTGATGATGGTGTCGATCCCTTTGTGAGTCTATGTTGCACAGGTCTTCGACTCGAGCGAGGGCTCGATGAACTCATCTAGGAGTCACCATCCTTAGGCCCGAGGGTGCCCTCCTATTTGATTGGAGTCTACCGTAGGTCAGGTGATCGAGAGTGTCTGGGCTCTAGCTCAGGGCCAACCAATCATCTAGAACACCATGCCCTTCTAGGGCTGTAGTAGTAGGTCCTAGTCCTCTAGATCCGGCCTTTTGGGGCTGACCTTCTGCAGCCATAGATCAGGGGTGCGGGGAGCGCGCTGAGCCTTGGACAGAGGCCCTTGTTGGGCCCACTACACAGTGGCCCCTGACCCAACTCCACGGAGTTAGTAGGTTTTGGGGGATGCTCTTCCTGAGCGCCCATCGATCAAGGGTTAGGTTGCTCCATCTAGGGAGCCGACGTAGCCCCTGAGGCCATTGTGGGTCCTCCCTACCAGCGAGAATGGTGGCCTCTAGGCACATCTCTTCCACTAATGTCTTACGCAAGCGGTTGATGGTGCTAGGGCGTCATGCTTGGTGGAGGAGTTAAGGTGTGCACCCACGTGCTGTCCCACTTCATCTAGGAGATGGGACGTTAGGGCCACATGGAGCAGATCTAGCAAAGGGGGAGCCATGGCACTTCGTGCATGCAGATCCAGGCCATCGATGGTAGCCGGTGGGCTTGAGGGGAGTTGGATCCCCTCAAGTCTCATGTAGAGGCATGAGTAGAGTGGGTGGCTCGTGTGGAGTAAAGTGGAGTGGGGACTTGACTTGTTGTCACTAGTTCCCAAACTCCACCTTTACTGCGTGGCTGTCATCAAGCAACTGCCCTAGGGTGTGCTATGGGGATTGAGGAGACACCTAGCCAGTTCCCTAGGCCCCCTTTAGGACATTGATGGCTGATCGGAGGGCCTAGAGACACTCACAGAGCAATGTTTGAGCTATAAAGGGGAGACCTAGGGGATGCAACATCTTCATCCCTTCCTTTGGCCCCTCCGCTTCTTCTCAAATTCTTCTTCTTTGGCAGCGATGGTGATGGTGAAGTGTGATGCTTCTCTCTAGGTGAGCCTATCTTGGTGCACCGAGTGATTGCTTCTTCAATGCTGGAAGGACTCTAGTGAGTTGAGGAGCATGGGCCGGGGCTATTGGGCCCATGGTCCACTGGCCCCTCGTTGATGTAGCGCTGCGCCCACACTAGTGCTAAACGGTGGGCCGCTTGACCTGCCATCTTGCATCGTATCCATGTCCTCATCATTAGAGGTGGCGTCGGCATGGGTGGGGTGGTGCCACGTAGTCGCCCGTATGCTTCTGGTCTCCTGTGGTGCTTGAGAATGCTCGAGCCGTCTGGTGCCACCCATGGGTTGCATCGTGTCACTTCTAGCCTATGCTCGGGCTAGACGTGGCTCTCTCTGGAGGGTTTGGGCTGCTGGGGCCAGGCCAATCTCTAAGCTATAGCGGGGAGATCTCTACCTCTTCTCAGTGCTCTCCACCCCTCATATGGGTGGCTGACCGAGCTTCTAGGCTTAGGGACCTAGACCTCCCCCTTCAGTCTCAATGAAGAACGTCTCTCTAGGGGAGGTAGGGTCACTTGTATGGCCAGTCATTGGTGGGCCTTCTCTAGCACCTTGTCGCGGCACCAACCCTTTGCATCTCCTCGCAATTTTTGATGCCATATATTATAATCGGGTTGTTCCCAATTAATAAAATGAAATTACTTTCATTTGTAATCCCATTTGCTCATGAGTCATGCTTAGAGGCTTTGTTCCTTGTTGGGATGGGCTGTTACAACGGTGGCCTCAGTGGTCAAGATCATCAGTGCCCATGCTACTAGTGGGTAAGTCCATGAGAACCCCGGGTTTATGGTCGTTCAATGCCCCTGGTCATGTCCCTAGAGGGGAGATCCTCATTTTCCTGACCAAGTCACTCGTATAGTTCTCGAGCCCGTCTGTCGGTGCTCGAGGGCTTGCTGCCTCCCTCGTTGGGTCACCATGAGTGGCCCTAAGTTACTACTCGGGACACTTCTAGGTGCCCTAGCTATAGCCATGTGGGCTCATCTCCCAAATGTCCCTCACACTTTAGGTGCTTTGGGTGGCCTTGATGCCCAGTGGGCCTGGCCTTAGAACCCTCAGACCATCGTGCTGTGGGGTGGCCCAATCCAATGAAGGATCAGGAGATAGGCAGGTATCTACAAAGAAAATAGAATAGACACAAGAGAAGGGAAAGATGACATAGTTGGTAACATGGTGGTCAGGGCCATTTCGTTAGAGCCTTGCCGATCCCTCACTCGGTCCTCTTGCTCTGCCCGTCCTGTCCTTGCCTCGCTCAGGGGCCTTCTATGGTAGTTCTCCTTTAGAAAGGTTAGCAAGTGGTTAGCTCAGTCGATCCTCTGGTGCAGTCAAGCTTTCTATTAGGGTGGCTCAGGATAAAGGAGATAATCATAGAGACAAGTGAAGCAAGAGGGTCAGGAGGATGGGACTTATCTTGGTTTTTGTTGTTGGAGAGGTAGGCCGGCGAAGGAGCTCAATAGGCTGGGTCATGGCTCCGAAGATGATGCTTCTAGGTGGATGGCTCGGTGTTGGCCATCCCTCATAGGGAAAGGTCAGAACTCACCTCTATCGGATCAACCCCTTCTAGGGGGCTGAGTACCTAGATGGAGGGGCTAGCTAGGCCACCACTACCGCCAGTGACCTTGTCCATCTCGCTGATGCTCGGTCAATTGAGCGCCTGCTGCTGCCTTGGCTGCTTCCTCTGCCAGCGCCCTTCCTACATCATAGCCAGAGCCGTCGGGATCACAAGGGGGCGATGAGCATGGCTGCTTGGGTGACATAGTCTTGCTCACTATAGTAGGCTTGCTCGAAGCTGCCCTCGATAGTGATGACCTTGTTTGGGCCGGGCATCTTATGCTTTAGGTAGGTGTAGTTGGGGAAGGCCATGAACTTGGTGAAGCATGATAGACCAAGGAGGGCGTGGTAGATGTCGAGGAAGTCAACTACCTCGAAGGTGAGTGGCACCTTATTGAAGTTGTCTGGCTGGCCAAAGTTGACATTGAGCCAAATGTGCCCAAGGGGCATGGCTTCCTTCCCCGGCATGATCCCATAGAATGGCGCCTTGTTGGGGTGTAGGTTGCTATGGGGGATGCCCATCTTGTTGAGGGTGCTGGCGTAGAGTATGTTGAGGCCAGCTGCCCCTGTCCATCAGCACCTTGTTGAGGCGCGTGGTGCCCATGATCGGGTTCACCACGAGCGGGTACCACCCTAGATGAGGGACACTATCGGGGTGGTGTTCCTAGTCTAAGGTGATGGTTGTCTAGGACCATCAGAGCCATGTCAGAGCAGTAGGGTGTGAATGGCATTCACCTCCTAGCTCAATGATGCAGCGCTGTCGATAGGATTTGTTAGCCTAGGAGCCTCGAAGACCATGAGGATCCCCGAAGATTTGTTAGCCTAGGATGCCTATCATGGGGTCGCCAGCATTCAGGGCATGCTTCTGGGCCTTACCCTTTGGCCAAGGGTGCCGCGGATGTAGCCCTTTATGATGGCACAGTCCTTTAGGAGGTCCTTTGCCTACCCCCATTGAACAGGCTAGGGGCCTTGAGTGCCTTCTCAAAGTGTTCTGGGCGTGCGTCTCGCCCTCAGTGCTAAGGTCTAGTGGTGCTACCGGCCGCATCCACCATCTCCTCCCCATGGCGCTTTTGGTCCTTGTTGCTCCTGTCTTGGCATCACTAGGACAAGGTGGGTTCATCACCGTCGTTGCCTCTGCTGAGGTGACCGACATTCTTGGCTTTGTCACTGAAGTTGGCCTAGACCGCATCCTCGCCGATGGTGTACTAGGTGGCAACGTTGCAAGTCGTGCCGCAGATGAAGGTGTTGATGACATTGGCATCAGGGATGTTGGGGAGCTCATTGTACTTCTTGGAGAAGCGCTGGATGTACATCGTGTGGGGGAAGAAAAGGCCATTGGGAGCCCCTATGTGGGCATCATCATCATCGCTGAGAGGGTGCGTGTCTCGTCATCGCACAAAGTCCTGCCTTTAGCGCTCAAGCTCTGCCTCAGCAGCCTCCAAGTCCACCTGCCAAGCTCGCAAATAGTCCACCATCTCCTAAAGGTAGGCCACACAGCTATAGGGACTCTAGTTCAATGGCATGAGCCTAGGTGCCTCCTTAGTCAGAACCTCACCATTGATGTGGTAGCACATGTGTGGAGGGGCATTGTAGTCGATGTTGTTGGAGTCGTGCTCCGAGTCATTCCTCGAAAGGATCTCAAGGAAGGTGCACAACGCAGAGACGTCAGTCCCTACCACACCAGAGAGGATGGTGCTTCATGGCACCTCACGACTGATGAGGTGCTCTAGCTCCATCTAGAAGGACACTGCCATGTTCTGGATCCCAAAAGGTAGGTCTGGGAGGTAGTACTAGAAGCGGTCGGGCGATGGTAGCACCTCACTGGTGGTGTTCTGGTGGTGGACTGTTGGCAAGCATGTAGAACATGATATGAACCTGCTAGGGTGAATCTCGATCTTTCGATGAGATAAGGTGGATAACTTGATTTGGGGATGGAGATGACGTTCACGGCCCAACTACAACCATCCAAGGATGCTGCGCCTTAGCAACCGATACACCACCTCCAAAGGTCGTCATGATCTTGTGGAGCACGATCAACCAAACCACTAGGGTAATTCCTGCAAGCAATCGAGGAACAAGTAAGAACAAGTAGAACAAACAACTCAATTGCAAATATGGAGGTGAAAAACCAATCTGAACTCACAAAGTTGGGGTTCTGAATCAAGTAGAACAGATGGTCTAGTCAACACACACGTCTACAAGGAAGTAGCAATGGCTAAACTTTCAACAAAACAAAACCTAATCTGTTTGTGGTGGCTCTAATCCTTATTAATACCTAGGAGTACGACTAGGGGTCCTTGGTGTCATGCTCCAACCCTAGGACACGTCCTTATTGGACCCGACTTGATAGAAGGCCCATCGGGACAAAATAAGGTGACGCAACGCCTTTGATAGAAAAACCTCTTGGTAGTAATTTGATCATTGCGGATGCCTCAAGCAAGATATAGACATGAGTCTGAATCCATATGAAAATAGACTTCATAAGGATTACATGGAGTACTTGAACGCCCAAAACAGAGTCCGGATGAGGTCATGGCGGCCATCGCAAGTTGGTGCAGTGTTGAAGTCCGAATCCTGCCCCAAAACATGTTGGATTTGATCTCTTTCTTTCCTTGTGCCAAAAGTGATGTGATGTCCTGGTGGAGGACGTTGGGAATACTTGTACTTGGCCCCCAATCGACTTCTTTGGTCCTCCATGCCTTCCATGTGTATTTAACACTCTTTTTGATCCATGTATTTATTTCTAAAAATGACAATGAACACACATCATGGTGCAACATCAATTCATCAAATGTATCAAATACAATCATGGTAATGGATTGTTTCACCTGTGAATCAAAAGTTGCTAATGTGGTTGTATCTAGGCATGTGATGTCCTCATCATTCTCCCCTTCTTGGCTACAAGTCGTCCTTGACTTGCTCCAATGGCATTCAAAAGTGCTTGCTTTGATGTTGGAACACAGAGCGATGGCTATGTTGCACTGACCACAACTAGCAATGCTCCCTTTCTTTGGGATTACCTTGTTGCATATGTGAAAAACTAGGAAAACTTTGCAAGACATTGTTAGTGTTAGTGCAGCCCCCTATTCGTTCATGGTATTGTAGCCCATAAGGATATTTTAGATTAGAGCAAATATAAACTTTATGCACCAAATATTCTCCTTTGCTATCGTATTTGCCAATTGCATGAAGCAAACAATGATTAAACCTTGGCAAACCAGAATCAAATTTAAGTTTCTCTTTTGGACAATTTAGATTACATAGAATATCAAATTCAATATAACCCAAAGTATTTAAAGACGACAACAAATTCAGTTCATCTTGTGCACAAGTAATAGGATGAAAAATCTTTTCTTTAGCACATTTGTATGGTTCCAAGCCAAAAGTATCACACTTATTCGCTACTTGTGGCATAGGAGTAAAGGAATCATCAGCACATAAGTCCTCTTTATCACAAAGAACAGCAAGTAATTCATTTTGTGACAAAGAAAAATCAGCAGTGGGTTCCACTATTTGTTGCTCTTCATTAGCGTGTAGAGTGGACAAATTTTGGACATTATGGGTCACATCATTCTTGCAAGTATTCATAGATAATAGACTCTCCTTTTCAGCATTGAGAGCATGACAAAACAATTGACCAATATGTATGTATGATTTACTAATTAACAAGGTTCGAATTTTAGAATTGAGCCCTCTCATGAACCTACCCATAACATCTTCCATGCATTCATCTAATCCACCAAACATGATGCAAATCTTAAAATCATGGTAGTATTCTTTTACAGTCCTACTATCTTGCTTCAAGTTGTCTAATTTTGCAAGCAAATATTTAGCATAATATGCAAGAATGAATGCATCTCTAAAAACAAATTTGAAGTCTTCCTAAGATTCAAGAACTTTGTTGTGCCAACAAATGTGTTTCCATTCCAGCAAAGCATATTCAATCAAAACATTAGAGGCAATACAAATCTTTTGTTTTTCGGACAGGTCATGCTCATCAAATTCATTATCTACTTTTACCTCCCAATCAATGTAAGCTTGAGGATAAAACTTACCATCATATAATGGCAAGTGTTGAATGACATCTTGAATATGAGGGTCTAGTTTCAAAAGCTCAAAAATCTCCGTATCACCTGCCATGATTAGTAGAAAACAAGAAACACAAAAATAATATGTATCCTCCTATCAACTACTAGGATGTGTCGGTTGTAATTCTCTCAAACTCAACTTGTTAAAACAAGCCCTTACAAGTTCTTACCAAGCTAAACAGGAGGTGACGGCAACCAACAAGTCTGCAACCATGGAATGAAGTGTATCAGTGCTGCAACAACAACACCTATCAAGTTGTAGTCAAAATATGTGGAGCTATAGGTGGGCTAAAGCAAGGAAGTACTACCACCACATTAGTCACAAAAGCAAGCTAAATAATCGTTCAACGGTGATACTGTGCTGGTCCTAGGCTAAGCCATGCTAGAGACGTGAGCCTAAGCACAAAGGTAGTCACTAAAAAAGAGCAACTAGCATAGCATGAAGAAAATAACAGATTCAACCCCTTCTTTCTTCTCCTTGTCTTGTGTTTTTTATTCTTTTTTTTGCAGAGCCCTAAATATTTTGTTTGGTACTATGACAACCCAAACAACAAGGCTATTGCACATAGCCCCTTCGAATTCAGATTTAACAACTCTTGTTATTACAGCAGATGTGGAAATCTCTAGGAAGATTGTGGAGCACTCAGAACGAATTTTTCTTAAAGGTCAGATGCATTGGAAAGAAGACAACTTTATCTTTCTAGATTGTATTTAAACTCTCAAATCGGACATCATATGGATCCATGGTGGCAAAAATGAAGCATAGATGTATATGGTGATGGTGGATCTCGTGGTGACCAAAACGTGATAGAACTCAAAACTCTAAAGGAATAGACACTAAGACCAGCAACTTGACACAACCGATGCAACCAAAAACTCAACAAGTCCCTAACTAAGTAGTGCTAGCAAAGGCTCAAAGTGTTTATAGGATTGTGGGTAAACTAATCTACTATTTTTGGCTTTTGTGTACTATAGGAAACATTAAAAACAGCGAAGGATTCGAAGTCTCTCACCGATAAACCTTGCTCTGATTACCAACTAGTATGAACCCTGCTAGGGTGAATCCATGATCTTTTGATGAGATAAGGTGGATAACTCGATTGGTGGATGGAGATGACGTTCATGGCCCGACTACAGCCTTCCAAGCTGCGCCTTAGCAACCGATATACCACCTCTAATGGTTGTCGTGATCTTGTGGAGCACGATCAACCAAACCACTAGGGTAATTCCTGCAAGCAATCGAGGAACAAGCAAGAACAAGTAGAACAAGCAACTCAATTGCAAATATGGAGGTGAAAAACCAATCTGAACTCACAAAGTTGAGGTTCTGAATCAAGTAGAACGGATGGTCTAGTCAACACACGCGTCTACAAGGAAGTAGCAATGGCTAAACTTTCAACAAAACAAAACCCAATCTATTTGTGGCGGCTCTAATCCTTATTAATACCTAGGAGGACGACTAGGGGGTCCTAGGTGTCGTGCTCCAACCCGTCCTTATTGGACCTGACTTAGGTAGAAGGCCCATCGGGACAAAATAAGGTGATGCAGCACCTTTGATAGAAAAACCTCTCGGTAGTAATTTGATCATTGTCAGACGCCTCATGCAAGATATAGACATTAGTCTGAATCCATATGAAAATAGACTTCATAAGGATTCCATGGAGTACTTGAATGCCCAAAACGGAGTCCGGATGAGGTCGTGGCAGGCCATCGCAAGTTGGTGCAAGTGTTGCAGTCCGAATCCAGCCCCAAAACATGTTGGATTTGATCTCTTTCTTTCCTTGTGCCAAAAGTGACGTGGTGTCCTAGTGGAGGACATTGGGAATACTTGTACTTGGCCCCCAATCAACTTCTTTGGTCCTCCATGCCTTCCATGTGTCTTTAACACTCTTTTTGATCCATGTATGTATTTCTGAAAATGACAATGAACACACATCATGGTGTAGCATCAATTCATCAAATGTATCAAATACAATCATGGTAAAGGATTGTTTCACTTGTGAATCAAAGGTTGCTAATGTGGTTGTATCCAGGCATGTGATGTCCTCATCATTGTCCCCTTCTTGGCTTCAAGTCATCCTCGAGTTGCTCCAATGGCATTCAAAAGTGCTTGCTTTGATGTTGGAACACAGAGTGATGGCTATGCTGCACGGCCACAACCAGCAATGCTCCCTTTCTTTCAGGATTACCTTGTTGCATATGTGAAAAACTAGGAAAACTTTGCAAGACATTGTTAGTGTTAGTGCAGCCCCCTATTCGTTCATGGTATTGTAGCCCATAAGGATGTTTCAGATTAGAGCAAATATAAACTTTATGCACCAAATATTCTCCTTTGCTATCGTATTTGCCAATTGCATGAAGCAAACAATGATTAAAACTTGGTAAACTAGAATCAAATTTAAGTTTCTCTTTTCGACAATTTAGATTACATAGAATATCAAATTCAATATAACCCAAAGTATTTAAAGAGGACAACAAGCTCAGTTCATCTTGTGCACAAGTAATAGGATGAAAAATCTTTTCTTCAGCACATTTTTATGGTTGCAAGCCAAAAGTATCACACTTATTCGCTACTTGTGGCATAGGAGTAAAGGAATCATCAGCACATAAGTCCTCTTTATCACAAAGAACAACAAGTAATTCATTTTGTGATAAAGAAAAATCAGCAGTGGGTTCCACTATTTGTTGCTCTTCATTAGCATGTAGAGTGGACAAATTTTGGACATTATGGGTCACATCATTCTTGCAAGTATTCATAGATAATAGACTCCTTTTCAGCATTGATAGCAAGACAAAACAATTGACCAATATGTATGTATGATTTACTAATTAACAAGGTTCGAATTTCAGAATTGAGCCCTCCCAAGAACCTACTCATAACATCTTCTATGCATTCATCTAATCCACCAAACATGATGCAAATCTAAAAATCATGGTAGTATTCTTTTACAGTCCTACTATCTTGCTTCAAGTTGTCTAATTTTATAAGCAAATATTCAGCATAATATGCAAGAATGAATGCATCTCTAAAAACAAATTTGAATGTCTTCCCAAGATTCTAGAACTTTGTTGTGCATACAAATGTGTTTCCATTCCAGCAAAGCATATTCAAGCAAAACATTAGAGGCAATACAAATCTTTTGTTTTTCGGACAGGTCATGCTCATCAAATTCATTATCTACTTTTAGCTCCCAATCAATGTAAGCTTGAGGATCAAACTTATCATCATATAATTGCAAGTGTTGAATGACATCTTTAATATGAGAGTCTAGTTTCAATAGCTCAAAAATCTCCATATCACCTGCCATGATTAGTAGAAAATAAGAAACACAAAAATAATATGTATCCTCCTATCAACTACTAGGATGTGTCGGTTGTAATTCTCTCAAACTCAACTTGTTAAAACAAGCCCTTACAAGTTCTTACCAAGCCAAACAGGAGGTGACAGCAACTAACAAGTCTGCAACCATGGAATAAAGTGTATCGGTGCTACAACAACAACACCTGTCAAGATGTAGTTGAAATATGTGGAGCTATAGGTGGGCTGAAGCAAGAAAGTACTACCACCATGTTAGTCACAAAAGCAAGCTGGATAATCATTCAATGGTGGTACTGTGCTGGTCCTAGGCTAAACCATGCTAGAGACATGAGCCTAAGCACAAAGGTAGTCACTGAAAAAGAGCAACTAGCACAGCATGAAGAAAATAACAGATTCAGCCCCTTCCTTCTTCTCCTTCTCTTGTCTTTTTTTATTCTTTTTTTTGTAGAGCCCTAAATATTTTGTTTGGTACTACGGCAACCCAAACAACAAGGCTATTGCACACAGCCCCTTCGAATTTAGATTTAACAACTCTTGTTATTATAGCAGATGTGGAAATCTCTAGGAAGATTGTGGAGCACTTAGAACGAATTTTTCTTAAAAGTTAGATGCATTGGAAAGAACACAACTTTATCTTTCCAAATTGTATTTAAACTCTCAAATCAGACATCATATGGATCCGTGGTGCCAAAAACGAAGCAAAGATGTATATGGTGATGGTGGATCTTGTGGTGACCAAAACGTGATAGAACTCAAAACTCTAAAGGAATAGATACTAAGACCAAGCAACTCGACACAACCGATGCAACCAAAAACTCAACAATTCCTAACTAAGCAGTGCTAGCAAAGGCTCAAAGTGTTTATAGGATTGTGGGTAAACTAATCTACTATTTTTTGGCTTTTGTGCCCTATAGGAAACATTAAAAACAGTGAAGGATTCAAAGTCTCTCACTGATAAACCTTGCTCTGATTACCAACTGGTATGAACCCGCTAGGGTGAATCCCAATCTTTTGACGAGATAAGGTGGATAATTCGATTGGTGGATGGAGACGACATTCACGGCCCGACTACAGCCTTCCAAGCCATGCCTTAGCAACCGATACACCACCTCCAATGGCTACCGTGATCTTGTGGAGCACGATCAACCAAACCACTAGGGTAATTCCTGCAAGCAATCAAGGAACAAGCAAGAACAAGTAGAACAAGCAACTCAATTGCAAATATGGAGGTGAAAAACCAATCTAAACTCACAAAGTTGGGGTTCTGAATCAAGTAGAATGGATGGTCTAGTCAACACACGCGTCTACAAGGAAGTAGCAATGGCTAAACTTTCAACAAAACAAAACCCAATCTGTTTGTGGTGGCTCTAATCCTTATTATTCCCTAGGAGGATGACCAAGGGGTCCTGGTGTCATGCTCCAACCCTAGGACACTTCCTTATTGGACCCTACTTGATAGAAGGCCCATCGAGACAAAATAAGGTGACATAGCACCTTTGACAGAAAAAACTCTCGGTAGTAATTTGATCATTGCGGATGCCTCAGGCAAGATATAGACATGAGTCCGAATCCATATGAAAATAGACTTCATAAGGATTCCATGGAGTACTTGAATGCCCAAAATGCCTCAGGTAAAGGATTGTTTCACCTATGAATCAAAAGTTGCTAATGTGGTTGTATCTAGGCATGTGATGTCCTCATCAGAACATCTAGCAGTTGTCCGACACAGTGGGGTTTAGGCCTAAACTGTGCTGGATCTATCAGGCTAGGACCTCAAGATCTGCACCCAGAAGTCCTAGCGTTGGGGGTGATGCTGGGGGCTCGCTGCCCACTGGCATAGCCCCATGCAGTGGACAAAGCTTGCTGTAGTAGTCAGCGACGAAGGCCAGGCTCCCAAAGTTTAGCACCTAGCCCAGAGCGAAGGCACCGGACATGACAGAGAACTCACTAGGGAACCAGACACCATTGTCTAGGGCAGTGTTGCCTGCTCCAACATCATGGCACGTGGCTCTAGCCACCATAGAACTAGAATCACACTTGACGTTGCCCCCTACCTAGCGGGCCAGCTGTCATGGGGTTAGAACCACGACAAGCATGTTGTTCAAGTTGGTGTCTGAGTACAAGTCTTCGGTGGCTTAGGTGGACTCAAGAGCACAAGAATCATAGAGAGGACATAATGGTTTATCTTGGTTCGGGCCAATCGGTGCCGTACGTCTAGCAGCTAATGATCCTTATACTCAAAAGCACCAAAAATCATGGGTTACAATAGGGCTGTAGAGAGATTTGGTAGGGGGTTTGCTCAATGCTAATCCTAAGGTTGCCTTGCCACAGGTGGAGCCTTCCTCTCGTTAGAGAGGAGGAAGATGACAAGATGTGGTGGAGGAGCTCTCGGTGCCCCTCCGTGGGTTGCCTTGCTCTCGGTGCTGAGCGGAGGCCAAGGAATGGAATGGAGTCAAATGATTTGTCTCCTCATCATCCCCCCTCACCTAGGTCTGACCTTATCCCTTATATAACGACATAGGTCAGGTACATGGTGGTTTGGGGGAACTAATCTATGGTCTACGTGGTAAAAGTCTAGGAGGGCCTTGTAGCGACGCGTTGTGGACCATGGGGGTGTCGTTTAGCCGAAGAAGCCTTGGGCATCGTTTGGCTACACTATTCTAACACTCTGCTTGTCAGGCTATGTTGGCTTGGATCGACCTCCTCTAGGTGGACCTTCTGGAGTCTTCTTGGCAGTGAAGGAGATTGGGTCTAGGGGCTGACACGTGGTCTTGGGAGCCCCTGAGCCCCTAGAGGCCGCTGGAAAGCTTTGTTGTCTTATGTCACACCCCGTGCATGACCTTGTTAGAAAAGTGGCTAGCAATGATGTGCCCAAGGGGTAGTGCCAGGGAGCCCCTGAGCCTTGATAGCTAGAGGGCATGTCTTCTTGTGCCTGAGCCATGGCTGGCATCATTGCTAGTGCAGGAGCCAAGGACCGAGCCAAAATGTTATTGTAGATCAGAAATCTCAGGTCTCGGGCAAGCTGCCGAGCCCCAAGAGGAGGTCATGGCAGAGTTAGGCTTGACCGGATTTCTTCTCAGAGGGTGTGTGCGAGCATACCCGATGGGTATAGCCCCCAAGCTCTCGGGCGATCCTAGAGGGGTTGGTCGGGTCTCTTCATCATTCGGGAACCTTGGACACGAGGCATAACATACCCATATGTTAGGATCTTGTTAGAAGGACCCATTGTCATACACATCAAGTATATAAACCAATGTCGATATATGTGCAAACATGAATATCTATGACCTTGAGGAGTGGACCCACCTGTCTGCAAAAGATGGGGCAAAAAGGAGCCGGAAGTGGGCTGGCCGGCCCAACCCCTAGGTCGGCCGGCCTTTTAGGAGGCCCATTTGGTTTCCCCTTCGACGTCGACTCTCTGCCACCTCTAATGATCAATCTCCACCATGTATGAAGGTCGGTTTGAAGTCGATTCATCCAATAGTGATTGAGGGAGTTGACACAGATCGATGACATGGTGTTTTCTTGCCCTCTATTCTATCCCCCCTATAAAAGGACCCCTAGACCCCCTCTAGGGAGGCATCCATTGAGAGCTTTCTCTCATTCAGATCAAGACAAAAGACAAGAGAGAAATCTCCACAATGCTCTCAAGATGTAGAAGTAGACTAGTTTAGTTGAGAGTTTGGGAGAGTGGAGCTATGCTCAGATTCTAGAGAAATCTTTGGAGGTTGGGTATATCTTTGTATCTTACCTTTGCTAGACTTATGCTTTAATATATAGTTATCTTCTCTATTTAATTTTATGCCTTTCATGTGTATGGTTAGTATAGTTATTATACCTTAGCATGGGATCTCAGCTTGCTCAAGTGCTCTAGTTATTATATGTGATTTGAGTAGTAATTAATAGTGTAGACGTGGTGTCTAGACTATAGGTTACCTGAGATTGCACCCAACCCCAAGGATAGTTGTGGTAGCCCAGGTGGTGATAGCCCTGATGGCCAATGTATTCCATAATGTTCAGGTTGGTGTTTATAGGACCATAGTCGGAGCTTCCTAGTCCCTTTCTCACCCCTTTCTATGGCTAGTGTTCCGAAGTCCCAAACTACGATTGTGTGTGATTGCTATATCTGCCCATGCTTAGTTATACCTTCTAGTCTAAACTAGAATAAAACCAAAGTATAGAGAAGTATTTAGGAACCTTGAACTCAACCGTTGTCTTCTCAACTTAGCTAGACTGCTCATCTATTTTATCATGGAATTCTCCTATTTGCGTGTTATTATTCATAACTCTTATCATTATCAACACTTACCCCCACTTTAATCTAGTTGGTATTCTAGTTAGTAGATACATGATGGTGAACTATCAACTTCTTTACCCATTGTTTCCCTATGGATAAATACGATACTCTAGAATATTCTCGGGTGAAAGCTATAGCGTTATCCGTGCGCTTGTGGATTTATCTATGTGCGTTTAAAAATACCAACAAGCTTTCTAGTGCCATTGCTACGGAAAATATTGGTGTAAAGATTTTGCTACTAGCTTCATATCTGCTAATCTAGTTATCACTAGCTTTTGTGGGATTTCCCCTATTCTGTTGAGTTGTGTAATAGACAGGACAACAAATGTCATTTTGACCTTTTCGATAAGTTTCCACAAGAAAAAAAAGAAATATTGCAGAACTCAGGGTGCTTGGACATTCATGATCCATTAACATTGGAACCCCGCCATCTCACAGGTTTGTATACACATATATATTATTCTAACCATGTGTAGGTTTGAGAAAAGGTCGTCATCACAAGAATTTAATCTCATCCCATGTGACAAACATAGATGCTGCACTACTCACAAATTCCATCTCAAAATTGTGAGTCATGGTAAGTTTGATAAAAAAGGCGAGATAGTCTTGCTCATAGACTTTAAACTTGATGAGTAGTTATCTTTTAATTATTGTATTTCACTACATGTTTACTTTGAATAATCCACGCATCCATTGCATTTAGTTTAAGTTTTCTCATATCAAATCCACAAAATGTTTAATTCAAATCATATATCCATGTCACTTGTATGTTTATCTAAAAATATATATTTCTCACCATGATCATGCTCCCTCATCTCAATTTGAGTAAGTCTCTATACGCTTTCATGCTTCCTTGTTTCTATACTAGTATGCTTTGGTTTGGAAGTACTACACATACTTCCAAAGGCTTTTAAATTAAGCGTGGTGCTTAGGTTAAATAGCCTTCCTTAATCAAATTAGGCATGGAGTCTAGTTCGGTTATTGAACTAAAAATTGCTTTTGTAGATACTGGTTATTTTGTTGGACTAACCCTTGTAGAGAACTCTCAAATTCAATTTGGGAAAGTCCTGAGATGAACTCACATCAAAGATGTAGCAAGGCATATGATGAACTCCAAATAACTTTCCACAAAGAAAACATAGTTCACTCTTCATGAAAGGAAGAACTATAAGTGTCAAAGTTTATTCACTTTGTCTTTTGCTACAAGTTACCTTTGCCTTGAACCATGCTAGAATGCAACAACAAATAAAATTTGTTATGAAACTTGATGAATGAAATCTATGCTAAAGTAATCCTAAAAACCATCCTTTCATTGGCATAGATGAAATTCACATAATTTATTGACAACAACCCATGTTTCAAATTTCTTGTATTCCCTTGGATATGCGTCCATTAACATTTTGCTAGGAAAAATAAATATAAGATATGCATGTTCATGGTCTGGTTTGCAAACCTAAACCAAACCACCACTTCAGTGATGGAACAAAGAGAAAGAATATGAGTGCCGTAAAACTGATTTCAATATAAGCACTCACTCATGAGAAGTGGACAAACAGGTCATGAGCAACGTCGAAGACAACTTAGCATTGAGCCCCCAAGACTCAAGCTAAGATGATAATGACAAGTAGGGTGCAACCCATGGTGTATTAGCTAGAATATGCCTGCCTTCATCCTTGAAGACACCAACTCACACGTCAACAAGAAAGGACCAAGACAACAAGATGCCACTACATCATGGCGTGCATCATCATGTCAACAAACATCAGTAATCAATGAGGTCTATCAATGGTGTCTCATAAGGCTTTGAATAACCATGGTCGTGGGATGACATCGCTAAGTCATTGGAGATGAAGCTTTCACGCATGTACCATGAGGTTCCTTCCTTGACAATCAAGATGGCTGGTGTATCGCTATCAAATGGAGAAGAACAACTCTCTGCCACACCAATAGAAGACAAAGATAGTCAGGGAGGAACTCAAGATTGTAGCTCCAATGAACACCAACTTGTCAACTAGGATTCAACAAAAAACAAGAAAGGTTGATGGAAGGAGAATATGCAACTATCTGTATCCTCATAGGATGGTGCAAAGAAAAGTTAAATTCAAGGGAGAGGTCTTGCTCAATGGACCTAAAAATCATGAGTCCTCGCCAACAATGTCGAGTGACAAAAGTCCATGTGTGGGGGAGGAAGGCCAACTTTTCTACAGTTGATACAACCCTGCTCTTCTTCCTTCTAGGCTCCCGTTGCTTTGGCATGCTAGTTGCAATCCCTCTACTCAATATTGCTTTGTTTCTATAAGTTTGAATATGTTTACAAATTTGATACATGAAAATCAAACTTAAGATGTAAAGTAAAATCAATCATTACGAGATGAAGTTTTTGTAACAAATGAGGCACATTATTTAAAACATGGGATAAATGTTCTATGCTAATTAAAATGTTAAAACCAACTCTGTTATAGCATAGAAGATGACCTTTAGCTCTATGATAACACTATCCCTATTTCAAATTATTTGTACATCCCTTCAGGTATGTGTTGTCCACTAATCTTTTGTAGGAATCAAACAATGAGTGGAGCAAAAGGTCCAAACACAATGCCAAGATCCATAAGAGAAAAAACAAAAAGATGGCATCACAAAAGAATAAGCAAGGAGTGTGACATAGGAGACAAGAAGCTCATGAATAGCTCAAGCAAGGAAAGGTTCAAGTAGGAAGAAAAGACCACCACAAGTCATCTACCCCTCATCACATGGTGTCATCACACTCCAATGATGAAGGTAACATCTTAAGGTAAGTGGTCATTATTCAGAAGGCTTTCCCTTGGTGAGTATGCACATAAATGAAGAATTAAACATGTTTGGGTTACAACTTTGCTTGATCTAGCCTGACTAACTCAACATGTCTTAAGATTGTTCATAACACCACTTTCTTGATCTCATAGCCTTAACCAAATTAGCTAAAATGTTGCATATCTTATATTTGGAAGATAGTCATGATCATGTAAAGTTTGATACATTATATAAAAGTTGGACAATTCCTCCATAGGTTAAGCAACTCAACCCTTTTTGTCAAATGTATTCCAATGCTAAATTTATGCTCATCTTTCTGATCCTATCACCCATGTTATAAGAATAAACAATGCACATAATATCAACCTTATCATGTTCAATGTGCCTATGGTTAGAGAAAAAATGAATAAAGTTTTGATTCTATTGGTGTTTTTCCACCAACAGAGCCCACGCACTTGATCTCTACCATGTCTTTATGAGCAGAACACACTTTCGAGTAAAGAGTGGGGGAGTCGATCCCCAATTTCTACAAGTGAAAGTTTTGAATCTGCAATAGTGATGCACACTAAACAAGATGTCACTAGCTTCCACTACTAATGCTTCACTTCAAAACGCTGGTTTAACAGTCCCTCTTATCTTCTTGGTACATATGTGAAAATATTTTGACATGCTTTTATGCAATTTAAAATGAACCAAGAACACAATTAATTTAAAATTTTGAAAAGTGAAATGTTTATGACATCTTTGAGATATAAGCTTGCATAGAGTTTGATCCATATACATATACTTATCCTTGTGGGAAAAAATATCTTTATAGGACAATCATATTGACTAAGTTGTTGTGGAGTGTGATATAGTTCTGGCTTAGAAATCCTACCGATTCTAGTCAAGGTGCTTAGAGATTTCATTTTTAAAAAATGATATAAAACCATAGTGTCACATACTCCCCAATGGTGAGAAATTCCTACCATAGTGTTGATGATAATTAACAACCATTATAAACCATCAATATAACATGTATAAGGGCATAAATATAATCACCAATGAAGGTCTAGGTTTTTAAACTAACAAATTCTATGAGTTTTGATGAATCTATATTTTTTGTAGGGTTTATCTAGAAAAATGTCAAGGTCAACGTACATGTCATATTTAATCATGCTTATCCATAGCAAAACAGACACTAGAAGACTCTAGAAGACTCAAGAGGACTCTGTGCCGAAGGTAGAGAGGCAGAGGGTGCCAAGCCCCACCTATAAGCTACCTAGCCCCCTAGGCCCACCTGTTAGCCCCTCCTTAGAATGTTGGTTCTTCATTGCCTCCTAGGTTGCATCTACGCCATTCTTTAAGTCGGTTTGATCTAAGGGCTAACGTTGGACGCTCTAGGCTATATATACTAGCCTCTGCCACCCCAGTAGGCATAATCATAAGTCATTTGAGAAGACAGAAACCTTAATAATCCTCAGAGCTCCACCATATTCTAGGGCATAGCTAGTAAGGCTAGCTCTAGAGGGAGGCAAGCAGGCTTCACTTGGATTCTCGATCTTGTTAAGAGCGTGGTTTGGAATAATCTTTGTACCCCCTCTCTTTTAAGCCTCCATTATTTTTATATGCTAGTTACAATTGTTATGACAATATTAGTATTCATCTTATTCATGTTCTTTGTAATAATGTTGTAGCATCTAGTTTTAAGAACAAAACTAGATACACACCATATGTGAGCCTAGGAAGTCAAATCTCACATATAGCCACAAATAAGGGTAATATCGAAAGACAATGCTCAATATATAACGTACTTGATATAAAGGATGTAACCTTAGATAGCAAATAGTGGACAGACAACTTTGATCTTCGGGTGAAGACTCTAATTCCACAGGGATAATTTACTGGTTGATCACAAGCCTAACTCCTTCAAACTCTAGCAATCTAACCCATCTAGGATTTTTATCCAAATAATTAAAAAATAAAGCAAGCATAAGTACATGTCGTACTCAATAAATATATCATGGGGTTCATGAGGCTCAAAAGGCTAACACTGGTTTAACTACGATTAGCTTTTAATGAGTCATGATTTTAGCAATTGAGTATCAAAAAGTTTATTCACAAGCCTACACAAACACATGATCAGGTAAACATGAATAATGAACAGCATAAACAGTAATCATGAGTATCTGCATCATCCAGTATCATTAGTGTTCATCTTCTATTCCGTAAGGGTTCCAAGGTTGCTCGTGACCGTGAGCATGACTGATATACTAGTTTTACACTCTACTGAGGTTGTACACTTTCACTGTGAGTCGTGATACCCATATGCCTAGGTTAATTACTCCCAAAACACTTTCAAGGTGAGCAGGTAGGGTTCACTATGAACTTGTGATACCCATAAACCAAATTATATTTGTATTAGAAAAACAATATAAGATTCAATCTTATTTTGTTTACAAAAGACAGAGGTAAAAAGCCTAAGTTGCTTTTAATTGAAAAGGTAGCTTCAGATAGATTAATCAAGTTACTATTTTATTCAAAAGCTCTAAACATGCTAAACAATCTTACGAACACATAGATTATGTCGTTACGAACCTAATTCAACTTGAACGGGTCAAATCATAGTTAAAACATAGAAGATATGACTTAAATAAGGTTCAATAGCATTGATGTAAATTTCTAGACCTTATTTTCAAAATAAAATAAATGAAATATGGTTTTAAACAAGATCTAGATGGCGGCTCCTTTTAGTTGAAAGCTTAGGGGGTTTTCCAAAAGAAAAATAGCTAAAACTAATTTATTTTTAATACAAAAGGATGGAGGGTTGATTTTCCAATAATCGGAGGACCTTTTTAGAAAACAACAGTGGGGTTGCCGATGCTGACCAAATCAGTGGCTACGTGGTGCACAGTGACTAGTCAGTGGTGGTGGTCCATGTGCACTATGGCATGGACCAGCAGTGGTGGACTCCGTCCACGGTTCGTAGTGGACTGAAGGTGTATGAATTAACATGATCTAATCTTGAGTGTTCATTGGAACAGGGACGGCTGTGGTGGTTTGGGCAAGATTGTCGGATAGAGCAGAGAGCCCAACATGGTGGTCCATGCCCGATGGTGAGGAGCTCATGGGGGAAAACGGAAAAAGAGGCTACCGGCCTCGGCTGCGCTAAAGAAAGGCATGGGGAGATAGAGGAGAACAAGGCGAACTCACCTCGGCAATCCTCGACGGTGTGGAGAGGACGGAGGTGGCATGGTGCTTAGAGGCGGCAATGGCTAGGGCTTCAAGCTTGGTGGTGGTGCTGTAGTTAGGTGAGCGAGGTGGCTGCTCTAGGGTTATGTGTGGAAAAACGGCGTGGAGTTGGCACTATTTATGGCTAGGGAAGCGACATGGAGAACATGGCAACCAGTGTCTGGAGTCCTATGACGATGTTCAGGTCGAGCACTGAGCAGAAGGTAGGAGACATGGCTGACAAGCGGGCCTGATTCATCAGCGACTCAAGAGGTGGGGTAGGGATGGCAGCAAGGGAGAGCAAGGGAGGTGCTCCACGTGGGTGGGCCTAGAAGGGAGCTGGGCCTCAGGGTGGAGCAGGCCTACGCGGCTTGGGTTAGAGCACCGGAATGGGCCTGTGGAGTGGGAAAGAGGAGAGGAGAGGAAGCACACCATGGCCCGTGGGGAGTAAAGCAAGTGGGCCGCATGGGGTAAAGTGGGAGCGGGCCGATGGGGAGGAGCAGGAGTAGGCTGACCTGGCCATTAGGCTACACGAGAGAGAGGGAGTTTTTTTCTAGATTCTATTTTCAAACCATTTCAAAAGCATTTGAAATTATTTTGAATTTTGGACAAAACCACTCATCACAAAAATAAGTATTCATCAACATGAATGCACAAAAATGTTGCTAAGCCTCATGATAAATTTTAATTTAATGAAAAATTTTATTTTCTGATGTTTTCATGAGCACAAAATTCAAAATTAACTCAATTTACATCTATTTCAAAAGGAGCAAATTTTAGGGTGTTACAATTCCACCCCCCTTAAGATGAATCTCGTCCTCAAGATTTAGAAAAGAAGAGCAAAGAAGAGAGGGATACTTCAACTTGAGATCTTCTTCACTTCCTTGAGCAACACCATCTTGATACTCACCTTGTGTTGTATGAGAACTCATCATGTGGCCACTCTTGCAGATTCTTATTCCATCTCATTCCAAGTCTAGTCTTGTTGCTTCTCTTAATTTTTTCCAGTGAATCTTATTATCCATATGTTAAGCTTCCAAAACAATTTTGCTTAGCTTGAATCAGAACTTTGAATTCTATCATTACTTTTGGAAGATTTTACCTTTCAAAAGGAAGACTTTAAACCAAACAAATTTTATTTTTCAATTCCTTTTGAAATAGCTTTCAAAATAGAATATGTTTTATGTTTAGAACTCATGAAAATATTTCAACCATGTTTTGAAACTCTTTTGAATATATATTTTAAGGTTTTGAAATAAACCCAACCATTTTCAAATCATTGGAGACTTGGGGAAACATATTAAGCTTTGTTTTTTAAAATTTGACTTTACAATCAAATCTTAAATAAAAAGTAGATAAATCAACTCAGGTTCTTTTGAAATCTACTTTAAACAAGGGATTATCAAGATTTTAGAAAACAAATGAAACATTTGAACTTTATTTTCAAATCCGAATGAACTCTTTCGGGACTTCTGAAATCAAACCAAATCAATTTCAAAGCTTCTTTAGAAATGAAAAGAGTAAGTTTTCAATTTTCATTCTCTTTTTGAAGTCAAATAAAAGATTTACACCACATTTTCAAATCCTTTTTGGAATAAGCCTTTTGGGAGATCAAATCAATATTTTTCAAATCGTTCAAACCCTTTTCTTTTCAAATTTTATTTTGAAATCAAACTTAATTCAAATTTAAAACCAAAAGCACTCATTTTCCAAATGCAAAAGGTTGCAAACCTTTGAACCAAACTTTTCAAACCTTTGTAAAATATCTTCAGACCATTTTGAACACCTTTCCAGGAAAATTTGAAATAAGACAACTCAAATTGATTTTTTTAATCGGTTTTTTTCCAAACAACTCATTTAAAAACATTTTTGAATCATTTTCAAAGTGTTTTTAGAATAAGTCTTTGAATAGCAAATGAGAACACATTTTTTTGTTCAAAGCAAAGTGGGTTTTCAAATATAAATCCACTTTCAACTTTTGCAGTTTTAGAAATAAAATACTTTCAAACTCTTTTTTTAAACTAACCCTTGGGTGAAGTAGTTCAAATCAAATTGTTTTCTTTTGAACAACCAAAAGAGTCTTTCAAAATTCAAGACTTTTAAAATGTCTCAAATATAGTCTTTAGCAACTCTTTTTGAATCTTTTAAACTTTAATACTCTTTTCAAATCAACTCTTATTCTTTGGTGAAATACTTGTGAAATTAAGTTATGATTGCCAACTCTTGAAAATGACAAAACAAACTTAAACCCTTTTTGAACTTAGTTCAAAACAACTTTTGAAGAAGTTTTCCAAAGTTTTTGAATCAAAAGGCTATTAATTCATTTTCAACATCTTTTGAGGATTTTTTTTCAAGGAAAGGGCTTTAAATATAAATCAAAACCAAACCAATTTTCTTAAGAGTTAATCTTAGTATTGAGCATTCTTGCAACTCATTATATGTCTATATCTTAGGTATGTGAAGATCAAACTACCACCCATAGCTAGCTCGAAGATCAATCTTGACGTAGATCCGACCTCCTTATAGTTCACCAACTCGCAACACTCTTAGCTTGGTTAGCCCCCTTAAGAAAAGATGAGATAAGGGCACCAACATCCAACTTATAACTTCCTTAAAGGTGTATTATCATCCTTTGACATCCTAGAGAGCTTGTGGATATAAGTAAGTTTAAGAAAAAATGATCCTTCCTATAGACAGAAAACAGCAGTGCAGGAAAACATCCATATCTTGAGTTCTATTTATCTAATAAAGTTGCAACTTAAACCATTGGAAAGCTTAATTCCCTGCACCTTTATTACCAGATTAACCGATTCTTCCAAGTGAGAGCTAAAGAGCACAACTGAACTTCATACGACACCTTGAGCATTTAGATCCTTATTAAATTTACCACGCTTGTTAATAGGTGGCGCTTGATGTGGGTTATTCAACACACTTTGAGCAATAGTCTGTAATAACTAAGTCTGTGTCATCAAAGCTTGCTCTATAGATGGGGGATTAGGTGGTGGTGGATTAGAATTGGCAGGATTCCTTCCCAGTGAGAGCTAGAATCTACAAAACCACCTTCACTTAGACTACCCCCCTTAAGAAAAGATCAAACAGGGTAGCATGCACTATCTTCTAGATGGATTAACTAGCATAAGGGAATTCTAACATACCAAAGAAACTCATGTGCAAAGGTGTGAACAGACAACTCAATTTCACTCGCGGGATAGGAAAATAGCAGCGCAGTAAAACTACCATAACTCTCATTCTGATTAATCTAATGAAGTTGTAGCTTATATCATTAGAAAGCTAATGAAATTCCCTACAACTTCCTTATAGAACACTTTTCCAAATTCTACAGTTATGTTGTCGAAAAACAGTGCACAACAGTGACTACTCTAGATTTTAGACAGCATAGGTGCATCGTCTTGTCATTTTCATCACTCCATAACCAAAATAGCTATCAGGTGATTCTTGTGGTCAGAGAAAGATATTGAAGTCTACTATTGTTTAGAATTTTCTCATGATTTTTTATCATCCAAAATCAGAGACATAAGCTGAAAAGGGTAGACTACTCCGAAAGGCAAGATAGGGAAAACAGAAGAAAACCATAACCCAAATATTTATTTTAGTAATCCTTATACCTTGCGCCTATAAGCTAAATGAAATTGTAGGAACACCCAACAAGATCATTGTAGTCATTACAAAGATGCAAAACAATCATAAGCATAATGACAATTCAACAAAGCAATAAAGGTGCACAACTCAATCATTGACTCAACTTGCGATACTATCATTTTTATTACATAAAGGGCACAAACTCCTATTCCTTAACTAAAGTGTGGCTGTGAGGGCATCTAGGGTAGCATCCCTTGCATGATAGTGAGGGAAACACATCTTCCACTTTGTTGATCTTGGGTAGTCTAGCATAACTTCTTCATTCAGTCACTCTCACCTAATGCTTCTTTCGAGTTGGGTATCACTAACACTTTCTAGTAGCAACCTTGTAGTGATCCGACTCTAGCCACTTCCATGGTACATTTGTTGATTCTTCTACGGGAAAAGTTTAACATAATGTCCTTCCCTGCTGGCAATGATAACACTTTCTCTTAGCTGGATCTTTTGTGATGTCATACTCCATAGAATTATTGCATAGTGTGTTTTCAGCTTGCTGACTCTGAAGGTTCATCTTTGTTAGATTGGACCGCTTTCCAGCTCGCTTGATCCTTTGGGGTTGAAACTCCTTATGGGTGATCATCCACCCATCTATGCATACCTCATGTGGAAAGAGTGGAGTAATCTTAGCTTGAGAAACTTCTAACTCTTTTGAGTCTAAGTTTATCTGACCAGGGATTGGAGCTGGAATGTGACAATGTAGTAGAACTCGAATGTTGATAGCTTTCCAATTCTGGCTCTAGTGAGACTGCCTTCCTCTTCTTGTCCACATTAGCTTCACAACTCAGGTTCACCTTGACTTCTCTCTTATTAGACTTGTTTTGAAGATAGGGAAAACCATAATGCTTACAACATTGACATTGATACAGACTTCCGAGCGTATTACTACCCACACCTTCATTGGACTTTATTTTCTTCCAAGCTTCTGCCACTTGTCTCTTCATTGGTCCCTTTGGTATGATGGTTTGACCCTATAGCAAGCACTGTTGACAACTCCCATGTTGAGTCATTCCTTCTAATACTTGTTGTTGCATAGCTAAAAGCTTCTCCTCATCTAATGTAATCAAGGACAACGTAGCCTGGTCCTCCTGACCTTTGATGCTGGTGGTCTCCTCATTACGTCCTATCAATTTAGACGAAGAGAGAGGATTTAGAATAGAGATAAGGTTTTATCACAAAACATAGGCCAAAGTAAGCATAACTTTTAGCAAATAACAAGGTTAGAGGGGGAAGCAAGTAGTAAGCATAGATGAAAGCATACTAGAACTTCCAGTTCTAACTAGGCTTGTTTCCTACAGTTAGCATTGCTCTGATACCACTTTATAGCACCTGGTTTTAAGAACAAAACCAAATACACACCATATGTGAGCTTAGGAAGTCAAATATCACATATAGCCACAAATAAGGGTAATATTGAAAGACAATGCTCAATATATAACGTACTTAGTATAAAGGATGAAAACTTAGACAACAAACAGTGGAAAGACAACTCAGATCTTCAGGTGAAAACTCCAATTCCACAGGGACAACTGATTGGTTGATCAAAAGCCTAACTCCTTCAAACTCTAGCAATCTGGTACCCATCTAGGATTTTTATCCAAATAATTGAAAAATAAAGCAAGCGTAAGTACATGTCATACTCAACAAATATATCATGGGGTTCATGAGGCTCAAAAGGCTAACACTGGTTTAACTACGATTAGCTTTTAATGAGTCATGATTTTAGCAATTGAGTAGCAATAAGTTTATTCACAAGCCCACACAAACACATGATCAGATAAACATGAATAATGAATAGCATAAACAGTAATCATTAGTGAGCACCTTCATCATCAGTATCATCAGTGTTCATCATCTATTCTGTAAGGGTTCAAGGCCGCTCATGACCGTGAGCACGACTGATATAATAGTTTTACACTCTGCAGAGGTTGTAAACTTTCACTGTGAGTCGTGATACCCATATGCCTAGGTTAATTACTCCCAAAACACTTCTAAGGTGAGTAGGTAGGGTTCACTATGAAGACTTTCAAAGGTTTGTCTAACAAGTTAGGGCCATTAGATTCACTTGGCAAACAGATATAGGAACCCCCATCGAATGGCATAATTCCATCACGGCTATACACATAAGAGTAGAGGCTATCCTATACCCAATTCATCAAGCCATTCCTATGGCAATAAAGGTAGCCACTAACAAGCTAGAAAAGGTCCTCATACTGAGCTAAAGCCAGATCTATATAGCCCTCACAGCTGTACTATAAGTCCTAGATGATCACTTATAGATAAGTCATTAGGGAGAGGAATCTAGAGCACCATAAAAATAGCCCAATGCTCTAGCCCCCTGGTTCCATGTTGCTAAAAAGCATCTTTTAATGTTTATTGCATATTGCGTTAGTCAAGTTACAAGATCATGGTTGTAGTTGAGCACTAGCATCATACAACCCAATGCAATAACGCATAGGAATCAAGGCACAAGGTAACAAAGTACTAGGAAATCCTTAGTGGTAATCAAGGTAGACACATGCAGCATGAATTAAATGATTAAAGGTGTATAGGACAACACGGATGATCTCATGCTATACTTCCCTTAAACATGGATCTTCTTCTAGTCTGAACCTTCAAAGATCTGCTTCTTGATTCACCACGTATAGCTCACCAACTAGACAGTGATCATATAACACCACACAAGCATCCATGCAATCATACACGAAGCAAACAATTGAACTAAATTAGAATAGTACACCAAACATATGAAATAGTAAGTAAAAAGGTTTTAAAGATGTTCTACATGTTACTATGAACACACAGACGTGAAAAGCACTCTAATCGGAGCTACGATAAAACAGATACATCTACTGATAGATTTGCTTTGAAAACAAACTATAAGCTATATTTATTTTAATTATAAAACATATATAAGATACTTCATAGAAATATCTAAATTGTTTTAAGCCAAATTATGTTTGTATTATAAAACCAATATAAGATTTAATCTTATTTTGTTTACAAAAGACAGAGGTAAAAAACCTAAATTGCTTTTAATTGAAAAAGTAGCTTCATATAGATTAATCAAATTACTATTTTATTCAAAAGCTCCAAACATGCTAAATAATGTTACTAACATGTGGATTACGTCATTATGAACATAATGCAACTTGAATGTGTAAAATCAGAGTTAAAACAGAGAAGATATGGCTTAAATAAGGTTTAATGGCATTGATATAAATTTTTGGACCTCATTTTCAAAATAAAGTAAATGAAATATGGTTTTAAATGATATCTAGATGGTGGCTCCTTTTAGTTGAAAGCTCAGGGGGTTTTCCAAAAGAAAACAGCTAAAACTGATTTATTTTTAATACAAAGGATGGACGGTTGATTTTCCAATAACCAGAGGACCTTTTTGGAAAACAACATGGGGCTACCGGCACTGACCAAATCAGTGGCTGCATGGCATGCAACGACTAGTCAGTGTCGGTGGTCCACGTGCACAATGGCATGGACCAAGCGGTGGTCGACTCCGACCATGGTTTGCAGTGGACCGAAGGGGTATGAATTAACGTGATCTAATCTTGAGCGTTGATCGGAACAGGAATGACTGTGGTGGTTTGGGCAAGATTGTCGGCCGGAGCAAAGAGCCTGGTGAGGTAGTCCATGCCCGACGGTGAAGATCTCATGGGGGAAAACAAAAAAAGAGGCTACAGCCCTTGGCTATGCTAAAGAAAGGCACGGGGAGATAGAGGAGAACAAGGCGAACTCACCTCGGCAATCCTCGGCGGCGCGGAGAGGATGGAGGCGGCGCGGTGGTCGGCGGCGCTGCTGTAGCTAGACGAGCGAGGCGGCTGCTCTAGGGTTATGTGAGGGAAAATGGCGTGGAGGAGGCACTATTTATGGCTAGGGAAGCGACATGGGGAACACGACAACCGGTGTAACGGGATGAAGGCGGAGTCCTATGGCAGTGTTCGGCTCAGGCATGAGCAGAATGTTGGAGAGTGACTAACAAGCGGGCCCTATTCGTCAGTGTTGACACCGTTTTTTGCACGTGTCAAAATGATCGGAGTGGACTAATCGGCAAGGGGAAAGTTACTGTATACTTGATAGCCGATGAAAGCCAGCTTGTAAAGATGGTTGCCGATAGCTGGTGATGGTCGATGGAGAGGTTGATTTAGACTCGGGCATTGCTGATGAGGTTGAAGGTGTCATTGTCGATACCGATGAAGGGAGGCTTGAAGACTATTGCCGATGAAACAGGGAGTATGCCTGATGAAGGAAGACTTGAGGATTACTGCCGATGAAACAAGGAGTATGCTGATGAAGGAAGACTTGAGGACTACTACTGATGAAACAGGGGGTATGCCGATGGGAAGGAGGACGGTGAGATTTCCATCGTAATTGAGGCGGACAGGGAAATAGATAGGAGTTGATTTCCTTTTCTATATTTGTTAGAGTATGATTCATGTAAGAGTCACGTGTTTCCTTAGATATGGGCTTAGTGTCCTAGTTGTGTTTGGTTGTGTCTCTTTAGATTAGGGTATAAATATGGAGTGAGAGGCAATGTAATTAGATATATCAATCAATATCCAAAACCAATTTTTACTACCATTTGCATCTACTTACTTTTCGGCGACTTCGTCAATTTGCATTATTTTGTCATTACGAGTTCTCATTGATTCGGTGAGCTGCATCGCTTCAGTGCGACATTCGGCGATCCTCGAGTTCCAGCGTGAGTACCTCTTGGCCGTGACTTCTGGGCGTATCGCTGTTATCAGGACCAAAGTGCTCGTATCTTCATCATTAGTCGATTAACAGGTCAAATCGACTGGCACGCCTTGGATATCGATTCGGGTATTAGCCCTTTGTGTTTGCAGATCCACTTTTGCATCAACACATCTTTTGGCACTGCCTGGTGGGACAAACCAATCCGATCAATATGTTCAATTCCGAGATCGATGCGGGGAACATTATCCGTGGTATCAGAAGAAGATCTTAAGGAAGAGCAGAGGTAGGCTATGGAAAAGGCCGTAGAAGAATACAGGCAGCTTTGTCTGAAATCAGTTTAGCCTGAACAAGAGTGGACAAGTCATCCTAGAAGCAAGATTTGCCGTTGCCTCGGTAGGTTACCTTTGACTCCAATCCTGGTAAACTTCAAGAGATGGTTAATTCTGCAGTAAATCATGCTTTGATTAATCATTCCAATGTGTTGTCCAATACTGTTCATAATGCTGTGGTTCGAACTCTCAAAGAAGGACAAGCGTCACCGCATTATGTTGGGCCTGCCTATCACCAACCAGAGCCGGCATCTGTCAATACTCCATCGGCTCCCTCGGCCGTTGTGGGTATAGAAGTTACTTCTTCTCCAGTATCGACAGGCTTACCTAATATTCAATCTACACCGATACGATTAGATCTGGTACTACCAGGAGGACGAATTCAGCTTAGTACAGATCTATCGGCATCAGCTATGTCAGGCCCTATGTCTTAGAATAGCCAGATTCCTACTAATTGGTGGGGATATGGTATGCCTCCGGAGTCATCTGCTTTCAATCCTGGATTACCTCAAGTGTTTGACGCAGTAGGAAAAGCTCCTATACCATCGGCTGTTTTGCCGATGGCCCAAGTGCCTCAATATGCCACAGCAACTACTGTGCAACCAACTCCAGGGGGTTTCCAGATGCCTTTGGTTCAAACGCCCAGTTCAAATCCATCAGCAAGGTTACTGCCGATGCAGCAGAAAGCCCCTATTATGAGTCAAACTGGGGTTCAGTTTATGCCTCAAGCTGGTTATAATTATCCAACAATGTCAGCAAATTACCAGCCATCGGTAAGTTTTGTACCGATGGGTTCTAATAATGGTTGGTCAGGACAGTTACCTGTTCAACATACAGTTCAGCAAAATCAATAGATTGCAGGGATTCAACAGGGTTATATGCAAGCTGGTGTCCTAGAATCAAGCATCGGTAGCACAGCCGATGAATCCTTTCCAACAGGTTAATGGACCACAAGTAACGGCGAATATGCCGATTGCTGGAGATCGTAGGGCCACAAAGATATGTGGAGGGATATCAGCAGGCACTTCCTGTAGAAATTCAGCCAGTTCAGTCATCAGGAGGCTGATGCTTTTTGGACCGATAGGATAGCAGAAATTATGAAGGATCAGTTTGGGATAAAGCCCAAGGTCAATACTTATTCTTATTAGACTCCATATCCTCCTGCATATGATTTAATTCCTCTCCCAAATCGGTACAAGGTACCAGATTTTACTAAATTCTCCGGGCAAGATGACACATCAACAATGGAACACGTCAATCGCTTCATTATTCAATGTGGAGAGGCAGCTAGCAGAGATGAATTAAGAGTTCGATTATTTTCATCATCTTTGTCTGGATCGGCATTTACGTGGTTCATTTCATTACCACCAAATTCTATTATTACCTGGGCTGATCTAGAAAAACAATTTCATAAGTATTTCTTTGCTAGAATCCATGAAAAGAAGCTTACCGATTTAGTAAAATTGAGACAGCGCAATGATGAATCGGTAGAGAGCTTTGTGCAAAGACTACGAGATGTAAAAAATAAGTGCTACAGTCTGGTGCTGGATGATCGGCAGGCTTGCCGATCTGGCTTTCCAAGGGTTATTGCCACATCTTAAAGACAGATATGCTTCTCAGGAGTTTGAAAGCCTCAGTCATCTTGTGTAAAGGATCTCTGATCAAGATACTAGGGTTTTTGAACCTAAAAAGAATTGGAGTAAAAAGGTATCATTTGTTGAAGAAGTAGGAGATTCTGATTCTGATGAAGAACCAGTTATCGGCTTAGCTGAGTGGGTTAAGAATAAAAAGCCGATATCTTGTCCCTTTGGTCAAAAAGAGCTAGAAAAGTTTACCTTTGATATCACCAAGGCCGACAAAATATTTGATCTTCTGCTTCAAGAGAGCCAAATTAAGCTGTCACCTAATCATGTGATCCCATCAGCAGAAGAGTTGAAGAAGATCTTGTACTGCAAATGGCACAATGCAACTTCACACAGTACAAATGAGTGCAAGGTGTTCAAGGCAACAGTTACAATCGGACTATTGAATCTGGGAGAATTAAGTTTGGTACTTCCAATGCCCAAAGGCCGATGAAAATTGATCAACACCCTTTTCCTAGCAAATACGTTGGAGGCCAAAGGGAAGACCAAGGTATTGACGTCCAAGGCTGCTGAGAAAAACAGCATCAGTGGATCCCCAATATCGGATAACTACCGATGATGCAAAAAGTAAGGGTTTGCTGGGAGAAAGCAGTAGTTCCAAAAAACCTCCTCGACCTGGCATTGTGATTACTCATCGAAGGCAGCAGGAGGGTTGGCAGTCAGCGTAATGATCGATATCAACAACAGCAAGAAGAAAGACGTCGGGAAGAATGGCATCGGCATAAAGATCATTGGAGGTGCCCGTTTTTTATCCATTGCTGGGAAGAAGGTATTAAATTGCCAACTATTGAAAATTGCCCTGAGTGCAATGGTTATTATGGGGTCAATCGGTCAGAAAGAAGATTTCAACCTGGCAATCAGGGTTTATTTATCAATGAGCCAATCAGAAGCAGAGCATCAGTGCATGATCGGCTGGGGGGTAGACTTAGTGTATATGAAAGGCTTGGTAAACGCGCTGGATATTTTCCAAGGAATCAAGAGGAGCTTGAGGAAATGGCAAATGCAAGAGTTTCCGATGAGGAAATATTCTACAGGGACCCTAATATACGCCGTGTAGAATCGACTAGGACCTGTTATCAGCCGGTTTGGAAAACCAAGTTTCCTTGATGGTGCCCGGAGGGTCTAACAAAGACATAGAGAAGGAGGATGCAACGTGAGCGTCAGGAGGATTTATACCAAGAGGAAAATTCCTCCAATGAGAGGTCCTGATCATCAGCAGTGGTAGGTAAAACACAAAAATAAGGGTCCATCGGCAGATGTTAATATGGTATTCATGTTGCCGATGGAATTTTTGGCACTATCTGATAATGAGGAAGAAGTTGTTCTCTCTGATCAAGTAGCTCAGTTGACACTAGATCCAATGATGGCTGTTTTTGAGAAACCTACCGATGACGAGAGACAGCATCTTAAGGCTTTGTTTGTGAAGGGCAGAGTTGATGGGCAGCCTGTGTCTAAGGTATTTATTGATGGAGGGGCTGCGATTAATATTATGCCTTATGTGATGTATCAGAAACTTGGTAAGGGAGATCAAGACTTGACCAAAACCGATATGATGCTGAAAGATTTTGAAGGCAATGTGTCACCTGGCTAAAGGGGCAGTATGCGTTGAATTGACCATCGGTAGCAAAACCTTGCCGACGACTGTTCTTTGTTATTAACGGCAAGGGTGCATATAATCTGCTTCTAGGGAGGGATTGGATTCATGCTAATTGTTGTGTTCCTTCTACAATGCATCAATGCCTCATACAGTGGATTGGGGATAAGATTGAGGTTGTCCCTGGTGATTCTTCTTATATCATCGCATCGGCAGAGTCAGATACTTATGAGCGAACTAAATGCATATCAGGAGAAGCTTGGGAAAAAAGAGTTCCTTAGAGTTGCTGATTATGAAATTCCACCGATCCAAGCAGTCGGTTCTGAAGAAGAGTTTTAATGGATAGGTTTGCCGATGATGGAAAATTAGGTCAAGGGTTCACATCGGCAGATGATTTAGTAGAAGTAGATATCGGTGATGGCGATAGGCCAAGACCTACTTTTATTAGTGCTAAGTTAGATTCCAAGTGTAAGCAGCAAATAATTGACTGTGTTAAAAGAGTATAAAGATTGTTTTGCTTGGGATTATACTGAGATGCCTGGGTTAGACTGATCGGTAGTTGAACATCGGTTACCTATCAAATCTAGATTTCGGCCACATCAGCAGCCAGCGCGCCGATGCAACCCTAATATACTTCCTGATATTAAGGCCGAAATAACTAAATTAATTGAGGCAAAGTTTATTCGGTAGTGTCGATATGCAGAGTGGATCTCTAATGTGGTTCCTGTTTATAAGAAGAATGGAAAGCTTCGTGTTTGTATTGATTTCAGGAATCTCAATAAAGCCACACCGATGGATGGCTATCCAATGCCGATTGCTGATTTATTGATTGATGCTGCAGCCAGGACATCAAATTATCAGCTTCATGGATGGTAATGTAGGCTACAATCAAATATTCATGGCTGAAGAAGATATTCCCAAGACTACTTTCAGATGTCCAGGTCATGTGGGGTTGTTTGAGTAGGATAGTTATGACGTTTGGTTTGAAAAATGCCGGCGCTACTTATCAGAGAGCTATGAACTTTATTTTTCATGAATACATCAGGCACATTAGTAGAGATCTACATTGATGATGTGGTGATTAAGTCTGGAGATATCACAAAACATCTAGCCAATCTACTGAAAGATACTGGAGTGTACAAGGAAGCATGGATTGAAGATGAATCCTAATAAATGTGCATTTGGTGTATCGGCAGGTCAATTCTTGGGTTTTATGGTGCATCAGCGGGGCATCGAAATCAGTAGGAAGTCTATTGATGCAATTAACAAGGTGGTTGCTCCTGCCAATAAGACTGAATTGCAATCTTTGATCGGTAAGATTAATTTCATTAGAAGATTCATATCTAATCTGTCGGGTAAGATCAAGGCTTTCAGTCCATTACTTAAATTGAAGGCCGATCAGGAATTTGTATGGGGAGCTGAGCAGCAGTTAGCCCTCGATGAAATTAAGAAATATTTAACAAATCCTCCAGTGCTAGTTCCACCTCAACACGGGAAGCCTTTCAGGTTGTATTTGTCAGCTGATGATACTATTATTGGTTCAGCTCTTATTCAAGAATTTGAAAGGAAAGAACGTGTTATTTATTATCTGAGCAGAAGATTAGTGGATGCTGAGACAAGGTATTCGGCCGTCGAAAAATTATGTCTATGTTTATACTTTTCTTGTGTCAAATTGAGACATTATTTGTTATCTGCCGAATGTACGGTCATATGCAAACACGACTGTAGTCAAGTACATGCTGTCAATGCCGATATTAAGTGGTAGAATCGGCAAGTGGATTTTAGCATTATCAGAATTTGAACTACGTTACGAATCGACCAAGGCAGTTAAGGGGCAAGTTATGGCTGATTTCAGTTACTCAGCATTGTAATACAGTGGACTCTCTGGAGATTGCCCCTTGGACACTTTTCTTCGATGGTTCCACATGCGATGAAGGAGCAGGTATCGGCATTGTGTTGATTTCACCTCAAGGAAGGAAGTATGAGTTTTCATTGCCGATTGTTGCTACATCGACAAACAATCAGGCTGAATACCAAGCCTTGATAAAAGGGTTAGAATTACTGAAGGAGATACGTGCCGATGCTGTTGAAATCTTTGGTGATTCTATGCTAGTTATAAATCAATTGATTGGAATTTATGAATGCCGAAGTGAAGCTTTGATTTCGTATTATGAAAGATGTTTGCAATTGTTGAAAGGATTTAGAGATTTTCGTCTTGAACATATCTCTCGGTTGCATAATGAGGAAGCTAATCGACTAGCTCAGCATGCTTCAGGGTATCAGCCTATTCAGGAAGTGCTAACATCGGCAGTTGATACTGATGACTAGAGGAAGGAGGTTGTCGATTATTTAAAGGATCCATATAAAAAGGTTGAGAGACGTATAAGGTTCCAAGCTACTAAGTATGTGCTCCTCAATGATGAATTATATTATCGAACTATAGATGGAGTTTTACTTAGATGTGTTAGCAGTGATGAATCGAAAAGCTTGATGGGTGAAATTCATGAAGGAGTGTGTGGGGCGCATCAATCGGCTTTCAAGATGAAGTGGATGATCAGAAGGAATGGGTACTATTGGCCGACTATTCTTGAAGATTGCTTTAAATATTTTAAAGGATGTTAGGGGTGTCAAAAGTTTGGTAATATTCAAAGAGCGCCTGCATCGGCTATGAACCCTATAATCAAACCGTGGCTGTTCCGGGGATGGGCTATTGATCTCATTGGTCAGATTTATCCACCATCGAGTAAAGGACATAAATTTATTTTGGTTGCTACCAATTATTTCACAAAATGGGTTGAGGCAATTCCTTTAAAAAAGGCGACATCGGTTAATATGATTGATTTTGTGAAAGAGCATATTGTCTACCGATTTGGTATTCCTCAGACTATCACTACCGATCAGGGCACTATGTTTATATCAGGAGAATTTGATGAGTTTGCTATAGGTATGGGAATTAAAGTTTTAAATTCTTCTCCATATTATGCTCAAGCTAATGGTCAAGCTGAGGCTTCTAACAAAGGGATTATCAAACTCATTAAGCGCAAAATTGAAGAAAATCCTAGGAGGTGGCATACAGTATTAAATGAAGCCTTGTCATATCGGATGTCATGTCATGGTGTAACCAAAGTAACGCCTTATCAGTTAGTATATGGACACGATGCAGTATTGCATTGGGAAATTAAAATTGGCTCTAGGCGAATACGTTCTCAAAATCAGCTGACAGCCGATGATTATAATACCCTTATGAAGGATGAGTTGGAAGATGTGGTGGGTCATCGGTTAAGGGCTTTAGTTAGCATTGAAGAAAATAAGAAAAGAGTAGCCAGATGGTATAACAAGAAGGTGAAGATAAAGGAGTTTGCCGATGGAGATTTGGTCTGGAAATTGGTTTTACCGATTGGGACTAAAAGTTCAAAGTTTGGAAAGTGGTCTCCTAATTGGGAAGGTCCATATCGGATAAATCAGTCTGTTCCTGGTAACGCATATATTCTAGAAATCCTCGAAGGGGTTGTGTTTCCTAGAGCATTAAATGGAAAATATTTAAAGAAATATTACCCTAGTATCTGGATGGATGCATAAAAGTATAAGTGCCGATAACAGTCCTATCGGCTAGAATTATGCAAGGATGTCAATGTCTCATAAAGTGCTGATACAATAAACAAGATTACAAGTTCAACAAGGATTGGATAGCTAATATCGCACGCAGGCGAATCTGCTCGGCTTCCTCCATTTCTTTGATATCGTCATCGGCAGTACCCTCCATAGGCTTGAGTTTTTTCTTCATGGCCAAAGCTTTGCGAGCCTGGATATCTCTTTCTTGCTGAAGGGCTTTGATGGCATTGGGTAGCTGGCTTTCTTTTTGTTGAGCATGAGTTAAGGCTGCATCGACTTCCTTCAATTCAGCCAATAGAGCCATCTTCCTTGCTGATAAATCCAAGATTTTCTACTTAAGTTCAGCACCCGAAGTCTGCAAGTTGCCGATGCCCTTGTGCTTCTCATCGGCAATTTGTTTCAGTTGTAGCATCTCTTCTTTGAGTTGAGCCTGAGCTGCTCTATCGGTAATACGTTGAGCAGCCCGTTGATATTGTAGTTGGCGACTCTCTAAATGGGCTGCTGGAAAGAGTACTTCTTCAACATCGGCAGGGACCTGGCCACGGATTGTTTTGAAAATTGCCTTTGCGGGGTCCGAGTCATCTACCAGTTGGGCGGTATCCTGCTATAGCAAGATCAGGAGAGCTTCCAACCTGGACTTAGTTTCTGCCGATATTGTTCCCAGTGCAAGGGAAGAACTTGTTTCCTCTCCATCATCGTAAAAGACGTCAATAGCGAAGGAGAATAGGCTGTTTGGGGAGTCTTGTTCCTGAGGAAAAGGAAAGGAGGTCAGTTAAGGATAAGTATGAGTATTGTAAATCAGCTAGGTTAATTGGTTTACCTGTTTCAAGGCGATTTCCTGTGCTTGACTAGAGGAAGCAACCTGGAGTATGTCGTGTGGGGGATCGGTTGAGCTTGTCGATGGGATATACTCTGTGACTTCATCGGTGGTTGGCTCTTGAGGTATGATGACCGATGACATTGGGGCAGATGTAGGGATCGGTATGGACCTTTGTCGTTTTGGCTGTGCTTCAGCATCTGTTAAAGCTTTGCGCTTTGCTTGGGCATCGGCAACGATTGGCTGGAGGGCATCGGCACTTGTTGATTGTGAAGCTTGGACATCTGGTACGCTTGCTGATGTACCCAATTGTTGCTGCAAAACAAGTGTAAGGTATGATATTTAACAGATAAAATGTAAAGTTAAGAAGATACCTCTGAAGGTTCGTCAAAAGAAGTGGTGCTTGATATCGGAGGAATTGCCGATGATGATCCAGCAGCAGCTCTTACCCCCTGGTGATTAATGTTAATATAGTTTGTGATCGGCATGAGTAGAAATAAACAAGGTTGTTACCTTGAATGCCTTGACCAAGGTTGTAGCAGCAGCCGATGGAGTGGCCCTAGCTGTAGCCAATTTGGACTTGGAGGTGATGGTCTTGGTACGGATCTTCTGGTGAGTCAAAGCAGCTAAGGTGGGAGCATTGTAGCCGATCAGTGATATCGGGGAAACAGGCCGAAGATCAAAGGGTTTCCCACTTTTGCTCATAGTTGGTGCTGGGTTGTTAACCTGTCACGAGAGAGTTAGTTACCGATATATGAAAGGAAAAAGCGGAAGGGAGCTAAAAGGAACTTACTGCGTCATCAGGAATGACGTATTCAGGGTCGATCATGTGCCGATATGTGTGAACAGATGTTGCAAACAGTTGTTCCTTCCACTCTCGCCACCATTGCTTGTATGACTCGGTGATGAAAGATACTGGCATCCAGGTGGATATATCAACATCTGTAGTATCGGCATCGGGGGAGAGTTGTACTACCTTGTTCCAATCTGTTCCACAGGTAATTGTTTCTCTAGGTTTGATCACATCGGCAAAGCAAAGTTTGATTGGCAGTTGCCCAAAAGCCAATTGACGGGATACTGCCGATGGGTTGTAAAATTCATACGTAATGCTGGTGTTTTCCCGCTACCAAATGTATTTACTGGGATTACCCTGGGAGTAATGATGGCCATCATGAGTTCCTTATCCTGATTTAGAGTGTCATCGGCAAAGTTGAAAAGAAGGGGAATCTGTTTTCTTCGTCAATATAAGGTACCCAGGCCCTATGATCACGAGAAAGACCATTGTAGAGGCTCTGGAAGAATCTGCCGATCTGGTCTTCATTGGCCTCTGTTCCAGGAAGGACAATTATGGCTTCACCAAAATTGAGGGGTGAGCGTGTTGCTGATTCATCATCCCCAAGCACATGGTCTTCAGTAATTTCTCGTGGGAATTGTTGGGCAAAAAAGTCCCATTGCAGACGTTTGTGCATATGGGCATTCAGCCACATGTTGATAAACCACCACGGGCCTCCTAGGTTGCCGATGGGTTCGCCAAGCAAAAGTTTCTGAGACACTTGATGAAGAAGATGATAAGTGGAGCTCAGAAGGTATCGGCCAAGAGGAAACCTTACACCATTAGCCAAAAGTTCAGCTGCGGGGAGGAAGGCGTTGGTTGGTCCTACTGATAGACCACAGAAGATAAATTTTTCTAACCACATATTCAAGAATGTGGCATGTTCCCTCTGGTTAAGTGTCCCAGTCTTCTGGTATTCTTGAATGTATCCCGTCCAACCGCCGATGTTGCGGGTATTCACCCTATATTAAGATTTTCTACCATAAACGGAGCCTTCATCGGCAGTTGAAATATCCAAGCCAGTGAGCATGTGGACATCGGCAAGTGTAGGAGTAGCTAGGCCATGTCCAAACATAAAAGTGTTTGTTGTGTCTGACCAGAAGTAAGCAGTTGCAATCATCATCAATTCATTCTTCTGCATATCGGCAATAGATAACCTAATGCATTGGTCTAACTTCCGTTCTGCCCAGTATACTTGCATCGATCTATTAACCCTCAAGTACCAATCTTTCCACCCTTTGGTGGTTTTGGGCCAAGATCGAAATGTGTCTTTCCATAAATTCAGAGAGAAATTTTGGGCTCTAAAGGGGATTCTGTTAACCTCTGCATTAATCAGATCGGTTGGATCTAGGTTGCCCATTGGTCCTAGGCATTGGACATGCGGCTGATCGGTTGGAATAACTAATTTGTTGCGCAGTTCCTAAGTTTGAAGGATCCGGAGAACAAAAGAAAGAAATCACCAACTGTATGGATTTGCAAAAACTAGGGGAATCAAAGTAAAGGTAATGGAAGTGGAGCGAACCACGGGGACATCGAAGTTGATTGCCATTATCTTGAGGAAGATGAGGGCATGAGCCGGAGACTTGAGGTAACGCTGGAGAAGGGTTCTTGTTGGTTGAGGTCGTGCAGTGGTTCGTCGGAGTCGCCGCCGGAAAGAGAAAATGTCAAAGATTGGAGTCTGAGGGTAGAAGACGAGTGTTCCGGAGGAATCTATTTATAAGCCGCTTGGAGTAGGGGTATTTTGGACTTATCTCTATGCCGCGCGCATGTAGGTCGAAGTGGTTCAGATGGATATGGTAACTGTTCGCACGATAATCAGGGGATTGTACAGATGGGTTGATGGCAAGTAATCATGACTTGGAAGAGATATCGGTACAGGATATTTTAATTCTAAAAATGATAGCATTATCATGTTAAGATCTTGCCGATGGGTTATTGTTTCGGTATCTTAACCATAATCAAGGCAAGAGTGGTTGGCGATTGTGCAATATTTACTAAAGTGCGTGAATCAGGATTAGATTTGATTGGATTTGATAACAGATCAGGTTTTGGCTTGGAGAATGAGTTACGGTAATCTGGAGTAAATTTCGGAGCATTAATGGTTTTATACTCCGAAATTGGGGGGCATGTGTTGACACCGTTTTTTGCACGTGTCAAAATGATCGGAGTGGACTAATCGGCAAGGGGAAAGTTACTGTATACTTGATAGCCGATGAAAGCCAGCTTGTAAAGATGGTTGCCGATAGCTGGTGATGGTCGATGGAGAGGTTGATTTAGACTCGGGCGTTGCCGATGAGGTTGAAGGTGTCATTGTCGATACCGATGAAGGGAGGCTTGAAGACTATTGCCGATGAAACAGGGAGTATGCTGATGAAGGAAGACTTGAGGATTACTGCCGATGAAACAAGGAGTATGCTGATGAAGGAAGACTTGAGGACTACTGCCGATGAAACAGGGGGTATGCCGATGGGAAGGAGGACGGTGAGATTTCCATCGTAATTGAGGCGGACAGGGAAATAGATAGGAGTTGATTTCCTTTTCTATATTTGTTAGAGTATGATTCATGTAAGAGTCACGTGTTTCCTTAGATATGGGCTTGGTGTCCTAGTTGTGTTTGGTTGTGTCTCTTTAGATCAGGGTATAAATATGGAGTGAGAGGCAATGTAATTAGATATATCAATCAATATCAAAACCAATTTTTACTACCATTTGCATCTACTTACTTTTCGGCGACTTCATCAATTTGCATTATTTTCTCTTTATGAGTTCTCATTGATTCGGCGAGCTGCATCACTTCAGTGCGACCTTCGGCGATCCTCGAGTTCCGCGTGAGTACCTCTTGGCCGTGACTTCCGGGCGTATCGCTGTTGTCTGGACCAAAGTGCTCGTATCTTCATCCTTGTCGATTAACAGGTCAAATCGACTGGCACGCCTTGGATATCGATTCGGGTATTAGCCCTTTGTGTTTGCAGATCCACTTTTGCATCAACAGTCAGTGACTCAGGAGGCATGGTTGGGATGGTAGCAAGGGAGAGTGAGGCAGGTGCTCCACATGGGCGGGCCTAGAAGGGAGCTAGGCCTTAGGGTGGAGCAGGCCTACGTGGCTTGGGCCGGAGCACCAAAATGGGCCTGTTGAGTGGGAAAGAGGAGAGGAGAGGAAGCACAGCGTGGGCCACGGGGAGTAAAGCAAGTGGGCCACACGGGGGAAGGTGGTAGCAAATCAGTGGGGAGGAGAGGGAGCAGGCCGACCTAGGCGCTGGGCTGCGCGGGAGAGAGGGAGTTTTTTTTCTATATTCTATTTTCAAACCATTTCAAAAGCATTTGAAATTATTTTGAATTGTGGACGAAACCACTTATCACAAAAAAAAGTATGCATTAGCATGAATGCACAAAATTGTTGCTAAGCCTCATGATAAATTTGAATTTAATGAAAAATTTTATTTTCCTATGTTTTTATGAGTACAAAATTCAAAATTAACTCAACTTACATCTATTTCAAAAGGAGCAAATTTTAGGGTGTTACAAATGTTCATCATCTACTGTGATTATATGCTTAGTATAGTTAGATTATCATGATGTTCATGCATAAGTTCATATAGCGCTCACTCTAGGTACCATGGGTGAGTGGTCGATGTTGTGTAAGCATGGTGCTTATACGTTGTTTACCTGCGATACACCCTATATTCTAGGTCATGTGGTAGATCGAGGATGTGACACTCCCGTTGAGTCCTTTGTAGTTGGCTCCTCAAATATAGGTGCACGTAGGGTCCGGTTACAAAGGAAGAACAAGCTCTGTTCTTAATCTTATTTAGTAATATCCCATATGTGTAGATATGAAGAAGATCTTAGCAATGACTACTAGGTATAATTGCACTAATCAATGTATGCTTTGACTTGTAATTAAAAATGACTTAGAAATTATTCCTATAATATTCTACCTGACCATGTTAATGCCATAGAAAGGAGTACTCTGAGTGATTTATCATTATCATTGATCAATACTTATCATATATCTTATCCTATGACTTACCCCTGTTATGAGTAAAATATCGGTTTTGATTTATTTCTCCATCAATAGTATAAGTTATCAATATATGTTCGTGCCAGACCTTCCCTATGGTAAAAATATTAATAACAATACCTGCAATACTCTCAGATAAAGTGCTATAATGGTATAATTATCTGTGCGCTTGTAGATTCCTTTCATATATATATATATATTCTTCCTAGTCACATAATTTAAATAAAGAACTGCTTAGTATTATTCTAGTAGTAATGCTATGTAGTACCAACAAGCATCTCTGGCATCATCACTAGGGATGACAACCAAGTAAAGTAATGTTAGGAGATATAGGTTTATAATAGGTGGCTATTAAAACAAGTGACAAGATAATAAATACCAACAAGCATTTCTTACGTTGTCGCTGGGACTAGATTTAAAACTCTGTTCTTAGTAGCAACACTAAGAAATGTCAACACACTGCCATATATGTTATTTAGACTAGGAAAACCTTACTCATATGCTGCTTGTAATTGTGTTGAGTTTGGTCAAACCTTGTGACCCTTGTTGTGAAATTTATCATGCTCCCACGATCAAGATCACGTACACTTCACCAAAATATGTACTACTCCTACACAAGGAGTAGGTGCAAAACATGCATTCCATTTAGATCCATCCAAAAATGTTCTACTCTTACACTGGGAGTGGGCAAAAACATGACTGTTAGGTTTCACCAAATATATGCTCCATGTTTAAAATATAGTGATTTCTCTCTAAATATGTATTTTAGTAAAAGAGACATGGGCTATGCGAAAGTATGAGAAAAGAAAAGAAAAAAATGTATGGACACATGAAGGTCCAAGTATAGAACAAAGAGAAAAAATATATGGGCACATGAACGCTCATGTTTAGAAACAATAAGAAAGATAGCCCTGTCTCAAAATTTTATAAGTTAGAAGAGAGAGATCATATCTACAAATGGAGCATATTAGAATTAGCTTAGACACGAAATATTACACACACATGCACATCATGATCTAAGAGTATGACATTTTTCTCCTTGGATCCTTTTTTGACTTTACAATATATGCAATGCAAGTATGCCTTCATATTTATCCCTACCAAAGCTCCACATAAACCTTCTAGAAGTAGGATGACACAAAAGAATGCAAAATTATGTTATGCCTTGGTGAGGATCCAAAAATACCAAATATATTGAGCAATTTGAGAGTACCATTTGAGGAGTATAAAGTGCACTATGCTTTTCTTGTGAAAACTTTGACAACTCCAAGTTACTATGATGTGAATTTGGGAAGATAACTTGGTTTTGAGAGCTATTCCACTTTTCAACCACCCAAGGATATATGTTAGACATGCGGGCCAAGTGAGCATGTAATTATTGGACACCTAGGATCTTCTTTCTTGGCAATGAATGGTGGATCTCGTTGGCAAAACCTGTTGTTGATGAAGGCAGTTTCTTCGTGGGTTTCGGGGCAATCATTCCCTGAATGGCCAATGTTCCCACAAACTTCACACGTCATGTGTGAGTCCATGGCCTAGATGGTGCCCAGCATGGCATCTTTTTCTTGGCCCCGTTCCTCCAGTCTTTTCATTAATAAATCTATTTTTATGGAAAGCATGTCCCTCTCCTTCACAGTATGCATTCCTTTCTGTGTTTTCCTTTCCTCCCCCAACTTTGATTTGCCACCATTTTATTGATGAGAGCCATAGCTCCATCAATGGTGAGGGACAGGAAAGCGCCTCCAATAGCTATGTCGATGTGGCCCTTAGACATGATTGTTAATCCATCATAAAAATATTGAAGCACTAACCAATTTTCAATCATGTGGTGCGGGCATTCTTGAATGTAGTCCTACAGCCTTTCCCATGCCTCGAGAATGGATTCCATGGCGATCTGCTGGAAGTTGGAGATTCATCCCCTTAGGGCATTGGTTTTGCCCATGGGATAGAATTTGGCAAGGAACATCGTGGAACACTTGTTACAGGTCTTGATAGCTTCCTTCTTCTTATAGAACCACTATTTTGCCTTTCCTGAAAGGGAAAAGGGAAATAAGCGGAGCCTAATGCTTGCAGGCTCAACTTCCTTGATGATGATTGTGTCATAGAGCTCGAGGAAATGTTGGAGATGCACGTTCGCGTCCTTACTAGGCAAACCATGGAATTGGTTTACCTACACCATCGTGATGAGGCTGGCACAAAGCTCAAAGTTCCCCTCCCCAATATTGACAGCGGGCCCAATGGGCACATTGGCAACAATAGGGGTGAAGTCGCAGAGTATCTTGGCCATGCTTGGAGTAGCGGATGGTGCAGGGTTGACTGGTTCTACTATTGGAGGAGTTGCCGAAGAAGAAGCAGCACGAGACCGTTTCTTTCTTAGGAGTGCCTCTGTATTTTCAATGTAGATGTTCGATAGGTCGTAAGCAGTCATACACTATCCCTGTTTTCACCCATAATAGGAGAAAACAAGTGAAGTTAGCTTGCATAAACAATGGCTACATTACATGCATATTATCATGAATATGTCCTACTAGATTCTTTAATCAATATGCCTTCCCAGCAACAGCGGCAGAAATGCTTGTTGGTATTTCTTAATGTCACTACTATGTAAGGGGTTTGAATCCATCCTCAGCAATGGCACTAGAAATACCTTGTTGGTATTTCTTAGCAACAAAACTAATGTGTAGCCACTAAGAAATAGCCTTGATAGCTCCTTAACAATTTTAGATATTTATCTACAAGCGCACAGAGCTATCATTGTAATATTTCACTTGGAAGTATTTAGGGTATCGTTATTTATATTTTCCCAAAGAAAGGCATTTGATTAAGAGTCTAGTATGGATATGAACTTGAATAATAATGCTTGCAAGTACACCAATGCTTATAACAAGGGTAAGAATAGTAATTCCAAGATAGTGGACACACACTTGGCATTCCTCAAAGGATAAAATAGAAAAGAAAGGATAAAAGAATAATCCTAAGTCGAGCAGGCATTGGTCTAGTGTAGTCATACAAAGATTAGTTGATAATCATACAAATAATGTTCTCCAAATACATGTGGAACTTGAATAATAATAAATGCATATGTGATTAAGATTGCTAATTTCTTCTCTTTTTGTGACTTATTTGGTGGTCAGATTTGATTGATAGAGACCACCAACATGGAAAACTCGCCCTCCGAGGTAGAGAGAGTGACCTTAGTGGCGTCAAGGTTGAGCTCCAGCCGCCTTGCCTTGTGGGCGGCCATAGAAAACCACTAGTGAGCTTCATTCGCCTTGTCGATGAGGTGGAAAAACTCTTGACGGCCACTCAGAGCTTGATCCCTCCACTGGCTAGGCCCTTGCCAGAGCAATGCCAGCAGGACCGATGACCATTCCCAACACGACATGAGAGACAGCTCTGAGGAGCACTCGCAGTTAACTTAGGTTAACACCAAAACTTAAAACATTACTTAAATGCTTACCACTGTTCATGTAGCAGACCTCGGAGATGCGGCTGTGGACCACCGGCCTCTAGTGACCCCTCCCATGGAGGATTATCATGATCCATCGACCCAAAAAGGAAGGAAAACAACAAGCACCTGAAGCCAAAAAGGAAGAAGCAGCGGGCACATGGCAGAAAGCGAACGATCCCCTCTATTGTACTGGTCCTCCCAATTTATAGCTCCATCAACTAGCCACAGGGGACACCTCAGGCACACGCGTACTCAACTTTATTTACTAACCATCTTCTCATAGCATAGGGAAGGCGGAGGCGGCCAGGAGAAAGATTGAGCAGTGGGCTCTAGCATGGCAACGTATTCCGAGTAAGCCTCAAACCTTTCACCTTCACTATCTTTTGATTTATGCCCCCATGATTTATACTGCACAACCATTTACAAGAGGTCACTGCCAAGACGTGACGTGGCCAGGGGAGGTCAACAACCCCTAGATTCACAAGATGAGTGGCCCTCCGCATCCATGACCCCACGTCGTTCTTAGGAAACCTTCTCTTGGGCCGCCCCTTAGAAGGGCTGGAGGCCACAAAAGGGATAGGGGCAGGGAGGAGATGGGCCCCTATGGCTCTAATCGGTGGTACGGAGCCACATGTCGCTTCGAAGTCTCCCGGGTTGACCCCCACTTGTGGGAGGCATCTTGCCCTCTGGCCACTACGGAGGTAGTTGGGGACCAATGGATTGACGGCCAACAATTTATGGGATGTATCATGTGAGGCATTGCCAAACTCCAAGTCGATTGGGGAGGATATTGGGTCTCGCTCGAATTACCCATAGAACCCGACAAGGCGCACCTCTCCGACCATGTGGTTACGGTGGACATGCCTATCCCTGTGTGGGGCAAAACTAGACCTACCTATTACAAGGCAACATGACCACTCAAGGTCATCAAGGACGCCAGGGGAAAATAGATTTGGGTCCCCACGACCCCAAAGAAGTCAGGGCCAAGCCTCGACCAACTCTACACTATGTCCTAGGTCTCAGACCTAAGGCTTGCTCTAGAGACTCACAAACCATCAGGGGTCTATGACCTCTCTGAGAGAGATTGACGAAGCAAAGAGGCTAGGGTGATGTGCAATGCAAAGCCCAAAGCGTGATCATGGCTCAGACACACAGAAAAAACAAGAAAGGTCCAAAAACCTACGAGCTAGGGCACTGTCACAAAAAGTCCTCACGACCATACAAATTAGAGTCGGGGAAATGACTCCTTGAAGATTAGATAGCAGGACATCCTAATGCATGGCGCACTGGTAAGGCAAGGTTCAGCGGTCATGAACCACAATGCCAAGACATCCTAGCAAAATGGAACACAACGGCCACCCTCTGCATTAAATGCTTCAACCCACAAAGGGTCAAGCAACAAAGCTCAAGTAGGCAGCAACCACAAGCCCATGCTCTAGATGAACACGCATATCAGTGTGTTCCCAATCACTTCATGATCACAAAAATGCTCAGGTGCTACTGTTGGGGTCATGACCTCGGGGTGTCTCAAGGCATCGATTAGTTAGCAGGCCACACGGCCTACAATGCAATAGTTAGCAAGGGCCCAAATGATGAAGGCCCTATGAAAGCAGAGTAGAGCAACACAAGCATTGAGGCTAGGGGTGTTCATGACCCCTTCCTCTAGCATAGGTCACATGATGCTCAGATGCATGACCTCTCCATATCATGACCCCTAAAAAGGGATAGGGAGAGGTTAGGCCCTACCTAACGAACCTGCTCTGACAGGGGAGAGCATGCCGCAATGATCCCTCAAGGACTAATGTGACAACAATCACCTCAGTCTAGTCGAACACCATCCCAGAGTCGTGTCACACCAATAAGATAACACCGCACATCGGTGGCCACGAGTACGATGCCCACCATCCAAATACGGACCCACAAGATGCGTGTATGATTCCACCCACTATGAGACGGGATCCATGACAAGGGTCTCGACCATGAGACCTCCTTGACAGGTGGAGATCCCTGACCCCAATGATCAGGGTCATGGCCCTCAGCCCCACAAAGTGACTAGCTAACAATGACCCAGGGCAGCTACCTACTATGGGTACGATGCCATGGGAAACTTGAAGATGACGATGAATACCATGATGGATGCCATGTTGCATAGGACCTACTAACGAACCATCACCATGGCTACAGTGCTACCACGACCAGCACAGTAGCACCACGTCAGACCCTGCCATGATGTGGCCATAAGAACATGAAGATAGCCATGTCCAAGCAAGCACCAGAAGATGGTGTAGCTTGCAAGCCGAGTTAGCTAGGACCTCCCTTAGGCTCTCGACCCTTCAGTCAGGGGAACCGCCTCTTTGTAATAGGCCCTAGCCCCGAACTCTATATAAGGGCAGTCAGAGTTCCTATCTCAGGGATCTTCACATTCATCATCCTCTACCATCCCATCCATAGCAGTAGGGCTCCTGGAGCTTATCTTTAGGCTGCTCCTCATCTAGCATAGGTTCTACCACCTCTTTTACCATTCTTTCACCCCCATTGTAAGAACTTCAAAGCATTAAAGCGAGGAACACACACTCCCTTCTCGGAGACTAGACGTAGGGCTTTGGCCTAAACCAGTATAAATCCTCATGTCTATTGGATGCTGCCATCGTCTTCCTAGAACAACGTGGCAATTGTATAAATTTACTAGTCCAGTTTATGAAACACTGACATGTATGGTTTGACAGACACTGCATCAAAGATGATGGACACTCCGTCCTTTGGTCGACAAAACCTATGTTCTTAGTTTCTCATGTTGTTTAAGTCTAGATTGTGTGAGTTGTGTATCATGCATGTGTAGGGGTTCCAAGGGTGATTTGGGTGACATGATTCCCAAGTGTTTACTAGGGTTTGAGCTCTAGTTTTCAAGTGCAACTAGTGATTTAGATTTTGACTAAAAGTATGAGAAATTGAGATATAATTCATGAGATTGGGCATGCCAACTTAGCTCTAAGATTTGGTGGTTTCCATGCCACTAAGATTGAAGATAGACCCTTTAGAAACCTTGCCTTCACGTCATAGAGAAGGATTTGGCCATTTTTGCAAAAATCCATAAAGTGGCATGAGAGATGGATTGAAGAAATGCATGAGAGGATTGAGCTGTAGCAACTCTTGATCTTACCCTTGATACAATGGAGCAACTTCCAATCCTCATGCTCCATCCATGCATAGAGAGAATCATGAGTTAGGGTTTGAGGATTGAGCTCAAGAAAATGAGAAGAGAGAGCTCTTGAGCTAACCATGATATGATGGAGATGGAGAGGTTCATGATCTTGACCCTAGGCTGATCTTGCTGCCCTTTCCATCCTTGATTTCCCTTCCTTTCTCCTTCCCCACTTTCTCACTCTAGTTCATCTTGTTCTTCCTTGTTCTTCATTTTAGAGAGAGAGGGAGGTAGTGAAATGGAAGAGAGAGTGAGTGGAGCTGATGTCCTTCTATTGAAGAGTGCCTCAAACTCATGCTGACATGTGGCCCATCCATGGGTGAGTGGAAAATAGCTCACTCCCCACTCAATCTGTTGATTCTATGAACTTATGGACAATCCACCAAGAAGGGTGGAATGTTCTGTCAATTCTCTGACTTTGAGAATTTGATCTAGAGATTGGGGTTCTTGGCATTGGGGCCAATCATAGTGTCCAAGATATAGATAATTAATGTTGGAGAGATTAGGAAAATTGATTAGCACCTTTCAGAGAGGACTCTCATGAAGTTGACTTCCATTTGACCATGTTCAACTCTAGTTTGAGTCTGATTGACTTGAAAGAACTAGCGAGATTGAGTTACAAATTTGCAGTTCTTGTCCTAGTAGAGAATGCTAGGATCTGTTCCAGAGAATGATGAAGGGACACTTGGGAACATGAGAACCTTGGCTGGGTGAGTTAAAGAAATTTTATTAAAGGTTTTAGTTGGAATGACTTCAGGTCATGACAAACAATATCCCTGCAAATAGACTGCTGAAAATTGCACTCACCATGTGATTTGGTGCTTGTATTTTTTCCACCGCCAGACTATTTGATTCGTTGAATCCTTCAATGGTCGCGAACACCTTTTCATTTGTTGTTTCTTTGGCCGATGTATGATTATTCAGTGGTCTTCTTTTCTTCTCACTAGACCATCAGGTTTACTTGCTGCAACAAACATACAATTAATTTGTCCAGCACTCTAATTTTTGCAGAGATGTGACTATCCAGTTCTCTATATTTTCTGTGATTTGCATGTTTTTTTTTGTATTTTCTTCTCCAAACTTTGCTCCTTGTTTTCTTACATCCTTATGACATATGTGACCTTGTCTGACACACCTTAGCACACATGTTAGTCCTTTTGATTGTATTGCCATTGCAATCAATAGAACCATAGTAGAATGTGCCATAAGGCCCATATTCCTTACAATAGGCAAAGTCGAAGGATTGAAATGCAAGATGCAAGCACATGTAACATAAAAGTGGTCTTAAACAAAAGTGAAAGGACTTGGTGACCTAGAGAGTGAGGTGGGAAGTGGTAAACCTAAGTGTCTTTGTGCACGTGTTTTGGTTGGGTACCTTTGTCGACCCAACAATGTGACTAGGGAAAGGCTTGGTTATCAGGAGTGTACATTGTTAGAGATCCAACATGGACTTCACATGATACATCATCTAATCTTGGAAGTTTGCTTTTCATCACTAGAGCTTACCTACCACATTTATGCTACTCCTTATTCGTCTTTATGTTTCCTCGAGTAGGTTGGTCTAGTTGGTAGAATTAGATATATATTGCGGAGCACTTTGTGGGTGAGTAAGTTAAGACACTAGATAAATTCTAAAGGCACATGTTGCTAGTTCGATTGTTTATGTTGATCAAGTATGGAAGAATGTTAACGAATGGGCCTGTGGTTTAGTGGTAGGACGGTTCAGTGGGATGCTACCCACCAGGATTCAAACCCTCGGGTGTCGCACCTATTTCTGGATTTTTTCCAGAAAAAGCAGGGTAAACGCACGTGTGTGCGTTTGGTGGTACTACGTGTTTTCCACGCGCTGGAGGCTAGGGAGCCTCCCAATCTCATATTTGTGTGTGTACGGATGCGCACGCATGTGTGGTGTGAGTGTGGAGTATGTGGGTTGTGTACTTCCATGTTGTAGCCGATAAAAAAAAGTATGGAAGAATGTTAGAGCCTTAGGTTAGAAAAGTTTTTGGTGATCAAATTTTCCCATCCCTCTCTTGGGTTACACTCCCGAAGTTCCTTCAACATTTATTAAGAAGATGTTCCTTCAATAATTAAGAGGATACAGAATCTGTGTATTCATGAACATCCATCCATGATTGCATCATTTCTGATGACAGTTTACAAGTACCTCCACCTACGCAATTCATTGCTCCGTTAACTAGAGCGTTTCACCTTCTTCTGAGTCCGAATAGGTCACAAGCGTCACAACTGGTCGCAGCTCATCACCATAAGAATCCAGCTTGTCAGAATCATCCTTGCTGATGACCTTCGCGTTATCATCTGCATTGTGAGTTTCATATACTTCATTTTTATCACCAAATGCATATGTCCCAGCATCTCGATAATTACCATCCCTCATCATGTCTATTTCAACTTTTCCTGCATCTTTGCCAGAAGGATCATTGGGCAACTGCGATTCCTCGAAAATAGTCCCAAGCTGCAAGGCTCTCCGCATTGCTTCATACAACATGTTGCTTTGTGTTTCCTCAATGATTTCTGTATGATCCAAGGACACAACTTCATCCTGCATGCAGGCAAGCAACGATGATCAGACTTGTCAGCTTCGAAGGTACATAGTACTGTAATTACCATCTGCATTAATAATTAGCTCACAGATCTATCTTCTGGTTGGATGTCGGGATTGTATTGGAATGTGTTATGGCCTATTCCACAAATCCTTAAAGGCTGTGAATTCAGGGTGCCATGGCTGGACTTGTTTGCATTTGAATTACGTAGTTCCTTCTCAATCTTCTTTCGGTGTTTCTGACAAAATTAAAATTCATACAATTAATAAGTTGTTATTAAAAAAATGTTTTAGTTTATGTGAGTTGTCAATAATCTAAAGAAGAATAATATGCATGTACCTGAAGATGAGCAGAAATTTGTTTGCGACCAACGGAGTTTACATTCATGAGCAACTGTATCTTCTTTGGAGTTGCGGCTAAAATAAAGTTGACTCACATATGTAACCAACTATATATCTGATATTGAGGAATTGTAAGGCATGATAGAAATAGAGACATTGTACCTTCCCCAAGTAGTTCAACAGCTTGCAAAAACTTCCTCTGCAGAAATGGTGTCCACATCAGGTGAGTTGCCTTCTGTTTGGTACCTTCCCCAAATGCATTCCCCATTTTTCCTTCAATACCTATATGTATTCACATGCAAGGTAGCAATTAATATGCATATTTTTGGACTACAATACTTTCGAATTGTAATTTTACAAAATCATTTGATTCAAATGGTAACTGATGTCTATGTACTCCCTGTTGCTGTTGTAACTATATTTTACATTGACTATTTTCCAGGACATAAAGAACGAACCATTTACGGCAAACATGCTTACACAATTTACTTTAGGACACTTCTAGTGGATTAACATACCCTTAGCTAAATTTATTAAATGATGTAGACCGCACACACAGAAGTGGTAGGTCGTCTCTGGATTAGACATTAGAACAAGCTGTTGTCTCTGTTTCGAGGGTCAATCATATACGGAGTTCAACATGTGCACAGAGTCTTTCAAAAGAAGAAAAAAAACATGCGCCACAGTAGGTCCAACCTGGGAATAAGTCCTTAATCTTGTTGGTCCGTTGAAATTTTAGGTCAAGATGTTGCCACAGGTTATTTATCGTATTTGCATCGAGAGGCTTTTTAATCAAAAAACATGCACCAAGCTCGACGCTTCTCTTCATCGTGGGCCATGTCGTATCAGCTGACATCACTGTTCCAAACAAACGGAAGTTAATTAGTTTCTTAACAATTTTAGAAATTTTATTTTCTGTCAAGGACTATTCATATCGAAATAAATGAACTTTTGCATGCATCCTTATGAAAGGTTTTTGCTCTGTTTTTTTACATGTCATATTAGTTTTATTAAAGTCAAACTTTTTTTATGTTTTATCATCAATTTAAAAAAAAAACGTCGTAACATGTGAATTATTATCGAACTATTTCTCATAGTGAATCTAAAGTCATAAATCTTATGCTTTTAACCTATATACTTTTTTTAAATCAATGATCAAAGATAAAAACGTTTGATTTAGAACAAACTAATATGACAAGTAAAAAACTGGAGAGAGTATTTTGCAAAGAAACTGGCCTACTTACTGATCACTTGAAGGTTTTTGTGCAACTCCCTGGATATGTCAAGGAACTGAAAACCATGCATCTCTTTCATGTTGACTTCCACTAATGCAAAATCAGTATGTCTTTCGTGATCCTTAAGAAACTTGAGTGCATCAACAGGACTCGCATATACAACGACTGAAACAAACAAGACAAACGTTCAGGAATTATTTTTGACACTGACAAATAGTCTTTTAATGAGAAGCTTCTAGAGGCTAACAATTGCAGAGCTAGAATAAAAAAATTTTAGAAACCGCATAGATCCATAAATAAATAAAGCATGAAAAAAGTCTATGTGCATAACGTTCTTGCTCCCGGCAAATGCACAGTATTATTTTAGATATTTACCTTGAAATTGGAGGTTGGCAAGCATGCAACTTGCAGTGTTGGCATGGCATAGATTTTCGTCCACAACTATCACACTAAGGTCACCACTCGTTCGTTCCCCTATTATTTGAGTGCCCATATGTTTCTACAGGGTACCGCTGCTGTTTATGGTCCAACTGTGTGGGAAACACCTGAAGCGGCCAGTGCCTATAAATAGAGAAACAAGGTACAATGTCTTCCTTTCTATATGTTTCATTTATTATTACTGCTGACTTGTAACTGACATGTGGTCTGTGTATGTAAGGCACTTGTAGTTTTAATAATCATTATACAAGTATATTTGGGTCAACTATTGTTATTTTTCCTATTCATACAGGGGCATCACGTATTGGAATTTTCTACAAAAGCCCAAACTATGTATCCAAGCTGTGCAATAACCCAGAATGTTCCATTGGTGTCAGTATTGTTAATGAACCAAATATGTAAGGATATATAGGAATATGAATATAGATAATTATTTTTTCTCGGATCTGAAGTGGGACAAGGCTAATGTCAGATGTGTTGGATATATTATTTCAGATACAGATATCCATATAAGAAATTCAACTTTGAGCATTCGGATATGGTACAAATGTTGAATGTCCGGATTCGAATACAAATTATCTATTTAGCATCTGAAACTTTAGGTCAGACGGTTGGTTACAAAATCTCCATACCATTTACACCTGTACTGGTGCTTGCGTTGCACAATGCGTCATTAGACAGGAGTAAAACATCTGAGTTTTAAACAGGGCTCAAAACTTCTTAAGACTTTGTTTGGATGCGCGTGTATTAATCTCAATCCATATGTGTTGAAGTGGATTGGAATGGAATTAAACTAAGTTCCATTCTAATCCGCTCCAACACATGTGGATTGAAGTAGATACACGTACATCCAAACAAGGCATAAAGTGTTATATATTCATTAGAGGGTCAAGACTAGAGACATGATGCATGCCTCTTGCAGGACAATCTGATCCCTTATGTCTTATAGGTTGGAAGACTGATAGACGTAGGGCAGTCATTTTGTGATGCTGGCGGCTGAAATGACAATTCAAAATTTCGAGCTATATATATCTTGTTCTCTACTATAAACATAATATCAAAAAAACGAACTAAGTTATCGCTAAGCCCATATATATGAGCCGGACATATAAATTAAGCTACCTGCGAAGCGTACTATCACTGTGCTATTATATTACTCCCTCGCTGCGTCTTGAAATATATGTCGCCTACTACAGTACAAGATAATTATCTTTTAGAAGCCTATCCTAAATGTCACATAGTATTTAAAAAAGGAGACAGTATATTTTTATTTTGACACGATGAATCTTCCCCGTTCCATCGCATCCAACGGAAATACAACATTCAAGAGCTAACAGAAAGCGGTTTAAGACATTTAAGAAGACTACCATAACCAGTCCCATAACTCGCCTGTATCAGACGACTAACAAAGCAAGCGGTATATGCTCCACAATAGTAGTAATGTTGGCCGATCAAAGACAATGATAAACAGGCATAGCATGTTTAAATGGTCATAACGATAAGTGTCCCACTTGCTCAACCAGCCGTGTTGATACAAATGTTCCACACTACGTCTATATGTATGTACCACTAGGCCCAACTCAGTACAGTGAGAAATAGAAAATATATATTAGGTTTAAGGTAAAGCGCACTTACAAATTTTCTTTGCGTTTCTCAAAAAACAAAGGCTTATAAATTTCTATGCAGCTCTCTGCTGTCTTCGAATAAGGGTTCATATGAAGAAAATACAAAGACAACTAAGGTCCTTTTTACGAAATTTCACATATCTGAGTAATCATTAAATGCTTCAGGTGAAGGGATATCTTGTAGACATGGTGATGTGTGCAGCATAATACACAATAATGAGAGTACATCTTGCGCCTGCACAATAGCAGGACTCCATAAAATTTTACTATTTCGATGTGCAACAATTAATAATATATAGTTTGGTAGTGCATTCTGGATGATATGGTATTACTTATTACTGCAATACTCATTGAACATCAAATCTTGCGACCAGATCTAATTAATGGGCAACTCTCTAACGCCCAAGATGTCCTTTACTCACTCGTACCAAATATTTTAACTTTGTTCTTAAGTCAAACTATCCTTTTCACAAAGCTCATAGAGAAAAGTATCAACACTGAAGACACAAAATAGATATATTTTATGATAAATCTAATCACACTTATTAATTGTCATAAATATTGGTATTTTGTATCATCTTGGTCAAACATAGTATGGTTTAAATGCCAAATCCAATTTTGTTAGACTTATACTGACGAGAACTATCTAGGAAAAATATGAAATATGTTGTTTGACACTCTTATGGCCGATATTAATTATCTATGATGTTGTTGTTGTCTAAAAATTATATTAAATTCAGAAAACATATATTTTAATTGGAGTCACTACTACAAAAATGATTTGTAGATACATCTGTCTTTTGCAAAGGTGGCTCAATTCCCAGCCGCTTTTATAGAGACCTCCATCGGATCCCACTAATCAACTCATCTCTAGAAATACACTTGCTGAGGTAGCTAGGTTTTCTAGCTGGAACACCCAAAAAATCATTTTCCTAAAATATTTTTTCCTTTTTTATTTATTTTCCCATGATTTAACGTAAGCGAAATAATAATTTCCACGAGATCAAAATTTAATGAGGTTTAGAAATTTTATTGTTGCATAAATGATGTAGCATTGGATTTTCGCTGGTTTGTTTGACTAGACTTGTGTGAAGCCAATTCAAATCTCTTCTAAATTTGTTTAAGTTTTAAAGCTAGAAAAAAATAAAACTCTTTTTTTCTTTTTCTCTTACTTTTTACTTGATCTACTTTAGCCCGGAAACAGAAGCAGCCCAACCATTGCAGAGGTAGCTAGGTTTTCTAGCTTTAACACCCAAAAAATTATTTTCCTAAAATATTTTTTTGTTTTTATTTATTTTCCCATGATTTAACATAAGAGAAATAATAATTTCCATGAGATTAAAATTTAACATGAGGCTTAGAAACTTTATTGTTGCATAAATGGTGTAGCATTGGATTTTTGCACGTTTTATTTACTAGACTTGTACGAAGCAAATTTAAATCTCTTCTGAATTTGTTTAAGTTTTGTAACACCACGTGTTTTGCATCCTAAAAAAATCAGTGGACTTTTTAAAACTTTACAACAAACTAAAACTTGACTAGTTTAGTTTATACAAACCCCATTTTGAAAAACCTTTTCCAAAAGCCTTGCATCAAAACACATCATGTGCATATATGTTTGAAATATTTGAAATGTTTGAAATGCTTGTTTGATTGACTGTATGACTTGTTTGCCCTAGAATTTACTTGGCACCAAATAAATTTCCTTGGCAAAACCCATGTAAACTATCCTTGACCATCCCTAACTATCCAAACCATCCACCTTTCAAAACTACTTGAAATTCAAACCAAAAATCAATTCAAATAAACCATAGTTTATTTATGGGAAATAGAAAAGCAATTCCTTAATAGAAAGAGGGACATGGGCTCAATTCTCTCCCTTCTTTATTCTGGCGCGCGCCGCGGCCGACCTCTCCTCCTCTTCTCTCTCCCGTTTGGGCTGCCAACCAGCTTGGCCCGCACGCGCGCGCCTGCCTCCTCCTCTCCTTTCCTCCTACTTGGGCCAGCCCAACTCAGTGCGCCCGCAGCCCTTCCCCCTTTCTCTCTCACGCTCGCTGATGATGTGGGCCCGCATGTTAACATCGTTGTCTACTTGACAATGATGCTAACACCGTGTCGTGCTATGCCGCCTCGAGCTCGCTAACACACCTCTACCATGCCCGCATTCAAGTGGATACGGATGACCACGCGTGGACCCCATGAAGCTCCGTGATAGCCTTATCCTCTCCTCACCACGCGGCGGCACCAGGGCAGCTAGCCATTGCCGCCGCCATGGGCGGGCCTAGTCCCCGCTTCTTCCCCTAGCCTAAGTTTGAATAAGCACTGACCTATAGCTGTTGGCCAGCTCATCACCAGGAAAAGATGGACCACTTGCGCAAAGGAAAAGATCTCTGAGCGATGAAAATATCGGTCACCAGCTGAAACTGACCTCGCCGACCTTTAAATAGGCCTGGCCAGTGAGCCCCCACCTCAACCAATAGCGCATCAAGCTTTGCCAAGCTTGGGAACACCTCATCTCCCCCTTAGATTCCCTTCTTCTCTCCTTCCGAGCTCTAGCTTGATTTTCCCCAACCTGGTCGCCATGGCCGTCGTGGGAATGAGCTGCGAGTTCTTCTCTAGTCAGCTATAGGTTGATTAGGTTAGTGACCATGCTTCCAAGTTCTCTCCTCTACCTCCTCCAGCAGTCCTAGAGTCCCAAAGCTCTCTATGCCACCTCGCTGATGGGAGCTACCTACCACCAGGGCACCTTTGTCAATGTTCGCTGCCGGACAAGTCACAATTAGGTTGAGCAACCCCGTCCATGCATCTGTGGAGATGCCAGTGACCATGTGCCACCCCTCCTCATTTGCTAAGAATGCTCCAAGGGAGTGCCCACTTGTCCCCATGTCGCCATCATCACTACGGCAAGCCATCACCGATGCTCTGAGCCTCCACTATCACCAAGGACTCCTCTGTCCGCTAAGGGTTGACCTCCAGGACACCGGCCGCTAGTTGGAGATGAGCTCTGGTCACTAGCATCATCGGCGTAAGTAGCTCTGATGACCTCGAGTCACTAGACTCTATCCTCAGCGCTGCGTTAGGAGTCACCATCACGCCGCCACCATTCCCTGTCACTACTACACTCGCACCTTTCATAGCCACATTGTAACCCCTATCATAGTCTGATTTTGGCCTCGGTAGTAAGCTATCGGTAGTAATAGTCATAGCCATCGTCATCGCTATCTAAGACTGACTGGGATATTCACTACACCACCGTTTTGGCTTATCATCCATCTACTGATAAGGTCCTTACTTCAATCACATTGGAGCACGGCTTCGCCTATGTGGGTATGCACTAACACCGCCGTATGGCTTATGATCTGTCCATGATCAGATCCTTATTCTATCGCATTGAGGCCCGACCCACCTGTATAGGTTTACACTAACACCGCCGTGTTGGCTTATGATCCATCCATGATTAGGTCCTTGTTTCCATTGCATTAGAGCACGACCCACCTGTGTCGAGGCGAACATCATAGTCTCTTCAATGAATGAACCGCGTGGTCATAGGGCATCGTCACCATCATATTGCAGTACGATCCACCCGTGATGATCGTTTAGTTAGTGTAGGTTACCAAATGATTTGGTAGTGATACACTATTGACCCCCTGCTGACCGTCTGCTTCACCAACAGGTAGTTGTATGGCAGTGATGACAAAATAACCAACGGCTCGTACATGCAATGGTGACAGAATTACTTTTGATTTTCATAATGTATTTACTAATTCAGCTGGGCCATAATAACTTACTAAACAAACACCATACAAATATAATCATTACAAATCATTCATCATGTCCACAATGAAGAGTACTTGTTACAATAACAATGCTTGACACTAACATAACAACTATGTCAACTGATGAATTAACACAAGCGGTACATAGATAACATAATAAAGGTTCCACTCCCTACAGACTTATGTAAGGTAGATGTCCTCGGCTCATTTAGATTGGCACTCCTTGATTAGCCTGGTAGCTAATGCATGATGGAACAAACCTGCACAATGCAAAGCAGTAGAATTAATAATTACTAATATTCAACAAACCATTGGTTTAGTTACCAAGTTAAATTTGGACTATGTATAAAATCAAAATTACTCCCTACCTGAACAAAGACATGTCCTAACAACAAAATATAGCATATGCACCTTTACTGCTCTACTAATGACTCAATGAACAAGGGAACATAAGGAAGACAGTGAGGTCCATTGATACATATACTCTAGGTAGGTCTAGAACAATAGATGACCTATGTAAGGAGGACATAAACTTTTCTATGGTTCATGTCATATGCAAGCAGTATTCTATCCTCCCCAACAAGGACAATCAAATTCCATTTAAGGAGAACTGCAATCACTCTATACTATGCATCACAAACCTTGTAACCAAATTCAATATTGTTCTATCCAAATATCTATAGCGTGGTCACCATATGCTTCAATGTCCATCTATTACTATCATAGTCTTCAAGGATCTAGATTGAAAGTTGAGTCATTGTGAAAATATCAGCAGTACATAAACACAACTAACCCTGGGCTTCATGGATAGAGATTGCATCACCACGTGGCTTCTATATTTTCGTCCATGTCTTTCCGTCCATATCAACAGCAATTATCTGAGAGAACTTGAGCCAGTGCATAAAACCATTAAGAAACACACTTCTCACATTTGTGGATACTATAATACCGTCACTCTATTTAGATTCTTTAAAGATCCAATCTGCACTCTTAGATGAGTAGATGCTCACACCTATGGACTCACCCTCCCTCATCTTCCTATATTCAAACACATGGAAGTGCGTGGAGACTGTCGGATCAAACCCTAAGCGACCCTCACCACCAGAATGGAGGTTATCTAGCAGTAGCATCCATTTATTAGTCGTCGAATTGCAGACAACATAGCGACACCCAAAACACTAGCAGAGAATGAGGCCATTGTAGCAATCTAAGATGACGACATTGTGAATGGGGAAGGGCAAGAAGGACTAGGAGGGGTGTTCACTGGTGATGCTAGCGAAGTGGCCTTTGCCTTTCTAGGTGTGATAGAAGAATTCGACAACAATCTGGGGTAGCTCCTTTCGGTACTCGACATCTGAGATGAAGTGGTTCTAGGAGCGGTAGACACACTTGTAGCTGCACAAGGAGTAGACGGTGAGGCGGCAGAGGATGAGAGCCAAGATATGGTCTGCTAGGATGCCCACTCCCTTCATCTTGTTAGGGGACCTCCTCTGTCTTGACAAGGATCTACTAGAGCGGCAGACACACACTAATCAAATGGAAGCTTGCTTCCTACTTACATGAGTGAATAGGGGAATACAAATTCAAGAAACATGGATAAGGGAAGTGCGAAAGCATTACCCTTGCATTTGGATCTTGTAGCAGTGAGCTCAAGCGGGCACGGCGGTGAATACCACCTTGGTCATTGGTGGATCTGTGCGGGGCGGTGAGGCGTACCGGCACCACGGCATGAAGCACTAGATTGTCGGTGGTGAGCGCCGATGATGGGTGATAGTAGCACTGAGGAGGAGGCAAATAGAGTGGGGAAGTGGTCTTTGTAAGCTAAAGTCGGGGCCACAACAATGCAAATTTGAGCAAAACTTTGTAAATACGCATGGGAGACTTGAGTGGGCATGGAAATTGACGATAGCGGTGCCATCCTAACTGTTTGGATGCGGTGGTGAAGTCTGCTGGTGGTGGTGGTTGCGTGTTACGAATATGACCAAACGATGGACATGACATACGGTTGCGAACTCTAAGGTTCTCTAGGGCTACCATCACACTACCAGTCATAGAGGACCGCTTCCCCATCACAAAAAATAAACATCATAGTAAAGATAAGGAAGATCCCCAAAAAATAAATAAGTTAAGAACATTTCATATTTAATGTAAATAAAACATACATATTCTATGCTAAAAATTCAGTACATAAAATAAAATTCTACTACAAGACTAGCTTCAGCGAGATGTGGATGACCCTTTGTTGGGCCTTCTGCCAGGTTTGTAGTAGGGGCCCTTTCCCATGCGACGCGCGGTCCACTGTGTTAACTAAAATTATATAGTTAGTTTCGATTGGTGACAGGAACTATGTAGTAACCTATAAAAAATTGAAAGAAGGTTGATCACAAAAAACATCATCACATAGAGTTATTATTTCTTCAGTACCTTCTCCTTGCGTGCTTCCTTGTTGGCCCTATTGGCTGCATGGCGCTTGTCCCTATGAGCCTTCACTGCCTGGTTGCCGCCACAGTCCCTAACTCCACCAAGCTCGTGGTCACAGGGCCATGGCATCGTTGCTCAGGATATACTTGGCCAAAGCACTATGCTTTGGCCCAGAGATCCCCTCTCCTCTCCAAGACTTCCCATTCGCATGCAGCAGCAACTCACGAGGTCTCCATGATGGCACTTTCTTGCCACGGCAAAAAGGACACACAAAGGTTCCCTTGCCATGACCATGAAACCTGATGCCTCCATTGGAGAGGCCAAGTAGGATCTTGCTCTGCTTCTCTTTGAATTTAGACTCATTTGAATATGAGTTTTCGATCTCGGAGTCACCACTGGCCTTCCATGCTTGTGAAGACAGTTGAAGAAAGATCAACTGCAAAATTTTGCAAGTTCAAAGTGGAGAAAGCAACACACCACACCCCCTTCTTATATGAAGCAAAGGCAATGATTTGCATGGCAACATTGACTTCCCTAGGTGCATATTTCTTGTTGATTCACCTCGCTATGTACCCAATGCGTCAATTCAATGGTGACCATTTGCTTGGCAGCATTGTGTTACCAAGGCGCGTATTTCACGTCGCTTGGCCTGGCAGCATACCCAAAGTGTTCAAAAACATTGGAAATGCAACCGCCACAATGATCATCAATTAGGAGTGCGATTCACACGTAAGAACACACCATACCCAACTATGATATTGTGGGCTACACCATTGAGATCGCATCCAATGTCTGTCGAGGTGCAAATTGAGATCGCCGGCCACCTCGCTGCAACCTCAAAGCAGCCCATGGACGACCTTCATAGCCTATGGGGGACGTGCTTGTCCATGTGTGGCATCTATGGTGACCTCGCCATTGGTCAGCGCATGGCAGTGAATCTGTGTAGATGTGGGGCGAGGTCATTGAATGACCTCATCAACTACTTCACCCTCCTTGCTAGGCTGACCCAAGTCAACAACCCAAAGGCTTGCTTCCTCACTAGGATACAAACCACATTCATGAAAAACCATAGCCCCCAGCCATGCCTCAACTATCACACCCACGCCACCGATGGCGGGCATAATGTGGCGGCCTATCTGGTCACCATATTTCTCTATAGGCACAATGGCGATGCCGGTGATGACAACACTATGAGGCGATATAGTAGACCAACGAGTAGGTGGGTAAGCAACAAGGGGTGTCGGCTGAGCCATGAGGTGGCCACGAAAGTGATCCATGAAGCGACATGGTGGCACAACAAGTGGCCACCTCCGCTACTAGCATAGGTACACGGTGATCTTCCATGCGCCAGCGGCAACTATGGCATTCCAAAAGTATGGGAAGAAAGGACACTGTTTTGCAGCGAGTACTATAGGCTTCATCATGAAATTATTTTGTTTGAAAAGGCAATTGGAATAGGAAACTAATTCAGTCTTTACATGTGAGAGTGAATTATAGTTAGGTTTTGATTTTCTATATAAGTGTTCTACTATAGTACTGTTTAATATAAGTGTTCTACTACAATACTCTGTAATTCAATATATAAGTGTTCTACTATGAACTAGTTAGGAAACTACTTTGTAATTCAATATAAGTGTTCTACTACAGTACTCTTCATGCTACTAATGCTAAATCACCATATGAAACGGCGATAGGAGCTGTCACACCACTGAGAATTGATGTCTAATTCCATATTCATCGCATAATGTAGTTCATCCCATCAAGTCTTGCATCATAGTTTTTTTGTGAGGAATTAAATTAAAAGCCAAGTAGAAGACAGTACACGTGACCACGTCCCTCTATTAAAAGCCAAGCAGAGGAGCCATTGGTGTTGACATGTTATTGTAACACCACCATAACGCATGTGTGCACCAAATAAATAATTCAATTTACAAACAAAACAAAGATGGCATACTAGTTTAGCTAAAATAATGACAACATCCATCATTGAGGAAATTACATGTCCATAGACAAGCAAACAACTTTGGTCCATTTAAAATGCATGACAGAAAGATACATCAAATGCAGCTTTATTTACTTCTCTGCTAATGATTCCAAGAACAACGAAGCATAAGGAACATAGAATGGTCTATAGTTGAACTCTTTTTAAATGGTATGTCTAACATACTGAAAGACACGAGCAGGGATGACATGAACTCTTCTATGGTTCATGTCATATGCGATGATTGTTTCATTCTTCCCAACAAAGAAAATCATATTTCATTCTAGGTGAACTGTAATCACTGTGTACTCGGCAACCCAATCCAAAAAACCAAAACTAATATTAATCCTTCCAAACAGGATCCATGTGTTAACCGTATGCTTCAATGTCCAATTATTAGTACCATAGTCTTCAAGGATCCATATTGAAAGCTTGGAATCATTGGGACCATCAACAGTACATACACACAAGTGACCCTAAGCTTGATGCATGGAGTATTGAAGACCACTAGGCCTACCAATTTTCCTCCATGTGTTTCCCTCCATATCCACAACAAGTATCATAGAGTTATCCCTAGAGTGCCCCATAATGTGTAGACAACAATTAAGAAACATACTTGGTTGTCTGTAAAATGTCACATCAGTATCCTTGCCCCATTCAGATTTCTTATAGATCCATGTTGTAGTTTTAAATGAGTAGATCTCTATACCTACGCACAAACCATCGACATCCACATACTCAATCACATGAAAGTGCAAGGAGGCTGTCAGATCGAACCCCAAGCGAGCCTCACCAACAAAATGGCCAATAGCGTGGGAGCTAGGTGGCAGTATATTAAACTTCTGGGTCATTGGATTGCAGACAACATAGCGGTATCCATCAGCCCCAAGGCACCATCCTAAGATGAGGCCAGTTGCAGCAATCTGAGATAGCTATATTGTTAGGGTTGAAGGGCAAGAATTCAAAGGAGGGGGTGTACACCAGAGACACTGGTGAAGTTTCAATTGCCGTTCTCACTATCATAGAAGAAGCCAGCCATAGTCTAGGGCAGCACCTGATAGTTATTGAAGATGAGGCACTTCTAGGAGTGACAGACACATTTACAAGAGAACAAGGAGCGGGTGGGGAGGTGGCGAAGGATCTCCTAGAACAAGATCCTTTGTGAGGTTGGCCAGTGCATTCCTATTGTTGGGGGTCGCTTCCATTTCGAAGGAGCCTACGATCGTCATTGTGCAGTAGGATGAGAGCTTCCTTAGTATTGAGATAACTAAGGCCTTGTTTGCATGCATGTGTATTCATTCCAATCCACATGTGTTGGAGTGGAATGGAAGGGAACTTAGTTTAATTCCACTCCAATCCACTTCAACACATGTGGATTGAGATGAATACAAGCGCATCCAAACAAGGCCTAAAGAGGAAAATAATCCGACAAAGATACATCAGTGAAGTGCAAAAGCATACCCTTTCCTTTGGATCTAGCGGTGACATGGTGCAAGGCGTGCAATGGTTCACATAAATTGCGAGAGGAACAATGCGTCGGCCGTGCAGGAGGTGGCGGTGTCACTGGCACAAAGCATGCAATGGAGAGAGGAACAATGCGCGAACCTTGAAGATGGAGAAGTGGAATGGTGATGCAACTATGTTTTGGGTAGTTGCGAAATGGGGAAATAACTCATGCTGAATTTACTACTGCCGTTAGACCAAACGGTCATGTAGGGCTGGCAACCAGAACGCCTATCCAGTTGGCTTGGCTTTTCATGCTGAAAGGGGGACTATGATGCCAAAGAGGGAGGGGGTGAATTAGGCAACTTAAAAGTCTAACTCAAAACTATGGCCTCTTTTTCTACCCTTAGCAAACCCCATGCGAAAGATAAATTATCTAAATGTGCAACTACGGTTTTGGTAGTGTGTTGCTATCTCTACCGCAAAAGGAGTTATGCAAACAACGTAAATGTGGATGCTAAAGAGTAAGGTAGAGATATGCAAACTCCCATCGATGACTTCGGTATTTTTACCGAGGTATCGAGAAGCGCGCAAGCTTCCCCCTAGTCCTCGTTGGAGCCCCTCGCAAGGAATCCCTCAATAGGGCCAAGCTCCCAGATGGGTAACTCCTATGAATAGCCCTAGGCCTTCACCATGCACAAGTGGGTCTCTGGTGTCCCTTCTGGCAAGCCTCTCCCAGATAGCTCCCCGCTTGTCTTCACTATCAAACTTCTAGGCCAAACCACCGTGGGCCTTGTTCCCTTCGATACATGGTGGCGGCCACACCACAAATGTGGTTGGTGTGATCTCATAAGACTACAAGCCCCTCTAATGTACAACAATGTGTTAGGATCCTCAACATATAACAAAGATTGGTGGCTATGATATTGATTTAGTATCTGGGTTTAACACTGAATTCAACAAAGAGTCACTCAGATTCGATTACAAGCGTGACGAGTGAATTGCTCCCAGCTCCTATTCTCCGGACGCAGCCAGCCAAGTATTCTTAGGTTCTAGCTTGTTCCCCAGCGATGCTCTCTCCTAGCTTTAGTGCATGCTTGGGCTTGATAGAGCTTGGCCCATCATCAGCTGCTGCTGCTTCTGTAGCTTTGGCGCCCAATATCCTGACATTCCTCTGATCTTGAAAACTGGCTTGTCCCCAAGCCGGCATAGCAGGAAACTGCCTCTAAAGCTCATCTTCTAGCTCCCAAGTAGCCATGGATGGTGGCTAGGATGACCACTGGACAAGAACTTTCAGATACTATGTGATCACCATTAGGTTTCAGGCGATGCTGAAGTACCTTAACAGGAATACGAAAGGCGTCAGTTTTAGAATTCACAGTGAGATCAAAGGAGACCTATGTTGTAGAAGGCAGTGCTTTCTTGAGCAATGAAACATGGAACACTAGGTGGATATTTGTATGCTCCGGTAGCTAGTAACTTGTATGCAATAGCACCCACTTTTGCAATTACTGGATACGGTCCAAAGTAGCGAAAAGATAACTTGTGACTTGCTCTTGTTGCAATGGAAGTCTGAATGTATGGTTGAAGCTTGAGATACACCATATCACCCACATCAAAGGAACGTTCAGATCTATTTTTGTCATGTTGCATTTTCTAGTGGTGTTGAGCTCTAGCGAGTTGCTGTTGTAACAACTGAACCATAAGTTTCCTTTGCGTTAACCAAAGCTGAATGTTAGGAATAGGACAAGATTCAACTATGTCAATGCCTAAGTGCTGAGGTTGCTGGCCATAAAGCACTTCAAAAGGAGTTGTATTCAGTGATGTATGGAAACTAGTGTTACACCAAAATTTAGCTTAGAGCGAGCCATTGTTTCCACTGAGTTGGGCATGCATGCACAAAGCATCTCAAATAAGCTTCAAGACATTCATTGACTCTTTTAGTTTGCCCATTAGTTTGAGGATGGTAAGATGTACTCATCCTAAGCATAGTTTTGGTTAACTTAAACAACTGCTGCCATATCTGACTAGTAAACAACTTATCTCTATCAGATATCAGAGGTTCAGGAAAGCCATGTTGCTTAAAGACATGATCCATATAAGCTAAAGCAACTTGAAAGGCAGTGAATGGATGTTTGAGAGGAACAAAGAGGGCATATTTAGAAAACTTATCCACAACTACCAAGATGCAATCATATGTTTGGGATTTAGGCAAACCTTTGATGAAATCTAGGCTAACCACGTACCAAGCATAATCTGGTATAGGGAGTGGTTGAAGAAGACTAGGATACTTGACTCTCTCATACTTTGCCTATTGACAAACTGTATAATGTGTCACAAAATGTTTCACCATTTCCTTAAGATTTGGCCAGGCAAAGAGGTTTCTGACTCTCTTGTAAGTGGCTGGAAAACCAGAATGTCCCCCAAGTGGACTAGAGTGTAGAGTTTGTAAGATCTGGTGTTGAATGGATCTATTGTTACCAACCCAAATTTTCCCTTTATACTTGATGATTCCTTGCTACAGAGTGAAATGACTAGCAGAGTTGTTAATAGCCAAAGTGGAGAGAAGTTTAACAGTAAAAGGATCTAAATGATAGGCATCCACTAGCTCCTAAAGCCAAACTAGTTGTAAAGCAAAAACTGCTACAAGAGTTTGACAGGGATTGTTGGTAACTCTTGAAAGGGCATCTGCTACTTGATTGTCAACTCCCTTTTTGTAGAGAATTTTATACCTCAGTCACATAAGCTTAGTCAAAGCTTTATGTTGCCAAGGTGTAGTGAGTCTTTGGTCATCCAAATGTACCAGACTACGTTGATCGGTTTTGATAGTGAATTCACTATGTTGGAGAGAAGCCCTCCAATGGTCCACAGCCAATAGTATTGCTAGGCACTCTTTCTCATAAGTTGATAAGATTTGATTCTTGGGCCCCAATGCCTTGCTCACATATGCTAGAGGATGACCATTTTGTTGAAGGACAACCCCTATCTTTTTATCTAAACCATCAGTCTCTATGACAAAAGATTTGCTTAAGTCAGGTAGAGCTAGCACGGGTGCAGTGACTAAAGCATCTTTAAGAGCCTAAAAAGACTGTTGTTGTTCCTGAGCCTAGAAAAACATAGACCCCTTCTTTAGTAAAACAGTGAGAGGTTTGCTAATTGTACAAAATCCTTGGACAAACTTTTTGTAATAACCAGCCATTCCTAAAAAGCTTCAAACCTCTTTAACATTAGCAGGGGTTGGCCAGTGCTTGATGATGTTCACTTTTGTAGGATCTATTGCCACTCCTTTGGGACTAATAACATGGCCTAGATAGGCCAACTCCTTCTTTGCAAATGAACACTTGGATAGTTTAGTCTTGAACTAATGCTTATGAAGTAATATAAAAACTTCCTGGATGTGATGCAAATGTTTTGCCCAAGTCTTGCTATAGATGAGGATATCATCAATGAAAACTACCACAATTTTTCTCAAAATTGGTGCCAACACTGTATTCATTTCATGCTAAAAAGTAGCTAGACCACCAGTGACCCCATAGGGCATGACCTTATACTCATAATGACCATTATGGGTTTGAAATGTAGTTTTTGCAATATCTTTGTCTGCTACTTAAATTTGATGGAAGCCTGATGACATGTCTAGAGTGGTAAACCACTGAGCTTCCACTAACTCATCAAGTAGCTCATCTATGACTGAAAGAGGAAACCTATTCTTCATAGTCAAGGCATTGAGCTTCCTATAGTCCACACAGACACCAGTTGCCAGTTTTTTTCTTTACCAATAAAATAGGGGAAGCATAAGGGCTCTGACTCTCCTGTATCCAACCATTAGCCAAGAGTTGTTGAATTTGCTGCTCAATCTCATCCTTCTGAGCCAAATTATACCTATAAGGCCTCAGTCTAAAAGGTTGAGCCCTAGGTACTAAAGAGATAGTGTGAACTAAAGATCTTTTAGGAGGTAACCCAGATGGGGGTTGGAATAGACTAGAGAATTGATCTATTAATTGTTGAACTTATGGTGGCTTGGTGAACATTGACTGACTGACATCAACAGAATGTAGTTCTAACAGTACACCATAACTAATATGTTCTCCTAAGGTGTTATTTCCATACAGTTCAATACTTGAGGAATGATGCCTTGTAATAGAGCCTTGCTACCCTAATAATCAAAGCTCATCCACTTTTCCTTCCAATTAACCTCCATGGGACTATGCTGCTCCAGCCAGTGCAATGCCCAAAATTTCATCATAACAGTGTAACAGGCAAAATCTTCAAGGACAGCTTGAAAAGCATAACCACTAATCCACATCAGGCAAGCAGTGACTTCATGAGTGCAATTTAATACTGTATTACTAGAGTCTGTACCTTGAACTGCATTAACTGACAAGGACATCAGATCATCACTAGAATTGTCTTCCTCTTGCTGACACTGTTCCATTGGTTCATCTTGTTGCAGCATCTGCTAGAGTTCCCCAACCACATGTAAGGACACAGATGTAGAATACTTGTTCCCCAAGCTCCATTTCATGCCACATTTGTAACAAAGCCCTTTTGCTTTTCTATAGTTCATAAGGGTTGTAGCTTTATCTTCTAGTTGATACCTTTTTGCATTATCACTGCCCTTCTTTACTATACCAGGACTGAGCTCAGTACCTTTAGCAGGAGATGATGAAGCTGCATTATGGTCATAAGAAGAACCACCAGACCTACTAGAATAACTATAACCACTACTGAATTAATTCTTCTTGTAGTCTTTTTAGGAACTTCTCTAGTGTACTCTTCATGCAACAAGGCAATAGAACTAGCGGCATCTAGGTTTGCAGGTCTATGCACAAGTACTAAAGCTCTAATATAATCTTTAAAACCATCAATGAATCTATTGGTAATGGTGGCAGTGCTAAATTTAGGGTCATGGGCAAGAATTTGGTGTACTAATGTATCAAACTTCTCATTGTAATCAGGAATGCTATCACTCTACCTAATACAAAAGAATTGCCTAAACAGTAAATTATGCTGATCCTTTTCAAATCTATCACACACCAATTTACAAAGTTCAGGCCAAGCAAGTTCTGGTATAGCAAAATCCAGTGACTATGCCCAAAATTCAGCGTTACTAATAAAATGCATATAAGCAGTCCTAGACTTGCGAAATTCAGGAACACCATACATGTCAAAGTAATTATTGCACTTCTTAATCCAAAGCTTGGGACAACTACCATCAAACTCAAGGAATTCCACTGGTGGTAAAGCATGATTCAGATAGAATTACGCCATATCAGGAAAAGCTATAGAAGTAAGAGTTTGGGAGGTCCTCGCGCCTATGACCAAGGTAGTTGTCCCAATCCTAGATGATCATGTTCATCGCCGTGTCCACTTGGCCCAGTAGTTGCCCCGTAGGGTTTGGTGGATAGAGAGACCATAGTTGATCCAGTGAGATCTAGATTCTCTGTATCATACACCTTGTAAGCAGGGCTTGCCACTGATTCCTGCTTCATAGCGATTTGATCCACCTTGGCATAGAGATTACAAACACTGACTTGGAGTTCCTCTACATTTGCTTGCACTTTAGGCTTCCAACCAGATAGCACTTGGAGAACGGTAGTGTTAGCCTCCAACGTCTTCTTCACTGCCTCATTCTATTCATCCATCCAAGCCTGCATCCCCTTGAGGAACACCCCTTAATGGCCGATATGGTTTTCCATCATTGAAATCCTCTTTTGCTCTCTAGTCTGGTACTGAGGTCAGAGAATGTAGTCTGGCGGCGATGCCAGATTTGCTGAATCTCTAATGAACTGCTCTCTGCCGAAGTGAGCGAAATCATGCCGGGATCAAAAGCTCTGAGAACCAATTGTCAGGATCCTCAACACATAACAATGACTGGTGGCTACGATATCGATTTAGTATCTAGGTTTAACACAAATTCAATGAAGAGTCACTCAAATTCGATTATAAGTGTGGCAAGCGAATTGCTCTCGGCTCCTATTCTCTAGATGCAACCGGCCAAGTCTATCCTCAGGTTCTAGCTTGTTCCCCATGATGCTCTCGCCCTTCCTCTTATTGTCTCAAGGGTTGCCCCAATCAGGCCCAAAGTAAAGTGGGTTGGGCTTCAGTGCACGCTTGGGCTTGATAGAGATTGGCCCATAATCAGCTGTTGCTGCTTCTGTAGCTTTGACACCTAGTATCCTGACACAAAGGTGCATGGAAGCACCAAGTGGTAAGAGGTATGCAAACCTTACTAAACACTAGGCCTAAACCTAGGGCAAGCGCATAAGCGATGGTCTAATCAACCTAAGCACCTCGCAAAAGCACCTACGCTAATCACCTAATGAATCACTAAGCACTATGCAAGTGGAGATCACTAAAATGGTCTATCAACACCCTTGGTATGTTTCCTTCGCTCCACACCTACCAAATGGCCAGCTGGGGGTCTATTTCTAAGCCCCACTGAGAAAGTAATCATTGGGGACGAAACCCAGCTTTCTACTACTGATCGGACGCTGATCACGTCCTGACCAGACGTGTCCAGTCGTCCTAACTGTTGGAGCACGTGCATTGATCAGACTCAGCTCATGACCGAACACGTCCGTTTGCGCTAGCGTCACTCTAGAACCTCTCTAGACTCGATCGGACGCTGCACTATGTGCGTCCGGTCACGCTGAAAGCACGATTGTGATGATGAACAGTGTCACTGGTGCGTCTAGTCACTGCTTCGCTCAGCGTCTGGTCAGCGTCTAGTCATAGCTACCAATGCCTGCTGTTGCCTGGCACATGATTGGAGCGTCCGATCACTCATAGGGCCACGTTTGGTCACCTCTGCCAGGCTCATTTCTTCGCGATCTCACATCCGGCTTGGTTCCAATCTTCATGCTTGCACTTTGCTTGACCTTGTATGTCTTCTATGCATATTCACATGTCTTTCTTGAGGTGTTGATCATCGGATCATCACGTCGCCTTCGTCCAAGTCATGTTTTTTCATCCTATTGAACTACAAAACAATTACTTGCAAATCCATTAGTCCTAATTTGGTTATGTTGGTCATCAAACACCAAAATCCAAAGTAAATGGGCCTAGTGTCCATTTTCCTTACACATGTGATAGAGACAATACCACTACCGCATCTACTGTTAACCCGTGGATGTTAGAATTTTCAATTGCTGGTTTCCTTCGGTTGGAGTCCACGCTATCGGTCCAACCGGCGGTGGAAGTAAAACACAGTCGCTTCTATTGCTATAGCAGTGAAAGTGGCGATAGTGATAAGTCAATCTGTAGTAGTGTGTCATCTCCCTCTCTCTGCTAGGTGAGCCTACGCCAAATGCCATCGCCAACCATTAGAATATGGATATGGGGGATGGCCCATGTGTCATTGGCCTATAACCCTAATGCCTTGGGCCCACATGGTAGTCATAGTTGCTCCCCTCCCTCTCTTCTTTCCTGTAGTGAACATGGTTCACATGAACCTGTAAGAGAAGGTGAGCAGTCCATAGTATAGTACGAACATGGCGTACAACACAGTACACTTGGCCATGCCCCACCAGCCTTCTCCTATGCGTTAGCCATGGGAACTAGTGGAAAACGCTAGGTACACCTTGGGTGTGTACACAGAGAGGTGAGAATCCATTTTCCAAGCATAGAAAAATTCCTAGAAATTTTCTAAATAAACTAGGTACACCCAAGAACCTACCCAAGCTTTTCCATCTCATTCCCATTACTTTAATTTCCAAAAATAAATTCCAAAATATATTCCACATCCCTTCCTCTAATAAATTTTAGAAAATCAATAACTCCTCCATCTTAAACCCAAATCCCTTACGCCTTCACCAAAAATCTTCTAAAATCAAGCTCTATTCATTCATGTCTTTCATCCTATTATTTGGCGCCCATTTAAATTCTAGTTGCTTGTTTTCCTTTCTTTATTTATTTAAATTAGCTAAAACACTAGTTACAACCAACATGTAGGCATAAACTCTAGATATATATACTCGAATATTTCTACATATGACATAGAGACATACATAGTGTCATAGGGTTGGAACCGCGGCAAGCATTGTTGTTTGAGTTGGTGTCAGAGTAGTGTCTACGGTGGCTCGGGTGGACTCAAGAACACAAGAATCATAGAGAGGAACGCAATGGTTTATCCTGGTTCAGGCCGATCGGTGCCCTACGTCTAGCAACTGATGATCCTTATACTCAAGAACACCCAAAATCAGGGGGTAAAAATAGAGTGTATAGTAGGAAGAGAGAGATTTGGTAGGGGGTTAGCTCAACGCTAATCCTAAGGTTGCCTCGACATTGATGGAGCCTTCCTCTTGTTGAAGAGGAGGAAGACTGATGGATGCGGTGGAGGAGCTCTCGGTGCCCCTCTCTTGGTTGCTCTGCTCTTAGGGGTTGCTCTGCTCTTAGTCTAGAGCAGGAGCAGATGGATGGTGAGGAATGGAATGATCTATCTAGGATCATCCTACCCCCCTCTAGGATCTGACCTTACCCCTCATATATCGAGATAGGTTGGGTACATGGTAGTTTGGGGGGTTGAGCCTATGGTATACATGCGCTGAAGTCTAGGAGGGTCTTACAGCGGCGCTCTATGGACCGTGGCAATGTCGTGGAGCCAAAGAAGCCCTGGGCGTCGTCTAGCTACTCTATTCTAACACTCTATGTGTTAGGCTGTGTCGCCTTGGATCGGCCTCCCCTATGTGGACCTTCTGGAGTCTTCTTGGTGGTGAAGGAGGTCAGCTCTAGGAGCTAACACGTAGGCCCAAGAGCCCCCTAGCCCTTAGAGACCAAGGGAAAGCTTGTCTTCTTGTATCACGCCCCGTGCATGACCCTGTTGGGGGGCGGTCAGCAAGTCTACACCTAAGGTGCTACATCTAGGAGCCCTTGACCCTTGGTGGCTTAGGGCATGTCTTCTTGTGCTCAGGCCTTGGCTAGCATCATAGACCTGAGCAGGGACTGAGGCCCTGGCTCAGGTTTCCCATCGATCGGGAGCCTAAGGCTTGGGCTAGCCGTCGAGCCCTAAGTAGAGGCCCTAGCATGCTCAGGCTCTGGCAAGTTCCTTAGTCTGAGGGTGCACACATGAGTACCCGATGGGTATAGCCCCTAAGCTCCTAGGTGGATCAGCTGGTGGGTCTCTTCGACTAGGAACCATAGATCCCAAGGCTTATCATACCCATATGTTAGGATCTTGTCAGGAGCCCCCGAGCCCTTCGTGACCTCACTTGTTCGTGATGGTGACGAAGGGCTGAATTCAATCTTTTGGTGACCGAACTAGCCATGGCGGAGATGGCTTCCACTAATGAGGGTGCGATGCCTAGCGTGGGGCCCTTTTCCCCTAGTGCAATGGGGGTGCCTGGCTATTGAGGTCGAGGTGGTACTGGCGCTAATCCTTCTTTTGACCCTATGTCATGTAGGTCTACGATCTGAGTGAGGGTTTAGTGAATTCATCTTGGAGTGCCAACTTTAGGCCTAGGGGCACCCTCCTTTTTGGTCGGAGCCTACCATGGGTCAGGTGATCAAAAGTGTCTGGGCTCTATCTTAGGGCCACCTAATCACCTAGTGCTCCATGCCTTGTGGGGGCTTCGGTAGTAGGCCCCGATCCTCTTGGGCTAGCCTTCTTTGTCTGACCTTCTATAGCCATAGGTCGAGGCATGGGAAGCACACCGAGCTCATGTGAGGGACCCTCGTTGGGCCCTCTACTCAGCGGCTCTTGACCCAACTCTTAGAGAGTTGGTTGGTTTTGGGGTGTGCTGCCCGAGTGCCGATTGATTAGGGGGTCAGGTTGCTACGTCTGTGGAGCTAACTGTCGTGGGGTTAGAATTGAGGCAAGCATTATTGTTCAAGTCAGTGTTAGAGTACGTGTCTCTGGTGGCTTGAGTGGACTCAAGAACACAAGAATCATAGAGAGGACATAATGGTTTATCCTGGTTCAGGCCAATCGGTGCCCTACGTCTAGTAGCTTATGATCCTTATACTCAAAAGCACCCAAAATCAGGGGGTTACAATAGGGTTTGTAGAGAGATTTGGTAGGGGGTTAGCTCGGTGCTAATCCTGAGGTTGCCTCATCGCTAGTGGAGTCTTTCCCTCATTGGAGAGGAGGAAGATGACAGGATGTGGTGGAGGAGCTCTCAATGCCCCTCTTCAGGTTGCCTTGCTCTTGGTGTTGAGTAGAGGCCAAGGAATGCAATGGAGTGGAATGATCTGTCCTCTAATGATCATCACCCCTAGGTCTGACTTGATCCTATATATAACAAGATAGGTGGGTACATGGCAGTTTGGGGGAACCAGTCTATGGTCTATATGTGCTAGGAGCCTAGGAGGGCCTTGCCGCAACGCGCTATGGACCATGGCGGTGTTGTGGAGCGAAAGAAGCCTTGGGCATTATCCGACTTCTCTGTTCTGACACTCTACGTGTTAGGCTATGCCGGCTTGGACTAGGCTCCCTCAGGTGGACTTTCTGGAGTCTTCTTGGTGGTTAAGGAGGTCGGCTTTAGGGGCTGACAGTGCGAGACTAGGGGCCTCTGAGCCCCTATAGGCTATGGGAAAGCTTTGTCTTCTTGTATCATGCCCTGTGTGTAACCTTGTCGAGAAAGTGGCTGGTAATGCCATGGCCAAAGGGCAGTGCTAGGGAGGCCTTGAGCCTCGGTAGCTTGAGGCATGTCTTCTTGCACCTAGGCCTTAGCTAGCGTCATTGGCGAGGCAAGAACCAAGGGCTAGGGCTAAAGTGTTGTCATACACCAAGAGCCTCAAGGCTCGGGCAAGCTCCTGAGCCCTAAGCGGAGGTCATGGCGGAGTCAGGCTCGGCCAGGTTACTTCTCAAAGGGTGCGTGCAGGTGTACCTGATGCGTATAGCCCCTGAGCTCTCAGGTGATCCTAGAGGGTTAGGTTGAGGGGTCTTCATCATTTAGGAACCATTGGACCTAAGGCTTAACATACCCATATGTTAGGATCTCGCTAGGAGCCTCCGAGCCCTTTGTGGCCTCACTTAGCAGTGATGGTGACGAAGGGCTGAATTTGATCTTCTAGTGACCGAACCCTCCTTGGTGGGGATGGCTTCCGCTGACTATGGTGTTGTGCCCTGCTTAGGGCCTTCTTCTCTAATGTGATGGGCATTGCTCGGTAGTCGGGGCCAAATGATGATGGTGCTGATCCCTTCATTAGCCTATGTCACATAGGTCTTCAACTCGAGCGAGGGCTCAGTGAACTCCTATCGGAGTTGCTGACCTTAGGCCCAGGGAGTGCCCTCCTTTTTGATCGGAGCCTGCCATGAGTCGGGTGATGGAGAGCATCTAGGCTCTAGCTTGGGGCCATCTGATCATCTAGAGAACCACACCCCTTTGAGGCTTGTAGTAGTAGGTCCCTGATCCTCTCAAGCCAACATTCTAGGGCCTGACCTTCTATGGACATAGATCAGGGTACGGGGAGCACTGCCGAGCCTTAGATGGAGGCCCTCTTTGGGCCCACTGCTCAGCCGCTCCCGCCCTAGCTCCAGGGAGTTGGTTGGTTTTAGGGGTGCATCGCCTAAGCACCCATCTATTGGGGGGTCGGGTTGCTCTGTCTAGGGAGTTGGCAGTAGCCCCCAAGGCCATTGTGGGGCCTCGCTATCAGTGGGAGCAGTGGCTTCTAGGCATGTCCCTTCCATTGACATTTTGCACAAGCGGTTGATGACATCTGGGCCATCATGCCTAGAGGTGGAGTTGTGGCAGTGCACCCCCACGTCATCCCACTTCAGTCTATGAGGTGGGACATCGGTGCCTACATGGAGTAGATCTACTAGAGGAGGAGCCATAGCACTTGGTGCATGCAGATCTAGGCCATGGATGATAGTCGGTAGGCCCAAGGGGAGTCAGATCCTGTGAAGTCCTGTGATAAGGCATCCACTGGAGTGGGCGACGCGTGTTGTGGAAAGTGGAGCAAAGACTTGACTCACTAGTCAGCAGTTCCCTAACTCCGCTTTTACTGTGCGACCATCATCATGCAACCAGCTTGGAAGAGTGCTGTGGGGATTGAGGAGACTGCCTGGCCAGTTCCCCAGGGCGCCTTTAGGCCATTGATGGCTGATCGGAGGGCTTTGGGCCACTCATAGTGCATTGTCTAGGCTATAAAGGGGAGCCTCGGGGGACATGACTGTCTTCAATTGTCATGCCTAATTTTCAAAAGAAGACCAAGCACTCGTCGTATGTGTGCCCAGGAAGTCCACACATATAACAATAGAAAAGAAATATCAAAACAATGTTTATATAAAGCGGAAAACATACTTAATACACACTTACAACTATCAGAGTACGTGGAACGGTTGCTAAACTTCTCCTTGGGCTCCAATCTTCTCAAGGTCGGCCGACTGGGAGCTCCATATGCCAAACACTTCGGACAAACCTTGAAAAACTCCTCTACGTCTTTGTCCTTCTCCTGAGCAGCACTTTACTACACACTAGGGTGTGGGGGGATAGCAAGGGTGAGTCCATGTCGAAACTCAACAAGTATAGGCAGAAAGTAAATGGCATGCAAGGCTTATAACATGGAAAAATCGACACTATTTGACTATAGGTTAGTACTTTTAGTTGGCAACATTTTAATTTAACAACCTAATTACTAAGGTGAGTAAAAGAACCGAACACATTATTAAGGTTGCATGAGTTTAATCAATATTATAAGAGTCTTAATATCATCCACTACATATATCCATCATCCAAAGTAGCCACTTCCATCAGAGAACCCACCATCATCATCGAGACAATCATCATACGACGTAGCCACCTCCAACAGATAGCCATTTGTCCAGATAATACCTCATTCAAGGTATCAACCTTGAACAACAACCGGGGTAGCAACCCCAACCAACATGAGGTAGCAACCTCAATCTAATATCCATCACCTTAGTCTAGCATTCCTTCATCTTCCATAAGAAACCCAATGCTCTTATCATATGAGGGTCTAGGATGCTCATGTCCAGTTAGCATGGCTGTTATAATAGTTTTACACTCTATAGAGGTTGTACACTTTCACTTCAAGTCATGATTCCCATTTGCCCGAGGTAGCTACTCCACAAAACACTCCTAAGGTGAGTAGGCAAGGTTTCACTATGAGACTGTTCATAGGTTCCATAAAGTGGAAGGCAACCCGCTAGGTTATGACTTTGGTGCATGGTAACTGCCCCCATAGCCACAAGACCCACATTACCATACTTCAAAACCTAAATCCCCTATATGCGCCTACCTGGTAAGCCACCAACCTATAGTCGGAGGTCCTACTAATTGCTCAAGCCAGAGCCATATAGCTTGAAGCTGTACGGTAAGTCCTAGGTGGCAGCTCCAAGAGCTCAAGCCAACATCATATCGTCACCCTCAATTGCATAGCTAGAAATCTAGTATCACATATCATATATCATATCCAATATCAACATATATCTTTGCCTAGTGCGGGTTGGAGCAACTAAGCAATTCTACCCATTTGTAAACCCCAAGGTGCAAGGAATGATTGGCAAGACTAGGCAAGTCCTTAGGCTTCATAGATTCAGACACATGCATGGAAAGTAAAGTGACTAAAGTGCGTAGGTAAACAATATGATCAAAGGGATCCTACACTTGCCTTTTTTCTAAAGTTTAGCTGCTCAGGATCTTCAGCTTCCATCTTAGAGTAGCCAGCTTCTGCGTCGACTATCAGTCCTCAGCTCCTGGTCTTCAGCGCTAACAAACCACGCTTCCTCTACTTGCAAGCAACCAAGCAAAATAGATAGGCAAACAACAAACACCACTAAGAACATACACCAATCAAAAGGGAAGCTTTGAAAAGAGCAGCACTAATTAGCATGGCTCTTTTATAAAGAAACATTTAAGTTAATATCAATCAAGTTAGCATTTATTTATAAAAGGCCCAAATTATAATCCTAAGTTGGTATTAATTAAAAAGGGCATTGAATCATCATTAATCAAATTAACAAGATTAAAATCATAAACACATAACATGGTAAAGTGCGTTCCTAGTGCATAGCCTACTCGACATGATCGCATCACAACAAGAACGTAGTTATAACCCTAGGTTGCTTTTAATTAGAAAGCTATTAAATAAACATTAACCAAATTACATTTAAATTAATAAATTCAGAAATGAGTTACATGATAAATGTTAGCACTAGTGCATTGAGCATGACACTATGAAACTAACACAACAAGAACTACTCAAATCGGAGGTTAGACGGGTAAACGACAGGGATTGAATGATTAGTGGTAGATCTGTAAATAGGATCATCTTCTACCTTTGTCTCTAGGAGATCATGGCCTCCATGGCCACTGGAGGCTGCTGTTGTGCGCTGGTAAGGGAAGGGCCTCAGTAGGCTAATGGTGCGGTGGTGCACTGGCTGTGGTGGGCCACACATGGACCGGGGTAGGGCCTACAGCAGGCGCTGCGTGGCTCGGGGTCGAGCTGCCACTGGCAGCAGTGATGGCCAACCAACTCTCGCGAGTAGGCATGTGCGTGAAGGCATGGCAAGGCGCGACGTCATGGGCCCAAGGCAGTAGCACAAGGTGCTTAGCCTAGGGGCGTGGCCTAGTGGTGGGTTTGGCCATGCCCTGTGTTGGCCAAAAAACGAAGGAAGATGACCCGTCCATGGATGACCTTGTCGAAAAAAGAGGAAGAAAGGTAAGGGAAACCATGAAACGAACACGGATTCACAAAACTAAAGGTGTGCCAGTGTAGAGGATGATGAGACAAATCTCGCAGCGATGATGGTTTCTGTAGGGGACACCAGGAGATGGCTGGAAACACTTGCCGAAGGTTCGTCAGAAACCTAGAGATGTAGAACTTCGGCTTTAGATCTAGGACGATGGGAGTGGTGTCTCGTGAAATGGGTTGTACTTCTAAAACCAGCGCGTCAAGGTCTATGCCGACATATATAATGGTCAGGTTCATGGTCAGGAAAAATGAGGTATTTTTATAATTTCAAAATTTTTAGAAAATCATTTTCAGTTCAAAAACAACTCTAGAAAAAGCTAAAATCATTTTACGCCACCAAAAAATATTTTGAAAACTCCAAAAATTATAGAAAAATACCCAAAGATAGATTAAGAAATGATGAGTCCAAATAATATATTTGGAGCCCATCAAAAGGGATTTTAGAGCATTCAAAAAATGGATTTTGTTCTAGGAAAAATGGGAAAATGTCATAGAAAAGTTCTAAAAATTCCAAGGAAGGATTGAACGGCGTTTAAACGTGTTTTGAAAACTTAGCGCACTCGAAAACACCAAAAACAAGCAACAAGCAAGGACCACATCAACAAAAGCCCATCAAATTAATTATGAAATATTTGGAAAAACACCATTTTCTTTAATAAAAAATATATGCAAATTTAAACTAATGTTGACAGATTTTATCTTGGGGTGTGATAGATCTATCCCACTTAACACTACTAGAAATATCCACTTCTATGATGAAAATTTTAATGATGAATCCAAAATCATCATAGATGCGCTTTTTATGATGAATATTTCCATTTTGTCATAGATTAGTAATGACGATCCTGCAACCCTCCCATTCTATGATGAAATTAGGCATTGTCACAAAAAACATGTAGGGTTTCATCATAGATCACTCCATAACTCATCTATGACGATCTTGTTTAAACCTATGACAAACAGGGCTTGGTCATTGAACTAATTACACATTTGTGACGAACAATATTTGATCTATAACTAACGGCTTTGTCATAGATCCCCACACTGTACTTTCTCCATCCACCGTGTACTTATGGGACCTATAGTTACTCATCCGTGATGCATGCAATTCATCATAAAAGTCTCTACTCGATCCTTTTTTCATGCGACGTGTACCTTTAGGACCCTTCTCCATCCAACCTATACCTTTGGGACCTACAGTTAATCATCTGTGATGCTTTTAATTCATCATAAAAGTCACCGCTCTATCCTTTCTCTGTCCAACATGTACCTGTGGGACCCTTTAGCATCTGACCTATGGGACCCGATGGCTTACATGTCACATGTACCTGTGGGACCGTTCTCCATCTCCATCTAACATGTGGGACCTGATGGCTTGCGTGTCATGTGTACATGTGGGACCATCAGACCTGTGGGACCTGATGGCTCATGTGTCATGTGTACTTGTGGGACCTTTCTCCATCTCCATCTGACCTATGGGACCCAATGACTTGCATGTCACTGTTGCCACCGGGGTTTAATAAATTAAAACTCAAAAAAACATGAGACCTAGGAGTCGAAGCCGGTACCCAGGTCAAGGAATAGACTGTCTTCACCATTGCGCTAGATGCCTGGTTGTGTTGACATGTCTTTGGAGTCCTAATAGTAGTATATGTTCTCTGTATGGATAGGTTGACTTATATATTAGATGTATCCCCTATAAGTGGAAACAAATCTGTGCCCGTTGGACTTGTGGCATCGGTGGCATTGGATCCCTAGAGTGTTGTGGTGGCTCAAGCATCCTTTTGGAGGCAGGTGGCGAGTCTTCCTAGTGGAGCATGCGACATTGGTGTTTGTGTCCGTCGTGTGCCGCGACAGAGGTAACTGATCTGATCCATAGGTCTCCTTTCTCACCTTTTCCTATTCACTTCACTGTTTTGGTCCTTGCTTGAACATGAGGTATACAAGAAACATTGTAGCATTGTAGATTTGTTTAGGCCAATATTAATGTAAAGAATTAGGAGGTGGCACTACTAGTTTTATGCTGGTGTCTTGGTTTTCTACATATGTTCAGTGTTCTTACTGTAAAAGCCTGTGGGCAACTAGGCATGTTAATTGTCAAGTGCTTACTTGATTATACCTATCTGCCTAGGCAAACATACAGGCCCTTCATTTCTGCCTTAAACTATTTTTTCTATCCAGTGCTTGCTTGATTCTATATTTTTGTGTTGTATGCTCTAGTGCCACTAGTGAGTCCTTATGGTAATTTGAACTTGTAACATATCTAAGGCCACATTTCTATGCCAATGGTGTCTACATGGTTGTTGGATGTATTACGATGTGGCTCATATGTTTGCTTTCTATGTCTTCTCCTTGTTGTCATCCAAGTTATCCATTTGGTTCCAAACAAGAGGAAGGCATCGAAAGAAAATCAATGCTTTGTGTCCATCATTCACATCACTAAGGTCAATAATGTTTATGCTGCACATGTTGAACTGATGCCAATGATGACCACTACCACTTGTTCACTGACATTCTACTTGTAAAAATAGAGGAAGCACAATTAACTGCTGAAATTATAATGGTTATAGCTCCATTAACTGCTACTCTAGTTTGAGTTATATATATCTATGTGGTGCTACTCTAAATTTATATGAGGTCATACCATGAAAATTTTTAATAGTTGCACTTCATTATGAGTTGCGGACTTCACTGATGGATCTTTATTGGATTATTTTCCTCTTCAGTGATCTCATTACTAAGGAAGCTCTCATCGTACTGCACATTGATGAAATGGAGGAGGCCCCCAATAAGAGGACCCCATTGGCCAGCCTCTCGAAGGATGTGATTATTGAGATCCTCCGCCACCTCCCTGACTGCTCCTTGTTATGCTACAAATGTGTCTGTCGCTCCTAGAAAGGCCTCATCTTGGACCCCAACAACCATAAGAAGCTGCCCTAGACTGTGGCCGGCTTCTTCTATGATAGTGAGAACGGTAATCGAAACTTCACCAGCGTCATCCATGGTGTATGTTCCTGCTCCTTGGAATTCTTGCCCTTCAACATTGACAATGTATCTCTCTTAGATTGTTGCAATGGCATCATCCTATGCTGGTGCCTTGGGGCTAATGGATACCGCTATGTTGTCTACAATCCAATGACCTAGAAGTTTAAAATTTTGTCGCCTAGCAGTAATGGCCGACTGTGCATAGGGTTTTGATGCCTCATGGCTCCCCCGGCTTGCCTCGCTCGGCACCTCGCTCGTGCATGCTCACCACCTCGCCCACGCTTGTTGTTCTGGGGAGGCCAAGCCCGAGCCCTTGCTCCCTATGCTCTCCATTCTCCTCCTACCTCTCGCTCTGTCTCTTTGCCTCTCGCTCGCCATGTCCACCACAATAGAGCCATTTCCACCATTTGCCCTCGCTGCTCTGCACCCCTAGCCATTCGAGCACCCAAGCTAGCCCCATGCCCCTCCAGCGCCTCGCCACTCCTTTCTCCAGTCAATGAGGCACTGAATGCACCGCTGCTGGCATGCGTGGCTAGGATGGCTATAGAGCCAGGCATAGGTGCGACTGCCATCGCCCCCGCGCGCCTCTTCGGCCACCAAGTCGCTGCCTTCGAAGCTCCACCGACCGGTGGCGAGTCGGCCAAGCGCGTCCTCTGCTCTGACTCGTGGAAGAAGGAGAGAAGGGACATAATGCGAATAGAATATTTTTGTTGGGTCTAGTTGTGAATTCTATGACTCAGTTGAATAGTGCCAAGATGGACCCATTTGCGGGAGTTAGTATTAGTGAGAAGCTCAGGGTCTCCAATGCAAAGTCATTTTTCCTTTATGCTTTTATTTTGGCTAAAACTTGGAAAATGCATAGTAAATCCTAGAAAAATTGTAAAATCACAAATGTGTACCTTTTGGAATCCTTGTGAAATTATCTATGTAGTAGATATATAATATGGCATGTGTTAGTTTAAATTTTTTGCTGTAAAAATCAATTTATGCAGTTAGGTTTTTAATACTAGTTGTGTCTTGTCTTTTTCATAACTGCAGTTGTTTTCCTCAAGTAAATGTGAACCTTTTATGGAGTGCTACTCAGCTGATGGTTGATGGCTGGTAAAAATGTCATCATTTTACTATTGATAGTTTAAGATCTATAAAAATAACAAATGCCTATGTTGCTTTGCTCCTATTCTGAATAGGCCTAGCATGTTTGAATTAATTGGCTCAGTTAAGTTATGAATCATGACATGATGACCATACATGAGTTGCAGTACTTTTCTTAAGATTTTCAAAAAGATAAATAGAATAACTTTTGGTTAAGTAGATTTTTAGTTATTGTTGCTTAAATTTCTGTGGTTGTTTCTGCCCAAATCTAGACTAGGGTTCCTTTGTTGGTACTGTGAGGCCTTTTTAATAGTATAATTAGCTCTAGGTGTTTATAACAAAGTTGTTTACAATTTGCTAATCTTTCTAAAAAGTATAGAACCACATTTATTGGACATGTAGAACTCTAGTTATAGCTGTTTAAATTGGCATGTCAGATTATGTCCATGTTTTGGACAGAGATGCATTCATTAGATTAATTGACCTTGTTAGATGTAGAATCATCTTAAGATGATAATAAGAAAGTTGTAGGTAACTTCATAATATTTTCAAAAATTTATGATTCATGTTTGTTGGAGGTCTAGAACACTAGTTATGCTTCTCTGAAGTTCCTATCAGTTTCTATACCACTGCTGTTTGGGCTGTATGTGCAGTTTTGCGTGTGCAATTATTTTTGTGGTGGAACTAATGTTTGCTATGGTTGTAGTGAATACCAAAGTTGTAGCTAATTTCATAATATGGCTTGTGATAAATTTTCATGACCATAGGCCTGATAATTTAGGAGCTATAGATTTTACAAGTTATTGTCATATTTTGCATGCTCTCTGTACAGATCTGAATGATTGTGTTGTTTGACCTAATTAGCTTTGAATCATGTCTTGGAGTTAATGTAAGAAGTGTAGTTCCTGTCATGAGCTTTCCAAATTGTTAAATATCACCTCTTTTGGTGTTGTAGAGCTCCAGTTATAAGCTTGCGAAGTTGCATGACAGAATCTGTCCAAGTCTTGATAGAGGTGCTCAATTGTGCTTGATTGACCTTGTTAATTGTGTAATCACCTAGTAATGATAATAACAATGTTGTAGGAAATTTCATTAGCTTTAGAGAAAGTCTAGGGTCAACCTTGTTTGATGCTTATATCTCCAGTTATGGTTAAAACAAGTGACTGTTGTGCTGCTATCTAGATTTCTATACATGTGCTAGGTGATTGCTTTAGCTTGCTCTTGTTTTGGCTAAACAGGTTGGTTGGTTCTTGATCGATGCATGGGTGCAATATCTAAACTTAAGTTCACTTGTGTGCCATGCCTAGTATGTTTGCTATCCCTCTGTAATAGGTTGTGTGATGTTTAGTTAAATAACTCTAGGTGCCTATGTCTTGTATGATCTAAGGTTGCCTTGAATGCTATTATGTGATGCATCTCATATTACCATTCTTTGTATTCATGCACTTGCATCTTGCATCTCATCTAGGTATTCTAGATGAACCATGTGAAGGTCGGGATGTTGGAGCCGAACCCGAAGACGGTGTATGGTGGACCTATCCTGAAGATGAAAGGACCCCTGGATTACATGCCTGAACAGGAGATGCTCACCAAACAAGTGTTGTCTAACAAACACTAACCTAGTGTTGGAACACAGGCAAGCCTCGGAGCATTGTAAGCCTCTTATGTTTTTACAAATATCACTTGAGTCCTTTATATTTGATGCATTAGGTTATAAGAGTTGATTGGAACCACTTGATGCATATAATTTCCTTGTCCAAAAATATACCATTAATCCTATGTAGGTCCAAGATCGAATATATGCTTCACCATGCTTAGACCGGCAGAAGTTGGGTGATTTCCTATCACCTGCGAGATATAGGTGGATACCGAAGTACGGTTGGCTATATTTGCTATCGTGAAACTAGAGCTATGGGGTAATGTAACTGGAGGCCGGGTGGAGTTTATGTGTAGGATGACTCAAGTGATTCCAGTCTGTGCCAATTAAGGACCGTACCATTATTGGCACATCTGATAAGATTGAATGCATGCCCATCACTTATTCCGACCGTGAAGCCGAGTAGCTCAATTTAGGCCAGGCCCTGCTTTATTAGAGTGCGCACTCTGGATGGTAGTAAGGATGTGTGTGGAGCCAGACATGAGCCCAAGGGCAGGGTAGTCCTGATTGTGCTGGTAGCTAGTTGTCCCTGATTGTGCAGCACTGGGTGAACCCACAAAATGTGTACCTGAGTTATACCAAAGGTTACCTAAGACTACCTTAGCGCAGGTATGTTTAGGTTTGTGTTAGAAATAAATTCCCAGCTGGTTGAAATTGATTCAAATCGCCATCTATCCTGGACAGTGAGAAACTTGGCTAGTCCCAACATCGTAGTAATTGTATTATGAAATGTGATGGTTCAGATAAACATGGAATTACTACACTGGCTATGGTTACTATTGTATGCTATCAAATGATATACAACATGTTTGGCACAGGTTAGTTGCTAATCTAGAGATGAATAGCTCTAATTAATCGAATGACCAAAGTATAATTGTACAACTGAATTAGTCGCGTTTTATGCAAAATGTTGTCAAGCTGGCTGCACCAATAAAGCCTTGCATGATCCTTGGAGTCATTTTATTTCTGGTTTATGACGGGTAAGTCTAGCTGAGTACATTCGAGTACTCAGGGTTTATCCCACCATGTTGCAGGTGAAGTTCTTGGACTGCTGAAGATGGTGGCTAACCAGCCGTGGGTTTGGCGACTCTATATTTATTCTCATCTATCTGCTTTTGTCAGAGGATGTCACTTATACTGGCAATGTATTTGGAACTTATATTAATGTAATCATTTGAAAGGTATGTTGTTTTCACTAATCGGTTTTGAAACCCAAACTTGTACTATTATTTGTGAACCCATTTGTAATATTATTCCCGCTGCAACTCTGCATATGTGATATTTATTTGCTTAATCATACTGATCTTGGTTGTGATGTTGATTTACCAAGGTCCTTTGTGACACTTGGTGGACTACCGGGTTTATATAAGTGAAAGTATGCACGCGTGTCAATGTGTTAGCAGGGACATCCGTACTTGATCTTGTATAAATTGGGCGATTCTATCATAGCTAGTATTAGAGCAAGATTAAGCATAATATTGTCATGTACATAGTTTTAAAAGCAAAGTTTTGGTTTTAAAAAGCCTATTTTGACTAAAACTTTAGCTACAGGCAAATTTGTCAAAACTAATTTGCAAAACTATGCTAGCGACATCCTTCCTTATGCCCAGTTAAGGACTATTAGGTGGCTATCTAAGTACTAACATGGGGGGGTTTACTTTCAGTCGTCCATACGGCGTGCTATTGTATGGATGCCATTCGCTTGAATGGTAATGTATGGATCACTATACCTCTACGCCCAGGTAAGAAGATAAGTTCATGAGCGGCATGACCGCAAGTGTGAGCGTGCGGTCAGGGAGAGCTAGCTTTGATATGACTGTATATGCATGCTTGCATGTGTGTATGGTGCGTATTTAATTGTGGGTAGCAAATCTAATGATCGGGTAGCTTTGATATGGAAGTATATATATATGGGTATATATACATGGAAGTATTTAGCTTGCAACCTAGAGCTTAGACTTTAATTTCTACATATATAATTGTGGGGTTGTGTTGAAATGAATCTTTCTATAGGTACGCTAACCACGAATGCGTAGATTGAATGTAGTTGATGACTAGCTATATGTCGAGAGAGTACATGTTATGCCACCGACATAGAACGTGATTGCCACCTTAGGTTGGCAATTTTGTGAGGATGAATAGGATGGTCATGCATCATGATTGTGCTTGTGCATAAATATGCTTCCCTCACTTTGTTCTAATACTAAGTAACTTGTTATCAATGTGATGTTACCATCTTCCTTGCATGAAGCTAGACAAAATGCCTTGTCCCATGCTACTTGAATAGCCATGCTTGAAGATAGTGTGTGATTAGCTTTGCCTTGTATGTTTGCTTTCAAAGGAAATAGATCGCAAGTTAATAGTCAGCAAAAAGTTCACCCCTTTGAAAACTAAATTGCTAACTATAAGTAAAACTTGTTTTGTAGAGATATCCACCTACTCAGTAAAAAGGAAATAAAAGATAACAGTACCTTAACACCATGTTTTGCATGATATGTGTAGTAGTGTTGCTATAGGTGACTACTTGTTAGGTGCAAGCTTTGTGCTTAGTAATAGTCATTTAAGCTAATTGGATTGAGTGTTTCGAAATGGTTGCTTAAGACCATGATGTATGTGTGGATGCTCGTTATCTAGGTAGTGCCATAGCTATCACCCCTTTTGTCCTTGGTAAGCATATGAGTGTTGAAGAGCACTATCCTAGAACAACGTCCAAGTTTTGATAATCTCATGGTTGTCGTCTCCAATTAAGTTCTCTCTTAGGGGCCTGAGCCTATACACGTGGTTGCTAGCCCTTGAACGTTGTGCTACAAAGACCTTTATCCATCCTTTGCTTATCCTTAGGCCCAAGCTTAGTTCCCTTGAATGATTGCATGTGTCATGGTTGTCTCACTCCTATGTGGGAGGACCCTGCTCAAAAATCCTTGTCGGGCCTCATTGCTCTTTCTCCTACAGATGATCTGGTGCAACGCTAATCACTATCTACCCTTGCTTTGGAACCTTTTCCTTGTAGACCATGTCATCGCTTTATGAACTGAATCCCTAGTCAGTGCATTGGCTCTATCCCTCGAATCTCGTTTATTTTGCCTCCAACCCTTTCATGTCTTAGATATTTATTAGTCTTGATCTCATGTTGCTACTCGGCAAGACCAAATCTCATGTTAATCTTTATCTAGTAATCACCTTGGTGGACACAAGACGTATATGGAAATTAGGCAAGGGTCCCCTGCTTCAGTTGTCTTTGGCAATTAGGCTATGTTCTCTTACACTGTGTTTTGATCTTTGGATCACCTGCTTGTTGACTCCTAACCTTGTGACTACCTTTGCTTGCTATCCCTCCTTTGCATAGTGCTTAGTCATACAACCTAATCTATGCAACTTGAAATTTCACTTAGGTGTGTGATCAGTAATGGTGTTATGAGTAGTAACTATGGTGCCAGCGATGAAACCAAGGGCATCCTGTGGACTACAGACACAAGGTTGTGCTGCTCGGCATGTGCTGGTATCAAAGTTCCTAGTCACGATCCATTGTAGAACTACACCGATGTGTTATTTTCACATGAGCTCTTCCTTGATTATCTCTCCTTATCATGTCAGAAGAACTATATGTCAAACCAGATGCAATAGGACTTCCTTCTGAAGTCGTCCAAAGGATAACCTTGAAGAACAGGTCACTAACATGAACATTAACAGACTGCAAGAGATGGTAGACAAGTGACCCTACTTGACTGTCCCTATAATGACATCGGCCATCTAATGAGCAACTTATGTCATTCTTGTTGGATTAGAAAGGTGCACCACACTTAAGGTTGAATAAGTTATTAGTCGGATGATAAATGGACCAAGATATTATGTGCTATAATAGGTCACCTGGTACTCATGAGTTTCCTGTCCAAATTCTCAATCTTTAGGTGCATAAGGATCATGTAGACAAACTAACATTCTTCGGTGTCTCCCCTTTTCTGCTGACTTCTAGGGTGATTGTCTGTTTGCACATCCACTAAAATTGTTGCCATCAAAAAGAAATTTTGAAGCTTTTTAAGTATTTAGAGACAACTAATTAGTTACCAGTAGGAAAGTTAGTCTCCAGCTAGGTAACGACTCTTTGGTAACTATGAAGGCCACATCTCATAGAACAATGTTAAGCAAAGATACAACAAAGCTAGTTAGAGATACCAGTATTGCTTTCCTCTCCAAGCCATGTATTGTCCAGTCAATTCCATCTTGGACAATCACATGGGTAGTTCAAGTTACTGTATCGGCTAAGTAAAGAACTAGAGAAAGCACATCCCTAGTCTCGGTCAGTATCGTTATGTATGTGGTGCTGCCAAAGGATTTGTTTAGGACTCTATTGGATAAAGCATAGAAGGATAATCAAAAATGTTTCCTTATCGTGTAGGACTATCACTCCACATGAAGTATGCATTGTGCCTGTGAAAATAGCCCACCAGTCTAATGCTTGTGCATCATTGAGTTGGTGTCTAAATCAATGGTTGAGCTTGTTTCCTAAGAGGCATGTAAGGAAACCCTAGCCTCCATCCTTAGCAAGAAAGCTACCGCTGTCATAAAAAGAGAATTAGAGAGTGTGGAACACACTTCCCAATGTGTAAATCCCAGGAAAAGAAGAGTAGGGAAATCTATCGAGATTTTGTGGCACTAAACCGGTTAACTTCAAACCAGTGATTTGTGGCTCAAACATGGTTGAATTCACACCAAACTTGGTGATCTCATTCCTTGCTAAGGTACTTTCGATGTCTTAAGTTGGTTTGAGGATTGGTTGAGTAAAGCATTGGATTTGAGAGATGTTTTGATAGTTCGGATCCCAAAATTGTAGAACAAAGCAGTTTTGGTAGATGATTTGTTTAGATAGTCAAACAATGTTCCGTTTGAACTAAATTTTGGTCAGTCATTAAAAGACTCTTGGATCTAAATGCCTACCAAAATTTGTGCAAAATGGAGAAGTAGTTTGTAGAATATGAACTGATTACCAAGGGGAATAGAATTTATAATCTTCTTGTTTGACTACTATCATTCTTCATATTGGATGGTTGTGTTTGTAGTTTAGGTCATGTTGGCAATGTGATGATTGTAATACTTTAGATGCCCTAGAGAAGACTCCTAGCACCTCTTTTGCCTCGCTTTTGCCCTCTCATATCAACAATGCTGAAGCAATCAAGGTGTTCTACAAGTCAATTTGTGCCTTTGTGAGTCGAGAACAATTTGAAAAGTGTCAAACAACAGATTTCAGATTTTGCTGATGAGTGTTGATTGACATTAGAAAGGAAACTGCAATGCCAAAGTAGATCAACTAGTAAGCTTTGTTGGATTGTAATTGCACCATGACAGAACATTGTACTCAATCTTAGTAGTGTATTGTTTTTCTAGTCAGTGCATGCGTGCAACTTCCGTTGACCTTCAGACCTCGCTGTCATGCTTCTTTAGCAAGGATTTCCAAGGTGGACTTGTTCCTTGGTACCTTCCATGTGTTTTTACCTATGAGGTTGCCTTAGATACAACCTAGATAACTATTGCCACTTGGATACGAGGATTCCCTCAAATAATGATCGTAAAAAATGCTAAGTCAATAGAGTCAACTATCACCTTCACCGCTCACTCAATGAACTCAAATAATAAAGTGTTATCATTAGAGAAGGAGAACTACACACATGGAACATTATGTAGTTTTCCATCGGTTGGCATCTGAGTAATTGAATGGTTACGACTGACATAGATATAATCTGTTGGTTACTCGGTTTCTCACAGCCACAAAGGATGCTTACCCCGTCTATGATCTCATCCCATAAGGGGGAGGGCTATAACACCCTAGGTGTTTGTCACCAGTTAAGCAATGGGTTTGAGCTCAAACATGACATGTTAAGTGGTGATGAAGGTGAAAGATCAAATCTACAAGAGTGAGCTTTAAACTTGGACAACACACCCTTATTACATGGGGACCCTTGTTAATATTATGCAAGAGTAAGGTTAAACATGCTCATTCCATGTACATTACATCAACATGCATCCATCTAGACTAGTGGAAAAGTTTCATGAAGTGTGGAACCAAGAAGTCACATGAAATGATAAGTTATAATCTTTCTTGGATTGCTTTAGTATGTAAAGGGGAATATGAGATGTTGACCAAACCTTGCAACATTGCTCAAACAACTCTAATTGAACTCTACAACAAAAGTCATGAAGGGTTCAGTGTTGAGCAAAGGTCAAGAAAATGCCTCAATCGGTCTAAAACTCTCATTTAAGCTTTACCATGATGCTATTTGGACCTATGTTGACCAATCGCTTATAGTGCTTGCATGCAGTTGTACCTTAAATCAAAGTTGAAGTGTGAAGTGGAGTAGAATGAACTTTGTTTTTAGACCAAGAGCTAGATCAGCTTGTAAGCAAGTCAACCCGAGGCTCAAACATGGAATCTGCATCTGTTTTTTGTACTCAAAATTTTACTAAGTCTGGGAATTGAAATTTCAGTTTCAGGTTAGCTTATTTGGAGCTATGTATCTCCCAAATGAGGATGAACCAGTTCATGAACCTTTAATAGAAGTTGTAGTACTCCCTTAGATCTACAACTTGTATTACTGAGGCTTTTTCTGAAAACTCGGCTGGATTAGGGAGTAGAGAGGGGAGAATTATGCAGTTTCAGTCGGTCTGAAACTGAACTGCAGAATTTAGTTTTGGGGTGCCCTCCTTTGGAGCTCTGTATCTTCCAATATAGTCTGAGTTAGCTCTTGATCCTTAAAGCAATATTGTTCACCTCAGCAAGATCTACAACTTTACCTCTTGCGCCGTGATCAAACGTTAGTCGAATCAGGAAATAAGGAAGGAAGAAAAGGAGGCTTCAGTGGTATGTTTGAGGTGGTATTAGATTTTTTCTTTCTTAATTAGTAGAAGCAGCAGTAATGGCTGACTACGCATAGGGTTTCGACTGCCGTGTGGCTCCCTCAGCTCGCCTCAGCTCGACACCTCGCTCGTGCATGCTCACCACCTCACCCACACTCGTTGTTTTGGGCAGGCCGAGCCCGAGCCCTTGCTCCCTATTCTCTCCATTCTCCCCCTGCCACTTGCTCTGTCTCTCACCTGCCATGTCCGCACTGTGACAGAGCCGCTTCCACCATTTGCACTCGCTGCTCTGCACGGCCTTGCCATATGAGCACCCAAGCCAGCCCCACGCCCCTCTAGCGCCTCCCTGTGCCTTTCTCCAGTCAATGAGGTGTTGGATGCACCGCCGCTGGCATGCGTGGCCAGGATGGCTACGGGCTACAACTACCTGAGCAGGAGCCTAGGCATAGGTGCGGCTACCGTCGCCCCTGCAGTGCCTCTCTGGCCACCAAGTCGGTGCCTTCGGAAGCTCCACCGGCCGGTGGCAAGTCGCCCGAGCGCGTCCTCTGCTCTGACTCGTGGAAGAAGGAGAGAAGGGCCATAATGTGAATAAAATCTTTTTGCTGGGTCCAGTTGTGAATCCTATGACTTAGTTGAATAGTGCCGAGAAGGACCCATTTGCGGGAGTTAGTATTAGTGAGAAGCATAGGGTCTTCCAATGCAAAGTCATTTTTCCTTTATGCTTTTATTTTGGCTGAGACTTTGAAAATGCATAGTAAATCCTATGAAAAATTGTAAAATAACAAATGTGGACTTTTTGGAATCCTTGTGAAATTATCTATGCAGTAGATCTATAATATAGCATGTGTTAGTTTAAAGTTTTTCCTATAAAAATTAATTTATGCAGTTAGGTTTTTAATACTAGTTGTGTCTTCTCTTTTTCATAACTATAGTTGTTGTCCTCAAATGGATGTGAAATTTTTATGGAGTGCTAAGTAGGTGGTGGTTGATGGCTGGTCAAAATTTCAGGATTTTAGGCATGATAGTTTAAGATCTATAAAAGTAACAATTGCCTTGTGTTGCTTTGCTCCTATTCTAAATAGGCCTACATGTTCAAATTAATTGGCTCAGCTTAAGTTATGAATCATGACTTGATGACAATACATGAGTTGTATTACTTTTCTTAAGATTTTCAAAAAGCTAAGTAGCATAATTTTTAGTTAAGTAGATTTTTAGTTATTGTTGCTTAAATTTCTATGGTTGTTTCTGCCCAAATCCAGATAGGGTTCCTTTGTTGGTACTGTGGGGCCTTTTTAATAGTATAATTAGCTGTAGGTGTTTATAACAAAGTTGTTTAGAATTTGCTAATATTTCTAAAAAGTCTAGAACCACTTTTATTGGATATGTAGAACTCTAGTTATTGCTGTTTAAATTGGCATGTCAGATTCTATCCATGGTTTGGATAGAGATGCATTCATTGGATTAATTGACCTTGTTAGCTATAGAATAATCTTAAGATGATAATAATAAAGTTACAGGAAACTTCATAAGCATTTCAAAAAGTTATGATTCATATTTGTTGGAGGTCTAGAACTCCAGTTATGCTTCTCTGAAGTTCCTATCAGTTTTTGTACCACTGTTGTTTGGGCTGCATGTGCAGTTTTGCTTATGCAATGATTTTCGTGGTGGAAATGATGTTTGATGTGGTTTTAGTGAATACCAAAGTTGTATCTAATTTCATAATCTAGCTTGTGATAAATTTTCATGACCATTGGCCTGATAATTTAGGAGCTATAGATTTTACAAATTCATTGTCAGATTTTGCATGCTCTCTGTACATATCTGAATGATTGTGTTGTTTGATGTAACTAAGCTTTGAATCATGTCTTGGAGTTAATATAAGAAGTGTAGTGCCTTTCATGTGCTTTCCAAATTGTTAAAAATGACCCCTTTTGGTGTTGTAGAGCTCCAGTTATAAACTTGCGAAGTTGCATGGCAGAATCTGTCCAAGTCTAGATAGAGGTGCTCAATTGTGCCTGATTGACCTTGTTAATTGTGGAATCACATTGTTATGACAATAACAATGTTGTAGGAAATTTCATTAGATTTACAGAAAGTCTAGGGTCACCCTTGCTGGATGCTTATATCTCCAGTTATGGTTAAAATAAGTAACTGCTGTGCTGCTGTCCAGATTTCTATACATATGCTAGGTGATTGCTTTAGCTTGCTCTTGTTTTGGCTAAACAGGTTGGTTATTTCTTGATCGATGCATGGGTGCAATATCTGAACTTAAGTTCACTTGTGTGCCATGCCTAGTATGCTCGCTATCCCTTATAATAGGTTGTGTGATGTTTACTTAAATAACTCTAGGTGCCTATGTCTTGTATGATCTTAGGTTGCCTTATGTGATGCATCTCATATTACCATTCTTCATATTCATGCACTTGCATCTCATCTAGGTACGCTAGATGAACCACTGTGAAAGTCAGGATGTTGGAACCAAACCCGAAGATGGTGTATGGTGGACCTATCCTGAAGATGGAAGGACCCCTAGAGTACATGCCTGAATAGGAGATGCTCACCAAGCGAGTGTCGTCTAACAAACACTAACCTAGTGTTGGATCATAGGCAAGCCCCGGAGCATTCTAAGCCTTCTATGTTTTTACAAATATCACTTGAGTCCTTTTATGTTTAATGCATTAGATTATAAGAGTTGATTGGAACCACTTGATGCATATAATTTCCTTGTCCAGAAATATACCTTTAACCCTGTGTATGTCCAGGATCGAATATATGCTTCGCCATGCTTAGACCAGTAGAAGTTGGATGATTTCTTGTCACCTGTGCAAGATATAGGTGGATACCAAAGCACGGTTAGCTATATTTGTTATCAGTGGAACAGAACTATAGGGTAATGTAACTGGAGGCCAGGCGGAGTTTATGTGTAGGTTGACTCATGTGATTCCGTCTGTACCGATTAAGGACCGTACCATTGTTGGCGCTTTTGACAAGATTGAATGCATGCCTATTACTTAGCTGGTCGGATAACTCGTTCTGACCGTGAAGCCGAGTAGCTCAACTCAGGCAGACCCCTGCTCTGTTAGAGTGCTTACTCTGGATGGTAGTAAGGATGTGCGGTGAGACAGGCATGAGCCTAGGGGCAGGGTAGTCCTGATCTGTCCTAGCAGCTGGTCAGTCCCTGATTGTGCGGCACTGGGCAAACCGGTGAAATGTGTACCTGAGTTGTACTAAAGGTGACCTAAGACTACCTTGGCACAGGTATGTCTGGGTTTGTGTTAGGAGTAAATTCCCAGCTGGTTGAAATCGATTTGAATCGCCGTCTCTCCCGGACAGTGAGACACTTAGCAAGTCCCAACAACATAGTAATCATATTATGGAATGTGATGTTTTAGATAAACATAGAATTACTACACCGGTTATGGTTACTATTGTATGCTATCAAATGATATACCACATGTTTGGCATGTCTTAGTTGCTAATCTGGAGATGAATAGCTATAATTAACTTGATGACCAAACTATAATTGTACAACTGAATTAGTCATGTTTTATGCAAAATGTTGTCAAGCTAGCTCTACCTATAAAGCCTTGCATGATCGTTGGAGTCTTTTTATTTCTGGTTTATGACGGATAAGTCTAGCTGAGTACATTTGAGTACCCAGGGTTTATCCCACCATGTTGTAGGTGAAGCTCTTGGCCTACTGAAGATGGTGGCTAACCGTCGATGGGCTCAGTGACTATATTTATGCTCATTTATCTACTTTTGTCAGAGGATGTCACTTATGCTAGCAATGTATTTGGAACTTATATTAATGTAATCATTTTGAAAGCTATGTTGTTTTCACTAATCTGTTTTGAAACCCAAACTTGTACTATTATTTGTGAACCCATTTGTAATATTATTTCCACTGCAACTCTACGTATGTGATATGTATTTGCTTAATCAAATGATCTTGGTTGTGATGTTGATTTACCAAGGTCCTTCGTGACACTCGGCGGATTACCAGGTTTATATAAAAGAAAGTAGGCTCGTGTCAACGTTTTAGCGGGGACATCCATAGTTGATCTTGTATAAATTGGACTGGTTCTATCATGCGCTCCCACACCCTTCTCCTCTTACTCGCGAGCCCTAGCCAGCCATGGCTACCGCACCAACCGCCGCTACTCCCCTTTCTACAAGCAGCGCCGACCATAGAGCCGCAATGCAGCGGTGCCTTGCTATGCTGCCTCCTCACCGAGCCGCGCCACCTCCTCCACGTCACATCCAAGGTCACAGCCTCTGCTTCCTTTCATCCACTATGTTGCGCCACTAGGCCCACCGTGAGCTCCATTGCCACCTCCCTATGCACCAGCCTCACCTCGAACCCCTTCGCCATGCCTCGTGACACTACCTGATGAGGACATCAACACCGATCATACATCCACGCCGTCCACAGCCGACACCTGCTGGTCCTATTACTCGTGCTCGTGCTCGAAAAGTTAATCATCAAGTGAGTTCCTTCTTGAGCTCTTGTCCATCCTGTTTAGATCTTGGAGACACGTGCACTCTTGTTTTGATTAGGAATCAAGGAGAAGACTGAAAGGGAAAAGGACTCGCGTAGGCTGGATTCGGACTGCAGCACACCTCCAACTTGCGACGGTCGCCACGATTACATACGGAGTCGGATTGGGGTGATTCTGGACTTGTTGGAAAGCTAATAAAGTCTACTTTCATACGGATCTGACCTCATACTCATACCTGCTCAGAAGCGGCATCAACAGTCCAAAAATCACCGAGAGGTCTATTCTGTCCAGGGTGCTGTGCCACCTTAAGTTAGCCCAATGGGCTTGTATCGTTTAGAGTCTAGTAGGGACGCGTCCTAGGGTTGGAGCATGACCCAAACTCTCGTGTGGTCATCCTCCACAAGTCATATACCCCTTAGCCGCCACCAGGAACACTTGGGTTTTATTTAGATCAAGTTTAGCCTTTGCTACTTGCTTGTAGGCGCGCGTGCTGATCCAGCCGCCCGTCTCCTTGTCTTCGGAACCCCACTCATAATAAGATTCAGTTTGAGGTTTTCAATTTCATCTTGCAAATTCAGTGCTTGTTTCATTGTTCTTGCTAGTTCTTCAATTGCTTGCAGGACGGGAGCCCTAGTGGCTGGTTGTTGCGCTCCACAAGATCGTGACGGCCTTTGGAGGTGGTGTATCAGTTGCTAAGGCGTAGTCTTGGAAGGCTGTAGTCGGGCCGTGAATGTCATCTCCATCCACCAAATCGAGTTGTCTCATGCCTCTCATCGAAAGATCATCCATAAACCCTAGCGGGTTCATATCAATTGGTATCAGAGCAAGGTTTATCGGTGAGAGACTTCCAATCCTTCACTGTTTTATTTTTCCTATAGTCTAGAAAAGCCAAAAAAATAGTAGATTAGTTTCCTGCAATCCTATAGACCTTTGAGCCATGGCTAGTGCTACCTAGTTAGGGCTTGTTGAATATTCGGTTGCATCGGGTGTGTCGGATTGCTGGTCTTAGTTTATTCCCTTAGAGTTTCGAGTTCTTATCACTTTCCTATCACAACACGCGCTATCATATAGTGTTGACACAAAATGTGACGCACTGTGCCTCACACACAGCAAGCCGAAAAGCGTAGCTTCAATCGGGTTCCCGGGTGTTTCGTTATCCGGAAGCGTGCCAGTCAGTTTGACCTGAAAACTAACAAGGGATAAAATAATTAAATGTCAAACCGGAACATGTCGGGTAATACCGGACAGTTCCAAATATACGGCTCTGAAGCCACTTACAACGACATACGGCTATAGAGAGCTGTCTGCCAACAAGTTCATAAACCATTCAGCTAATCGTAGGGTGAAATTGCACGTAAAGACCTAATTGCCGAATGCATGTGCGTGGGAAGACACATTTGAACAAGTGAAGTTAACTATGAGTTAACGCATAACCAAGCTCGGCAATCCAACCGAATTGGGATCCATGAAGAAGGAACGTACAAATAAAAGCGATTAAACTAAACTAAAACCTGCATCTGCCGCACGACACTCAGTTTCGTTAAAGATTAAACGTAATTAACATGTATGAACCCGCAACATGTGACAATCTAGATTAAGACAATTCAGCCACTATGAGCATGTTATCTATCTTGCAAAGGTAATATAAAAATAAACAATGATCGTTGAAGCGCGAATAAAACCACCAGAGAAAGAAGGCCGAACAATATCAATCTAGATTGGGCAGAAGTGTGTTACAAATATATAAAAGGTTTAAAACATGCAACACTGGATAACTTAATGAATCTATTTAGATTTGCCATATCTAATATAGAGCCGATAACTATCTCGCTTTCACTAAGCATATGAGTAAACGCCTGCCGCACGGTATCCACTCATAAACGAAGCATAAGCAAAGACTTCTTGATTGTCAAGCAAAGATCCGCCGCACGACCATTGAAAACAAACAAGACTACTTGCACCATGTCTAAATCCACCGCATGATACTAAACATGATAACAAGGTTGTCGGAACTTACGGAGGTCGACGGATCGATGACTCCCCTCGAAGAACTCGACGACACGACAAGAAGACTCGAAAGTTGGCACGGGGCCGGTTGTATTGATTTGGTTGTGAACCCTTATTACAATGGTCGAGGGTCAATATTTATACCCTAGACAAAATGTGAGTCCCAAAGGACTACGATTTACAAAGGAACTTCTAAACAAACTTGGAAACTTACGATTCTTTACCCTAAACTTATAGATTCCTTTATTAATACAACTCTCATCTTTCCGATCGGTCTTGCCTGCCATCTTCTGTTTTCCCGAATGGAGTTACCGCCTTCCAGAATAACCGACCGCACAAGCATTTAGCCGACCGCTTGCGTTGTTTGCCGAACACCCTTCTTCCCGCACGTGGGCCTACCTGTCATCTCCCAGAATTGACCAAAATCCAGTGTTAACACATGCCCCCTCAATTTCGGGATAAAAGTTGCTTTATTCTGAAATTGACCACAAGCTCTTTCATCCTCCTAGGTCATCACCGTTCAAAACCGCAGTCGCCGCCCAAGAAAAGCTTTCAGCGCAACCTCGGACCTCCTTCAAATCTTCAATGGCGACCCAGGATGAAATCCCAGAGGTAAACTTTATTTATATTCGGCAATTTTCATTTCATTCTTCCGCTCCTCTCTTGATTTACTTTCCTCTGATTTCAATCATCTTCTAAAGGAGTACAAGAGCCAGATTTTGATCCCTTATGCTGCCAACCCCGATTCTTATTTCCTCGGCCCAATGGGAAACCCTGACCCCTCTGAGATCATTGAGAAGGAAACCCAAAGAATTCTTTTCAAGTCTGGGATTACTTCACCAAACCGATGGCCAAACACATTCAAGAATTGGCCATTTCCCCCAATCACCGGATGGCGCAACTGGTACAGGAGAATGTTGGAGAAGAGCAGCAGCCACTGGGAAAGTCAGGACATCAGTCATTGTCTGGAGTTATCTCTAGCTGAAACACCTAGGAATGATTCCCTTCTGATAGCAGCTTCTCATTTTTGGTCTGACGCTACCAATGCCTTTATCTTTGGTCATGGTATTATGACCATCACTTTAGCCGACGTATTCATGATGACTGGTTTGAATGTATCATTGCCAGTATATCCTCACAAGTACAAGAGCAAGAGTAATCAAAGAGCCGTCAGTTCTGGATGTGGATGGGTCAAACATATCCAGAACTATATGAATGCATCCGGCACCGTTTCTGACAAGGAGTTGAAAGCCTTCATGAATATGTGGTTATGCAGATTCATCTTCTGTGGAAAATCCAATGAACCAACCCTGAATCACATGGTAATGGCTGAAGACTTAGCTGCAGGCACCCAGATCCCATTAGGCAAATATCTTTTAGGGTCGGCCTATCATATGATGCATCAGATCACCCTTCAGATGCGCCAAAGTGGAGAAATTTCTTGTGTGAATGGTCCCTGGTGGCTAATTCAAATGTGGCTCCAACTATATATGCATCAGATAACCCCTGTGAGCCTCCTCAACCTAAGTTTCCCCTCAGTTAACTATGCCGAAGGCAGCACAGCGAAGGTTAAGGCTTGCCAGACTTATGGGGAAGCAGCAGCATCTATAAGCATTGATATAGACATTGGTCACCTCTTCAAGCTATTTTTCAAAGGATTCGGCAATGTGCTCTGGTTTCCTTACAGAGAAAATGAAGATCTGACTCTACCCTGCAAGTTTAGCTATGAAATTGGTTGTTCAGGCCAAGAATCCACAGAGATCTTCAACTCTTTTATCAAACCTTGCACTTTGCCAGCCGAATTTCATCATGGGAGATTAGTACAGTCCACCTATGAATTCTATTATCCAAACATGGTGGCCAGACAATTAGGATGCGGCCAACTGCCTCCAAAATTCCTCTTCTCAACAATCATAAAATCAAGGGAAGTAATAACAGAAGGAATGGAAGCCAAGAAGGTCTTTGAGTTAGGATGGGAATTACCAATATATGAACCATCTCCATTTGGGCTAATAGATGCTGCTCATCCCCTCTTTGTCTCTTGGTGGCAAGAATGGCATGCTCATATCTTCAATATATCAGTTCATTCTTTATGCAAAAACTTGCAACCCGATTTTGCTTCTGATAGTGAGGTAATTTCATTATGCCCATCATCTTTTGTTCTTGAATCCACTTCTTATTTTAATACCTGATCATGCACAGGATCTTGAATTTACTCCCCCTGCCAAAGCAATTCAGTACTATCCGGCTGGTCCCAAACCTGCTCTGGGGTTTGATGCTCCAGACTTAAAGGAATTCATGAAAACTCCTGTAACTTTGGACTCAGCACCTTTAAAGGCATTCATGAAAACTCCTACTACTTCAGCTGCTGCATCTTCAAGAGGAAAAAGCAAAAGGAAAACACCTGACAGTTTCCTCCTACCCAAGAAACCAAGGACCAAGAAAGCCAGATTACCTCCTAAGGTATGAATCTTTTATTTTCTTTATCAGGTCAACAATTTCACTTAGCAGTAAGCCTGACTATCTTTATATCCATTACTTCCATTGCAGCCACAGGTCGAAATTCCCACACTGGGCAATACCTCAGTGCCTGCAGAACCAACCCTTGAAGTTCCCACTGAAGATGAAGAAATTCATGATAGAGAAATTTCAGAGACTCATGAGGCTGAAGGTTTAAAGGCTCACAAAACTGATGAGACTATAGGTAACATTATTCAACCAATCCTTTTCTCCTTTCTTTTTAACAACATCCATCTCTTATGCTCATTACCATTTACTTTATTGAGAACAGATGAGATCTTAGATGAACTGGCAAGGGAAACTTCTCCTGATCAATCTCCAGATCCATCTCCTCTGAACCTTCAATCAAGTCCTCCAGCAAGCCAGGGTATAACCCATCCTGATGACCAATCAGCCCAACAGGTAATGCCTTGTCTCATACTATATTTTAGCAAAATTACCCAATCGGCTAACACCTTCTTTCTTCCTCTTTGCCTAGAAGAACATCACTAAACCGACCACCAGTTACTCCTTCTCTATTGAGGACTACATTATTGAGAAAGGTGAAGAGATCACTTCTCATCAAACTTTGTCACTGGAGAATCAAGCTCGGCTAAAAGAAGTGATTATTCTGCTAAATAAGAATACCATTAGTCTGGTTCAGGATGCAGACCAGATAAAAGACCTCCTTGAACTCATTGATCAAGATATCCCTTCTACTCTCAAGGCTCCCCTAGAATCTGCAGCTCATCTTGATGATCACTTTGCTATGGTGAGAAGGGCAACCAAGAACATATCTTCGAGGGCCGCTCTGCAGAAGGATAGATCTTTGAAAAAACTGGAGATTAAAGATCTTCATTCTCATATCCAGACTACGAGAAATTCTTTGGCAACCTTGGAGCCTGAACTGAGATCCATGGAGGATGAAAAAATCAGACTAGAAGCTCAACTAGCCGAACTGAATGCCAAAATTCAGTCTCACAGGGCCCATATAGCCAATCTGCCGAAGAACATAGAAGCAACTTCACTAAAGATAGCTTCGACCATCAAAGAAGACCAGCAGATCAAAAGCAAGTTATCCAGCATTCAGAGTTCTGAAGATGAAGATCAAAAAGTGCTAGATAATGTCAACCGAATCAGGACTGAGGCCATAGAAGCAATCAATCATCTTCTGAACCAGTAGACACTAGGCTTGTAATAAACTTTAAGTGTGATACCCTTTTTCCTTGGTTAAACAATTTTATGCTCACTTATTTTCATTCGTTCGGAAAGCAATCGACCATTTTCCCTTAAATTGCTCGATTAGAATGTAGCCGATTGTCTCCATTCTTCCGATAGCCGAACGAATCCAATCCAAATACCGTGAGGGTATAGCCGAACAATGTTGGCTCCAGTAAATCATGGAGATATTCAAGCGACGTTCGACTTAACTCAGGCCTGGCCCAATCCAGTAACGGCCCATCCGAAAGGGAACAAACCTACTCCGCCGTTCGGGATTCTCGTCCCACAACCCCGTGGAATTCGCCACGATCTTTCGCTTCAGCTTATAAATAAACCTTTCCATTGGCCTTCACCACCATCTTTGCCTCAGCATTCTCACATCCGTCTCTTCCACTTCCTTTGTTCGATTCATTCCAGAAGGAAACCCTAACCTCCATCAAAGCAAATGACGAACAGCGGCAACCGTGGCAAGCGTCCTGCCGACGGAGAGGCTGAAGGAAGCAGAGCATCGCGCTGCCGGCGTCGTGGGTATGATTCGGTTCTTTGCCCCCTTTGCAACTTCCTCGTTCATCTCTTAATTCTGATTTCTCCTTCCTCATTCATCAGGATAAGAGTCATCAGCTCCAGCCAATACCATCTCCTTCCTCCGGTGTCGGCAGCTCAACCGGGAACTCCATCATCCGGCTCCTCCGGGTCTTCCAGCTCCTCAAGCTCTTACCATTCCAACCCTTGGGGTTCGGCAGAGCCAGCAGATGCACACCATCCATACTCCCATGAGGAGGCGCTCAAGTTCCGCCAGGAGAGGGACGAAGCCCGGGAGGAGCTAGGCGACGTCTCCAAGAAGTTCGGCATAGATCAAGCCGAATGGGAGGATCAGCGGAAACAATTCTGCGACGCCATCACCGGTTTGATATCTTCATTTAATTTTATCATCCTAACTTCCTTTGCTTGCCGACCCATTTCTTCTTTCATGCCCAGCTCTTTCCGCGGAGAATGACCGCTTGAAGACGGCGGCGAACAAGATTGCCGACAAGGTGAATGCTCAGGGGGAGACATCCGAGGCACGCCTTGATGCTGTGGACGGCCGCATTGATCAGGCCGTCATCCAAGGTGTGCACCTCGGCGCTTCTCTCGGGCTGGCGGCGATGACCTCCCAAACTAACGAGGATTACTCCTCCCAGCCAGTTGGCTTTGTTGGAGGACGCCCGGACGAAGTCGACGACATCGATGAGCGTCTGGAGGCCTATGACGATCATGCTGCTGCCCTTGCCGAAATTACAAACCCCCAATCCGTCCTCAACAAGTTATTTGAGGAGTAGTTTGTATTAGGATGAACTTTTATAAATAATCTCATCCTTTGGAATAATATTTACTTCTTTGATTCTTTTCGATAAAATTCCACTTGCGACTGCCAGAAAAAATGCCGAAAACAACCCAGTTTCAGATAAACATTTTTGTGCTAGAGGCGATGCAAACTGCATCGGCTATTTTGTGCTAAAGGCGATATGAATGATATCGGCTATTCTCAGTCTTGTATCTGATTTTTAGGCTAAAGGCGATATGAACAATATCGGCTATTTTTCAGTCTTGTATCCGATCTTTTAGGCCAAAGGCGATTTTTCTCTCTGTCGGTTTTTCTGATCTACATTCACGAACCAACCTCAACACTGGGGTAGTATTTTTTAAGAAATCTTCCATTAATAGCTCTGGTAAACTCCTCCCCAAATAAAGTCTTCAATATATATGCATTGCCAGGTACACATTCTACTATTCGGAAAGGACCTTCCCAATTTGGAGACCATTTGCCGAACACTCTATCCTTTGTTCCAACCGGCAATACAGTTTTCCAAACCAAATCTCCCTCTGTGAATTGTTTCAGCCTAACCCTTTTGTTATAATACTTGGCGACGCGTAATTTATTTTTCTCAATATTTTCTAATGCTTTAAGACGAATCAAATGCAAATCTTCCAATTCATCCATCATCAGATTCTTATAGTTTTCTTCTGCCAATTCTTTCTGTAAAATAACTCGCCTTGATCCTGACCGTAGTTCCCATGGTAACACAGCATGATGTCCATAAACCAGTTCATAGGGAGATGTTTGAGTGGACCCATGACAAGCCATTCGGTAAGCCCACAATGCTTCATTAAGAACCAAGTGCCATTTCCTTGGTTTTTCATCAATCTTCTTCTGGATAATTTTAATCATAATCTTATTTGATGCTTCTGCCTGACCATTAGCTTGTGCATAATAAGGAGAAGAATTATATAGCTTAATCCCCATACTTTTGGCAAAGTCACAGAATTCTGAAGAAGTAAACTGAGTTCCTTGATCAGTTGTTATAGTCTGAGGAATCCCGAATCTGTGAACTATATGTTCCTTAACAAAACTGATCATATTCTCTGACGTTACCTTCTTCAAAGGAATAGCTTCAACCCACTTGGTGAAATAATCCGTGGCCAAGAGTACAAATTTGTGTCCCTTACTAGAAGGAGGATTGATCTGACCAATTAAATCCATACCCCATCCTCTGAACGGCCAAGGCTTGATTATAGGATTCATAGCAGACGCTGGAACTTTTTGAATATTGCCGAATTTTTGACAATTGTGACACCCTTTGTAATATTCAAAACAATCTTCCAGCATAGTTGGCCAAAAATAACCAGTTCTCCTAATTATCCACTTCATCCGATAAGCCGACTGATGTGCACCACACAATCCTTCATGAACCTCATACATCACTTTCTTGGCCTCTTCTTGACTTAAACATTTGAGCAATACTCCATCGATGGACTTGTAATATAACTGATCATCAAGAAACACAAATTTGAGAGCTTTATACCTGAGTTTTCGGGAAACCCTTTGAGATGGATCTTTCAGATAATTGGTAACTTCGTATCTCCAATCACCATCTACTTGATCAGTATTTAAAACACCTTCTTCTATAGCAAAAATTTCCCGACTCTCTCGATATCCAGAAGCAGCTTGAGCTAACTTATTTGCTTCTTCATTGCATTCTCTAGGGATATGATGCAAGGTCACTACCAGAAAATTCTTCAAAAGTTCTCTACACTCCTCATAATATTCTCTTAATACATTGTTCTTGCATTCATACTGACCATTCAGTTGATTAATCACCAACTCAGAATCTCCAAAGATTTCAACAGCATCGGCCTTTACTTCTATAAGAAGCCGAAGCCCTCTAAGCAACGCTTCATACTCTGCCTGATTATTAGTAACATGAAAGTCAATAGGAACCGCATACTCAAAAGTCTTTCCTTGTGGGGAAATCAAGAGAATACCAGCACCACCACCTTTGTTACAAGATGATCCATCGAAGAACAAGGCCCAAGGCACAATGCTTATCGCCTCAACAGAAAGATCCCGATGTTGGGTAATAAAATCGGCAATAATTTGACCCTTTACCGCCTTAGCCGATTCGTATCTCAAATTAAATTCTGACAATGCTAAAATCCATTTGCCAATTCTTCCATTCAAAATTGGCATTGATAGCATATGTTTGATCACATCAAAGCCAGAAACTACCACGCATTCGGCATTCAACAAATAGTGCCGAGATTTGATACATGAATAATACACGCACAAGCAAAGTTTTTCTATAGCCGAATACCTTGTTTCCGGGTCTAGCAATTTTCGGCTAAGATAAGCTATGACTCTTTCTTTTCCTTCAAACTCTTGCATAAGGGCCGATCCTATCGTTAGGCTGTCGGCCGTCACATACAACTTAAAAGGCTTGTTAAGTTGTGGAGGTACCAGCACAGGTGGTGCCTTCATATATTGCTTGATTTCATCAAAAGCCTTTTGTTGCACGTCGCCCCATACAAATTTTTGATCTTTCTTGAGCTTTAATAGCGGAGAAAAGGGTAAAACTCTCTCTGATAGATTGGATATGAATCTTCTTACAAAGTTGATTTTGCCTAACAATGATTGTAATTCTGTGAGATTCGTTGGCGGCACAACTTTGTCTATTGCTTCCATGCTCTTTTTTCCAACTTCAATTCCCCCTTTATGAACTAAAAACCCCAAAAACTCACCAGCCGAAACTCCAAAGGCGCATTTGTTTGGATTCATCTTCAAACCATGCTTTCTTGTGCACTCCAGAGTTTTTCTTAAATCAGCTAAATGTCTTTCATGATCTCTAGACTTGACTACTACATCATCGATGTATATTTCTACAATCTTGCCGATCAACTCATGAAAAATATAATTCATAGCTCTTTGATAAGTTGCACCGGCATTCTTTAATCCAAACGTCATGACTATCCATTCAAACAAACCAATATGACCAGGACATCTGAAAGCTGTTTTAGAAATATCTTCTATTGCCATAAAAATTTGATTATAGCCAGCATTACCATCCATAAAACTAATAACTTCATATCCTGCCGATGCATCTACTAGTAAATCGGCAACTGGCATTGGGTAACCATCCATGGGAGTTGCCTTATTAAGATTTCTGAAATCTATACAAACTCTCATTTTTCCATTTTTCTTGTATACCGGTACTATATTTGAAATCCACTCTGCATACTTGCATGGCCGAATAAAGTTTGCTTCTATTAATCTTTCAACTTCCCTCTTTACATCGGCCAATACCTCCTCTTTGTATATTTTCCGTGGAGGTTGTTTGTAAGGACGAAATCCAGGTTTAATGGGTAATCGATGCTCAACAATGGAACGATCCAATCCAGGCATTTCCGTGTAATCCCAAGCAAAACAATCTTTAAACTCTTTCAACAGGTTTATCAACTTTGATTTATATTCTGGGTCTAACTTCGCACTAATATACATCGGCCTTGGCTTAGAATCATCACCAACATCAATTTCTTCCAATTTGTCAGCCGACATAAAACCACGCCCCAACTTTCCTTTGTTGCCATCGACGGGATTTCCCATTAAAAATTGCTATGAGAGCCGACTGCTTGGATCGGCTGTTGGCCTTCGCTGAAAACATTTACAGGACCTTCTTTCCATACTTTTCCGGAGAAACAATCAACGCCTTCATATTCCCAATAGGTAGACTCTGTGGCAGCAACACTCACCGAATTATCAGCATGTACAACTTCAACATCATCTCCAATCCATTGAATGAGAATTTGATGCATAGTTGAAGGAATGCAACAATTAGCATGGATCCAATCTCTGCCTAAGAGTAGACTATATGCCCCCTTGCCATCAATGACAAAAAAGGTGGTAATAAGAGTTTTTGACCCAATAGTCAACTCGACATGGATAGCACCCCGGGTATCAGAAGGATTGCCAGCAAAGTCCCTAAGCACCATGTCAGTTTTCAATAATTCTTCATTAGTCATCCCAAGTTTCCTGAAGGTAGTATAAGGCATGATATTGATAGCAGCCCCTCCATCGACAAACATCTTAGTTAAAGGCTTGCCATTGACATATCCCTTTAAATAGAGTGGCCTCAAGTGACGATTCTTGATTGGTTTATCAAAAACAGCCTGCTGTGTTAATACAAGCTGAGCCATCAAATCCTGACATTCACTTTCATCAAAATCGGAGTGCACCTCTTCTTGGACATCTTGGCTTTCGGGAGCTATAAACTCTGATGGGAGGAAGAAAGCCATGCAAGCATTAGCCGAAGGACCACATCCATCAGGCTTCTTTTTAGGACGCCATATCTGCTTTGTTTCGGTAACTTCCAGTTCCAACTCCCTATTCCTCAACCGTTGCACTCTTCTTTTCTGACTTTTCCTCAGGCCTGGAGGACACCACTGTCCTTTTTGCCATACGTATTTACAGAAGTCAGCTTCTTCATCATGCACTCTATCACGAATCCAACCTGAACCTGCAACTCTTTTCCTTTGCTGATTCTCAAAGCCACCTATTTTTAAGCGCCGATCATCTTCAGGAACCTTCGTTCCAAGTCTTTCATAGACGGGACGGCGGTTGACTCGAGATTGCCTATACTCGGAGTACTGAGTACTACACTCCGGACAATTATTTCTTGCAGGCAACCTCAAACCTTCATTCCAACAATGTCTAAAGAACGAACAACCCCAATGAGACTGCTCCTGTTCTGTCATGTATTCTTCTTGCTCCCTTCGGTATACTTCTTCCTCATACCTCCGGCGTTCTTCCATAAACCATTGCTTCTTACAGTATTCCTTCTCTTGTTCCCTCTGCCACTTGTTTAGCAAAATACGTGATGTGACTCTGGGCTTGGAAGTTTGACCTTTCTCGGTTCGGCTATTCTGAAACCGAACTCGATGCTGCAGCTCTTTACTGGTGATTTGTCGATCCGGGTCAACAGCACCACTTTCCTTTGCTCTATCAGAAGTCAACACCTTCACCTTGCCTTTACCTTTGAGATCATTGGCAGAGACCATATTCACAGAGAAAGAAATCATATTTTGTGGAAAAGGCTGATCATCAATTTTCATCTTGCCATCAAACCTCAAATGTCCATCCTGGATAGCTTTCTGGATTCGCATTCTGAACACTCGGCAATCATTGATAGAATGAGAATTAGTGTTATGAAAGCCACAATATTTTTTGTCTTTCACTCCTTCAGGACGTAACATAGGATGTCCTTCTGGTAGCTTGATGCGTCCTTCCTTTATCAACAATGCAAAAAGTCTGTCTGCCTTGGTAACATCGAAATCATAGGTCCCCTTTTGTTGCTTCAACCAGCGTTGACTAACTTGAGTGGGTTCCTTTGCCCAATTTAACTCAGCTGCAGCTATCTCATCTTCATCAATATACTCAGCCGCTTCATCCAGAAAGCCTTGATACACCTCATTAGTGGCATTGTTCTTCTGAAAGCGATTCTCTCTCCTAAATCCTTGGGCTTGATTACTCATAGCTGCTAAACGCTGTGCAAGTTGACCAAGATCATCAAAATCTAAACCGAACAACTTCTCCCTGATATTCGGCAACATTCCTGCTATAGCAATTCCAGGTAATTGATCATCTGGTAAGTTCAGAGAGTAACACATATTCTTGGTCTCCCTGAATCTGCGAAGATACTCCAATGGTGTTTCATTTGTTCTCATCCTCAGACTCATGAGATCAACCAATTTCTTCTCATTAGTACCCGTATAGAAATATGAATGAAACTTCTGCTCTAGTTCTGCCCACGTACCAATGGAATGAGCTGGTAGAGACGTGAACCACGTGAAAGCTGGTCCTGTAAGAGACAAAGGAAAATACCGAATCCTCCAAGCTTCATCTGAAGCAGCTTCTCCAAGCTGCATTAAGTATCGACTGACGTGCTCTATGGTACTAGTATCATCTTGACCAGAAAACTTAGTTAAATCTGTTGGAGGCTTCACCCTTGGAGGTAACGCCACTCTGTTGTACCATTCTGGATAAGGAGACTTGTATGAATAGGATTGATTCTTTGGCTTCAAGCCGAACTGATTTTGCATCATATCAGCCATCCTGTGCATCAAAACATCAATGCCTGGATCCTGATTTCCTTGTATTTGCACTCCAGAAGGCAATCCTGAAACACTTCTATACCCTGGATTTGGCATAGCATTGATAGCACTGTAATCAGTAAATTCTTGATACCCATCACCATATATATTCTTTTGCAATCTGTTTGATATTGGAGAAACTCTATAAGCTGAAGGTGGTACTTCCCCCGTGGTACCAAATGTCATCTGGCCATAGGTGGGATGTGATTGCTTTTCAGTATGAGTCAATCCACCTATATTTGAAGGTGACGCTACTTCTTTTCCAACAGGCTTCTCTTGATGCTTTGGAACATTGAAAAGCGTCGGCCCACTGAGTGGTCCAACATTCTCTTCGAAATATTTATCAACCATTGGACCAAAAGTACTGATCATGATTGCCCGAAAGGTATTCAGGAAAGCTGTGTGATGGTTTGTCATGGTTTCTCCCATGGCTTTATAAACCAGGGCTGCCATCTTCTGAGCATCTTCCTCTTCAGTATAATCAGTTTGATGCGGAAGAAGAACCCTTGGCATTGACTGCTTTTGAAATACTTTATTGCTCTTGTTTTTGGAAAAAGACATCAAGCATTTCCGTTGGTATTGCTCACATGCTTGTAGCACTAAATCCTTGTAATTATCTGGCAATTCCGCCATGCTTACATCCAGAACATGATCATTGTTGATCTCAGACGCCATCTTGAACTAACAGATTGTCCCACTGGGCGTGCCAAAAAGTGTGTTGACACAAAATGTGACGCACTGTGCCTCACACACAGCAAGCCGAAAAGCGTAGCTTCAATCGGGTTCCCGGGTGTTTCGTTATCCGGAAGCGTGCCAGTCAGTTTGACCTGAAAACTAACAAGGGATAAAATAATTAAATGTCAAACCGGAACATGTCGGGTAATACCGGACAGTTCCAAATATACGGCTCTGAAGCCACTTACAACGACATACGGCTATAGAGAGCTGTCTGCCAACAAGTTCATAAACCATTCAGCTAATCGTAGGGTGAAATTGCACGTAAAGACCTAATTGCCGAATGCATGTGCATGGGAAGACACATTTGAACAAGTAAAGTTAACTATGAATTAACGCATAACCAAGCTCGGCAATCCAACCGAATTGGGATCCATGAAGAAGGAACGTACAAATAAAAGCGATTAAACTAAACTAAAACCTGCATCTGCCGCACGACACTCAGTTTCGTTAAAGATTAAACGTAATTAACATGTATGAACCCGCAACATGTGACAATCTAGATTAAGACAATTCAGCCACTATGAGCATGTTATCTATCTTGCAAAGGTAATATAAAAATAAACAATGATCGTTGAAGCGCGAATAAAACCACCAGAGAAAGAAGGCCGAACAATATCAATCTAGATTGGGCAGAAGTGTGTTACAAATATATAAAAGGTTTAAAACATGCAACACTGGATAACTTAATGAATCTATTTAGATTTGCCATATCTAATATAGAGCCGATAACTATCTCGCTTTCACTAAGCATATGAGTAAACGCCTGCCGCACGGTATCCACTCATAAACGAAGCATAAGCAAAGACTTCTTGATTGTCAAGCAAAGATCCGCCGCACGACCATTGAAAACAAACAAGACTACTTGCACCATGTCTAAATCCACCGCATGATACTAAACATGATAACAAGGTTGTCGGAACTTACGGAGGTCGACGGATCGATGACTCCCCTCGAAGAACTCGACGACACGACAAGAAGACTCGAAAGTTGGCACGGGGCCGGTTGTATTGATTTGGTTGTGAACCCTTATTACAATGGTCGAGGGTCAATATTTATACCCTAGACAAAATGTGAGTCCCAAAGGACTACGATTTACAAAGGAACTTCTAAACAAACTTGGAAACTTACGATTCTTTACCCTAAACTTATAGATTCCTTTATTAATACAACTCTCATCTTTCCGATCGGTCTTGCCTGCCATCTTCTGTTTTCCCGAATGGAGTTACCGCCTTCCAGAATAACCGACCGCACAAGCATTTAGCCGACCGCTTGCGTTGTTTGCCGAACACCCTTCTTCCCGCACGTGGGCCTACCTGTCATCTCCCAGAATTGACCAAAATCCAGTGTTAACATATAGTCTCTCTGTTGGTCGAATCCAAGTAGGGTTTGAAGTTTGAATCGGACAAGGAATTGGCTGTTCCTCTCTATTGGCCAAATCCAAGTAGGTTTTCAAGTTTGAGTCGGATCAAGGAATCGGTTATTCCTCGCTGTTGGCCAAGTCCGAGTAGAATTGGAAGTTCCAATCGGACGAGGAATTAGTTCACCCTGTGGTACAAATATCAAACTAACCATGCTACAAGTTTGAGTCTTTTTTTTATCGGAATACCCCTGCCCTTTCGGAAAAAGTGTGTGTGCTGAGTTACTCTTTGGGAGTGTTCTTGTTCATATAATCAGTTTTGAGTGCCCCCTGAAAAAAAATATATATTCAAGAAAAAAGAAAGAAAAAAAAGAGAAAGAAGCAAAAGAAAAGAAGAGAAAGGGGCTAATCTTAGAGATTTTTCGTTCACTTTGGGTGGTGTGTTGTGCTCTCCTTTGTGTCCAGGCTCGCGTCTCTAGCACGGTCTAGACTAGGACCAGCACAGTACTGCCGGTTGAACGATTATTCAGCTTGCTTTTTGTAACTAACGTGGTGCTAGTTCGTTCCTTGTTTCAGCCCACCTATAGCTCGACATATTCTACAGCTTGATAGGTCTCGTGCTGCGGCACCGATACACTTCATCCATTGCTGTAGACTTGTTGGTAGATGACCCCTCCTGTCGAGCAAGGTAAGAACTAGTAAGAACTTGTGTAACAGGTGGAGAGTGAGCGACTTGCTGTAGCTACATCCTAGTAGTTGTAGGGCTTTTATTTCTTCACTTGTCTTCTTGTTGTCTTTGTCTTTGAACCATGCCAGGGTCCGACGGAGATAACCAATTTCCACATTCGCCTCGCACAAAGGGCATCATACAACATTTTGAAAGGAAAGTGAAGCTGCACACGGAGGGACTTGATAATGACTTGCAGGTGACAAATGACAAACTTGGGCAGTTGGAGGCTACGCAGATTGCCGCAAACAACAAGCTTGCAGGTTTGGAGAAGTCCATTGCTAGTGTGGACAAAAGCCTTGCTGCTCTGCTGAGGCGTTTTGATGACCTCCACAACAATGATAAAGACCAGCATAAAGAAGAAAAGAAGGAGGAAGATCGAGAGGATGGTAGTTATGATGAAGAATACACAGGTGATACTAAACATGATGATCGAGACACTCATGATCGACGTCGCCTACGTCACAACCGTAGAGGTATGGGTGGCCGTCGCCGACGCGAGGTACATAATAATGATGATGCTTTCAGTAAGATTAAATTTAAAATACCTCCTTTTGATGGTAAATATGACCCTGATGCATACATTACTTGGGAGATTGCTATTGATCAAAAGTTTGCATGCCATGAATTTCCTGAGAACACACGTGTTAGGGCTGCTACTAGTGAGTTCACAGATTTTGCTTCTGTTTGGTGGATCGAATATGGCAAGAAAAATCCTAATAACATACCTAAAACTTGGGATGCGCTGAAACAAGCCATGAGAGCTAGATTTGTTCCATCTTACTATGCCCGTGATATGATAAATAAGTTGCAGCAATTGAGACAAGGTTTTAAAAGTGTAGAAGAATACTATCAGGAATTACAAACGGGTATGTTGCGTTGTAAATTAGAGGAGGATGAGGAACCTGCTATGGCTAGATTTTTAGGTGGGTTAAATTGGGAAATTCAGGATATCCTCGCTTACAAAGAATACAATAACATAACCAAACTGTTTCATCTTGCTTGTAAAGCTGAACAGGAAGTGCAGGGATGATGTGCTAGTGCAAGGACTAATGTTTCTGCAGGGAAAGCTAGTTCATGGCAGCAGCGCATGTCTACAACTCCGTCTACATGTACTCCTACGCCATCATCTAGTGACAAGACTCGAGCTGCCCCCACCAATTCAGTAGCGAAGACCGCGCAAAAGCCGGCTGCGAGTACTTCATCTGTGGCATCAATAGGTAGAACAAGCAACATACAATGTCATCGGTGCAAGGGATATGGCCATATGATGCGTGACTGCCCAAACAAGCGTGTTATGATTGTCAAAGATGATGGTGAGTGTTCATCTGCTAGTGATTTTGATGAAGATACACTTGCATTGCTTGCGGCTGACTATGCAGGTAGTGAGGAACACATAGAAGAACACATTAATGCAGGTGACGCGGAGCACTATGAGAGCTTGATTGTACAGCGAGTGCTTAGTGCACAAATGGAGAAGGTGGAGCAAAATCAGCGACACACTTTATTCCAAACAAAGTGTGTCATCAAGGAGCGTTCGTGCCACATGATCATTGATGGAGGTAGCTGCAACAACTTGGCAAGTAGCGACATGGTACAGAAGCTCGCCCTCACCACCAAACCACACCCCCATCCCTACTACATCCAATGGCTGAACAACAGTGGTAAGGCAAAGGTAACGAGACTTATGCGAATCGATTTTGCCATCGGATCATACAAAGATATTGTTGAATGTGATGTTGTGCCTATGCAAGCTTGTAATATTCTGCTGGGTAGACCATGGCAATTTGATAGAGATTCGATGCATCATGGTAGATCAAATCAATATTCATTTCTATACCATGATCGAAAAATTGTGTTGCATCCTATGTCTCCTGAAGCTATTATGCAATCTGATGTTACTCTGGCTGCAAAAGCAAAGAGCGAGAGCAATAAAAATGACAAATCTGTTGTTGATGACAAAGATGAGATAAAATTGAAAGGACGTTGTATGCTTGCTACAAAATCTGATATTAATGAGTTCAATGCATCCACCTCTGTTGCTTATGCTTTGGTATGCAAGGATGCTTTGATTTCATTTGAGGATATGCAACGTTCTTTGCCCCCTGCTGTTGCTAACATTTTGCATGAGTATTCTGATGTGTTCCCCATTGAGATACCAGTGGGGCTGCCACCAATACGCGGGATTGAGCACCAAATTGATCTTATCCCTGGAGCATCTTTGCCAAACCGTGCGCCATACAGGACCAATCCGGAAGAAACGAAGGAAATTCAGCGACAAGTGCAAGAACTACTAGACAAAGGTTATGTGCGTGAGTCTCTTAGTCCTTGTGCTGTTCCTGTGATTTTAGTGCCTAAGAAAGATGGAACATGGCGCATGTGTGTTGATTGTAGGACTATTAATAATATCACTATTCGATATCGACACCCTATTCCACGATTAGATGATATGCTTGATGAATTGAGTGGTGCTGTTGTGTTTTCAAAGGTTGATTTGCGTAGTGGGTACCACCAGATTCGTATGAAATTGGGAGATGAATGGAAAACTGCTTTCAAAACTAAGTTCGGTCTATATGAGTGGTTAGTCATGCCTTTTGGGTTAACTAATGCACCTAGTACTTTCATGAGATTAATGAACGAGGTTTTGCGTGCTTTCATTGGGAAATTTGTTGTCGTCTACTTTGATGATATACTGATTTATAGCAAATCTATAGATGAACACCTTGATCACTTACGTGCTGTTTTCAATGCTCTACGTGATGCACGTTTGTTTGGTAACCTTGAGAAGTGCACTTTCTGCACCGATCGAGTATCGTTTCTTGGCTATGTTGTCACTCCACAGGGAATTGAGGTTGATAAAGCCAAGGTGGAAGCCATACAAGGATGGTCTGTACCCACGACGGTCACGCAAGTGCGGAGTTTCCTAGGACTTGCTGGTTTCTATCGCCGTTTTGTGAAGGACTTCAGCACCATTGCTGCACCATTGAATGAGCTTACAAAGAAGGGAGTGCCCTTTTCTTGGGGCAAAGCACAAGAGCACGCCTTCCATGTGCTGAAAGATAAGTTAACACATGCACCTCTACTCCAACTCCCTGATTTTAATAAGACTTTCGAGCTTGAATGTGATGCGAGTGGAATTGGATTGGGTGGTGTTTTGTTACAAGAAGGCAAACCTGTTGCATACTTTAGTGAGAAATTGAGCGGGCCTATTCTTAATTATTCTACATATGATAAGGAATTATATGCTCTAGTGCGGACATTAGAAACATGGCAGCATTATTTGTGGCCCAAAGAATTTGTTATACATTCTGATCATGAATCTTTGAAGCATATTCGTAGTCAAGGAAAACTGAATCGTAGACATGCAAAATGGGTTGAATATATTGAATCTTTTCCTTATGTTATCAAACACAAGAAAGGGAAGGATAATATCATTGCAGATGCATTGTCTAGGAGATATACTTTGCTGAATCAACTTGATTACAAGATCTTTGGGTTAGAAACAATTAAAGATCGATATGCTCATGATGCTGATTTTAAAGAAGTGCTGCTGCATTGTAAAGATGGGAAAACGTGGAACAAATTCATCGTCAATGATGGGTTTGTGTTTAGAGCTAACAAGCTATGTATTCCAGCTAGCTCCGTTCGCTTGTTGTTGCTACAGGAAGCGCATGGAGGTGGCTTGATGGGGCATTTTGGAGCGAAGAAGACGGAGGACATTCTTGCTGGTCATTTCTTTTGGCCAAATATGCGACGAGATGTGGAGAGATTTGTTGCTCGCTGCACAACATGTCAAAAGGCTAAGTCCCGGTTGAATCCACACGGTTTGTATATGCCTCTTCCTGTTCCTAGTGCTCCTTGGGAGGATATTTCTATGGATTTTGTGTTGGGATTGCCACGGACTAGGAAAGGGCGAGATAGTGTTTTTGTGGTTGTGGATCGATTCTCTAAAATGGCACATTTCATACCATATCATAAAACTGATGATGCTACAAATATTGCTGATTTGTTCTTTTGAGAAGTTATTCGCTTGCATGGTGTGCCAAATACAATTGTTTCTGATCATGATGCTAAATTTCTTAGCCATTTTTGGAGAACTTTATGGGCCAAATTGGGGACTAAGCTTTTATTTTCCACCACTTGTCACCCCCAAACTGATGGTCAAACTGAAGTTGTGAATAGAACTTTGTCTACTATGTTAAGGACTATCTTAAAGAAGAATATTAAGATGTGGGAAGATTGTTTGCCTCATATTGAGTTTTCTTATAATCGTTCGCTACATTCTACTACAAAGATGTGTCCCTTTGAGATTGTTTATGGCTTGTTACCACGTGCTCCTATTGATTTAATGCCATTGCCAAGTTCTGAAAAGTTGAATTTTGATGCTAAGAAACGTGCTGAATTGATGCTAAAACTATATGAAACCACTAAAGAAAACATAGAGCGCATGAATGCTGAGTACAAATTTGCTGGAGATAAAGGTAGAAGGGAATTGATTCTTGAACCTGGAGATTTGGTTTGGTTGCATTTGTGAAAGGATAGGTTTCCTGAATTAAAAAAATCTAAATTGATGCCTAGAGCGGATGGTCCTTTTAAAGTGATGCAATGAATAAATGAGAATACATATAAGCTTGATCTTCCTGCAGATTTTGGGGTTAGTCCCACATTTAACATTGCAGATTTGAAGCCTTATTTGGGTGAGGAAGATGAGCTTGAGTCGAGGACGACTCAAATTCAAGAAAGGGAGGATGTTGAGGACATCAACACCGATCATACATCCACGCCGTCCACGCCGACACCTGCTGGTCCTATTACTCGTGCTCGTGCTCGAAAAGTTAATCATCAAGTGAGTTCCTTCTTGAGCTCTTGTCCATCCTGTTTAGATCTTGGAGACACGTGCACTCTTGTTTTGATTAGGAATCAAGGAGAAGACCGAAAGGGAAAAGGACTCGCGTAGGCTGGATTCGGACTGCAGCACACCTCCAACTTGCGACGGTCGCCACGGTTACATATGGAGTCGGATTGGGGTGATTCTAGACTTGTTGGAAAGCTAATAAAGTCTACTTTCATATGGATCTGACCTCATACTCATACCTGCTCAGAAGCGGCGTCAACAGTCCAAAAATCACCGAGAGGTCTATTCTATCCAGGGTGCTGCGCCACCTTAAGTTAGCCCAATGGGCTTGTATCGTTTAGAGTCCAGTAGGGACGCGTCCTAGGGTTGGAGCACGACCCAAACTCTCTTGTGGTCGTCCTCCACACGTCATATACCCCTTAGCCGCCACCAGAAACACTTGGGTTTTGTTTAGATCAAGTTTAGCCTTTGCTACTTGCTTATAGGCGCGCGTGCTGATCCAGCCGCCCGTCTCCTTGTCTTCGGAACCCCACTCATAATAAGATTCAGTTTGAGGTTTTCAATTTCATCTTGCAAATTCAGTGCTTGTTTCGTTGTTCTTGCTAGTTCTTCGATTGCTTGCAGGACGAGAGCCCTAGTGGCTGGTTGTTGCGCTCCACAAGATCGTGACGGCCTTTGGAGGTGGTGTATCGGTTGCTAAGGTGTAGTCTTGGAAGGCTGTAGTTGGGCCGTGAACGTCATCTCCATCCACCAAATCGAGTTGTCTCACGCCTCTCATCGAAAGATCATCCATAAACCCTAGCGGGTTCATATCACTACCTCCTTGCCGTGCTCTGTTCTTGCCATGTTGCGCCTCCGCCTCATCGGCCCAGGGCCAAAGCCCCATGAAGCCACTGTTTTCTTCTTCGAACAGTGACGCACCTAGCTCTTCATCCATGCTGGAGCCATGCCACCACCTCACCACTGGTCCGCTCTACCTCCACCTCATCGTAGTAGCCTCACCATGTCAGACCAGAGCTGCCGACCTTACCGAGCCCCTTTGCCAAGCTGAACCGCGACCGGGATGCCATGCCCTCACGACCACTACCTCATAGAAGCTCCAACTCTACCGCTGGTGAGCCACAACCCCCAAAGCTTAGCCACTTCCACCTTGCCATTATTCTCACCGGTGTTCTTGTCTGATGACGGACCCTCATGCCATGTTCCTTCACCATCGCAGGGAGGCCACCCCTGCTCATCACCGCTAGGAGCCGTATGTTTAAGACCATATCACTAATGACAAGTTTAACTAAGATGATCCTATCCCCTTGCCTTCTCACCTCCACCACACCATCCTTGAGGCTTTTATCAATCAAAACTCCTACTCCATTTTTATTTGAAGTTGTCCCTGTGTACCAGAGCTTGAAGCCGGTATTATCCACCTCCTTCGCCTTCCGCCCCTTCCATTTAGTCACTTGGACGCATAAAATATTATACGCCTCCTAACCGCTGTGTCCACTAACTCTTTTAACTTACGTGTAAGGGACCCTACATTCCATCTACCTAAACGGATCCTAGTTGGCTCGACTAGCTTCCTTACCCTTCGCACCCGCCGAGGTAGGTGTGAAGACCCTTGCTCATTTTGCACCACACTCGAGCATCGATGTGGCGCGCCACTAAGGATGCAGCGACCTAATCCTTGCTCACTTGACACCGTGTCCAGATCGTGACACAACGCGTCATGGGGGTCACGACCGGCCCTTGCTCATTTAACACCATACCCAGGTTCTGACATGACGCGTCGCTAAGAGGTGTACGCCCCAACGGGATTCTTTTAGGTTTCATCTCCATTAAAGTGGCTAAGTTTTTACAAAGGCTCACTGCACCTAACACAACCCCCTCCTTTACGAGGGCTTAGGACCTGCTATGCTGGGACACCAAAGGCGGTCCACCATAGGCGGAGTTATGACCCTTATGGTTTATCAAGATAATTTTTGTGCATCACACGAGTAGCAATAAAAAATAGTACACAACGTACCAGTATCACTTCTGCAATTTTTTCTTTGACATCTTCATTTATATCCTTCTAACTGTTTACTCCAATCAGTGGGGCCCTTTTTCTGGTAAACAGTATGACCTCACCAACAAATGTATGAGAGTTCGGTCCAGCCGGACCTCTAAACCTTCCTAAAAATTCGATTGGGAATTTTTTAGTACGGTCCTTAACTCTCTTTAGTGGCTATAGTAGATCCTTTAACCGTGCCATGACCTCTTTTCTTGCGTTAATTGGAGCCATCTCATTGAAAAAAAGACAAAAAATGAACTTGAACTGTTGTAATTCTCAATTAAGATATGTGACCCAATAATAAAAGTATATGAATGCTCACAAACCATTTCCCTCGTCCCTTTTCTTCCTTGCATGACTTGGCCTATTTGAGGTGGTGTTGCATTGCTTCCATTACTTTAATCGTCTTCAATTATAATGCCATCGGTGTCACGTTGCTCTACATATGCCACTGCACTCAAAGTTAAAAGCTTTGGTTCAAAAAAAAAAATTAGTAGTAAAATAAATTGGTTGAAAAAGGAAAGTTAATTACTAATTTCTGGAATGTGCCCTTTCAGCCTTCACCATTCCTTGTACGTGTTGACTGTTGCATCCCTAAAGTCATCCTCCAAATCTGTTAGTCACAAAAACATATTAGATAAGGTGTAGTTTATATATATAAAGGTGCTAAGATGATAAACAATACGAATACACATATGCAGAAACATAGATGGTATACTTGTGGATTTGTCCTTTTGCAGCACCTTTAGCCAGCCCTTGTAGGCATCAAATGGATCATCCATAAATGGATGCTCATCTTCTGGCTACTCATCTTCTTCCGGCAACTGCTGCCTTGGTCACTTGAGGGGTGTTATGCTCAGTTGTTGTGTTGTCTCTTGCTCCTTTGAGAGTACTAATCTGATTTTCCTTTCCTCCTCATATCCCTGTACCATGCGTTCTGCATCTAGGGTATAAATCAATAGCCTGCAACGTTGCTACATCCATGCCACATCACTTCTTGTAGTATAAGTGCGTAGTCCCCCCCAGCATACCCTAGCTGTTCTTTGAAACTTATGTATTAAGAGTTTCAGACCATGGACAGTAACTTTGCATATTGTTTCTCTGTTCTATATCGGTTATAAGCACACAACTTTGTGCACAATACTTACTGATCAAGAGCTTCACTGGTAAGTCAAAAAGAAATCCCACATAGGTGGGACATGATTCACAATCTAACCTGATCCAAAGTAGAGAGAGGGATAGTTTTATGGTTGAAAGCACTACCAGTTTACTAATATTTCATTTTTGGCAATCAAGCAATATTTTTTACTACTAGTTTACTAATATTCAATTAAAATTCTATCTCTTTCTAGTAAGAAGCCAATTATGACTATTAGCTCCGAGAAATGATGTGGTAAGATATTTCAGTACCTTAAACAATTCCTGTGTTTGTATTATTTCAGTAGATAGAAAATGTCACCTGTGCTAAAAACCTTAACTGGACTTGATCTGAAGGAGTTGATGCTAACAATGATAAGGTGAAACAAGCAGTTATACTGGCCTGCTACGGTACTGTCTTTCGCCTGCCTCTGCCTGGTCCTTGTTGCGGGCTGCCCCTGTTTGTAGGTGTATACTGTCAAAGTACTAGCACTTATGTGTTTGAAACTGTTCATATAAAAAACTGACATTCTTAGAAGGATGGAGATAGTTGTTGATATATATGTAGGTGATCCTAATAGAGGTGAGACTGACAAGAATTCTATTTCAAAACTAAATTGTATTTAACTAATAGCTAATATGCATGCCTTTATATTTGTGTATAACTCAAAGTTACTCTGAAGTGTAAGCACAAATATTATACTTTCTGTGGCATGTCCATTCGTTGATGCAGTGAAAGTTAAAATCTGGGAAAAAACATGGTCTCATGAAGTAAGTTAGTCCATACTTGGTTGCAAATAGGGTAATATTAGCATGTTGTTTCACCATATTTTTAATTTTTGTTCACATGTACTAGGTGCAGGCTATATCAATCCTTTACTGTTCCATGCTCCAGTTGTGCTTATGTGCTTGAAATTTGCCATTTTTATGAAAAACATGTAAAAAATGAGGCATGGATACATGTCAATAATTGTTTTTTGCATCAATTCACTAAGTGTGATTCTGTGCCAATTCACTACTCTGTTATATTGTTTCTAAGTAATGTGTTCAGTCATAACCGTATTTTTTTATTGAAGGATCCTGATGACGACAGTGATGAGGAACACGATTCCTCGTTGGATGCCTTCTGTACCAAATCCAGTGACGAGCTTTTTTTAGATCAAAGGCATTATGCCCAGCTTATATTGAAAGCTGAAAGAGGTAACAGTTTAGCGCTGGGGTTTCCAGCTTTTACATCATAGCACAGCAAAAGAGAGGCGCACCTCCATCTAGACCTTCCCACAAGTTCACATCCTCAGATCGACACTCCTATTTCACAAGAGACAACACCAGACACCGACACTAGGAGACCTTATCTAGCTGATATAGAAAAGAAAAAACAAACAGGACTCTTAGATGCAGATCACCATCGTTCCATCCCCTCCTTCAGTTTGTCTAGCGATGCTTCCTTCATCGCTCCGTCCTTCCTTGCCATCATAATCCACTGCTTTAAAAAACCCAAAGATTTATAAGCCACTTGCTTGGGTGATTTGATCACAATATTAGAAAATATAAGATCATTTCTAGTCTTCCACAGCGACCAACCCACGGCCGCCATGATCCACCATAACATTTCTTTACTCCCCTACCCTCCCCACTATTGCTAGTAAATAAGTTTTGGAAAGAAGAGATTGATGTTGGACACCCATTCCATCCTAACCTATCTCTAACCCAGCACCAAATTGCAACTGCCACCGGACACTTAAAGAGGAGATGATCTACTGATTCCTCTTGTCCTCAGAACTTGCACACCTGGGCTTTATCTCAGTCCCTCCTCCTCAACTTTTGAACCGTTTGAATTCTGTCATGCCGAGCCATCCATAAAAATATTTGGACTTTCAGTAGAATTTTGGCCTTCCAAATTTCCATCATTTGAACGTCTGTTACTCCTAGGGTAAGTGATGAACCTATACATGCTCCTGGTAGTGAATTTCCCCGAATGTTTTAATTTCCAACACACTTTGTCATCCATCTCTGTAAGGATAACTGCCTCCAACTTTCCCATCAGCTCCCTCCACTCCTCCATCTCTGCCCCCCCCCACCCCACCACCCAAAGCATCTCCTATAGCTCACTCCCAATTAGTTGCAGCTACTGCTTGCATAGATATTTCCTGATCCTCACAGATTTTAAGCAACCTTGGGAACTGAATTTTAAGGGAACACTCCCCCAGCCATATATCTTTCCAAAAACGAGTTTGCTGTCCACATCCCACTACATGTGCCTTACCCCTTTCATACCACTCTTTGACATCATGCAAACCTTGCCAAAACTGAGAGCTACCTACTGTAACACCTCCAGCGTTACATGAGCCCTTTAGCACTAAACATGTAATTATTAACTTGTTAATAATAAATTAGAGCAAGATTAGAATAGAAGAGAACTCAAAAATAGAATGAAATAGAATACATTATTAAATAGAACGATATATATAGCCTTTGAATCTAATTTAAATTCGAGCTTTGTTGAGATTTTTCTTGTGTCTCGATGTGCTAATTGTATAGAGTAGTAAACCCATAGAGATATATATAGGTATATATACCCTCACGTATTTGTTTTGGTAAGCGTGTTGCTATATTAATTAAAGTGGTGTACAAACTTATTTCTTTCCGAGTGTATCTCTGTAGATAAGTATACGTTTAAACCTACAATAAATATATGCATGTGTGTATGGATGTTAGTGATAAAGAAATAATGATATATTTGTAATTACATAACTTATTTATATATTTTGGTAAAACACGCGTACGCCACGCACGTATATAGCACACTTATGGACATCTGTGTGCACATCTAGCCTCGTCGTTGCCTTGCTGCATGCTGGCCTCGTTGCCAGCCCCGCCTTTACGGCCGCGCTGCCGACGCCGCTTCTCGATAGGCTGTCCCGCTGCTGCTACCGCGTTCATCTCACGTCGTGCTAGTGTTGGCCAGGGTCATCTTTTGCGAGGCCGAGCTGGTGCCGCTAGCCGACACGAGATGGCTGATGTGGCACCTGTTTCGCCGCCTATCGCACCTACCTCGCTCCTGCCCTCGTCCTCTGCTGCTGCGTTCGATCGGTGATCCATCCATAGTGAGGACAGGATGTCTCCCTGCCCTGCTCTGCCGCTAGACGTCGGTGGTACGTTACCCCTTGCTCGGAATCAATCAATTCTGGTTTATTAACGTCGCGCTGTGTTGTCGAGACCCGTCGTCGTGCGTGGGTTTGATTGCCACCACCGACGGAGCCTGTCTTAACTGCTCGTGCCACGCTGCCCTGCCCCTATGTTCTTGTGGTTGGCGAGCTCGGGGCTGAGCTCAATGCCGCCGCCCCCTGCTGCTCCTCCCTTGGCGACGTCCCCTACTCCCAGCTCCTTCACACGTAGCACCGGCGCCTCCTCGCTCTTCCTCTTGCGCTGCTCTTCCCTGCCCCTGTATCTGCTTGCTCTACCGAGCCGAGCATCTGCAAGAGTTGCGCCCGCCATTGCCGGCCCTTCCTCGTGAGCGCGCGCGAACCCCACGGCTCTGAGCTGGAGCTGCAGCCAGTAGCGCTGCCCCACTAGCGTCCCCACCACCGTCCACGCCAGTACGGCTTCACCGCCGTGGCTGCTTGCCTCAAGCCGCGCGTAGCTCCACCTCGCCTCGAGCCTCCTCTACGCTGCCATCGCTGCACCGCGTTTGCCGTGCGGCCACGCCCGTGGCTCGTGGCTCCGGGCGACCTCCAGCGTGGGCTCAGCGAGATCAGTCGGCTCATCCGTGCCCCGCAGCACGCTGCCGTGAGCAGCCATCTATTCTGGCCGGGTTCCTGGTGTGCCACCTTCCCTGCTGCGGTCGCGCGTGGCCAGTAGTGTCGTGCCCCGCCTCGGTCCGCACTGGGCCTGCGGAATCCACATCGCTGTCTTCCGCGCCTCCTCCCATCATCGTACCAGTGCTGTCCTACCGGCCGGTGCTCATCTGCTCCTCTACTACACCTTAGGGAGGAGCCAAGGTGAGAAAATGGAAATATAGTTTTTAGGGTTCCCAACGCAATAACTGTGACTGATATGAATAGTAGCATACCGAATAGATAGAAGCATGGATATGTTCTTGTAAAATGCATGCCTGTGCCTGGGCCACGCCGCGTGGGTTGGCCTATTGGGACTGCCCGCCCTGCGCCTCCACGGTCGTGGCCTACTCGGCGCCCTGCTAGACTAGCCTTTCGCCACCGTGGCTGGGCTGCTCATGCCCGCGTGAGTGCCCCGCCCTCGCCTAGGCTGTGGCCTGTCTGCTCGCCTTGTGCCGCCTGCACCTGTTGTCCGCCACCGCTGGGCCAATTTGGTGGCCGCTGGCCCCTTTAGCTTTCTAAAGAAATTGCTAATTGAGTTTTGGAAATAACTTGTAAAATCAATATAAATTTGTGTAGTTGTCCAAAAATTATGAAACTAATTTCCTTAGGTTCCTAAAATCAGGATCTATTTGTTAGTATAATTTGTTCACCTAGTTTTAAGATGTTTCTAGGGTTGCTCTAATTGATTTAGAATGCTTAATATTATGAAAATGTAAACTTGTAGGAATTTTTGTGGTAAAATGATGATAGTGTTGACTCTGAAAATTTTGCAGTAAACTCCTAATAATATTAGTTACTCACTGTAATTTTTATAGCTCCAGAATAATTAGTTGCTAGATAGATAATGATGCCCCATTTTGAATAAAGATTAAATCGATAGAATGGAATAAAGAAACACATTGGAATTGTAAAACTAAATTACTTGTTGGGAAATGATATCTTTCTCGATGATGTTGATACTGAAGATTAGTATGTTAGTTATTAGAGCTAGCTTATTAGTTCATAGCATGTACTCTATTTTAAGAGTTGTGGTTGCCGCATTAATTATCTGTTGCATCATTTGCATCAATGCATATCATATAGGTACAATGATGGATCAATGGCATTGATTGAAGGATGATTGGGAATCTGAAGATGGTAATGGTATTCTCTCCAGGAGATGATGCAATGGGCTTTCTATTCAGATGATGGTGGATAATCCGAAGATGCAGATACTAACTTTTTAGTATATATCTTACTCACTGCAAGCCCCAGGTGCATAACCCTTACTTTTCTGCACTTTAAATTATATTTGTGCATTAAGTTTTAAGGAGTTGAATGAAACTCCACTTGCATATATATATATATATATATATATATATATATATATATATATATATATATATATATATCTTTATCCTATGAGTCTTACTAGTATGATAGGATCATGTAGATTGCTATGCTATAGGATCCTGGTAGAAGTCGAGTGATTGTCTGTCACTCATGAGAGATAGAAAATATATTACTATATTATTATCACTTAGAATATATAAATGGTGAAAGAAAAAATGGAGACTAGGCAGGGATATGGTTTGGGTATTGGTGGGTGTAAGAGGTTGTGGCATGCAGCCAACAAGGCATAGCTTGGTTACACTGCTTTCCCTGTCTGTGTCGTTGCATTGGACTCTAGGCAAGTCACAGACTTATTATCTCGAGTACATACTTGGGTATGGGTGTAGGGAAGACTTGTTACTCTCTTGTCATGGGTTCTGGCTCTTTTCAGGACTGACTGTCAGGGTGGTTTTTTAGTGGAGGTCCTTGCACCGCACTAAGTCCGGGACTCAAGGGAGGGGGCTTGGAGTCCCAGTTTAGATGGGGACCTAGACCCCATGATAGGAGGGTAGTGGGTTGGTCCTGCTTGTGCCTAGGGTACAAGCGGGGCATGTGTTTTGGGGTACCTAGCTGGGCTCATTGATTCACGAATCGCCGTCGTGTCGGTACGACTTGTCTACAATCTAGCATCGTAGTAAGAACCAAAAGATGAAAGATGGTAAAAGGAAATTTGATTGCTTACCACCTGCTTGAAACTAGCATAGGTGCTTACATAGAATGGCTAGTTCATGAACTAATGATGACTGCTAATAAAATCGAATATAAGGATGCACATTTAGTAATGCTCCTGTAGATGCAATAAACCCACCAGCCAGATAGCCTTGCATATCCTTGGAGTCTTTTCTTTCCTCCTGTCAGGGTAAGTCTTGCTGAGTACAATTGAGTAGTCAATGTTTTATTTCCCTCTGTTGCAGGTGACAGGTGGGATGCTAGAGCTGACTCTTGTGTGTGGATTCCTCCTAGTGGGCTCAGAGAGGATTCCTTTACTCTACGATCAAAGTTTTTATTTATAACTCTTACAAAATGTTTTCATAAATGAAAGTTTAATAATTTATTGTCATAGTTTATATATCAATGCTTCATCATGTCATGCATAGATATTTATTTCTACTGTAATTCTGATCATATGTTTATATTACGTTGTTCAATTAAATTGTTCATAACTCTAATAATATGTTCATATTCCACTGTTGTAAATAATAAATATTATACTCTGATGCTGCATGTAAAGTGATGTAAGGAATGGTCAAATGTTGTAAGCTTTATTCTCTCATTTATGATCCTGATGGAAAAATGTAGATTTTTAGGTTCTCCCCTAGGGTGTGCTCGACTGGGACCGCATAATTTGGTGTCCTCCCTTGAGTACTTAGTGTCTAATGAAAGACAAGAACTCCTGAGAGGCATTAGATTAGGCGGTTCTGCCATAGGTGGTATCAGAGCATAAATGAGGAAATAAAGATTCGAAAACCTTTTCTAAAATAAAATTGGACAACAAATTCTTTTCAAAAAGTTAGGACTTTTGTATGTGAAGTTATATAAGTAGCCCTATTACTATGGTTATATATCCAAGATAGATGGCACTCTGCTGACTTAGGTAGACTTAATCAATTTTTCTAGCAGGTACACTCACTCCGAGCATAGTCTGATAGTATCGACTAGCTACAGGGAGAGAACAATGTGCCAAAAATCTAAGAACGGTTGCCCTATATGTTAGCAATAGTGGAAGGATATATAGGACATGCATTCATGCATATCCTGCTTGTGCATTGTAGTGCTTGTATTGCTTACTGATACGTCATCCATAGGTGTCACACATGTCGTATTGTGCATGACTGACTCGTTCCTATTCTAGAGTTATATTCTGCACTATGGCTTCGTGCTCTGCATTCGCCCGTGGTTCATGCCGGTCGTTACCCATGTCTCCCCATACTCTTTTCTGCACTCTTGTTGGACGCTTGCCCTGCAGTCGTACTAGTCAGTAATGGCCTCGGACCTCACTCGCCTCGAACGCATGAAAAAAAATTGGTCGATTCATTCGTAGTGATTCCATGTAGGAGCCATAGGTGGACTATGTTAGGACCACTACTGCTCTACCTTTATAAGCAGGGCCTAGCTTAGCTATTGGTACCACCACTCAACGCACTTTAGCTAGTCTAGTTTTTCCTCTAAGCAAGCTTTTTGCTCAGTCCTTCCTTGCAACCATCACTAGGAATGGCAGGAGCTTGGGTTAGTAGTTACTACCTGAATGTTGAGGGTTTTCCTAGAATCCTACATGCCACCCTACAAAAGCTCAGAGTCAAAGATCATCCTGAGTATGAGGGCCGTGAGTATGAAAAGCATGGCACTGAATGGTGTGAGGTTACCGTCTGTATCAGGAGGAGTGAAGAGTTCCTTGACATCACTGAAGCCTAGAATGTGACTACAACCGGGTTTTGCGTCATCGACACCTACCAGGTTGTGGCTCGCAAAGCCTTGTGGTACCTTTGCCAAATCTATGAAGAGCCCATTGGCCGTACCCTAATGAGGTTCTTTCCACCTTTGGAAAAGAATCGACTGGGCATGGATGGCTCACATGGAGGCTTTGCAAGGGTGGAATGCACAAGAAGACAAGTCCAACCGTGGTGCACTTGACCATGTACTTGCTTGCTCTGAATGAGCAGTATGAACTGGCAAGCCTCGGAACTAAGGAAGTGCTAATCAGTTTTGTATGACCTATCCTATACAGTGCATGAGCGATGCACAGTGGTGTGAACTTATCGAGACTTGGTCTAGTGCTAAGAACGAGGTGTGTGTGAACCCATCAATTTATTAGTCTAGTCTTGCTATGGTCTACTTGTGCTGTAATCTAAGACAAATGAAGCTATAGAAAACATCTGAGACAAACAAGCGAAACCATGCAAAAGTGAAGTACCACCTATAATACCCTAGGTGTTAGGCTTGCACAATTTGACTTGCATTGCATGAGCATAAGCATCAAGCATTCATATATAAGCTTTTACATGTGAAACATATGAAACATGCTTTGTTATTTTATGTTTCCTTTGTGTATGCTTATGATCATGTGTGAATAAGTGTAAGTGGTTGATGTTAGTCACTAAAACACCTTAGCTACACTTAGGATGACTAATGGAACATTGTTCATGTAGACCACTTTGTCTAATTAAGCTCCTAAGTGATGATATGCATGTTGACCTGGGAAGTAAAATATGTAACCAATGTATGAACTATGTGTGGAACCTTGGGAATACCTTAAACATGTTTAGAATAGCATAAGGAACAACTTTGGTATTCATGACTGGGGCTAGTTTGGTCACTAAGTCATAGTTCTAGTGTAAGCCATCATTTGAATGTAGTATGGTTGACCTAGTTTGAACTATATCATATAAACTTTGCATGGATGTGTTCACTCAAGCAAAGATGTAGTATTTGAGTAGAGCAACAACTTTTATTTTTGGGTCATGAGCTAATTCAGTGCATAGCTTGGTCTTTTTGAGCTCACAAAAATTCCACATTTCACTATTTTTCAACACTTAGAAATTTTTCTAAGTCTTGGCGTGTTTATAGTTTGATTGGCCCTGACTTTGGGATGATTTTACTCTTTGCTCGTTGAGAATTAGACTATGGTCTTTTAAGAGAAATTGTAGATGGTATGTAGGGCTCCCACTTTTGTTAAGATTGTTTGCAGCTAATGAGCTACGGATTAGGAGATTTATCGTCGCCAAAACTCGGTGTCAGGCCAGGGCGTGGGGCTCTGATGGCCAAATCGAGCCGGCCATCAGTGGCTGACCGGCTCGGGTCTTGGCCGCCTGCGTGGAGGCCACGCATCGCTGATGCTTGAATAGCCAGTCCGCGTCAGGCCACAGTGCTCCACTTCACGCCGCGCACTCGCCCGTTCTCCCTGTGCACTCTCATTTCCCCTACCTTCCTTCTCCTTCGCTCTTGCCTCCGTCCGCAGCAGTAGCCGCCGCAGCACTAAGCTCAGCCACCATTGCCCTTGCCAGCCCAGTAGCTTGCACCAGCATCACTTCTTCGCCACTATAGTAGCTTCATCATGATCCCACCGTCTCACTACGCCCGCATTGCTCACTAGCTTCGCACGGTAAGGCTTCCGTGCTGTGTTCGGCCTCGCCGGTGTTTTGCCGTCGTGTCCTGTTGCCGTGGTTGGGCCATCTCTGACCACCGCGGGTCACGCTAGTAGGTGCGCTAGCATCGCTGTAGACTGTAGAAGCTTGGATGAACCCTCAATTGAGCTATCTTAGCCAGCTCTGGTGCCTCGCCATCGACTCACTCTGCCGCACCGCCATGAATGCCGCCGTCGTCGTTAGCTCCGGCAATAGTTCCTACTAGCTAGCTCAGTGGGTGCGGGATGCCATGGGGATTACTATAGTACCGGCGCCATCACTGGAGAAGCTCGCTATCGGCGAACTCCAATTGTCCTACGATGTTGCTCTATTTCGTGTAACTGACAAACGGGCCCGTCTGATTCGTGGACCCCTGCTGTCAGCGGCTTAGTTTGAAAAGCTAGTTCATTTATTTTTAGATTTGCATGCAACTTTGAAAAATCACAAGTGGAGTTCTAGAGGTCCAATTCTTGTGAACCAAATTTTGTTGTGATCCTCATGAAGTGTAGTGTTTTGTAAAAATATTAAATGTATAGTTTCTGATATTTTTCTTGGTGATTAAAATGTATTGAAATCAATGCTTTTTGAATGTTAGTAAACTTGTAAATTAGATATCTTAAGCTAGAAAAATGATTAAATTGTGATTCCAATTTTGTAGGTCTTGTGTTGACATGCTCTAGCTAGGAAAAATATTTAACTTGCAGTAAACTTGATTGAAATATGATTTTTCTATTTATCTATTAATAAATGGCATTTTTTGAGGAAAATTGTAGGGATAAAAATATGTAACATATTGATATGCAACATTTTGTACAGTAGTATGGCACTAGTATGAAGCTACAAAAATTATATAATCTGTCGTTTGACACTTTTCTATAGGGTTTACTATTTTCACTAAAATAGGCCTTGCTAGCTTGTCATTTTGGTATAGGATGTTATACATGCGCAAATGGTATGAACTTTTTATAGTAGTCTATTGTGAGCACTAGAAAGCTACTATAATTGTATGAGAATTTATTGTGCACATTTGGTATATGTTTGTTATTTCCCCTAATTATCTAATTAAATTAATAAAAGCATTTAAGTAATTAAATTGTGATTGACCATGATGTTTTCTATGGTGCTTGTGATGCATAGTAACTGTTGATGTTCATAGTCAAGCTTAGAAGCAATTGGTTGTACGCAACTAATTAATTGTTACTTTGTAATTCAAATAGATGGTTGCATGTATAGTTTCGGTTGTGTGGATGGTTTCATGTTGATAATGATCTTTGTTGTAAAACTTGTTAATAACAAAGTTGTACATAACTTACTAATCTACCTTGTGTTAAATGTTCATAATCATAGGCCTTGAGGTTTAAGAGTTTTGGTTGTTAGAATTTGCTGTCCAAAATGTTTACTTTCGAGATAGATTTGTTTGACTGAATTTTTTGTCCTAGATAACTATTTAATCACCTTAAGAGTATTAAAAGGAAGTTGTATGCAAATTCATAAGCTTTCCAGAATGTGCCACAACCATATAATTTCAATGTATATAACTCCAGTTATAGTTAAAACAAGTAGCTATTGTTTTGTAGTTTGATAAATAACTTGATGAAGTATTTGCTTAAGTAATAGAGAAGAGATGCACCTACTCAGTAGATTAGGATGCACTTGTTATTACTTTGACACCATGCTATTGAAAATACTTACAAGGATGCATTCATTACTTCTTATCATATTATACGTGTTGTGACAGCATGCATTCGCAAATATCTTATTCCATGATCATGCATATAGGATCGACCGAGGAGATAACGTTGCTGGAATTCAACAAAGAAGAGGAAGGAGATCAGTAGGAGAATCCTCAAGCCATAGCTCCAGAAGAAGAGGAGCAAACTCCAGAAGAGCTCCTAGAGTGCCCTGATCACCGCCCCACCTCTTTTCTCAAAGGCAAGCCCCGAAGCATTCTAAGTCTCCTAGTGTTTTACAAAATACTACTTGAGTCCTTTATGATTGATGCATTAGGTTATAGGAGTTGTCTGGAAACACTTGTTGCATGGAACTACCTTGTCTAGATGCATACCCCTTTAACCCTGTGTAGGTCTAGGATCGAATATATGTTTAGCCATGCTTAGACCGGTAGAAGTCGGGTGATTTCCTATCTCCTACGAGATATAGGTGGATACCGAAGCACAGTGGGCTATATTTGCTATCATGGAAAACAACCATGGGGTAATGTAAATGGAGGTTGAGTAGAGTCTATGTGTGGGTTGACTCATGTGATTCTGTCTGTGCCTGATTAAGGACCGTAGCATTGTTGGCACTTTTGACCATATTGAACGCATGCCTATCACTTAGCTGGCCAGATAACTCGTTTCGACCACAAAGCTGAGTAGCTCAACTCAAGCCAGACCCTGCACTCTGTCAAAGTGTGCACTGTGGTTGGTAGTAATGATGTGCGGGGAGCTAGGCGTGAGCCCAAGGGTAGGGTAGTCCTGATCGTCCTAGCAACTGGTTGTCCCTGATTGTGTGGCGCTGGGCGAACCCAGTGAAATGTGAACTTGAGTTGTACCAAAGGTGCCCTTTGTGACCATTGATCTGGTCTACCTGGGTTTGTGTTAGGAATAAATTCCCAGCTGGTTGAAATCGATTCGAATTGCCGTCTCTCCCAGATAGTGAGAAACTTGGCTAGCCCCAACATCGTTGTAATTGTATTATGGAATGTGATGGTTTGGATAAACATAGAGTTACTACACCGGCTATGATTACTATTGTATGCTCTTAAAATGATATACCACATGTTTGGCATAGGATAGTTGCTAATCTAGAGTTGAATAGCTATAATTAACTTGATGACCGAAGTATAATTGTATAATTGAGTTAATTGCTTTTTATGCAAAATGTTGTCAAGCTACCTCCACTTATACAGCCTTGCATAATCCTTGGAGTCATTTTATTTCTGGTTTATGATGGGTAAGTCTAGCTGAGTACCTTCTCGTACTTAGGGTTTTATTCCCATTGTTGTAGATGATACCGTCTATCATGGCTATTGCAAGAATTGCTTCTATCCTGCCATGGATGAGGAGTCAGCCTTCAGCAGGCTTCTTTAATAATCCCTCTATTATGCTTTTGTGGATTGTGATCATGTGTTGGCACTATATTTGAACTATGTTGGCAAATGTTACTTTCGAACTTTAATTTGATTCTACTACTATCCATCGAACTTTGTTTATAATAACTTTATTTCGTACTCTAAAGAAGGAACTGTATCTGTGAACTTTTTGTAATATGTGACATGTATGTTGAATCATGTATGATCTTAGTTGTATGTGGATCATTTATCGAGACCCATCGTGGTACTCGATGGACTACCAGGTTTATATGGGCTCAAGTATGATAGTGTGACCACTTACGGGCTGCCATTGTACTTGTGCTCTTATACATTGGTCGGTTCTATGATAGCTGGCATCAGAGCAAGGTTCAATATTAATTACCACATGTGTACTTAAAACAAAGGTTTTTGTTTTCCATTACCAGTTTCTAGCAACTAATAGCTACATAAATAGGTATTTGAAAGCTAGAGTTGAAATCTAAAGTGTGCCAGTGATCACTTTCTTTATGTCTAGTTGAGAACTCTTAGGTGGCTATTTAAGTACTAACATGGGGTTTTTTACTTTCTTCATTCATACGACATGCTATTGTATGGATCCCATTCATTTGAGTGGTAATGTATGGATCAAATGCCTCCATGCCAAGGTAAGAAGGTAAGTTGATGAGTAGCATGACCGCAAGATGTGAGCGTGCGGTCGAGGAGAGCTAGCTTTGCTACGACTATGTATGCATTCTTGCATGTGTGTATGGTGCATATTTAATTGTGGGTAATAAACTGTCATCGAGTAGCTTTGATACGGAAGTATATGTATAGGTATACATATATGGAAGTACTTAGTTGCAACATAGAGCCTAGATTTACATTCTGCATATATAATTGTGGGGTTGGGCTGAAATGAAACTCTTGTGCAGGTACACTAACAATGAAATGTGTAGCCCGACTAGCTACGCTATATATGAGAGAACATATGTATGCCACCGTATTTGTTGTTAGAAATAAAATTTCCTAAGTTTGTGAGGATGTTCGAAACATGCATGCATCATGATAAAAATTATTCAATACTTGCATTGTCCTCCCCTTATAGATTTCTTACTCGGTTATGTAACTCTTATCCATTATGACTTCGTCTCACAAGAATTGCATATGTTGTTGGTATAGATGGCAGCACTGGCGGGAAGTGAGAATTTCCTAATGATGTTTGGAACTCCTGCTATGCTTTGGAGAGTCTTGCACTATGCAAGCTATTATGAACCGTCCCTCTATCACTGGAATGAAGAATACCTAGAGGGACAGCCATGGTATGAAGTGTGGCTAACCATACCAGCCTGCACACAAGCAACATTATAGTAGGAGTGGAAGGCAGAATCTGAAGGAAGAACTTCTTGGGAGGCTACCCAAGTAGTAGCCTTCGAGGTACTAAGTCAGATCTGTTAGCAGGCACGGGGATGAACTTACCAGCAGTGCCACTGGTGTTTGTCCTCGGGTGGATCCATCCATAGCAATATGGGCACAACACAACCGTAATGCATTGATCTGAGATCAGGATGAGCGGGCAGATAGTTCTAGTCCTACTATGAGCGCCTTGTTTGCTATGATGAAGATGTTCTACACTCATCAGGACACTAGGGATTTCTAGCAGGAGTCATATACCACTTGCATGGATAAGATCATGAGAGCCGAAGCCACACAATGTAAGCTCAAGAAGCATGTGCGCAAAGCACAAAAAGACTGCAAGTGAGGCTTGATGGGAAACTGATCAAGCATATGTAGCTTTGGGGAATCTCCACACCCAAATTGAGCAAGTGGATCAATAGAGAGCTGCCACCCAAGAGGCAAGAGCAGATGATCAAGCAATGTTAGCAGGACTTTGGGAGCAGTTGGAGGCCACCCATGCTGAGGCATCTATAGCTATGTGTCAGCGAAACCTATCAAACAACCACGCCACTATAGCAGAAGCAGAACAAGATAGGACCCATGCCATGAGCACCATGTAGGACCATGCTGAGAGGGACTTGTGCCAATAGCTTGCATAGGCCCAACATGTAGTGATGGATCTTCAGCATGTGGTGCATTATCTGAACAATCATTGCACCCCATCCTTGAAGACAAAGATCCAGATATGTTAGTGGAAGATGACGATTGGGATGAGGAAGAAGTGGAGCTAGAGGATGGGGATGATCCTATCTTCGACCTCGACAACGATCATAATGAAGATTAGATTTGCCTAGTGAATAGTGGAAACGCTAGGTGTATCCCCGCTATTTATGTAATGGACTTGTAGTTGAAGTTTGGTATTCATGAGTTGACTTTCATGTAATATTGGAACTTGCATGTTATTTTATGTTGGGTTGAATGTTAATGAAATTCTAGTTTCATCTTACTGGTGATTATGACTTGTATGTTAATGCGCTGCGAGCCCGATAAGTGGTCAAATTGGTGATGTCATGTTGCGAGATTGAATTATTATGCCTCTATTTTTATTGTATGAATTTATGATTCTCTCCAGTAATTTCAATTTGGCATGATTATATAATTCATCTGCAATCTCTTAACATCATCCAATAATCACTTATTGTTGTAACTTTGCAGATGACTCGCACTCATGCTAGAGCAAGTAGCAGCCAAGATCATGGTTGTGTTTATCGATGATATCTTGATTTATTCAGAGAATGAGGTAGATCATGCAGAGCATCTGAGGACTATTCTGTCCTGATTGAGGGAACATAAGTTATATGCCAAGTTTAGCAAATGTGAATTTTGGTTGAGTAAAGTACCTTTCTTGGGTCACATCTTATCGAGAGATGGAATTTGTATGGACCCATCTAAAGTACAAGAGGTCATGGATTGGAAGGCCCCGACTTCGGTTCATGAAGTTCAGGAGTTTTCTAGGGTTAGCAGGTTATTATCGTTATTTCATTCCAGATTTTTCCAAGATAGCTAAGCCCATGACTAGACTACTTCAGAAAGATGAGAAGTTCAATTGGACACTAGAGTGTGAAGCAACTTTTCACACCCTAAGGACTCTATTAACTATAGCTCCTATTTTAGCACAAGCCCGACATTGAAAAGCCTTTCGATGTGTTCTGTGATGCATCAGGTATAGGTTTGGGGTGTGTGCTCATGCAGCAAGGAAGAGTTATTGCCTATGCTTCTCAGAGTTGAGAAACATGAAGTCAATTACCAATTACGGACTGTACCAGTTGTTGGCACTTTTGACCAGATTGAACGCATGCCTATCACTTAGCTGGCCGAATAACTCGTTCCGACCGTGAAGCCGAGTAGCTCAACTCAAGTCGGGCCCTGCTCTGTCAAAGTGCACACTCTTGTTGGTAGTAAGGTTGTGCGGGGAGTAGGTGTGAGCCCAAGGGCAGAGTAGTCCTGATCATCCTAGGCCGCTGGTTGTTCCTGATTGTGTGGTGCTAGGCAAACCCATAAAATGTGTACTTGAGTTGTACCAAAGGTGACCTAAGGTGACCGTTGATCTGGTCTACCTAGGTTTGTGTTAGGATTAAATTCCTAGCTGGTTGAAATCGATTCAAATCATCATCTCTCCCAGATAGTGAGAAACTTGGCTAGCCCTAACATCGTAGTAATTGTATTATGGAATGTGATGGTTCAGATAAACATGGAATTACTACACCAGCTATGGTTACTATTGTATGCTCTTAAAATGATATACCACATGTTTGGTAGAGGAAAGTTGCTAATCTAGAGATGAATAGCTATAATTGACTTGATGACCAAAGTATAATTGTATAATTGAGTTAATCGTTTTTTATGCAAAATGTTGTCAAGCTACCTCCACTTATATAGCCTTGCATAATCCTTGGAGTCATTTTATTTCTAGTCTATGATGGGTAAGTCTAGCTGAGTACCTTCTCGTACTCTGGTTTTTATTCCCATTGTTGTAGATGGAACCGTCTATCATGGCTATTGCATGAATTGCTTCTATCCCACCGTGGATGTGGAGTGAGCCTAGGGCAGGCATCTTTAATAATCCCTCTATTATGCTTTTATGGATTGTGATCATGTGTTGGCACTGTATTTGAACTATGTTGGCAAATGTTACTTTTGAACTTTAATTTGCTTCTGCTACTATCCAACGAACTTGGTTTGTAATAACTTTATTTCATACTCTGATGAAGGAACTATATCTGTGAACTTTATGTAATATGTGACATGTATGTTAAATCATGTACAATCTTGGTTGTATGTGGATCATTTATCAAGACCCATTGTGGTACTCGATTGAACTACCGGGTTTATACGGGCTCAAGTATGATAGTGCGACCGCTTGCGGGCTGCCATTGTACTTGTGCTCCTATAAATTGGTCGGTTCTGCAACACCACTAGTCTACAGGATCTCACTCCTATGTTGTCCAGCTGCAAATATTTGTAAGTGATGGTTGTGTTTTATTGTTACTCTTGCCTTTATATAAATATAAACAAAAACTCATGTGCAATGTGAATAGAAGGAGAACAAGAGGAAGGCCACAGAACACTGATCAAGGACTTGATGAACAACATCATGGTCCAGGACTTGAACAACATGGTTGACCTGATGAAGATGTTAATGCTGTGGAAGTCTTCAAGGACTTCCATACTAGTACAAAAAAAGGGCATGAGCGATGTTGCAAGAGCAGTAGTTGTAAGTACCTTCATTTGCTTTCATTGAAATCTACTAAACCCATTGCCATAAAAGAAGGAAACACAGTAGGAGCCTAATGTGGCAACATCATTTAATTTTGTGGTTGCAAATTTTACACCAATTAATGTGGTACCTATATATTGTGCTTATGTAATCTCTATTGGTAGTAGGCTATAAAAGACCTATGCTTTGTGCTTATGTAATCTCTTAGGTTTTCAGTTGAAGTCCTCTTCCACTATCTATAACCTAATGTTTTACTGATTGAAATTTTGTAGGAAGCTATGCAAGCAAAACCTATTGCTGATGGGCAGCAACCAATGACTAGTGTTGATGTTCTTTCCAAGGTCCTCTGCCTCCACCAGGGCAAGTGGCCCTCCTAGGCAAGCAACAAAAACCTTTTTTTGAAGAATGCTGGTATCTTGAGAAGCTCCACCAGAGCAGATACATTGGTAGAGATGACACTTCGGGAGTAGCTTGTTAGGTGAACAGGAAAGTACATCTGAGCTCATCGAACTAGTGGATGAACTAAAGGTGAGGATAGAAAAGGCTGAAAGGGAGCTTGAGGAATTCAAGCAATAACAATAGGAGTACAATAGGCTCTGTGAGCTAGTCTTGCGCTTAAGCTCTCCTAGTAATTAACTCTCAGTCTTCAACTCCTGTGGCTTGATGCATTGAACATTTGTGGTCTGCTGTGTGGAAGCATGTGATGGTTTGATGTTGTGATACTCTGTTAGGGGTTCACTACGGACATGTGAAATGTTAGTTGTAGTTATTTGATTGCCAGGCTAAATTGTTATGTAGTCAATCTATGTTGTAGTGATGATGTCAAATTACTTCTATGATGAATTGATTGTACTCCATGTGGTAGAACCAGAACTAGGCCATGTGATCAAATAAAAATGCGACACATGGAGGAATCAGTGCACGACATGTGAAATAGCCAGAGCACAACATGTGGCTATTAAAAATCTGACACATGGAAGAATGTCATCAAGCCACATGGCCAAATAAAAATGTGAAATATGGACAGACAGTGCCATGATGCATGGTCAAATAAGAAACAACTGATGTGGACCAATAAAAATATGCCACATGGTCCAATGAAGAACAAACACGTGATCCAACCGCAACACTGACATGTGTGCCCATAAAAAACTGACATGTGGAACAATAGGAACCCGCACATGGTCCAGTAAGAACCTAAAATGTGCAAGAACTAGAGATGGCCACAGTTGTGCCATAAGAAGGTGACACATACTCGAACCATCTAGAATGCAATCGGCAATAGCATTTACACATGGAAAGCATCTCCAATGGAAGCACCCACCAGCACGGTAGCCCCCCTACCACGCATGCCAAAACTGCAAATCATCATACAAGTTCAATTATGACACAACTTCTATGACGAACCATTTTTGTCATAAATTCATCATAGAACTGAAATTTTGGTGAATTTGGCTCCTTCAGTGACAAAAGCTATTCATCATAGAAGTGGATATTCCTAACATGAATCTCGTCCCATGATTCGAAGAGACTTGGGAGAAAGATAAAGCATATCATTGAGGTTTTTCGAGATTTATGATGAAATATGATGAAAGCATTAAGGATTTTGCAAAGTTTAACAAGGAAGACAAAAGTTGCTCTTTAAGATTATTTGGAGATTTATGAGATGTAAGAACAACCATCGAACATCAGCAAAATGTGATAAGAAAGATAAAGATTGATGATAGTAAAGATAAAAATTGGTGACAAGAAAGATAAAGATTGATGAAGAAAGATAAAGATGGATCTTTAATTCCTCGTGTCCTGTGACTCGAGATAGTTGAGATTGATGATGTTGTAGCGGACTCTACCCCACTTAACATGATTCATGCTTAACTTCAGAAGCATCTATAAGATCAAAACTGTCTTCAGGTTTTTTCTTTGGAGATTTCCACTTTAAAGAACACTCAACACCCTCCCCTTAGCAAGAATCTCATCACGAGATTTGAGGAGGATAGCGAGATGAATAAAGGATAGTCTTTAGACTTTAGGCTTCCTTCTGTTCATGATGTGATGAGTGACAGAGATCTCTACCCCACTTAACAAAGATCTTGCTCCGCTTGGTGACGGACATTGAAGGAATTGTTGCTAATGGTGCGTCCTTCGTGTACTAGTTCCCTGCTGAGTTGGGATAAAGAAGAAGGCATGAAAAACAAGAGCAACAAGGATGGTGTAAGAGGAAAAATGGCAACAATTAGGATTTAGGATTGATCAACCAATGGGTAGGACAAGAGAGGACACTACCCCACTTTAACATAGACTAAGCTAAATCCTCAAGGCTTCACCTTCTGGGCCTCCTTCGGAACACAAGAGCAGAGATGACACACAAGCAACTAGGACAAGCAAGACAAGCACACAGCACACCATTGATTCTACATGTGCTTCTATAACAATGGTGGGCATCCTAAAGGTGGATTATAGATGGTGAAGGGCCATCAAAAATTTGAATAATGTGAGAGCAGAAAACTAGGTAAAACAACAGAAACAAAACCTAGGAGATAAGCAAAAATATCTCAAAGGAAGCTATCAAGGAAGGGGTACAATAAGACAAGAATGAGGAAATAGACAAGAAAATAGTTTTATACTAAAATAAGTTTTAGAAATCGATCAGTGCTATCTAGGCATACATCCTACAGTAAACACCGCTCTGATACCATTCTATCACGCCTGGTTTTCAAAAGAAGACCAAGCACTCATCGTATCTGTGCCCAGGAAGTCCACACATACAACAATAGAATAGAAATTTCAAAACAATGTTTATATAAAGTGGAAACATACTTAAATACACACTTACAACTATCAGAGTACGCGGAACGATTGCTAAACTTCTCCTTGGGCTCCAATCTTCTCAAGGACGGTCGACTGGGGGCTTCATGTGCCAAACACTTCAAACAGACCTTGAGAAACTCCTCTGCATCTTTGTCCTTCTTCTGAGCAGCACTTTACTACACACTGGTGTGTGGGGGATAGAAAGGGTGAGTCCATGTCAAACTCAACTAGTATAGGCGGAAAGTAAATGACATGCAAGGCTTATAACAAGGAAAAACTAACAATGTTTGACTGCAGGTTAGCACTTTAGTTGGCAAAATTTTATTTTAACAACCTAATTACTAAGGTGAGTAAAAGAACCCAACCCATTATCAAGGTTGCATATGAGTTTAAGCAATATTATAAGAGTCTTCATATCATCCATTGCATATATCCATCATCCAATGTAGCCACTTCCATTAGAGAATCCACCATCATCATCGAGACAATCATCATATGAGGTAGCCACCTCCAACAGATAGCCATCTGTCTAGATAAAACCTCATTCAAGGTAGCAACCTTGAACAACAACTAGGGTAGCAACCCCAACCAACATGATGTAGCAACCATAATCTTGTATCCATCACCTCAGTCCAGTAGTCCATCATCTTCCATAGGAAATCCAATGCTCTTATCATGTGAGGGTTTGGGTCGCTCATGTCCATGAGCACGACTATTATAACAATTTTACACTCTGCAGAGGTTGTACACTTTCACTTTAAGTCATGATTCGCATTTGCCTAGGGTAGCTTCTCCCCAAAACACTCCCAATGTGAGCAGGTAGGGTTTCACTATGAGACTATTCACAAGTTCCATAAAGTAGGAGGCAACCCACTAGGTTACGACTTAGGCACATGGTATCCGCCCCCATAGCCACAAGACCCACATTACCATACTTCAAAACCTAAATCCCCCATATGTGCCTACCCAGTAAGCCACCAACCTATAGTTGGAGGTTGTGCTAATTAGTCAAGCTAGAGCCATATAGCTTGAAGCTGTACGGTAAATCCTAGGTGGCCGCTCCATGAGCTCAAGCCAACATCATATCATCATTCCTTAGTTGCATAGCCCAAAATCTAGTATCACATATCATATCTAGTATCAACATATATCTTCACCCTGTGTGGGTTGGAGCAACTAAGCAATTCTACCCATTTGTAAACCGTAGGGTGCAAGAAATGATTAGTAAGACTAGGCAAGTCCTTAGGGTTCACAGATTAAGACACATGCATGGAAAGTAAAGTGATTAAAGTGCATAGGTAAATAATATGATCAAAGGGAGCCTAGACTTGCCTTTTTTCCAAAGTTTAGCTGCTTAGAATCTTCAGCTTCTATCTTCTGGAATCCACCTTCTGCTTTGACTAGTCGGTCCTTAGCTCCTGGTCTTCAGTGCTAACAAACCATGCTTCCTCTTCTCGTAGCAACTAAGCAACACAAATAGACACACAACAGACACGACTAAGAATAGACACCAATCAAAAGGGAAGCTTTGAAAAGAGCACACTAATCGGCATGGCTTGGTGCTATGGTCATGACAACACAAGAACGATGGAGAATGGAGCTACCGTTAAAAGGACACGACTATCAAGGTGCTTGCGATGGAGAGAGAGACTATAAGCTTGATTCATTTTTGTTTTTGAAATAAAGTGATGGACTTTTTAGAGAAATATCCTAAAGTTCAATTAATTCAAATTATATTTCAAATAGAAAGAATGAGGTTAAACCTTAGTCATATTTTAGTTATAAATGATTATATATCACTAAAGCCGTTTAAACATTTAAAATTTAGAAATATAGAACATGTGTGATCAACTAATCGGATAATTATATGTTACTTGTTTAACATAACAAATTCTAATTAATAAAGAAACATTTAAGTTAATATCAATCAAGTTAGCATTTATTTATAAAAAGGCCCAAATTATAATCCTAAGTTGGTTTCAACTAAAAAGGGCACTAAATCATCATTAATCAAATTAACAAGATTAAATTCATAAACACAAAACATGGTAAAGTGCGTTGCTACCTAACGAGATCCTAACATATAGATATGTTAAGCCTCGGATCCAATGGTTCCTGACCAAAGAAGACCCCCCGATCGACCCCTTCAGGATCGCCCGAGGCTTAGGGGCTATGCCTATCAGGCATGCTCGTGTGCACCCTCTGACAAAGCAACCTGCCCAAGCCTAATTTGGCCATGACCTCCACCTAGGGCTTGGGGGCTTGCCCGAGCCTCGAGCACCCAATCTACAGAAGCATCCTGGCCCGGCCCTTGGCTCCTGCCTGGCTAACGATGCTAGCCAAGGCCTAGGTGCAAGAAGACAAGCCCTAGGCTACTGATGCTCTAGGGCTCCCCTAATGCCGCTCCCTAGGTGTGGCCCTACCAACTGCCCCCTCAATAGGGTCATGTCTAGGGGTGTGACACAAGAAGACAAAGCTTTTCCTTGGCCTCCAGGGGCTCTAGGGCTTCAGGGCCATGCTTAACCCCTGGAGCCGACCACCTTCGCCACCAAGAAGACTCCAGGAGGTCCACTAGGGGGAGGCTGGTCCAAGCTGACATAGCCTGACAAAGCAGCTGGATGACACCAAAGGCTTCTTTGGCTCCAAGACACCACCATAGTCTATGGCGCACCGCTGCAAGACCCTCCTAGACTCCGATGCACATAAACTATAGACTAGTTCCCCCAAACCTCCATGTACATGACCTATCATGTTATATAAGGGATAAGGTCAGACCTAGGAGGGGAGAGGATCCGAGATCAATCACCAGACACTCCATTCCATTCCATCTGCCTCCGCTCCGCATAGGGAACAAGGCAACCCAAAGAGGGGCACTGAGAGCTTGTCCACCACATCCCATCATCTTCCTCCTCTCTGATGAGGGGGAAGGCTCCACCGGTGGCAAGGCAACCTAAGGATTAGCTAACCCCCTATGAAATCTCTCTTTACACTATGTTGTAACCCCAAATTTTGGGTGCTCTTGTGTATAAGGATCATCAGCTGCTGGAGTTAGGGACCGAATTGGATTGAACCAGGATAAACCATTGTGTCTTCTCTGTGTGATTCTTATGGTCTTGAGTTCACCCGAGTCACCAGAGATCAGTACTCTAACACTGACTCAAACAACTATGCTTGCCATGGTTTTGACCCTACGATAGCTGGCGCACTAGGTAGTGGGCAGCGTCAAGTGTGATTCTAGCTCTATAGTGGCTAGAGCCACCCGCCTTGTCACTGGAGAAAGCAGCACTGCCCTAGACGACGGTGTCCACTTCCTCAGTGAGTTCTCCTTCATGGACAACGCCTTCGCTCTGGGCTAGGTCCCTTAACTTTGGGGGACTAGCCTATGTCATTAACTGCTATGGTAAGCTTCACCCACTCCATGGGGCTATGTCGGTGGGCAATGAGTGTCTAGCATCAGTCCCCTCTACTAGGACTTCTAGGAGTAGATCTTAAGGTTCTAGCCTGCTAGATCCGGCATGGTTTGGGCCCGAACCCCACCATGTTGGACCATCGTCGGATGGTTTACATGCTGGCTAATGTCCACCACTAGATCGCCACCGGCGAGGTGCTCCCACCGCCTGATCGCTTAAGGTACTACCTCCTAGACCTCATTAGTCATGAGGCATCATGGAGCACCATCCTCTTTGGCGTGGTGGGGACCAACATGCCCTCACTCTGCACCTTCCTCAAGATCCTTTCAAGGAATGGCCTAGAGTATGACTTCCGATGACATCGACTACAATGCCCCGCCTGCACATGTGCTACCACATCAATGGTGCAGATCTTGCTGAGGAGGCACCCGGGCTCATGCCTGCCGGACCAGAGTGCCCAGTAGCCATGCATCCAACCTTTCAAGAGAAGGAGGACCGCTTGTGAGCTCAGTAGGTGGACATGGAGGCCACCGAGGTAGAGCTCAAGCTCCTAAAGGTAGGACTTTGCATGGCAACAAGCCACGCACCCACTCAATGATTACAATGATGCTAGCACAGGGCTCCTAGCGGACCTCCACTTTCCTCGTGTGGCATATAATAAGGCAGCCACCACCTGCCGCTTGGAAGACATCTTTGACACACCGGACCCGAAGACCAACGAGCAGCTGAACAAGGTGAAGCAGCTCCTTCACATCGCCCTCGAGCAGCAGGCTAAGAGTTTAGCTCTTCTAGTCATCCTAGATGATGGCCACCGCCAACTAGGGAGCCACTCCAATGCTCAGCACCCCATGATGAGAGGAAGCATCAGTGACACCTCTTGCAATAGCTCTGACCGGCCATGGACCTAGGGCACCAAGCCTTGGTAGGAGCAAAGGTACAACCTTTCTCCTCGGTGTCCTGCCATGCAGCCACTAGATTGGTGATGACCGTGACATCCATGATACCATTGAGGCAAGACACCACACTCAGGCATAGTCCTACACCCCTAAGCGGTGAGGCGAGGGTGCCGCCCTGTATCACTTTGGCCCCCTAGCATTTAGGGTAGCGATCCGGGCAGCTCCTTACCCTAGGTGTTTCTGGCCACCTGACGCACATGTCCAAGTATGACGGCTGAGGCCAACCTGGACCATTGGCTAGAGGACTACCACCTAGCCATGAAGGCTAGGGGTTCTAATGATGACTTATCCATCCAATACCTTCCCCTGCTTCTATCAAGCTCGACCAAAGCTAGGCTCGAGTAGCTTAAGGTCGACAACATCCATTGTTGGGGCGATCTCTGTTTCGGTCTTCATCGGCCACCCTAGGGTACCTACACTCAAATAGAAAACTCCTAGGACCTTTGCAACTATAGCAGAGGTCATACAAGACCCTCTAGGAGTACATTCAACACTTCTCCAAGAAGCACAATGAGCTCCCCAACATCACCGATGCCAGCAAAATCAACACCTTCATCTATAGCATGACCTGAGAGGCACTCATCCATGCACTCGGCCGTGAGACCCTACGCAAGACGTAGAAGCTCTTGGACATCACGAATCAGTATGCCACCGATGAGGAGATAGTCTAGGGCAACTTCAGCGGGAAAGCCAAGGCCACCAGCCACCTCATTGATGGCGACAGTGGCGATGATCCCACCTCATCCTAGCAATGCTGCGGTAATGCCACTGTTAACCATGTCGCTAGACCTCAGCCCTATGGGCATGGCACATGCCCAAAGCACTTTGAGAAGGTGCCTGAGGCTCCCTACTCCTTTCATAGGGGGCAAGCAAAGCATCTCCTCAAAGACTGTGCTACCATGAAGGGCTACATCCATAGCACCCTTAACCAATAGGGCAAGGCCTAGAAGCCTACCCTAAAGGCCGGCAACATAGCGAACAGCACCTAGGAGGAAGACAACAACTTCCCCAAGGCTGAGCGCTGCCTCATGATATTTGGGGGCTCCTAGGTGTATGAATCCTGCTAGTAGAGCCACGTCACTAAGTAGGAGGTGAATGCTGTTCACACCCTCGCTGGCCTAATGTAGCTCTAATGGTCCCAGACAACCATTACCTTTGACCAAGAAGATCACCCCAATCACATCCCTCATCCAAGGTGCTACCTCCTAGTGGTTAGCCCAATCGTGGGTACCATGCACCTCACCAAGGTGCGAATGGATGGAGGCAGTGGCCTTAACATACTCTACGCTAGCTCCCTTGACAAGATGGGAATCCCTCGGAGCAGCCTGCGTCGCAGTAGGGCACCGTTCTATGGGATCGTGCCAGGGAAGGAAGCCGCACCCCTCGAGCACACCTAGCTCAACATCACCTTCGGCTAGTTGGACAACTTCCTCAAGGAGCCGCTCACCTTTGAGGTGGTTGACTTCCCCAATGTCTACCACTCCCTCCTCATTCGGCCGTGCTTCATCAAGTTCATTGTCATCCCCAGCTACACCTACCTAAAGCTCAAGATGCTCGGCCCAATGGGTGTCATCACCGTTGAAGGCAGCTCCAAGCATGCCTACTACTATGAGCAAGACTGCATCACCCAAGCAGCCACACTCATTGCCCCCTGAGCTCCCAATGGCCCTAGCCATGACGCAGAAAGGGCACCGACAAAGGAAGTAACCAAGGTAGAGCGTGACTCAACTGGCCCCTCCATCTAGGTACTCGGCCCCCTAGATTGGGTTGACCCCATCGAGGTGATTTCTAACCTTTCCTAATGTGGGAAGGCCATTGTCGAGCCATCCACCTAGAAAGCACCTTCTCCTAAGCCATGACCCACCTACCGACCTCCTTCATCGGCCTACCTCTCCAACAACAAAAACCAAGATAAGTGTCGTCTTCTCGACCCACCTGCTGCACTAGAGCATCGACTAAGCTAACCACTTGTTGACCTTTTTGAAGGGGGACCACTTTAGAAGGCCCATGAGCGAGGTGAGGATAGGACGGGTGGAGCAGGAGAACTGGGCGAGGGATTGGCAAGGCGCTAACGGAACAGCCTTGACCGCTGTGTACTGGCTATGTCATCCTTCCCTTCTCTTGTGTCCATTCTATTTTCTTTGTAGGTATCTACCAATCTCCCCATCCTTCATCAGATCATGCCACCCCACCACATGATGGTCTAGGGGCCCCTAGAAGGGGCACTCCGAGGGTTATAAGGCTAGCCCACTATTGACAGTAGTTAACATTCATCACAAACCATCAATATAACTTGTATAAATGTTTAAAATGGATCACCAATGTAGACTTAGGGGTTCAAAGTGACAAATTCCACTGAGTTTTGGTGAATCTGTGTTTTTAGCAGAATTTAATCAGAAAACTACTAAGGAGGACCTATTTGTCAAAAGAAATCATGGAATTCTATCATGTAATCAACATGGGTAGACTCTAGAAGACACCAAGAGGCTCTCCACTGAAGCAGACCCTAAGCCACTGTCATGTGGCGCCGGCTAGCCCCACCTATAGGGTGGCTGGCCTAGTGGGCTCCCCATGTCAGCCTCCTATTGCTATGTTGGTTCTCCACCACCTTAAGGATTGCATCTCCACCATTTATTCAAGTCGGTTTGATCCGAGGACTCAGGATTGATGCTTCGTCCTATATATACCAGCCTGTACCCCCCCTCTAGGGCATATATTGGCATTTGATCCTGAGAGCAAAAAGCTAGAAACCCTAATTCATATGTCCACTAGGACTAGGGCTAGCAATCAAGAGAAGATTAGTCCTTAATAGGATATAGTCTTGTATTAGAGATAGTGAGATAGAGTGTCGATGAAATATGGTCAGCAGTCTACCTAGGGGTATGCCTAAGGTAGTAGATTGTCGGCAGACAGATGCGCAAGCCACAAATAAGATGGTGACGCAAGACAGACATGAGGTTTTATCTAGGTTCGGCCACCAAGAAGGCGTAATACCTATGTCCTATGTCTGATTTGTATTGTTGTATGTCAATGAGAGATGTTTTTTAGAGGGATCCCCTACCCGCCTTATATAGTCCGAGGGGCAGGGTTACAGATCTAGAAACCAATCCTAGTTAGTTAGAATTGCCATATGTGGCCGGATAAGGATTCCTATTCTAACTGACCAGGATCCTGTTTGATCGCCAAATCCGCCTTGACTCCTTGTGCGGGACTCCGATCAGGTTGGCTGGGCCGCATGTCGTCTTTCAGGTGGACTGGACCCATCAATCCGGGCTGGCCCAAGCTTAGCCGTAAGGGTATAGGGGTTAATACCCCCACAGCTAGTCCCCAAGCACCATGTATTATGCTGAGACACGCCATTTTAACCTTCTCCAACAAGTAAGGCTTGAGTTCTTGACATTTCTGACCACTAGTCATCGCCAGGAGAAGTAAGTTGTCCAAAGAATGTATGGTGCTCTTAAGAAAAAAGAAAAAGATTTATGTCCTGAGAAGTGTGCCCACTTGTATTTCTGGAAAGAAATGTAAGTGGTCTTGAAGCATAGTGTCCTTGAATCATCAGAAGTGTAGGGGTCGAAAAAACCAACACATTCATCGCAAGGTGAAGTGTGCCCACTTAGTCCCCGAGCCTGGTAGTAGGTGACGTAGGCACGTGGTGCCAGGGTCTAAAAAGAATTCCTAGTTAAGTTGAGAACCCAATTGTCATACAAACAAAAACGAGATGCATCGGTAGGTGCATCGTACCGACGTAGTCCCCGAGCTTGCTGGAAGGCGATGTATGAACCTTGTAGCAAGGTCTAAATAAATGTCTCTCAACTATATGTGAGTACAACTCACCTGTAGCCAAGGAGAACCATTCTCCGAGCAGTGGTCGGGATAGTCCCCGAGCACATTGATAATCCTTACAATCATTCAAAGCACAGGGGTCAATTAAAACACATTCACCACAAGGTGAAGTGTGCCCACTTAGTCCCCGAGCCTGGTAGTAGGTGACGCAGGCACATGGTGCCAGGGTCTAAAAAAGAATTTCCACCAAAGTCAAAAATCCAATCGTTGTACAGGCGATACAAGATGCACCGGTAGGTGCATCATACCGATGTAGTCCCCGAGCTTGCTGAAAGGCGAAATATGAGCCTTGTAGCAAGGTCTAAATAAATGTCTCTCAACTATATGTGAGTACAAATCACATGTAGTCGAGGAGAACCATTCTCTGAGCAGTGGTCGGGACAGTCCCTGAGCACATTTGTTGTCAGGAGCAGTCCCCGAACACGGCAGTGGTCGGGCTAGTCCCCGAGCATGTCAGTGGTCGGAGCAATCCTCGAACACGATAGTGGTCGGAGCAGTCCCCGAGCACATCAGTGGTCTAGGCAATCCCTGAGCACGGGAGTGGTCTGAGCAGTCCCCGAGCACGGCGGTGGTCTGGGTGGTCCCCGAGCATTGTAGGAGTCTGATCCATCCTTGAGCACAAAACAAGCATCTAAAATACGAACACCATTGATGTATTTATTTATCTCCTTTCTCTGCCAAGTCCAGTCTAACACGCCTAGTCAAAAAAGCAGATGGGTATAGTACATCATTCTATCTTCTTACTCTTTTCTAGCAAACAGTCGCTTGGCACCTGTATGGAGGTGCGTCAGTGTGGTCCCTCTTTCACTATCAACGAAGAGGCGCGTACACTGGTAACAAAGTGGCGCATTTATTGGTGTAGATCTTGAGGTTGTGTGAACAACTATCTGCGGCGCATATGCACATCTCCCAATAATCTCAGGGCAGATGACAAACAACAGAGCTCTTTGTTATTTATAATGTAGATCTGGTAAGTTACTCACACCGTTCCCCATTGTCATTCACCACCGCAACCTTCTTCTTCCTCTTGCCGAACCCTATTCCTCCAAAAATTATCGCCAACCCCCTCGCCACCGCATCCACCCCCTTAGTAAGGACTAGATTAATGGTGAAGAGAGATGCCCAAAAGAAAAGGTGGAGTCATGGTGAAGGAGTGGTGGAAGTCGTGGAGCAATGAGCAGACCATCGAAGACCTCGTCGCCATGGGAGTGCTCCACAACAAGGCACTCATGGGATGGCGTGCGCCGGAAGGAGAAAGCTTCCCCGATCCACAACCAGGTGAGATTGTGGTTTTCAAAGACTTCTTCAAATGGGGTTTTGGGATTCCAGTGCACCCTTTCCTTCAGGGTCTCTGCTTGTATTATGAGATTAGGATTTGCAATCTGCATCCCAACTCGATTCTTCTTGTCTCCACCTTCATCCATCTCTGCGAGGCTTATGGTGGCTTCCAGCCCCATTTCGACCTCTTTCGGCCACCTGTTCTGTCTTCGGAAGAAAGGGAGTGGTGGCTCGAAGATAGCCAAAGGCATCTACCTAAATCTGCGCGATGGTATGAAAGCCCAATACTTGCACTACCCCTAGAACACCTCACTGGATGAGTGGTACAAGAAATGGTTCTACATCCATGAAGAGCCGAACACCATCACCCTGTGCGACATGGGGCTGATTCCGGAGAAGAAGAATAGCTAGACAGAGAAGCCCGAGAACTTGGAGCAGATCGCCGAACTGCTCGGGATGATCCCGTGGGGAAAGCTAGATGGCCCAAGTGTGGTCGGGAACTTCATTAGCCGAAGGATCTAGCCCTGCCAGAAGAGGGTTCATCCTGGCTTCGAGTACCAGGGGAGCGTAGATCCAACAAGGACCAGGAAAGAGGCGCTCGACAAGATAGAAATCAAGGCCAGGATTAGGGAGCTATTCAACCTGGCCGATCCCAATTATGTCAGGCTGAAACGACATCGAGCATGCCTTCAAGCTGGCCCGACCTCCCCCAAAGGTAAATGATGCTTCCATTTAACTGTAGAGTCATGTTGTAACAAGAAATTGACTGTTGTCTCCGTTATGTGTCTTAGATTAATGGTCATGACCGGGCAACATTATTCGTGTCTCTGCCCCCTAGTGTGGATTACCCGCAAGTTGCCGGCCCAGCCACCCAAACCAGCACCAGGACCGACGACGTCCACTGGGCGGCACTCGAGGCTGTGGAGGATGCATCGACCAGAGCCGCTGGCAAGCGTCCGGCTACCAACAAATGACGCCAGGTCATCTTCCCCCTTTTGGACGATGAAGCAGAGGATGCGGACATCTTCTGGCTTGTCCCTCGAAAGAGGAGGAGACAAATGGGGTCAACAAAGTAGGGTGGCTCCTCTATGCCGACAGTCATCGCATCACTGACCACTACAACACAGAGGACAAGCAAGGGAAATGTCGAGCATCGAACCCTGACGCCTGTGCCAGTGGTGGAAAAAGTTCCAACAGAACCTACCGAGCACACGGAGCATGGGCGGTCAAGGAGATGCTCCTTCACCACATCATTCCGTGCTTCAAAGCTATAAGTATCTATAACTTTGATGTAAGCTTGTAATTTGTATTGAATACTATTATCTTCTGAACTTTTCTCTGATACATTAGGTCGGCGTCCATCGAGAACCCCGACCAGCTAGCCGGGTGTGACACAACTTCGCCAGCAATGGCGGGAAAAACTACCCAGCAGCCAACCATGGAGGAACCTGTAGAAGGAACTCCGCCAGGACCTCAGCAGGAGAACGACCAGACATCAGCCCCCGAACGGCTGGTCGAGAAGACAGCCGAATAGAGTACAAGTACTCCGAGCGCAAACCCTACTGAGGCGGATACCTTGGCGCTAAGGAAACTGGATCAAGCCGAGGAGCAGCAGCCGGAAGTGGCACAGAGCACTCTTGTCGATGCGACAGCTCGTGGAAAAGCCATGGTGGTCATGGAGACTACTAGACTCTAGACCAGCGCCTAACCCCCTGAATAGGAGGCTGAAGAGGATGAAGTAGAAGAGGTCCTGGGCCGTCCCCAAGATAAGCGACAACATGTATATGTGTCGCGCTGGCGGAACGACGAATGGGTTATGCACGAAGAAATCCCAGAGGTCGAAGAGACCCTAAGAGTCGAACGGGCAGCAAAGCATCTGGTGACAGAAGTCCAGGTATGTTTGGCTTGACCACTTGACCCTGTTATGTAGTCGATCTGTCTGACTTAGCTTATTTATGTGCAGGACTTGATGAAGACCGTGAAGTACCGAAAGAGGTGCTTCGACCAGATTGAGGGGATCACGGCGAATAATAAAGAACTGGTGGCCGAGGTGGAACACTTGCGTCGCCAACTTGAAGCCGCCGACCAGAAGACGGCAGAGCTAGAGGCATAGAACCAGAACCTGGTCGGCCAGCTTAATAACAAAGAGCGGGAAAGAATAAGTAAGTTGTCACTTTATCACAACAAGTGTGTAACACGTATTGTTGTGTTGTTGGTAGTGACAGCTGTAATGCAGGCTTAGAAGCTGAAGTAACCCACCTCCAAGAGGGGAATAGCCACGTGACCGCAAAGTGTGGTCGTCTGAAGGAAGACAATGAGAAACTGGCACGTAGCCAGTCTCAACTCTAGGACCACACCACCAAAATGAAGGAGGAACTAAAAAGTAAGTATTCTAGACCACCTTTCTCATTCTGTTGCCCGCCTTGTCTTGTCGTGCCATAACATTTGATGTCTTGTACGGTGTTCAGTTTTAAAAGTCAATGCCAAGAGACATCTGGAGGCCAGTGATCAAAGAGCGTGATGGCTGGAAAGCACGATTCCTTGAGGTCACTGAGGAGCGGGACACGTGGAAGAACCGATGCCAAGAAGTGGCAACTGGCATTGTCCCTGTCCTCGACCTTATCGACCCAGGCGCTCATAGAGGAAGAGCCAAAGACGCCCCAGCTCAGGACTGGTCAAGAGATACAGTCAAGTGTGGGGATGGTTCTAAGAGTTCGTGAAGGAGGCGGGTGAGTACACAGGTGCCCATGTACTAAGCATGGTACGTGCTCACTACCCCCTGATCGATCTCAAGTGCCTAGAGGCTAGGTACCCGAAGGAGGTACACCCAGACAAGGCAGAGGAGCTTTGGATGGCCCAGCTGGACTTGTCGTCGAAGATAATTGGTGACATTAACCTGTGTGGAGGTGGGGCAACACCTGTACAGGGTATGCCATTGTCGAGTCAGCTGGAAATGCCATTAGTTGCAAGCCAACCAATGAAGCCTGTGGTCTCGACCAGCCAGGCATCGGCGGGGCCATCCCCTTCAGCTCAACTAGCACAAGAGTCCCCGAGACTCGAGTAGGATGCCAGAATCGGCGAGCAGTAAGTGCCACGTGCCCTGACCAGCCAATGTAATAGGCTTAGAGCTATAGAAGGAGGACATAGTTGTGTTATTGTAAACTTTAGCCTCTTCAGGCAAGCTTATAATAACATAACTGTATATCCTTATAAGCTTGTTTGCTTTGTATAAAATGTATTTAAGCTTGAAACTTTATGTTGGTGTAACTAAGTGAGAACATGTTAACGTTCTGTTTAGTTGTACCATTTTGCTCAACACATCATCCTAGAAAGTTTGTGCGGCCTTAGTTTGTCATGTGGTCGGAGTGTGAGGTACGGTGACCTATGCACACATAGACGTGGACAAGTCAAACCAAGGGGGACCTGCCGATCACCCGTAACGTAGAGAGCGGATCCCATGCACGTGTTGGGAGGAACCTGGAGACAAGGCCTGCTCCTGAAAACCGTAGAAGGAGTGGTGGTCGGCTTTTACTGGCTAAGTTAGAATAATCATAAAATTCGAAGTGACACATTAGAGTGGTCAGAGAAATCATAATTGCTTTATTGAAGTAAATCGAAAGTACAAGAGGAGTACATATCTCAGTAGTTAAGCATAGAAACATCTAAGCTTGTCGATGTGCCACGAGTTTGGTACAGTCTGTACCGTCTAGGTGAGCTAACCTATAAGACATTGGTCGTGTGACTTCCTTGATCATGAAGGGTCCCTCCCATGGGGTTGCGAGTTTATGGACGCCAGCCTGGTTCAGTTTTCCACTTCAGGACCTAGGTCCCCCGACCATGAAGAAATGCTCTTTAACGTTCTTGTTGTAATACCTGCACAAAATAGCAAGGTACTTGGCCATACGTACACAAGAATCGAGCCTTTTTTCTTCTGCGCTGTTAACTTCTAGCTCCCGTACTTCATTAACCTTGCCCTCGTCGAAGTTCTCTACCCGTGCTGATCTGAAAGCTATATCTAGTGGGAGGACTGCCTTAGCGCCATAAACATATAGTATGGTGAGACGCCTATGTTATGACTGGGCTGAGGTCGGAGGCCCTAGACCACGGCTGGTAACTCCTTGTGCCATCTTCTGGGAGCTTTGTTGTTTTCTCTGTACATCCTCTTCTTCAATGCGTCCAAGATCATTCCATTTGCTCGCTCGACTTGTCCATTAGCTCTAGGGTGCGCCACCGAGACATATTTTACTACTATGCTCCTTTCATCGTAGAAGTCCCAGAAAGCGTTCCTGGTGAACTGAGTACCCAGATCGGTGATGATGCTGTTGGGTATGCCAAAACGGTGGATGACCTGGTCAAGGAACGTGATAGCCTTTTCTGAAGATGCCTATACCAAAGGCATGTATTCTATCCACTTAGAAAATTTGTCAATCAGCACAAAGACGCATGTAAATTTCCCAGGAGCCGGTTTGAAGGGCCCGATCATATCTAGTCCCCAGCATGTGAAGGGCCAAGAGGCTGGTATCGTCTGTATCTCATGTGCTGGAACGTGGATTCTCTTGGTGAAACTGACAACCCTCACAGTGGCGGACTAGCTTCTCTACGTCAGCTACTGCTGATGGCCAATAGAACCCTGCTCAAAAAGCCTTACCGACCAGTGTTCTTGAGGCCGCGTGGTTGCCGCAGGAGCTAGAGTGGATTTGGTCCAGGAGATGTTCGCCTTCTTCCTAGGTTATACACTTCATCAAGATTTCCTCCTTTGCAGTTTTTGCACCATAACTTGCCATCGACAAGCAGGTACTACTTATTGCGATGCATCAGGCGCTCGTTTTTTGTCCGATCAGTATAACCGCTGCCATCTATTAAGTACTTGATGAAAGGTACTCTCTAGTCAGGCTCATGAGTGGTCAGAGGCGGCTCGGTTGTGCTCGGTGCCGAACCATAGCCACCAATTGCTGGTCTGGAGCCTTGTCGACCGTGGAATCTTCCTCTTCGATGGAAGGCGTGAGCAGGTCTTGGACGAATACGCCATGTGGGATTTTGGCTCAGGATGATCCTAACTTTGACAGCGCATCCGCTGCTTGGTTCTTGTCCCAGACCACATGTATGTACTCGATGCCATAGAACCTGCCTTCCAGCTTTCTTATCGATCTACAGTATGCGTCCATCTTTTTGCTGGTCGTGTCCCTAGTCCTTGTTGAGTTGGTTGATGACCAGAGCTGAGTCTCCATAGACATAGAGACGTTTAACACCAAGCTTAACCGCAATGCGTAAACCATGTAGGCATGCTTCATACTCGGTGGCGTTATTAGATGCTGGGAAATAAATCCTGAGAACGTACCGAAGTAGCTCCTTGGATGGTGACATGAAAAGAACTCCTGCTCCCGCACCATCAATGTTGAGAGAGCCGTCAAAGTACATCGTCCAATATTCGTCAGATCTCGGAGAGGCAGGCATGCTTAAGTCTGTCCACTCGACGATGAAATCGACGAGTGCTTGAGACTTGATTGTAGTACGGCTTGCAAATTCCAAGGAGAAGGGGCATAGCTCCATTGCCCATTTGATGATGCGCCCGTTCGCATCCTTATTGCGAATGATGTCCCCCAAAGGATACTCGGTCATGACCACCACACGATATCCGTCGAAGTAATGTCTCAACTTTTCGGATGTTATCAGTATGGCATAGAGCAGTTTTCTGAATCTAGTGGGTACCTGGTCTTGGATTCGTTGAGGACCTCACTGATGAAATAAATTAGCCGCTGTACCTTATAGGCATGGCTCGGCTCATCACGCTCGACCACCATGGTAGTGGAGACCACCCGATTAGGTTGCCGCAATGTAAAGTAGGAGAGTTTTGTCTTCTCTGGGAGCAGTAAGGACCGGAGGTGATGTGAGGTATTGTTTTAGCTGCGTGAAGGCAGCGTCTACTTCCTTTGACCACTCGAACTTCTCGGATGCTTTGAGTAGTTTGAAGAACGGTAGCCCTTTTTCTCCTAATCTTGATATGAAACGGCTGAGAGTAGCCATGCATCTGGTAAGCTTCTGGACATCCTTTACCTTTTTGGGGGGCTTCATGTCTAAGACAGCTTTGACTTTCTTTGGATTAGGGCGTATGCCGTCGTAGCTGACGACTGTTGCCTAGCAATATACCAGAAGGAACACCAAAGACACACTTCTTTGGGTTTAACTTCCATTGGAATGTATTGAGGGCTACAAAGGTGCATCTTAGGTTATCAACAAGGGTATGTGCTTCCTTGGTTTTAACAACTACATCATCCACATAGGCCTCTACAAGGTCGTCTTTTATCTCAGTCTGCGAGGCAGGCCTGAATGGCGCAGTTGGTATGTAGCCCCTGGCATTCTTGAGCCCAAACGACATAGTCATGTAGCAGTAGGCGCCGAAAGGCGTGATGAAAGATGTCTTGATCTGGTCGTCCTTTTTGAGAGCGATCTGGTGATAACCAGAGTAGTAATCGAGAAAGGAAAGCAGCTCAGTAACCGGTAGTTGAATCTATGACCTCAGTCTATGCGAGGTAAGCCGAAGGGGTCCTTAGGGCAATGTTTGTTGAGATCAGTGTAATCAACGCACATTCTCCATTCATTATTCTTTTTGCATACAAGAACCGGGTTGGCTAACCACTTCGGATGATACACTTCTTTGATAAATCCGGCTGCTAAAAGCTGTGTAACTTCTACCCTAATCACCTCCTTTTTGTCACGAGCGAACCATCGTAGCTTCTGCTTGATTGGTTTGGCCTTGCTGTTGACATTTAAGGAGTGCTCGATCAAGTTCCGAGGTACACCGAGCATGTCAGAAGGTTTCCATGCAAACACATCCATGTTGCTCCTCAAGAACCTGATGAGCGCGTCTTCCTATTTGGGATCCAAGTTGGCCTCGATAAGGGCCATTTTGCTGGGATCGCCATCGACCAGCTGGATCGCCTTGTGCTCCTTAGACCTAATGTTCTTGCATGGAGCCTCGAGCTCTAGGATCTCTAGGTGGTCGGCTGAGGTCTTCTTAGTGTCGAGCATGGTCTCGGCCATGCGAATAGAGAGGTCATGGGCCTCTGCTATTTTGAAACTAGTCGTCTTCAGCAGGTGTAAGCGGCGTACACGTTACCTCGGAGGGTTAGGACTCCTTTCTTGGTAGGCATCTTGAGCACCAGATACCTATAATGAGGTATGGCCATGAACTTGGTGAGCGACGGTCGACCAAGAATAGCATGGTAGCTGCCATCGAAGTCAGTGACCACAAAGTTGACGTAGTCGGTGCGGAAGTGGTCTGGGGTCCCAAACTGGATAGGTAGCATGATCTGCCCGAGAGGTGTAGAGCACTGTCCGGGGAGAACACCCCTAGAACTAGTGCCTCGTATGGCTTAAGATCTGTCTGAGCTATCTTCAGGGCGGGCAGACTGTTCTTGAACAGTATATCGATGGAGCTACCGCCATCGATCAGTACTCTATCGAACTGGACCTTGTTGATACAAGGATCGAGGACTAGGGGAAAACATCTTGGCTCTGGTATTGTGGCCCATTGGTCCTTCCTGCTGAAAGAGATTTCGCGGTGAGACCATGGAGGGAGCCAGGGATCGGCGAGGAGGTTATCGGCGTTGGCCACGTTTAAGCAAACACGGGTGAGCAGCTTGCATTCCCTCTTGGTCTCGATGGACACTTTGCCTCTGATGATGGTGTGTACGTGATCGGTTGGCTTGATGTACTTGTGACGAGGGTCTACATCATCGTCGTCGTTATCCTCGTTGCACTATTCCGCTGCATCGTTAGGCTTGTTGGATGTATCCGGAGCCTATTGATGCGTATAGATAGACTTGAGGACATGGCAATTGCTCCATGGTATGGTTTCGACTTAGGATGGAGCTGGCAGGGCCCCTTCAATGCTTTGGCATAATCGTCTTCGTAGTTACGACGTTCGCCGCCCTTTTTCACGGTATTGACCTCGCCGTCGTCTTCCCGGGCACACTTGCTCCTATAATCGTCACGGCGGTTGCGTCGCTAATTACGTTGGTCACGGTGTCACGGGAGTCATTGCGCTGGTTGCGGCGATCAAAATTGTTGTTCCGACCATGATTGCCGCGGTAATCGTCGCGGTGTGGAGGGTGGTCAGAGCGTGGAACCCTTGCTGCTTCTTCAACAATTATCTTTTTAGTGTCATCGGTGTCCGCATATTTCTTAGCGGTGGCCAAGAGCGTTGTGACTGATTCAGGTCTCTTCTAGAGGAGCTTGTCTCTTAGGGTGTCGTGGAAGCAGAGGCCAGTGATGAAAGCCTCGATTGCCTCATTGTCGGAGATTGATGGGACCTTGATGCACATCTCCGAGAAACACCGAACGTACTCGTGTAGTGGCTCATCTTTCCAATCTTGGATCCAGTTGCAGATCATACTTGTTGCTCGGTTAGTTCACAAGTAGCGATGAAATTGTCGATGAAAGCTTGCTTAAGCTCCTGCCAAGAATCAAAGTAGTTCACCGGCAAGCTGACCAGCCATTGGTGACCTACATGGCCAACAGCGACTAGGGAAGTAGTTAGACATGATGTGCTCATCAGCCATGGTTAATCTACACGTGGTTTCGTAGAGCATGTCCCATAATTCAGGGTTTTCTTTGCCGTCGTACTTTTGAAGTTTCTCAAGCTTAAAATTCTTGGGCCATATGACTTGGCAAAGGTGTGGAGTAAACTGCTTCAAACCCGGTGGACCATGGGCAGTGTCATACTCCATATGGTGATAGCTTTCGTGGGATGCTCGATCGTCGGCTCTCTAGTTGATGCGAGCGCGCAGGTCACGTTCACCGAGGTAATGGCGGAGATTGTTATTGCCATCGCGGTGATCTCGATTGACATCTGTATTAGCCCTGTGACCATGGTTATCACGGCGGATGTCGCGGTTGTCTCAGTGATTATCGTCCCGGACATCGCGACGGTTGTCCTCTCAATGGCGGTTGTCATCCCGACCACCATCATGGCCATCATTGTTGCACGAGCCACGTTGGTTGAGTGGCTGTGAATGACTTGGGTGCTGGCAGCTGTGGCTTGACTCGACTGATACGAATGGAGCCCGAGCTTGGTTTGCAATCTCCACGGTCTAGGCCATAGCAGCCATCAGATAGGCTTGTATTTCATCACGAACTGCTTGGGTTTCCGAGGGTGTTCAGTAGCCGTTGCATTGTCGCCATGGCGATGGCTATGTTAGCACTTGGAGTCCTGAAGACTTGTTTGTCTCCCACCCTGTCGAAAGCATCATTGAGGTCACATGGCTGGACCCTTATGCGCCGTGCCTCCTGGTCTGCTTCAGCTTCAATTTGCCGGCGATTAAACCGGTCAATGTTGCGTGCCTCACATGCAGTCCTTTCTTGTTCTATTTCACCAACTGTCCAGGTGGTTCATCATTGCTTGACAACGTTGATCAAACCCCCTCGCCTTGGTGGGAAAGACAGGGAATTGCGAGAACCCCAGGGCGTGATCCGGGATATCCAGATCGTATTCGACGCCTTCATCTCCGTGATGCTGGAGCTTGGTGTGGACGGAGGCATCAGATGCTGGTGCCAGACGAGGAGCTAGGAGTCACCCTCTTGGACCGTGTGGATGGATCCTTCACGATAATCTTCAATCCGAATCATGTTGACGAAGTTGCGTGGCTTCGGACGAGGTCGGTGCATAAAACGCAGATCCGAGCGGCGTTATAAGTTGTACGTGTAGCTAGGAGACAGCGTTTCATAGGTCGTAGGGCTGGACCTGGTGGTTCTCCATTGAGGCTTCGTGCTTAGAGAGTTGGAGGCCTATTGCGAAGGTCGGCTAGCGACAAACAAAGCGCCCCTCAGGAGTAGATATGACCACGAGATCTGTTCCAAGTCACGTAGGACGACTAGTCCGAGCTGGTCGGGTAGATCTGTTATGGGGAGCGGTTACCTGCTCATTAGGTTGACTTTGAATCATACTTACCAGAGCTAGGGTTTCAGCGAGTTTGGTGCCAACCCGATTGATGGAGTCGAGCATGTCGATGTTGTCAATCTGCTTCCCTTTGTAGCTGATGATGGGTTGTCGGCGTGGCTGAAGGTGACGTAGGCATGGTCGGAGCCAGATGTATCGTGGTCAGATCTAGATCCATCGTGGTCGGAGCCGTATCCATAGTGGTCGGAGCCGTATCCATCGTGGTCAGAGCCGTAGCCGATGCAGGTGAAGTAGTGGTCGGCGTGGACTGAATCCACGCCTCCTCTGTGGTCATGGCGATGAAGTTGTCAGAGCTAGTGGTCCAGGTGATCTGGCCAACGGTGAACATGAGGCCGTTCAGCGTAGCCATGGAGCCGGAGATGATGACCATCTTGTTTGCTTGGAGAGCAATACGCACACCCCCTACCTGGCGCGCCACTGTCGACGAAATATGGTCGGCAAGTCTACCTAGGGGTATGCCCTAAGGTAGTAGATTGTCGGCAGACAGATACGCAAGCCACAAACAAGACGGTGATGCAAGACAGACATGAGGTTTTATCCAGGTTCAGCCACCAAGAAGGCATAATACCTACATCCTACGTCTGATTTGTATTGCTATATGTCAATGAGAGATGTTTTTTAGAGGGATCCCCTGCCCGCCTTATATAGCCCGGGGGGTAGGGTTACAGATCTGGAAACCAATCCTAGTCAGTTACAATTGCCATATGTGGCCGGATAAGGATTCCTATTATAACCGACCAGGATCCTGCTTGATCGCCAAATCCGCCTTGACTCCTTGTGCGGGACTCCGATCAGGTTGGCTAGGTCCGCACGTCGTCTTTCGGGTGGACCGGACCCATCAATCCAGGCTAGCCCAAGCTTAGCCGTAAGGGTATAGGGGTTAATACCCCCAAATAGAGTGAGAGGGAAGAGTTTGGAGGAGTCCCATCCTATCAGTGCTCTCTCTATGGCTTGTACCCTGATGGAATCAAGTTCTTCTTGAGCTTACTTCTGAGATTTCTATAGGAATTATCTTCTAATTCCTAGTAAGCATCTTGTTCATATTGTTCTTTAGGTTTGCGACTCTCTTTTGAGTACTTTAATCCTTGTAGCTCCTAGGTTAAAGTAGTATTCATAGTGTAAGTGTGGTACTTAGACTCGGTTACTCGTGGATGTACCCTATTTTCTAGATCGGTGGTAGCTCAGTGAGGGTGACTCTTATAGCCTCGTTGAATCCTTTATAGTCCACCCCCATTAGTAGGCCTAGTAGGACCTTGTTGCTATAGGAAACATACTTTGAACTATGTTTTCTCTAGTAATATCCCTAGAATTGAACAATAGAAGACAAAGCTTACTGAAGTTAGAACTAGAAGACTTTAGCACTCTCCTCTATGCTCCTATTATCTAGCCTTGATTATGATGTTGGGATAAGTTAGATTTGGTTATTGTCACACATTTCCTCGAGTTCGATATAAAACTAGGTACTCCTGGTGAAGTGCTACATCAGTATATTATCCGTGCGCTTGCTGGATTATTCTATGTGCATTAGTTTATACCAACAAGCATTTTTGGCACCGTTGCCAGGGAAACGGTTGCTGAGTTAACTTTGAACCTAGCTTATCCTTGTATCATTATTCTATTATCTTTTCTTTTCCTTTTTACCATGGATCTAGAATCCATCCCCTATCTACCAATATGGTGCACCCACGAGCGCAAGCCTATAGCCAAAAGAGTCTTCAAAGCCTATCCTAACACCTAGCTATGAGCTGCACCCACATTTAATTAACATGGTTTAGGATCAACCCTTTTCAAGTGAAGATGATGAAAACCCCTATTCCCACCTAAATGAGTTTGAGCAGACCTATGCATGCCTATGCATTGCGGGCATGCCAGACAAAACCTTATGATGTAAGCTTTTTCCTTTCTCTTTGACTGAGAAAAGTTAAACGTTGGTACAATCTCACCATAGGGAGTAGACAAGGAGATTGGGAAGCCCTGTGTTCTAGCTTTTGCTTGCAATTCTTTCCCATCTCTAGGGTAGTCAGACTTTGTTTAGAGGTTCTATCTTTTAAACAAAAGAAAAAAGAATCTCTAGGCATGGCTTGGGAATGCTTTAATACTCTCATTAATACTAGGCCCTAACCTTGCCAATCAAGAACGTATTCTTCTTCAACACTTCTATATGGGTGTTGATAGGAAAACCTTGAAGCTTCTTAATATGGCCTTAGGAGGCTCATTCTTGCATGTCTCCGCCAATACGGGGAGAAGCATTCTTATGAAAATCTTAGAGAACATCCCCGAAGAAGTAGAAGAGAAGCGATTAGAGGAAGAATCCTAGATAGATAAACCCGAATCTTTACCAGACCCATCACCAATTTTAGCTATCCCAAATCCTGAACCCCCGGAAAAGGAGGAAACTCCAATTTCAGACTTCATGCTTGAATTCAAGGATGAACTTTTCGGTGAATATGGAAATACCTCGAATTACCATACCATGAGGAGACCCCCAAAAGTCTAGGAAATCATCATCCAATGAACAACCTTTAGACCCTTCTAACAAAGCTTTCCTTAAAAAGACTACGAAAGAGCTAGTGTCTATTATAAGCAATGAATGGTTTGAAGAATTAGAGCTTTTCTCTGAATGTGATTTGTTTAGATTCACCTTCTATATCCATTCATTACCAAATTAATAAAGCTCCTTTGGATGCTCTTTACAATCCTATTATGGGTGTTAATATCATGTCTGCATCTTTTACTCATGATTTATTGAAACACATGCCATTGACCCCCAACAACAAAGTTATTGAAAAGTCTTTCAGGACATATTCTCCTAATTTGGGAATTTTGTATGTCCTCCCTATCAAGGTAAAAGGAACCAAAGTTCATTTGAGCTTCTATATCTTTGATATTATGGAGTTTAACCTGTTGATAGGACAACCAATTGAAAGACTTTTCCAAGAAGGACAAATGGGGAAGTTGAATATAAGACTTGAGAAAAACTTTAAGCTTTCTATACCCATTACTCATTCTCTAAATGCTAAGAGTGAGCCAATTCCCGAGGAAGACCCAATGGAAGAGGTTAAGGTTGCATCTCTTGATAATTTGATTGAACCCAACCTTAAGGATGATGGTTAGTTCTTCATCGAGGAAGAAGACTGAAAATCCTACAGAGTCTGAACCTCTAGATGAATTACTGGAACCACCTAAGCCTAGCATTGAGCTTAAACCCCTGCCTTCTAGTCTTAATAATGATCAGGATTCTCCTATGATCATAAGTGATAAACTTTCTTAGGAAGAATCCCTATGCTTAATAATTGTCTTAGAAAAGCATCGTTCTGGCTTTGGCTATTCACTCCAAGACCTTAAGGAGATTAGGCTTGCTCTTTGCACCCATTGCATCCCTATAGATCCTGAATTCTATACCTTCTAGGGAGCCCCAATGTAGGCTTAACAATGTGAGTGAGAGTGGTTGTTAAGAAAGAGGTTTTAAAACTCTTACTTGCCAGGATCATCTATCCTGTGCTGCATAGTGAGTGGCTTAGCCCTATTCAAGTTGTGCCTAAAAAGGGAGGCATGACTATTGTTAAAAATGAAAGGAATGAATTAATCCCCTAAAGAACCATCACCGGATGGCAGATGTGCATAGATTACCAAAAACTTAACAAGGCAACAAAGAAAGATCACTTTCTATTGCCCTTCATTGATGAAATGTTAGAGCAACTGGCGAATCACTCTTTCTTTTATTTCCTTAATGGGTATTCAGGTTATCATCATATTATGATCCATCTAGATGACCAAAGCAAAACCACCTTTACATGTCTATATGGATCCTATGTTTACCGTAGAATGTCATTTGGATTATGTAATGCTCCAGCTTCTTTTCAAAGATGCATGATGTCTATATTTTCGAATATGATTGAAGAAATCATGGACATTTTCATGGATGACTTTTCTATTTATGGAAAAACTTTTGATGATTGTCTTGAAAATTTAGAGAAGGTTTTGCAAAGATGTGAAGAAAAGCACTTAGTCCTTAAATGGGAAAAATATCATTTCACGGTTAGAGAAGGAATAGTGCTTGGACATTTGGTGTCCGAATGAGGGATTGAGGTAGATAGAGCTAAAATTGAAGTAATTGAACAATTACTTCCTCCCGTAAATATCAGAGGGATCCATAGTTTCCTTGGTCATGCTGGTTTTTACTGCCGCTTTATAAAAGAATTTTCACATATTGCTAGACCACTTACAAATCTTTTGGCTAAGGATGTTCCCTTTGAATTTGATGATGCATGTTTGAAATCTTTTAACATTCTTAAGAAAACACTCATCTCTGCACCAATCATTCAACCCCCTGATTGGTCGCTACCTTTTGAAATTATGTGTGATGCTAGTGATTATGCTATGGGGGTAGTTTGGGACAAACTAAAGATAAAAAGCATCATGCAATTGCTTATGCTAGCAAAACTCTGATAGGACCTCAACTTAATTATGCAATAACTAAAAAATAACTCTTAGCTATTGTTTTTGCTATTGATAAGTTTGATCTTACTTAGTAGAAGCAAAGGTGATTGTTTATATGGATCATGCTGCTTTGAAATATTTGTTCACTAAGAAAGATGCTAAACCTAGATTAATAAGATGGATTTTGTATACTCCAAGAATTTGACTTAGAAATAAAAGATAAAAAGGGAGTAGAAAATTTTGTTGCTGAGCACTTGTCTAGAATGCAGTTTGAGAATTCGCAGGAACTACCCATCAATGATTCACTATGAGACGACATGCTCTTCAAGGTCACAAAATCCGACCCTGGTACGCAAATATTATTAACTTTATGGTTGCAGGTTATGTGCAACCAGGGAAGAATAAAAGGAAGCTTATCTACGAAAGTCGTCTCCACATATGGGATGAACCATACCTCTTCAGAGTCTGCTCTGACAACCTACTCAGAAGGTGTGTACTAGTGGAAGAAGGCATCAAGATCATCGAATGATGCCACTCATCACCATATGGAGGACATTATGGTGCTTTCCGCACTCATTCAAAGATCTAGCAAAGTGGATTCTTTTGGCCAACCATGTATGAAGACATGAAGGACTTCATTCGAAGGTGTGGAGCATGTTAGAGGCATAGGAATATCAATTCAAGAGATGACATGCCACTCACTAACAACCTTTAGATTGAGCTCTTTGATGTCTAGAGAATCGACTACATGGGACCTTTTCCTAAAGTCAAAGAACTATGAATACATCTTGGTGGCAGTTGACTTTGTCTACAAGTGGGTTGAAGCCTTGCCATGCAAAGCTACTAATGCAAAGAATTCCAAGAAAATATTTGAAGAAACAATATTTCCAAGATTCATTGAGAAGAACTTTCGCAACTACTTGTCATAGCATGGGATCCATCACAATGCGCTACTCCATATCACCCTTAGATAAGTGGCCAAGTAGAAACATCAAATAAACAAATCAAGAACATTCTGCAAAAGATGGTCAATGAGATGGGAACTGCATGGAAAGATAGACTACCCGATGCACTATGGGCTTATAGAATGGCCTATAAAACACCACTTGGAATGTCACCATATCAACTAGTCTATGAGATGACCTGTCATCTACCTATTGAGCTAGAATTCAAGGCTCACTAGGCCATCAAGCGATGGAACATGGACTTTGGAGCCACATGAATTAAGAGGAAGACCCAACTCTTTGAACTTGATGAAGGGCGTGAAAAAGCATATCACAACTCCAAGATTTATAAGGAGAGAACAAAAAGATGGCATCACAAGAGGATAAAGAAGAAGGAGTTCACCCTAGGAGATAAGGTATTACTTTTTAATTCTAGGGTTAAATTATTCGATCATGGAAAACTTCAGAGCAAATGGGAAGAATCATTCAAGGTGATAAGCACTTCATCGCATGGAGTGGTAACACTTCAAAATGATGAAGGTATCTTATTCAAGGTAAATGGTCACCGTCTCAAGATCTTTCTAGAACCTAAAAAACCTAAGGATTTGGATGAGGTAGATTTCCTTATTTTACCATAGATTTACACCACTGTCATCCTCCTTATGTTTCGTAATGCAAACATATACTTTTAAGGATTAGATAAGCGATAGAAGTTGTAGCACAGAAGATGACCCCAAGAGAATGACATGTGGGGCCAGCCAGCCCCACCTACAGGCTGGCCACCCCACTTGTCAGCCGCCTCATGCCCGGTGAATTCTCATCTTCTAGATCTTTCCTCTCCGCAATCCTATAGTTTTTGGACGCATTCGGTTTTTCCTTGTTACGAGACCTCATATGGATAGATCTTGACCCCTGCTGCAAGTTGTTCCCCCCTATATAAGCGAGGCTCTGTCTACCTCCATAGCCATCCCATCAAAGCCTCCTCTTTCCAACAATAGCAAAGCTCTCCTCTTCTCTAGTTTCCATGGCCAACAAAGAGATCGTCCCCTATGGTTTTGATCTAAACAAGAAGCCCGACGCGCATGCACTGAGCGTTGTTCCTCCAAAGATTACCCGACACTTTATTTTTATATGTTTCGCTTTCTATTTCGAACCGAATTGAAAATCTTTTGATAAACAACTTTAAAACATGAGGAAAGATTATTTCAATCACGACTTTAGGATAGACTCACATAATACTTTTCCTAGAAGTCTTGCTACTGTTGGGTACTTATTATTAGGGACCCCATGTTACTTAAGTTATTGTGGAATGAGATATAGTAGAATAATGAGAACTTGATTCTTGATGTCTCGTTATTGGAGAATTTTTTTCAAAAAGTAAAAGGAATAGCTATACCTCTCCTTTGTGGTAAGCAATATCCTACCAGAGCCAAATATAGAGTAGGAAACCATCTACATATACTACTTGTCATTGTATTGAGTTTGGTCAAACCTTGTGACCCTTGTTGAGAAACTTATCATACTCTCAAGATCAAGATCACGTACACGCCACATACATCTGCTGCTCCTACACTGGGAGTACGTAAAAACATGTTTTTCATCCACCTAAAAATGTTCTACTCCTACACTAGGAATAGACACAAAAATATGATTGATAGGATAAATGCTCCAAGTTATTGTAAATGTCTCTCTTGAAAAGTTTCAATCGTAGAAAGAAAGGCATGGGCTATGCAAAAGTTATTCAGAAAAAAGAGAGTATTGAAAAAATGGACAAGTGTTCGAGATATTAGAAATAATGGGTACTCAGATGACCTGCCTGAAAAAAGAAGAAGAATGAAAGAGAGAGATGAATAAGATAGCCCATGTTTTATTGCAAAAGTTTTCCAAGTTTCAATCAAGAGAGATATGTTTCAATGAGCATAGTAGAATTAGGTTAGCCACAATATACACATCCACACACATGCGCATCTTGATCTAAGAGTATGACATCTTTCTCCTTACATCCTTGTTTTGACTTTACAATATATGCAATGCAAGTATGTTCTCATATTCATCTCTACCTGAGCTCCATATAAGTTTTTAGAAGTAGGTAAAAAGAAGGCAAAGTCATCAATGCAATGGTGAAGATCCAGAAATACTTTATATACAAAGTGATTTGAGAGTACTAGAAAAGGAGAAGGTAAGCTATGGTTTTGTTTTAAAAAATATTAAAATGTTTCTTTAATTGACTTGACTGAAGGAAGATGGTGATCTATTTCAAGCTGCTCCATTCTTCAACTGCCCAACATTTCATGGTAGACACTTTGAATCCTGCAGTGCATGCATAACTAGAAATAGTTTTATGTTGATGACTTGTCCTAAGGTTATGTCTTATGTAATCCATCCTTTTATTGAGGATGAGTAAAAGCCTAAGTGTGGGGGAGCTTGTTGACGGTAGTTAACATTCCTCACAAACCTTCAATATAACTTGTATAAATGGCTAAAAAGTTTTAGGTGAATCTGTGTTTTCAACAAGATTTAATTAGAGAACCTGCCATGTGGGGCAGGCCGGCCCCACCTACAGGGCAGCCGGCCTATGGGCCCCACTGTCAGCCTCACGTTGCTGTGTCGATTCTCCACCGCCTTAAGGATTGCATCTCTACCGTTTAATCAACTCAGTTTGATCTGAGGACTCAGGATTGATGCTCTGATTTATATATACCAGCTTGTACCCCCATCTAGTGCATATATTGGCATTTGATCCAAAGAGCTAAGTAGCCAGAAACCCTAATTCAAATGTCCACTAGGATCTAGGCTAATAATCAAGAGAAGATTAGTCCTCGATAGGATCTGGTCATGTATTAGAGATAGTGAGATAGAGTGAGAGGGAAGAGCTTGGAGGACTCTCAGCCCTATCAGTGCTCTCTCTATGGCTTGTACCCTGGTGAAATCAAGTTCATCTTGAGCTTGCTTCTAAGATTTCTCTAGGAATCGACTTCTAATTCAAGTAAGCATCTTGATCATATTGTTCTTCAGGTTTGCGACTCTCTTTTGAGTACTTTAATCCATGTAGCTCTTGGGTAAAAGTATTATTCATAGTGTAAGAGTGGTTCTTAGACTCGGTTACTCATGGATGTACCCTATTTTCTAGATCGGTGGTAGTTCATGAGGGTGACTCTTATTGTCCTCGTTGAATCCTTTATAGTCCACCTCCCATTAGTAGGCCTAGCAGGACCCTATTGCTATAGGAAATATACTCTACCTGTGTTTTCTCTAGTAATATCCCCATAATTGAACAATAGAAGACAAAGCTTATCGAAGTTAGAACTATAAGACTTTAGCAGTCTCCTCTATGCTCCTATTATCTAGCATTGATTGTGAAGTTGGGATAAGATAAATTTGGTTATTCTCACACATGTTTCCTCGAGTTCGATATAAAACTTGGTACTCCCAGGTGAAGTGCTACATTGGTATATTATCTATGCGCTTATAGATTATTCTGTGTGCACTAATTTGTACCAACACCCGCTAGGCTTCAAGGACACCCAAAGCAACTAAACATGCGAGGGACGTTTGGGAGACAAGCCCACATAGCTATAGTTGGGTCACCTAGAAGCACCCCGACCGTCTAGATGAATGATGTTAGAGTACTCAGAGCCACTCATGGTGACCCAAGGATGGAGGCAGCAAGCCCCCGAGCACCGATAGATGGGCTGAGGAACTATATGAGTGGCTCGGTTAGGAAGCCAAGGATCTCCCCTCTAGGGGACATGACTGGGGCACGAAATGACCGTAAACTCGGGGTTCTCACGGTCTCACCCATTAGCAGCACAGGCGTGGTGATCTTGGCCAATGAGGCTATCATCATAACAGCCCATCACAATGAGGGATTAAGTCTCTAAGCATGACCCAAGAGCAAATGAGATTATAGACGAAAGTAATTTCATTCCATTAATTGGGAATGTATCGATTACAATATATGGCGGCAAAAATCGTGATCTGCTGCCGCCTATATGGCGACAAAGACCGCAGGGCGCGCCCGACCTTTGGGTTGGGGCTTGCGGTACGCAAGGCTTGGGCTAGTGGGCTAGCCTTGGGTCTCCTTCCTAGGGTCTAAAGCCGAGCGACGTCAATCATCGCTCCAACAGCAGGGGCCGAGCCCCCACACCATCGCCGGACAGAGGGGCAACGACCGACACGTCATGACCCCGTACCCCTATTAGAGGGTACAAGGACTCCAGTGACCTTGCTGGATCCCTTACACCTATGATGGAGGGGGATGCGATAGACACCTCTAGCATTGTGTCATTGCTCCTCCTTCACTAGAGTCTTTCCACCCTCGAAGAAGCAATCGCCCGACGGAGAATACCAAGCTCACCTAGAGGGAAGCGCCGCACTCCATCGCCGTAGCCATCATCATCAAGAAGATAGATCTAAGGAAGAAGAAGAGAAGGGGCTAGAGAAAGGGATTGAGGGCACCACATCCCCCTAGGGCTCCCCCTTTATAGCCTAGACTGGTGTGCTATGAGCGGCTCTGGGCCCTCTAATGAGCTATAAGCAGCTAGAAGGGGCCTCGGTGAACCAGCTTGGTGCCCCTTCAATCCCCGCAGCATGCCTCTGGGCAGTTGCATAATGATGGTTGTGTAGTAAAGGCAGAGTCAGGGAACCACTCACAACGAGTCAAGTCCCTGCTCTGCTTTCCACCATGTGCGTCGCCCGCACTACACACACCTCCTCATGGGACTTGGGGGGATCCAGCTCCCCTAGGGACCCACCAACTATCATCGATGGCTTGGATCCACACGCACCAAGTGCAGCGACTCCTCCTCCACTAGATCTGCTCTATGTGGTCCTTACGTCCCATTTCCAAGATAAGATGGGATGGCATGGGGGTGCACGCCATAACTCCTCCACTAGACACGACATCCCAGATGTCTTCAACCGCCTGCGCAAGACGTCAGTGGATGCGACATGTCCAGAAGCCTCCCTTTTCACTAGCAAGGAGGCCCCACAATGGCCTTAGGGGATGCACTGGATCCCTAAAAGGAGTAGCCTGACCCCCTGATCGATGGGTGCTTGGGTGGCGCATCCCCCAAAAAACCAACCAACTCCATAGAGTTGGATAGGGAGCTGTTGAGCATTGGGCACAACAAGGGTCCCCATCCAAGGCTTAGCACGCTCTCCTCTCCCCGATCTATGGCTACTGGAGGTCAGCCCTAGAAGGCCAGCTATCATAGCCCTTAGGAGGGCATGGCGCTCCTGATGATCTGATGGACCCAAGCTAGAGCCCAATGCTGTTGATCACCCGGCCCACGACAGGCTCTGATTAGAAAGGTGGGTGCCCTTGGGCCTAAGGTCGGTGACTCCAAGATGAGTTCAACGAGCCCTCGCTTGAGTCAAAGACCCATGTGACATAGGCTCATGAAGTAATCAACATTGTCTTCGCTTGGCCTCGATAGTCGAGCAACACCCAACACATTTGTCAGCAAAAGACATCCCCACCAAGGAGGGTTCGGTCACCATAAGATCAAATTTAGCTATTCCTCGCCATCACACCAAGTGAGGCCACAAAGGGCTCAGGGGCTTCTTACGAGATCCTAACATATATGTATGTTAAGCCTCGAGTCCAATGGTTCCTGACCAAAGAAGACCCCCTGCCCGACCCCTTTAAGGTTGCCCGTGGTCTCAGGGGCTATGCCCAATGGGTACGCTTGTGCACACCCTCTAGGCAAAGAGACCCAGTGAAAGGCCCTTGTTTGGTTTTGGTAATTGAGTGACAACTTAGGTGGACTAATTGTGTTTATATGAGATACACAGGTGATTAGTCCATAGGTACATGTGTGTGAGCAACATATGCCATGGAGGTGAAAATGGCTTGGAGATGTTGCAAAGCTGACACATGTGATGATGAAGGAGCTTATTGCACATGAGACATGACATTGAGTCATGTGATCAAGGTGGAGAAGATCAAGACAAGACTTGGCTTGATGGACCGGTTGCAAGCGTGAAGGGCAAGTCGAAGGCTTTGGAGTGATGGACCGCGTGGCAGTGAAGCTTGAGCAAGACTTGGCGCCGATGGACGATGGCAACGGTGAAGAGCAAGTAAAGTCAAGATCGATGAACCAATATGATCACGTGATGATATGAAGTGGATCATATCATTGTTGATTGTGTTGGTGCATGTGTTGCATCGACGTTAGAGGAGATGGAATGGAATGTGCAAGGCAAAGGTATAACCTAGGGCATTTCATTTCACCGGTCATAGGTGTGTAGAGAAGTTTATGACCGGGTTTAGGATAGATAGGCTGTACTATCAAGAGGAGCAAACTTGTTTGCATATCGGTCATCTAGTGCCACTCGAGTGATTTAACTTTGCATCAGTCGCTAGGATCGAGTGGCGTGGCAATGTTGAGTGGCTAACATCCTTTGGGAAATGATTGTGAAAAGCTAACACACATACACATGGTGGTGTACACTTGGTGGTGTTGATTCGGCGCTTTCGGGAAAATGGAATGCCTATTTTCTATTGCGCCGGATGCAAATTCTTGTGGTTGGCACATTGGAGCAAGGGTGAAGAAGTTAGAAGTGAAAATGAGTTGATCGTGAAGATGCTGGCGACGGTCAACTGACTAGACGCTGGGTCCGGAAGCACCAGACGCTGGTAGGGTGCGTCCGGTCAAACTGACGGGTCTGCACAGTACCGAGGGTATTGCACCGGACGCTGGTCTGTGTCCGGTCAAGGTGGACCGGACGCGTCCGGTCGAAGAAATACGCCTCGGGGAGCTTACTGGAAACAACCGAACGCCTCAGTTTTGCTGCTGCATCCGGTCAGGTCAAGTGACCATTAGAATCGGGACACGTGGCCGTCTGTGGGCGATTGGAGCTGAGGTCCAGCGTCCGGTCAACACGACCGGAGCGTCCGGTCGACCCGACTAGTTGCCCAGTAAAGGGGTAATGGCTAGTTTAGCCCTTGGGGCTATAAATAGAAGTGGCCTTCGGCCATGGCTATAGCTGAGCACCTTGGGGGACTTTGTGCCGATGCTTGAGAGTGCTTAGGAGCCCTCCATCTCACACATACTTGATAGTGATCATCCGATTGTGTGAGTGAGCGATTCTAGTGCGATTGCATCATGAGGTTGCATCGAGTGGCACTAGGTGATCGAGTTGCAAGCCGGTGGTGCTTGTTACTCTTGGAGATTGCCACCTCCTAGATGGCTTGGTGGTGGTCTCCGTGGAAGCCCGCAAGAAGCTTGTGCGGTGCTCTGGAGAAGTGCTTGTGAGGGGCATTGTGCTCGCCCTGTGGGAGCCGCGAAGAGCAACTCTAGTAAAGCGTGTCATTTAGCTACCCTCACTCAAGGGGTAGGTTCTTGCGGCGCCAAACATGCGGGCTTAGCGGGTGATGCTAATTAGCCGCCAAACCACCAAGTGAGCGGTCGACACAACGGGGACTAGCGTGTTGGCAAACACTGTGAACCTTGGGAGAAAAATCATCATGTCAACCTTGTTCTTCCCATTGGTTTGCATCCTCATTACACAAGCTTGCAATTACTTTTATACATATTAAGCTTGTGTAGTTGCTCTTGTAATTAGATAGCTTGTGTAGCTTGCTAATTACCTTCTTGCTTGTGTAGCATAGAAGTAGCTCCCTTGCGTGGCTAATTTGGTTTTAGTAACCTTGTTAGTCACATTGCTTAGTTTGTGTAGCTAAGTATTTGCGCTCTCTAATTAGGCATTGGTTGCCTTGTTATTGAGCATTGCTAGTGAGCTTAGTTAGCTTTGTGCTTTTGCTTACTAGCATGTGTAGGAGCTCCCTTGTTGCTTAAAGTACTAGTGGCATAGGTTTGTGTAACCTTGCTCCTAGAATTGTTTAGGAGAGCTCTAGCTTGCCCGGCACCTTAGTTGCATGATTAGTATCTTTGCAAGGTGCTAGTGAACATATATACAGGGGTGTAGTCTTGGCTAGACTGATAGTTTTAATTCCGCACTTGTTTCGGTTAGCCAACAGTGATTAAGTTTCAAAAAGGACTATTCACCCCCCCTCTAGTCGCCATCTCGACCCTTTCACCCGGCCAAACTTGACTTGGCCATGACCTCCACCTAGGGCTCGAGGGCTCACCCGAGCCCTGGCCACCCAATTTATAGTGCGTCCTAGCCTGGCCTTTGGCTCCTACCCAGCTAATGATACTAGCCAAGGCTCAAGTGCAAGATGACAAGCCCTTGGCTACTGATGCTCAGGGGCTACCAAGCACCGCTCCCTAGGTGGCCCTGCTAACTGCTCCCCCGATAGGGTCACATCTAGGGCATGACACAAGAAGACTACAGAAGGTCCACCTAGGGAAGGCCGGTCCAAGCCAACATAGCCTGACACACAGAGTGTCATAATAGAGCAGCCAGACGACGCCTAAGGCTTCTTTGGCTCCAAGACACCAGCCATGGTCCACGGACGCACCGTTGCAAGACTCTTCTAGGACCCCGACGCATGTAGATCATAGACTAGTTCCCCCAAACCACCATTTACCTAACCTATCTCGTTATATAAGGGATAAGGTCTGACCTAGGAGGGGAGAGGATCTAAGATTGATCACCAGACACTCCATTCCATTCCATCTGCCTCCTGCCCCACATACAGAGCAAGGCAACCTAGAGAGGGGCACTGAGAGCTCCTCCACCGCATCCCAGTCCTCTTCCTCCTCTCCGATGAGGGGAAGGACTCCACTAGCGGTGAGGCAACATTAGGATTAGCACCGAGCTAACCCCCTACCAAATCTCTCTTTACACTCTATTGTAACCCCTAGATTTTGGGTGCTCTTGAGTATAAGGATCATCAGCTGCTGGACATAGGGACCAAATTGGCCCAAACTAGGATAAACCGTTGCATCTTCTTTGCGTGATTCTTGTATTCTTTAGTCCACCCGAGCCATAGGAGACCTATACTCTAACACTGACTCAAACAATTATGCTTGCCGCGGTATCGACCCCGCGACACTAATGTGTAGCTTACGTTGGCATGATCACATCACAACAAGAACGTAGTTATAACCCTAGGTTGCTTTTAATTAGAAAGCTATTAAATAAACATTAATCAAATTACACTTAAATTAATAAATTTAGAATTGAGTTACATGATAAATGTTAGCACTACTGAGTAGAGCATGACGCTACAAAACTAACAGCAACAAGAACTACTCAAATTGGATGTTAAAAGGGTAAACGGCGGGGATTGAATGATCAGTGGTAGAATCAGTAAATAGGAGCATCTTTTACCTTGGTCTAGAGGAGATCGTAGCCTCCATGGCCACTGGAGGCTGCTACTATGCGCTATGAAGGGAGGGGCCTTAGTAGGCCGATGGCACGGTGGTGCATAGCCAGTGGTGGCCCACGCAAGGGCTGGGGTAGGGCCCATAGTAGGCGTTGCGCGGCTCATGGCCGAGTGGCCACTAGCAGCGGCGCGGCTAACCTACTCACGCTGAGCAGGCATGTGCACGAAGGTGCGGTGAGGCATAGGGCCATGGGCCTGAGGCGGCGGTGCAGGGTGCACGGCCTAGGGGCATGGCCCAAGGGTGGGCACAACAATGCCCTATGTTGGCCAAAAAACCAAGGAAGACAACCCATCCATGGATGATCTCGCTGGAAAAGTGGAACAAAGGTTAGAGAAACCATGAAACGGACATGGATTCACAAAACAAAAGGCGTGCCAGTGTAGAGGACGACTGAGATGAACCTCACAGCAGTGACGGTTTGCACAAGGGACGCCGAAGATGGCTGGAAACGCTCACTAAATGTTCACTGGAAGTTCACATGTAAACCTAGAGATGGAGAACTTCGGCTTTAGATCTAGGACGATGGGAGTGGCGGCTCGCAAAACGGGTTGTAATTACAAAACCAGCGCATTGAGGGCTACGCCGGCATATATATAGGTCAGGTTCGAGGTCAGGGAAAAATGAGGTATTTTTATAATTTTAGGATTTTTAGAAAATCATTTTTAGTTCAAAAACAACTCTTGAAAAAGCTGAAATCATTTTACACCACTGAAAAATATTTCTTAAACTCCAAAAATTATAGAAAATACCCAAAGATAGATTATGAGATGATGAATCCAAATAATATATTTGGAGACCATGAAAAGGGATTTTAGAGCATCCAGCAAAATGGATTATGCTCTAGAAAAAATGGGAAAACTGTTCTGAAAAAGTCCAGAAAATTCCTGGGAAGGATCGAACAGCATCTAAATGTGTTTTGAAAACTTAGCGCACTCAAAAACACCAAAACAAGTAGCAAGCAAGCACCACATCAACAAAAGCTCATCAAATTAATTAAGAAATATCTAGAAAAACACCATTTTCTTTAATAAAAAATATATGCAAATTTAAACAAATGTTGACAAATTTTATTCAAATATAAAAATCTTTCTTTTTATTTGGTATTTTCTATTCACAACCTGAAATAGAAATTTTGGGGTGTGATATCATTCCCTTCCTCCAGCCCCTTCTCTTCTTCCTCTCAAATCCATCTTCTTTGATGGTGATGGCGACAATGGAGTGCGACGCTTCCCTCAGGGTGAGCCTATCGTGGTGTGCTAGGCGACTGCTTCTTCTAGGGTGGAAGGACTTCAGCGAAGGAGGGGTGACAACGTGGCTCTAGAGGCATCTATCGCGTTCCCCTCCCCTAGAAGGTGTAAGGACTCTAGCGATGTTGCTAGAGTCCTTACGCCCTCTAATGAGGGAGAGGGACCGTGGCACGCCGGTCGCTGCCCCTCCATCCTGTGATAGCTAGGAGGGCCCAGCCCTATTGGTGGAGGGATGGTTGGTGCCACCCATACTTAGGCCTCAAGAGGAGCCCTAGGGGTGGCCCACCAGCCCAAGCCATGCATATCGTAGCATCCTAACCTAGGGGTCGGGTGCACCCTACAATCTTTACCATCGTATAGGCGGCGGTGGATCATGGTTTCTGCTACCGTATATTGTAATCATGTCATTCCTAATTCATGAAATGAAATTACTTTTGTTTGTAATCCCATTGCCCTTGAGTCATGATCAGAGACTTAGTCCCTCATAGGGATGGGCTGTTACGACAATGGCCTCATTGGCCAAGATCACCACGCCCGTGCTACTAGCGAGTAAGTCTATGAGAACCCTGGGTTTATGGTCATTCCGTGCCCTAATCATGTCCCCTAGAGGGGAGATCCTCAGCTTCCTGATCAAGCCACTCATATAGTTCCCAAGCCCATCTATCACCTCCCTCAATGGGTCAGAATCAGTACTCAAACATCACTCGTCTAGATGGTTGGGATGCTTCTGGCTATCCTAGCTACAGTCACTTGGGCAGGTCTCTCGGGCATCCCTCACACTTTAGGTGCTTTGGGAAGCCTTGAAGCTAGTGGGCCAGCCTTAGAACCCTCGGCGATGCCCCTTCTAGGGAGCCCTCGTACCATCATGTGGTGGGGTGGCTCGATCTAATGAAGGATCAGGAAACAAGCAGGTACCTAGAAAGAAAATGGAATGGACACAAGAGAAGGGAAAGATGACATAGCTGGTAACATGGTGGTCAGGGCCATGCCATTAGCGCCTTGTTGATCCCTCAGCCTGATCCTCTTGCTCTGTCTGTCCTATCCTCCCCTCGCTCAGGGGCCTTCCATAGTTCTTGTCCTTTAGAAAGGTCAGCAGGTGGTTAGCTCAGTTGATCCTCTGGTGCAGTTGAGCTACCGCTTAGGTGGATATGGTTAAAGGAGACAATCATAGAGACAAGTAAAGCAAGAAGGACTGGGAGGATGAGACTTATCTTGGTTTTTGTTGGTGGAGAGGTAGGCCAGTGAAGGAGGTTGATAGGTGGATCATGGCATAGGAACGGTGCTTCTAGGCAGATGGCTCAGCATTGGACTTCCCTCATGAGGAAAGGTTAGAACTCACCTCGATCAGGTTAACCCCTTCTTGGAGGCCAAGCGCCTAGATGGAGGGGTACCCATGCCTCCACTACATCCAAGAACCTTGTCCGCCTCACTAATGCTAGATCGATCGAGCACCACTACTACCTTGGCTAGTTCATCCACCGATGCCCCTCCTGCATTGTGGCCAGGGCCATCGGGAGTGCTAGGGGTGACGAGTGCGGTTGCTTGGGCAACACAATCTTGCTTGCAAAAGTAGGCTTGCTTGAAGCTGCCCTCGATGGAGATGACCCCCGGCATCTTAAGCTTTAGGTAGATGTAGTTGGGGATGGCCATGAACTTGACAAAGCATGGTCAACTAAGGAGGGCATGGTAGACACTGGGGAAGTCAACCACCTTGAAGGTGAGTGGCTCCTTACAGAAGTTGTCCAACTAGACAAAGGTGACGTTGAGCCAGGTGCACCTGAGGGGCATGACTTCCTTCCCTCATAGAATCCTATAGAATGGCACCCTACTACTGTGCAGGCTACTCTAAGGGATGCCCATCTTGTCGAGGGTGCTGGCATAGAGTATGTTGAGGCCGCTACCCCCATCCATTAGCACCTTGGTGAGGCACATGGTACCCACAATTAGGCTGACCACGAGCAGGTAGCACTCTAGATGAGGGACGCGATTGGGGTGATCTTCTTGGTTGAAGGTAATGGCCGTCTAGGACCATCGGAGTCACGTCGGAGTAGCAAGGGTGGCAATGGCATTCACCTCCTGCTCAGGGACGCCTCACTACTGGCATGAGCTGCTCAAGCCCAGCTCTGGTTGAGCTTGACAGAAGTAGGGGTAGGTATTGGACGGTGAAGTCATCATCGATCCCCCTAGCCTTCATGGCAAGGTGGTAGTCCTCTAACCAATGATCCGGGTTGGTCTCGCCATTATACTTGGAGATGTAGGGAGGCACCTAGATCACTACCCCGATCATCGGGGGGACTGAAGTGATCTAGGATGGCATCCTCGACCCACCACTCAGGGGTACAGGACTATGCTTGAGCATGGCGCTTGGGCTCAATGGTATCGTGGATGTCACAGTCATCACCTGATCTGGTGGTGTGGGGGACACTAAGGAGAAAGGTCCTGCCTTTGCCCCTATCGAGGCTTGGTGCCTCGAGTCCATGGCTGATCGGATCTATTCCTAGAGGTGTCGTCGCTGCCCCCCCCTACCTATGGGGCATGCATGTTGGAGCAGTCCCCATTGGGAGTGGCCATCATCTAGGATGGCCTGGCAAGCATGGCACAACGCTGAGATGCTGAGCTCTTGACCTGTTGCTCGTGAGCGATGCGAAGGAGCCGCTTCGCCTCGTTCAGTCGCCCATTGGTCTTTGGGTGTAGCGTGTCGGAGTAGTCTTCTAGGTGTCAGGAAAAAGCCACCTTGTTGTACGCCACAAGGGGAAAGCGGAGGCTACTAGGAGCCTCCGTGTGGGTGTCATTGTTGTCGCTGAGAGGGTGCATGACCATTGCTATGCAAGGTCCAGCCTTTGGTGCTCGAGCTCTGCCTCAGCGGCCTCTAGGTCCACCTACTAAGACTATAGGTGATCCTCCTTCTCCTAGAGGTAGGCCACACAGCTGTGGGGACTCTAGTCTAGTGGCATGAGCCCAGGTGCCTCCTTGGCAAGAACTTCACCATTGACATGGTAGCACATGCACAGAGGGGCCTCCTAGTCGATGTCATCGGAGTCATACTCTAAGCCACTCCCTAAGAGGATCTAGAGGAAGGGGCATAGTGATGGGACATTGGTCCTAGCTATGACAAAGAGGATGGCGCTCCATGGTGCCTCGTGACTGATGAGGTGCTCGAGCTCCATCTAGAAGGATGCCACCACATTCTAGATCCCAAAAGATAGGTCTGGGAGGTAGTGCCTAGAAGTGATTAGGCGGCGAGAGCACCTCACCAGTGGTGATTTGGTGGTGGACATTGGCCAACATGTAGAACATCTAGTGGTGGTTTGACATGGTGGGTTTCAGGCCCAAACTACACCAGATCTGTCAAGCCAAGACCTTGAGATCTGCTCCTAGAATCCTTGGTAGAGGGGGTGATACTAGGGGCTCGCTACCCACTAGCATAGCCCCATGGAGTGGATGAAGCTCACCGTAGCAGTTAGCGATGTAGGCCAGGCTCCCAAAGTTGAGGACCTGGCCCAAAGCAAAGCATCGACCATGATAGAGAACTCGCTAGGGAAGCAGACACCACCATCTAGGGCACTACCTAGTTGCTTCAACAACGAGGCTAGTGGCTCTAGCCACCATAGAGCTTGAATCACACTTGATGCTTCCCCCTACCTGGTGCGCCAGCTGTCGTGGGGTCAGAACCATGGCAAGAATTATTCTTACAGTCGGTGTTAGAGTATTTGTCTCTAGTGGCTTGGGTGGATTAAAAAACACAAGAATAATAGAGAGGACGCAATGGTTTATCCTCGTTCAGGCCAATTGGTGCCCTGTGTCTAGTAGATGATGATCTTTATACTCAAAAGCACCTAAAATCAGGGGTTTACAACAGGGTTGTAGAGAAATTTGGTAGGGGGTTAGCTTCAATGCTAATCCAAAGGTGGCCTTGCCATCGATGGAGTCTTCCCCTCATCAAAGAGGAGGAAGACGATACGATACGGTGGAGGAGATATTAGTGCCCCTCTCTGGGTTGCCTTGCTCTTGGTGCTAAGCAGAGGACAAGGAATGGAATGGAGTGGAATGATATGTCTTATGATGATCATCTGTCGCACCTGGTTTTCTAAAGAATACCAAGCGCTAACTATATGTGTGCCCTAGGATGTCCACACAACACATATAGCAACAAATATGGAGAATATCAAGAACAATGCTTTATTATGTATCGAACATAATTACAATAGGTCTTACAACTATTATAGAAGCATAGCGGAAACTATTCATAATCTTCTCTTTGGGACTCCATATTCCACAGGGACGGTTGACTAGGGGAACACTCGCCTAGTTCTCATGGACTCCATAAGAATCTCTTCACTTGATCCACCATCTGGTACCCATCCAAGATTTTGCCAAAGTGTTGAAATAAAATAAGCGTAAGCTACTACCGCTTAGCAAGCATAACATGAGGGGATGCAGGCTCAAAAGGCTAGACATGGTTGGACTACGGTAAGCACTTTTAGTTGCCCATATTTTATTTGTTAAACCTATGTCTCTAGGTTATGCTTAAGCTCCCAAGGTGAAAGTATATTTAACATTAAGGTTGATCATATCCCAAACCATCCATAGAACCATCTATCTCAAAAAAGGATCTAGGCTGCTCGTGTCCATGAGCACGACTGATATATCAGTTTTATACTCTACATAGTTTGTACACTTTCACTATGAGTCATGATTTACCCTTTCGCTCAAGGTGATCAGCCTCTTGACCCACTACCAAGGAAGGTCGGCAGGGTTCAACATGAAGCCTTTCAAAGGTTCATCTAACAAGTTAGGGCCGCTAAGGTTTTCCTATCAATAAGCATGAAGCCCCTCCAAGGAGTGACTATCCAAAGTGCACCCTCTTGGCAGGCTGAGATCATACCTATTGAAGCCCCTCTTGCGCCATAAAGGTAACCACTAACAAGCTAGAAAAGGTCCTCATACTGAGCTAAAGCCAGAACCATATAGCCCTCATAGCTGTATTGTAAGTCCTAGTTTGCCGCTTTATGATTCAGTCCTTTTGGAGGGTAGACTAGAGCACCCAAAAAGGCCCAATGCTCTAGCCCCCTTATGTCCATGTTGCTAGAAAGCATCTTTTAATACCATGTTGTATATATCTTTAATTGTATTCTTTAGTCAATATTAGTTGGAGCAAACTGAGCATAATACCCACATGCAAAACCCATAGGTAAAACAAGGACATGATAATCAATATCAAGGTAAATAGACTCCAAGCGGTTCATTAACATATGCATATGAATTCATATTGCATTAAAGTGAATAGGTAACAAGGAGCTTCATATTATACTTGCCTTAACTTGCTTTTCCCCAAAGCAATATGCTCAAAAGCCTTTCGTATTCAACATTTAATCTTCTGCTTCCAATTCTCAGCTTCTAGTCTTTAGAGATCAGCTTCTTAATCACCATGTAAACCTCATCGATTGACTGAACCATATATCATGACACAAACATCCATACATGGCATACAAACAAGAATATATGAGAACAGTACACCAACCAATAAAATAAGCAAAATAGCGTATCGCTACGAACACACAAACGCAAAAGACACGCTATACGCGATTCAACGAAAAAGCGACCATCGAAGAATTTTTAGTGCAACAAAAAATAAAACCTATCCATTTAACTTATTTTAATGGTAGAAACACATGTAAATATTTTCATTAATCAACTTGATTCATTGCTTAAGAAAGAGCGTAGTATAAAACCTATATTGACTTTATATTCTGAAAATGATGCAAGTGATAGTATTAATACAATTAACTTTTTAACTGCCAAAACACATTTGAGTAACATGAGAACCACTAACGCCACTGCGTAGTACACACTGATAATGAAACTATGGTACAAAAGAAATGACTACCGGAGTTCTATATTATAAAAGAAAAGCCTAAATGCTTGATTTATTTTAATTAAGAAAAACCATGTGAACGTATTATTAATTTGGATTAGTTAAACATAATTTAATCAAGTTAAGCTACATCTTTGCAAAATAAAGTATATGTGAAAGCAACTAAACGAGTTTAGCACATATGCAATTTTTTTAACTAATCAAATTTTATTTATATATATCTCGATATCATTTATGCTAATTCAATTTAAACTTGCAAATACAAGTTGATAGGTGAGAGCTCCTAATCGAATTGTATATGACATGTTGTTAAACTAAGCAAATTATATTTTAATTTAGAAACTGAGTTAAAGTAATCATGTTTTATTCATAAATGTTGCCATGTAGATTAAGCAAGTTAAACTTTAACTTTGCAAGAGAAAAATGCATGTGAAAGCATCTTAACCGACTTTATATAAATCATGTTTAAACTAAGCAGATTATAATTAATAAATACATATTTAAGTTGATATTAATTAACAAGTAATTATAAAAGGTGGATGCTATCCTAGGTTGTTGTTATTTAGAAACATGTTTATGAAATCATTAATCAAATTAATATTTAAATTATAATATTATGAACATGTGACATGATAAACGTTGCTACTAACACATAGTTCACATAAGCACGAACCAAACACAACTTTAATGGTGCAAAACAGAATAGCAATGGCCATGGGAGGCTACTGCTGCACGCGGAGGGGGCCGACGTGGGGGTAGGAGCCTCGGCGGCGGGGCCTACTGGCCAGGCCGACGGTGGTACGTAGCTGCGCGGTGGCACGCTGGGCCCTCCCATGGGGTCATAGCGGCTAGCAGCAGGGCTTGCATGGCTGAGCCCGCATAGGCCGGCGGCGGCGCCTGCTGTGTAGGGCGTGAGAGGTCACGGGGTTGGGAACGGGGTATGGGATCCATGCGGTGGAGACGTAGGAGCGGGTCAAAGGGACGGAGATGGTGCTGCAGCGCCAGATGACAAAGAACGTAGAAGCTCCGATCAGCCATGGTGGTTCCTCGTTGGAGAAGAAAAAGAGAAGTTAGGGACGTGATTAAACGGTGATTGATTCGTGAAAAGAAGTATACCACGGCATAGAGGACGATGAGATCTACCTCGTGGTGGTGGTGGTCGATGCAAGAACGTGATGGTTTGGCCGAAAAAGCTCGCCGGAAGTTCATCGGAAACCTCGCTGTGCCGAACTTCGGCGTCCCATCTACGGGGCTACAAGTGGCGGCTCGTGAAACGGGCTATACTTCTGGAATCAACGCGTCGAGGGCTATGCCGGCATATATATATATACGTAGGGTTTGGAGATTTTATAAAGTGAAGATATTTTAGGAATTATTGATTTTCAGAATTAAAATAATTATAGAAAATCTGCAATTACTATTTAGGCTCCAAAAAATATATCTGAGCTCCAAAAAATTCCATAAAAATTCCTAGGGATAGAGGGAAGGATAAGGAACACAACCAAAGTGGTTTTAGCTCCTGAAAAAGAATTTTGGATTGATCAAGGAAAAAGACAAAGCTCTAATAAATAGGAATTTAATCCTAAAAAAGGTTGGAAAGATTTCCGGAAATAAAGGCATCGTTCTAACGCGTCTTAAAACCTTTTCCAAGCCTTTCAATTTTGAAAACAAAGCATCTTATGTAACTTTTGTTTTTGGAAGTTTTCCAATTCTTTTTAAACCACTACTTGAAAATAATATTTTGAAGATTGAGATTTGAATTTATTTTCCAAACCACTCATCACAAAACTACCAATGCAACGGCATCCAAACCACTCATCACAAAAGTACCAATGCAACGACATCTATGCGAAAACATGTTGCTACCTTTATGTTGGATTTTAATTTAAAGAATTTTTTTACCTATGTTTTTATGAGCACAAAACACTTAACAGAAATCATTTTACTCTTTTTAGAAAGTAGCTCATTTTAAGGTGTTACAATTCTACCCCCGTTAAGATGAATCTCGTCCCCGAGATTTGGAGAAGAAGAGCAAAGAGAGGGATACTTCAACTTGAGATCTTCTTCTCTTCCTTGAGCAACACCATCTTGACTACTCACCTTGTGTTGTATGAGAATTCATCACGTGGCTACTCTTGCAGATTCTTGTTCCATCTTATTCCAAGTCCGATCTTATTGCTTCTCTTAATTCATTCTAGTGAATCTTATTATCCACATGTTAAACTTCCAAAAGATCTTGCTTAGCTTGAATCAGAACTTTGAATTCTATGGTTCTTTTTTATGCATTTTCAAATGTTTTACTTTTCAAAAGGAAGGCTTTAAATCAAAACTAGGCAAAAAAAAATTCAACTCCTTTCGAAATAGCTTTCAATTTTTTTATGTTTAGAACTCAAGAAAATGTTTCATCCATGTTTTGAAACTCTTTTGAATAAATGTTTTTAAGGTTTTGAAATAAACCCAACCATTTTCAAATCATTAGAAACTTAGGAAAACATACTCAGCTTTGTTTTTCAAACTTTTTTGAAAACTCGACTTTATAATCAAATCTCAGATAAAGAGCAAACAAATCAACTTAGGTTCTTTTAAAATCTGTTTCAAACAAGGGATTGTTAAGATTTTAGAAAACAAATGAAACATTCGAGCTTCATTTTCAAATCATTTTGAATGAACTCTTTTGGGATTTCTGAAATCAAACCAAATCAATTTCAAAACTACTTTAGAAATGAAGAGAGTAAGTTTTCAAATCCCATTTTCTTTTGATGTCAAATAAAAGACTTAACATACATGTTCAAGTTCTTTTTGGGATAAGACTTTTGGGAAATTAAATCAAATCAAATAATTTTCAACCCTTTCGAACCATTTTGGAAGACTTCTTTTAGAAATACACTTTTGGAATGAACTCAAACCTTTTCTTTTCAAATTTTGTTTTGAAATCAAACTTAATTCTAATTCAAAGCCAAAAGTGCTCCGTTTCCAAATGCAAATTGTTGCAAACTTTTAAACCAAAATTTTCAAACTTCTGTAAAATATCTTGAAAGCATTTTGAACACCTTTCAAATAAAATTTGAAATAAGACAACTCAAATTGTTTTTTTATTTCAATCGGTCTTTTCTGAACAACCCATTTTAAAAACGCTTTAGAGTCATTTTCAAAGTGTTTTAGAATAAAATGGTTCAAAAGTGTTTTTAGAATAACTCTTTGAAGAGTAACAGAATACATTTTACTCTTTTTGAAATTTAGTTCCAACAAAGTGGGTTTTGAAATCCAAATTTACTTCCAACTTTTTTGAAGTTTTTAGAAATAAGATACTTTCAAACTTTTTATGAATATCTATTTTTAAACTAAAATCTTGAGTGAAGCAGTTCAAATCAAATTGTTTTCTTTTGAATGAGCAAAAGAGTCTTTCAAAATTTAAATCAAAACTTTTGAAATGTCTCAATATTGTCTTTAGCAACTCTTTTTGAATCTTTTAAACTGTAAAACTCCTTTCAAATCAACTCTTATTCTTTGGGGAAATACTTTTGAAATTAAGTTTCAAATACCAACTCTTGAAAATGAGAAAACAAACTTAAACCCTTTTGAACTTAGTTCAACACAACTTTTAAAGAAGTTTATCAAAGTTTTTGAATAAAAAAGGTTGTTAATTCATTTTCCAACATCTTTTGAAGATTTCATTTCAAGGAAAGAGCTTTAAATAGAAATCAAAACCAATCTAATTATTTTCAAGAGTTAATGTTAGTCTTGAGCATTCTTGCAACTCTTTGTACACATCTATGTCCTAGGTACGTGAAGATCAAACTCCCAACCATAGCTAGCTCGAAGATCAATCTTGATGTGGATCCAAACTCCTTGTAGTTCACCAACCCACAACACTCTTAGCTTGGCTACCCCCCTTAAGAAGAGATGGGATAGGGGCATGGAAGACCAAAAAGAAGGAGACAAGAGAAAAAGAACCCAACTATTTATTTCCTTATCCCTTATACTTTAAACATTTAATGAAATTGTGAGAATAACCCACAAATTCATTGCACTCATTACAAAGATCCAACTCAACCATGATCATTAAGACAAACCACACAAACACAAAATACAAGCCCGTTGCTAATTGTTCCTTCCAGCTACTTGGTAGGCATTCTTAAGGGAACACTTTCTTATCAGGGCTTTGGTAATTTGAATAGAGGTGAGACTAGAAAGTTTTGCAAAAGATCAAGAACAACAACTCAAGGAGATAAGAAAGTATAGCTGAAAGGAAGCTATCAAGGACAGGCGATAGTAGGACAAGGATTGGAAATATTGAATTCAATGAGTCAAGGAGGTGGAGAAATAGTTTTATAGAAAAATAAGTTTTCAAAAATGACCAGCGCTAACAAGGCTTGCGTACTACCGTCAACATTGCTCTGATACCATTCTGTCATACCCGGTTTTCTAAAGAATACCAAGCGCTAACTATATGTGTGCCCAGGATATCCACACGACACATATGGCAACAAATATGGAGAATATCAAGAACAATGCTTTATTATGTATCGAACAAAATTACAATAGGACTTACAACTATTATAGAAGCATAGCGAAAACTATTCTTAATCTTCTCTTTGGGACTCCATATTCCACAAGGACGGTTGACTAGGGGAACACATGCCTGGTACTTATGGACTCCAAAAGAATTTCTTCACTTGATCCACCATCTGGTACCCATCCGGGATTTTGCTAAAGTGTTGAGATAAAATAAGCATAAGCTACTACCGCTTAGCAAGCATAACATGAGGGGATGCAGGCTCAAAAGGCTAGACATGGTTGGACTGCGGTAAGGCACTTTTAGTTGGTCAAATTTTATTTGTTAAACCTATGTCGCTAGGTTATGCTTAAGCTCCCAAGGTGAATGTATATTTAACATTAAGGTTGATCATATCCCAAACCATCCATAGAACCATCTATCTCGAAAAGGATCTAGGCCACTCGTGTCCATCAGCACTGGCTGATATATCAGTTTTATACTCTGTAGAGTTTGTACACTTTCACTTTGAGTCATGATTTACCCTTTCGCCTGAGGTGATCAGCCTCTTGACCCACTACCAATGAAGGTCATCAGGGTTCACTATGAAGTCTTTCAAAGGTTCGTCTAACAAGTTAGGGTCGCTAAGGTTTCTCCATCAATAAGCATGAACCCCCTCCAAGGAGTGACTATCCAAAGTGCACCCACTTGGCATGCTAAGATCATACCTGTCGGAGCCCCTCTTGCACCATAAAGGTAACCACTAATAAGCTAGAAAATGTTCTCATACTGAGCTAAATCCAAAGCCATATAGCCCTCACAACTGTACTATAAGTCCTGGTTTGTTGCTTTAAGATTTAGTCCTTACAGAGGGCAGACTAGAGCACCAAAAAAGGCCCAATGCTCTAGCCCCCTTATGTCCGTGTTGCTAGAAAGCATCTTTTTAATACCATGTTGTATACATCTTTAATTGTATTCTTTAGTCAATATTAGTTGGAGCAAACTGAGCATACTACCCACATGCAAAACCCATAGGTAAAACAAGGACATGATAATCAATATCAAGGTAAATAGACTCCAAGTGGTTCTTTAACATATGCATATGAATTGAGATTGTATTAAAGTGAATAGGTAACAAGGAGCCTCATATTATACTTGCCTTAACTTGCTTTTCCCCTAAAGCAATACGCTCAAAAGCCTTTCGTATTCAACTTTCAATCTTCTGCTTCTAATTCTCAAATTCTAGTCTTTAGAGATCAGCTTCTTAATCACCATGTAAACCTCACCGATTGACTGAACCATATATCACTGACACAAACATCCATACATGGCATACAAACAAGAGTATATGAGAACAGTACACCAACCAATAAAATAAGCAAAACGACGTATCGCTACGAACACACAAACGCAAAAGACACACTATATGCGATTCAATGAAAAAGCGACCATCGAAGGATTTTCAGTGCAATGGAAAATAAAACCTATCCATTTAACTTATTTTAATGGTAGAAACACATGTAAATATTTTCATTAATCAACTTGATTCATTGCTTAAGAAAGAGCGTAGTATAAAACCTATATTGACTTTATATTCCAAAAACGATGCAACTGATAGTATTAACACAATTAACTTTTTAACTGCCAAAACACATTTGAGTAACATGAGAACCACTAACGCCACTTACGTAGTACACACTGATAACGAAACTATGGTACAAAAGAAATGACTACCGGAGTTCTATATTATAAAAGAAAAGCCTAAATGCTTGATTTATTTTAATTAAGACAAACCATGTGAAGGTGTTATTAATTTGGATTAGTTAAAACATAATTTAATCAAGTTAAGCTACATATTTGCAAAATAAAGTATATGTGAAAGCAACTAAACGAGTTTATCACATATGCAACGTGTTTAACTAATCAAATTTTATTTATAGATATCTCGATATCATTTATGCTATGCAAATACAAGTTGTCATGTGAGAGCACCTAATCGAATTGTATATGACATGTTGTTAAACTAAGCAAATTATATTTTAATTTAGAAGCCAAGTTAAAGTAATCATGTTTTATTCATAAATGTTGCTATGTAGATTAAGCAAGTTAAACTTTAACTTTGCAAGAGAAAAATGCATGTGAAAGCATCTTAACTGACTTTATATAAATCATGTTTAAACTAAGCATATTATAATTAATAAATACATATTTAAGTTGACATTAATTAACAAATAATTATAAAAGGTGGATGTAGTCCTAGGTTGCTATTATTTAGAAACAAGTTTATGAAATCATTAGTCAAATTTATATTTAAATTATAATATTATGAACATGTGACATGATAAACGTTGCTACTAACGCATAGTGCACGTCAGCATGAACCAAACGTAACTTCAACGGTGCAAAACGGAATTAGAACTTAAATTGCATTTAATTAAAAAGTTATTAGTAATCATTAATCAAATTAATATTTAACTTATAAATTTTCAAGATGTGAGACATGTTAAATGTCGCTGCTAACACGTATCACACATTGCGATGAAACTCACGCAATCAAATCGAAATTAAAAACCTAAATTGATTTTTCTTAAACCGTGATTAATTAATTATAACACAATTAATATTTTAATAAAATAAATTCATAAACATGTGATATGAAAACTAATAGCGCTACTATGTAGATATCCATAACACAAAACTAACACAACTAGAACGAACTGAAACGGAATTAAAACGATTAAATGGCAGAATTAACAGCAAGATGGCAAAATCGTAATTAGAGCATCTTCTGCCTTGGGTTGTTCATACATATGGAACAGCAATGGCCATGGGAGGCTATTGCTGCTCATAGAGGGTGCCTGTAATAGAACCGTCCAATTTATAAGAGCACAAGTCCAAAAACGATCGCTGAAACGATCAAATCCTCGCATTTGAGCCCATATAAACCCGGTAGTCAACTGAAACCACAAAGGATTTCAAACCAACTTGCATACAACCAAGATCACAGTAATTCAACATAACACATTACATGTTACAACATTTCACAAATAGTTTGTACATAGATTACAACACATTAGAGTCATAGTTATTACAAACCAAGTCTTGTAAAGTAGCGGAAGCAAACAGTTTAACTCACACACATGAGTTCAAATACAAGTACCGGCTTGCCGATCACATCTCACAAAAGCATTCAGATATGATAAACAGAGATCATGCCCATGATCTAGTCTTCGTCATCTGTCGGGTGGAGACAATACTTACAGAAGCCCTGATAAAGAAGGTCATCTGCAACAAGAGGGAATAAACCCTGAGTACGAGAATGTACTCAGCTAGACTTACCTGTCGGAAACAAAAAATAAAAGACACCAAGGATCATGCATAGCTTAATTTATTGGATCTGGCTGACACTTTCTTTTTGTGGAAAAGCATAAGTAATAATGATCAACTCTTAACCTGAGCTAGCAGTTAATTTTAGCCATTAACCTATCATCTATATTAGCACCTATACTAAGCAATCACTTGATTAAGATGCAAACATTATTAACCATAGCAGGTATAAACTGTATCAACATTATCATCATTCTCCATTTAACCATATCGTTAAATTAAATGAATCTACGTTGCCATTGCTCAGTCAAGTTCTCACTATCCGGGAGAAACGGTGATTCGAATCGATTCCTATCCAGCTAGAGAGGTATTCCTAACACAAACTCTGCTTCCCCCATCAGGGTCGCAACAAGTCACCTTTGGTACAATTCAGGAGTCACAGGGTACGATTAGTGCCGCAAAACCAGAGAACCACTCTACCATGAGTGCTTGGTGACTTAACCCACCCTTGGGCTTACACCAATGGTTCTCCGCACATCCTTACTGCCATCCAGATTGCGACCAACTGTTCATGACACTGGCCTGAATCGAGCTACTAGGCTTCGCGGTTGGAACGACTTATCCGGCCAGCTAAGTGTTAAGCTGCATTCAACATGACATGAGGATGTATAGCGTATTGGTCCTTAAACGACATAGACGGAGTCACTATGTCCAAACCTACACAAGACTTTGCCCGGTCTTAATCCATTATTAACATTGTTCTTTTCTGTGATAGCAAATATAGCCAATCGTGACCCACCTCATCCTAAAGCTCGCAAGTGACAGGAAATCACCTGACTTCTACCGAACTAAGCATGGCTAAGCATTTAACCCGTTCCTTAACTTAAATAGGATTCAAGTGCGATATCTAGACAAGGATAGATAAATAATGCAACAATTGGTTCCAACCAATTCCTATACTTAATGCATTAGCAATGATAAAAGATACTCAAGATATTTGTAAAACATGGGAGACTTAATATGCTCTGGGGCTTGCCTTTCAGGAAAGAGGATGGGCGGTGGTCCGGGCACTCGGGCAACTCCTCCTCGGCGGCTGCTTCATCGATTGCCTGAACCTCAGGCTCCTCCTCCTGGCTCGCTCCCTCGAACTCCACAAGCATCACTCCCTCCAGCACACCTATTGCATGTATGCGTAAGATAAATATCATGGATGCATTTGGGGTGTATGACCCCAGATACCCACAGCCGACCACATGGGCTGTGCCCCTAGGGGTGGCCCAGCCCACAAGAAGAAGCCTTGCGGGGCATGACTCTGCTTGGCGCCTTCCGCAAGACATCGAAAAGATATCCTGAAGATACTACGAGATATGTTAGGATATGTATGATCCCAAGATTCCTATAATCAGTTATTACTTTCCGGTTATCTCTCAGATCTAATCGACTTGTAACCCTAACTGCCGGACTATATAAGGTAGGTAGGGACCCCATCTAAAATCATGGCACATCATACAATAGCTAATACAAACCAACAGACCATAGGAGTAAGGTATTACGTCATACTGATGGCCTGAACCTGTCTAACTCATGTGTCTTTGTTGCCTTCTTGTTCTTGATCTCGCGCTCCCCTGCTGATCAATCTACCTTCGTGGGATACCCCTTAGAGGACTGCTGACGATATTCTGTCGATAGTTGGCATGCCAGGTAGGGGTGTGCGTGCTGTTTCCTTATCGAACAAGATGGCTTTTTCTGTAGGCTCTTCACCCCTTCCGTAGCCTAGCCAGATCTTCATGGTCAGATCCATCTCATGGGTCATCAACACTGACAGAGTCAGAGAGCTCCTCGAGCCAGGGCAGATTGGTTCTATGCCGATAACCCCCGCACCTGCAACTGTAGATCCAATCTCAGAGCCAATTCTAAGGTCTCCTTCGACATCTACTCGCCGACCACTTCCTTGCTACTAGAGGAGGCCAATCAACAATAACGATCTGATCGAACCTATTGATCGGGTCACACTGAAGCTCACCGATTGTCTCTCTATCGCCGAATCGGCACTGGACACTCTGGTTCAGCACCGACCACCCTCTAATCCAGATCTATCGAAGGCTGCTTGGGAAACCGCAGGGGCTATGGCCCTACCCTTCGGATTCACTAATGTCGCTGCTGCTTACCAACATGCCCTAAGGGGCAAACTCACCAACTAGGTCACCAGTCCATCTTCCACCAGCCATCAACACACTACATTTAGGCCGAAGCCTTAGGGCGCACCTCCAGACCATCCTGGAAGAAGCTCCGGGCTCTGAATCTTGGGGCTCTATGGAGACCCTCGCTGAAACCTTCTTCGATCAATTTCTCCTTCCACCCTTCCGAGGTGGTGCGATCTTCAACGTCAGCATCGACAGCCCTCCTAGGAACGGCAAAATCGAGGAGGAGTGCGTTGCTTGAGAGAACCGGAATGTCAACCGTGCACTAGCGACAAGAAAGCAAGGCAACCATTACGAGGGCCAAGGCTTCTCAGAATAATCAGCTTGACTCTTAGGGAAGACTGCTCCCACTCTACCATGACCTCGACAATGAATTCCTCTGTGTCGATGGCCACTGATGTCTTCAAGACTCCAAGCTGCCAATTTGGCAGTAGCCACCAACGAGCTCGCTCGTTTCCCTCAAACGCTCGAGCTCGCCAAGATCGCTGCCATGCTTAAAGCGGCTCACTGTCAGGTCAATGAGATCCATGAGGATTAGAGACCTTCGTGCTCTACGAGCATGATTCATCGATCAGCTACGCTGAGGTCAAATCACCACCCAAGTCAAAGCCATTTCACCTGACCAATCGCTACCTTTCTAGGGGGGACCCAGGGGCATCACACCGAACACCATTGCCAGCATGACCAGGAGGTCGAACAGGATGCTAGAGTACATCTTAGCAACCTCCGGGATGCTCGGCGGTGTATCAAGCAACGTCGCTTTGGTCACCATGAAGACGAAGTACATCGCTGCCAGGATTACGAAAAGGAGTATGGCAACCCGGACTCAGCCCTCGAGCCTATCCTTGACCACAATGCCACAGACTATGGTGTCGACAACCCTAAGGGGCCTCTGGCTTTCACAAGGGCACTCCGGACGCTTCAATGGCCCCATGGTTTTAAGATCACCAGGGTCAAGCCCTACAAAGGAAGAATGAACCCAACTCAGTGGCTGTAGACTTACGCCACTGCCGTCCGCGCCGCGGGAGGAGACACCAGCATCATGGCAAATTATCTCCCCATCATGCTCACACCGCCTGCCATGAGCTAGTTCACCAGCCTTGTGTTGGACTCCATCGGCTCATGGGAAGAATTGAAGAAAGTCTTCACCGACAACTATATGGCCACATGTACTCGACCCGGCACGAAGCATGATCTTAGCTGCATCAACCAGAAGCCATCTGTGCTCCTCCATAGCTACATCCGGCATTTCTCCAAGATGAGGAACTCTATCCCCAACATCACGGAAGCTAAAGTCATCACCGCCTTTATCCGAGGACTCCACCATCACGAACTTTGCTCCAAATTCAACCGTAAGCCACCGACCGATATCGACGAAATGATAACTACCGCGAACCAGTACGCCGATGTAGAGGAAGCCAAGGTGCGCTTCAACGAGGATGCAGGCACCCAGTGACCACCTCACCGATACGACGATCGCCTCGATGACCGACATCATAGCGACCGTGGCTATCATCGCGATAGCAGCCATGAGCGAACAGGAGGACACAGGCCTAGCCAAAATCGCCGCCGCCTGGCCAGAACACATCTTCGCCGCTGTTAGTCAACCTCGTGCCAAGCATAACTACGATGAGCAGTACCAAAAGATCCTCGATGGCTCGTGCCCTCTTCAAAAGACCACCAAACACAAGATGAAGGACTGCATTGGTCTGGCCAGGGAGTTCTAGGACAAGAGGCTCGATGACGACGCAAACGATGGGGCCGGAGGTCGCTGACCATCTAGGGAACAACAACAACGCCTTTTAGGACCATGATAAGGTGGTCGCCACCATCTTCGGGGGCCTCGCCTCCACTAAGAGTTGAAGGGAACGGAAGCTTGCCACTCGACTGAGTGCTCGTCGTCGCTTCAGAAGAAACTACCGCCGACCCCAGCTATTGCCTATGGTCTAAGGTCCCCATCACCTTCAGTAGGGCCAACCAGTGGGTAGACATACCATATATAGGGTGTTTCCCCCTTGTCCTCGACGCAACCATCTAGAAGGTTCTCTTCAGAAAAGTCCTTATTGATGGTGGCAGTGCTCTGAACCTACTCTTTGCTGGAGCCCTAAGGGAGTTGGGCCTCGTGATATCAGATCTTACACCCTCAGACTCCTCTTTCTGGGGTGTGGTACTTGGAAGGGCATCCAGACCACTTGGAGAGATCACCCTGCTAGTACAGTTTGGCATGGCAAGCAACTACCGTGTTGAGCATATCAACTTCTATGTCACCGACTTCGACACCGCCTACCACGCCATACTTGGCCGGCCAGCTCTAGCCAAATTCATGGCCATACCACACTATGCATATCTAGTGTTGAAGATGCCTTTGCCTACAGAAATCCTGGCTCTACAGGTCAACCTCTCCGTTGCATACGCCTGCGAGATAGAGAGTCTCACTCTCGCTGAAGCCACCAACCTCTCCATCTAGATGGCTAGCGTGGTCGCCAAAGCCAAGATAGTACCCGCTGATGACATGGAGATTCCGGAGCTAGAGCTTCCCCGCGCCTCCGCCAAGTCCAAGGAAATCAAGGAGGTCAGCCTCGGCCTTGACAACGCCTCCAAGACCATGAAGATCGGGGCTCATCTTGACCCCAAATAGGAAGGCACGCTCATCTCCTTCCTACGTGCCAATGCCGATGTGTTTGCTTGGAAACCTGCAGAGATGCTAGGGGTACCTTGGGAGAAGATCGAGCACTCCTTGAATGTCTCACCGACTGCCAAACCGATCAAGCAGAAACTCCGCCGATTCATGCTAGACAAGGAGGCTATTAGGGTAGAAATAAAATGGCTCTTAGCTGTCGGATTTATTAAAAAAATGTATCATCTAGATTGGTTAGCAAACCCTATTCTTGTTCAAAAAAAGAATAAAGAGTGGAGAATGTGCGTTGATTATACTGATCTTAACAAACACTGCCCTAAAGACCCCTTCGGCTTGCCTCGGATAGATGAGGTTATAGACTCTACCGCTGGCTGTGAACTACTCTCTTTCCTTGACTGTTACTCTGGCTATCATCAGATCTCCCTCAAGGAAGAAGACTAGATAAAAACATTGTTCATTACACCTTTCGGTGCATACTGCTATAAAACTATGTCCTTTGGACTCAAGAACACTAGGGCCACCTACTAAAGGGCCATTCAGATGTGCCTCGACCAGTAGATCAGCCGCAACGTCGAAGCCTACATTGATGACATGGTTGTTAAAACCAAGACAACCGACAACCTTATCGCCGACCTCGAAGAAACCTTCGCCAATCTAAACAAGGACCGATGGAAGCTGAACCCTTCAAAGTGCATCTTTGGAGTTCCATCTAGTATATTGCTAGGCTACATCATCAGTGCTCGAGGCATCGAGCCTAATCCTGACAAGGTCTCCGCCATCACCAATATGAAATGGCCAACATGTGTCAAGGATATACAAAAGCTTACAGGTTGCATGGCTGCTTTAAGCCACTTCATATCATGCCTTGGCGAAAAAGGGCTACCTTTCTTCAAGCTCCTCAAGGCCTCCGAGCACTTTTCCTGGTCAAAGGAGGCAGACTCAGCTTTCGAGCAGCTCAAGTCATTTTAACAAAGCCATCGATCATGACAGCGCCAAGGCTAGATGAGACTCTGCTAGTATACATCGCCGCCACTTCTCGCGTCGTGAGCATAGCTATCGTCGTTGAACGCGAGGAAGTCAGGCACGCTTACAAGGTGCAATGTCTGGTCTACTTTATCAGTGAAGTACTTAATGAGCCAAAAACTCATTATCCTCAGGTACAAAAGCTGTTATATGCAATTCTGATTACGTCGCGCAAGCTCTGACATTACTTCGAATACTACAAGATCGCCATGGTCACTGAGTTCCCCTTGGGGGACATTCTTTGTAACAAAGAAGCCAATGGCTGCATCATTAAATGGGTTGTTGAGCTCGGCACCTATTCCATTGAATTCAGAAGCAGACCTACCATTAAGTCATAGGCGCTTGCTGATTTCATCGCTGAATGGACCAAGATCTAAGAGCCCATCACCGTTGCTTGCCCTGAACACTGGGTGATGTACTTCGATGGTGCCCTTAACATCAATAGTGCTGGTGCAGACATTCTATTCATTACGCTGACCAAGGATAAGCTACGTTACATTCTTCGGATACAATTCCTGGTCTCTAACAACATCATGGAATACGAAGCATGTCTCCATGGTCTTCATATAGCCATTGAGCTCGGCATCAAATGCCTAATGGTGTACGGGGACTCCGCATTGGTTATCAACAAGCTTAACAAATACTGGTCCTGTTCCAGCAAGAAGATGGATGCTTACTATGCTAAAATCAGAAAGCTTGAAGGAAAATTCTATGGTATCGAGTATCACCACGTGGTATGTGACCAAAATCAACTCACCGATCACTTATCCAAGCTTGGTTCTTCTCGCGCCGTGATCCCGCCAGGGGTTTTTATTCAAGATCACCTGGTGCCATCCATCAAAGAAGATAAGGAAGTTGAAGAAGTTCCTCCTGCCAAGCAGTTGGTACTTACGGTACTTTCACCAGTCGCCGATTGGAGGGAGCAATTCATCAAGTACCTCACCAGCACCGAGGTACCCGTAGACAAGACTGAAACTAAACACCTAGTTTGTCAGAGCAAGCTTTACGTGCTGGTGGACGACAGCTTGATGAGGAAAAGTGCCAAGGAAGGGATACTGTAGAAATGCATCACCCAAGAGGAGGGAGCAAAGCTGCTTCTTGAAATTCACTCTGGTTCCTGCACCAACCTTGTGGCCTCGAGAACATTGGTCGGCAAGGCTTTCCGAGATGGTTTTTATTGGCCCACAGCCATCACTGATGCAGAAGATCTCGTCCAACGATGTGAAGGATGCCAATTCTTTGCTAAGCAAATACATATGCCTGCGCAAGAGCTGCAAACTATCCCAGCTTCCTGGCCCTTTGCATGCTGAGGACTAGACATGATCGGGCCTTTCAAGCCAGCACCAGGTGGTTTTGGTATGTGTATGTCACCATTGACAAGTTCTCCAAGTGGATTGAATATAAACTGCTTGTCTTGGCTACTGCAAAGAAGGCAGCTGAGCTCTTTGAAGATATCATCCACAGATTTGGTCTACCAAATAGCATCATCACTGATCTCGGAACTACATTTACTGGACATCACTTCTAGGACTTCTGCGAAGACCATTGCATCTCCGTCAAATATGTTTCTGTTGCCCATCCAAGAGCCAACGGTCAAGTTGAACGGGCGAACGGTATGATCCTTGATGCCTTAAAAAATGACTTTATCAGAAAGAAGAAAAGCACCCGGGCAGATGGCTCAAGGAGCTTCTAGCTATAGTCTAGGGACTACATACTCAAGCTAGTCGTAGCACCGGCATGACTCCATACTTTTTGGTCTACGGGTTAGAAACCATACTACCAGCGGACATTACTTTCTGAGCACCTTGGGTGGAAAACTATGACAAAGAGCAGGCCGAGGTTGTCCGGTCTGAAGACGTCGAGAGAGCCGAAGAAGAGCGCCTAATCACCTGTGTCCGTACAGCTAAGTATCTGGAAGGCTTGCAGAGGTACTACAACCGAAACGTCAAAGGTCATTCATTTACTATTGGGGATCTCGTTCTTCGTAGAAAACAAAAGACTAACAGTTTGCACAAGCTCTCTTCCCCCTGGGAAGGGCCTTATATCGTCAAAGAGGTTACTCGACTAGGTTCTTATCGCCTAAGCGACTTAGAAGGTGTTGATGTTCCCAACTCGTGGCACATCAAACACCTTAGACGTTTCTATCCTTGAAATACTATAGATATATACTCTACAAATTTATATTCACTAATGTTTTTTGGTCTCAGTAATTTATCTCCATTTTGTCTCTATCGTGGATTAACAACCACTTATGGTCACTGAGCTATATGCTACTTCATAATGAACTCCAGTATGTAATCACCGTAACTACGCCAACCACATTTTCTCCAAATCGCTGAACGAGTTTTCTCCAAATCACCGAATGAGTTTTCTCCAAATCGCCGACCACGTTTTCTCCAAATCGCCGAATGAGTTTTCTCCAAATCACCGACCACGTTTTCTCCAAATTGCTGAATGGGTTTTCTCTAAATCGCCGACCATGTTTTCTCCAAATCACCGAACTCGTTTTCTCCAAAACGCTGAATATGTTTTCTCCAAATCGCTGAACTCGTTTTCTCCAACACGCCGAATACATTTTCTCCAAAACGCCGAACATGATTTCCCCAAATCACCAAACATTTTGTGATCGAAGAGCAGCATGCTTTCTTTTTTCTGATCTCTTCAGAGATGACCCAGTCTCCAATTTCTCCCTACACGTGCTACGGGCTCCGCGCTCTGCATTATGGGTGGTCGACTACGGTCCCTTGGTCATACCTATTTTTCCTACATGTCTACGGGCTCTACGCTCAACGTTATGGACTATGGGTCAACTAAGGCCGAGAGTTCAACATGGGACTACTTGCTCGTACTCTGCCTATACGATCTATATCTCCAAGTTATTTCGATAACCACCGAGTAGTGCACGTTCCACTTTTTTCCTTTCTATGGAGAAGACCTAGTCTCTGATCTCTACCTACATGTGCTACGGGCTCCGCGCTCTGCGTCATGGGTGGTCGGCTATGGTTTCTTGGTCATGCATGTTCTTCCTACACGTGCACGGGCTCCACGTTCAATGTCATGGACTATGGGCTAGCTGAGGCCATGGGGGTCAGTAGCGAACTAACTGCTCAGACTCCATTTATACTCCGTATAAATACCTTATGGTCGTAATTACGAAGATATTTTCACTGAAATACAATATGACTGCATACACATGCACTTTATAACAGTTATCATCTGTATATGTATTTTCCATGCTTTTGCGCATTCTAACTATACTATCTAGAAATTACAGATGATATCTACCAAGGAGATCATTGTGCTTCGCCATTGCTGTCAGTCTCTTCGAACAGGTCTATATCGCTGGCCAACATTTTCACCGCATCTTCCACCTCATCCTCCAGCCGCTGGGTCTCTGCTTCGCTCAGCCCCTCGGCATACCCGCCCCCTATTGCCTCAAGGTCAGTAGCTGGATAGTGGGACCGAACAACAGCAAGGGTGTGGGTAGCGGCGGTAACAACGGCGTCACAGTTGAAGCTCTTGAAGCTTTCCCACGCCGTCTTGCATCTTTCAATGATGATGTCCAGGAGCGGTGGCCTACCATCGGGCTGAGGAGCAGTTTTCCGGTTCTACATAGGCGAGCACTAGGTTGATTCCGGCAACTACGGTGTCAAATTTGTTCCTCTGGGACCGGCCTTCTTGCTCTAGCACATTGAACTGTGCCTTGACCATCTGACGATAGTCTGCATGCATTTTGAAGTTCCATCAGGCAAGACAATCGCTACAGTAGAAAACCTGACCAGGAGGTACTTATCGTTTAGCTCTTCGATCAGTTTGTTCTCTCACCCTGTCTCTTTTGCTTTCTCCTCTCGGAGTTGCTCAAGGGCTTGGCGTAGTTGGCCGAGCACTACATCTTCTTCTACAAGTACATCATTCATCACCAAAAGTAATCATATCTAACTATGCGAGGCATTTTTGTGAATCGTATGAGCCTTTCTTCTCCTTGGAGATTTTCTACAGCTTTTCCAATTGCTCAGAGGCATCTTTAAGTTGTGTAGAGGCAGTGGTCAGCTGCTTGGACTTGCTCCTTAGTTGTTCTTTCGCAGTCGCTAGGTGCTCAGATAGGACCGCCTTCTGGTATTCTAGGTTCCACGCGTTGGACTCAGGAAGGTCTCGCTCACGCTGGGCCCTTTGGATGTTTTTCTCTGAATGGTTCATCACATCCTTGAGTTTTTTGTTCTCCTCGGTGAGGGGCTCCATCCTCTTAATCAGCTGGTAACAGTGCTCGGCAGTTTGAGTTATACCCTGGAAATGCACAATGACAATGATAGAAGGACACCACCAATGTCAACGAAGAATATTCGGGATTCAGTATTAACCTCGATTTGTTTTACTACTCCGCCGAGGGCGGATTTCAGCCTCCTCATTTCTCTAGGGGTGTCCTCTTCCTCAACAACTACCACTTCATCACCGCGCTTGCGAAGGATTCGGACGGATTAGGTTCGAGGCTCATCATGAACGATCTCCTCCACCTCGTCCTCCTCTTCTGTAGCAGTAGGGGTCACCATAGGGGGGCTCTATGGCCAAAAAATGGGTCCGAGCATGACCTACGACCCCTTAGGGGGGGCACCGTTAGCTCCTCGGGCACCCCTAGTCTCACCGACCCAGATTCTATTGCTTCGCTGGCAACTCTAGTTTTAACTCCCAAGGGTCCGGCACTACCCATTGTTGCTTCAGGCATTGTCACCGAGACAACCTCTGCTGATGTCGGCCCCTCGCCGTCTCCAGCTCCACCCATAGCGGTTGTTGATTTTTCCGCCGGCTGCCGAGCACTAGGGGACCCTAACATAGGGGCGACAGGCAGTTACCTCCACCTCGGGGTCATCTCGAGGCTACTCGTCAGTCTAGGCGGTTGATTTTGGATCCTCCATATGCCTTGCGCTACATCAGAACACTTGGTCGATCGCCCAAACAGCTATGATCAAATAGCAAAACAACACCAACGCGAGGATACTTACCGTTTGGTCTGCCGATGTGCTTCTTCAAATAGGCAAGGCTTGTTCGAGCCCCTAGGTGCGGCCGTGGGGTCGACCCCACACTATCGGGTGGAGGTCTGTCCTCTACAGTCGGCCTCTGTTTTGTCTATTGTCCCGGTGTTTGCTCCACTTGTACCATCGGGTTTAACTTCACCTGATGCTTGGGGACTCCCGTCGCTTGCTCTACGGGGATTTTTGTTGCCTGCTGCTCAGGGACTTCATCGCTTCCCCTTAGTTGCTCCTCCACGCATGTGCTACATGAAGATGTTTGCATCTTCGGGGGGAGGGGAACTATATTTTTGTCGTCATCAGACCACTCCATCACCATGGCCCTTCATGGACGAGTGGTCTGGTCGCCACCTAGTGATATACCACCCGGTTTGCTGGGAGCGGCCATCGCCATTCTCTTCATCTAGGTAGGCTCATCTACCGCTACCCATTTCCCCTGAGATTTCTCCGATAATGGGGGAGGGGGGACATGCCATGTGATCAACATCCGAATCTCTGGATTCTGATGAGATACCGAATGAAACTTTCTTTAGGGTGTTCTGTTGGTCGGACGTCCACCGCTGGCGGTCATTCAGCTCTAGGCACGTTAGAAAAATATACTGCTCTATCCTGCGAATGGATCCTTTGCATAAGTAAGTCAGTTCCCTGCTCGACAAATCGACATTTGAAAAATGCAGGGTAAGATGATTACCTGAGGAGGCGGGTTCGTACAGTTGAAGGCCTTTGTTTCTTTCGGCCAGCTAAATGAGGAGCTAGAAATGAATAGTTTTATGGCGTGGCCTATTACTTCTTTCCTTGATAGCCATTTAGGTCTCTCCTAGGTTCCGTCGTTGTCGCCCTTGTAGTCAAAAGTAGGGTAGGCCCTCTCCTTGCAAGGCTGGACACGGCGTACTATGAAGCTTGCTGCCACAAGTTCACCTCTCAACTCCACACTTTAAATCAAGTCAAGGAGTTCCTTCACTTGCTCCATGTCGATACTTCTTGGTCTCTCCGACCAGCTTCTTTGGTTCTCTGAGATATGGTGGACGTCGCAGCGGACGGCCGGGTGGTTCTGTTTCATGTAAAACCACTTGGAATTCAACCCTTTTAGGGAAGTTTTCAAAGGTACGCTGATATAATCGCTGGCCATTCCATCCTAGAGCTACAGATATACACCGCCAACCACCTTGGAGCCGCCGCCGCCTTTCTTCTTTAACCAAAATAAGTGTCCAAAGAGGTTGAAGTGCAGCAGAATCCTAAGAAACGCCTCACAAAAGTGAATAAAGATCGAGATGTGTAGTATAGTGTTGGGGTGGAGATTGCACAGACTAATCGACCAAAATACCAATAGATCTCACAGGAAGGGATGAACAGGGAACCCCAATCCACACCAAAAATAATCTTCAAAGACTACAACTTCATCGGTGTTAGGCATTGGAAAGGGCTCACCACTGGCTGGCCACCATTCGGCGATGACACGATCAGGAAGCACGCCCACCGTCACCATTTTTTCGAGCTTTGCTTCTCCAGTGCACGATGGCATCCACTCTTTGTCGCGACTGGCTCCGCTTCCTACCTTCTTTAGGCTTGTTTTCTTTGGGTTCACAGGCTCTCCTCTTCGGCAGCCATCACTTAGATCTGGATGCGGTCTGGCGTTGGCAACAGTGTGTGTCTGCAAATCTGGAGGAGTGGTGGCTGAGGTGGAAGATGAAATGGCAAAGTAGCAAAGGTTGGGGAATGGGAGGCAGCGATACTGTTATAAAGCACTTTCCCCACTTTTATGACTCGAGGGTTTTTGGGAAACCGTTCCCACGATCTGCGCCGCTATGAATTCTCCGATGCGGCTAAATGGGCCATTACCTAGGATTTTTGCACAACCTCAGCCCACTGTCGCTCATTTGTTGCTATCGTCAGTTGCTCCATGCCAAAATTTCGCCAACACCTTCGCCATTTATTAAGGCTAATTAACTGACACTATACAGCCTTTCCTACGGTTTTTTCTCCATGATTTGATTTCTCTGATAACTCTGCCTGTAGCATGGGGACTGGCGGCCTGCTCCATTAGTCTTTATTTGTTCTTCTATTTCTGACCCTGGCACCATGTGACTGCATCACCTACTATCAGGCTCGGGGACTAAGTGGGCACACTTCTCCTTGTGGTGAATGTGCTTTGCCTCTTTCTGAGACATGCCTAGGGACTGGCTGCCTGTTCGGCTAGTTTTCTACTATTCTTCAAGTTTCTGACCCTGGCACCACATGACTACATCATCTGCTGTCAAGCTCGGGGACTAAGTGGGCACTACTTCACCTCACGGTGAGTGTGCAGGATTTTTTCTGTAAGACTAGATGCCTATAGTGGAAGATTGACTCCTACAACTTTGTTCGGACTCTAAGTGGGCACACTTGGTCCACTAAGGAGAAATTTTCGATTCTGAACTTGAGCTCCTTACACCCTTATGGCAAGCCAGTATTTTGGTTACTCTACTCAGCGATGGTTCACGCTGCTCGGCAATAGGTCATGCTGCTCGGCAATGGGTTAGTCTGCTCGGCAATAGTTCACACTGCTCGGCGATGGCTCACATAGCTTGGTAGTTCAGCATGGTGGTTGGACCATGAGCTTGACTGCTCGGCGTTGTTCGCACCTGCTCAAATGAGTAAAAGACGACGTTGCACAACGGGTACAAGGCGCTCGGGGACTAGCTGTGGGGTGTACGACCCTAGGATACCCACAGCCGAACCACATGGGCTGTGCCCCTAGGGGTGGCCCAAGCCCATAAGAAGAAGCCTTGTGGGGCATGACTCTGCTCGGTGCCTTCCGCAAGATATCAAAAAGATATCTTGAAGATACTACGAGATCTGTTAGGATATGTATGATCCCAAGATTCCTGTAATCGGTTATTACTTTTCGGTTATCTCTCAGATCTAACCGACTTGTAACCCTGCCTCCCGGACTATATAAGGCGGGCATGGACCCCCTCTAAAATCACGGCATATCATACGATAGCTAATATAAATCAACAAACCACAGGAGTAAGGTATTACGTCATATTGACGGCCTGAACATGTCTAACTCGTGTATCTCTGTTGCCTTCTTGTTCTTGATCTCGCACTCCCCTGCCGATCAATCTACCTTCGTGGGATACCCCTCGGAGGACTGCCAACAATATTCTGTCGACAATGCACATGAACGAAGTTAGGGATGCTCGGGGAATGCACATGCTTGCTGTAGTCCGCATATTCTAACTTAAGCTCTATTCAAATCACTTTAACTTACCAAGTTTATACAAACCTAATGTACAATTGCTCATCTTCAATTAAGGACCTAGCACATGCACCTAAGCATGTTCTCAAGTTAGGCTAGCACCTAAACAATCAACAAGAACATTGCAACAAAGCATACACACAAACATTCGTATTTCAGCAAAACAGGAACTATACATCAGTATAGTAAACTGATCATAACCGGAGATCTACAAATCGAAATGACACGCAACAAGACAATTTGGAAAGCTTATGAAATTGCCTACAATTAATCTTCAGACCTCAAGGCATTATTCCAACCTTTACCAGGTCGAATTTACATAACCACATAATCAGGTCCAAACAATACAGAGAGCAAGCAAAACTGTGATCCAGCTTTGAACTGACTGTAACTCCTAAACTACTGGTCCAAATACCACCAAATTTTAACAGGAGCTAGATACATAAGTGCTCTACAACTTTAGTATTCAACACTTTCCCAGAAAACCAAATTATCATGGTGAACTTTGCAAAGTTCCTAGAACTGTCCAGAAAGACATAATGCAAGAAAATAATTATTAACTTACATGGCAAACATATAAATGGATAAAACCAACTTTACTAGCTCATCACACATATCACAAGAACACCAGAAAGTAAGGTGTTCATCACCAATTCATTACTTTTAATGCCTTTCTTAATTTATCTAATTATTTAAGAGGAATAATAAACATATATGGAAACTGCACCATTTAATCTACAAAAATTAAAGTAGATATTACATGCCCCAAGTAGGCTTAAAATAACATCCTACACAAAAATGACAAGTCATAAAGGCTTAAAATAACATAAATAGGAAACCCTGGTGAAAAGTGTCAAGCAATATATTTTATATTTTTCTTAGCATCCTTGAGGTACTAGGACAACCTCCAATAAATTTCATGATTATTGGATTCATAGGTAAATTATTAAAATTCACACAAGGATTATCTAATTATAAAAGGAAAATCTATAAATAAAAAACTATTCATGCACTGACTCTGAAATTTTTACCAGAGCTTCTACTCATCAAGAAAAGCTCACCATACAAATTTCATAATTTTTGGAGTATAGGAACTCTAGATATGAATTAAACAAATTTTCCTTCATTTAAAAACACATTTCAAGTTTCAATTTAATTCTTCTAGAAACTCTACTACAAGTGCTAATATTATATTTTTCCTAAATACTACACTTCACTAAGATACTAACAAAATTTGAACCACCCAATTTGGATCTACCAAACTAGAGATATAAATTTTACAAAATAGCATTCAAATCTGAAATATTTGAACTATCTTTCTAACCCTAAGTCACTGACAACCGGGGCCCGCTTGTCAACGAAACAAAAACAAAGCACGGCGCGGGACGGCGCTAGCTTGCCGATGGCGGCTTCTCTGGTGATGAGGAGGGTACCTCCATGTTCACCTTGATCTCCCACACTGACTGACCTCCTAAACCTAAACCCTACCGACCTCTAGGTACGTCGGCCATGGTGCACGGCGGCTCGACCATGGCGCATGGCGGCGCTCCTAATGAACCCCAGCACTAGATGCCCAGACAAGGTGTGCATTAGCTTCCTAGGACCATGGCGGACCTTCCTACACTACTACTACCAGTTGCGGTGCAATGGTTGAGCATGGCTGCATGAGGTCACCAGGCGGCGGCCATGGAGCGACTATGCGCGGCCATGTTCTGGCTCGACTAGACCAGCATTGATGGTAGCGTCATCACCTAAGCATCTACACGTGATGTGGAAGATGAGATGAGAGCTAGGGAAGGAGGAGAGGTGGCATGTTGTGCTAGCCATGGCAAACCGTGAGCGCGAATGGCGCTCCGGTGATCTTTGGTTGGGGCGGATTCAGCAAAAGCTGCTTGCCTAGAGCTCGGTTGGCTCAGAGAAGATGTCTATGAGGTCCATGAGATGCTAGCAGAGCTATGGTTGGGATGGTGCTGGCTGTGGTGCAGCGGCGAGCTCATGCGAGCTCGGCGGAGCCAATGGCGATGGCGGTGGTCTGCTGCGGACGCGAAGGGAGGAGCAGGGAACATGGGCAGACGCTGGGGCTGGTGTTGGCGTGCAGCAACTCGATGTGGCCTGACTTGTTAGGATGCTGGCGACGCATAGCGCCACGTGGCTATGAAACTCTAAAACCGGTCTGGCACTGTAGCTGCCGATTCAGTAAACCATCAGGGCCTGACAGCGCAAGTTGATGACGAAAGATCTCCTAAACCGTTGATCATTAGTGAAAACAATCTAAATGAAAGTTGTAGCCTTTCATATAGTCTACAATTTCTATTAAAAGATCAAGGCCTAATTCTTAACCAATGCAGAGTAAAATCATCTCCAATGTCGAGCCAATGAAACTGAAATTTGGTTTCTGACTTAGAAAATTTCTGAGTCTCCAAATAGACCTCAAAACTAACTTGTGGGCCCTTTTTGAGCATGTTTTGCACATTTTCATAAGATGGTCAGAAAATAACTTTTGTTCCTTATAAAATTTCCTACAACTTTGCTTAAGGGTGCACAACCATGCAAACAATCTAAGCTACACTTTTTAAATAGTCAAACAAAAGTGCTCTAGGGGTCAACACAAGTCAAACTATTACTTGGAAACCTAATTAGGCAATATGGTCAACATGAACATTGTTCCTAATGACATTCTAAGTGTAACTAAGTTGTTTAAGAGGATAATTAGCCACACCACACTTTGATCACACAAAAATCAAGCATCACATGTATTGAAACAAGGAAGAACAAGTGAAATGCTACTTTTGTTTCAAAGCCATGTTTCAACAATCCAAGCTCATGAATGGATGAATGATGCTCATGTTTATGAAATGCCAGTGCAAATGTGGAAGCCAAACACCTAGGGTGTTACAGCTCTCCCTGCTTATAAAAATCTCATCCCGAGATTTAACAAGCGTACCATTGTTGATAGAATTCCTTATAACCTTCCCTCAGATAATCTTCTCTTTCCCAAGTTGCATCGCATTCACTACCCTGATTACTCCACATGACCTTGTAAAACTTAACCACCCGACTCCGAGTCACTCGCTCACAAGTGTCAATTACTCGGACCGGTTTTTCTTTAAAAGTCAAATCAGATTCTAACTTGATATCCCCTAGTGGAACTCTCTCTTCAGGGACACGAAGACATTTCTTCAACTGAGATACGTGAAAGACATTGAAGATAGCACTCATCTCAGGAGGTAATTGGATCTTGTATGCTACCTTACCACTTTGTCGAATGATTTGAAACGGACCAACATATCTCAGCGCAAGCTCTCAGCTTCACACCAAATCGTTGGACTACTCTTCATGGGTGAGACTTTCAGATAAACGAAGTCTCCAACTTCGAACTCGATAGGTTTTCTACGGCGATCGGCATAACTTTTCTACCTAGCTTGTGCTGCGGCCATATGGGTTTGGATAGTACGGACTTGTTCTTCAACTTCTTGAACAAAATCAATTCCATAATATCTCCTTTCATTGGCTTCAACCCAATTCAACAGTGTTCTACACTTTCAGCCGTACAAAGCTTCAAACGGCGCCATCTTGATACTCTCTTGATAACTATTATTGTAAGAGAATTCAGCTAGGGGCAACCACTTTTCCCATGAACCCTTAGAAAGAGATGACACATGCTCTCAACATATCTTCTAAGATTTGATTCACTCGCTCAGTTTGCCCAGAGGTTTGCAGGTGATAGGCAGAGCTTCCTACTAACTTAGTTCCCAATAACCCTATGTAAGTGCTCCCAAAAGCGAGCAGTGAACTGTGGCCCTCAATCAGAGACAATAGTGTAAGGTACCCCATGAAGTCAGACTATCTGATTGAAGTACAACTCAACATAGTCAGTTGGATGGAAATCTACATGAACAGGAATGAAGTGTGCAGACTTGGTTAGACAGTCTACAATCACCCAAATGGAGTTAAAATTTCTCTAAGTAGTAGGGAGTCCAACAATAAAATCCATACTTATCTCCTCCCATTTCCAACCTAGAATAGAGAGTGGCTGAAGCAATCCAGCTTTTATGTGCATAGCTTTGACTCGACAACAAGTGTCACACCTAGCTACATAAGTGGCTATCTCTTTCTTCATCTTGGTCCACCAGAAACAAGGCTTCAAATCATGATACATTTTGCTATAGATAATTTAGAGGAATGTGCTTCGGATGTGATTTTATTTCTAAGCTCTCTATCCTTTGGGACCACTAACCTATCCTTGAACCATAACATGTCATTCTCATCTACCCAAAAATGCTTGGTTTCTTGCTCTTTCATCTTGCGCTTGATGTGGAACACACTTGGATCTGTCTTCTGTAGCTCCATAATTCGACTTTGTAGAGTACAACTGACAGTGATGTTGTGAAGGACTGTAGGATGTAGGAGTTTTGACAAATGGAGGTCACTTTCAATCAAAGAGTGGCAATGAGATTTCCTACTTAAGGCATCCGCAACAATGTTTGCCTTGCCAGGATGATAGTGCACTTGGAGGTTATAATCCTTGATCAACTCAAGCCATCTTCTCTGACGCATATTCAACTCAGGTTGAGTGAAGATGTACTTAAGACTTTTATGATCAGTGTAGATGTGGCACACATTGCCAAGCAAATAATGTCTCTAGACCTTCAAAGCATGAACAACTGCAGCGAGTTCTAAGTCATGCATAGGATAATTCACCTCATGCTTCCAAAGTTGGCGAGAGGTATACGTAATGACTTGTCCTTCTAGCATAAGAACACCTCCTAGACCTATGCCAAATGCATCACAAAACACATCAAAAGGTTTCTCAATGTCCAGTTGTGCCAAAACTAGAGCCAAAGTGAGAAGGGTTCATAGGGTGTGAAAAGCTGCATCACACTCAGAAGTCTAGACAAACCTCGTGTCTTTTTACAGCAACTGAGTCATAGGCTTGGCTATTTTAGAGAAATCTGGAATGAAGCGACGATAATAGCCAGCCAACCCTAGAAAACTCCAAAGCTCATGCACTAAGATTGGAGCCTTCCAGTCCAACACTTCTTGCACCTTGGTAGCATCCACCATAATTCCACCATCGGACAACACGTGGCCAAGAAAAGGTACCTCATGAAGCCAGAATTCACACTTATTGAACTTTGCATAAAGCTTGTGTTCACATGATCTAGTGAGAACCCCTCGCAAGTGTTCAACGTGATCTTCTTGATTCTCAAAATAGACCAAGATATCATCTATAAATACCACCACAAATTTGTCCAACTCGGGCATAAACACCAAATTCATCAAATACATGAAGTGTGCGGGGGCATTGGTCAATCCAAAAGACATAACAAGATACTCATAAAAACTATATCTTGTAGAGAAGGCAGTTTTTGGAATATCCTCAGGTAGGATTTTGATTTGATGATAACTAGATCTCAAATCAATCTTGGAAAAGACTTTTGCTTTAAACAACTGATCAAATAAGATATCTATGCATGGCAGAGGGTACTTATTCTTGATTGTGACTTCATTCAAAGGCCTATAATCTACACATATGCACAGTGATTGATCCTTCTTCTTCACAAAAATAGCCAGACACCCCACAGAGACGAGCTAGGACGGATAAGGCCTTTCCTTAGAAGTTCATTCAACTGGATCTTAAGTTTGGCTAGTTCGTTGGGAGGCATTCTATAAGGTCTTCTAGATATGGGCGCTGTACCAGGTAGCAACTCTATCTTGAACTCCACATCCTGATCCAGAGGCAATCCGAGCAAATCATCAGGAAAAACATCTGGAAAATCACACACTACTGGGATATCTGCAATAGCCTTTGCTTGCACCGCATTTGCCGCACAAGAGAGATTGATATCCTTAGGTAGTTGCACTAGAAAACCTTCCTGATTACTAGGATCTCTGAGTATGACTACTCTAGTTGATGTATCAATAAGCACCCCATGACTGCTCATCCAATTCATTCCCAATATCACATCAATACCCAGCCCCAGTAAAACTACTAGATCCACCTGATAACTTCATCCCTCTACCTCAAGTTGCACACCCCCAACAACTAGCTTTGTGGGGATAGTACCACTGGTAGCCCTAATACAATAACCCTCACCCTCTATATTGTATATTTTCTGTTTAAACTTGGATGCAAATGCTGGGCTCATAAAAGAATGTGAAGCACCTAAATCAAATAGTACAACTGTAGGGTGTTGATCAACCAGAAACTTACCAGCCGTGACTACCTCTCCTGAAGGAATATCAACAATATTAGTGTAGTTCACCTGCCCTTGGCGGCCACCTTAGTTATTATTCTTCTTGGGATAAGGACACTTCCTTGCCCAGTGACCTGGCTTGTTGTAGTTCTAGCATGACATGTTGCTTGGAGGAACATTGGAGCTTGCCTTGACTAGTAGTGCCCTTTGAAAGAGCAACTGTAAAAGCCTTGCGAAATCTAGTCTTGCCTAGATTCTTCTTCAGCGGTGGGCGGAACTTAACAGCTGATGATGGAGGATGGAATGGACCCTTAGATGTGACTAGAGCTTTGGACTATGAGGCACCCACCTCATAGGCTCTCTTGCGATTCTTTGAAGCGGCATAAATAGCATTGTTGTTTTCTTGGGATAAAGCATCACTAACAAACTCATTAAAGGTAGCACACTTACAATTTCTCATAGTCTTCATCAATTTGGGGCTAAGTCCGCGCTTGAAACTAGCGATCTTCTTGGCATTAGTGTCAACAAACTCAGTAGCATACCTTGCAAGGTTATTGAAAGCCTATAGGTATTCATTCAAGCTCTTGTTCCCCTATGTTAGCTTCATAAATTCAGTGTGCTTGATTGCCATGAGACCAGGAGGAATATAATTTTCCCTGAAAGTAGACTTGAACTGATCCCAAGTGATTTGGGCATCCACGGGCATAGTGGACCGATAATGACTCCACCAAATACTAGCTAGCCCATGCAGTTGGTGAGATGCATACTAAGTCTTTAGCACCTCTAGTCAAGCGAAGCAGACGGAATTTCTGCTCAAGAGTATTCAACCACTCATCAGCTTGGAGGGGCTCTTCAGCCTCCTTGAAGATCGGTGGTTTAGTATCAAGAAAATCTTTGAAGTCGCTATACTGATTTGGTTTCGGTCCTTGGCATGGACCACAGCCATCATGATTAGTAATCATGCGGAGAGCATTTGCCATAGTGCGCTGTCCTTCAACCAGTATTGCCATCAATTCTACTGGTGTGGGCGGTGGTGGTGGTGGAAGATCATCATCATCACCAGCCGCCCCAATGGCACGAGTACGAGGCATCTGCAATAATGCGCAACCAGCAATTATTGGTGATGTCAGCACATTGGAGAGGAATAATGTAATTATGCCAAACTAATTTTTCTGGAGAGAATGTAAAATTCATGCAATAAAATAGAGGTAATAATTCATTCTCCAATCTCCACATCATCAATAGATCAGTAGCGCCATTCGCAGTGCATTTCAACATAACAAGTTTTAAAATTCCACCAACTAAGATAAGCATCCTGAAGGGAGCAGATTAAGGTACATTACATGCCAAGTTTGAATTAGAGGTACATCCAACATCCACCATAGTACTTGATCCATTACACAAATGGCTGCAAAAGCCTAACTAGTGAGACTTGCTAGCTAACTACTCATCGAAGTGGTCACTGTCCACATCGGAAACAGCCTTGAACTTCTTTAGGGTCATTCTCTTCCTCTTCCTCTTCATTTGTAGGTTCAGCTGCATTGACATCAATCTGCATGTCTTCTTCTTCTTCATCGGCCTCAATCACTTGAGGGCCAAGATTTAGGTAAACTAGTGGAGGGTGAGGAATAGGAAACAGGCGGTTATTCAGGTGATGATATTCAACCTGAAAGCTCCTCTAGCTACTCTTGGAGCGCATTCTCCCTTTGAAAAGCATTATGGTTAGCCATGATCCATCTCTGACGCCTTTCTTCTGCTAACTCCAGAGCTACATCTCTATGATGGGTCACATAGTCCAACTCCTGTACTGCCTCATCCCTCTCTATGGTGAGATTCATAAGTTGGTTATGAAGCTCATCTCTCTCATGTGCTGCTTGCCCCCACTGCTGCAGGCGATAATTTGCAATGCCCCGAATCTCATCTACCTCTAGCTAAGCTTGCCCACATGCCTCTACCCTAAGGCGATACTTGCAGGCACGCAACCTGAACTTGCGCTGAGCTACCATTGCCTTGCCAGCTTCTTCTAATACTCTAGAGAGGGTGTCCTTGCCTGACTTGACAAAGCTTCAAGACGGCCATCATAGCACTCATTTCCACATTGTCGCTCTGAACATGTTCACCATGGCCTCGAACCAAGGCCTGGCCAACTTCTTGAGTCCACTCAGCATCTGTAGGAGCCACTCGAGGAATAGATGCTGCTGGTCCACCCACCAATTCATCTCCGAAACTCTGTGCTATGTCCATAAGCACATCAAGAGCAGCAACTTACGCGGCTTCCCATGGGCTTTGCCCATTCAACTCGGTGCTCCACCCATGCCACGGCGGTCTTGTGGGGTTCTGTGGCACCACCAAGGTCACATTGTACCATGGCACATCTCCAAATGGCATTGTCTGCGCCCACGTATAACTGGGGTGCCTCCGGGCACCCAACTGAGCTTAGCACCCTCCAGAGCAAGGTAGGCATACCAAACTGGTCCAAAAAGGTGCTGCTACAAGGAGGAAACATGGGCGCGGCCATCTATATCAAAAGGGATGCAACTCTCATGAGAGGATTATTTTTCAAGGTAGGCATAAGTAAGTTATAAGGGAGGGAGTACTACAATATGAATGACATGAGTGAATATGATGCATGCACGTTCCGTACGTCCTCACAAACCTAAGAAAAGTTAAGTTCTAGCGGAATATACGGTGGCATACACACGTTCTCTTGAATAGTGGTAACTAGTCGATCTACACGGTGCGTTGTTAGCGTACCTGCAAAAAATTTCATTGCAGCCCATCTCAACAAGAGATAATTAAGCATACAATGAAAGTAGTAAACTAAGATACTCTCCATATATACATCCCCGGATATATATACTTTGGTATCCAAAACTACCCGACAGATATACCCACAATTAAGTACCTTCGTATGTACATGTATGCAACATGTAAATACTCCAGTAACCACAACTAACTCTCCCCTAGACTGATAGTTGGATGGTCATGCTCTCACAACTCACACTTACCTTGGCGTAGAGGCAATTGATCCATACATTACCATTCAAGCGAATGGCACCCATGCAATAGCACGCTGCATGGACGACAAAATAGAAACAATCACTTTCCCCCAAGTTAGTAATTATATAAGCCACCTAAAAGTCCTTATGTTGGCTACAAGAGTTGTGATCACCAGCATACTATAAAATTTTAGATTTGGAAACACCTATATGTAACTATAAGTTGGAAAACCATTTTTGCAACAAAAGCTTTTGTTTCTAAATACCCATATGACATGTTTAGTGTTGAATCTAGCTCTGATGCCAGCTAGTAACAGAACTGTCCAATTTATAAGAGCACAAGTCCAAAAACGATCGCCGAAATGATCAAATCCTCGCACTTGAGCCCATATAAACCCGGTAGTCAACTGAAACCATGAAGGATTTCAAACCAACTTGCATACAACCAAGATCACACTAATTCAACATAACACATCACATGTTACAACATTTCACAAATAGTTTGCAGATAGATTACAACACATCAGAGTCATAGTTATTACAAACCAAGTCTTATAAAGTAGTGGAAGCAAATAGTTTAACTCACACACACGAGTTCAAATACAAGTACTGGCTTGCCGATCACATCCCACCAAAACATTCAAATAAGATAAACAGAGATCATGCCCATGATCTAGTCTACGTCACCCGCTGGGTGGAGACAATACTTACAGAAGCCCTGATAAAGAAGGTCATCTTCAACAAGAGGGAATAAACCCTGAGTACGAGAATATACTCAGCTAGACTTACCCATTGGAAACCAAAAATAAAAGACACCAAGGATCATGCATAGCTTAATTTAGTGGATCTGGCTGACACTTTCTTTTTGTGGAAAAGCATAAGTAATAATGATCAACTCTTAACCTGAGCTAGCAGTGACTTTTAGCCATTAACCTATCATCTATATTAGCACATATACTAAGCAATCACTTGATTAAGTTGCAAACATTATTAACCATAGCAGATATAAACTGTGGCAACATTATCATCATTCTCCATTTAACCATATCGTTAAATTAAGTGAATCTACGTTGCCGCTGCTCAGTCAAGTTCTCATGATCCGGGAGAGACTGGTGATTCGAATCGATTCCTATCTATTCCTAACACAAACTCTGCTTCCCCCATCAAGGTCGCAACAAGTCACCTTTGGTACAATTCAGGAGTCACGGGTACGATCAATGCTACAAAACTAGAGAACCACTCTACCATGGTTCTTACGCCAATGGTTCTCCACACATTCTTACTGCCATCCAGATTGTGACCAACTGTTCGTGACCCCAGCCTAGAATCGAGCTACTAGGCTTCATAGTCAAAACGACTTATCTGGCCAGCTAAGTGTTAAGTTGTGTTCAACATGACATGAGGACGTACAGCATATCGATCCTTAAATGACACAGACAGAGTCACTATGTCCAAACCTACACAAGACTCTGCCCGGTCTTAATTCATTATTAACATGGTTATTTTCCACAATAGCAAATATAGCCAACCATGACCCACCTCATCCTAAAGCTCGTAGGTGACAGGAAATCACCCGACTTCTACCGCACTAAGCATGGCTAAGCATTTAACCCGTTACTAAACTTAAATAGGATTCAAGTGTGATATCTGGACAAGGATAGATGAATAATGCAACAATTGGTTCCAACCAATTCCTATACTTAATGCATCAGCAACGATAAAAGATACTCAAGATATTTGTAAAAACATGGGAGACTTAATATGCTCCGGGGCTTGCCTTTCAGGAAAGAGGATGGGCGGTGGTCAGGGCACTCGGGCAACTCCTCCTCGACGGCTGCTTCATCGATTGCCTGAACCTCAGGCTCCTCCTCCTGGCTCGCACCCTCGAACTCCAGAAGCATTACTCCCTCCGGCACACCTATTGCATGTATGCACAAGATAAATATTATGGATGCACATGAATGAAGTTAGGGATGCTCGGGGAATGCACATGCTTGCTACAGTCCACATATTCTAACTTAAGCTCTATTCAAATCACTTTAACTTACCAAGTTTATACAACCTAATGTACAATTGCTCATCCTCAGTTAAGGACCTAGCACCTGCACCTAAGTATGTTCTCAAGTTAGGCTAGCACCTAAACAATCAACAAGAACATTGCAACAAAGCATACACACAAACATTCATATTTCAGCAAAATAGGAACTATACAATGGTACAGTAAACTGATCATAACCGGAGATCTACAAATCAAAATGACACGCAACAAGGACAACAAATCTCTTAATGGCTGACCGCTAACCCCTTATCCTAATCTATGCCATGAGTTTTGGTGTTCTTGTTGGAGTATTTTGCAGGATGATCAAGAGTAAAGCCATCCATCCAAAGCACATTTTTTTGACCCACTGCACAAGGAACCCTACTTCTAGATGGATGAGGAAGACTTCTATTGGTAGATTCATTCTAAGAAAGACCACAACAACATCCAGCTTGGGGGACGAGCATCCCCCATGTATCTAGTTAAGTATTTCTTTACCTTTTGGTTTTTACTATTTTTAAGTTTGCTATATAGTTGCTAAAAATAATAAAGAAATAAAAAGGTGCATAACAAACTAAAAGCAAAATAAAAATTTATCTTAGCTAGTTATATATATATTAAGGTGTGATTTTTAAAAAAATGAAAACAAAATAAAAATTGTGTGTCTAGTTTTCTATTTTTAGGAGCTAAATAAACAATCTTTGAGGAAAATCTCTTGCGATGGAAATAATGAATAGTTGCTCTATCATAATTCCTTTCAAGTACCTAGTTTTCAGCCTTGAATTCTCTTGAGTTTTGGGTATGACTATTTTGATATAAGAATTTGCTCTGAACTTGAAACTCATGGGTAACATATTCTTGATCTAAGTCTTGGTAATTGACGGATATGATATGAGAAGGTCTGAGCTACTATTTATCTTGTTCGAACTGACACTAAACTTCTGGAGATTTATCTTTTGAAAAACATAAAAATCCTACATGATGAGCTCTTGTATGACAAAGCTTAAATTCCTACCAGAGACATATATGATATTTAGATTAGGAAAACTTCCACATATATGCTGCTTGCATTGCATTGAGTGTAGTCAAGCTTTGTTGATTCATATGAGAGGTTTGTCATGCTCTTAAAATCAAGATGAGATACGTGGGGGTAGGCACAAAAACATGTCATTCCATCTAAATCCACCCAAAAATGTTTTACTCCTACATTGGGAGAAAACACAAAAAATATTCTTGTTAGGATATCCACCAAATAAATGCTCCAAGTTCTTGTTGCTATCTCTCAAAAGTTTTGTTGCATAAAAGAAGCTTGTGGGTATGCAAAAGTTATTCATAAAAAAAGATGAGAAAAAATGGACAAGTGTGAGAGATATGGAAAACAATGGGTACTTAGATGCTTGCCTGAAAAAAAAGAAAAAAAGAAAAGATGTATAAGATAGCCCATGTTTTCTTACAAAGTTGTTACCAAGTTTCAAAGGAGAGATATGTTTTCAAGAAGCATAGTAGAAATAGGTTAGCCACCATATATATCCACCACATATATCCGTACACATGCATATCTTGATTTGATTGTATGACTCAACTCTCTCTGGATCCGAGGTTTGACTTTACAATATAGGTATTGTAAATATGCTCATTTATGCTTTCTCCACACCTATAAGCTCCATATAAGCTTTAGTTGTAGGAAGAGAAAGGCATAATATCACTTTTGCCTTGGTGAGGATCCACAAATACCAAATATATTGAGAGACTTGAGAGTGTCATACAATGGAAGCTTTGAGTTTTATTTTGGAAAATCTATAAAAACTCTAGAATAATGGTTGAGCAATGAACTTGAGACATAGTACTTGACTTCATCGTTCTATCTTTTAATTCCTCAAGACCCAAGTGAAGGCTGAGAAGCCCCATAGTTGAAGGTAATATGGGTAAGTTTGAAAGTTAGATCAGTTCATTCTAATCCGGAGGAGAATTCTTGTTTGAACACATGTGTACTTTTGAGGAGTTGCGTCGATGTTTTCAAAATCCTTAAACTCCTGATCTATTTACTAAGTTTAGCTTTGCTAAGGGACTAGCAAAGGGTAAGCTTGGGGGAGTTCATTGATGGTAGTTAAACAACCATTATAAATCGTCAATATAACATGTGTAAGGGCATAAATATAATCACCAATGAAGGTTTAGGAGTTTAAACTAACAAATTCCATGAGTTTTGGTGAATCTGTATTTTCTACGGCGTTTATCAAGAAAAACGTCAAGGTGGACCTACAAGTCAGATTTAATCGTGCTTATCCATAGAGAAATGGACACTAGAAGACTATAGAAGACTCAAGAGGACTCCGCACCAAGGCAGAGGGCAGAAGCTGCTAGGTGGGGCCAGCCGGTCCCACCTATAAGCCGCTAGACCCCCTAGGCCCACCTATCAACCCTCCTTTGAATGTCGGTTCTCCACCGCCTCCTAGGTTGCATCTACGCTATTCTTTAAGTTGGTTTGATCCAAGGGCTCATGATGGATGCTTTGGGCTATATATATCAGCCCCTGCACCCCTAGGAATAATTATAAGTCATTTGAGAAGACAGAAACCCTAAGGATCCTCAGAGCTCCACCATATTCTAGGGCATAGCTAGTTTGGCTAGGTCTAGAGGGAGGCAAGCAGGCTTCGCTTGGATTCCCAATCTTGTCAAGAGCATGGTTTTGTATAATCTTTGTACCCCCTCTCTTTTGTACCTCCATTATTTTTATATGCTAGTTACAATTGTTATGACAATATTAGTATTCATCTTATTCATGTTCTTTGTTATAATGTTCATTGTCTACTTTGATTATATGCTTAGTATAGTTAGATTATCATCATGTTCATGCATAAGTTCATATAGTGCTCACTCTAAGGTACCATGGGTGAGTGGTCAACATTGTGTAAGCGTGATGCTTATACGTTGTTTACATGTGGATACACCCTATATTCTAGGTCGTATCATAGATTGAGGATGTGACACTCTCATTGAGTCATTTGTAGTCCACTCACCGAATATAGGCACATGTAGGGTTCGGTTACGAAGGAAGAACAAGCTATGTTCTTAATCTTACTTAGTAATATCCCTTATGTGTAGATATGAAGATGATATTAGAAATGACTACTAGGTATAATTGCACTAATCAATGTATGCTTTGATTTGTAATTAAGAATGACTTAGGAATTATTCCTCTAATATTCTACCTGACCATGCTAATGCCATATAAAGGAGTACTTTGAGTGATTTATCATTATCATTGATAAATACTTATCATATATCTTATCCTATGACTTACCCCTATTATGAGTAGAACATTGGTTATGGTTTATTTCTCCATCAATAGTATAAGTTATCAATACATGTTCATGCCAGACCTTCCCTGTGGTAAAAATATAAATAACAATACCTAGAATACTCTCGGGGAAGTGCTACTTTGTATAAATATCTATGCGCTTGCAGATTCCTTTCACATATATATATATATATATATATATATATATATATATATATATATATATATATATATATTCTTCCTAGTCACATAATTTAAGTAAAGAACTACTTAGTATTATTCCAGTAGTAATGTTATGTAGTACCAATAAGCATCTCTGGCTTCATCACTAGTGATGACAACCTAGTAAACTAATGTGAGGAGATATAGGTATATAATAGGTGGTTGTTGAAACAAGTGACAAGATAATAAATACCAACAAGCATTTCTGGCGTTGTCGCAGGGGACTAGATTTAAAACTCTATTCTTAGTAGCAACGCTAAGAAATGCCAACAGGATCTAGAATTGATGTCTCCCCTTATATATAGCAACCCCTACCCCCTCCTTGAAGTCATCCTAAAACCCTAATTCATATTCTTCTCATCAGGATCAGAGCTAGCAATCAAGAGAAAATTAGTCCTCTATAGGATCTAGTCATCTAAATAATAGTGAGAGAGTGTGAGGGAAGAGTTTGGAGGAAGTACCAGCCTATCGGTGCTATATCTACGGCTTGTACCTTGGCGGATCCAAGTTCTATTTGGGCTTGCTTCTCATATTTCTCTAGTAATCAACTTTTGATTTAGGTAAGTAATTTGTTTATATTGTTCATCAGGTTCACGACACTATTAAGTGCTTTAATTCTGTTCTAGAGGGAGTAAAGTATTAATCGTAAGTGTAAGCATGGTGCTTAAACTTGGGTTAATCATGGATGCACCCTGCATTCCGAACAGGTGGTAGATCACGAGGTAGTGTTAGACCGCAAGTGTGATAGTCTTGTTGAGTCCTTTGTAGTCCACCTCCTGTTTGTAGGCCAAGCAGGACCCGGTTATGAAGGAAAGCATCCTCGCTGATGTCTTTCCCTAGTAATGTCCCTAGTTGAATAGTAGAAGATATGGCTTATCGAAGTTAGAACTAGAGAACTTTAGTTATCCTCTCTATGCTCCTATTTATCCTTAGTCTTGTTGCTACCCCTGGTTAAGTCATATTGTAGTTAATCTCACACGTTTCCCTATGGATATGATATTTGAAATACTTTTGGGTGAAAGCTATAGCGGTATCCATGTGCTTGCGGATTTATTTATGTGTGTTAATAAATAGCAACAAGCTCTCTAGCACCATTGCCGGGGAAACAGTTGTTGAGTTAAATTTGAGCCTAGATTATCCTTTTATCTTTTATTTTTACCTTTGCTTTTATGGAATCCACTCCTATCTATCAATATGCTAAACCCACGAGCACATGCCTATAGCCACCAAAATCTTCAAAGCCTATCCTAACACCTAGTTATGAGTTGTGCCCGTGTTTTATAAAATTGATTCGAGATCAATCCTTCTAAGGAGAAGGCAATTGAAACTTGTACTCACACCTACAAGAGTTTGAACAGACTTGTGCATGCTTGCATATCACTGGCATTTCTGAGGAGACCTTAAGATGGAAGTTATTTCCGTTCTCTTTGATGGGAAGAGCTAAACATTGGTACAATTGAACCGTAGGAAGCATGCAAGGAGATTGGGAAACTCTATGCTCCAAATCTTGTTTTCATTTCTTTCCCATCTCTAAAGTGGTTAGCCTTCAAAAAGAGGTTCTAAATTTTAGACAACTAGAAGAAGAATCTTTTAGCACGTCATGAGCTCATTTTAATGACTTCATCACCACTGGCCCTGACCTTATTGTTCAAAACCCTATACTTCATCAACATTTTTACATGGGTCTTAGCAAGGATTCCATGAAATTCCTTGATTCAGCCTCTAGAGGAGCTTTCCTTCATTTGTCTGCTAGTAAGGCAAGGACTATCCTTGACAAAATTGTTGGAAGCATTCCCTACAATAGCATTCATGCTTAACTCCCTGAGGAAGAGAAGAAATCATCTCCCAATCAAGTAAAGGATGTTTTGATACCCAAATCTTAACCACTCCAATCCCAAGATTTAGCTATCAATTCTGAACCATCAATACCCCAAAATCCTCCAAGGAAAGAAGAAACTCTACCTTTGGAAATTCCTGTTGAAATTAAGGTTGATCTTTTGGATACTAATTTTGGGAAAAGTTTAAACTTTTTGCTACATAAGAGACCTTCGAGTGAATATAATCCTCTAAAAAAGGGATCTCTTAGATAGCGTCCTAAATAAAATTTCTTTGGGGAACATCTAGAAAAACTCAAGGGTGGCATGTCAAGTGATGCCATAGAAGGAGAGCCGAATCATTTAGAAACGAATCCTATCTTCTCCCCTTCTATGCTCACAACTGATATAAGTTCTTAATCCATCTCTAAACCCATCCTTGACCCTAATAAATCCCATGATGCTCTTTCTCCTAAGTCTCAGGATGATCCTAGAAATCCACTAAGACAACGAAAGCATAGGAATCATGAGGCATCCATGGAAGACCAAGAAGAGCAATGACAACGCCTAAAGCATTCATGTGTCATTGCAAGTAAAGAATGGTTGGATGAGGCCGAAGTTATAAGGATTGAACCCAAACATGTTTTAGATCCAAATGGTGAGCTTAAGTCAATCTCCTTAATAAACATCACTCATCCAAGTTTGGAGGAGGCCTTAGACAAGATCAACCCAAGAGTCACCAATCTAAGGGAAATCATTGACAATGAATGTCATAGGCATAGAATGATGGAGACAATGTTTTCACCTATGGACATTCATGAAAAATCAACCCTAGAGCTTGAAAAGGAAGATTACATCAAAGAGCATGGAAGCTACATCATGATCATCACATCGAATCCATGTTTGCATGGGAAATCTCCTTAATTAATCGATGTCTCTACTACCACACATGATATTTTCAACCCCTTATACTTCCAGTTCATAAAAATTTTGAAAGGGTGGTTGTAGATGCGTATGTTTATCATAAATATACCAAATCTCATGGTGTGTTGGCATAAATCATTAGATGGGTACACAAAGGTTGGTGTTTGAGGGGAAACCACACCACCAACTTAAAGCACAATTCAAAGGTTTCCCAAGGATGAACTTTTGTCCCAAAACAAGCACTTTTAAGAGATAACATGAGCTTTCACCTTTTGCTATAATGCCCTTGTAAAATGAGCATATCATATAATTGTGAAAATATTCATTCAGGTATTTTTGCCACTAACCATTCAGGTTTGAAGCAAAAAGAATGAAGGATGATGATGCAAGGTATGTCCAATCAATTATCATGCAACATTTAATCACATCCATCCAAACTTGATTTTGCATCAGCAAAATTCAAGTATGGGGGATGGGCTTCTTTGAAAAAATCTATTGCCATGTTGCTAAATTATTTTGGTTGTTTCTACCTTTAAGCCATGCTCAATTTGCTTAAATAACAATCAGGCTCTTTCATCTGCATTTGAGTAAATATCTATAATGCTTTCATACTACCTTTGTTTGTTATAGTATATGCTTAGGTTTTGAAGTATTTTTCATACACCTTTTTAAATTAGGCATCGTCCTTAGTTTAAATTGTTTTCCTGAATTAAATTAGACGAGGTGTCTAGTTTGATTCTTGAACCAAAAGGTGTGCTGATTTTACTTCCAAAGCCTTTTAAATTAAGCATGGTGCTTAGGTTAAAATGCCTTCCTAAATTGAATTGGACACAGTCAAGGTTGATTTTTTAGCCGATAGTATGTTGTAGTAGATACTAGATATTTTGTTAGACTAACCCCTATAGGAAACTCTCAATTCAATTTGGGTAAGTCACGAGATGAATTCCAATCGGAGATGAAGCAAGGCACATGACGAACTCCAATAACATTGCATAAAGAAGACACAGCTCATTCATTATGGATGGAAGAACTACATGAAGCAATGAGTGGAGCAAAAGGACCAACAAAGTGTCAAAGATCAAAGAGCAAAAAGATGGCATGACAAAAGGTTGATAAAGAAAGGGTGCAAGCTAGGAAACAAGAAGCTCATGAATAGCTCAAGATATGAGGCTAGCCGAACGAGGAAAACTTCAAGCAAAAGGGAAGGACCATCATGAGTTATCTATCCTTCATCACATGGTGTCATTACGCTCCAATGACAAAGGTAACATCCTAAGGTAAATGGTCATTATTTAAAAAAGTTTTTCCTTGATTCTGATAGGTACATATACAAGAAATAAACATGTTTATGTTACATCTTACTCGATCTAACCTGGTTAACTCAACATATTTAGTTCTTTAAGCTTGTTCCTAGCACCACTTTCTTGATCTTAGTCTTAAAAAAATAAGCTAAAAAGTGCACATCCTATCTCTAGAAGATGATAGTGATAATCATGTAAAGCTCGATACATTATGTAAAGATAGACAATCCTTCCATGGGTTAAGCAATTCAACCCTTTTGGCCAAATGTCTTCAAATGCTACATTCATGCTTAATCTTTTGATCTTACCACCCATGTTATAATTGAACAAAGCACATAAACATCAACTTCATCTTCTTCAATGTGCCTAAGGTTATAGAAGAATAAATAAAGTTTTGGTTCTATTGGTGTTTTTCCACCAACAGAACCCATGCACTTGATCTCTACCTTGTCTTTATGAGTAGGACACACTTCAAGTAAATTATGAGAAGTTAGTCAATTGCCAAACTTCTGCAATAGAAAATTCTAAACCTGTCAAACCAAAATCAAACTCAAAACCAAGACAGGTTTGGTAGAAGAAGGTAGCATTACCATTAGAGGTGCCACCTCAAGAATTCTCATCTTCAGAGCGAACTGAGGCACTTGATTACTGAACTTCACAAGGAGAAGTCTAGTTCGAAGAACTTACAACACATAACCCTCATTGAAAGAGCTAGCTTGGGGGAGAAGTACTCCCGTGTATCTAGGTAAGTATTCTTTCCTCTTTTTGTTTTAGTTTTAGTTTCTTTTAATTAGTTAAAAATGATGAATGAAAAATAAAATAAAAATTTATCTTTGCATTAGTCATTTATAGTAATCATGTGTGATCTAGTAAAATTGAAAATAAAATAAAAGGTGTGTCTAGTTTGCTTTAATTTATTTTTAAGAGCTGAATAAAATAAAGAGGACTCAGAATAATCTCTTAAATGGAAATGATGAATAGTTGCTCTATTGTAATTTCTTTCGAGTACCTAGTTTTTAGCTTTGAATTTTCCTTAGTTTGGGGTAAAATTGTTTTGATATAAGGATTTACTCTGAACTTGAAACTCATGGGTGGCATATGCTTAATGCAAGTCTAGGTAATTGATGGATATGATATGAGAAGTTCTGAGCTATTGTTTATCTTGTTTCAAGTGACACTAAAGTTCTAGAGATTTACGTTTTGAAAAAACACAAAAATGCTACATGAGGAGTTCTTGTATGACAAAGCTTGAATTCCTACCAAAGCCATACATGTTATTTAGGCTAGGAAAACTTCCACATATACCACTTGCAATTGCATTGAGTTTTGTCAAGCTTTGTTGACCCTTATTAGAGATTTGTCATGCTCTAAAAATCAAGATCACGTACACAACACCCAAATATGCACTACTCCTACACTAGGGATAGGCGCAAAAACATGTCTTCCATCTACATCCACCCAAAAATGTTTTACTCCTATACTGGGAGTGAACACAAAAACATGTTTGATAGGTTTTCCATCCACCAAATAAATGCTCCAAGTTCTCGATGCTATCTCTTAAAAGTTTTGTTGCAGAAAAGAGGCATGGGCTATGCAAAAGTTATTCATAAAAAAAGAAAGAAAAGAAAAAAAGAAGAAGAGTTGAGACAAAATGGATAAGTGTCTGAGATTTCTAAAACAATGAGTACTTAGATGCCCACCTAAAAAAAGAGATGAATAAGATAGCCCCTGCTCTCTAGCTAATGTTTCCAAGTTTCAAAAGAGAGAGATGTTTTCAAGGAGCAAAGTAGAATTAGGTTAGCCACCATATATATCCACACACATGCACATCTTCATTTGATTGTATGACTCAACTCTCTTTGGATCCATTGTTTGACTTTACAATATATGCGTTGCAAGTATGCTCTAGCTTTCTCCTTACCTATCAATTCCATATAAGCCTTAGTGGTAGGAAGAGAAAAAGGCATAACATCTTTATTGCCTTGGTGAGGATCCACAAATACCACATATATTGAGAGGCTTGAGAGTGTCATACAATGGAATCTCTAAGTTTAATTTTGAAAACTTATAAAAACTCTAGAACAATGGTCGAACAAAGAACTTGAGACATAGTGCTTGACTTGATCGTTCTGTCTTTCAATTGCTCAAGACCCAAGTGAGGGCTAAGAAGCCCCATGGTTGAAGGTAATATGGGTAAGTTTGAAGGTCAGATCAGTTTATTCTAATTCAGAGGAGAATTCTTGATTGAACACAAGTGTACTTTGAGGTGTGAAAGCATTGTAGCAAGTACTAATCCATTGCTGAGTTTAGCCTTGCTCAGGGATGAACAAAGGTTAAGCTTGGGGGAGCTTGTTGGTGGTCGTTAACTAAATTATAAACTGTCAACATAACTTGCATATATACTTAATTCCATCACCAAACATAGGTCAAGGGGTTTAAACTAATAAATTCTATGAGTTTTGGTGAATCTGTGTTTATAGGAGGATTTAATCAGAAACCATCAAGGTGGACCTATTCGTCAAAGTAAATCATGTTTGTCCATGATGGTACCAACATAGGACGACTCTAGAACCATCTAGAAGGCAACCCACTGAAGATTGAGCCAAGTGGCTAATAGGGGGTCTGGCCGGCCCCACCACTAGGCCCGCCGGCCTATGGGCTCCACCTGTCAGATCTCCTTTGAAGGTCGGTTTCCCTCCGCCTTGAAGATCACATCTACGCGTTGTTTTTAGTCGGTTTGATCCGAGGGTCTAGAATTGACATCTCCCCCTATATATAGCAGCCCCTACCTCCTCCCTAAGCCATCCTGAAACCCTAATTCACATTCTCCTCATTAGGATCAGAGCCAACAATCAAGAGGAGATTAGTCCTCCATAGGATCTAGTCTTGTAAATAATAGTAAGATAGAGTGTGAGGGAAGAGTTTGCAGGAAGTGCCGGCCTATCGGTGCTCTCTCTACGGCTTGTACCTTGGCGAATCCAAGTTCTATTTGAGCTTGCTTCTAAGATTTCTCTGATAATCAACTTCTAATTCAAGTAAGTAATTTGTTTATATTGTTCATCAGGTTTTGGACTCTATTGAGTGCTTTATTCCTATTCTAGAGGGAGTAAATTACTAATCATAAGTGTAAGCATGGTGCTTAGACTTGGGTTAATCATGGATGCACCCTGTATTCCGGACCGGTGGTAGATCACGATGTAGCATTAGACCGCAAGTGTAACACTCTCGTTGAGCCCTCTGTAGTCCACCTCCCATTTGTAGGCCAAGTAGGACCTGGTTATGAAGGAAACCATCCTTTGCTGGTATCTCTCCCTAGTAATGTCCCTAGTTGAATAGTAGAAGACATAGCTTACCAAAGTTTGAACTAGAGAACATTAGTTATCCTCTTTATGCTCCTATTTATCCTTAGCCTTGTTGCTAGCCCTGGTTAAGTTAGATTGTAGTTAATCTCACACGTTTCCCTATGGATATGATACTTGGAATACTTCTAGGTGAAAGCTACAATGGTATCCATGTGCTTGTGGATTTGTTTGTGTGCGTTAAAAATACCAACAGTAGTCACCACGATCACTGACTGTGTCTAAGTAGCTATAAGTGGGAGAGGCTGAGACATGCTGGTAACCCTTGGATCCACACCATGTACTGCTGGAGAGGAGAAGTCAAGTATCGTGGGGTGGATCAGAGACACTTGAGGAAAGCTCTAACCCTGAGGTACATTGTATTGTATAGCTAGGGCCAGAGAAATCTACTGAAACGGTGCAGGAACTGCTATCTAGGTAGGAGGTGATGGAGGTCAGATGCATGTCTACTGCAGAATGTGCTTGAAGTAGGCAAAGTGACATGCCTCACTATATGTCGAGAGTGGTGATCATGTGTGGGTAGGAAGTGCACCGATGCAAAACATGGTACTTCGATCTTGGTGGTGAAGGAGGTCAGCTCTAGGAGCTAACACATGGGCCCAAGAGCCCCTAGCCCTTAGAGGCTTAGGGAAAGCTTGTCTTCTTGTATCATGCCCCGTGCGTGACCCTATCGGGGGAGTGGCCGGCAAAGCCACACCTAAGGTGCTACATCTAGGAGCCCTTGAGCCTTGGTGGCTTAGGGCATGTCTTCTTGTGCCTAGGCCATGGCTGGCATCATAGATTAGGCAGGGGCCAAGGCCTAGGCTCAGGTTTCCCATCGATTGGGATCCTAAGGCTCGGGCTAGCCCCCAAGCCCTGAGCAGAGGCCCTAGCATGCTTAGGCTTGGGCAAGTTTCTTAGTCTAAGGGTGCACATGTGTGTACCCAATGGGTATAGCCCCTGGGCTCCTAGGGGGATCAGCTAGCGGGTCTCTTCAATTATGAACCATAGATCCCAAGGCTTAACATACCCATATGTTAGGATCTTGTTAGGAGCCCCCGAGCCCTTTGTGACCTCACTTGTTCATGATGGTGACAAAGGGCTAAATTCAATCTTTTGGTGACCGAACTAGCCATGGCGGAGATGCCTTCCACTAATGAGGGTGCGATGCCTAGCATGGGGCCCTTTTCCCCCCAGTGCAATGGGGTGCCTGGCTGTCGAGGCTAGGCAATACTGGCGCTAATCCTTCTTTTGACCCTATGTTGTGTAGGTCTATGATCCGAGTGAGGGTTCGGTGAATTCATCTTGGAGTACCAACTTTAGGCCTGGGTGCACCCTCCTTTTTGGTCGGAGCCTGCCGTGGGTCGGGTGATCGAAAGCGTCTAGGCTCTAGCTTAGGGCTGCCTAATCATCTAGTGCGCCATGCCTTGGGGGGCTTCGGTAGTAGGCCCCGATCCTCTTGGGCTAGCCTTCTTGGTCTAACCATCTGTAGCCATAGGTCAAGGCATGGGAAGCGCGCCGAGCTCATGTGAGGGACCCTCGTTGGGCCCTCTGCTTAGTGGCTCTTGACCCAACTCTTAGAGAGTTGGTTGGTTTTGGGGGTGTGCCGCCTGAGTGCCCATTGATTAGGGGTCAGGTTGCTCCATCTAGGGAGCTAACTATCGCGGGGTCAGAACTGAGGCAAGCATTGTTGTTCAAGTCGGTGTTAGAGTACGTGTCTCCGGTGGCTTGGGTGGACTCAAGAACACAAGAATCATAGAGAGGACGCAATGGTTTATCCTGGTTTAGGCCAATCGGTGCCCTATGTCTAGCAGCTTATGATCCTTATACTCAAAAGCACCAAAAATTGGGGGGTTACCATAGGGTTTGTAGAGAGATTTAGTAGGGGGTTAGCTCGGTGCTAATCCTAAGGTTGCCTCATCACTGGTGGAGTCTTTCCCTCATCGGAGAGGAGGAAGATGATAGGATGCGGTGGAGGAGCTCTTGATGCCCCTCTCTAGGTTGCCTTGCTCTTGGTGTTGAGCAGAGGCCAAGGAATTGAATGGAGTGGAATGATCTATCCTCTAATGATCATCACCCCTAGGTCCGACTTGATCCCTTATATAACGAGATAGGTGGGTACATGGTGGTTTGGGGGAACTAGTCTATGGTCTACATGTGCTGGAGTCTAGGAGGGCCTTGCCACAATGCGCTATGGACCATGGCGGTGTCATGGAGCCAAAGAAGCCTTGGGCATTGTCTGGCTTCTCTGTTCTAACAATCTATGTGTTAGGCTATGCCGTCTTGGATTGGGCACCCTCAGGTGGACTTTCTAGAGTCTTCTTAGTGGTTAAGGAGGTCAGCTTTAGGAGTTAATGTGCAGGACTGAGGGCCTCTGAGCCCCTGGAGGCTACGATAAAGCTTTGTCTTCTTATGTCATGCCCTATTCGTAACCTTGTTGAGAAAGTGGCCGGTAATGCCATGGCCAAAGGGCAGCACTAGGGAGGCCTCGAGCCTCGGTAGCTCGGGGTGTGTCTTCTTGCACCTGGGCCTTGGGTGGTGTCACTAGCAGGGCAAGAACCAAGGGTTGGGCTGAAGTGTTGTCATAGACCAAGAGCCTCAAGGCTCAGGCAAGCTCTTGAGCCCCAAGTGGAGGTCGTGGCGGAGTCAGGCTCGGCCGGGTTACTTCTCAAAGGGTGTGTGTAGGCATACCTAATGGGTATAGCCCCTAAGCCCTTAGGTGATCCTAGAGGGTTGGTTGAGGGGTCTTCATCATTTAGGAACCATTGGACCTGCGGCTTAACATACCCATATGTTAGGATCTCGTCAAGAGCCTCTAAGCCCTTTGTGGCCTCACTTAGCGTGATGGTGACGAAGGGCTGAATTCCATCTTCTAGTGACCGAACCCTCCTTGGTGGGGACGGCTTCCGCTGACTATGGTGTTGTGCCCTACTTAGGGCCTTCTTCTCTAATGTGATGGGCATTACTCGGTAGTTGGGGCTGAGCAATGATGGTGCTGATCCCTTCATTGGCCTATCACATAGGTCTTCGACTCGAGCGAGGGCTCAGCAAACTCCTGTGGGAGTTGCCCACCTTAGGCCCAGGAGCGCCCTCCTTTTTGATCGGAGCCAGCCATGAGTCGGGTGATGGAGAGCATCTACACTCTGGCTTGGGGCCATCTGATCATCTAGAGAACCATGCCCCTTTGAGGCTTGTGGTAGTAGATCCCAATCCTCTCAAGCCGGTGTTCTAGGGCCTGACCTTCAATGGCCATAGATCATGGTATGGGGAGCACGCCGAACCTTGGATGGAGGTCCTCTTTGGGCCCACTGCTCATCTGCTCCTGCCCTAGCTCTAGGGAGTTGGTTGGTTTTTTGGGGGTGAGTCGCTCAAGCACCCATCGATCGGGGGGTCAGGTTGCTCTGTATAATGAGTTGGCGCAGCACCCAAGGCCATTGTGGGGCCTTGCTATCAATGGGAGCAGTGGCTTGTAGGCTTGTCCCTTCCACTAATGTTTTGTGCTGGTGGTTAATGACATCTGGGCCATCATGCCTAGCGGTGGAGTTGTGGCATGAACCCCTGCGTCGTCCCAGTTCGTCTGTGAGGTGGGACATCGGGGCCACGTGGAGTAGATCTACTAGAGGAGGAGGCACAACACTTTGTGCATGCGGATCCAGGCCATGGGTGATAGTCGATAGGCCTGAGGGGAGTCAGATCCTATGAAGTCCTACGAGGAGGCATTCGCGGAGTGGGCGGCGCATGTTGTGGAAAGTGGAGCAGAGAGTTGACTCGATGTCAGTGGTTCCCTGACTCCACTTTTACTTTGCAACTATCATCACACAATCACCCAGATGTGTGCTGCGGGGATTGAGGAGACTGCCTGGCCAGTTCCCCAGGCCATTGATGGCTAATCAGAGGGCCCTAGGCCACTCACAGCACATTGTCTAGGCTATAAAGGGGAGCCTTGGGGGATGTGGCGTCTTTAATTGTCATGCCCAATTTTCAAAACAAGACCAAGCACTCATCATATGTGTGCCTAGGAAGTCCACACATATAACAATAGAAAAGAAATATCAAAACAATGTTTATATAAAGCGGAAAACATACTTAAATACACACTTACAACTATCAGAGTACGTGGAATGGTTGCTAAACTTCTCCTTGGGCTCCAATCTTCTCAGGGACAACTGACTAGGAGCTCCATATGCCAAACACTTTAGACAAAACTTGAAAAACTCCTCTACATCTTTGTCCTTCTTCTGAGCAGCACTTTACTACACACTGGGTTGTGGGGGGATAGCAAGGGTGAGTCCATGTCAAACACAACAAGTACAGGCGGAAAGTAAATGGCATGCAAGGCTTATAACATGGAAAAATCAACACTGTTTGACTATAGGTTAGTACTTTTAGTTGGCAACATTTTACTTTAACAACCTATTTACAAAGGCGAGTAAAAGAACTGAACCCATTATTAAGGTTGCATATGAGTTTAATCAATATTATAAGAGTCTTAATATCGTCCACTGCATATATCCATCATCCAAAGGTGCCACTTCCATTAGAGAACCCATCATCGTCATTGAGACAATCATCATACGAGGTAGCCACCTACAATAGATAGCCATCTGTCTAGATAAAACCTCATTCAAGGTATCAACCTTGAACAACAACCGGGGTAGCAACCCCAACGAACATGAGGTAGCAACCTCAATCTAATATCCATCACCTCAGTCTAGCATTCCTTCATCTTCCATAAGAAACCCAATGCTCTTATCATGTGAGGGTCTAGGATGCTCGTGTCCATGAGCATGGCTGTTATAACAGTTTTACACTCTGTAGAGGTTGTACACTTTCACTTCAAGTCATGATTCCCATTTGCCCAAGGTAGCTACTCCCCAAAACACTCCTAAGGTGAGCAGGCAGGGTTTCACTATAAGACTGTTCATAGGTTCCATAAAGTGGATGGCAACCCGCTAGGTTATGACTTTGGCGCATGGTAACTGCCACGTAGCCACAGGACCCACATTACCATACTTCAAAACCTAAATCCCCTATATGTGCCTACCTGGTAAGCCACCAACCTATAGTCAGAAGTCCTACTAATTGGTCAAGCTAGAGCCATATAGCTTGAAGCTATACGGTAAGTCCTAGGTGGCCGCTCCATGAGATCAAGCCAACATCATATCGTCACCTCAATTGCATAGCCAGAAATATAGTATCACATATCATATATCATATCCAATATCAACATATATCTTTGCCCAGTGTGGGTTGGAGCAACTAAGCAATTCTACCCATTTGTAAACCTAAGGTGCAAGGAATGATTGGTAAGACTAGGCAAGTCCTTAGGGTTCATAGATTCAGACACATGCATGGAAAGTAAAGTGATTAAAGTGTGTAGGTAAACAATATGATCAAAGGGATCCTGCACTTGCCTTTTTTCCAAAGTTTAGCTGCTTAGGATCTTCAGCTTCCATCTTCTAGTATCCAGCTTCTGCTTCGACTGTCGATCCTCAGCTCCTGATCTTCAGCGCTAACAAACCATGCTTCCTCTACTTGCAGCAACCAAGCAACACAAACAGGCAAACAACAAACATGACTAAGAAGAGACACCAATCAAAAGGGAAGCTTTGAAAAGAGCACACTAATCGGCATGGCTATTTTATAAAGAAACATTTAAGTTAATATCAATCAAGTTAGCAATTATTTATAAAATGGCCCAAATTATAATCCTAAGTTGGTATTAATTAAAAAGGGCATTGAATCATCAATAATCAAATTAACAAGAATAAAATCATAAACACATAACATGGTAAAGCGCGTTCCTAGCGCGTAGCCTACTTCGACATGATCGCATCACAACAAGAATGTAGTTATAACCCTAGGTTGCTTTTAATTAGAAAGCTATTAAATAAACATTAACCAAATTACATTTAAATTAATAAATTCATAAATGAGTTACATGACAAATGTTAGCACTAGTGCGTTGAGCACAACACTACGAAACTAACACAACAAGAACTACTTGAATCGGAGGTTAAACTGGTAAACGACGTGGATTGAATGATCAGGGGTAGAACCGTAAATAGGAGCATCTTCTACCTTTGTCTCTAGGAGATTGTGGCCTCCATGGCCATTGGAGGCTGCTGCTGTGCGCTGGTAAGGGAAGGGCCTCAATAGGCTAATGGCGTGGGGCGCATGGCCATGGTGGCCCATGCATGGGCCAGGGTAGGGACTACAGTAGGCGCTGCGTGACTCGGGGTTGAGCTGCCATAGGCAGCAACGATGGCAAACGTACTCTCGCGAGCAAGCACGTGCATGAAGGCATGGCGAGGCACGATGCCATGGGCCCAAGGTAGCAGCGCAGGGTGCTTGGCCTAGGGGCGTGGCCTGGTGGTGGGTATGGCCATGCCCTGTGTTGGCTGGAAAATGAAGGAAGACAACCCGTCCATGGATGACCTCATCGAAAAAGAGGAAGAAAGGTAAGGGAAACCATGAAACAAACACAGATTCACAAAACTAAAGGCGTTTTCGGGGTAGAGGACAACGAGACAAATCTCGTAGCGGTGATGGTTTCCGCATGGGACACCGAAGATGGCTGGAAACACTTGTCGAAGGTTCGCTGGAAACCTAGAGATGCAAAACTTCAGCTTTAGATCTAGGACGATGGGAGTGGCGGCTCATGAAATGGGTTGTACTTCTAAAACCAGCGCGTCGAGGGCTATGCCAACATATATAATGGTCGGGTTCGAGGTCAGGAAAAATGTGGTATTTTATAATTTCGGAATTTTTAGAAAAATCATTTTCAGTTCAAAAACAACTCCAGAAAAAGCTAAAATTATTTTATGCCACCAAAAAATATTTTGAAAACTCCAAAAATTATAGAAAAATACCCAAAGATAGATTAAGAGATGATGAATCCAAATAATATATTTCGAGCCCATCAAAAGGGATTTTAGAGCATTCAGAAAATGGATTTTTTTCTAGGAAAAATGGGAAAATGTCCTAGAAAAGTTTTGAAAATTCTTGGGAAGGATTGAACGGCGTCTAAACGTGTTTTGAAAACTTAGCGCACTCAAAAACACCAAAACAAGCAACAAGCAAGGACCACATCAATGAAAGCCCATCAAGTGAATTATGAAATATTTGGAAAAACACCATTTTCTTTAATTAAAAATATATGCAAATTTAAACTAATGTTGACAGATTTTATCTTGGGGTGTGATAGATCTATCCCACTTAACACTACTAGAAATATCCACTTCTATGATGAAAATCTTAATGATGAATCCAAAACCATCATAGATAATCCCTTTTTATGATGAATATTTCCATTTTGTCATAGATTAGTAATGACAATCCTGCAACCCTCCCTTTCTAAGATGAAATTAGGCATTGTCACAAAAAAACATCATAGAAGAGCACATTGTTTCATCACAGATCACTCCACAACTCATCTGCAAAGATCTCGTTTAAACCTATGACGATCAGGGCTTGGTCATTGAACTAATTACACATATGTGACGAACAATATTTGATCTGTAATGAACAGCTTTGTCAAAGATCTCCACACTGTACTTTCTCCATCCAACGAGTACCTATGGGACCTACAGTTACTCATCCATGATGCTTGCAATTCATCATAAAATTCTCTGCTCGATCCTTTCTCCATGCGACATATACCTTTGGGACCCTTCTCCATCCAACCTGTACCTTTGGGACTTGTAGTTAATCATCCATGACACTTGCAATTCATCATAAAAGTCTCCGCTTGGTCCTTTCTCTATCCAACATGTACCTGTGGGACCCTTTAGCATCCGACATGTGGGACCCGATGGCTTACGTGTCACATGTACTTGTGGGACTGTTCTCCATCTCCATCTAACATGTGGGACCCAGCAGCTTGCGTGTCACGTGTACATGTGGGACCATCGGACCTGTGGGACCCGATGGCTCATGTGTCATGTGTACTTGTGGGACCTTTCTCCATCTCCATCTGACCTATGGGACCTAATGGCTTGCGTGTCACTTGTTGCCACCAAGGTTTAATAAATTTAAACTCAAAAAACATGAGACCTAGGAGTTGAACCCGGTATGCAGATCAAGGAATAGACCGTCTTCACCATTGCACTAGATGCCTGGCTGTGTTGACATATCTTTGGAGTCCTAATAGTAGTATATGTTCTCTATATGGATAGGTTGACTTATATATTGGATGTATCCCCTACAAGTCAAAACAAATTTGTGCCCGTTAGACTTGCAGCGCCGGCGGTGGTGGATCCCTACAGTGTTGTGGTGGCTCATGCATCCTTTTGGAGGTAGGTGGCGGGTCTTCATAGTGGAGCATGTGGCATTGGCGTCCTGTGTTTGTTGTGTGCCATGGCAGAGGTGACAGATCTAATCCGCAGGTCTCCTTTCTCACCTTTTCCTATTCGCTTCACTGTTTTGGTCCTTGCTTGAACATGAGGTATACAAGAAACATTGTAGCATTGTAGATTTTGTTAGGCCAATGCTGATGTAAAGAATTAGGAGGTGGCTATCGCAGAACCAACCAATTTATAAGAGTACAAGTACAATGTTAGCCCTGCAAGCGGTCGCACTGTCATACTTGAACCCATATAAACCCAGTAGTCCGTCAAGTACCACGATGGGTCTTGATAAACGATTTACAAAAACCAAGATCGTACATGATTCAACATACATGCCACATATTACATAAAGTTCACCGATACATTTTCATCACCTAGAGTACGAATAAAAGTTATTACAAACCGAGTTTGATAGATAAAGTAGAAGCAAATTAAGTTCGAAAATAAAGTTTCCAACATAGTTTGATACAGTGCCAAGTAGGATCACGGTCCACAAAAGCAAAGATAGGGATTAATAAAGAAGCCTGCCCAAGGCTTACTCCTCATCCACGGTGGGATAGAAGCAACTCTTGCAATAACCATGATACACAGTGCCATCTGCAACAATGGGAAATAAAACCCTTGAGTACGAGGAAGGTACTCAGCTAGACTTACCCATCATAAACCAGAAATAAAATGACTCCAAGGATTATGCAAGGCTGTATAAGTGGAGATAGCTTGACAACATTTTGCATAAAGGCAGTTGACTTAGTTGTACAATTAGGATTCCTTTATCAAGTTAATTATAACTATCCATCTCTAGATTAGCAACTATCCTGTGCCAAACATGTGGTATATCAATTTAAAAGCATACAATAGTAACCATAGCAGGTATTGTAATTCCATATTCATTCGAACCATCATGTTCCATAACATAGTTACTATGATGTTGGGACTAGCCAAGTTTCTCACTATCCGGGAGAGATGACGATTCGAATCGATTTCAACTAGCTAGGAATTTATTCCTAACACAAACCCAGGCATACCACGTGAAGGCAGCCTTAGGTTACTTTTAGTACAACTCAGGTCCACATTTTGCGGGTCCATACTACGCTGCACAATCTGGGACACCAGATGCCAGGACGTTCAGACCTAGCCTGCCCTTGGGCTTAGTCTGATCTCCCCCCTACAAGGAGCACACAATAGAACGGGTCCTGGCCTGAGTTGAGCTACTTGGCTTCACGGTCAGAATGAGTTATCTGGCCAGCTAAGTGATAGGCATGCATTCAATCTTGTCAGAAGCACCAACAATGGTACGGTCCTTAATCAGGCTCAGATGGAAGCACATGAGTCATCCTACGCATAGACTCCGCCTGGCCTCGATTTTCTTTTACCCCATGGTTCTATTCCACGATAGCAAAGATAGCCAATCATGCTCCGGTATCCACCTATATCTCGCAGGTGATAGGACATCACCCGACTTCTATCGGTCTAAGCATGGCTAAGCATATATTCGATCCTGGACCTATACCGGTTAAAGGTGTAATATCTGGACAAGGAATTTATAGTCCATTCAACTCTTATAACCTAATGCATCAATCATAAGTACTTAAGTAATCAATTGTAAAATACTAGGAGACTTAAAATGCTTCGGGGCTTGCCTCGTAGAAAGGAAGTGGGGCGGTGGTCAGGACACTCCGGAAGCTCTTTAGGATTATGCTCCTCGCCTTCAGGAGCTGCTACTTGAGGATTCTCCTGCTGGTCCCCTTCCTCTACTTCGTCGAATTTCAGCAGCGTTATTTCTTCCTCCGATCCTAGATGTATGAATATGGCATAAGATATTGCGAATGCATATATGTTAACAAGTGCATCATGTTCTACTGAGTAGGTGCATATCTCTTCTCGATTATGCAATTAACTACTTCAACAATTCATCACTATTTCACAAACAGTAGCTACGTGTTTTACTCATAACTGGAGTTCTAATTATCCAAATGCAGTGATCATGGACTTTCTGGAAAGCTTATAAAATTATCTACAAATCTTATTTAATTCACAAAAGCTAATTCACAACTCATCTTAGCCAAAACAAACAATCATATCAGTGCTGTCCAGAATTTCCAGAGAGCAAGCAATTCGGAAATGTTAACTTTAAACAGCTGTAACTCCTAAACCGTTTGACCTATGGTCCTGAAATTTTAACACAAGACATATGATGAAGTTATCTACAACTTTGTTATTAACCATTTTTACAGTAAACATCATTTCTACCATGCAACTTATCAAACTACAGAATCTGTCCGAAAACTATTCTAATTCGCATTATAAAGCAACAATACTTCTACTTTAGGTAATTATTCAAAGTTTGACAACACAAAGTCTATCAACAGTTTAAGCATACCAAATACACTCAAGAAAACCTAAGGGTGCAGCCCAAACTATTTATTTAGATGCCTTTATTATTTTACCTAGATACATAGGTTAAATAATAAACATATACCAAATGTGCATCATAAATTCTAAAAAATTTACAGTGCCTTACTAATGCTACCAAAAGACTACTGCAAAAGTTTCATGCCATTTTATATAGTAAAACATTCTATACAAAAAAGACAAGGTAGAAAGGCTTACAATAGCAAAAATAGAAAACCCTAGTGAAAAGTGTCAAGCAATAGATTTCCTATTTTTCTTAGCAACCTTTTGGTACTAGGATAACCCCCAACAAATTTCATGAATATTGGATTCCTAAATAATTTATCAAAATTCATACATGTATTACCTGTTTATAAAATAAAAATCTATAACTACAAATCTATGCATGCACTGATCCTTAAATTTTTACTTGAGCTCATACATGTCAAGAATAGCTTACCACAAAAGTTTCATAATTTTTGGAGCACGGGAACTCTAGATATAAAATAATCAAGTTTGCATGCATTTAAAAACACATTTCAAACTTTCATTTAAATCTTCCAAAATTTCTACTGTAAGTGTCAAGAATATATTTTTCCTAAATACTACACTTCTTAAGGGACACTACCAAGTTTATTTCACAATTTTTGAAGCTATGAAACTAGAGATCTAAATATTACAAAACAGCATGAAACCCTAAATCAAATGAACTATCCTACTCTCTAACTACCACTGACCAGTGGGACCCGCTAACAGAGGACCCCACGCGTCAGTGACACCGAGACAGGGCAGCGGCGCTGCGCGATGGTTGTGCGGCCAAAGCTCGCTGACAGCAAGTTCGCCGGTGGTGACATCTTCACTACGTGATCCCCGTGACCTAACGCGTCGATTGCACTACTTGGCTGGCCTTCTCGTCGGCGCTAATGACAACGACAGCGGCCATGGCGGCATGGCGAGGCGAGATGACGGTGGTACGCCGGCGACGACCTCAGCGGCGCAAATACAAGCTCGGACGAGCATCTACAAGCTATGTCGGACCTACTTCACACTCTAACGTGGTACGTGGTGGTCGGAGTCGGCCGGACCACGGTGACGGAGTCGGCGGCGGGGCTCCGGCGAGCTGTGCATGGCGCTGGAGCTTACCGGTTGCTATTAGCGGCATGGGGGGGATGCAGTGGGTTGGTGGGGTGGCGGTGGAGCTGCTGTGGTGATGGAGAAGCGGCGAAGGCGAGCTAGCACCGGCGATGGCGACGGCGGAGGCTCTCGGTGCTGTGGCTGCTATAGCGGGTGAAGAAGAAGCCGAGAAAATGAAAATGGTGCGCGCGGGGCAGTGTGGGTGGGTGCTGGCGAGGTTAAGGCGCTCTCTGGCCTACCTTGGCCACACGCAACGGGGCACCGATGATGCGCGGCCGTTGCCAGCCACCACACGGCGCATGAAGACTGACACTGGTCGACCACTGAAACGGCGTTGCAGCTCATTCAGTCACGTGGCGGTGGCCTAACAACGTGTTTTCAAGTCGATGTAACCGCTAATCCATGGCTCCAAAGCGTAAATGATCAGAATAGGACTATAGACCCATGTTCCAGCTACATTTCTTGTTCAAGGATCTCGTGCCAATTCTCAACCGAAACTAAGTAATATCATCCCCAAGGTCGGCCTATCAACACTATTAGTTAAAAGAACTTAGCAAAATTTCGATAAGTGTTGAAATGTTGGTTTTACTGATTCTTGTGAGCAAATTTTAAGCATGTTAGGAGCTAAATCAGTCAATGACCCAAAAATAAAAGTTGTTCCCCTTACCAAACACTACAACTTTGCTTTAGTGACCTCCTCCATGGAAGCTCTCTAGCACCTAGTTCAAACTTGGTCAAACAAGTCACATTTAAATGATGATACACTTCAAACTATGGCTTAATGACCTATTTACCCCTAACCATGAATATCAAGGTTGTTCATAATGATACTCTAAACATGTTTAAGCAAATTGCAAGGTCATACAATCATTTCATGTATTAGTCACACATAGTGCTATCTAGGTTAACACATGAAATCTTACTTAAGTGTTTGGTCATGAAAGGTGACCTTCATGAACAATGTCCTATTTGCTAACCCATGTGTTGTTAAATGTTTTTGTGACTCACATCCACCAAGTACATGTTTACATGCATGATCATTTGCATATGTACAAGGAAACATGCAATAACAAGCAAATGTTGCATATGTTTCAATCCAATGTTTCAATTGTAAATGCTTGTTTATGAATGCTTGATGATCATGCTCATGCTATGCAAGTCAAGTTATGCAAGGCTAACACCTAGGGTGTTATAGCCCCTCCCCCTTATAAAAATCTCATCCCAAGATTTGCAAGACCTACCATTCTTGGAAAAAGGTGGGATAAACTTCTCGTAAATAATCTTCTCTTTCCCACGTAGCATCTTGTTCACTATGATTGTTCCACACCACCTTATAGAACTTAATAATCTTACTCCGTGTTACTCTTTCCATCTCCTCTAATACTCGAATTGGCTTTTCTTCATAGGTCAAATCCGATTGAAGCTGCACACTGGTGGGTGCAATAGCTTCATCAGGTACTCAAAGACATTTCTTCAACTGAGAAACATGGAAGACATCAAATATTGCACTCATCTCAAGTGGAAGTTGTAACTTATAAGCAACATTCCCTTTCTGTTCCAAAATCTTATATGGCCCCACATATCTAGGTGAAAGCTTCTTTTTTATCCTAAATCTCTTCACCCCTTTCATGGGTGATACTTTCAAGTATACATAGTCACCCACTTCAAAAGTCAGTGGTCTTCTTCTTCTATCAGCATAACTCTTTTGTCTCGATTGAGCTGCCTTCATATGCTATTGGATGACATGTACTTGCTCTTTAGCTTCATTGACAAAGTCAATACCAAAGTATCTCCTTTCACTGGGCTCAATCCAATTTAATGGAGTTCTACATTTTCTGCCATACAAGGCTTCAAATGGAGCCATCTTGACACTCGCTTGATAACTGTTGTTATAGGAGAACTCAGCTAAAGGTAACCATTTCTATCATGAACCTTTTGAAGATATAACACAAGCTCTAAGCAAATCTTCTAGGATTTGGTTTACTCGCTCTGTCTGTCCTAAAGTTTGTGGATGATATGCAGAACTTCTGATTAGCTTGGTTCCCAAAGCCTAGTGTAAGTGCTCCCAGAAATAAGCTATGAACTATGGTCCTTGATCTGAGATTATAGTCCTAGGTACTCCATGTAGTCTCATGATCTGAGAAACATATATCTCAACGTATTTCCCAACTATGTACCTTGTGTTCATGGGTATAAAATGTGCTGACTTGGTGAGACGATCAACAATAACCCATATTGAATTGTGACCTTGTGGTGTCATTAGAAAGCTGGTGATAAAGTCCATGCTGATTTCCTCCCATTTCCAACCTAGAATAGGCAATGGCTGAAGTAATCCGGTAGATTTCATATGAACAACTTTTACTCTACTGTAGTTATCACACCTAGCGACATAGGCTGCGATCTCTTTCTTCATCTTAGTCCACCAAAAATGGGTTTTCAAATCTTGGTACATCTTACTACTACCTAGATGGATAGACAATTTGGACGAGTGAGCTTCATCTAAAATTTGGTTCCTCAGCTCACGGTCTTTTGGTACCACAAGTCGGTCCTCAAACCATAACACACTTCTTTCATCCAATCTAAAATGCTTGGTCTCTTGCTCTTGCATTTTTCTCTTGATGTGACTTATTCCTACATCTGTCTGCTGCCGCTCTATGATTTTGCTCTCAAATGAACAACTGATTGTGATATTGTGTAGTACAGCAGGGTGTAACAAGTTGAATCCATCTTCCAATAATGCTTCTATAGTGTTGTAATGAGACTTTCGACTGAGTGCATCTGCTACTACATTAGCTTTTCTCGGATGGTAGTGCACTTCTAAATTGTAGTCCTTAATTAGCTCTAACCATCTTCATTGTCTCATGTTCAGCTCTGGTTGGGTAAAGATATACTTGAGACTTTTGTGGTCAGTATATATGACATATATTGCCCAACAAATAATGTCTCCATATCTTTAATGCATGAACAACTGCTGCAAGTTCTAAATCATGTGTAGGGTAGTTGACTTCATTCTTTCTCAATTGCCGAGAAGCATATGCAATAACTCTTCCTTCTTGCATAAGCACACATCCCAAACCTATTCCTGATGCATCACAAAATACATCAAAAGGCTTTTCAATGTCTGGTTGTGCTAGCACAGGTGCAGTAGTCAACAAAGTTCTGAGGGTGTGAAAAGCTGCTTCACATTCTGGTGTCCATTTGTACTTCTCATCTTTCTGAAGTTGTCTGGTCATGGGCTTAGCTGTCTTTGTGAAATCTGGAATAAAACGATGATAATATCCTGCTAACCCTAGAAAACTCCGAACTTCATGAACCGAAGTTGGGGCTTTCCAATCCATGACCTCTTGTACTTTTGATGGGTCTATAGAGATTCCATCCCTTGATAAGATGTGACCTAAGAAAGGTACTTTGCTCAACCAAAATTCACACTTGCTAAATTTCGCATATAGCTTATGCTCCCTCAGTCTGGATAAAACAATCCTCAGATGCTCTTCATGATCTGACTCATTTTCTGAATAAATCAATATATCATCGATAAACACGACCACGAATTTGTCGAGCTCGGGCATGAATACCGAGTTCATCAGGTACATGAAGTAGGCTGGAGCATTTGTTAGTCCAAAAGACATAACCAAATACTCATATAAGCCATACCTAGTAGAGAAAGCAGTTTTAGGTATGTCCTCCGGTCTGATCTTTATCTGATGGTAGCCTAATCTCAAGTCAATTTTGGAGAATACCTTTGCCTTCGCTAGCTGATCGAACAAGATGTCGATGCGGGGCAACGGATATTTATTCTTGATGGTCACAACATTGAGTGGTCTATAATCTACACACATTCTCAGTGACTTGTCCTTCTTTTTCACAAATAAGGCTGGACATCCCCATGGAGATGAGCTAGGTTGGATAAGACCCTTGTCCAATAGATCTTGCAATTGAACCTTAAGTTCCGCTAACTCATTGGGTGGCATTCTATAGGGCCTTCTTGATATGGGTGCCGTACCTGGCACTAACTCGATCTTAAATTCCACATCCATATCAGGTGGTAAGCCTAGTAATTCCTCTGGAAATACATCCAGAAACTCACAAAACACTAGGATATCACAAAGTGTGGTGGTTTGGATAGCACAAACTAAATGTTGGAGTTCAAAATTGCGGGAGAGTGGTACTAGAAAAGCATTCCCTCCCGTGGGTTCTCTCAACATAATAGTACGGGTGCTGGTGTTAATAAGAACACCATGATACTTCATCCAATTCATGCCTAAGATTACACTTATCAATAATTCGGGAAATATTATCAAATCTGTTGTGTACTCCCTCCCTTGTATAGAGATGAGCACATTTTTGACTATCTTATTTATAGCAATAGTTGCCCCTGCCGAACTTATATTATAACCCCCTTTGCTTACTTCAATTATTTCTTGATCATGTCTAGATGCAAATGCTTGACTCATAAATGAATGAGAAGCTCCCTGAATCAAATAAAACAACAGCGGGATGCTTGTTGATGAGAAACATACCGGCTGTGACAACTTCTCCAGCGGGCACTTCCTCAACAGCGGTATAATGCACATATCCCGGACATGCCCTTGCGTTCGCCTGCCTCTAATTGTTCTGATTTGGGTTGCCATTCTTCTTGGGGTGGGGGCATTCCTTGGCCCAATGACCCATTTGATTGTAGTTGAAACATGGCTAATTATTCTAGGTCCTGTGGAGCTCCCCTGACTGCCAGTCCCTTTTGGTAAGGCAATAGTGAATGCCTTATGGAATGGTTTTTGAGGTCTGCTGTTCTGAGCTTTAGGTGGTAGAGGCCTAAACATGGGTACAGGTGGACAGAATTGTGGCCTAGCTGTGATAGGTGCTCTTGCCTGTGAAGATCCGGAGGCACCTACCTCATATGCCCTCTTGCGACCCTTCACAACGGCATGCATGTTATTGTGGCTTTCTTGGGTCAAAGCATCACTAATAAACTCATTGTATGTGGCGCACCTAGAATTGGCCATGGTCTTCATCAGTTTGGTACCTAGACCCCGCTTGAAGCTCTCTATTTTCTTCTCCTCAGTATCCATAAAGCCTAGAGCATATCTAGACAGGTTGTTGAATGCATGCATATATTCTGTGAGGGTCTTTGTTCCTTGAGTGAGCCTCATAAATTTAGCCGCTTTCATGAGCATTAGGCCTAGGGGAATATGATGTCCCCTAAAAGCTAGCTTGAACTGCTCCCATGTCACTCGTGCATTAGCAGGTAGAGATGACAAGGAATGTGTCCACCAGATCCCTACTGGTCCTTGCAGCTGATGAGAAGCATACTTAGCTTTCAGATGCTCTGTGACCCTTAGCAGATGAAATTTCTGCTCAATGGTGTTGAGCCACTCATTAGCCTATAGTGGTTCCTCAGCCACCTTGAAGATAGGAGGCTTTGTATCTAGAAATTCCTTGAATGTACTGTGCTGATTTGGCTCGGCCCCTGGTTGATATGGGTGGCCACGAGCGGTGTTCTGCGCGATGAGGCGCAGAGCTTCTTCCATTGTCCTTTGGCTCCCCAAGAACTGGGCAAAGAACTCCTTAGTGGACGATGGCGGCGGTGGTGGTAAGTCATCATTATTGCCATCATGGCTGCTACCAGCTCTTGCACGGGTGCGCGTCATCTGCGAAGTTGCAACAATAAGCGATTATTGATTGATGCCACAAGATTGCAGATGAATCATAATCATGCCAAACTGAAATTACTGGAGAAAATTCTCAAATTCACAATAAAAATAGAGGCATAACAATTCTTTCTCACAACATGACATCACCAATTTGATCGCTCATCAGACTCATAGCACATTAATATCCAAATCATGAGCTTAGATAAATCAACTAGAATTAGAGCTTTAACCGAACATGCGATAGTCATGCAAATAACAATATTACATGATAGTTCAAATCACCAACACCAAATCCAAACTACAGGTCCATTACACAACCAACGATGATACATTCAATACTTATACTAAGTACTACGTGATCTAATCCTCGTCATGATCACTATCGAGGTCAGAGATAGGATCATCTCCTTCCTCAGGCTCCACCTCTTCTTCCTCATCATCCTCCTCTTCCATATTTGGACCATCCTCTTCCCCATCAGGGATAGGGTTCAGCTAGTTGTTCAAATAGTGCACTTATTCATTACTTGAAGTTGAGCTTGTGCAAGCTGTTGACGTAGGCCCCTTTCAGCATGATCCTGAGCATGGCTCATGTCGCGGTGCCTATCTCGCTCTATCCTTATGTTAGCGACACGGTTTTCAGCTACATCACGCTGACGTCTAGCTGTGGACACCTCCGCACAGGCGGTCTCCAACTACTCCTATAGTCCTACAAGTACTACTTGATCATTAGCTCTAGCTTCTTGAGCTACTGCTCTCTGCTGATCCACTTGCTCCATTTGGGCATGAAGAGTGCCCAAAGCTGCATAAGCTTGGTCAGATTCCCTTCGGGCTTTACTTGCGGCTTTCTTTTGCTTGCGCACACACTTCTTGAGCTTGTTTTGCGTGGCTTTAGCTCTCATGAGTTTGTCCATACAGGTGGTGTATGATTCCTGCCAGAAATCCCTAGTGTCCTGGCGTGCACAAAACATCTTCATCACGGCAAACATTGCACTCATGGAGGGACTAGAGCTATCTGCTCGCTCATCCTAATCTCTGATCAAAGCATTTTGGCTACGTTGTTCCCAATTTGTGGTGGATGGATCCACCCAAGGAAACATACTCGCTGCACTACCAGTGAGTGCATCCCCATGCTGTTAATAGATTTGCCTCAGAACCTCAAAGGCCATGACTTGGGCAGCCTCCCAAGGAGTCTTCCCTTCTGATTCTGCCTTCCACTCCTACCAGAAGGGCGGTTGTGTGTGGGCTGGTATAGTGAGCCGCACCTCGTACCATGGCTGTCCTTCCAAGTACTCTTCAATCCAATGATAAAGGGGCAGTTCATGGTACCCCGCAAAGTGTAGAACTCTCCACAAGAGGGTAGGTGTTCCGAAAACATTCAGGAAATTCTCACATCCGACAGGTGCTGCCATCTGTACCATCAACATGTACACTTGGTGAGACAAGGCCATAATGGATAAGAGTTATATAACCAAGTAAGAAATTTATAAGGGGAGGAATAATTTAATTATGTGAATGGTAATTATCATGATGCATGCTCGTTCCGTACGTCCTCACAAACTTAGGAAAAAAATTTGTTTCTAACGGTAGACACGGTGGCATACACACGTCCTCTCATATATAGCATAACTAGCCGAGCTACACATTTTGTTGTTAGTGTACCAGCACAAAATTTTCATTTCAGCCCAAACCCATAATGAAATATGCAGAATGTAAATTTAAATACTTCCATATATGTATACCCATACATATAGTTCCGTATCAAGCTACCCGATAACAATTTAAACCCACAATTAAATACGTACCATATACACATGCAAGCACGCATACATAGCCGTACCAAAGCTAACTCTCCCTGACCGCATGCTCACATCTTGCGGTCATACACTCATCATCTTACCTTGGCGTAGAGGCATTTGATCATACATTACCATTCAAGTGAATGGCATCCATACAATAGCACGCCGTATGGACGACGAAGTAAAAACCCCCATGTTAGTACTTAAATAGCCACCTAATAGTCCTTAATTTGGGCATAAGGAAAGTGATCATTTGCACACTTTAGATTTCAAATACCTATTAATATAACTATTAGTTGCTAGAGAAGGGTTTTTGGAAAACAAAAACTTTTATTTTAATACACATGTAACAATTAACGTTGAACCTTGCTCTGATGCTAGCTATCGTAGAACCGACCAATTTATAAGAGTACAAGTACAATGGCAGCCCACAAGCGGTCGCACTATCATACTTGAACCCATATAAACCCAGTAGTCTGTCATGTACCATGACGGGTCTCCATAAACGATTTACAACAACCAAGATCATACATGATTCAACATACATGCCACATATTACATAAAGTTCACCGATACATTTTCATCACCAGAGTACAAATAAAAGTTATTACAAACTAAGTTTGATAGATAAAGGCGGAAGCAAATTAAGTTCGAAAATAAAGTTTCCAACATAGTTTGATACGGTGCCAAGTAGGATCACTGGTCCACAAAAGTAAAGATAGGGATTAATAAAGAAGCCTGCCCAAGGCTTACTCCTCATCCATGGCGGGATAGAAGCAACTCTTATAATAACCATGATACACAGTGCCATCTGCAACAATGGGAAATAAAACCCTAAGTATGAGAAGGTACTCAGCTAGACTTACCTGTCATAAACCAGAAATAAAATGACTCCAAGGATTATGCAAGGCTATATAAGTGGAGATAGCTTGACAACATTTTGCATAAAGGCAGTTGACTTAGTTGTACAATTAGGATTCCTTTACCAAGTTAATTATAACTATCCATCTCTAGATTAGCAACTATCCTAGTGCCAAACATGTGGTATATCAATTTAAAAGCATACAATAGTAACCATAGCAGGTATTGTAATTCCATATTCATTCGAACCATCATGTTCCATAACACAGTTACTACGATGTTGGGACTAGCCAAGTTTCTCACTATCCAAGAGAGACGGCGATTTCGAATCGATTTCATCTAGCTAGGAATTTATTCCTAACACAAACCTAGGCATACCGCGCGAAGGCAGCCTTAGGTCACCTTTGGTACAACTTAGGTCCACATTTCGTGGGTTCATACTGCGCCACACAATCTAGGGACACTAGATGCCCAGACGTTCAGGCCTAGCCTGCCCTTGGGCTCAGTCTGATCACCCCCCTGCAAGGAGCACACAACAGAACAGGTCCCTAGATGATGAGGACATCGCCACTGCTGGACACATCGACGCCATGGTCTTCCCCAAGTTGCAATTCGTTCCCAACTCAACTGCTACGTTGCCTTCGGATTCAGCAGACATGTCGTCACTATTTCGGTCATAACTCTCTCATACGACATCGAAACGAGCCATTCTTGGATGCGTTGGAAAGGGGACGACGACGCCGTCGTTTTGGATCTGGTTCCCAGCTCCTAGAAGGTTCGTGGATCATTCTGTGTGACCACAGCAAGGTGCTGTGTCACCTATTTGGGCCAACTTGGCCATGTATCGTGTCAGGCCTTAAGCCCAAGTTGTGGGCGCCCAACCCCTGGCCGTCCCCAACCCTAGGTTGAGTCTTAGACTATAAACACAGCCACTGTCGCTGCTACATAATTGGGTTTTGTTTAGAGTTTAGTTTTCCATTGAGAAACTGAATCGTTCATTGTAACTGTGGTGACAAATCCTTTTACAGTGATCCAGGGCCCCCGTTCTTGATCTCCTCCATTGTGTCGATTAGTCCTTTGGAACCGAGTTCTTGAATCCTCTATTGATATCCGCGTCATTCATATTTGCAATTTCAGATTGCGTGTTTTACCTTTTTGCTTGTGCTCTTCGATTCGCTTGCAGGAAAAGCCTTCTTGGCGAGGTCAATCAAGTTGTGCTTGGTTGATAACCAACGGAGCAGTGGTGTAATGGTTGCAGGGTTCGAATCGTGTCTGATTGGAAGCCAGATCGCCAACGTCGAGATCTCCACAAATCGAACTTACTGGCTACCTCTCAGAAGATCGGGCCTATACTCATCAATTGGTATTAGAGATTTCAGGTTTACCGCAAGGTATAATCTCGTTTGCCTTAGATTCATATTTGTTCATTACCTAGAGTCCACAAAAAGCCCAAAAATATTTCAATTTCCACTGTCCTATCACCCTTTGTGCCTTTGCAATTTCGTTTCAGATTCGTGTTGTTGAGTTTGTGTCCGTGGTCGAGTCTTGTTGCTGGTTTAGGATTGTGTTCATGGTCGTAGTTCAATCACCCATTGCTGTGATTTTGTTTTCTGCCGCTATCCCATCTATCCACCGTTCCCAAACAACAAGTCGAAGCCACCACATTACTTGACTTGCCCTGCTAGCCGCCTTGTGTAACTTCTCGCCACCGCGCAAACCCTAGATAGGTTGCCAGCCGCTCTTATTTTGCCTACATCGCAGCCCTCCTTACATCATCAGGCGAATACCTACTATTGTGATCGGTGTTAGAGTTTAGGGACGCTTTGCCCTAACTGCCGCCGCCGTGTTGTGCCTCCCGGACAACTATACCTTGAGATACCTTTGGTAAAACAGGCATAACTTTTCGCTCGTTTATCAGAAAAATCTGAAATTTTTTGTGCACCTTCTTGACACCATTTGGACCCGACCCAAACTAGGCTTTGCCCTCTTTCAGTTTCCTCAGAATTGCCAAAAAAAATTCGGGAAAATATAGAAAAAAATTGTCAAAGTTTTTGCACGCTTTTCAGAGAACGTGCTAAATTTCTGTAGACCACATCCCACCTCAGTTGTAGGTGCCAATTTTTGTGGTTGCATCTTTTGTGATCCTTGTTCAGAGAAAAGTATAAAAAAATAGTAAAAAAAAAGTTTGTTTCCTACTAGTGCCTTTTGGAAAAATCCGGGAAAAATTCAGGAAAAAGGAGAAATCCGGCTATTTGCTTGTTCTGTGAGTTCTTTCGATCGTCCTTTGTTTTCACCTTGTTGCGCTACGTCTCGACACGTCTTAGCCAGCACCTGTGATTTGTACTTTGGATCCAGATTGAACAATCACTACTCTGCACTCGTTAATTGCTAATCCTTGCTGTCATATTGTGTGCCTACCCATAGCTCCACATATTCTTCTGTCAGCACAGGTTCATCTTGCAACTGTTACCCACTGCTCAACAACAGATTGCTTCGCCACTTTGGTTTTGCTCCTGTTTGGCGTTGGTAAGAATACAGGCAAGACTGGTGGTAAGCCGCTTGTGATTTTGCATTCCACTTTCACCACCATCACCACCACTTGTTTCCTTTTAGTTGATAGGGATAATACTTTGGTGTTGTCTTTTTCTATCTTCTAACCATGGCAGGAACTCCTGACAGGACTTCAATGAGTGCGTGTCCAAGGGTGAGCTTGCAACGTTCATGACTGAACAACGCAATCTTATGACCGAGCTGACGCGCAACGTGAACAATCTGGTCACCCGCATTGAACAGCTTGAGCAACGCCCTCCACCTTATCGTGCTGATGATGAAGATGCAGATGCTTTTTGGTGATGAAGATGCGTATGCTGATGGTGGTGCCCGTCGCCGCCTCAACTTCAATCGTCATGGTATGGCAGGTAATAATCATGGTAATAATGATCCTTTTGCTAAAATTAAATTTAGTCTACCACCTTTTGCTGGTAATGTTGATCCAGAGGCATATTTAGATTGGGAGCTTGCTGTTCAACAAAAATTTGATTCTCATAATGTTCCTGCTGAGCATAGAGTTAGACTTGCTACTAGTGAGTTTACTAATTTTGCTTTGTTCTGGTGGAGTGATCTTTGCAATGCCAATAATGCTGCTGCTGTGCCTCAAACTTGGAATGTTTTAAAGCAACGTATGAAATCTCGTTTTGTTCCTCCTTATTACCAACATGATTTACGTTTGAAACTACAAACTTTAAAACAAGGTGATAAAGGAGTAGAAGCATACTATCAAGAATTGCTTATTGGTTTAGCACGTTGTTGTATAAATGAAGATGATGATGATGCTAGTGCTAGATTTTTTGGTGGTTTAAACCATGATATACAGAACATACTTGATTACAAAGAATGGTGCAATTTTTCCCAATTGTATCATCTTGCTATTAAGGCCAAACGAGAAGTACAGGGACGCAAACAATACCAGCCTTTCAGGTCTAACAATGGGAGGAATTTTTAGCAGCATTCCGAGCCAGAGACGCCCAAGCTTCCTGTTGCACCACAGCCATCTACACCTCCATTTTCTTCCGTGGTAAGTAAATTGTCTAATGTGCAGTTTCCACAGCTGAAGAAAGGTGGCACTCCGGGTGCTTCTACTAGCTCCTCCTCGTCTAGCTCTAAAATCATTTGCCACCTGATGCAAAGGCATGGGACATGTCATGAAGGAATGCCCCTAGTCGTCGCGCTTTCATTGCTACCGAGGATGGATATGTAAGTGCTAGTGATGTTGAAGATGATTTAGCCCTTGCTGCTAACATTGATGCAGATCCCACCAGAGGGCGATCAAGACAAGGAGGCCATCACCATTGACTCCAGTGGCTGCTGCCGTGGACTACCCTAGCCTTCTTGTGTAGCGTGTGTTGAGTACACGTGTGGGTCATGAAGAAGAGATGAAGATCCAACGCCACAATTTGTTCCACATGTATCTCATTGTGCAGGGTTGTCGTGTTCTCACTATCATTGATAGCGGGAGTTGCAACAACTTGGTGAGTTCAGATTTGGTTGACAAGCTTGGCTTGACCACACGACAACATTCGTATCCATATAAACTTCAATGGTTCAATAATAGTGGTAAGACTAAGGTAACTAAATCAGCACGCATTAGCTTTTTCACAGGCTCTTATCATGATACTGCTGATTTTGATGTTGTCCCTATGCAAGCTTGTTCCATTTTGTTAGGTCACCCATGGGAATTTGATAATGATGCTTTACACCATGGTAGAACTAATACATACACTATCATACATAAGGACAAGAAAATTACATTGCTGCCTTTGTCTCCTATGGATATTATTAAATATGCTAATGAGATCAAAAATAAACCTCCAACAGACATTGCTAAAAATAATGGGATTAAGTTAAAAGGAGGTGCTTTTCTTGCTACAACTCCTGCTACTACTGAGTTATGTGATAATCCTGATGCACCATGTTATACTATGTTTTGTCAACCTTTTATGTCTGGTGCATTGCCTGCTGTCACTAACCTTTTGTAGGAGTTCGCTGATGATGGGATGGAGTCGAGGACGACTCCAATTCTACAAGGAGGGGATGATGAGGACATCGCCAAGATGGAGCTCGAGGACGACTCCAATTCGAGAAGGGGAGGATGATGAGGACATCAGCCACTGCTGGACACATCGATGCCATGGTCTTCCCCAAGTTACAATTCGTTCCCAACTCAGCTGCTACGTCGCCTTCGGATTCAGCAGACACGTCGTCACTGTTTCAGTCATAACTCTCTCATACGACATCGAAACGGGCCGTTCTTGGATGCGTTGGAAAGGGGACGACGACGTCGTTGTTTTGGATCTAGTCCCAGCTCCAAAAGGTTCGTGGATCATTCTGTTGGACCACGGCAAGGTGCTGCATCACCTATTTGGGCTAACTTGGCCATGTATCGTGTCGGGCCTTAAGCCCAAGTTGTGGGTGCCCAACCCCTGGCCATCCCCAACCCTAGGTCGAGTCTTAGACTATAAACATAGCCACCGCCGCTGCTACACAATTGGGTTTTGTTTAGAGTTTAGTTTTCCATCGAGAAACTGAATCGTTCATTGTAACTGTGGTGACAAATTCCTTTTACAGTGATCCTAGGGCCCCCAGTTCTTGATCTCCTCCACTGTGTCGATTAGTCCTTTGGAACCGAGTTCTTGAATCCTCTATTGATATCTGCGTCATTCATATTTGCAATTTCAGATTGCGTGTTTTACCTTCTTGCTTGTGCTCTTCGATTTGCTTGTAGGAAAAGCCTTCTTGGCGAGGTCAATCAAGTTGTGCTTGGTTGATAACCAATGGAGCAGTGGTGTAACGGTTGCAGGGTTCGAATTGTGTCTGATTTGAAGCCGGATCGCCAATGTCGAGATCTCCACAAATCGAACTTACCGGCTACCTCTTGGAAGATCGGGCCTGTACTCATCACCGGCCTGAGTTGAGCTACTTGGCTTCGTGGTCAGAACGAGTTATCCGGCCAGCTAAGTGATAGGCATGCATTCAATCTTGTCAGAAGCGCCAACAATGGTACGGTCCTTAATCGACTCAGACGGAATCACATGAGTCATCCTATGCATAGACTCCGTCCGACCTCGATTTTCTTTTACCCCATGGTTCTGTTCCACAATAGCAAATATAACCAACCATGCTCCGGTATCCACCTATATCTCACAGGTGATAGGACATCACCCGACTTCTACCGGTCTTAGCATGGCTAAGCATATATTCGATCCTGGACCTATACCGGTTAAAGGTGTAATATCTGGACAAGGAATTTATATGCATCCAGTGGTTCCATTCAACTCTTATAACCTAATGCATCAATCATAAGTACTTAAGTAATCATTTGTAAAATACTAGGAGACTTAAAATGCTCCTAGGGCTTGCCTCAGTAGAAAGGAAGTGGGGCGGTGGTCAGGACACTCCGGAAAGCTCTTCAGGATTCTGCTCCTCGCCTTCGGGAGCTACGACTTGAGGATTCTCCTGCTGGTCCCCTTCCTCCACTTCGTCAAATTCCAGCAGCGTTATTTCTTCCTCCGATCCTAGATGCATGAATATGGCATAAGATATTGCGAATGCATATATGTTAACAAGTGCATCATGTTCTACTGAGTAGGTGCATATCTCTTCTTGATTATGCAATTAACTACTTCAACAATTCATCACTATTTCACAAACAACAGCTACTTGTTTTACTCATAACTGGAGTTCTAATTATCCAAATGCAGTGATCCTGGACTTTCTGGAAAGCTTATAAAATTATCTACAACTCTTATTTAATTCACAAAGCTAATTCAGCAACTCATCTTAGCCAAAACAGACAATCATATAAGTGCTGTCCACAATTTCCAGAGAGCAAGCAATTCAGAAATGTTAACTTTAAACTGCTGTAACTCCTAAACCGTTTGACCTATGGTCCTCAAATTTTAACACAAGACATATGATGAAGTTATCTACAACTTTGTTATTAACCATTTTTATAGTAAACATCATTTCTATCATGCAACTTATCAAACTACAGAATCTGTCCAAAAACTATTCTAATTCGCATTATAAAGCAACAATACTTCTACTTCAGGTAATTATTCAAAGTTTGACAACACAAAGTCTACCAACAGTTTAAGCATACCAAATACACTCAAGAAAACCTAAGGGTGTAGCCCAAACTATTTATTTAGATGCCTTTATTATTTTACTTAGATACATAGGTTAAATAATAAACATATACCAAATGTGCATCATAAATTCTAAAAAATTTACAGTGCCTTACTAATGCTACCAAAAGACTACTGCAAAAGTTTCATGCCATTTTATACAGTGAAACAATCTATACAAAAAAGACAAGGCAGAAAGGCTTACAATAGCAAAAATAGAAAACCCTAGTGAAAAGTGTCAAGCAACAGATTTCCTATTTTTCTTAGCATCCTTTTGGTACTAGGATAACCCCCAACAAATTTCATGAATATTGGATTCCTAAATAATTTATAAAAATTCATACAAGGATTACCTATTTATAAAAGAAAAATCTATAACTACAAATCTATGCATGCACTGATCCTCAATTTTTTACTAGAGCTCATACATGTCAAGAATAGCTTACCACAATAATTTCATAATTTTTGGAGAACAGGAACTCTAGATATAAAATAAACAAGTTTGCATGCATTCAAAAACACATTTCAAACTTCCATTTAAATCTTCCAAAATTTCTACTGTAAGTGTCAAGAATATATTTTTCCTAAATACTACACTTCTTAAGGGACACTACCAAGTTTATTTCACAATTTTTGAAGCTACCAAACTGAGATCTAAATATTGCAAAACAGCATGAAACCCTGAATCAAATGAACTATCCTACTCTCTAACTGGCACTGACCGGTGGGACCCGCTGATAGAGGACCCCACGTGTCAGTGACACCGAGATAGGGCAGCGGCACTGCACGATGGTTGCGCGGCCAAAGCTCGCCGACGGTGAGTTCGCTGGCGGTGACATCTTCACTACGTGATCCCCGTGACCTAACGCGTCGATTGCACTACTTGGCTGGCCTTCTCGTCGGTGCTAACGATGACGACGGCGGCCATGGCGGCACAGCGAGGTGGGATGACGATAGTACGCCGGTGATGACCTTGGCGGCGCAAATACAAGTTATGCAAGGCTAACACCTAGGGTGTTACAGCGGCACTACTGGTTTTCTATTGGTGTCTTGGTTTTCTGCATATGTTCAGTGTTCTTACTGTAAAAGCCTGTGGGCAACTAGGCATGTTAATTGTCAAGTGCTTACTTGATTATACCTATCTTTCTTGGCAAACATACAGGGCCTTCATTTCTGCCTTAAACTATTTTTTCTATCCAGTGCTTGCTTGATTCTATGTTTTTGTGTCGTATGCTCCAGTGCCACCAGTGTGTCCTTATGGTAATTTGAACTTGTAACATATCTGAGGCCACATTTCTATGCCAATGGTGTCTACATGGTTGTTGGATGTATTATGATGTGGCTCATATGTTCACTTTCTATGTCTTCTCCTTGTTGACATCCAAGTTATCCATTTGGTTCCAAACAAGAGGAAGGCATCAAAAGCAAATTAATGCTTTGTGTCCATCATTCACATCACTGACGTCAATAATGTTTATGCTGCACATGTTGAACTGAAGCCAATGATGACCATTACCACTTGTTCACTGACATTCTAGTTGTAAAAATAGAGGAAGCAAAATTAACTGCTAAAATTATAATGGTTACAGCTCCATTAACTGCTACTCTAGTTTGAGTTATATATATCTATGTGGTACTACTCTAAATTTATATGAGGTCATACCATGAAAATTGTTAATAGTTGCACTTCGTTATGAGTTGTGGACTTCACTGATGGATCTTTGTTGGATTATTTTCCTCTTTAGTGATCTCATTACTAAGGAACTCTCATCAGTGCTGCACATTGACTGAAATGGAGGAGGCCCCCAACAAGAGGACCCCATTGGCTAGCCTCTCAGAGGATGTCATTTTTGAGATCCTCCACTGCCTCCCTTGACTGCTCCTTGTTATGCTACAAATGTGTCTATCGCTCCTAGAAAGACCTCATCTCAAACCCCAACAACCATAAGAAGCTGCCCTAGACTATGGTCCGGCTTCTTCTACGACAGTGAGAATGGTAATCGAAACTTCACCAGTGTCATCTGTGGTGTATGCTCCCGCTCCTTGGAATTCTTGCCCTTCAACATTGACAATGTAGCTCTCTTAGATTGTTGCAATGGTCCTTATCCTATGCTGGTGCCTTGGGGCTAATGGATACCACTATGTTGTCTACAATCCAATGACCTAGAAGTTTAAAATTCTAGTCGCCTAGAAGCAATGGCCGACCACGCACAGGGTTTTGACACCGCATGGCTCCCTCGGCTCACCTCGCTTGACACCTCACTCGTGCATGCTCACCACCTCAGCCCACGCTCGTTGTTTTGGGGAGGCCGAGCTCGAGCCCTTGCTTCCCTATGCTCCCCATTCTCCCCCTACCTCTTGCTTTGTCTCTCTACCTCTCACCCGCCATGTCCGCCATGACAGAGCCACTTCCACCATTTGCTCTCACTGCTCTGCACCCCCAGCCATTCGAGCACCCAAGCTAGCCCCACACCCCTCCAGCGCCTCCCCATGCCTTTCACCAGTCAACGAGGCACTAGATGCACCGCTGCTGGCATGTGTGGCTAGGATGGCTATAGAGCCAACTATAGGTGCGGCTACCATCGCCCCCGCGCACCTCTTTGGCCACCAAATCGCCGCCTTTAGAGCTCTGCCGATCGGTGGCGAGTCGCCCGAGCGCATCCTCTACTCCAACTCATGGAAGAAGGAGAGAAGGGCCATAATGCGAATAGAATCTTTTTGCTAGGGTCCAGTTGTGAATTCTATGACTTAGTTGAATAGTGCCGAGAAGGACCCATTTGTGAGAGTTAGTATTAGTGAGAAGCTCAGGGTCTCTAATGCAAAGTCATTTTTCCTTTATGCTTTTATTTTGGTTGAAACATTGGAAAATGCATAGTAAATCCTAGAAAAATTGTGAAATCACAAATGTGTACTTTTTGGAATCCTTGTGAAATTATCTATGCAGTAGATATATAATATGGCATGTGTTAGTTTAATGTTTTTGCTGTAAAAATCAATTTATGCAGTTAGGTTTTTAATACTAGTTGTGTCTTGTCTTTTTCAAAACTGCAGTTGTTGTCCTCACATAAATGTGAAATGTTTATGGAGTGCTACTCAGCTGATGGTTGATGGCTGGTAAAAATTTTAGGATTTTACGATTGATAGTTTAAGATCTATAAAAATAACAAATGACCTATGTTGCTTTGCTCCTATTCTGAATAGGCTTGCATGTTTGAATTAATTTGCTCAGTTAAGTTATGAATCATGACATGATGACCATACATGAGTTGTAGTACTTTTCTTAAGATTTTCAAAAAGCTAAATAGCATAATTTTTTGTTAAGTAGATTTTTAGTTATTGTTGCTTAAATTTCTATGGTTGTTTCTGCCCAAACCCATATAGGGTTGCCTTGTTGGTACTATGGGGCCTTTTTAATAGTATAATTAGCTCTAGGTGTTTATAACAAAGTTGTTTACAATTTGCTAATCTTTCTAAAAAGTCTAGAACCACATTTATTGGACATGTAGAACTCTAGTTATAGCTGTTTAAATTGGCATGTCAGTTTCTATCCATGTTTTGGACAGAGATGCATTCATTGGATTAATTGACCTTGTTAGCTATAGAATCATATTAAGATGATCATAATAAAGTTGTAGGTAACATCATAAGATTTTCAAAAATTTATGATTCATGTTTGTTGGAGGTCTAGAACTCTAGTTATGCTCATGGATTTAAATAGCGGGCTATAGCAACGCTATAGCGCCGCTATAGCCTCTGGAGAGAGCTCCCGCTATGCTATTTCTATTTTTCTGCTATGTCATTTATAACCACTATATTATGCTTTAACATCACTAAATTGATTAGCTGTGACATTAAAATAGCGGTGCTATTTCAACTTTAGCTTTTAGAGTGATAATCTACTTATTATATATTTATCTTTTGCTGTTAAGTTGATCTTTTAGAAAATTGAACACTTGAGTCTCACAAATTGTGCTATAATGCCATATTAAATAATATTCCCTAGACTCCTAAAGCCTTGAAAACATATTTGTGTTCAGCAATTTTCACGATTCTTGTGTTTTTATGAAATAATTACTTGATTTTTTTATGGTTTTCTTAAAAACCGCTATCTGTCATAGCTCCACTATAGCTGCGCTATAGCTTTATAGCTTTTGGAAAAAAGATGTCGCTATTTGCAATAGCCCGCTATTTTAAACCTTAGTTATGCTTCTCTGAAGTTCCTATCAGTTTTTGTACCACTACTGTTTGGGCTGCATGTGCAGTTTTGCTTGTGCAATTATTTTCGTGGTGGAAATGATGTTTGCTTTGGTTGTAGTGAATGCCAAAGTTGTAGCTAATTTCATAATATGGCTTGTGATAAAGTTTCATCACCATAGGCCTGATAATTTAGGAGCTATAGATTTTACAAGTTCATTGTCAGATTTTGCATGCTCTCTATACAGATCTAAATGATTATGTTGTTTGACCTAACTAAGCTTTGAATCATGTCTTGGAGTTAATATAAGAAGTATAGTTCCTGTCATGAGCTTTCCAAATTGTTAAATATCACCCCTTTTGGTGTTGTAGAGCTCCAGTTATAAGCTTGTGAAGTTGCATGGCAGAATCTATCCAAGTCTCGATAGAGGTGCTCAATTGTGCTTGATTGACCTTGTTAATTGTGGAATCACCTAGTAATGATAATAGCAATGTTGTAGGAAATTTTATTAGCTTTACAGAAAGTCTAGGGTCACCCTTGGTGGATGCTTATATCTCCAGTTATGGTTAAAACAAGTGACTACTGTGCTGCTGTCCAGATTTCTATAAATGTGCTAGGTGATTGCTTTAGCTTGCTCTTGTTTTGGGTAAACAGGTTGGTTAGTTCTTGATCGATGCATGGGTGCAATATCTGAACTTAAGTTCACTTGTGTGCCATGCCTAGTATGCTTGCTATCCCTCTATAATAGGTTGTGTGATGTTTAGTTAAATAACTCTAGGTGCCTATGTCTTGTATGATCTTAGGTTGCCTTGAATGCTATTATGTGATGCATCTCATATTACCATTCTTCATATTAATGCACTTGCATCTTGCATCTCATCTAGGTATTCTTGATGAACCATGTCAAGGTCGAGATGTTGGAGCCAAACCCAAAGATAGTGTACGGTGGAACTATCCCGAAGATGAAAGGACCCCTAGATTACATGCCTGAACAGGAGATGCTCACCAAGCAAGTGTTGTCTAACAAACACTAACCTAGTGTTGGAACACAGGCAAGCCCTAGAGCATTGTAAGTCTCCTATGTTTTTACAAATATCACTTGAGTCCTTTATGTTTGTTGCATTAGGTTATAAGAGTTGATTGGAACCACTTGATGCATATAATTTCCTTGTCCTAGAAATATACCTTTAACCCTATGTAGGTCCAAGATCGAATATATGCTTCGCCATGCTTAGACCGGTAGAAGTTGGGTGATTTCCTGTCACCTTCGAGATATAGGTGGATACCGAAGCACAGTTGGCTATATTTGCTATCGTGGAATAGAACTATGGGGTAATGCAACTGGAGGCCGGGCGGAGTTTATGTGTAGGATGACTCATGTGATTCCGTTTGTGCCGATTAAGGACCGTACCATTATTGGTGCTTCTAACAAGATTGAACGCATGCCTATCACTTAGCTGGCCGAATAACTCATTCCAACCGTGAAGCCAAGTAGCTCAACTTAGGCCAGGCCCCGCTCTGTTAGAGTGCATACTCTAGATGGTAGTAAGGATGTGCGGGGAGCCAGACATAAGCCCAAGGGTAGGGTAGTCCTGATCGTGTTGGTAGCTAGTCGTCCCTGATTGTGCAGCACTAGGTGAACCCGCAAAATGTGTATCTGAGTTGTACCAAAGGTTACCTAAGACTAACTTGGCGTAGGTATGTCTTGGTTTGTGTTAGAAATACATTCTCAACCAGTTGAAATTGATTCAAATCGCCGTCTCTCCTGGATAGTGAGAAACTTGGCTAGTCCCAACATCATAGTAATTGTATTATGAAATGTGATGGTTTAGATAAACATGGAATTACTACACTTGCTATGGTTACTATTGTATGCTATCAAATGATATACCACATGTTTGGCACAGGTTAGTTGCTAATCTAGAGATGAATAGCTATAATTAACCTGACGACCAAAGTATAATTTTACAACTAAATTAGTCACGTTTTATGCAAAATGTTGTCAAGCTGGCTACACCTATAAAGCCTTGCATGATCCTTGGAGTCACTTTATTTTTGGTTTATGACGGGTAAGTCTAGCTGAGTACATTCGAGTACTCAGAGTTTATCCCACCATGTTGCAGGTGAAGTTCTTGGCCAGCTGAAGATGGTGGCTAACCATCGGTGGGCTTGGTGACTCTATATTTATTCTCATCTATTTGCTTTAGTCAGAGGATGTCACTTATGCTAACACTGTATTTGGAACTTATATTAATGTAATCATTTGAAAGCTATGTAGTTTTCACTAATCGGTTTTGAAACCCAAACTTGTACTATTATTTGTGAAACCATTTGTAATATTATTCCCGCTGCAACTCTGCGTATGTGATATGTATTTGCTTAATCATACAATCTTGGTTGTGATGTTGATTTACTGAGTTCCATTGTGACACTCGGCAGACTACCGGGTTTATATAAGTAAAAGTATGCGCGTGTCAACGTGTTAGCAGGGACAGCCGTACTTGATCTTGTATAAATTGGGTGGTTCTATCTTAGCTGGCATCAGAGCAAGATTAAGCATAATATTGTCATGTACATAATTTTAAAAGCCAAGTTTTGGTTTTAAAAAGCCTATTTTGACTAAAACTTTAGCTACAGGCAAATTTGTGAAAACTAATTTGCAAAACTATGCTAGCGACATCCGTCCTTATGCCTAGTTAAGGACTATTAGGTGGCTATCTAAGTACTAACATGGGGGGTTACTTTCATCATCCATATGGTGTGCTATTGTATGGATGCCATTCAGCTTAAATGGTAATGTATGGATCACTATACCTCTACTGCCCAGGTAAGAAGGTAAGTTGATGAGTGGCATGACCGCAAGTGTGAGCGTGCGGTCAAGGAGTGCTAGCTTTGATATGATTGTATATGCATGCTTGCATGTGTGTATGGTGCATATTTAATTGTGGGTAGCAAATTTAATGATCGGGTAGCTTTGATATGAAAGTATATATATATGGGTATATATACAAGGAAGTATTTAGCTTGCAACCTAGAGCTTAGACTTTCATTTCTGCATATAAAATTGTGGGGTTGTGCTGAAATGAGTACATGTAAACACTGGGAAAACCCTCAACATGTGTTAGCATATGGAAGTATGGGGAACCTGATTAAATTCTATGTTGGCCCTAGGATCTCGAGTCCTTTAACGACTCTCTCGACATGCGCCAAAGACAAGCAAAAATGATGATTGAAGTAGGCAAAGTGACATGCCTCACTAGCCATCGTCCTCTCCTAGAACTGATCTCGTCGAGCCTGTATGTTCTTGAACAAGGTGAGCATCTGCTGGCTTAGCTTGAGCTGCTCGGTATGTGCCTCTGTTTCTCGGTGTGCCTTCTCGGCTACTAAATGCTGCTGCTCAGTGGCTATCATTGACTATTCTATTGCCTATCTCTGCTGTACAGCTATGATCTGCTCAAGTAAAGCTACAAGTGTGGGGTCTATAGCTAGAGGTACTAAAGGCGGAGCAAAGTGAGAACCACTGGCCTCGTGGTTGTGATGACGAGGTGAAATTAGCATCCTCCCCATGTGCTGGTGGCCTGTATATCCCAAAAGCTCTAGCGTGTGTGTCTTGAGAGATAAGTACTAAGGATACTTGATCAACCTCTAGAAAATGTGAGACAAGTAGTGAGCATAGGGAAGCTATCAGCGCAGCCTACAACCATCCAACACTATGTCCTAAATCTCACAGAGCAGAAAGTCCACGACATTGAACACAATGTGAGAGACTAGAGCTCTAAGTAGCCACTACTATAGGTGAGTCAAAGCCTCTCTGAAACCAACCCATGGAAGTAGTGTCGACAAAATACATCTGGCAGTGTACCGAGGGGTATGCCCATGGTAGTAGTTGAATTGGTGGAGGTGCACATGAGGGAACCAGATGGTGACATAGAATGCAAGAGATAGCGATTAGATAGGTTTAGGCCATTAGCTTGATGTATAGTGTCATTGTGGATTGTATTATGAAAGATCGAATGAAAACAAGGGGGGTGCCTACTCGCCTTTTATAGCCTAGGGGGTAGGGTTATAGGTCGGTTGTTTCTCTCCCAATCAGTTTACAAGATAGGAATTACAGAGATTGCAGAATCTAACATAACTGAAGAGATCGTCCTTGATCACCAAGGATCTTCATGTAGTCTTGTGAGGCATGCCGACCTGTGTCGTGCTCCATGTGGCATAGTCTTGCCGGTTGGGCCTCCCCTAGCGGCTCGGCCCATGTACAGCCCTATGGGTATTGGAGGCTATACCCCCACAGTTAGTCCCTGAGCGCCTTGTATTCACCGAGTAGTTCACTAGTTTAACTAGCAGCTGAGCTATTGAAACAAGCGTCTAAGCTATTAAACACGTCGTCTGAGCTATTGAAACAAATGTCCGAGCATTTCAACTGGGAGCCAAGCTCGGACTAACGTGATATCGAGGTTTTGTCAATAGGATGTAAGGAGCTCAAGTAAAAAAATTTGAAGTCTCCATCTTAGACGAAGTGTGCCCACTTAGGTTCCGGGCAGTGAAGTTAGATGCTTAGCATCCCTAACTTAGTTAGCACATAGGAACTTAATCCCTTAGGAACAAAGAGAGATACCTAGCATCAATGCCTTAGGCAAAATTAACTCTTAGAGCAGAAATAGGGATCTTGAACGATTATAGTCTATGACTTAGTCGCTTTGTAGAAGACCAAGTCTAGAAATAAGCACATTCACCGCTAGGTGAAGTGTGCCCACTTAGTCCCCGAGCCTGGCAATAGGTGCAGTAATCATGTGGTGCCAGGGGCCAAAGTAGTAGTCATCAGGTGCTATCCTTGTTTCTAGCTTAGTTAAAAACTAATCCCAAACATAGGTGAGATAAGCAGCGTGGGAATAAGTACAATCATCACAAGATGACATGTACACAAGTAGTCCCTGAGCCTGCTAGAAGATTGCAAAGATATCTTGTAGCAGGGTCAGAGAAAGAAAATATTGTCACAGAACCAACCAATTTATAAGAGTACAAGTACAATGGCAGCCCGCAAGCAGTCGCACTGTCATACTTGAACCCATATAAACCCGGTAGTCCATCGAGTACCATGACGGGTCTCGATAAACAATTTAGAACAACCAAGATCATACATGATTCAACATATATGTCACATATTACATAAAGTTCACAGATACATTTCCATCATCAGAGTATGAAACAAAGTTATTACAAACCAAGTTTAATAGATAAAAGCGGAAGCAAATTAAGTTTGAAAGTAGCATTTGCCAACATAGTTTGATACAGTGCCAACATACGATCACAATCCACAAAAGCATGTAGAGGGATTAAATAAGAAGCCTGCCCAAGGCTTACTCCTCATCCACAGTGAGATAGAAGCAACTCTTGCAATAACCATGATATGTAGTGCCATATGCAATAATAGGAAATAAAACCCTGAGTATGAGAAGGTACTCAGCTAGACTTACCCATCATAAACCAGAAATAAAATGACTCCAAGGATCATGCAAGGCTGTATAAGTGGATGTAGCTTGACAACATTTTGCATAAAAAGCGATTAACTTAGTTATACCATTATAATTCTGTTAATAAGTTAATTATGACTATCCATCTCTAAATTAGCAACTATCCTATGCCAAACATGTGGTATATCATTTTAAGAGCATATAATAGTAACCATAGCAGGTATTGTAATTCTATGTTTAACCAAACCATCATATTCCATAATACAATTACTACGATGTTGGGGCTAGCCAAGTTTCTCACTATCTGGGAGAGACAGTGATTCGAATCATTTTCAATGAGCTAGGAATTTATTTCTAACACAAACCTGGGTCTACCAGCCACGGTAGCCTTAGGTCACCTTTGGTACAACTCAAGTACACATTTCATGGGTTCGCCTAGCGCCGCACAATCAGGGACACCAAATGCTAGGATGTTTAGGCCCAGCCTACCCTTGGGCTCAGTCTGGCTCCCCACACATCCTTACTACCATCTAGAGTGCGCACTCTTATAGAGTGGGGTTCGGCCTGAGTTGAGCTACTCGGCTTCACGGTCAAAATGAGTTATCCGACCAGCTAAGTGATAGGCATGCGTTCAATCTTATCAGAAGTGCCAACAATGGTACGATCCTTAATTGACACAAATGGAATCACATGAGTCAACTACCATAGACTCTGCCTGGCCTTGATTTACTTTTATCCCATGGTTCTTTTCCACGATAGCAAATATAGCCAACCATGCTTCGGTATCCACCTATATCTCGCAGGTGATAGGAAATCACCCGACTTCTACCGGTCTAAGCATGGCTAAGCATATATTCGATCCTGGACCTATATAGGGTTAAAGGTATTATTACTGGACAAGGAATTTATATGCATCAAGTGGTTCCAATCAACACTTATAACCTAATGCATCACTCATAAAGGACTCGAGTAATAATTTGTAAAATACTGGGAGACTTAGAATGCTCCGGGGCTTGCCTTTTAGAAAGGAAGAGGGGCGGTGGTCAGGGCACTCTAGAAGCTCTTCTAGGGTCTGCTCCTCGCCTTCGGGAGCTGCGGCTTGAGGAATCTCCTGCTGGTCCCCTTCCTCTCCTTCGTTGAACTCCAGCAACGTTATCTCCTCCGTCGATGCTAGATGCATGAGTATGACATAAGATATGGTGAATGCATTCATGTTGACAAGTATAGCATGGTGATATATGATGAATGAATTCTTGTAAGCATTCTTAACAACATGGTGTTGAAGTAATAACAAGTGCATCATATTTTACTGAGTATGTGCATATCTCTTCTTGATTATTTAATCAACTACTTCAACAATGCATTTACTATACCACAAAATAGTAGCTACTTGTTTTACTCATAACTGAAGTTCTACTTATCCAAATGTGGTGATCTTGGACTTTCTAGAAAGCTTATAAAATTATCTACAACTTTCTTTTAATACTCTCACTGTGATTCAAGAGTTATGTAGGGCAAACAAATCAGTCAATCAGATTTGTCCAGAAAGTAAACATTTCGGACAGCAAACTTGTAACAGCTAGAACTTAAAAACCCTAAGTCCTATGATGGTGAACATTTAACACAAGGTAGATTAGTAAGTTATCTACAACTTTGTTATTAACAAGTTTTACAGTAGAGACTATTATCCATATAAAACTATCCACACAATCAAAATTATACATGCAGTCTTGTATTTGAATGATAAAGCGATAACTAGTTATTTGTACACCATCAATGGCTTCTAAGCCTTACCATTGACATCAACAGTTACTATGCATCATAAGAACCATAGAAAACATTATGCTTAATCACAATCTAATTATTTAAATGTCTTTATTAATTTAATTAAATAATTAGGGTAAATAACAAACATATACTAAAGGTGCATCATAAATTTTCAAAACTTTACAGTGGCTTACTAGTGCTACCAATAGACTACTATAAAAGTTTCATGCCATTTTATCAAGTAAAACATCCTATGCAAAAATGATAAGGCATAAATGCTTAAAATAGCATAAATAGGAAACCCTAGTGAAAAGTGTCAAGCAACAGATTTTTATATTTTTCTTAGCATCCATATGGTACTAGGACAACCTCCAATAAATTTCATGAGTATTGGATTCATAATTAAATTATAACAATTCAAACAAGGATCACCTAATCATAAAAGGAAAATCTATAACTAGAAATCTATTCATGCTATGGCCCTCAAATTTTTACCAGAGCTTATACTTATCAAGAACAGCTCACCACATAAATTTCATAATTTTTGGAGTAGAGGAACTCTAGATATAAATTAAACAAGTTTACATACATTTAAAAATATATTTCAAGTTTCATTTTAAATCTTCCAGAAACTCTACTATAAATGCTAATATCATATTTTTCATAAATACTACACTTCCTAAGGAACACTACAAAATTTGGTTCACAAATTTTGGATCTCTATAGCTCAACTTATCAATTTTCAAAGTTGCACACAAAAATAGGAACAAATGAACTAGCCTACTGCACTACAGTCGCTGATAGGCGGGACCCACTGTCAGTCGACCCCACACGTCAGTGGAACAAAAATAGGGCACGGTGCTGCTCAATGCTTGCGCGGCTAGAGTTCACCGATGGCGAGCTTCATCGGCGACGACACCTCATCTACGGTGACCTCCTCGACCTTGCGCACACGCTAGGCTAGTTATTTGGATGGATTAGCGACGCAGAGCTCGACGGTGATGGCCATGGCGGCGCGGCGGTGCGGGTCGACGGCGCTACACTGGTGGTGACCACAGTGACTCAAGCTAAAGCTCGGACGAGCATCTACTGACCATGGAGAACCTAGTGCACAAGAAAACACTGAGAATGGTGGACGGAGATGGTGTGGCCACGACGACGGGGCTCGGCGGTGATGCTCCGGTGAGGTCATGTGTGGCACAGTGGCTTACTAGGCGCTGTTGGTGAGCACAGGCGGGCGTGGTGAGACGCGGTGATGGTAGTGGAGTGGCTGTGGTGGCGAATGGGTGAGGCAGAGCTAGTGCCGGTGTTGGCGATGGCGGCGCTGCTTGTGCCGCGGTGGTGCTGCGCTACTGCAAACGGCGAAGGAGGAGATAGTGCAATGCGAAATGGGAGTGCAGGCGTCATGGGCGAGCACTAGGGGTGATAAGGGCACGCTTTGGCCCGGCGTGGCCTAGCTAAGCAGACCAGCGGTGACGCGCGGCCTCCTCACATCCACGTGGCGGCCAGCATCTGAAGCCGGTCGGCCACCGAAGCCGTTTTGATTCAGTCATCCACGCCCGACAGACTGACTGACGGCGCGATTTGGCGAAGCTTGATCTTCAAATCCGTGAAGAATTAGTGCCAACGTTCTAAACCAAAGTCGTAGACCTATATACCATCTTCAACTTCTATTAAACAATTATGGCCTAATTTGCAAAGAATGAGGAGTAAAATCATCGCAAAATTCGAGCTATTTCACTATAAACCGGTTTAGGACTTAGAAAAATTCTAAGTGCTGCAAAACAGTGACTTGTTGAATCTTGTGAGCCTAATTCAAGCATGTTAGGAGCTAAACTAGTCTATGACCCAAAAATAAAAGTTGCTCCTCTTGTCAAATACTACAACTTTGCTTTAGTAACCACCTCCATGCAAAGTTTCTAGCATATAGTTCAAACTTGGTCAAATATGCTACATTCAAAAGATGGCTTATACATGAACTAGGACTTAGTGACCAATTTAGCCCTAACCATGAATACCAAAGTTGTTCATAATGATCTTCTAAACATGTTTAAGCTATTTGTAAGGTCACACACTCATTTCATGCATTGGTCACACATAGAGCTATCTAGGTCCACATGCATAGCATCACTTAAGACAAAATGATCTTCGTGAACATTGTTCCACTAGTCATCATAAGTGTAGCTAATATGTTTTAGTGACTCACATCCATCATTTACATGTAGTCACTCATGATCATATGCATATATATAGGGAAACATAAAATAACAAGCAATGTTGCATATGTTTCAATCAAATGCTTCAATTGTAAAAGCTTAAATATGAATGCTTGATGCTCATGCTCATGCAATGCAAGTCAATTTATGTAAGGCTAACACCTAGGATGTTATAAATATCTTGTCATAAATGTATAAAAAAACTCCGTCAAAGCAATGCTTAGTGTTGAATTCCATTTCGTTGGCCCGCGTTTAATGTGATTTGACATGGTGGCCCACCAGGCCCATTCGGTGGCCCAGCGGCGTGGGGAGATTTTGGGAGAGAATGCAGCGGGGCAGGAGCAGTTTCCCTAACACCCTAGGAGGTGAAAGGTTAGGGGTCAAGCCGTTATAAGAGCACTGTGGCCCCGACGCACATTCCCCGCTATCTCTCCGCCACTTCATCTTCCTCACGCCCACACTGCTACGCCTAGCAACTACTCTGCTATTAGAGCAACCGCAAGCATGTAGTCTCCTCCAAGCCATAGATATGTGAGATGGCAACCATGGTGGCTCAAGTAGGGCATCGCATGAGCTTAGTCACGCCAAAGAGTGGATGGAGTCCGTCAGCAACGAGGCGGCACTCAATCAGTTGGTGGTGCACAGCGTGCTACCCGATAGGGTGATGGCGTCATGGCATCCAGCACATGGTGAGAGTTTTCCTCCTCCCCATGGTGATGAATTAGTAGTTTTTGAAGATTACTTCTATCATGGATTTGGTGTTCCAATCCATCCGTTCTTCCATGGGTTGATTGACTATTACGGGATCAGTCTTTGCTATCTCAGCCCAAATTTCATCCTTCATGTCTCTATCTTTCATCCATTTTTGTGAGGCCTATCTTGGCATTCTTCCCCATTTTGATCTCTTCTGTCACTTCTTCTGTTTGAAAGCCTAGGGTATCTGGATCTAGAATCGTAGGCGGCGCATACTTGCAGCTTTGGGATAGGATGGTGGGTCAATCCATCGCCACCCCTTTGAACATGAATGTGAAGTATTAGGCATAGCGATGGTTCTACATGCCATAGGTGGAGCCATATGTGGCAAGCGACATTGATTAGATTCCCATGAGCAACACCAAGTGGTCGGAGAGGTCTAGCACCAACGGAATGGACCAAGTGATGGAGCTCTTGGCACTGATAGACCATAGAAGGTTGGATGGGGTGATCATGACAACAAATTTCACTTTTTGATGGGTCTAGCCTAGCAAGGAGAGGGCACATCCTGAGTATGAATTCCGAGGGGAGACCAATGGGACCCATGAAGTGTCCACCAAGATCAGTCAAGATGTAGCTAAGCGACACATCTCGATGATGTTCAACCTTGAAGAACATCTTAGGATCAATGACCAGTAGAGGCCCTTCCATGTAGGGAGCCTCTCACCACTAGTAAGAGTCTTATTTTTGGTTTCACTTGTTCCCTTATCTATGATAATGTACTCATTCATGTTTTTAAAGATTCATGGGTAGGACTAGGAGGTGTACTTCTCGGTAGTGCCGTCGGTGGATTAGCAAAGGGGAGTTGACACCTAGTCAAGTAGTCCCTGGTGTCGAGCCAACTCAGAGATAGGTGGGGTCAGCTTGGCTGACCTTGATGATGAAGATGAAGATGAGCGGATGCCATATGTTGATGAGAAGCTCTGTTAGAAGCAGCCTGCTAGCAAGGAGCCATCCCTAAAGAGAAGAAAAACAATAGGGTTGTCTTGTCATGAGGAGAGGCCAGTGAGCATTGGAGCTACCACCCAACCCTAAAGATGGCAAATGTATGTGTCGAGCTCATTAGACGATGATGGACCTAGCAATGCCTCCTTCAATGAGGGTCGTGACACCTCCATCATTTGTGCTGGCTAGGGTGGAGACGCGCGAGAGGTAGCAGATGTGGGAGACCACAACATCAATGCCCGATAATACTCGAGCAAAACCTATGGCAGCAGCTTGGATGGCATCAGTAGTGATAGCCCTAGCGACTACCGCAGTCCTTGAGACCGAACGGATGACTCTAGTGGAGACCGCGTAGGTGGCCACCAAAGTCCCTGGGACCACATGGGTTACTCTGGCTATGGTTGTGGAGATGACGGGTAGTTTGGGTGCTGGACCAAGCAGTTCCGGGCGAACACACCGGTTCTGAACAGCGCGACAAGAGTCCCAATTGTAAGTTCTCTTCTTTGTGCGCAATTCTTCTTCAGCTCGGTGTTTTGCTTCCTAATGAGTTGTTTGCATGCCAAAGTGCAGAGTCAAATGAGGACCTACAGGCTTCTGCTATTGATGGTAGGGGCATGTGGAGGAACCAAAAACTCCCCACGCCTCGTAGGGACAAGGGGGAGCAGATCCAATTGTCCCCACTGTGGAGCAACCAGCAGCTACGTAACCGACCACCCTAGCTATGGAGGAGCCACCAGTTACCGGGCTGACCTCACTTGGAGGAGGGGCGCATGATGAGGCCGATTCAGGCGATGAGGGGTTGTGGAGCACAGCGGTGACGTTGGCTGATCCTACCAGAGCAGGCGTAGGGGCCACAGCGGATGCACTAAGCAACGTGGCATAGGATCCACCTATGGTTGCTGAGCAAGCGATGGCACTGTGGCGTCGATAGTGGAGCTAAGGCTCAGATGACCCATCCAAGCATAGCAACGACCAAGGAGGGCACCTCCGCTAGCGACTGCTATGGAAGTTGAAGAAATTGCGTGGGAGGTCGCTTCGCCTCCCTAGCTCCTCCACATAGTTATCCAGCATGGTAAAGAGTTTGAAATGCTGGCGGAGGGTGAGGCAAGCACAGAGATGAAGAGGCTGAGAACCGACCTAGTGGCAATGATCGGCCATATTGAGGTAAGCAAGAAAAATCCTTCTATTGTGCCCATTGAAGATCACAGTCTTTTGACCTCTTGCTCTTTGCAGAATGTCATGAAAGTGTCAGAGCAGTGCCAGTGGGCAACTAGAGGAGATGGCCTAGGTGCTAGAAGAGAATAAGAATCTATAGGCATCGGTGAATGACCTCCAGATGTGCCGACTCCAAGAACGCCACCATAGAGAAGATTTGGAGGTGAAAGTCTTGGCATTGGAGATGGAGCGTCGGTAGACAGAGGCAGAGAGCTAGTTGCTAGCCGAGCAGCTTAGCCGCAGTACCAACTAGTAGAAAAGTATGATTTTGGATCTTGTTTTGTTAATACTCAGTGTTGTGAGACGTTTGGCTATGATGTGCAGTGCTGGAAGTGGAGCTCGGCCTTTCCTGAGAGGCCATCATGCAACTGACTATGGGGAAGGAGGAGGTAGAGGAGAAGGCCGAGAGGGTCGCTGAAGATATTTGACATGGGTGCTTGGCACTTTATTTTTACCTGTGCAGTGTTGAACGTATGCTTAGCATATGGCTATTTTTTATAGAGTATCGGCACCAGGTGCACACGTAGTTCAAGGTCTTTTGAGACCAAGTGAAAGCACAAGATGAGGAGATTGAAGCGATGATAGCAGGGATCAAGCCCGTCCTTGACTGCATTGGCTTTAAACCATCTGAAGGGAGAGAGCTACTTCCTAGAGACCTGCCACCTTGGTCGATCCTGGACCAGAGATGTATGGCGTTGTCGGACTTCAAAGAGTTTGCATGCAGCAGCTGCCCATTGAGCCATCGTCCATGCACTTGCCTAGTTACGATCAAACTACCCTACGGTGGATCTCCAGTAGGTGGTGACCAGCTATGCCCAAGGGATAGATGCGATGATGATCGCCAAGCTAGAGGACAAGGTACAAGAACCAGCGAAGAGGTTGGCTAGAGACATTGACTTGTTCAGCGAAGTAGGGAGCAGTACCCAATAGATTAGGAAAAACTTATGTTGCAATATTGTGTAAAAGTGCTTAGTAGCTTTTGATGAACACTTAGTGTTATGGTGGGTTTTGTGTTTATATTTAATATAAACCATCTGAGTAGTTTGTGTGTAGCTGATCCTCCAACCTTAGCTAGCCCGTTCATCGTAACGCAAAGTGTGGAGCCCATGTGCGTGTAGGAAGAATAAAGCATCACCAAGGAGCCACTGTTAGCCACCCATAACGCACAGGGTAGACTCATGTGCACATGTAGGGAGAAGCCAAAGATAGGGCCATCTCTAGAAACATTCGTGTGTCAACATGACTGTTCGGGGATTTGCCTTAGGCATAGTTTGCATGTCATCTTTAAGATATTGTACGCAGAAAAAGATTTGCTTGGCGAAAAAGCATGGAGAAAACAATATGGAGAAACAATCAGGGCAAAAACCTTTATTGAATACCCAAATTTGAAAGGTACATATCTTTGAAATAAACGCTTCAAGGGTAGAAATGCCTAAGGAGGTCGATGTGCCAAGAGTTTAGGGCATCTCTCTCATTCATGTCGCATAATCTATAGGATCCTGGTCGGGTGACCGCCTTGACGATAAAGGGGCCTCTAGTGTGAGGAAATCTTGTGCATCCCATCAGTCTTCTGATTCTTATGGAGTCTAAGTCTCCAACCACAAAAAATTGATCATTTATTGTGATAGAACCGCCCAATTTATACAAGATCTACGGCTGTCCCCGCCAACACATTGACATGCACATACTTTCACTTATATAAACCCAATAGTCTGCCGAGTGTCACGTAGGACCTCAGTAAATCAACATCACAACCAAGATTGCGTGATTAAGCAAATACACATCACATACACAGAGTTGCAGTGGAAATAATATTACAAATGGTTTCACAAATAATAGTATAAGTTTGTGTTTCTAAACCAATTAGGGAAAACAACATTGCTTTCAAAGGATTACAATAATATAAGTTCCAAATACATTGCTAGCATAAGTGGCATCCTCAGATAAAAGCATATAGATGAGAAGTAAATATAGAGTCACCAAGCTCACCGGTGGTTAGCCACCATCTTCAGTAGGCCAAAACCTCACCTGCAACATGGTGGGATAAACCCTAAGCACTCAAATGTACTTAGCTAGACTTACCCATCATAACCAGAAATAAAATTGACTTCAAGGAGTATGCCAGGCTTTATAAGTGGAGGTAGCTTGACAACATTTTGCATAAAAAGCGATTAACTCAATTATACAATTATAATTCTGTCATCAAGTTAATTATAACTATCCATCACTAGATTAGCAACTATCCTATGCCAAATATGTGGTATATCTTTTTAGAGCATACAATAGTAACCATAGTAGGTATAGTAATTCCATGTTTATCCAAACCATCACATTCCATAATACAATTACTACGATGTTGGGACTAGCCAAGTTTCTCCATATCTGGGAGAGACGGCGATGCGAATTGATTTCAACCAGCTGGGAATTTATTTCTAACACAAATCCAGGCAGACCAGATCGACGGTCACCTTAGGTCACCTTTGGTACAACTTAGGTACACATTTCGTGGGTCCGTACCATGCCGCATAGTCTGGGACACCAGATGCCAGGACATTTAGGCCTAGCCTGCCCTTGGGCTCAGTCTAATCGCCCCCACAAGGAGCGCACAACAGAATGGGGCCTGGCCTGAGTTGAGCTACTCGGCTTCGCGGTCGAAACGAGTTATCCGGCCAGCTAAGTGATAGGCATGCATTCAATCTTGTCAGAAGCGCCAACAACGGTACGGTCCTTAATCGACACAGACGGAATCACATGAGTCAACCTACACATAGACTCCGCCTGACCTCGATTTACTTTTACCCCATGGTTCTTTTCCACGATAGCAAATATAGCTAACCGTGCTCCGGTATCCACCTATATCTCACAGGAGATAGGAAATCACCCGACTTCTACTTGTGCATTTCCTACAGCTAATACAACAGAGTAGGCTATTACAGTAGGAAATGCACCCGACTTTACAACAGGAAATGCACCCCCTTACATTTAGCTTTACCTTGAATGTTTGCTTCCAAAGGAATTAGATGACAAGTTAATAGTTAGCAAAAGGTTCACCCCTTTGAAAACTAAATTGCTAAATGTAAGTAAAACTTGTTTTGTAGAGATATCCACCTACTCAGTAAAAAGGAAATAAAAGATAACAATACTTTACCACCATGTTTTGCGTGATATGTGTAGCAGTGTTGTTGTAGGTGACTACTTGTTAGGTGTGAGCTTTGTGCTTAGTAATAGTCGCTTAAGCTAATTAGATAGAGTATTTCGAAATGCTTGCTTAAGACCAAGATGTAGGTGCGGATGCTCGTTATTTAGGTAGTGCCAGTAGTTGTCATCCTTTTGTCCTCGGAAAGCATATGAGTGTTGAAGAGCGCTATCCTAGAACAACGTCCAAGTTTTGGTAATCTCATGATTGTCATTTTCAATTAAGTTCTCTCTTAGCAACCTGAGCCTATACATGTGGTTGCTAGCCATTGAAGTTGCGCTACGAGGACCTTTATCCATGCCTTTGCTTGACCTTAGGCCCAAGTTTAGTTCCCTTGAATACCTGCATGTGTCGTGGTTGTCTCGCTCCTATGTAGGAGAATCCTGCTCAAAAATCCTTGTTGGATCTCATTGCTCCTTCTCCTACTGATGATCTGGTGCAACGCTAATCACTATCTACCTTGCTTTGGAACCTTTTCCTCGTAGATCATGTCATTGTTTTATCAACTGAATCCCTAGTCAGTGCCTTGGCTCTGTCCCTTGAATCTTGTTTATTTTGTCTCCAACTCTCTCAAGTCTCGGGACATTTATCAGTCTTGATCTCATGTTGCTGCTTGATAAGACCAAATCAGCATGTTAATCTTGACCTGGTAATCACTTGGTGGACACAATGCGTTTATGGAAATTAAGCAAGAGTCTCCTACTTAGTTGCCTTTAGCAATTAGGCTATGTTCTTTTGTGCTGTGTTTTGATCTTCTGATCGCCTCCTTGTTGGCTCCTAACCTTGTGACTACCTTTGTTTGTTATCCTTCCTTCACATAGTGCTTGCTCCTATGCAACCAAATTTGTGCCACATGAAAATTCTTGTGGGTTGTATGTTCAGTAATGGTGCCACGATTAGCAATCTACGGTGCCGTGACGAAACCAAGAGCCTCCTATGGGCACGCACACAAGGTTGTGCTGCTCGGCACGCGCTGGTATCGAGTTTTCTAGTCATGATCCATTGCAAAACTGCACCGATGTGTTATTTTCACATGAGCTCTTCCTTGGTTATCTCTCCTTATCGTGTCAAGAGATCTATATGTCGAACTAGATGCAATAGGACTCCCTTTTGAAGTCGTCCAATGGTTAACCTTTGAAGAACAGGTCACTAACAGGAACATAAACAGATTGCAAGAGGTGGTAGACAAGTGACTCTACTCAACGTGACCATCCCTGTAATGACGTCGGTCATCTAGTGAGCAACTTATGTCATTCTCATTGAATTAGAAAGGTGCACCACACTTAAGGTTGAACAAGTTATCAGTCGGATGATAAACGGACCAAGATATTATGTCCTATAATCGGTAACCTGGTGCTTATGAGCTTTCTATCTTAGCCTTGATCTTTAGGTGCAATAATATCAATCGACCTTCTTCGGTGTGACCCCTTTCTACTGACTTCACTGGCGACCATTTGTTTATACTTCGACCACAATTTTTATTATCGAGAGTGAAGATTTGGAACCTTTTTAGTGTTGAGGGACAACTAATTTGTTACTAGTAGGAAAGTTAGTCTTCAGTTAGGTAATGACTATTTGGTAACTATGAAGACCAGATCTCACAAAACAATGTTGATCAAGGAAACAGCAAACCTAGCCATGCAATGCAAGTGCTACTTCTTCTCCAAATGTGCTATCGAGTCAATTCCATCTTGGACAATCACGTATATAGTGCAAGATGTTGTATTAGCTAAGTGCAGAACTAGAGAAAGCATATCCCTAGTTTTGATCAGCATCATTGTGCCCCTAGGTACCACCAACGGATTTGTTCAAGGCTCTATTGTACCAAGTTCCAGAGAATATTCAGAAATGGTTCCTTGTCTATGTAGGAATGCCCTACAGGTGGAATAATGCTTTGTGCCCTGTGAAAACATCCCACCAGTTAAATGCTTGTGCATCGTCGAGTTGGTGTCTAAATCAACGGTTGAGGTTGTTTCCTAAGAGGCATGTAAGGAAAATCCTAGCCTCCATCCTCAGCGAGAAAGCTACCGCGGTTATAAAGAGAAGAATGAGAAATCTGTCCAGATTTTTTTGGTACAAAACCGAGCATCTTCAGGCCAATGATTAGTGACTCAAACATGGTTGGAATGGCCCCAAACTTTGGTGACCTCATTCCTCACTTAGGACACATCGATGCCTCAAGTTTGTTTGAGTATTGGTTGAGTGAAACATCGGATTTGAGAGATATCTGGTCGGCTCGCTTTGCTGACATTTCAGAACAGAGCAGTTTTGGTAGATGAATGGTTTGGATGGTCAAACGGTGTCCGGTTGAGTTGAATTTTGGTGAGTAGTTAGAAGACCCATGGATCTACATGCCCACCAAAATTTGTGCATATTGGAGCATTAGTTTGTGAAATATGAATAGAAAACCAAAGGGTACAGAATCTGCAATTTCGCTATGACTGCGATCATCCTTTGCATTAGAAGGTTGTGTTTGTAATTCGTGCCAAGAAATTACAACTTGTAGGTTTATTGCTGTTAGACAACCCTCCATACCCTTGAGAACACTAATTGCACCCCTATGTGCCTTGCTTCTGCCCTCTTAGATCAACAATGCGTGAGCAGTCAAGGTGTTCTAGAAGTCAAATTGTGCCCTTATGATTCAAAAGTAATTGGAAAAGTGTCAAACCACAGATTTTTGGATTTTTGGTTTTTGAGATATTGATTGGCCTAAGAATGGAAGCCTTGACGTCAAATATAGTTTAAGAAAGCTGGTTTTGCTATGATGCAAGTCAACCCAACTTGTTGTGCAACTGCACCCCGAAGGCAAATTGTACTCAACCTGCTTGGTAGTGAACTAGTCCCTAGTTTTGTGATTACATGCAACTTGTGTTGTCCTCTAAGCCTTGCTAACATCCTTCTGCATCAATGGTTCTCCAATGCTGACATGCTTTTAGTACCTTATATGTGTTTTTACCTAAGAGGTTGCATCAGATTCAACCCAGATCACTGTTGCAACTTGGATCCTAAAGGCTCCCTAAGGAATGATCATCAAGAACATTTAGCCGACAGAGTCAGCTACTATGTTTACCACTCACTCAGCAGACTCAGACCATACAATATTGTTATCAGAGAAAGAGCACTGCACACATGGAACATTATGTAGCTTTCCATCAGTTGACATCTGAGTGATTGCACCGCTACAACCAGTTTGGATATTGGTTAACTAGCTTCTCATACCCTCAAAGGAAGTTTACCCTGTCTATGATCACATCCTTTACGAAAAGTTGTGCTCAAGCCACTTTTGTAGAGAACTGCTTTTCAAACCTTGGGAACAAATATAGCACCGTTGCAAGGAATATCTGTCAACAGATTGCGGTCTAGTGCAAAGTCCATAAGGTCTGTGCTATATCCACTAGGGAAGTAGATGTTACAAGTAGTTAGTCTACGCTTGAATCACTCTTCATACATCAAGGACGAAGTACGCAGGACAGTGCTATCTTGGATTCCTCCTAATGTAACAGTGCTTTATGGAAGCCAATGAAGGAAATTCTTTTGACAAAACTTTACCACAAAGAACAAGTATAGAAAGTTATCTCGACCATTTTGGTCCCTCTAATGCTTCAATGCTATGTAGCCTAAAGCTATCGCTGATATTGGAAACTAGTAACATGTCTCTCTTCCATAAAAGTCTTTTGTCCTGAATCTCAGGACGCGATTCCTTTAAGGGGGGTAGGGCTGTAACACCCCAGGTGTTTGCCACCAGTTAAGCAATGGGTTTGAGCTCAAACATGGCATATTAAGTGATGATGAAGATGTCAAGGTCAAACCAATGGAAATGAGCCCCAACCTAAACCTGGATATCGCACCCTTGCTTTACATATAGGCCCTTTTCAAGATATATGCTTGGCTGGTGTTATTGGAATATCTTCATCTGTCTCACATCAATACCCATCTATATTGATCCATGGAAAAGTTTCGTGAAGTTTGGAATCAAGAAGTCACATGAAATGACGAGTTATGTCCTTGCTTGAATTATTTTATAAAGTGAATGGAATTCTCAATCATCAACCAAATCTTGCAACCATGCCCAAATGACTCTAGATGAACTCTACAACAAAAGTCATGAAAGGTTCATGTTGAGCAAATGCCAAGAAAATGCTCCAATGGATCACAAAGGATAATTTAAGCTTTATCATGATCCTACTTTGATCAAAGTAGAACTATAGCTTCTGCACCTGTTTTTAAGTTGGACATTAAATAAAAGTTGAAGCTCATGTTATGTAGAAGAAACTTTGTTTTTGGAGTATACCATGGATCGGCTCGGAACTAAGTCTAGCAGGGGCTCAAAGTTGGAACCTGCTGCTGATTTTAGCACCTAGAAATATTCTAAGTCTATAAATTCATTGACATCGGCATTGACGTCTCGCGTTCTCCAAATTTCATTAAGCAACTTGACTTGACCCCAAAATGGAAGTTGGAGCTAAGTTCATAGAGAAGAGCATGTAAAAAGATGGCACCTAGTTTGACCTCGTTTTCACCATCAATTTGAATGTTTGCTTGTCGTTGTCAATACGCTAACACTAGCAGTTTGTGGCTTAATTACCCACTGTTGAAGAGCTCTAATGACCATGTGGCCTTAATAAAAGTTGGAGAGTAATTAGAGTTGAGCAAACTACATTTTTGGCCCACTGTCTGATTTCGGCCTAGAAGTGGCACAAATCAGCTCCCCACCATGTTAACTCCGGCGCTCGCCACGTGCTCGATAGTTTGTCTTTGTGGCCGCCATGCACCGGAGCGCATCCCACCATGGCCGACACACGTCCTACCTCGTGTCACATGCTACCGAACGTCCTACTCCTCCATAACCAAGCGCCAGAGCTGCCCCATCCCTCACCCGTCCCTTCTCGCTCTCTCGCTCACGCTCTGGCCGCACCAGAGCGAAGCCGCCATGGCCGCTGCCACCGAACTTCCTTGCCGCCGCTGCTCCCTCTCCTGCAGCCCCTCCAGCGCCACCACTGAGCATTCCTATGGCTCCACGACCGCCTCTCCAAGCCCTAGTTAGAGCCGAGCCCCACCGTGCGCTTGCTGTGGCTGAGCCTGCTGCTGCTGGCAGTGTCGTCCTGGCACTGCTCAGCTGATGCACTGCTGCCTGCAGCTTGGCCGGCCAAGGCTAGGCATAGCTACGGCTAGCTGCGGCCAAGCCCCAGCGTGTCCCCTCCTTGCCTCCGCCGGCCGCTACCCCACTGGCCGAGCCCTCCGTCTCCTCGACTGGCTACTGCTCCGTTCTTCTCTGATGGAGGAAGAAGAAGGACCTTGCGCCACAATAGGGGAAAAGGGAGGGGGTTAAGTGAAGAAGTTGTCACTCACATGAATAGTGCTCATGAGGACCTTTTCACTGGAGTTTAATTTGTGTTTACTGCAGGGACCTCGATGCAAGATTTAAATTTCCTTTCTCTGATTTTTGCAGATTTGAATGCTCCAGTTTAAAAATTCATAGTAATTCATACAAAAATCAGTAAAATAGAAAATGAGGACTTTTTGGAATCCTTGTGAAATTCTCTATGCACTAGATCTATAATATGTCAGGTTTTAGTTTAAAGTTTTAGCTAGTAAAAATGGATTTGTGCAGTTAGGGTTTGAATGCTAGTCTTACTTGTCTTTTTCATAACTACAGATGTTTTGCTCAAATAATTGTGAAATTTTTGTGGAGTGCTACTTAGGTTATTCTTCATGTCAGGTAAAAATTTCAATATTTTAGGCTTGATAGATTAAGATCTATAAAAATAACAAATTACCTATATTGCTTTGCTCCTATTCTGAATAGTCCTACATGTTTGAATTAATTGGATTAGTTAAGTTATGAATCATGACTTTATGATAATAAATTAGTTTTATTACTTTTCTTAAGCTTTTCAAAAAGATAAATATCATGATTTTTGGTTAAGTATATCTTGAGTTATAGTTGCTTGAATCTCAGTGGCTATTTCTGCCCAAACTCAGAAAGGGTTTCTTTGTTCTTATTGTGGGATCTTCTTAATAGTAGAATTAGCTTGTAGGTGTTTACAACAGAGTTGTTTAGAATTTACTAAGATGTAAGTTGTTTAGAATTTACAACATAGCTATTCAAGCGGCATATATACATGTGTGTAACATGTAAATATTCCAGCAACCATAGCTAACTCTCCCCTAGACCGATAGTTAGGATGGTCATGCTCTCACAACTCGCACTTACCTGGGCATAGAGGCAATTGATCCATACATTATCATTCAAGTGAATGACATCCATATAATAGCACGCCGTATGGAACGACGAAAATAAAAATTGCAAGAAGTAAACCCCCATAGTTAGTACTTAGATAGCCACCTAATAGTCCTTAACTGGGCATAAAAGAGGATGTCGCTAGCATAGGTTTTGCAAATAAGTTTTGACAAATTTGCCTGTAGCTAAAGTTTTAGTTAAAATAGGCTTTTTAAAACCAAAACTTTGTTTTGAAAACTAAGTACATGATAGTATTATGGTTAATCTTGCTCCAATACCAGCTGTGATAGAACCGCCCAATTTATACAAGATCAAGTACGGCTGTCCCTACCAACACGTTGACATGCGCATACTTTCACTTATATAAACCCGGTAGTCCACCGAGTGTCACGCAGGACCTCAGTAAATCAACATCACAACCAAGATCGTGTGATTAAGCAAATACACATCACATACGCAGAGTTGTAGCGGAAATAATATTACAAATGGTTTCACAAATAATAGTATAAGTTTGTGTTTCAAAACCGATTAGTGAGAACAACATTGCTTTCCAAGGATTACATTAATATAAGTTCCAAATACATTGCTAGCATAAGTGACATCCTCAGATAAAAGCATATAGATGAGAAGTAAATATAGAGTCACCGAGCCCACTAGTGGTTAGCCACCATCTTCAGCAGGCCAAAACCTCACCTGCAACATGGTGGGATAAACCCTGAGTACTCAAATGTACTTAGCTAGACTTACCCTGTCATAACCAGAAATAAAATTGACTTCAAGGAGTATGCCAGGCTTTATAATTGGAGGTAGCTTGACAACATTTTGCATAAAAAGCGATTAACTCAATTATACAATTATAATTCTGTCATCAAGTTAATTATAACTATCCATCTCTAGATTAGCAACTATCCTGTGCCAAATATGTGGTATATCTTTTTAGAGCACACAATAGTAACCATAGCAGGTATAGTAATTCCATATTTATCCGAACCATCACATTCCATAATACAATTACTACGATGTTGGGACTAGCCAAGTTTCTCACTATCCGGAAGAGACAGCGATTCGAATCGATTTCAACTAGCTGGGAATTTATTCCTAACACAAATCCAGGAAGACCAGATCAACGGTGATCTTAGGTCACCTTTGGTACAACTCAGGTACACATTTCGTGGGTTCGTACCGTGCCGCATAGTCTGGGACACCAGATGCCAGGACGTTCAGGCCTAGCCTACCCTTGGGCTCAGTCTAATCGCCCCCCGCAAGGAGCGCACAACAGAACGGGGCCTGCCTGAGTTGAGCTACTCGGCTTCGCGGTCGGAATGAGTTATCCTAGGCATGCGTTCAATCTTGTCAGAAGCAGTTCAATCTTGTCAGAAGCGCTAACAATGGTACGGTCCTTAATCGACATAGACGGAATCACATGAGTCAACCTACACATAGACTCCGCCCGACCTCGATTTACTTTTACCCCATGGTTCTTTTCCATGATAGAAAATATAGCCAACCGTGCACCGGTATCCACCTATATCTCGCAGGTGACAGGAAATCACCCGACTTCTACTGGTCTAAGCAGGGCTAAGCATATACTCGATCCTAGACCTATACCAGGGTTAAAGGTAGTATTTCTGTACAAGGAATTCATATGCATCAAGTGGTTCCAATCAACTCTTATAACCTAATGCATCAATCATAAGTACTTACGTAATCATTTGTAAAATATTGGGAGGCTTAAAATGCTCCTAGGGCTTGCCTGGGATCTGACACAAGTCAGTTCAGTTAGCTTGCACCGACTTGGTGACATCTCTGGTCCTAGCACTTGCTTAGTCCTTCCATCTTCGGGATAGATCCACCAAACCCAATCTTCGAGTTAGGCTCCACATCACATCCTTCACATGGTTCATCTAGCATACCTAAATGAGATGCAAGATGCATGTGTATGAATGTGATGAATGGTAACACAAGATGCCTCACATAAGCATTCAAGACCAACACAAGATTATGCAAGACATAGACACCAATAGCTATTTAACTAACATCACACAACTAACTATAGAGAGCAAGCACATCAAGCATTACACAAGTTTAACAAGGTCACAAGTATCATAACTTGACCATCAACAAGGGCATAAGCCACACTTAGCATCCCATGGAGTAAACAAACACAACTAGCATATGTCTATTTCTAGACTAGAAACAACAGCTTCATGTTTGGATCATAACTAGAGTTATACAAATCAAATAGCCATGCAACAAGACATTTTGGAAAGCTTATGAAATTTTCTACAATTCATATTTAATCATATTAGCATGATTCTCAAGTTAACTAAGTCAAATATACTCATTTACAGAAACTAGTCCACAATTGATAGAGAGCAGTCATTTTTGTCACCCAACTTTATACAGGCATAACTCACAAACTACTTGGCCAAATGACACCAAATTTTAACAAGAGGCTAGATACATGAATTATCTACAACTTTATTATTATCATCTAGGTGTGATTCAAATCCTAACTAGATCAAACACTAGCATCTTTCAGATCTATTCCAAATACAATCAAAACTTGATAGAAGACTTAAAAGTCATGTAACTCCTAAACTATCAGGCCTATGGTCTTACAATTTGAACACAAGAAAGATTATGAAATTTTCTACAACTTTTGTATTCGCTACAACCACAGCAAACATCATTTACACCACGAAAATAATTACACAAGCAAAACTACAAATGCAGCCCAACAGCAGTGGTATAGAAAACTGATAGAAACTTCAGAGAAGCATAACTGGAGTTCTAAACCTCCAACAAACATGAACCATAACTTTTTGAAAAGATTAGGAAGTTACCTACAACTTTCTTATTCTTGTATTAAGATGATTCTACAGTTAGCAAGGTCAATCAATCCAATAATTGCATCTCTATCCAAAACATAGACAGAAACTGACATACCACTTCAAACAGCTACAAATGGAGTTATACATGTCCAATAAATGTGGTTCTAGACTTTTTAGAAATCTTAGTAAATTCTAAACAACTCTGTTGTAAACACCTACAGCCAATTCTACTATTAAGATGACCCCACAATAAGAACAAAGAAAGCCTTTCTGAGTTTGAGCAGAAATAGCCACTGAGATTCAAGCAACTATAACTCAAGATATACTTAACCACAAATCATGATATTTATCTTTTTGAAAAGCTTAAGAAAAGTAATAAAACTAATGTATTATCATAAAGTCATGATTCATAACTTAACTAATCCAATTAATTCAAACATGCAGGACTATTCAGAATAGGAGCAAAGCAATACAGGTAATTTGTTATTTTTATAGATCTTAAACTATCAAGCCTAAAATATTGAAATTTTTACCAGACAACAAGAATAACCTAAGTAGCACTCCACAAAAATTTCACAATTATTTGAGTAAAACATCTGCAGTTATCAAAAAGACAAGTAAGACTAGCATTCAAACCCTAACTGCACAAATCCATTTTTACAGCTAAAACTTTAAACTAAAACCTGACATATTATAGATCTAGTACATAGAGAATTTCACAAGGATTCCAAAAAGTCCTCATTTTCTATTTTACAATTTGTGTATGAATTACTATGAATTTTCAAAGTGGAACATTCAAATCTGCAAAAATCAGAGAAAGGAAATTTAAATCTTGCATCGAGGTCCCTGTAGTAAACACAAATTAAACTCCAGCGAAAAGGTCCTCATGAGCACTATTCATGTGAGTCACAACTTCTTCACTTAACCCCCTCCCTTTTCCCCTATTGTGGCGCGTGGTCCTTCTTCTTCCTCCATCAGACAAGAACGGAGCAGCAGCCAGCCGAGGAGACGGAGGGCTCGGCCAAGCGGGGCAGCGGCCAGCGGAGGCAAGGAGGGACACGCTGGGGCTTGGCCGCGGCTAGCCGTGGCCACGCCTTGCCTTGGCTGGCCAAGCTGCAGGGAGCAGCAGCGCATCAGCTGAGTAGTGCTAGGACGGCACTGCCGGTAGCAGTAGGCTCGGCGACAACAAGCGCGCGGTAGGGCTCGGCTCCGACTAGGGCTTGGAGAGGCGGTCGTGGAGCCATAGGAATGCTCGGTGATGGCGCTGGAGGGGCTGTAGGAGAGGGAGCAGCGGCAGCAAGGAAGTTTGGCAGCGGCGGCCATGGCGGCTTCGCTCTGGTGCAGCTAGAGCGCGAGCGAGAGAGCGAGAAGGGACGGGTGAGGGATGGGGCAGCTCTGGCGCTCGGTTATGGAGGAGTAGGACATTCAGGCAGCGCGTGGCATGAGGTAGGACATGCGTCGGCCATGGTGGGATGCACTCCGGTGCATGGCGTCCACGAAGACAAACTGTCGAGCACGTGGCGAGCGTCGGAGTTGACATGGTGGGGAGCCAATTTGTGCCGCTTCCGAGCCAAATCAGATAGTGGGCCAAAAATGAAGTTTGCTCAACTCTGATTACTCTCCAACTTTTATTAAGGCCACATGGTCATTAGAGCTCTTCAACAGTGGGTAATTAAGCCACAAACTGCTAGTGTCAGCGTATTGACAGCGACAAGCAAACAATCAAATTGATGGTGAAAACGAGGTCAAACTGGTGCCATCTATTTACATGCTCTTCTCCATGAACTTAGCTCCAACTTCCATTTTGGGGTCAAGTCAAGTTGCTTAACGAAATTTGGAGAACGCGAGACGTCAATGCCGATGTCGATGAATTTCTAGACTTAGAATATTTCTAAGTGCTAAAATTCAGTAGCAGGTTCCAACTTTGAGCCACTGCTAGACTTAGTTCCGAGTCGATCCATGGTATACTCCAAAAACAAAGTTTCTTCTACATAACATGAGCTTCAACTTTTATTTAATGTCCAACTTAAAAACAGGTGCAGAAGCTATAGTTCTACTTTGACCAAAGTAGGATCACGATAAAGCTTAAATTATCCTTTGTGATCCATTGGAGCATTTTCTTGGCATTTGCTCAACATGAACCTTTCATGACTTTTGTTGTAGAGTTCATCTAGAGTCATTTGGGCATGGTTGCAAGATTTGGTTGACGATCGAGAATTCTATTCACTTTATAAAATAATTCAAGCAAGGACATAACTCATCGTTTCATGTGACTTCTTGATTCTAAACTTCACGAAACTTTTCCATGGATCAATATAGATGGATATTGATGTGAGACACATGAAGATATTCCAATAACACTAGCCAAGCATATATCTTGAAAAGGGCCTATATGTAAAGCAATGGTGCAATATCCAAGTTTAGGTTGGGGCTCATTTCCATAGGTTTGACCTTGACATCTTCATCATCACTTAATATGCCATGTTTGAGCTCAAACCCATTGCTTAACTGGTGGCAAACACCTAGGGTGTTACATTTATGTTGCGGTTATAGTATCTTCACATGTTGTCTAGGTACTTTGTCGTCTAAACACATGAGACCAGGCACTCCTCTTCCAAGCTATCCACTTCAATGAGCCAGCTTTGTCGGTGTTCTCCTCATTTTAGTTCTCCACCCTGGGTGCTTGAAAGGCAATGTCAGCAGGTAGAATAGCCTCGGAGCTAAAAACCATGAAGTACGAAGAGACTCCGATGTTGCTGACTAGGCTAGGTCCTTAGTCCCTAGACCATAGCTGGCAGTTGCCTTGAGCCATTTGCTCGAGTGTTTCTACTCTCTCTTGTAGAGCCTCTTCTTCAACATGTCTAAGATCATACCATTAGTGTGTCACCAAGACATACTTGACCTGAGATGCACCATTCATCGTAGAAGTCCTAGAAATTGGCACCGATAAACATAGACCCCATGTCGGTGATGATGCTATTTGGAATGTCGAACCAGTGAATGATGTTCGTCGAGCAACTCGGCTGCCTTCTTCGTTGTAGCTTGGACCAGGGGTTTGTTCTCGATCCATTTGGAAAATTTGTCGATGCAGACGTTGACCCAGCAGAATCCTCCTAGGGTGGGCTTGAAGGGCCTAATCATATCTAGTCCCCAACATGTGAAGGGCCAAGATGCAAAAATTGTTTGTAGGGCCTAGGCAGGGACGTGGATTACCTTAGCAAAAAAACTAACAGTTCTCACACCGGTGAACTAGTGCCTCCACATCAGTGACCGCTAAAGGCCAATAGAAACTAGCTCAAAAAGCTTTGTCAACTAATGTTCTAGAGGTTGCGTGGTTACCGCAAGTGTCGGCATGAATCTCCTTGAGGATCTTCTTGCCCTCTTCGATAGAAACGCACTTCTAGAGTAGCTCCTCCTTGGCGTTCTTGCGATATAGCTTTCCTTCAACTAGGATGTAATGCTTGCTATGGCGGGTGAGGCATTCTCTCTCTATGTTGTCAACCAGGATGTCTAAAGTGGTATGGTATTTGATGAAGGGTTCCCTCCAATCACTATTGGGCCCAGGGACCTACTGTGACTAACTGCTCGGTAGGTGGTTTTTCTTTGATGCCTTCTTGCCCCTACTTGATAGATGGTGTCACAAGGTCCTAGATGAACACTCTAGTTGAAACTTTGTCCCAAGTCGACCCTAACTTTTAACAGCTCATCGATTGCTTGGTTGTCAGCCTAGACCATGTGGTGGTACACGATGCCATAGAACTTGTCTTGTAACTTTCTTATTGCGGCGTAGTAAGCGTCCATCTTTTTTGTTGGTGTAATTCCAATCCTTGTTGAGCTGAATTGATCATGAGAGCAGAGTTGCCATACACCTAGAGGTGTTTCATGCCTGATCTCAATAGCTATATGGAGACCATGAAGGGCTGCCTCAAATTCAGTGAAATTATTGGATGCTCAAAAGTGTAGGCGGAGGACATAACAAAGCTTGTTCCTCTATGGAGAGATGAAATATACTGCCTGCCCCAGCACTATCGAGGTTGAGAGACCTATCAAAGTACATGGTCCAATGCTCAAGGTGGACAACTAGGATAGGAGTCTGCTTATCCGTCCACTCAGCGATGAAATTGATAAGAGCCTGTGACTTGATCATGTGGCGAGGCCTAAAATAGATGGTATAGGTGCCGAGCTCAACCACCCATTTAATGATACGGCCGCTGGCTTCCTTGTTACGGAGGCTATCGCTAAGTGGGTACTCAGTAACCACTGCTATGTGATAGGCATTGAAGTAGTGGTGAAGCTTCTAAGACATGATTAGGATGGCATATAAGAGCTTCTAGACCTAGGGGTAGCGAGTCTTAGACTCATTTAGGACCAGCACTGATGAAGTACACTGGGTGCTAGACTTTGTATGAGTGTTTGGCCTCTTCTCAGTTCAACAATAATGGCGGTGCTAACTACCTAGTTGGTCACTACGATGTAGATTAGTAGGGTTTCATCCTTTTGGGGACTGGTCATGATCGGAGGTGTGGTGAGGAACCGCTTGAGCTCGGCAAATGACTTATCAGCATCCTCTAACCAGATGAGTTTCTCTTGAGCTTTGAGTAACTTGAAGAAGGGGAGTCCCTTTTCGCCTAGATAGGATATGAAATGACTTAAAGCTACCATGCACCCCATTAGCTTTTTGATGTCCTTGAACGTAGGTCGATGGCTTCATGTTGGTCACCACCAGTGATCTTCTTTGGATTGTCTTCGATGCCATAATAGCTAATGATTTTCCCTAATAGGATACCAGGATGGAACACTAAAAATGCACATAGTGGGATTTAGCTTCCATTGGTATACTTCCAAAGCTTTGAAAACTTTGGTGAGGTTGGCGAATGAGGGTGTCGGTAGTCTTAGACTTAACCACCTATCATTGACATAAGCCTTGACATTCTTCCTGATCTAGTCCCTGAGGCAACGCTAGATGGATCTTTTATAAGTCGCACCCGCGTTCTTGAGCCCAAAGGACATGGTTGTGTAGCAATAGGCACCGAAGGGCAGTGATGAATGACATCTTGATCTAGTCTTCTTCCTTTAGCACGAGTTGGTGATAACCAGAGTAGCAATCTAAAAAGCATAGGAGTTCACAACCAGCCTTGAAATCTATGACCTCATTAATGTAAGGTAGGCCGAAGGGGTCTTTTGGGTAGTGTTTGTTGAGACCTATGTAATCAATGTACATTCTCCATTCTTTATTCTTTTTTCTTACAAGAACCGAGTTGGCTAACCACTCTAGATGATACACCTCTTTTTATAAAATTGGTAGCTAAGAGCCAGGTTATTTCTACCCTAATGGCCTCCTTTTTGTCCTGCATGAATCATCGAAGCTTTTGCTTGATCGGCTTGGCAGGTCATCGAGACATTCAAGGAGTGCTTGATTAGCTCCCAAGGCACACTAGGCATGTCCACAGGTTTCCACATGAACATGTTGACATGCTCCCTTAGGAAGCTGGCAAGCATGTCTTCCTATTTGGGATCAAGGTCGGCCTCGATCCGAGCAATCTTAGACTGGTCGTTGGGGATGTGGAACACTTCCTTCACCTCCTTGGACTTGGTTGATGCTTAGGCAGGCCTCCATGGTTGGGATTCTAGGTCTTCTAGGGAAATCTACTGTGAAGTCGCGAGGTAGTCCTACATGCAGATGGAGATGTCGATAGCCTCAACGAGCGTGAAGCTTTCCTTTTTGTAGGAGTAGGTGACATCAAGGTTACCGCGTAGGGAGAGGAACCCCCTGGCTTGTCGGCATCTTTAGCACTAGGTATGTGTAGTGCAGGCATGGCCATAAACTTAGGCAAGAGCTAGTCAGGCCAAGGATGGCATGGTACACTGAGTTGAAATCGACAACCATGAAGTTGACATAGTCAATGCAGAAGTGCTTGGTGGTGTCAAACTGTACCGGCAATGTAATTTGTCCAAGAGGTAGGGATGCTTTTTTAGGAATGATCCCACATAGCAGAGAGTCCATGGGGGTGAGATCTTCCTTCTTAAGCCCCAGCTCCTCTAGGGACCCATCGAACAGAATGTGGAGGGCGCTCCCTCCGTCGATGAGGACCATCTAGAAGCACACATCCTTGATGATCCGAACCAGAACAAGCGGGAAATGCCCTAAATATGGGATGTCTGACCATTGGTTAGCACTAGAGAAGGTGATTGGGAGCTCTGACCAATCGAGGTACTTGGGATCAACAATAGGGCCGTCGTATGTAGCGATTGACAAGACACATCAAGCTACAAGCTTCTTCTCACGCTTGTCCTTAGAGATGGCTCTCCCATCGAAGATAGTGGTAATGGTCTGGTGGCATCCTAGTAGGGAGGGCCCTTGCTCTTATCTCAATCTCTGCCTTGGCCGTCTTTGGTCTCATCATCATTGCACCATTGCTTTTTCGCTGGTTCATTGTGGAATGCTTTGTTTAGGCCTTTGCACTCCCCCATGGTGTGTTTGGCGTCCTTGTGGATAGGACATGGACCATCCATGAGCTTGGCATAGTCAGCATTGTAGGTGTGCTTGGCGTGGGTGTTGATGGTGTTGATGGAGTTGTGAGGCCAATGGAGACGGCCTTGTCTGCCTCTCGAGCCCTCTGGTCAATTGTCGCATCGGTGCTTGGGTCATCTTGGCGTTTTTCAAGATCATCATGGTGATGGTCATGATCATCAGGGCGATTGTCCTCATGGCATGAGTGGTGATTAGGATGGGTAGTCTATTTAGCTTCCTTAGCATCGGCGTAGCTATTTGCAATTTGTATCAAATCATCAATGGTCATGGGCCTCTTACAGTATAGCTTTCCATGAAGCTGTTGGTGTTGTAGCCCTTTGGTGAATGCAGCGATGGCCTTGGCATCACTGATGTTGGGCACGGAGTTCCTTGTCTCTGAGAAGGGCCTAATGAAGTTACATAGGGACTCCCTAGAGGTTTGGTGAAGCTTCTCTAGGTCATACTTGGTGTTGGGCTACTCGCTCATAACCATGTAGTTCTCGGTGAAGACCTTTTTGAGGTTGTCCCAAGATCGGATGGAGTTCTCTCGAGGGCTGAGAAGCCATTTGTTCACATACTAGTTGAGCATGATAGGCAAGTAGTTTGCCAAGACATCTTCACTTTCACCCACAGATCTCATGGCGATCTCGTAGAGAGTTAGCCACTGGGCGGTGTTTGCCTTGCCTTCGTACATGTTCACCCTAACGATCTAGAAATGCACAGGCCATTGGATGGCTCAAAGCCTTGTTGCGAAGGGTTGGAGTCTAGAGCCAGCAATGAGGGCAACGGGTGGTGCTCGGAGTGCAACAGGTGCTTTGTGCTCTTCATGGAACTGCCACCAGCATTCCATGTCTACCTCATACCACGTGGACCTGATGTTCTCAATGTGACCTCATGCATCGAGATTGGCATTGATGAGTTCGCGGGAGTCTCTCGGGGGTTGATTGACCTCCTAATTGGCATCACGTTTGCTGCCTTGGCCTCCCTTGGGGCGTGGAGGGCACCTATCTTAGAGTGAATATCCTTTGTAGTTTCCCCTAGATCCTCTATAGAGATATGGCCACCACCTTGGTGTTCAGGGTAGTCAATGCCTTGATGTTGACTTCCTCCATCATGGTGGGAGAGGTGGCTATGAGCCGACGTGGTCGAAGAAGATGGGTCACGGTTCCAAAACTTGTTGACTTGGTCTTGAGCTGCTATGATATGTGCTCGAAGCTTCTCGACCTCTAGAGTTTGGGCAAGTTTTTTGAGCTCATTGAAAGCAACAGGGAGATTGGCACTTTGGGTCTGGTGAACCGGCTGGTCACCCACCATGTCGAACTCCTCGTCTAGATTATGCCCCCGGCATAGTGGACCATGTCCATCCACATCGCCCCCGTGGGCTGCCTCTGCATCTTAGTGACATTGGCAATTGGCGTTCTTTTCTAGGCGAGCGTTGCGCTCATCAAAGGTTTCACCATCCCTGGTGGTGCCATCATGGCTGATGTGGAAAATCATGCCCCCAAACCCTAGACGGAAAATTGGGTAGCTTGATGTAGTCTTGGTTGATCCCTTGAAGTAATTGCTAGGGCTCTCCTCCAAGATGTCATGGAGGGAGTCATCTATAAGCTCACGAATGGCCACCATATTGACCATGGGCACTGGCTGATCAGACTTAGTTGGCTCAATCATGTAGAGGTTAGTGACGCAGTCAACCTTGAGGTGGTCGACAAAGAGGTGGTGGATGGCATTCTAGTACATAGATCCCACACACTCCAACCCAAAGGGATAGGGCTTCGATGGGTTCTCTGTTGGGGCCTCATAATTGGCCAAGCATAGGCCGATAGCAGGAAGTGGTCAGCACCATGCCAAGCAACCCTATAGAGTGGTCATGATCACTAGATCAGAATTTGGCCACCTCGAACGATGTGGCTGAGCAGGTCACTCGGTTGTAGTGGCTTGGTGATCTTGGAGTGCTAGAAATTCATCACTCGCTCTAGATTGATCTAAGATTGAATCCACAAGGAGCTAGCATTCTGCTAAGCGGTCTGTGACCCAATCGATGGATGCGATTAGACCATCATTGCTGATGGATCTCCTAACCCAGCGATGGAGCACCAGGATCAGAGATGTCATTGTAGGTGTTAGCACGATTGGTGTAGGGTGATCCTGCACTGCCTCCACGATCTCCCCGTTGCCATCAGGGCTAATGACCCAGGTCATGGATCCAACCATGAAGATCTGGCCTGGCTCAAGAAGGGCCATGGAGCTCAAAAAGTGGAACATCTAGCTCACCATGGATTCTACACGCACACCCCCTACCAAGGGGTATGCCCATGGTTGTAGATGAATCAGTGGAGGTGCACATAAGGGAACTAGATGGTGACACAGAACGCAAAAGACAGTGATTAGATAGGTTTAGGCTATCAGCTTGATGTAATACCCTACATCCTGTGTCTTTGTGGATTGTATTATGAAAGATTGGATGAAAACGAGGGGTCCCTACCCCCCTTATATATCCTACAGGGTAGGGTTATAGGTCAGTTGTTTCTATCCTAATCGGTTTACAAGATAGGAATTACAGAGATTGTAGAATCTAGCATATCCGAACAGATCATCCATGATCACCAAGGATTATCACGTAGTCTTGTGAGGCATGTCGACCTATGCTGTGCTCTATGTAGCATAGTCTTGTGGGCTAGGCATCCACTAGTGCCTCGGCCCATGTATAGCCCTATGGGTATCAAGAGTTATACCCCTAAAAGTAGTGTCCACCTCATCGCTCCCTTAAGGACCTGAGTAAGTCATGTCATATCCCATGGACTCCATCGAGACCCCTCGTCGAACGGTGGATGGAAGAGAGCCGCTATGTGGGCTACTAGAGGCTGCGTCCCACCATGAGGGCATCTTGGAGGGTCAACTGCACCATAGAATAGACTATGTAGTCTCACTGGTGTCTCTAGAAATCCATACAATTGTCTGGCCTCAATAGCAAAGATCCTGTAAGTGTCTCCCTTGAACCTATGAACTCATGATTCAGATCAATCCAAACTATGGCGTAGAACACTCTAACCCACTCATCCACATACAATCCTAATCTACACAATAGATGCTCCAAGCCTGACAAGTAAGTGATGCACCATGAGATCTCAGGAGTGCCTATTGCCCTATTCCTAAACTCTATAGAAAGACTCCTAGAAAAGCATGCTGAAGGGATCTAAAGTCAAAGGCTCTCTCCTCTAGTAACCACTCATGAACCAGAATGTTCCTGAAGCGGCAGACACATCTGGCTATAGCTATTCAAAGCTCTATCAGGTAGGGGTCATCCTACACCTGCTCAATCCCCTTCTCATCACACTCTCTAAAGTGTCTTCTAGGCGATATAGGAGGTAAGTCCTCCTTAGGGTCCTCTAGCTGCTCTAGCTCCTATGGACGCTAATTTGATGTCGGGTGCATAGTGGTGCATGCACGAGATGACTAACGGAGCTGAGGCATCTTTGTCTATTGAGGCTTTGAAGACTGAGTCTTCGTAGATGAAGATCCAATATGCAAAGCTCCACTACTGCCACCTCTCACACCTTTGTTGTAGGCTACTACTACTGCTAGAACTCGCTCAACCACCCAATGCTGCCTCATCCACTTCTTTGTCTACTCAATCACCTTTGCTTTGCCCTTGTCCCCTAACAAACAACAAGGGTCCTGACCACCACCACTCCCACCAGCTAGAGGAATGGGACCAGTGTGCTTGGAGCACGCCATAGCTGCAACTGTCACTAAAAAACTCTCTCTAAAACAATCACTACAAGTCAAACTACCAATGGAACTCCCCTAAGTCACTGCCATCAACCACTCAAGAGGCTTGGCCTCTTTTCCATACTCATGGGCTTGGCCCTGAGTTTGACTATCACTTCCACTAACCAATCACCTCACACGCTGATACACTGCTGCACGATAGAGAGGCAGAAATATTAAGCATTTATATTCCTAGAGGTGAGAATGTACTATTGGAAGCAAAGTAAATCAGATAAGAGAATGACGGCATGGCTTTGCTACTTGCGATGATTGATGAAACTGCACCCAACAGTAGAGGAAAGAGTCATGGGGGGCACACCAAGTCATATGGAGAAACTACTACCGGACAAGATATACACCTAATGGCGAGCACACACAGCACAAATCCATGCTACACGATCACTGAGAAGATGGGGAAGTGAGAGCAAGCTCTAGCGACACCAAAGTTGATGGCGACAAGCTCTACCTCCATGGGCATAGAGGGTCATGCTAACAAGGAGCATGGCTAGCCACTAGGGATGAAAACGGATCAGATATGGACGGATATCACCGATATTACATTTGTTTTCATATTTCTGTCCGGATTCAGATTCGAATACGGATAGTGTCAACTATGTCGGATAGGATACTATTGAATATCGACATCATAAATATGCGATTTGAGTATTCGGATATGGATATGGTACGAATGTTGGATATCCAAACTTGGATATGGATAGATCTCAACCCCTCTAAATGGATTCAGTTTTGAATACGGTAGGAAAATATCTGTACCATTTTCATCCCTACCAGCCACAAATAGTGGCACAGGCGTGGCTGTGTGTTGGCACGGTGAGGCCATAGCGGCACGACGGGAGCGCGGTGATGCAGAGATGGCGCCACAACCAAAGGTGGTGAACGCAGCGTGGTGCGGCTAGGGTTTCATGGAGATGGCAGGGACGCACGTGCAAGAAAGTGCGCAGGTGGCACGGTGGCCAGAGAGAAGAAGCTGAGGTGGCTACGACAGCGTATGGTATGGGCACTCAGTTTGAATGAAAGGAGCACTAGCGCTAAGAGAAACAGGGAGGATGAAAGGCATGCTGATGTCTAGGCGCCATGTAACAAAATAATTAACCCTTTTTTTCAAGTGGGCACCGGATAGCCACTGTTGGAGCGACGGTGATAGAGGCAGTGCACCGCCAGACCCTATCTAGTGTACACTAGTAGGGACAGTGACCAAGGTAAAAATTTACTATTTTCATTGGTACCGCCCTATGAATAGTAGCAGTCCGATGCCCTGTCCAGTGCTCCCCTGACTTCAAATTTTGATATTTTCCTTTGCCAAGCCTGCACCCAACCGAGTCCCAACCACAAACAGAAGCAACTAAACACCAGTTGGGACTGGTATGAGTCATCCTCACTCAAACCCTTATTTCCAAAACAATTTTGCCATAGGCTTAACTAACTTTTAAGAAAATAGGGAATAAAGAGGCGAGGAGACATCATGCGGCCACCACATAGGGGACTTAACCATTAGGAGCATCAAATGCTCCCCCTATCGGTGAACGAACATAGTGGATGCTCAAACTTAACCTGAAAAGAAACCACAAAGCAACACACATGCATATGCAATGAGATATAAGAAAGTAAAACTAGTTGCATGTCAAGTTTGATGCAAGGTTAAGCATTTTCACATGCTTTTCGGTGGTTATCTCAACCATATTAGACAAGCCCTAAGTGCATTATGAATTAAGAATTAAACATGTTTTATATTATAATGCAATGCAAGGGTCAACACAAGCTCATTTTTTAGTAAAGTTACATAGATCAAGCACATTGAGCTCATTCCTCAACCTACAAAAGGTAGCCTCATCCAATGGTTTTGTGAAGATATTCGCCAATTGATGTTCAGTCCTTACACCTTCTAGTGAAATATCATTTTTAGCGACATGATCTCTAAGAAAGTGATGATGGATATCTATGTGCTTGGTGCGAGAGTGTTGAACCGGGTTGCTAGCAAGTTTTACCGTGCTCTCATTGTCACACAAAAGGGGTATCTTTTCTAGAACTACACCATAGTCTAGAAGAGTTTGCTTCAAGTAAAGGATTTCTGCACAACAAGCACCCGCGGCAATGTACTCCACCTTGGCGGCGAACAAGGCAACACTATTTTGCTTCATAGAAGTCCAAGACACTAGTGATCTACCGAGCAAATGGCACCCTCTAGATGTGCTTTTCCTATCAATCTTACAACCCGCGTAATCCAAATTGGAATACTCAATGAGTTGAAATCTAGCTCCTTTAGGATACCAAAGGCCAATCACTACTACAAATTGACTTATCACTATCGCCACTTTCATTGCCATAGCAATAGAAGCGACTGTGTTTTACTTCCACCACTGGTTGGACCGATAGCGAGGTCTTCTACTGAAGGAAACTGGTAGTTGAGACTTCTACCACCGACGGTTTAATAGTAGATGTGGCAGTGGTATTTTGTCTATCGCATGAAAAGCCAAGCTGACTGGATAGCCATTCTGGCCACCAGCCCTACATGCCCGTCTGGTCTACCAGCGGTAGTAAATTTAGCGTGAGTTATTTCCCCATTTCTCAACTACCCACAACACAGTTGCATCACCATTCCACTTCTCCATCTTCAAGGTTGGCGCATTGTTCCTCTCTCCATTGCACGCCTCGCGCCGCGCCACCGCCACCTCCTGCATGGTCAGCGCATTGTTCCTCTCACAATTTGTGTGAACCATTGCACACCTCACGCCGCATTGCCGTTAGATCCAAAGGGAAGGGTATGCTTTTGCACTTCACTGATGGATCTTTGTTGGATTATTTTCCTCTTTAGTGATCTCATTACTAAGGAAGCTCTAATCCTACTGCACAATGATGATCATAGGCTCTTTGAAATAGAGACGGCCCCCAACAACAGCAACTGCATAGGCCACCCTCATAGAGGATCTTGTTCTAGAGATCCTCCACTACCTCCCCACCCACTCCTTGTTCTCCTACAAATGTGTCTAGTCGCTGCTGGAACCGCCTCATCTCTGACAGCCATAAGGTGCTGCCCTACACTATGGCTGGCTTCTTCTATGATAGTAATAATGGTAATTGAAACTTTACTAGTGTCTCTAGTGTACGCCTCCCTCCTTCGAATTCTTGCCCTTCAACCCTGACAATATAGGTGTCTCAAATTGATGCAATAGCCTCATCCTATGCTGGTGCCTTGGGGCTGATGGATATCGCTATGTCATCTGCAATCCAATGACCTAGAAGTTTAATATACTACAACCTAGGACCCATGATGTTGGCCATTCTATTGGTGAGGCTCACTTGGGGTTTGATCTGACAGCCTCCTTGCACTTCCATGTGATAGTATATTGATGTCGACGGTTTGTGTGCAGGTGTGGAGATCTACTCATTTGAAACTACAGCATGGATCTATAAGGAATCTAAATGGGACGAGGATACTGATGTGACATTTTATAGACAACCAAGTGTGTTTCTTAATGGTTGTCTACACATTATAGGGCACTCTAGGGAGTTCTCTATGATACTTGTTGTGGATATGGAGGGAAACACATGGAGGAGAATTGATAGGCCTAGTGGTCTTCAACACTCCATGCATCAAGCTTAGGGTCACTTATGTGTATGTATTATTGCTGGTCCCAATGATTCTAAGCTTTTAATCTAGATCCTTGAAAACTATGGTACTAATAATTGGACATTAAGCATACGATCAGCACACGGATCCTGTTTGGAAGGATTAATATTAGATTTGGTTTCGTGGATGGGGTTGCCGAGTACACAGTGATTGCAGTTCACCTAGAATGGAATATGATTTTCTTTGCTGGGGAGGATAGAACAATCATCGCATATGACATGGACGTAGAAGAGTTCATGTCATCCCTGCCCTTGTCTTTCAGTATGTTAGACATGGCGTTAAAAAAGAGTTCAACTGCAGACCATTCTATCTTCCTTATGTTCCCTTGTTCTTGGAATCATTGGTAGAGCAGTAAATAAAGCTGCATTTGATGTATCTCTCTATCATGCATTTTAAATGGTTATCTTATCTATGGACATGTTAATTTTCTCAATGATGGATATTGTCATTATTTCAGCTAAACTAGTGTGCCATCTTTGTTTTGTTTAAAATTGAATAATTTATTTGGTGCACACATGCATTACGGTGGTGTTACAATAATATTTCAACACCAGTGGCTCCACTACTTGGCTTTTAATAGAGGGACGTGGTCATGTGTACCATCTTCTACTTGGCTTATAATTTAATTCCTAACAAAAAAAGTGACATGAGACTTGATTGGATGAACTCTATTATGCGATGAATATGGAATTAGACATCAATTCTCGGTGGCGTGACAGCTCCCTTCACCATTTGAAACGCTGATTCAGCATTAGTAGCACGAAGAGTACTGTAGTAGAACACTTATATTAATTTATGGAGTAGTTTCCTAACTAATTCATAGTAGAACACTTATATATTGAATTACTGGAGATTGTAGTAGAACACTTAAATTGAAGAGTATTGTAGTACAACAATTATACAGAAAATCAAAACCTAACTAATAATTCACTCTCGCATGTAAAGAGTAAATTAGTTTCCTATTCCAATTGCCTTTTCGAACAAAATAATTTCATGGTGAAGCCTACAGTCCTCGCTGCAAAACAGAGTCCTTTCTTCCCATCCTTGTAGAACACCGTAGTCGCCACCTACGCATAGAAGATCATCGCACACCTATGTCGGTGGCGGAGGTGGCCACTTGTTATGTCACCACGCCATTTCATTGATCACTTTCATGGCCGCATTGCGGCATAGCCAACACCCCTTGTTGCTTAGCCACCTACTCATTGGTCCATCATCGCCACCCATCACCACCGCCCGCTGATTCTTCCTCACCCTCGACCTATCTTATGTACCGCCTACATCGCCATTGTGCCTATAGAGGAATATGGCGACTAGATAGGCCACCACATTGTGCCTGCCATCGGCGAACATGGGTGAGATAGTTGAGGCATGGCCGAGGGCTGTGGTTTTCCATGAATATGATTTGTATCCTAGTGAACAAGCAAGCCTCTAGGTTGTCAACTTGGGTCAGCCTAGCAAGGAGGGTGAAGTAGTTGATGAGGTTATTCGACGACCTCGCCCCATGTCTGCGCCAATTGACTGCCACACGCCAACCAAAGGTAGGGTCACCAGAGATGCCACAAATGGATGAGCACAGTCACCTATAAGCTATGGAGGTCATCCATGGGCCGCTCTGAGGTTGCAGCAAGGTGGCCGACGATCTCAATTTGCACCATGATAGGGAGTGCCGTTCAGCGACATGGGGTGCCACCTTACTGCCATGATTGTCAGCATGGATGGAGGTATGTTGAGCCGGAGGGCTAGAGAGACGTAGCGGCGTGACGTACGTTGATTGAGGAGGAGTTTTTTTGTGAAATTTAATTTGATTTATTGAGGAGGAGTTATTGTGACGAACTTGTTTCTTGGTTATTTAAAGAGCATAATCTAGGCCACACAGTGCACTGTGGCACTTGATCTTAGATGTTGGACACTGATCTCTATGCCATAGCCCACAGCATCATAGTTAGGTACGGCATGTTCTTTTGTGTGAATCACACTCCTAATTGATGACCATTGTGGCGGTTGCATTTCGAATGTTTTTGAATGCTTTGGTATGCTGCCAGGCCAAGCGACGTTCAATACGTGCTGTTGGTGTTTCTTAGCGTCCCTACAAAGATTTGTGTTTCCTAGCAATGGCACCAGAAACACTGGGATGATATTTCTGAACACATGCAGAAATATTCCACAAGCGCACAGATATATCGTTGTAGCATTTCACCTGGAAGTATTCGGGTATCATTCATTTATATTTTTCCAAAGGAAGGCATAGTATAAAAGTCTCTATTAAGGATATGGACAAGATAACATGACTACATAATAGACCAAAGTCCATAATAGGGGTAAATCATGACAAATGTTGGATAGTGTGACACACACACTCAAGCCAATCTCAAGGATAAAGATTAAATAAAGAATAAAGAATAAAAGAATAAACCTAAACTAGAGCATGCTTATCTTGTATAGCTATGCTAATATTAGCAGATCACACAAGTGCATGAATTTTAAGGGTAGTAATCCTAAGTTCAAGATAGCTTTGGTCACTATAAACTTACTTTGGGCACCTGGATCACACCTGGTCTGCCAGGCGAGGCCGGCCAACGACTCTATGTCATATCCTAATGTGGGGGATTATGAAAGATGAACAGAGTTATCACCACCTGCCACCTACCCCTCAACCGTGGGATATGAGGCAAATGAAGGTAACTTCTAACATAGACACCACGCCTATGCTATCGGTTACTACTCTAGCGATGGCCAGGAACTTTCATCTTTATCAGGAGTCCTCTTACTAGAGCATCCTGCCACGGGGACGGATGGTGAACCCATAAGAATATAATGACCAAAACTAATCTTAAAGTAGAACTCACTACCTCACTTTAGGTCTTGGTCTAAACATGTATGTATGAGAGATTAAGCATAAAGTTTCATATGTTAAATGAATAACATAAGAACTTTGCCCTAATTTCATAACATAGCAATAATGATATGATAAAAGCAAGAACATAGAAGAACTCTTCATATTGATCATACCAAGAATTCTCCAAATTACAAGCTCCCCAATGAAGCTTCTTGCCTTGCTCCAACTAAACTAAAAAATTGTAAAAGATACAAGTGGAGGGAGAGAGAGCTCAAGTGCGGTGTGTGTTGAGAGGGAGTTCCCCCTCTCTTTAAACTAGCTAGAGGTCGGTTTGGCGGGAGATAAAATAGGAAACCACTCAAAACCGACCCTAGGTGTCATAAATGCACCACCTGTGCAAGGTGGGGAGCTAGGGGCAGTGCGGTCACACCCCTGCTGGCCTACCTCGCCACTGCCTTGCGCAAGGAGGGCTCTTGGATGGGCTTGGGTCCTTGCTATGTCGATGCTTGCCTTGGATTTGCATGTTGGATGGGCCGTCTTCTCATTCTTTGTTGTATGATCTGTATTACGCCTTGTCTGATGGCGTATTTTGATTATAATCCCCTTGTATTCATGTATGTGACCAGCAAAGCAGTAATCCTGCAATATAAGTGGGACTATGTCAATAGTAAGGGTATATGTGTGTAAAAATATGTAGTTTCCTTCTTTTTATCATAGTTGGCGGTTAGATTTTGTCGATAACAACCACCAACACATGCCTTGGGAACTCAATGCTACCAAGCAAATGGTCACCATTGAATGGATGCTTTGGGTACATAGCGAGGTGAATTGATGGGAAACATGCGCCCAGGGAAGTCAACTTTGCCATGCAAATCATCGCCATTGCTTCATATAAGAAGGGGGTGTGGTGTGTTTCTTTCTCCACTCTAAACTTGCAAAATTTTGAAGTTGATCTTTCTCTTTCTTTCTTCAACTGTCTCTGCAAGCATGGCAGGCCATAGTGACTCCGAGATCAAAAACTCATATTCAGACGATTCTAAATTCAAAGAGGAGTGCGAGATCCTACTCGGCCTCTCTAATGGAGGTGTTAGGTTTTGTGGTTGTGGGGAGGGCACCTTTGTGTGTCCTTTTTGCCGTGGCAAGAAAGTGCCATCATGGAGTCTTCGCAAGTTGTTGCGGCACGCAAATGGGAAGTCTCGCAGAGGTGAGGGGATCTCTAGGCCAGAGCATAGTGCTTTGGCCAAGTATATCCCGAGCAACAATGCCATGGCTCGCTACCACGAGCTTGGTGGAGTTGGGGACTACGGCGGCAATCAGGCGGTGAAGGCTTGTAGGGACAAGTGTCATGTGGCCAATAGGGCCAACAAGGAAGCACATAAAGAGAAGGTACTAAAGAAATAATAACTCTATGTGATGATGTTTTTTTGTGATCCACCTTGTTTCATTTTTTTATAAGTTATTGAGTAGTTCCTGTCACCAATCGAAACTAACTATATATACTTTAATTAACACAGTGGACCACGCGTAGTATGGGAAAGGGCCCCTACTACAAGCCTGGCAGAAGGCCCGACGGAGGGTCATCGCATCCCGCTGAAGCTAGTCTTGTAGTAGGAATTTATTTTATGTACTGAATTTTTATCGTAGAATATGTATGTTTTATTTACATGAAATATGAAATGTTCTTAACTTATGTATTTTTTGGGATCTTCCTTATCTTTGCTACGATGTTTATTTTATGTGATGGGGAAGCGGCCTTCTACTGACCGGTAGTGTGATGGTAGCCCCCGAGCACCATAGATTTTGTGACTGTATGTCACGTCCGTCGTTAGGTGATATTTGTAACACGCAACCACCAGCCGCTTCCAGATGGTTAGGGTGGCACCGCTAGCATCAATTTCCAAGCCCACCCAAATCTCACGCGCGTATTTACTGAAGTTTCGCTCAAATTTGCATTATCGTGGCCCCGACTTTAGCATACAAAGACCACTTCCCCACCCTATTTGCCTCCTCCTTAGCGCTACTATTCCCCATCACCGCTGCTCACCACCGACAATCTAGTGCTCCACGCCACTGGCGCCGGTATGCCTCACCGGCCCGCACAGATCCCCTCTTCACTCATGTAAGTACGAAGCAAGCAAGGGCAGAGCCAGGATTTAGATATAGGGGGGCCAAATCATCGAGTGTCCAGAAACAATATATGGTACCGCCATCAAATCTTGATGTCGGCTTTAAAAAATAAAAAGTTGCCAAATATCCTCTCTAACTTGTAAGTTTTCATGGTCGAATGTTATTTTTCTCGAGAGATTAGAGTAAATTGGACGATGCTTAAATTCAGAAAATAAAGGATTTCAGATAAGAAAAACAGTAAGAGACAAGTAAAATATTAAAAAGGTTTGGTTTGTTAGAAATATTTTGGGGCTCCTAGGGCTAAATTGTTTAGTAAGCTATTGTAGGAAACTATTGGAGAAGGACAAAATTTAAGGTTGGTATTTCTTATGTTAACTTGCTAGATCTATTTGATTTATTTGAGAAAACAATTTAGAATTAGCTGAGAAGTCTTTGTTCACTTATAATTTTTAGTGATTAGTGAGAACTAATGAGATGTATTAATGAAAAGTGTGCAACATTAGGTGGGCCAGGGCCCTACCCACCCCCCCTTGTCTTCGCCCTTAGAAGCAATCTTCTATCGGATTAGTGTTTGTCTGCCACTCTAGCAAATCCTTGTCAAGATGAAGGAGGTCCCCAACAAGATGAAGGGAGTGGGCATCCTAACAGACCATGTCTTGGTCCTCATCCTCCACCACCTCACTAGCTCGATCCTTGTGTAGATGCAAGTGTTTCTGCCACTCCTAGAACCACCTCATCTTGGACAGCCGAGTACCGAAAGGAGCTGCCCTAAATTGTTGCCGGATTCTTCTATCGCACCTAGAAAGGCAAATGCCACTTCGCCAGCATCACCGATGAACACCCCTCCTTGTCCTTCTTTCCCTTCCCTATTCATGTTGTCGTGGTCTTAGATTGCTGTAGCGGCCTCATCCTCTCATGGTGTTTTAGGTGTCGCTATGTTGTCTGCAATCTGGCGACTAACAAATCATTGCTACTGTAGGATAACCTCCATTCTTGTGGCGAGGCTCACTTGGGGTTCGATCCGACAGTCTCCTCGCACTTTCATGTGTTTGAATATGGGAAGATGAGGGAAGGTGAGTCCGTAGGTGTGAGCATCTATTCATCTAAGAGTGCAGCTTAGATCTTTAAAGAATCTAAATGGGGCGACAGTATTATAGTATCCACATATGCGAGAAGTGTGTTTCTTAATGGTTTTATGCACTGGCTTGAGTTCTCCTAGATTGTTGTTGTTGATATGGACAGAAAGACATGGATGAAAATATAGAAGCCACGTGGTGATGCAATATCCATCTATGAAGCCCAGGGTCAGTTGTGTTTATGTACTGCCAATATTTACACTATGTCTCAGCTTTCAGTCTGGATCCTTGAAGACTATGGTAGTAATAGATGCACATTGAAGCATACGGTGACCACTGCTAGAGATATTTGGATAGAACAATATTGAATTTGGTTATGAGGTTTCTGATGCGAAGTACAGAGTGATTGCAGTTCACCTTAAATGGAATTTGATTTTCCTTGTTGGGGAGGATGGAACACTGCTTGCATATGACATGAACCACGGAAATGTTCATGTCCTCCCTACTTGGGTCATCCACTGTCCTAGACCTACCTGGAGTCTATGTATCAACAAACCTCACTATCTTCCTTATGTTCCCTTGTTCATGGAGTCATTAGCTGAGCAGTAAATTTGCATATGATGTATTTTATTGTCAGGACATGTCTTTGTTCAGGTAGGGAGTTGTTTTGAGTCTATATATAGTCCTAATTTTGGCTTCACAACTAAACCAATGGTATGTTGAATATTGTTAATTATTAATTATGTTGCTTTGCATTGTGCTGGTTTTGGAGTCTCGGTGCTTTTGAACGATGTTCCTGCAATGGCTATGGGAGGAAGAAGAGGGGTTCCATCATGCATTGGCTACCAAGCTGATCAAGTAGTGCCAATCTGAAGGAGCGAAGCACATCTACCTTACATAAGTCTATAGGGAACATAACCTTTATTATGCTATCTATGTACCGCTTGTGTTATTTCATCAGTTGACACAGTTGTTATGTTAGTGTCAAGCATTCTTATTATAACAAGTACTCTTCATTGTGGACATGATGAATGATGTGTATATCTATATGGTGTGTGTTAGTAAGTTATTAAGGCCTAGTTGAATTAGTAAATACATTGTGAAAACCAGAAGCAATTCCACCACCGTTGGATGTACGGGCCGTTGGTTGTTTTGTCATCATCGCTGCTATTCATTTAATGCGGCAGGGGTCAATAGTGTATCACCACCAAATCATTTAGTAAACTGACACTGACTAAAGGATCATCACAGGCAGATCGTACTACAACATGATGGTGATGATGCCATATGACCTAGGTGGTTCATTCATTGAAGTGATGGTGATGTTCACCTCGACATAGGCGGGTCATGCTCTAATGCGACAAAAACAAGGACCTGATCATGGACAGATCATAAGCCAACATGGTGGTGTTAGTGCACCTACACAGGTAGATCAAGCCTCAATGCAATGGAATAAGGATTTGATAACAGACAAATCATAAGCCATGCAGTGGAGTTAGTGCATACCAACACAGGTGAGCCATGGTCCAATGCGATGGAAGTAAGGACCTTATCATGGATGGATGATAAGCCAAAATGGTAGTGTAGTGAACATCCCAGTCAGTCTCAGATAGCAACTGGCAATGGCTATGACTATCACTGCCGACAACTTACCACCGAGGCCAAAATCAAACTGTGATAGGGGTTATGACATGGCTGTGAAAGGTGTGAGTGTAGTAGTGAATGCTTGGTGTGTGCTTACAGTACATAAGGATCCTTTTAACGGCAACTAAGTTAGCCTCCTTAGGACTAGCTTGAAATCTAGCATACATACACACACTAAACATAATGTTGGGCCTAGATGCAGGTCAAGTATAACAAACTACCAATCATAGAATGGTAGAGAGTTTGATCAACCGATTTACCTCCCTAATCTAGGTCAAGATGTCCATTAGATGGCATTGGTGTCTTGATTGGCCTACTTACATCCATTTTAAACCTCTTGAGAAGATCTTTGGTATACTTTCTTCAGAGATGAAAATCCCTTCTCTCATTTGCTTGACTTGAAAACCAAGAAAGAATGTAAGCTCTCCAATCATAGACATCTCAAACTCCTTTGACATCAATTCACTAAACTCTTTGCAATAATCTTCATTTGTTGAGTCGAATATGATATCATCAACATATACTTAACAAATGAAGATTTCTCCATCAAGCTTCTTGGTGAATTGTGTGGTGTTGACCTTCCCAATGGTGAAGCCCTTCTCGATGAGGAAGTCCTAAGATTCTCATACGAAGCTCTTGGGGCTTGCTTTAGCCCATATAGCGCCTTGGACAACCTATAAACATGATTAGGATATCTAGGGTCTTCAAACCTAGGAGGTTGATTAACATAGACTAGTTCATTTTTGAAACCATTTAAAAATGCACTTTTAACACCCATTTGATATAATTTCATTTCAATGATGAGATGCATATGAAAGGGGGATACAAATGGCTTCAAGTCTTGTAATCAGTGCAAAGGTCTCTTCAAAATCCAAACCTTTAACTTCAGGGAACCCATTGCAACTATCCTTGCCTTGTTCCTCACAACAATGCGTTGATCATCTTGCTTGTTGTGGAACACCCACTTTGTTCCAATGACTCTTGCATCTTGTGGTCGCTCTTCAAGTTTTTAAACATCATTGCGGGTGAAGTTGTTCAATTCTTCATGCATGGCATTTATCCAAACCAGATCTTGAAGATCTTCTTCTACACTTTTAGGTTCAATGCAAGAAACAAAAGAGTGATGCTCAACAAATGAAGCAAGTTTTTGAGAGCAAGTCAATACACCCTTTGAAGAACTCCCTATGATGAGATCTTGTGGAAGTGCTTGAAGTAGAGGTGAATTTCTTCTATCAACCACTTAAGGAGGAGGTTGTGGAGCATCAACATCTTGAGCTTATGCCACCATTTGATCATGGGAGACATGAATGTCTTCATTTTCTACTCTCACATCTTTGTCATCATCTTGTGGCACATTTGATGAAGAGGGTAGATCAATCACTTGCACTTCATCTTTATCATCTTTAGGCATGATGTCTCCAACCGGAATGTTCTTCATGGCCTCCCTCAATGGTTCATCACCTACATCATCAAGATTCTCATGTGCTCCTTGGTAGCCATTAGATTCATCAAATTCAACATCATATGTTTCTTCAACCAAGCGGGTGGCATGATTAAATACTCGATATACTTTATACTTTGATGAGTAACTAACAAGAAAACCAATATAACAACATCTTTGGATCTTCCCTAGGTGTTGTTGCTTCTTGTAGATGTAGCACTTGCAACCAAATACCTAGAAGAATGAGACATTCGGCTTCTTCCCATTGAGCAACTCATATGAGGTCTTGCCAAGGAACTTTTGAAGAAATAAGTGGTTTGATGCATAGCATGTGGTGTTGATAGCTTCTACCCATAAATCTTGCGGTGTATTGAACTCATCAAGCATAGTTCTTGCAAGGGTGATAAGTGTCCAGTTCTTTCTCTCCACTACACCATTCTATTGAGGAGTGTAGGTTGCGGAGACCTCATGCTTGATTCCAACTTCATCACAATACTCTTCAATGTTTAGTGTTGATAAATTATTTCCCATTGTCACTTCTTATCATCTTGAGCTTCACTTCAAATTCATTTTGTGCTCTCTTGGAAAATATTGATGGGGAGTTATTATCAATCATAAACCATCAATATACCCTACAAAAATGTAAAATGGATCACCAACATAAGTATAATGTTTTAAACTAATGAGTTCCATGAGTTTTGGTGATTTATTAATTGCAGGACGATTTAATCTGAAAATCATCAAGGAGGACCTATTCGTCAAAGAAAATCATGCTTATCTACCACAAAACCAGTTTGAGAAGACTTTAGAGGACAATCCACCAAAGCTAGCGCCACTGTCAAGCCACCCGGCCCCCTAGGCCCACATGACTAGCCTCCTCTTTGGATGTCAGTTCTCCACCAGCCACAAAGATCAAATCTATGTCATTGTTTTAAGTCGATTTGATTCAGAGGGTCTAGGATGCTTGGAGCCCCCTATATATACCTCCCTGTATCCCCTCCTATAGAGGCAATCATGAGTTCTAAGAATCCAGAAACCCTAATTCATATCCCTACCAGGATCAGAGCTAGCAATCAAGAGAAGATTAGTCCTCCAAGTTAGGATCTAGTTTTGTATTAGAAATAGAGAGATAGAGTGTGGGGAAGTGTTTGGAGGAAGTGCTAGCCTTTTGGTGCTCTCTCTATGGCTTGTGCCCTGGCGAAATCAAATTCTAATTGAGCTTGCTTCTGAGATTTCTCTAGTAATCAATTTCTAATTCAAGTAATGTGTTTATATTGCTCTTTAGGTTTGTGAGTCTTTTAGAGTACTTTAATCCTTATTGCTCTTGGGTTAGAGTAGTATTCGTAGTGTAAGCATGGTGCTTAGACTCGGTTACTCGTAGATGTACCCTACATTCTAGGATTGGTGGTAGATGGAAAGGGTAACTTTATAGCCAGGTTGAGTCCTTCGTAGACTAGCTCCCATTTGTAGGCCGAGCAAGACCTGGTTACTAGGAAAACATACTCTGCATGTGTTTCTCCATAGTAATATCCCCAGTTGAACAGTAGAAGACATAGCTTATTGGAGTTAGAACTAGAAGACCTTAGCGATCTCCTTTATGCTCCTATTATCCTAAGTATTATTGTTACTCCAGGTTAAGCTAGACTTAGTTATTCGCACACATGTTTCCTTGAGTTCAATATTCTAGAATACTTTTCGGTGAAGTGCTACACCGGATATCCATACACTTGCGGATTTATCTATGTGTGTTTAAAATATACCAACAAGCATTTCTAGCGCCATTACCGGGGAAACGGTTGCTGAGTTAACTTCTAACCCAAGCTTAACCTTGTATCATTATTCTTTTATCTTTTATCTTTTATCTTTTATTCTTTTCTATGGATTTAGAATCCACTCCTATCCACCAATATGCTGCACATACGAGTGCACGCCTAGAGCCACCAAAATCCTCAAACCTATCCTAACACCTGGCTATGCACTGTACTCGTGTTTAATTAACATGGTCCGGGATCAATCCTTTTCAGGCGAAGATGATGAAAATCTATACTTCCACCTACAAGAGTTTGAGCAGACCTATGCATGCTTGCACATAGCGGGCATGTCATATGAAACTTTACAATAGAAGCTTTTTCCTTTCTCTTTGATAGGAAGAGCTAAACATTGGTATAAGCAAACCATAGGGAGTAGGCAAGGAGATTGGGAAGCTTTATTCTCTAGCTTTTGCTTGAATTTCTTTCCCATCTCTAGAGTAGTCAGCCTTCGTTCAGAGGTTTTATCTTTTAAACAAAAAGAAAAAGAATCTATAGGTATGTAATGGGAATGATTTAATGACCTTATTAATATTGGCCCTGATCTTGCTATTTAAGACCCCATTTTTCTTCAATACTTTTATATGGGTCTTAATAGGAAACGTCATAGTTTCTTGACATAGCTTCAGGAGGTTCGTTCTTGAATGTCTCTACCAATTCAGGGAGAAACATTCTAAATAAAGTTTTAGAGAACACCCCTGAAGAAGTGGAAGAGAAGCCGCTAGAAGAAGAATCCCTAGATAGTTGAACCAGAATCTTTGCCAAACCCATCACAAACTTTAGTTGTCCCAAGTCCCGAACCACCAAAAAAGGAGAAAACTCAAATTTCGGATTTTATGCTTGAATTCGAGGATGAACTTTTTGCCAAATATGAAAATACCTTGAATTACCATACTATGAGGAAACCCTAGAAGCTACAGAAGTCATCACCCCATGAAGAAACCTTAGACCCTTTTGAGTAAGCTTTGCTTAAAAATACTACGAAAGAGCTAGTGTCCACTATAAGCAATGAATAGTTAGAAGAATCAAAGCTTTCCTTTGATGTGATTCGTCTAGACTCACCTTCCATTTCCATCCACTACCAAATTAATAGAGCTCCTTTCGATGCTCTTTATGATCTAGTTGTGGGTGTTAATATCATCTCAGCATCTTTTGCTCAGGATTTATTAAAGGACATGCCCTTAACCCCAACAACAAAGTTGTTGAAAAATCTTTTAGGACACATTCTCCTAAGTTTGGGAATATTATATGTCCTTCCTATTTAGGTACAAGGAACCATGGTTCATCTGAGCTTTCATATCTTTGATATCATGGAGTTTGACCTATTGATCGGACAACCATTTGAAAGACTTATTCAAGAAGGACAAACAGGGAATTTGAAAATAAGCCTCAGAAAAACTTTAAACTTTCCTTACCTATCACTCATTCTCTAAATTCTAAGACTGAGCCAAGTCCTGAGCAAGACCCAATGAATGAGGTTAAGGTCACATCTCTTGATGACTTTATTGAACCTAATCTTGATGATGCCCAGTTCTTCATCAAAGAGGAGGAGGACAATAGTGTAGAACCTAAACCCTTAGATGAATTGCTAGAACCACCTAAGCCCACCCTTGAACTTAAACCCATGCCTTCTGGTCTTAGATATGCTTTTCTCAATAATGATCAGGATTCTCCTATGATCATAAGTGATAAACTTTCTCAGGAAGAATCCCTCCACTTGTATAGACCTAGATTCTACACCCTATAGGGAGCCACAGCTTAGGCTTAGTAATGCGATGAGAGAGGTTGTTAAGAAAGAGGTTTTGAAACTCTTGCATGCCGTGATTATCTATCACGTCCTAAATAGCAAATGGGTTAGCCCTATTCAAGTTGAGCCTAAAAAGGGAGGCATGATTGTTGTTAAAAATGAAAAGAATGAACTAATCCCACAAAGAACCATCATAGGATGGTGGATGTGCATTGACTACCGAAAACTTAATAAGGCAACAAAGAAAGATCATTTTTTCGTTGCCCTTCATTGATGAAATGTTGGAACGATTGCCAAATCACTCTTTCTTCTAGTTTCCTTGATGGGTATTTAGGTTATCACCAGATACCGATCCATTCTGATGACCAAAGCAAAACCACCTTTACATGTCCATATGCAACTTATGCTTATCATAGAATGTCTTTTGGACTATGTAATGCTCCAGCTTCTTTCCAAAGACACATGATGTCTATATTTTCTAATATGATTGAAGAAATCATGGAAGTTTTCATGGATGATTTTTCTATTTATGGAAAAACTTTTGATGATTGTCTTGAAAATTGAGACAAGGTTTTGCAAAGATGTGAAGAAAGCACTTAGTCCTTAATTAGGGAAAAATGTCATTTCATGGTTAGAGAAGGCATAGTGCTTAGACACTTAGTGTTCAAACAAGGGATTTGAGATAGATAGAGGTAAGATAGAAGTAATTGAATAGTTACCTCCTCCTGTAAATATCAAAGGGGTTCATAGTTTTCTTGGCCATATAGGGTTTTAGCACTGCTTTATTAAAGATTTTTCACATATTGCTAGACCGCTTACAAATCTTTTGGCCAAGGATGTTCCCTTTGAATTTGATGATGCATGCTTAAAATCGTTTGAAATTCTTAAGAAAGCACTTATCTTTGCACCAATCATTCAACCCCTTGATTGGTCATTACCTTTCGAAATTATGTGTGATGCAACTGATTATGTTGTGGGGGTAGTTTTTGGTCAAACAAAAGATAAGAAGCATAATGCAATTGCTTATGCTAGCAAAACTTTCATAGGACTTCAACTTAATTACGCAACAACTGAAAAAGAACTCCTAGTTGTTGTTTTTGCTATAGATAAATTTAGATCTTACTTAGTAGGACCTAAGGTGATTGTTTACACTGATCATGCTGCTTTGAAATACCTGCTCACTAAGAAAGATGATAAACCTAGACATATAAGATGGATTTTGTTACTCCAAGAATTTGATTTAGAAATAAAAGATAAAAAGGTAGTAGAAAATTCTATTGCTGATCATTCGTCTAGAATGCAATTTGAAAATCCAAAGGAATTACCCATTAATGATTCTTTGTGGGACGACATGCTCTTCAAGGTTAAGAGATCCGACCCCTGGTATGCAAATATTATCAATTTTATGGTTATAGATTATGTACCACCAGGGGAGAACAAAAGGAAGCTCATTTATGAAAGTTGTCTCCACATATGGTATGAGCCATACCTCTACAGAGTATGCTCTGATGGCCTACTTAGAAGGTGTGTACCGGTAGAAGAAGACATCAAGATCATAAAAAGATCTCACTCATCACCATATGGAGGACATTATAGTGCATTCCGTACTCATGCAAAGATCTGGCAAAGTGGATTTTTTGGCCAACCTTGTATGAAGACAAGAAGGATTTCATCCGGAGGTGTGGTTTAGCTCACCGCGGCTGACCTTAGCTAGACCCCATCGTTCCCCTCTAGCATGTGTTTCGCACCTCCACTAACACTAGCACCATCACCGAAGATTGAGACTCGTCACCCATCACTGGCTCACTGAAACGGCGACACCACCACCATGCTTTGTGCGTCGCCATGCCGCCATGCACATAGCCAAGCCTTGCCGCTGCTCCACCATTGCCCTAACATAACCCTAGAGCTTTGCTAGGACCTATTGTTGTTGTAGTTGTGCTCATGTGGACATGCTGTCACTGGAGACGACAAGTCCGCCACCACATGCCACTACCGAGCCGCCATGCTCAGTCGGCTAGGTCACTCCAGGTGATCCTTGGAGTCACTTATAAAGCTAGCTCCACTTATAAAGCCCTACAGATGTCCGTGCTAGCCACCTATAATATGGCCTTCCCCATTAGAAAAGTGGATAATCTATTCACCGTAGAGGAGCACCTCCGAGCCCTGTCAGCCCAAATTAGGAGCCATGGTGATCGAAGCCATTCGTTAGGGGGCTACCACTGGCGCTGGCTACTGCCTAGCTTTAGATTGGCACAATGGTGAACCTCAGAGTGGCAGAGCAGGGTCTAACACCATGTTCCATAGATGATGACATCACCGATCTGATCGAGAGTTTCGAGCCAGCCACCAACATCGTCTTATCAAAGGTGGATGTGGACGAGATCCTCCATGCCAACCTTGACCCTTGATCTGTTGGACATATCAGTAGTATTAGTAGTCATGAATAAGTTTGATCTATGGGACACCCTTGCAAAATATGTGACCTCTTATTTGCATGTTGGTGTTAACTTTTGTTGAACTTTGTATCAGGCCTTGTTTGGATGCATGTGTATCCACATCAATCCACATGTGTTGGAGTGAAATGGAATGTAATTTAGTTTAATTCCACTCCAATCCACTTCAACACATGTAGATTGAGACAAATACATGGACATCCTTGTTTGGATGCATGTGTATCCACTTCAATCCACATGTGTTGGAGTGGAATGGAATGGAATGGAATTTAGTTTAATTCCACTCCAATCCACTTCAACACATGTGGATTGAGATGAATACAAGATCATCCAAACAAGGCCTTAGGTGGGTTAAACTCTGTTGAGCATGGTGTAGCTCATGTCCTTTGGTCATTTTGTAGCTAGGTTTGTAGCCCCTATTGGTTGCTTTTAGCTATAGATTTCTTTCTAGTTGTCTTTGATCTAATCTATAATATGCTAAACATTCATGAGTGTCTTTGATCTCTGTTGAAGCCAACTTGTGTCTTTGATAAAAATTGTTGAACTTGAAAGAACCATGCAGCGAGGAGTTCATCTAAAAAGTCTAGAATATTATTTTTGCTTTTGCCTTTCTGTTGTTTTGTTTCAATTTTATTTGTTTCCTTTAGGGATTCAACGAAAGTACTCGTATGAAACAGGTTTCCATGTATAACGTGAGATGTGTCCGGCCTGGTCAGATTTATGATGCTAGGACTTTCTTGCGTGCACAGTAAATTTGAATACCTATGTGGCTCCCTAAAGGAAACAAAACTGAAGAACGTACATGTGACAACCATTACAATTTTAGCACCAAGAACAAGTCTCGCACTGACAATCTATTGAGTGCGGTGTAGCTCAGGTCGTTTGGTTTCTGTTTGTTTTTTGTTGCCTTGGTATCTTTGTCAATCTTTGTTGACCTTGCAAGAACCTTATAGCGAGGAGCAAGTCTTGCCTTAGTGTAATGCAGAGCAAAGGAGCCATTGGTGTTAAAATGTTATTGCACATGTAAGAAAGTCCAACAGCAAGTCTCACCTCAATCTAATGCAAAGCAGAGGAGCCATTTGTATTGAAATGTTATTGCACACAGTAAGAAAGTCTAACCTCTATACATTTGAATGCTGTCTAACAGTATCCTTAATAGTTTTCCTTGTCTTCCTGTGATGCTTGTTACTGTGTCATCTATGATTTTAAGTTTGGCTAACTTAATAGTAGCATAGCCTAGTAGTACAATATGGTGGGTGCATTGTAGTGCTTTTGAAGTGTCATTTTTTTGTATTTTGGAGTGCCCTCATCAGCATACCCCAACTACCCATGACATTAGAGATCAATATAAGTATTGTACTACAGCTGAATTAATGGATGAAATGGCGATGGGAGCTGTAACACCACTGTAACACATGTGCAATAATTCAATTTGCAAACAAAACAAAGATGGCACACTAGTTTAGCTGAAATAATGACAACATCCATCATTGAGAAAATTAACATGTCCATAGACAAGCAAACAACATTGGTCCATTTAAAATGCATGACAGAGAGATACATCAAATGCAGCTTTATTTACTGCTCTGCTAATGAATCCAAGAACAAGGGAACATAAGGAAGATAGTATGGTCTGTAGATGAACTCTTTTTTAACTATATGTCTACTATACCGAAAGACACGGACATGGATGACATGAACTTTTTTGCGGTCCATGTTATACGTGATGATTGTTCCATCCTCTCTAGCAAAGAAAATCAAATTCCATTTCCGGGTGAACTAGTGATCACTATATCCTTGTCATCAAAATGTGGGCAACCAAATCTAATATTAATCCTTCCAAACAGGATCCACATGGTGACCATACGCTTCAATGTCCAATTATCAGTACCATAGTCTTCAAGGATCTAGATTAAAAGCTTGGAATCATTGGGACCATCAACAGTACATAAACACAAGTGACACTGAGCTTGATGCATGGAGTGGTGAAGCCAATGGCCTATCAATTTTCCTCCATGTGTCTCCCTCCATATCCACAACAAATATCATAGAGTACCTCCCAGAGTGCCCCATAATGTGTAGACAACCATTAAGAAACACACTTGGTTGTCTGTAAAATGTCACATCAGTATGCTCGCCCCATTCAGATTCCTTATAGATCCAAGCTATAGTTTGAGATGAGTAGATCTCCACACCTATGCACATAGTGTTGACATCCACATCACATGGAAGTGCGAGGAGGCTGTCGGATCAAACACCAAGTGAGACTCAACAACAACATGGCCAACATCATGGGTGCTAGGCAGCATAATTTTAAACTTCTAGGTCATTGGATTGCAGACAACATGGCTATATCCATCAGCCCCAAGGCATTAGCATAGGATGAGGCCATTACAGCAATCTAAGAGAGTTATATTGTCAATGTTGAAGGGCAAGAATTCCAAGGAGCGGGGGCATACACCATGGACGATGCTGGTGAAGTTTTGATTGCCATTCTCACTATCATAGAAGAAACCGGCCATAGTTTGGGGTAGCTTCTTATGGTTGTTGGGGTCCAAGATGTGGTCTTTCTAGGAGCGACAGACACATTTGCAGTAGAGCAAGTGTTGGCGGTCACTATCGATCGACTCTGACCGCCTAAATAGTGTCCAAAGTGGGAGAAATAAGCAATCTTTTGACACAATGCCTTGACTATTGACCTAGTTCCACTTGTATTGGAGAAACATGTTTTGTTGGACAAATATTTGAATATAAGTGGAAAACCAAGCAAAAGGCGCAATTCAGAAAGTGTAATGCAAAAATGCACAAAGGAAATAAATAGAGAAGCCCACCTACATGCCAAGACTAGGCCGAGCACCACCGAGGAAGCAACCTAGGCCTAGCCAGTAGCCCACTAGAGCAAGGCGGTGGCCAGCGGGGCTAGCCCTGGTGCAGGCCGCACCAGGGGTGCTCCCACACCCCTAGGACCGCCTCTTAGGCCCACCTCGCTCTGGCAGTTGCATGGTGGCATGCAAAGGCAGCTCAGGGTGCTTTCCTTATTTTTAGCGCCAAACCGACCACCTCACTAGTATAAATAGAGGGGTAGTGCTCATTCTCAACACACACCATTTGGAGCTACACACCTCACCTCTCTACTTGTACTCTCTTTTAGTTTTAGTAGTAGTATTGTGAGCTAGCAAAGCTATCAAGGAGGGCTTGGCTCCTTGGAAGAATAAGAGTCTTGGTATGAATACTATGAAGAGTTCTTCCAAAGTATTGCTCTCATATCATTTATATAATAGTGCATATGAACTATAGTTATCTTGTTATAATCATGATATATGAACTAGCACATAGTTTGTTTGTTATAATCTTAACATATTCAACTTTATGCTTAATCATTCATATGATTTGTATGAGTAGAAGTAGAGCTAGGGTTGAGCTAACAGTTCATCGTTCCTTTGGGTTTGCCCATATTCTTGCTTGTTGATCCATAGGGTCAGAGTCCCTGGGGGATATGGACAGTTTCCTTGTACATGGGTGTGGTGCTCAGTGTTCATATATTTAATGCACACAGATAAATCCACAAGCACACAAATACCACTGTAGCTTTCAACTAGAAATATTATATATATCATATCCATAGGGAAACGTGTGAGACTAACTATAGTCTAACTCAACTGGGGGTAGCAACAAGGTTAAGATAAAAAGGAGTGTAGAGAGGAAAACTAAGGTTCTCTAGTTCTGACTTGGGTAAGCTATGTCTTCTACTATTCAATTAGGGACATTACTTAAGGAAAGACACCAGGAGAGGATGATTTCCATAGTAACCAGGTCCTACTTGCCCTATAAACGGGAGGTGGACTATAGAGGATTCAACAAGGCTATAAGAGTCACCCTCATGAGCTACCACCGATTCGAAATGCAGGATGCATCCACAAGTAACCAGAGTCTAAGCACCATGCTTACACTACAATTACTACTTTACTCTTCCCGGATAAGGAATAAAGCACTCAAACAAGTTATGAACCTGATGAACAATATAAACAAGAAGCTTACTTGAATCCACAAAGGTACAAGCCGTAGAGAGAGTACCGACAAGCCGGCATCTCCTCCAAACTCTTCACTCACTCTCCATCTCACTATTATTTACAAGACTAGATCCAATGGAGGACTAGTCTTCTCTTGATAGCTGGCTCTGATCCTAACAAGGAGAATATGAATTAGGGTTTCAGGATGGCTATTGATGCTAGTTAACATTCATCAAAAAAACTATCAATACAACTTGCATAAATGACTAAAATGGATCACCAACATAGACTTAGGGGTTTAAACTGACAAATTCTATAAGTTTTGGTGAATCTGTGTTTCTAGTAGGATTTAATAAAAAAAACCGTCAAGGGGACCTATTCATCAAAGAAAATCATAGAATTCCACTGTGGGATCAATGTGGGAAGGTTCCAGAAGACTCCAAGAGGCTCTACACTAAAGCAGGGCTCGACCCACTGACATGTGGGGCCGGCCGGCCCAACCTAGAGGTTTCCCGGCCCCTATGGGCCCACCTATCATCCTCTTTGTTATGTTGGTTTAGGATGCATCTCCACCATTTATTCAAGTCAGTTTGATCTAAGGGCTCAGGATTGATGCTTTGGCCTATATACCTACCTATACCCCTAGAGAGCAGAGGCCTCATTTGATCCTGAGAGCTGAGAAGCCAGAAACCCTAATTCATATGTCTACCTAGATCAGGGCTAGCAATCAAGAGAAGATTAGTCCTTGATAGGATCTAGTCTTGTATTAGAGATAGTGAGATAGAGTGAGAGGAAGAGTTTTGGAGGAGTCCTGGCTTGTCAGTGCTCTCTTTATGTCTTGTACGCTAGTGGAATAAAGTTTTTCTTAAGCTTGCTTCTAAGATTTCTCTGGTAATCGACTTCTAATTCAAGTAAGCATCTTGTTCATATTATCTTCAGGTTTATGACTCTCTTTTGAGTACTTTAATCCATGTAGCTCATGGGTTAAAGTAGTATTCATAGTGTAAGCGCTGGTGCTTAGACTCAGTTACTCATGGATGTACCCTATTTTCTAGATCTAGTGGTAGCTTGTGAGGGTGACTCTTATAGCCTCATTGAATCCTCTATAGTCCACCTCCCATTAGTATGCCTAGCAGGACTTTGTTACTATAGAAAACATACTCTACCTATGTTTTCTCTAGTAATATCCCCATAATTGAATAATAGAAGATAAAGCTTATCGAAGTTAGAACTAGAAGACCCTAGTAGTCTCCTCTACGCTCCTATTATCTCACCTTGATTGTGAAGTTGGGTTAAGTTAGAATTGGATTTTACTCACCCTTGTTCCTTTGGGTTTGATATAAAACTGGGTTACTCTCGGTGAAGTGCTAAAATGGTATAATATCTATGCACTTATGGATTATTCTGTGTGCATTAATTTGTACCAACAAGCATTTCTAGTGCCTTTGCTGGAGATCGGTTGCTGAGTTAACTTTGAGTCTAGCTTAACCTTGTATTATACTTTTATCCTTTTATCTTTTCTTTGCTTTTTACCATGGATCTAGAATTCACCCCTATCTACCAATATGGTGCACCCACTAGACACAAGCCTACAGCCATAAGAATCTTCAAAGCCCATCCTAAGCCCTAGCTATGAGCTACACCATAGTTAATTAACATGGTTCAGGATCAACCCTTTTTAAGAAAAGGTGATGAAAACCCCTATTCCCACCTAAATGAGTTTGAGCAGACCTGTGCATGCCTACACATTACGGGCATGTTAGATGAAACCTTACGATGGAAGCTCTTTCCCTTTTCTTTGATGGGAAAAGCTAAACATTGGTACAACCTCACCATTGAGAGTAGACAAGGAGATTGAGAAGCCCTATGCTCTAGCTTTTGCTTGCAATTCTTTCCCATCTCTAGGGTAGTCAGACTTCGTTTAGAGGTTCTATCTTTTAGACAAAAGAAAAATGAATCTCTAGGCATAGCATGGGAATGCTTTAATACTCTCATTAAAACTAGCCCTAACCTTGCCATTCACGACCCTATTCTTCTTCAACACTTTTATATGGGTCTTAATAGGAAAACCTCAAAGCATCTTAATAGGGCCTTAGGAGGCTCGTTCTTGCATGTCTCCGCCAATGTAGAGAGAAGCATTCTTACTAAAATCTTAGAGGATGCCCCTGAAGAAGTAGAAGAGTAGCCATTAGAGGAAGAATCCTAGATAGCTGAATCTGAATCCATAGAAAACTCATCACCATCTTCAGCTATCTTAGATCCTGAATCACCGAAAAGGAGGAAACTCTGATTTTGGATTTTATGCTTGAATTCAAGGATGAATTTTTTGATGAATATGGAAATACCTCGAATTACCATACTATGAGGAGACCCCAGAAGTCTAGGAAATCATCATCTCATGAAGAACCTTTAGACCCTTCTAAGGAAGCTTTCCATAAAAAGACTACAAAAGAGCTAGTGTCTATTATAAGTAATGAGTGGCTACATGAATCAGAGCTTTCTTCTAATGTGATTCACTAAGATTCACCTTCTATATCCATTCATTGACAAATTAATAAAGCTTCTTTCGATGCTCTTTACAATCTAGTTGTGGGTGTTAACATCATGTTTGCATCATTTGCTTATGATTTATTGAAACACATGCCATTAACCCCAACAACAAAGTTATCAAAAAGCCTTTTAGGACACATTCTCTCGAGTTTGGGGATATTGTATGTCCTCCCTATCTAGGTAAAAGGAACTACGATTCATCTAAGCTTCTATATCTTTGAAATTATGGAGTTCGACCAGTTGATAGGAGAACCAATTGAAAGACTTATCCAAGAAGGACAAACAGGGAAGTTGAAAATCAGCCTTGGGAAAAACTTTAAGCTTTTTATACCCATTACTCATTCTCTAAATGCTAAGAGTGAGCCAATTCCCAAGGAAGACCCAATGGAAGATGTTAAGGTTGCATCTCTTGATGACTTGATTGAACCCAACCTTAAAGATGATGCCCAGTTCTTCATTGAAGAAGAAGACAAAAATCCTATAGACCCTAAACCTCTAAATGAATTGTTGGAACCACCTAAGCCCACCATTAAGCTTAAACCCCTACCTTCTGGTCTTAGATATGCTTTTCTCCATAATGATCAGGATTCTCATATGATCATAAGTGATAAACTCTCCCAGGAAGAATCCCTTCAGCTTGTTAACTATCTTAGAAAAGCATCATTCTACCTTTGGCTACTCACTCCAAGACCTTAAGGGAATTAGCCCTGCTCTTTGCACCCATTGCATCCCTATAGATCCTAATTTTATACCTTCTAGGGATCCCCAACATAGGCTTAATAATGTGATGAGAGTTTGTTAAGAAAGAGGTTTTAAAACTTGCACGCCTGCCGCATAGTGAGTGGGTAAGCCCTGTTCAAGTTGTGCCTAAAAAGGGAGCCATGACTATTGTTAAAAATGAAAAGAATGAATTAATCCTCCAAAGAACCATCACTAGATGGTGGATGTGTATAGATTACCAAAAACTTAACAAGGCAACAAAGAAAGATCACTTTCCATTACCCTTCATTGATGAAATGTTGGAGTGACAGGCGAATCACTCTTTTTTCTATTTCCTTAAAGGGTATTCAGGTTATCACCATATACCTGATTCATCCAGATGACCAAAGCAAAACCACCTTTACATGTCCATATGGAACATATGCTTATCGTAGAATGTCTTTTGGATTATGTAATGCTCCAGCTTCTTTTCAAAGATGCATGATGTCTATATTTTCTGATATGATTGAAGAAATCATGGATGTTTTCATGGATGACATTTCTGCTTATGGAAAAACTTTTGATGATTGACTTAAAAATTTAGACAAGGTTTTGTAAAGATGTCAAGAAAAGCACTTAGTCCTTAATTCGAAAAAAATGTCATTTCATGGTTAGAGAAGGAATAGTGCTTGGACACTTGGTGTCCGAACGAGGAATAGAGGTAGATAGAGCTAAAATTGAAGTAATTGAACAATTACCTCCTCCCATAAATATTAGAGGGATCCGCGGTTTTCTTGATCATGCTGATTTTTACCACCGCTTTATAAAATATTTTTCTCACATTGCTAGACCACTTACAAATCTTTTGGCTAAGGATGTTCCCTTTGAATTGATGATGCATGTTTGAAATCTTTTAACATTCTTAAGAAAGTAGTCATCTCTAGCACCAATCATTCAACCTCCTAATTGGTCGCTACCTTTTGAAATTATGTGTGATGCTAGTGATTATGCTATGGGGGCAGTTTTGGGACAAACAAAAGATAAAAAGCATCATGCAATTGCTTATGCTAGCAAAACTTTGATAGGACCTCAACTTAATTATGCAACAACTGAAAAAGAACTCCTGGTTCTTGTTTTTGCTATTGATAAGTTTAGATCTTAGTTAGTAGGAGTTAGGGTAATTGTTTATACTAATCATGCTGCTTTAAAATACCTGCTCACTAAGAAAGATGCTTAACCTCGACTTATAAGATAGATTTTGTTACTCCAAGAATTTGATTTAGAAATAAAAGATAAAAAGGGAGTAGAAAATTATGTTGCTGATCACTTGTTTAGAATGTAGTTTGAGAATTTGTAGGATCTGCCCATCAATGATTCGCTGACCCCTAGGTACATGAATATTGTTAATTTATGGTTGCAGGTTATGTACCACCAGGGGAGAACAAAAGGAAGCTCATCTACTGAAAGTTGTCTCCACATATGGGATGAGCCGTACCTCTTTAGAGTATGTTTTGATGGCTTTGCTTAGAAGATGTGTAACGGCAGAAGAAGGCATCAAGATTATAGAACAATGCCATTCATCACCATATGGAGGACATTATGGGGCATTCCACACTCATTCGAAGATCTAGTGAAGTGGATTCTTTTGGCCAACCATGTATGAAGACACGAAGGACTTCATCCAGAGATGTGGAGCATGTTAGAGGCACAGGAACATCAATTCAATAGATGCCATGCCACTCACCAACAACCTCCAGATCGAACTCTTCGATGTCTAGGGAATCAATTACATGGGACCATTTCCTAAGTTGAAGAACTATAAGTACATCTTGGTGGCAGTTGACTATGTCTCCAAGTGGGTTGAAGCCATGCCATGTAGAGCTACTAATGCAAAGAGTTCTAAGAAGATGTTTGTAAGAAATAATATTTCCATGTTTCGAGTCCTAAGAATTGTGATAAGTGATGGAGGAACTCACTTTATCGACAAGTACTTGTCAAAACATGGGATACGTCACAACATCACAACTCCATACCATCCTCAGACAAGTGGCCAAGTAGAAACATCGAACAAACAAATTAAGAATATTCTACAAAAGACAGTCAACAATATGGGGACTATATGGAAAGATAGACTACCCGATGCATTATGGGTCCAACGAATGGCCTATAAAACACCTCTTGGGATGTCACCATATCAACTTGTCTATGGGAAGACTTATCATCTACCCATGGAGCTAGAATTCAAGGCACATAGGGCCATCAAACGATGGAACATGGACTTGGAAGCTGCAGGAACAAAAAGGAAGATGCAACTCTCTGAGCTTGATGAATGGCATGAAAAAACATATCACAATGCCAAGATATACAAGGAGAGAACAAAGAGATGGCATGATAAGAGGATGAAGAAGAAGGAGTTCACCCCCGAAGATAAGGTATTACTTATTAATTCTAGAGTGGAATTACTCGGGCATGGAAAACTTCAGAGTAAATGGGAAGGACCATTCAAATTCATAAGAACTTCATCACATGGAGCAGTAACACTTCAAAATGATGAAGGTACGTTATTCAAGGTAAATGGTCATTGGCTCAAGATCTTTCTAAAACCTAAAAAACCACCTGAGGATTTGGATGAGGTAGATTTTATTATTTTGCCATAGATTCCCATCTCTGTCCTCCTTATGATTCATAACAGTGGCAGCATGTTTTTTGGGATTAGATAAGCGTTAGAAGGCATAACAAAAAATGAGACCATGAGGTCGCAATAGGAGAGGCTATGTAACACCCAGGTGTTTGGCTTCCACATTTGCACTTGCATTTCATAAACATGAGCATCATTCATCCATTCATGAGTTTAGAATTGTCTGAAACATGCTTTTGAAACATTGCAACATATTGTTACCTTCTATGTGTGATTGTTTTAGGAAATGAATAGTGTGTAACCCTACACTCAATTGCAACATGTGCAACATGCTTTAGTGAAACATGGTTAGCTAGTACAATCCCATAAACTCATGAAACACATCAAACATGGTTTTGAAACAATAGTAACAAAGTCACTTGTTTGTCCTTGTTTCAGTACATGTGATGCTTGATTTTGGTGTGACCAATGTGTGGTGTGGCTAATTATCCTCTCAAGCAACTTAGTTATACTTAGAATGTCATTAGGAATAATGTTCATGTTGATCATTTTGCCTAATTAGGTTTCCAAGTCATGGTTTGACTATTATGAACCCCTAGAGCTCCTAAGTTTGACTGTTTAAAAAGTATAGCTTAGATTGTTTGCATGTCTGAGCAACTTAAAGCAAAGTTGTAGCAAATTTTAGAAGGAACAAATTTTGTTTAGAAGCCAAGTCATGAAAATGAGCAGAACATGTTCAAATAAGGCCCACAAGCTAGAAAACAGTGTTGTTTCAACTCTTAGAAATTTTCTAAGTTATGGAGTTGTTTTTTAGTTTCATGTACCCAATTTGTTCACTTTGTAGCTCCCTAACCAAGCCGAACCAGCTCGAGCTCCATTTGGAAAAGTTGAAGATCTTACTTGGTACTACAACTTTATCAACTACACCTTAACTAGGATCATCACGGATTAGGAGTTTGAAGGTCGCCAAGTCTAGCTATTAGGCTCTGATCACAGGTTCTGAATCGAAGCTACAGTGTCCGACTGGCAACAGAGTCTCAACGCCAAGTGGCACCACGCGTCGCCGGCCGCCTGCCTTCTTAGGCCATGTCAGGCCAGAGCACGGCAATTGAAGCCCCTGCACACGACTGAGAGCCCCCCAGTGCCACATTTCCTTTCTTGCTTCCTTCGCTCTCCCATAGCGGCTGCAGCGGACCATCATCATTGCCACCGGCTCCACCGCGCTTGCGCATGCTCGCCGCAGTACCATAGCCAGCAAGCGTCTGCCCAAAGCTCCGCTAGCACCCCACGTACCTCGCCGTCACACTTGCTGAGCCAGACGAGCCGTAGGTGAGGGCCTTTGGCCATTTCTGCCGCCATCGCCCTTGCGGTCACCTCACCGGAGTGGCGCTCGTCGTGGCCAGCACTGCACGGTTCCCCTTTTCCTTCCCTAGCCTCCATCTTAGCTTCACCGTCACTCACCGTTGCTCATGTGATGATGTAGCTAGGTCCGCCGGTCTGGTCAGGCCAGAACATGGCTGCACGTCGCCATGCACCATGGCCGAGCAGCCGAGCTCCGTGGTCGAAGTACTTAGAGGTCGGTAGAGAGCGTGATTAGGGCACCAATCAACGCGGGAGGTCGAGGCGGTTACGTTGGTACCATCGTCATCACCTGGAGACACCGCCGTCGGCGAGCTCCGCCGATCCCATGCCATCCCAAGCCGCCTTCTCTATTTTGTTTCACTGACACTTGGGTCCCACTGACCGAAGGGCCCCAGCTGTCAGTGTCTAATGAGTGAAAGAATAGCTCATTTATTCTAGTTTTGATGCCATTTTGTAAATTCTATATCTAGAGTTTGGTAGCTTCAAATTGGATGGTTCCAATTTTGTTAGAATCATAGTGAAGTGTAGTATTCAGGAAAAATATAACATGGACACTTGTAGTGGAAGTTTTGGATGAATTAAATAGGAACTTGAAATGTGCTTTTAAATGCATGCAAAACTGTTTAAATTATATCTTGAGTTCCTGTGCTCCAAAAATTATGAAATTTTGTTGGTAAGCTATTCTTGCTTAGTAGAAGCTCTGGTAAAACTTTGAGAGTCATTGCATGTATGGTTTTTGAGTTATAGATTTTCCTTTTATCATTGAATGATCCTTGAGTGAATTTTTGTAATTTATCTAGGAATCCAATGACCATGAAATTTTGTAGGGAATGTCCTAGTACCTTAAGGATGCTAGGAAAAATATAAAATCTGTTGCTTGACACTTTTCACTAGGGTTTCCTAATTATGTCATTTTTAGCCTTTATGCCTTGTCATTTTTGTATTGGATGTTGTACTTGCTCAAATGATGTGACATTTTTATAGTAGTCTACTTGGAGCATGTGGTACCTACTGTAATTTTTGTAGATTAAATGGTGTAGTTTTCATATATGTTTACCATTTCCCCTAATTAATTAAATAAATTAAGAAAGGCATTAAAAGAAATGAATTGGTAGTGGAAACTTTACTTTCTGGTGTTCTTGTGACATGTGTGATAAGTGAGTAGAGTTGGTTTTATCCAATTAGTTGTTTGCAACATAAGTTAATAAATATTTCCTGGCATTATGTCTTTCTGGACAGTTCTCGGGACTTTACAAAGTTCCCCATGATATTTTGGTTTCCTGGGAATGTGGTGAATACAAAAGTTAGTAGATAACTTATGTATCTAGCTCCTGTCAAAATTTGGTGGCAATTGGCCCAGTAGTTTAGGTGCTATAGCTGTTCAAAGTTAGATCACAGTTTTGCTTGCTCTCTATCTTGTTGGACCTGATTATGTGGTTCTGTAATTTCGAACCTAGCAAAGGATGGAATCATGCCTTGAGGTCTAAAGATGAATAGTAGCCAATTTCATAAGCTTTCCAAATTGTCTTGTTGCCTATCATTTTGATTTGTAGATCTCCAGTTTTTGTCAGTTTACTATACCGCTATATAAGTTCCTGTTTTGCTGAAATATGAATGATTGTGTGTGTGCTCAGTTGCGATGTTCTTGTTGTTTGTTTCGGTGCTAGCCTAACTTGAGAACATGCTTAGGTGCAGGTGCTAGGTCCTTAACTGAAGATGAGCAATTGTACATTATATTGTATAAACTTGGTAAGTTAATGTGATTTGAATAGAGCTTAAGTCAGAAAATGCGGACTGCAGTAAGCATGTGCATTACCCGAGCATTTCTAACTTCGTTCATATGCATCCATGATATTTATCAGTGCGCATACATGCAATAGGTGTGCCAGAGGGAGTGACGCTGCTAGGAGTTCGAGGGAGCAAGCCAGGAGGAGGAGCCCGAGGTGCAGGAAATCGACAAAGCAGCCGCCGAGGAGGAGTTGCCCGAGTGCCCTAACCACCAACCGTCCTCTTTACTGAAAGGCAAGCCCCGGAGCATATTAAGTCTCCCATGTTTTTACAAACATCTTGAGTATCTCTTATTGTTGATGATGCATTAAGTATAGGAATTGGTTGGAACCAATTGCTACATTATATATTCATCCTTGTCCAGATATCGTACTTGAATCCTATTTAAGTTTAGGAACGGGTTAAATGCTTAGCCATGCTTAGTGCGGTAGAAGTCAGGTGATTTCCTATCACCTGCGAGCTTTAGGATGAGGTGGATCACGGTTGGCTATATTTGCTATCGTGGAAAAGAACCATGTTAATAATGAATTAAGATCGGGCGGAGTCTTGTGTAGGTTTGGACATAGTGACTATGTTTGTGTCGTTTAAGGACCGATTTGCTATACGTCCTTATTTCATGTTAAACATAGCCTAGCATTTGGCTAGCTGGATAACTCGTTCCGACCGTGAAGCCTAGTAGCTCGATTTAGGCCAGGGACACGAGCAGGGGTCGCAATCTAGATGGTAGTAAGGATGTGAGGAGAGCCATTGGCATAAGCCCAAGGGCGGGTTAAGTCACCGAGCACTCATGGCAGAGTGGTTCTCTAATTTTGTGGCACTGATCGGACTCGTGACTCCTGAATTGTACCAAAGGTGACTTGTTGCAACCCTAATGGGGGAAGCAAGGTTTGTGTTTAGGAATACCCCTCCAGCTGGATAGGAATCAATTCGAATGGCCGTCTCTCCCAAATAGTGAGAACTTGACTGAGCAGCGGCAACGTAGATTCAATTAATTTAATGATAAGGTTAAATGGATGATGATGATAATGTTGCCATGATTTATACCTACTATGGTTATTAATGTTTGCATCTTAATCAAATGATTGCTTAGTACAGGTGCTAATATAGATGACAGGTTAATGGCTAAAAAGCACTACTAGTTCAGGTTAAGAGGTGATCATTATTACTTATGCTTTTCCACAAAAAGAAAGTGTCAGCTAGATCCACTAAATTAAGCTATGCATGATCCTTGGTGTCATTTATTTTGGTTTCCGACGGGTAAGTCTAGCTGAGTACATTCTTGTACTCAGGGTTTATTCCCTCTTGTTGTAGATGACCTTCTATATCAGGGCTTCTGTAAGTATTGTCTCCACCCGGTGGGTGACAAAGACTAGATCATGGGCATGATCTCTGTTTCTCTTACCTGAATTCTTTTGCGGGTTGTGATCCGCAAACCAGTATTTGTATTTGAACTCGGGTGTGTAAGTTAAACTATTTGCTTCCGTGTACTTTACAACACTTGTTGTGTAATAACGATGACTCTGAGGTGATGTAATCTATTTGCAAACCATCTGTGAAATGTTGTAACGTATGATATGTTATGTTGATTTACTGTGATCTTGGTTGTATGCAAGTTGGTTTGAAATCCTTCGAGGTTTCAGTTGACTACCGGGTTTATATGGGCTCAAGTGCGAGAATTTGATCATTTCGGCGATTGTTTTTGTACTTGTGCTCTTATAAATTGGTCGGTTCTGTGACAGCTAGCATCAGAGCTAGATTCAACACTAAACATGTCATACGGGTATTTAAAACAAAAGTTTTGTTATGAAAACGGTTTTCCAACTTTTAGTTCTATATAAGTGTTTAGAAATCAAAAAATTTATGGTGTACAGGTGATCACATCCCTTGTAGCCCACTTAAGGACTTCTAGGTGGCTTATATATAATTACTAACTTGGGGGAAATTGATTGTTTCTATTTTGTCGTCCATGCGGCGTGCTATTGCATGGGTGTCATTCGTTTGAATGGTAATGTATGGATCAATTGCCTCTACGCTAAGGTAAGTGTGAGTTGTGAGAGCATGACCATCCAACTGTCGGTCTAGGGGAGAGTTAGTTGTGGTAACTAGAGTATTTACATGTTGCATACATGTATATATGAAGGTACTTAATTGTGGGTACATCTGTCGGGTAGTTTGGATACCAAAGTGTATATATCTGGGGATGTATATATGGAGAGTATCTTAGTTACTACTTTTGTTATTAGCATTATATCTTGTTGGGTTGGGCCTACAATGAAGTTTTCTACAGGTACGCTAACAACACACTGTGTAGATCGACTAGTTACCGCTAATTGAGAGAACATATGTATGCCACCGTATATTCCGCTAAAACTTAAATTTTCTTAGGTTTGTGAGGATGTACGGAACGAGCATGCATCATATTCACTCATGTCATTCATATTGCATTACTTCCTCCCTTATAATTGCTTATCTCAAGTACTAAGTTCAATCTCTCCACAAAATAATCCTCTCACATGAGTTGCATCCCTTTTTGATATAGATGGCCGTGCCCGTGTTTCCTACTGGTAGCAGCACCTTTTTGGATCAGTTCGTACTCCCACCTTGCTCTGGAGGGTGCTTAGTTCAGTTGGGTACCTAGAGGCACCCCGCTACACGTGGAGGTAGGCGATGCCATTGGAAGATGTACCTTGGTATGTTGTGACCTTTATAGTACCGTAGAACCCCACGAGACCGTTGTGGCATGGGTGGAGTATTGAGACTGATGGGCAAAGCCCATGGGAAGCCGCTCAAGTTGCTTCCCTCGATGTGCTTATGGATATAGCACAGAGCTTAGGGATGAGTTAGTGGGTGGACCAGCTTCATCCATTCCCTGAGTGGCTCCTACTGAGGCTGAGTGGACTCAAGAAGTTGGCCAGGCCTTGGTACAAGGCCAGTGGTGAACAGTGTTTAGAGAGACAATGCTGGAATGAGTGCTATGATGGCCGTCTTGAAGCTTTGTCGAGTCAGATAGGACACCCTTTCTGATATGATCCCACTAGGGTTTGTTCCCGATCTTTTGATGAGAGGCGTGGGATAACTCGATTGATGGGTAGAGACGACGTTCACGGCCCGACTATAGCCTTCCAAGCTGCGCCTTAGCAACCGATACACCACCTCCAATGGCTGCCGCTGATCTTATGGAGCGCGTCACCTAAGCCACTAGGGCACTCATCCTGCAAGCAATCGAAGAACTAGCAAGAACAAGTATAGCAAGTACTGAATTACTAGATGTAGATGAAAGTTTCAAACTCAATCTCAATTAAGGTGGGGTTCCGAAGACAAGAAGACGGGCAGCTAATCCAGCACGCACGCTTACAAGCAAGTAGCGAGAGCTAAACTTGATCTAAACAAAACCCAACTATTCTTGGTGGCGGCTAAGGAGTATATGAAGATGGAAGGATGACCACCAGGGTGTTGGGGTCATTCTCCAACCCTAGGACACGTCTCTAATGGACCCAACTTGATACACGGCCCATTGGACCAAACTAAGGTGACTGCAGCACCTTTGGATAGATAAGCTCTCAGTCGTAATTCAGTCATTGTGGCTGCCTCAAAACAGATATGGACTTGATTCTAGATCCATATGAAAATAGACTTCATAAGGATTCCATGAAGTACTTGAACACCCCAATCCAAGTCTGTATGCAACCGTGGTGACCATCACAAGTTGGAGCTGTCCTAGAGTCTGAATTCAGCCTCCGCGAATCCTTGTCCCTTTTGGTCCTCTCCCTGGTTCCTAACCAAAACAAGAGTGCATGCGTCTCCATGGTCTAAATATGATGGATATGAACTCAAGAGTGAACTTACTTGATGATTAATGTGATGAGCACTGGGTGCGAGTAATGGGACCAGAAACTGGTACTCGTGTCGGCGTGGATGTATCGTTGGTGTTGATGTCCTCATCATCCACACCTTCTTGCATTTGAGGCGTCCTCGACTCAAGCTCGTCTTCTTCTCCCAAATATGGCTTCAAATCTGCAATGTTAAATGTGGGACTAACCCCAAATTCTGTAGGTAGATCGAGTTTATATGCATTATCATTAATTTTCTCTAACACTTTAAATGGTCCATCAGCCCTAGGCATCAATTTAGACTTTCTAAAATCAGGAAACCTATCCTTTCTCAAGTGCAACCAAACTAAATCTCCAGGTTCAAATATTAGTTCCTTTCTACCTTTATCACCAGCAAACTTATATTTAGCATTCATACGCTCTATGTTTTCTTTAGTTATTTCATGCAGTTTTAACATCAATTCAGCACGCTTAGTAGCATCAAAATTTACTTTTTCAGAAGATGGCAAAGGCATCAAATCAATAGGAGGATGAGGCAAGAAACCATATACAATCTAAAATGGGCACATCTTTGTAGTAGAATGCAACGAATGATTATAAGCAAATTCAATATGAGGCAAACAATCTTCCCACATCTTGATGTTCTTCTTTAGAACAGCCCTTAACATAGTAGACAAAGTTCTATTGACAACTTCAGTTTGACCATCGGTTTGGGGATGACATGTAGTAGAAAACAAAAGCTTAGTTCCCAGTTTTCCCCATAAAGTCTTCCAAAAATGACTAAGAAATTTAGCATCATGATCAGAAACAATTGTGTTGGGCACACCATGCAAATGAACAATTTCTCGAAAGAACAAATCAGCAATATGAGTAGCATCATCCAGTTTTGTGACAGGGTATGAAATGTGCCATCTTAGAAAATCTATCAACAACCACAAACACACTATCACATCCCTTCCTAGTCCTTGGCAAACCCAACACAAAATCCATAGAAATATCTTCCCAAGGAGCACTAGGTACATGTAGAGGCAAATACAAACCGTGTGGATTTAACCATGACTTAGCCTTTTGACATGTCGTGCAACGAGCAACAAAGCTCTCCGCATCTCTTCTCATCTTTGGCCAAAAGAAATGACCAGCAAGTATGTCCTCCATTTTCTTAGCCCCAAAATGCCCCATCAAGCCACCTCCATGCGCTTCCTGCAGCAACAACAAACGAACGGAGCTAGCTGGAATGCATAGCTTGTTAGCTCTAAACACAAACCCATCACTAAAGATGAATTTGTTCCAACCTTTCCCATCTTTACAATGCAGCAACACAGCTTTAAAATCAGCATCATTAACGTATTGGTCCTTAATTGTTTCTAATCCAAAGATTTTGTAATCAAGTTGATTCAGCAAGGTATATCTCCTAGACAAAGCATCAGTAATAATATTCTATTTCCCTTTCTTGTGCTTAATAACATAAGGAAAAGATTCAATAAATTCAACCCACTTAGCATGTCTACGGTTTAATTTCCCTTGACTACGAATATGCTTCAAAAACTCATGATTAGAATGAATAACAAACTCTTTGGGCCACAAGTAATGCTGCCATGTTTCTAATGTGCGAACAAGAGCATATAATTCCTTATCATAAGTAGAATAATTTAGAATAGGCCCGCTCAATTTTTCACTAAAATACACAACAAGTTTGCCTTCTTGTAACAAAACACCACCCAGTCCAATTTCACTTGCATCACATTCAAGCTCAAAAGTCTTATTAAAATCAGGAAGTTGGAGGAGAGGTGCATGTGTCAACTTATCTTTCAGCATATTGAAGGAGTTCTCTTGTACTTTGCCCCAACTAAAAGGCACTCCCTTCTTTGTAAGCCCATTCAAAGGTGCAGCAATGGTACTGAAGTCCTTCACAAATTGGCGATAGAAACCAGCAAGTCCTAGGAAACTCTGCACTTGTGTGATAGTCTTTGGTACAGGCCATCCTTGTATAGCTTCTACCTTGGCTTGATCAACCTCAATTCCCTGTGGAGTCACAACATAGCCAAGAAAAGACACTCGATTGGTGCAAAAGGTGCACTTCTCAAGGTTACCAAATAAACGTGCATCTCGTAAAGCATTAAAAACAGCATGTAAGTGATCAAGATGTTCATCCATAGATTTGCTGTAAATCAATATATCATCAAAGTAGACTACAACAAATTTTCTAATGAAAGCACGTAGAACCTCATTCATTAACCTCATGAAGGTACTAGGTGCATTAGTTAACCCAAAAGGCATGACTAACCACTCATATAAACCAAATTTAGTTTTGAAAGCAGTTTTCCTTTTATCTCCCAATTTCATATGAATCTGGTGGTACCCACTTTGCAAATCAACTTTGGAAAACACAATAGCACCACTCAGTTCATCAAGCATATCATCCAATCGTGGAATAGGGTGTTGATATCAAATGGTGATATTATTAATAGCTCTACAATCAACACACATATGCCATGTTCCATCTTTCTTAGGCACTAAAATGACAGGAACAGCACAAGGACTAAGGGACTCACGCACATAACCTTTGTCGAGTAGTTCTTGCACTTGTCACTGAATTTCCTTCGTTTCTTCCGGATTAGTCCTATATGGCGCATGGTTTGGCAAAGATGCACCAGGAATAAGATTAATTTGGTGCTCAATCCCTCGTATTGGTGGCAGCCCTGCTGGTATCTCACTTGGAAAAACATCCGAAAACTCCTGTAAAATGTTAGCAACAGCAGGGGGCAAAGAATGCTGCACATCGTGAACTGAAATCAAAGCATCCTTGCATACCAAAGCATAGGCAATAGAAGTGGAAGCAACTAATTCATTGATATCATATTTAATAGCAAGCAAGCAATATCCTTTCAATCTTATCTCATCTTTGTTACTACTAACAGATTTGTCATTTTTATCGATCTCAGATTTAGTTTTCTTAGCTTTAGCAACATCATCACGCACAATAGCTTCAAGAGTCATAGGAAGCAAAACAATTTCCTTATCATGGTGTATGAGAGAATACATATTTGATCTACCATGATGCATAGAATCTATATCAAATTGCCATGGTCTACCTAGCAGAATATGACAAGCTTCCATAGGCACAACATCACACTCAACAACATCATGATATGATCCAATAGCAAAATGAATTTGTACCAATCTCATTACCTTAACCTTACCACTATTGTTGAGCCATCAAATGTGATATGGATGTAGGTGCGGTTTGGTTGTAAGTGCAAGCTTCTCTACCATATTGCTGCTAGCTAAGTTGTTGCAGCTACCTCCATCAATTATCAAACAGCACGAACGCTCTTTAATGGCACACTTTGTTTGGAATAGTGTATGCCACTGATTTTGCTCCGCCTTCTCCATTTGTGCGCTAAGCACACGCTGCACAATGAGGCTCTCATAATGATCTGCATCCTCTGCTCCAATCTGCTCTTCTAGTTGTTCCTCACTTCCTACATGGTCAGCAACAAGCAAAGCAAGTGTATCTTCATCAAAATCACTAGCAGAGGAATACTCACCATCATCTTTGACGACCATAACACGCTTGCTCGGACAGTCACGCATCACATGTCCATATCCCTTACACCGGTGACACTGAACGTCTCTTGTTCTACCTGTAGATGCCATGGATGAAGCACTCGCAACAGGCTTCTGGGTCGTCTTCGCCACTGAATTTGTAGAAGTAGCACGAGGTTTGTCGCTGGATGATGGCATAGGAGCATGTGTAGTTGGAGTAGTAGTCATGCGGGGCTGCCATGAATTAGTTTTCCCTGCAGAAATATTATTCTTGGCACTAGCACGTCGCCCCTGCACTTCCCTTTTAGCTTTACAAGCAAGATGAAACAAATGAGTTATGTTAGTGTATTCTTTATACGCAAGGATGTCCCTGAATTTCATGATTTAACCCACCCAAGAATCTTGCCATAGCAGGTTCCTCGTCATCATCTAAATTACAACGCAACATACCCATTTGCAATTCTTGATAATATTCTTCTACACTTTTAGCACCATGTCTCAATTGTTGCAATTTATTTAACAAATCACATGCATAGTAAGAAGGAACAAATCTGGCCCTCATGATTCGTTTCAAAGCATTCCAAGTTCGTGGTATGTTATTAGGATTTTTCTTGCCATATTCTATCCACCAAATAGTAGCAAAATCAGTAAACTCACTAGTAGCAGCCCTAACACGTGTATTCTCAGGAAATTCATGACATGCAAACTTTTGATCAACAGCAATTTCCCATGTAATGTATGCATCAGGATCATATTTACCATTAAAAGGAGGTATCTTAAATTTTATCTTACTGAAAGCATCATTATTATTAGGTACCTCACGTCGGCGGTGACCACCCATACCTCTACGATTATGGCATAGGCGATGCCGGTCATGAGTGTCATGAGCATCATGTTTAGTATCAGCAGTATAATCATCATAATAATTATCTTTGAGTCACTCTTTGTTATGCTGCTCTTTGTCTTTCGTGTGGAAGTCATCAAAACGCTTCAGAAGAGCAGCAAGGCTTCTGTCCATACGGGCAACAGATGCCTCCAATCCTGTAAGCTTGGTGGTGGTGGCAAGTTGGGTGGCCTCTAATTGCCCAATCTTGTCATTGGTCACCTATAAATCTTGATCAAGTCCTTCTGTATGCTGCTGCACTTGCCTTGAAAAATGTTGAATGATGCCCTTTGTGCGAGGAGATTGTGGCCTCTTGTTAACATCCTCTAATCCTGACATGGTTTAAAAGACAAGGGCAACAAGAAAACAGGTGAAGAAATAAAAGCCCTATAGCTATTAGGACGTAGCTACTGCAAGGCGCTCACTCTCAACCTGTTACAAAAGCTCTTACCAATTCTTACCTTGCTCAACAGGAGGGAACGACAACCAACAAGTCTGCAACCGTGGAATGAAGTGTATCGGTGCCTGCAACAACAACACCTGTCAAGCTGTAGTCGAAATATGTGGAGCCATAGGTGGGCTGAAGCAAGGAAGTACTAGCACCATGTTAGTCACAAAAGCAAGCCGAATAATCATTCAATGGTGGTACTATGCTAGTCCTAGCCTAGACCGTGCTAGAGGCGTGAGCCTAGGGCACAAAGGAGGTCACAACACACCACCGGAAACAATGGAGAAGCACAACGAACATCCCCCCTTTTTTCTTTTTTTCTTTTTTTCCTTTTTTCTTTTTTTAGGGGATCCTCAAAACTGATTATATAAACAAAAAGACTTCACAGGAGTCACACACCACACAAACTTTTTCTGAAGGACAAGGGTATTCCTGTAAAAAAAAGATACTCTCTCTAGAGTAAAACCGAGTCGAAACGTATATGCAAGGACGTGGAGAGTTTGAGTATAAGTAGGACTACTGCTGCACAAAGATGTACTCAGATTCAGTCTCACAATAGCAACTAGGCAGCTGTTAATTTGGACTAAAAACCGATTCCAACTCGAACTCAACACCACGTGGGATTCGGTCTCAAACTTAGATTCTTACTCGGTCTTGAACACAAGGATGTATTCGGATTCAGCCAACATAAGGTTTATATGTTAGCACACGGCTGTGACTAGAACATGACAAGAACTCGAAACTCTAAAGGACAAAAACTAAGACCAGCAACTTGACACAACCGATGTAGCCGACGACTCAACAAGCCCTAACTAAGCAGTGCCAGCAAAGGCTCAAAGGGTTTATAGGATCATGGGTAAAACTAATCTACTATATTTTTTTGGCTTTTCTGGACTATAGGAAAAATTAGAACAACAAAGAATTGGAAGACTCACCGATAAACCTTCCACTGATTACCAACTGATATGATCTCGCTAGGGTTTGTTCCTGATCTTTCGATGAGAGGTGTGGGATAACTCGATTGATGGGTGGAGATGACGTTCACGGCCCGACTACAACCTTCCAAGCTACGCCTTAGCAACCGATACACCACCTCCAATGGCTGTCATGATCTTGTGGAGCGTGTCACCCGGCCACTAGGGCACTCGTCCTGCAAGCAATCGAAGAACTAGCAAGAACAAGTATAGCAAGTATTGAATTACTAGATGTAGATGAAAGTTTCAAACTCAATCTCAATTAAGGTGGGGTTCTGAAGACAAGAAGATGGGCGGCTGATCCAGCACATGTGCTTACAAGCAAGTAGCGAGAGCTAAACTTGATCTAAATAAAACCCAACTATTCTTAGTGGCGGCTAAGGAGTATATGAAGATGGAAGGACAACCACCAGGGTATTGGGGTCGTTCTCCAACCCTAGGACGCAGTCCCTAATGGACCCAACTTGATACACGGCCCATTGGACCAAACTAAGGTGACGCAGGCACCTTTGGACAGACAAGCTCTCAGTCGTAATTCAGTCATTGCAGCCGCCTCAAAACAGATATGGACTTGATTCAAGATCGATATGAAAATAGACTTCATAAGGATTCCATGAAGTACTTGAACTGCCCCAATCCAAGTCCATATGTGACTGTGGTGACCATCACAAGTTGAAGCTGTCCTAGAGTCCGAATTCAGCCTCCGTGAATCCTTGTCCCTTTCGGTCCTCACCCTGGTTACTAACCAAAACAAGAGTGCACGCTGTCTCCATGGTCTAAATATGATGGACAGGAACTCAAGAGTGAACTTACTTGATGATTAATGTGATGAGCATGGGCGTGAGTAATAGGACCTAGAAACTAGTAACTCGTGTCGGCGTGGATGTATCATTGGTGTTGATGTCCTCATCACTTTCTAGTGTGCTAGAAGAAGCTGGACAAGGCAATGGTAGCCTAGCACAAGTTTAGGTTGCGTGCCCACAAGTATCGCCATAGGGAGGATGCATGTGGGCAAGCTCAGCAAAAAGTAGAGGAGATTCAGGGTATTGCAAATTATCGCCTACAGCAGTGGGGTCAAACAGCATGCGAGAGAGACGAGCTTCATAACCAGCTGATGAACCTCACCATAGAGAGAGATGAGGCAGCACAAGAGTTGGATCATGTGACCCATCATAGAGATGTAGCTTTAGAGTTGGCAGAAGAAAGACATCAGGGCTGGATCATGGCTAACCATAATGCTTTCCAAAGGGAGCATGAGCTCCAAGAGCAGCTTGAAGAGCTTCAGGTTGAGCACCATCAACTGAACAACCGTCTGTTTCCTATTCGTCACCCCATACCAAGGTATCCTAATGTGGGTGGACCTCAAGTGATTGAGGCTAATGAAGAAGAAGAGGACATGTAGATGGATGACAATGCAGCTGAACCTACAAATGAAGAAGAAGAGGAAGATCTAGAAGAAGTCCAAGGCGTCTCCAATGTGGACAGCGATCACTTTGATGAGTAGTTAGTTAGCAAGTCTCACTAGTTTAAGCTTCTACAGTCATTGGTGTAATGGACTTAGTACTATGACTGATGTTGGATGTACTTTTTAATTTGAACTTGGCATATAATGTACTTTAATCCACTCCCTTCGGGATGCGTATCTTGTTGGTTAAGTTTAAAACTTGTCATGTTGGAATGCACTATGTATAGCGCTAGTAATCTAATTGATGATGTGGTGATTGGAGAATGAATTATTGCCTCTGTTTATTGTATGAATTTTTCATTCTCTCTAGTAAATTCAGTTTGGCATAATTACATTGTTCCTCTCCAATGTGCTGACATCACCAATAATTGCTGGTTGCGCATTGTTGCAGATCCCTCGCACTCGTTCCACTGGTGCAGGCTGGTGATGACGACAATCTTCCACTGCCACCACCACTGAAAGGTCCTAATGGCTAGAGGGGGGTGAATAGCCTAATAAAAATTTCTACAACAACACTTAACCAAATGGTTAGACAATTATGAGGCGAAGCAAGTGTTGCGCTAGCCTACTCAAAATGCAAGCCACCTACCACAATTCTAGTTTAGATAGTGTCAATTCACACAAGAGCAATGACACTACCCTATGTTAGTGTGCTCTCAAAGGCTAACTAAAGAGCCACACCAACCAAGCATGCAAGCTCTCACAACTAGCTACACTAAAGAGCTTGTCAACTAGTTTGCGGTAAAGTAAAGAGAGTGATCAAGAGGGTTATACCGCCGTGTAGATGAATGAACCAATCAATCACGAAGATGAATAACAATGATGACCAATCACCTCAGAATCAATGATGAACACAATGATTTTTACCGAGGTTCACTTGCTTGCCGGCAAGCTAGTCCTCGTTGTGGTGATTCACTCACTTGGAGGTTCACGCTGCTAATTGGCTTCACACGCCAAACCCTCAATAGGGTGCCTCACAACCAACACAAGATGAGGATCACACAAGCCACAAGCAATCCACTAGAGTACCTTTTGGCGCTCCACCGGGGAAAGGTCAAGAACCCCTCACAATCACCACGATCGGAGCCGGAGACAATCACCACCTCCGCTCAACGATCCTCGCTGCTCCAAGCCATCTAGGTGGCGGCAACCACCAAGAGTAACAAGCGAAACCCGCAGCAAAACACGATCACTAAGTGCCTCTAGATGCAATCACTCAAGCAATGCACTTGGATCACTCCCAATCTCACTATGATGATGAATCAATGATGTAGATGAGTGGGAGGGCTTTGGCTTAGCTCACAAGGTTTCTATGACAATGAAAATGGCCAAAGATGTGAGCCATAGCCGGCCATGGGGCTATAAATAGAGCCCCAATCAAATAGAGCCGTTATACCCCTTCACTTGGGCAAAACGCACTCTGACCGGACGCTCCGGTCATACTGACCGGACTGCTGTCCCTCAGCGTCCGGTCGCCCGATGGACTGCCACAGTGTCATCACCTTCAAACGCTTGTTCGTCAGATTCCAATGGCTACGAAGCTGACCGGACGCTCCGGTCAAAATTGACCAGACGCTGAAGCCACAGCAGTCTGGTCAGTTTCCAGTAAGCTCCCCGAGGCATGTTTTTTCGACCAGGACGCGTCCGGTCCACCTTGACCGGACGCTAGCCAGCGTCCGGTGCTCAACCCTAGCCTACTATGCCATCTGACAGCTCGACCGGACGCAGCCTTTTCAGCGTCCAGTCGCTGAGTGACCCAGCGTCCAGTCAGTAGACCGATGCCAGCATCATTTCAACCAACTCCATTTCAACTCTAACTTCTTCACCCTTGCTCAAATGTGCCAATCACCAAGAATTTTGCATCCGGCGCAATAGAAAATAGACATTTCATTTTTCCAAAAGCGCCGAATCCCGCCGAGCAAGCTCGGCGGGAGGGAGAGAGGGACCCAAACCCATCTCAACCCTGCAAACACCTTGTGCACATGTGTTAGCATATTTTCACAAATATTATCAAAGGGTGTTAGCACTCCACTAGATCCTAAATGCATATGCAATGAGTTAGAGCATCTAGTGCACTTTGATAACCGCATTCAGATACGAGTTTCACCCCTCTTAATAGTACGGCTATCAAACCTAAATGTGATCACACTCTCTAAGTGTCTTGATCACCAAAACAAAATAGCTCCTATGGTTTATACCTTTGCCTTGAGCTTTTTGTTTTTCTCTTTCTTCATTTCAAGTTTAAGCCCTTGATCATCGTCATGCCATCACCATTGTCATGCTATGATCTTCATTAGCTTCTTCTACTTGAAGTGTGCTACCTATATCATGATCACTTGATAAACTAGGTTAGCACTTAGGGTTTCATCAATTCACCAAAACCAAACTAGAGCTTTCAACCACCCACACCAACGGAATTGATGGCAATTCTTACCGAAGGACAGCGCACTATGGCTAAGGCTCTCCGCATGATTGCAAATCATGATGGTCATGGTGCACGCCAAGGACCTAGAACCAAATCAGTATAGCGACTTCAAAGATTTCCTTGACACTAAACCACCGATCTTCAAGGAGGCTGAAGAGCCCCTCCAAGCTGATGAGTGGTTGAACACTCTCAAGTAGAAGTTCTATCTATTTTGCTTGATTGAGGTGCTGAAGACTGAGTATGCATCTCACCTACTGCATGGGCCAACTGGTATTTGGTGGAGTCGTCATTGGTCCACTATGCCCGCTAATGCCCAAATCACTTGGGATCAGTTCAAGTCTGCTTTCAAGGGAAATTATATTCCTCCTGGTCTCATGGTAATCAAGCATACGGAGTTCATGAAGCTGACCCAGGGGAATAAGAGCTTGAATGAATACCTACAGGCTTTCAATAACCTCACAAGGTATGCTACTGAGTTTGTTGACACTGATGCTAAGAAGATCGCTAGTTTCAAGCGGGGACTTAGCCCCAAATTGATGAAGACCATGGGAAATTGCAAGTGTGCTCATTTTAATGAGTTTGTGAGTGATGCTTTATCTCAAGAGAACAACAATGTTGTATATGCTGCTTTGAAGAATCGTAAGAGGGCCTATGAGGCGGGTGCCTCACAATCCAAGGCTCCTAGTCACACAAAGGGCTCCATTCTGCCCTCCAGCATCAGCTGCTAAGTTCTGCCCACCACTGAAGAAGAATCCAGGCAAGACTGGGTTTCATAAGGCTTTTACAGTTGCTCTTCCCAAGGGCACTACCAGTCAAGGCAGTTCCAATGTTCTGCCAAGCAACATGCCTGTGCTGGAACTGCAACAAGCCAGATCACTGGGCGAGGAAGTGTCCTTACCCTAAGAAGAATAACTACCAAGGTGGCCGTCAGGGGTAGGTGAACCACACTAATATAGCTGATATTCCATCAGGAGAGGTAGTAATGGCTGGTAAGTTTCTGGTGGATCAACACCCTGTAGTTGTACTATTTGATTCGGGTGCTTCGCATTCTTTTATTAGTCCCGCATTTGCATCTAGGTTTATGCAGAAAACATACACTGTTGAGGGTGAGGGTTATTGTATTCAGGCTGCCAGTGGTACTATCCCAACCAAGCTTGTAGTTGGGGATGTACAATTTGACATAGAGGGGCAAAGTTATCAGGTTGATCTGGTAGTTTTACCAGGGCTAGGTATCGACGTGATATTGGGAATGAACTAGATGAGCAGTCATGGAGTGCTTATTGATATAATGACTAGAGTAGTCATGCTCAGAGATCCATGTAATCAGGAGGGTTTTCTAGTATAGCTACCCAGGGACATCAATCTTTCTTGTATGACTAATGCGGTGCAAGCAAAGGCTATTGTAGACATCCCTGTCATGTGTGATTTTCTGGATGTTTTTCTCCGATGATTTGCTCGGATTGCCCCTAGATCGAGACATGGAGTTCAAGATAGAGTTGCTACTAGGTATAGTGCCCATCTCTAGAAGGCCTTATAGGATGCCTCCCAATGAACTAGCTGAACCTAAGACCTAGTTGAATGAACTTCCTAAAGAAAGGCCTTATCTGTCCTAGTTCGTCTCCATGGGGGTGCCCAGCTATCTTTGTGAAGAAGAAGGATCAATCACAATGCATGTGTGTAGATTATAGGCCTTTGAATGTAGTCACCATCAAGAATAAGTACCCTCTACCACGCATAGATATCTTATTTGATCAGTTGTCTAAAAGCAAAAGTCTTTTCTAAGATTAATTTGAGATCTGGTTATCATCAAATCAAAATTCGGCCTGAGGAATGTTCCAAAAATTGCATTCTCTACAAGATACTGGTCTGTATGAGTATCTCGTTATGTCTTTTGGATTGACCAATGCCCCCGCACACTTCATGTATTTGATGAATTCAGTGTTTATGCCTTGAGTTGGACAAATTTGTGGTGGTATTTATAGATGATATCTTGGTCTATTCTGAGAATGAAGAAGATCATGTTGAACATTTGCGAGTGGTTCTCACTAGATTGTGGGAACACAAGCTTTATACAAAGTTCAGCAAGTGTGAATTCTAGCTTCGTGAGGTACCTTTTCTCGGACATGTGTTGTCCGATGGTGGAATTATGGTGGATCCCACCAAGGTGCAAGAAGTGTTGGACTAGAAGGCTCCCATCTCGGTGCATGAGGTTTGGAGTTTTCTAGGATTGGCTGGCTTATTATCATTGCTTGATCCCGGATTTCTCTAAAATATCCAAGCCTATGACTCGGTTGTTGCAAAAAGACATGAGGTTTGTCTGGACTTCCGAGTGTGATGCGGCTTTTCACACCCTGCGAACTCTTCTAACCTCGGCTCTGGTTTTGGCGCAATCGGGTATCAAGAAACCTTTTGATGTGTTCTGTGATGCATCAGGTATTGGTTTAGGAGTTGTTCTTATGTAGGAGGGTAGAGTCATTGCTTATACCTCTCACCAACTTTGGAAGCATGAGGTGAACTATCCGACGCATGACTTAGAACTCACTGCAGTTGTTCATGCTTTGAAGGCCTGGAGACATTATTTGCTCAGCAATGTGTGCAACATCTATACTAATCATAAAAGCCTTAAGTACATCTTCACTCAACCTGAGTTGAATATGCGTCAGAGAAGATGGCTCGAGTTGATCAAGGATTATAACCTCCAAGTGCACTATCACCCTAGCAAGGCAAACATCATCGCGGATGCCTTAAGCAGGAAATCTCATTGCCACTCTTTGATTGAAAGTGACTTCCATTTGTCAAAACTCCTACATCCTACAGTCCTTCACAACATCACTGTTAGTTGTACTCTACAGAGTCGAATTATCGAGCTATAGAAGACAGATTCAGGTGTGTTCCACATCAAGCGCAAGATGAAAGAGCAAGAAACCAAGCATTTTCGGGTAGATGAGAACAACGTGTTATGGTTTAAGGATAGGTTAGTGGTTTCAAAAGATAGAGAGCTTAGAGATCAAATCCTATCCGAAGTACATTCATCAAAATTATCTATTCATCCTGGTAGTAGCAAAATGTATCATGATTTGAAGCCTCGCTTTTGGTGGACCAAAATGAAGAAAGAGATAGCCGCCTATGTGGCTAGGTGTGACACTTGTTGTCGAGTCAAAGCGGTGCACATGAAAGCTGGATTGCTTCAACCACTCTCTATTCCAGGTTGGAAATGGGAGGAGATAAGTATGGATTTTATTATTGGACTCCCTACTACTCAGAGGATTTTTAACTCCATTTGGTGATTGTAGACCGTCTGACCAAGTCTGTACACTTCATTCCTATTCGCATAGATTTTCGTCCAACTGACTATGCGGAGTTGTACTTTAATTAGATAGTCCAACTCATGGGATACCTCACACTATTGTCTCTGATAGAGGACCATAGTTCACTGCTCGCTTTTGGGAGCACTTACACGGATTATTAGGAACTAAGTTAGTAAGAAGCTCTGCCTATCATCTACAAACCAATGGGCAAACTGAATGAGTGAATCAAATCTTAGAATATATGCTGAGAGCATGTGTCATCTCGGCTAAGGGTTCAGGGGAAAAGTGGTTGCCCCTAGCTGAATTCTCTTATAATAATAGTTATCAAGAGAGTATCAAGATGGCACCAGTTTGAAGCTTTGTATGGTTGGAAGTGTAGAACCCCGATGAATTGGGTTGAAGCCGGTGAAAGGGGATATTATGGAATTGATTTTGTTCAAGAAGTAGAAGAACAAGTCTGTACTATCCAAACCCATATGGCTGCAGCTCAAGCTAGGCAGAAAAGTTATGCTGATTGTCATAGAAAACCTATTGAGTTCAAAGTTGGAGACTTCGTTTATCTGAAAGTCTCACCCATGAAGAGTGTCCAACGCTTTGGTGTGAAGCGAAAGCTTGCGCCGAGATATGTCGGTCCATTTGAAATCATTGGACAAAGTGGTAAGGTAGCATACAAGATCCAATTACCTCCTGAGATGAGTGCTATCTTCAATGTCTTTCATGTATCCCAATTGAAGAAATGTCTTCGCATCCCTAAAGAGAGAGTTCCACTGGGGGATATCGAGTTAAAATCAGATGTGACCTTTGAAGAAAAGCCGGTCCGAGTAATTGACACTCGTGAGCGAGTGACTCAAAGTTGGGTGGTCAAGTTTTACAAGGTCATGTGGAGTAATTAGGGTAGTGAACGTGATGCAACGTAGGAAAGAGAAGATTATTTGAGGGATAGTTATAAGGAATTCTATCAACAATGGTACGCTTGTCAAATCTCGGGATGAGATTTTTATAAGGGGGGAGGGCTATAACATCCCAGGTGTTTGGCTTCCACATTTGCACTTGTATTTCATAAACATGAGCATCATTCATCCATTCATGAGTTTAGAATTGTCTGAAACATGCTTTTGAAACATTGCAACATATTGTTACCTTCTATGTGTAATTGTTTTAGGAAATGAATAGTGTGTAACCCTACACTCAAGTGCAACATGTGCAACATGCTTTAGTGAAGCATGGTTAGCTAGTACAATGCCACAAACTCATGAAACACATGAAACATGGTTTTGAAACAGAAGTAACAAAGTAACTTGTTTGTCCTTGTTTTAGTACATGTGATGCTTGATTTTGGTGTGACCAATGTGTGGTGTGGCTAATTATCCTCTTAAGCAACTTAGTTATACTTAGAATGTAATTAGGAACAATGTTCATGTTGATCATTTTGCCTAATTAGGTTTCTAAGTCATGGTTTGACTATTATGAACCCCTAGAGCTCCTGAGTTTGACTGTTTAAAAAGTGTAGCTTAGATTGTTTGCATGTCTGAGCAACCTCAAGCAAAGTTGTAGAAAATTTTACAAGGAACAAATTTTGTTTAGAAGCCAAGTCATGAAAATGAGCAGAACATATTCAAATAAGGCCCACAAGCTAGAAAATAGTGTTGTTTCAACACTTAGAAATTTTCTAAGTTATGGAGTTGTTTTTCAGTTTCATGTACCCAACTTGTTCACTTTGTAGCTCCCTAACCAAGCCGAAACTAGGTCGAGCTCCATTTGGAAAAGTTGAAGATCTTACTTGGTACTACAACTTTGTCAACTACACCTTAACCTAAATCATCACTGGATTAGGAGTTTGAAGGTCACCAAGTCTAGTTGTCAGGCTCTAATTGCAGGTTCTGAATCAAAGCTACAGTGTCTAACCGGCAACAGAGTCTCAACGCCGCGTGGCGCCACGCGTCGCCAGCCGCCTGCCTGCTTATGCCACATTGGGCCAGAGCATAGCAATTGAAGCCCCTGCATGCGACCGAGAGCCCCCCAGTGCCACATTTCCTTTCTTGCTTCCTTCGCTCTCCCACAGCGGCTGCAGCAGACCGTCGTCGTCGCCACCAGCTCCGCCACGCTTGTGCATGCTCACCGCGGTACCATAGCCAGCAAGCATCCGCCCAAAGCTCCGCTAGCACCCCACGTACCTCGCCATCACCCTTGCTGAGCTAGACAAGCCGTAGGTGAGGGCCTTTGGCCATTTCCGCCGTCGTCGCCCTTGCGGTCACCTCACCGGAGTGGTGCTCGCCGTGGCCAGCACTACACGGTTCCCCTTTTTCTTCCCTAGCCTCTATCCTAGCTTCACCGTCACTCACTGTTGCTCATGTAATGACGTAGCCAGCTCCGCCAGTCCGGTCAGGCCAGAACTTGGCCGCGCGCCGCTGTGCACCATGGCCGAGCCGCCGAGCTTCATGGCCGGAGTACTTAGAGGTCGGTAGAGAGCGCGATTAGGGCACCAATCAATGCGGGAGGTCGAGGCGATCATGTTGGTACCGTCGTCATCGCTGGAGACACCGCCGTCGGTGAGCTCCGCCAGTCCCGCGCTGTCCCAAGCCGCCTTCTCTATTTTGTTTCACTGACACTTGGGTCCCACTGACCGAAGGGCCCTAGCTGTCAGTGTCTAATGAGTGAAATAATAGCTCATTTATTCCAGTTTTGATGCCATTTTGTAAATTCTATATCTAGAGTTTGGTAGCTTCAAATTGGATGGTTCCAATTTTGTTAGAATCATAGTGAAGTGTAGTATTTAGGAAAAATATAACATGAACACTTGTAGTGAAAGTTTTGGATGAATTAAATAGGAACTTGAAATGTGTTTTTAAATGCATGCAAAACTGTTTAAATTATATCTTAAGTTCCTTTGCTCCAAAAATTATGAAATTTTGTTGGTAAGCTATTCTTGCTTAGTAGAAGCTCTGATAAAAATTTGAGAGTCATTGCATGTATGGTTTTTGAGTTATAAATTTTCCTTTTATCATTGAATGATCCTTGAGTGAATTTTTGTAATTTATCTAGGAATCCAATGACCATGAAATTTTGTGGGGAATGTCCTTGTACCTTAAGGATGATAGGAAAAATATAAAATCTGTTGCTTGACACTTTTCACTAGGGTTTCCTAATTATGTCATTTTTAGCCTTTATGCCTTGTCATTTTTGTATTGGATGTTGTACTTGCTCAAATGATGTGAAATTTTTATAGTAGTCTACTTGGAGCATGTGGTACCTACTGTAATTTGTTTAGATTAAATGGTGTAGTTTTCATATATGTTTACCATTTCCCCTAATTAATTAAATAAATTAAGAAAGACATTAAAAGAAATGAATTGGTAGTGGACACTTTACTTTCTGGTGTTCTTGTGACATGTGTGATAAGTGAGTAGAGTTGGTTTTATCCAATTAGTAGTTTGCAACATAAGTTAATAAATATTTCCTGGCATTATGTCTTTCTGGACAGTTCTCGGGACTTTACAAAGTTCCCCATGATATTTTGGTTTGCCGGGAATGCAGGTGAATACAAAAGTTGTAGATAACTTATGTATCTATCTCCTGTCAAAATTTGGTGGCAATTGGCCTAGTAGTGTAGGAGCTACAGCTGTTCAAAGTTAGATCACAGTTTTGCTTGCTCTCTGTCTTGTTGGACCTGATTATGTGGTTCTATAATTTCGACCTGGTAAAGGTTGGAATCATGCCTTGAGGTCTGAAGATGAATTGTAGGCAATTTCATAAGCTTTTCAAATTGTCTTGTTTCCTATCATTTCGATTTGTAGATCTCCAGTTTTCGTCAGTTTACTATACCGCTATATAAGTTCTTGTTTTACTGAAATACGAATGATTGTGTGTGTGCTCAGTTGTGATGTTCTTGTTGATTGTTTAGGTGCTAGCCTAACTTGAGAACATGCTTAGGTGCAGGTGCTAGGTCCTTAACTGAAGATGAGCAATTGTACATTAGATTGTATAAACTTGGTAAGTTAATGTGATTTGAATATAGCTTAAGTCGGAAAAAGCGGACTGCAGTAAGTATGTGCATTCCCCGAGCATTTCTAACTTCATTCATGTGCATCCATGATATCTATCATGCGCATACATGCAATAGGTGTGCTAGAGGGAATGACACTACTAGAGTTCGTGGGAGCGAGCCAGGAGGAGGAGCCCAAGGTGCAGGAAATCGACGAAGCAGCCGCCGAGGAGGAGTTGCCCGAGTGCCCTGACCACCTAACCAGTCCTCTTTCCTGAAAGGCAAGCCCCAGGAGCATATTAAGTCTCCCATATTTTTACAAACATCTTGAGTATCTCTTATTGTTGATGATGCATTAAGTATAGGAATTGGTTGGAATCAATTGCTGCATTATATATTCATCCTTGTCTAGATATCATACTTGAATCCTATTTAAGTTCAGTAATGGGTTAAATGCTTAGCCATGCTTAGTGCGGTAGAAGTCAGGTGATTTCCTATCACCTGCGAGCTTTAGGATGAGGTGGATAATGGTTGTCTATATTTGTTATCGTGGAAAAGAACCATGTTAATAATGAATTAAGACCGGGCGAAGTCTTGTGTAGGTTTGGACATAGTGACTCCGTCTGTGTCGTTTAAGGACCGAGACGTTGTACGTCCTTATGTCTGTTGAATGCAGCCTAACATTTAGCTAGCCAGAAAACTCGTTCTGACCGTGAAGCCTAGTAACTTGATTCAGGCCGGGGATACGAGCAGGGGTCGCAATCTGGATGGTAGTAAGGATGTACGGAGAGCCATTGGCGTAAGCCTAAGGGAGGGTTAAGTCACAGAGCACTCATGGCAGAGTGGTTCTCTGATTTTGCAGGCACTGATCGGACTCACGACTATGACTTGTTGCTGACCTTGATGGGGGAAGCAGGGTTTGTGTTTAGGAATACCCCTCCAGCTGGATAGGAATCGATTCGAATCACCGTCTCTCCCGGATAGTGAGAACTTGATTGAGCAGTGGCAACGTAGATTCTATTAATTTAACGATATGGTTAAATGGATGATGATGATAATGTTGCCACGATTTATACCAACTATGGTTATTAATGTTTGCATCTTAATCAAATGATTGCTTAGTACATGTGCCAATATAGATGACATGTTAATGGCTAAAAAGCACTGCTAGTTCAGGTTAAGAGGTGATCATTATTACTTATGCTTTTCCACAAAAAGAAAGTGTCAGCCAGATCCACTAAATTAAGCTATGCATGATCCTTGGTGTCATTTTGGTTTCCGATGGGTAAGTCTAGCTGAGTACATTCTCGTACTCAGGGTTTATTCTCTCTTATTGCAGATGACCTTCTATATTAGGGCTTCTGTAAGTATTGTCTCCACCTGGCGGGTGACTGAAGACTAGATCATGGGCATGATCTCTGTTTCTCTTATCTGAATGCTTTTGCGGGTTGTGATCAGCAAACCAGTATTTGTATTTGAACTCAGGTGTGTAAGTTAAACTATTTGCTTCCGCGCACTTTACAACACTTGTTTTGTAATAATGATGACTCTGAGGTGATGTAATCTATTTGCAAATCATCTGTGAAATGTTGTAACGTATGATATGTTATGTTGAATTACTGTGATCTTGGTTGTATGCAAGTTGGTTTGAAATCCTTCGAGGTTTTAGTTGACTACCGGGTTTATATGGGCTCAAGTGTGAGAATTTGATCAGTTTCGGTGATTATTTTTGTACTTATGCTCTTATAAATTGGTCGGTTCTGTGATAGGCTGGCCAACCTACTACTAGGCCACTCGGCCCACCTATCAGCCCCCTCAGCTCCACTCAGTTGTCTCACGAACCTTCTGTCATTATCTCATAGAATTTTCTAGATTCCTGAGTCATTCGATCATCTATCATTATGAGAGCCATTATGGATAGATCTTGATCCTTGTTGTCCATATCTCCCCCTATATAAAGAAGCCCCTGCTAGCCTCCAAAGCCATCCCAACAATTTTCTCATCTCCAATAGTGTAGAAGCTCTCCTCCTCCCAAATTCCAATGGCCAACAGAGAGATCGTCCCCTACGGAGTTGAAGATGCCTTGCCGCTGAGCGTCATCCCGCTGCAAGAGATAACACCTATTCACCCTAATTAGTCCTACTTCGCCCAAGCCATCCATCGTCCAGTGATCGCTCCACCGCCGCCATGTCTACTTCTACAAGACAAGCCAGGTCAGCTGGATCCACCGAAGTCGATCAAGGTTCCCAAGGAGGTCAACCTCCTTCCGCCCAAGCCAAATGATACACTGACGGGAGTGTGGACCAACAAGTTTGGAGAGGTCACATGTGCCAAGTACAAGTCGGTCATGTGACAACCGCACAATTTATACAAGATCAAGTATGGTTGTCTCCACTAACATGTTGACACGCTCATACTTTCACTTATATAAACCCGGTAGTCCGCCGAGTGTCACGAAGGACCTCGATAAATCACCATCACAACCAAGATCGCATGATTAAACAAATACACATCACATACAAAGAGTTGCAGTGGAAATAATATTACAAATGGGTTCACAAATAATAGTACAAGTTTGGGTTTCAAAACCGATTAAAGGAAAACAACATAGCTATCAAATGATTATATTAATATAACTTCCAAATACATTGCTAGCATAAGTGACATCCTCCGACAAAAGCATATAGATGAGAAATAAATATAGAGTCACCGAGCCCATCAGTAGTTAGCCACCATCTTCAGTAGGCCAAAAACTTCACCTGCAACAAGGTGGGATAAACCCTGAGTACTCGAATGTACTCAACTAGACTTATCCATCATAAACGAGAAATAAAATGACTCCAAGGATCATGCAAGGCTATATAAGTGGAGCTAGCTTGACAACATTTTGCATAAAAGCCACTAGTTGAGGTATACATTTTATAATTCGGTAACCAAGTTAGTTATAGCTATTCATCTCTAGATTAGCAACTAACCTATGCCAAACATGTGGAATATCATTTAATAACATGTAATAGTAACCGTAGCTGGTGTAATAATTCCATGTTCATCATAACCATCATATTTCATAATCCAGTTACTACAATGTTGGGGCTAGTCAAGTTTCTCACTATTTGGGAGAGATGGCAATTCGAATCGATTTCAACCAGCTAGGAATTTACTCCTAACACAAACCCAGACATACCTGTGCCAAGGTAGTCCTAGGTCACCTTTGGTACAACTTAGGTCCACATTTCACAGGTTCGATCAGCGCCGCACAATCAGGGACAACCAGCTGCCAGGGCAATCAGGACTACCCTACCCTTGGGCTCACATCTGGCTCCCCACACATCCTTACTACCATCTAGAGTGCTCATTTTCACAGAATGGGGCCTAGCCTGAGTTAAGCTACTCGGCTTCGCGGATGGAATGAGTTATTCGACCAGCTAAGTTAGAGACATGCGTTCAATCTTGACAAAAGTGCCAACAATGGTACTGGTCCTTAATCGACACAGATGGGATAAAACATGCACACAAGATCTCCATGTCCTGCTACCTCTCAATCATCATATCCCATCCGGTCTCCGTTTATTCATCATCACATGGTTATGTTCAACGATAGCAAATGTAGCCAATCGTGCTTTGGTATCCACCTATATCTCGCAGGTGATAGGAAATCACCCGACTTCTACCGGTCTAAGCATTGCTAAGCATATTTTCGATCCTAGACCTACATAGGGTTCAAGGTATATTTCTAGACTAGGAAATTATATGCATTAAGTGGTTCCAATCAACTCTTATAACCTAATGCATCAAACATAAAAGGACTCAAGTTGATATTTGTAAAACATAGGAGGCTTAGAATGCTCCGGGGCTTGCTTGGGGTCCAACACTAGGTCAGTGTTTGTTAGATGACACTCGCTTGGCAAGCATCTCCCTTCTCGGTACTCGCTTAGTCCTTCTGTCTTCTAGATGGATTCACTAAACTCCATCTTTGGGTTTGGCTCCAACATCACGTCCTTCATGTGGTGCATCTACCATACCTAAATGAGGTGCAACAATTCATACGTATGAATGCATGGAAGTGCAACACATAAAGCATTCATAAAAGTACACCAAACCAATGTAAGCACCTAGAGCTAAAGATGAGCAACGGGCCGGCACGGCACGGCACGGCCCGAGCCCGGGCCAGGCACGGCCCGATCGGGCTCGGGCCCTTTTGGCCCGCCGGGCCACCGGGCCGTGCCTGAACAGTCCACCGTGCCTGTCGGACGGCCCAGGCACGGTCCGTGGGCCGAATATCGGGCCGTGCCAGCCCGTTAAGCCCACGGCCACTGGTCCATCGGGCCGGCCCATAGCCGTTACATAGTAAACACCATATTTAACAGCACAATCACAGGTTCACATATTCATATTTAACGATCACAGAAACACCAGATGACAAAAGATTTGAGCTTTTTATGCAATGCCGCCTCATTAAAACCATTCTGGTAAATCCACTCGTGAGATAAAACCCTAAAAGGAAAAAAGTACGACACTAATAATAAACACGGGCTCACCGGGGCCGTGTAAAGGGCCGTGCCTGCGCGCGGGCCAGGCCTCAGACCAAGCCGGCTCTCGGGCTTCGGGCCGACACGGGCCCGGTTAGGGTTCAGGCCGTGCCGTGCTCGGGTCGGGCCCAATAACCGTGCTTTGGGCCGGGCCTTTGGCCCACGGGCTGCATGCACATCTTTACCTAGAGCTATTTAACTTAATCATCACTTAAGCATAAAATAGGAGATGTCAAGCACATCAAGCATGGCACCCAAATTACTTGCGTGTAGCCATGGCAAGTATTCATCAATCGATGTCAACTCAACATGTTTAACCAACTAGGGCAAGCTAAAGCAATCAACCTACACATGCAGTTCCTAGACAAAGCACAACAGTCACTTGTTTCAGTCATAAACAGAGATCCTGGTATCCAATAAAGGTGATCCTAGACTTTCTAAAAATGTAAAGAAAGTTTGTACAACTTTGTTATTTACACCTGGAGCTGATTTAAAGGTTAACAAGGTTGAAAAATACTAACAAGCAGATCTGCACAAACTTGGACAGAAATCTGACAGTAACTTCATAAATGTATATCTGAAGTTCTAAACATCCAGTAAATATGATTCTTAACTTTTTATAAATATTATTAAGTTATCTATAACTTTCTTATTATCATCTTAAGATGATTCTATAGCTAATAAAGTTAAACAACCTCAAGAAGGCATCTCTATCTAGATTTGGACAGAATCTGCCATTCCACTTTAAACAGCAATAACTAGAGTTCTGGACCACCAAAAGCAATGATCTTAGATATTTTAGAAAGCTTAGGAAACCAACTACAACTCTCCTATTATCACCAATATATGATTCCATGCTTGAATGATCCAAACAAAACAATCATTCAGATCTATCTAGAGGACATGTAACACCTGATAGCAAATTGTAAAATCTATAACTCCTAAACCATCAGGCCTAAAATCAGGAAATTTTAGGAAAAGAAAGATAAGTAAATTATCTACAACTTTTGTATTAAACGTATCTACATAAAATATCATTTGCATCATGAACATGTCACCACCACAAAAACTATACATGCAGCCAAAACAGCAGAGGCGTGCTGAATTCATCTGTCATTTAGTTGCTACAAACCAACCAATTCTTGACATATATGCTACCCCAAACATCTTGGAATCATATTCAAACAATCATAGCATGTAGGAATAGCTACTAGAAGCATCACATGACAATAAATAATGTATATGTTCACAACATTCATTCTCTACTTTAATAATGCAACATATGTATTATTTTTAGTACTATATGAGAACAACTAGTTTGGGGCTAAGACTTTTATGAGTGGAGATGTTATCAAAACATGGCTACTGCACAACTTTCATATGCTTAGGTTTTATAATTTAATTGCTATGAAAAAGACAAATCTTAATTATTAATAAACATGTGAGAACAAGATAAATCTAAAGATCATTATTTTCTATAAACATATAGCCATATTAGGGTTCCTCCGGTCCCAATATCAACATGCAAGGGCAAAGGAACCACATTTCACATTTTTGCAATATATAAATTATTTATAAATCATTTAAAATCATTTATTAAGCACTAAACAAGTTAAATCAATAAATCAATCATACTACATCCAATGAACCTAAAATGTGTACCACAGCACACATATATCATAAGTAGCCTACCATAAAACTTTCATAGCAATTGGAGCACCACAACTTTAGACATGAATTTATTCCTAGAAAACCCTAATTAACATAGATAAATAAAAACAGCAAAAACCTTCTAGTAACACATATCATATTATGATTTTACTGCATAGATCTACTCTCAAGGATTCCAAAAAGTCTTCATTTGCTATTTTATGATTTTTCTATGATTTATTATGATTTTCCAAAGTCTCAGCCATAAAAGAAAAACAAACTTGCACCGAGGACCCCTGAACTTTCATGAAAATAGATTCTAGCGAACAGGTCCCTCTAGGCACTATTCAACTAACTCACAGACTTTGCAGTTCAGCCCTTCCCTTTCTTTGAATTCTTGTGCAGTGGTCCCCGACGGGAGTTGGAGTAGAGGAGACGGTCGGTCGAGCCGATTCCGGTTGTAGGACATGGGTGACTGGCAGCAAGGATGGGCCGCGCGTCCATCCCAAGTGCCTAAGCGCAGCGGCTAGTGGTCGTGGATGACTAGGAGATTTACCGTGGCTTGCTGGTCATGGCAACTAGTGGCGGCGTGCGAGCAACTCTATCGGCAGCAGCTGTAGGCGGTGGAGGGAGGCGTGAAACAAGGACAGGGACGGTGAGGTTGCCCGAGGAAGGTGCAGCGCTATGGCTAGCTCGACCGAAGGAGGGAGGAGGAGGAACCAGTAGTGGAGGAGGAGCTCTACTCGGTTGTCAATGGAGGATGAGCAGAGGAGACAGAGAACAGAGAGTGAGAGAGATAGAGAAAAGAGAGCGAGCGAGAGGAGGGAAGGCACTCGATCTTTCCCTTTTACTCGAGCAGGGAGGGCGAGGTGGCACACATGCTGAGGGCACAAGGGAGCCATGCAGCCTTGTGGCACCTACGTGTGGTCGGACGACAGCGCTGCTCCTAAAGCTTTCAAGATAGATCAAAATTGACTAAATCCCCAAACTTTTGCCCTCTCTATCTCCCGATTTTCGTGTTGTAGTGGATCAAACCTCCTTACTAAGAGTTGTAGAGCTATATGCGGCGAACAACTTTGCTTAAAGGATCATGGGCTGGTTCGACATGGTTACGAAGATACAAGCCTCCAAAGTAGGGTATATGAAACTAAAAACTGAATTCAGTTAAGGGCTGAATTCAAGAAACATTTTTGTTGTTTTTGCAATAACTTTTGAAAGTCCAAACATGCTCCAAAAGTGAGGAGACTTATTATGTTGTTTTCTTCACTAAGTGTACTTCAACTCATATTAAGGAATCCAGTTGAGTTACCATATGAATTTGGAAGATAAAAATGTCACAATAAGTCAACTCGCTATTGTCAATCGTGGACATATTTCTGAGAGCTCAAAAGGAGCACTACATTCAAACTTGAGGCCACCGTCTGATCCACTTAGGAGTTGAATTAGGGCTTGGTCCAAAAAGTAAGTTTGTTGTACTCCACTAAAACTTCAACTTTTATTTAAGGTCAAACTTCATGACTTGTTTCCACACTATTATTTGACCTTAGTCAAGGCAGCATCACGATAAACCTTAAACTAAGGTTTTAGACCGATTGAGGCATTTTCTTGGCATTTACTCAATATGAATCCTTCATAACTTTTGTTCATGAGTTTAAGTAGAGTTGTTTGACCAAGGTTGCAAGGTTTTGTTGACATCCCAGGTTATAGTTCACTTAATAAAGCAATTTAAGAAAGATTATAACTTATCATTTAATGTGACTTCTTGATTTCAAACTTCACAAAACTTTTCCATTGGTCAAGATGGATGCATGTTGATGTAATGTACCTGAAATAAGCATGTTTAACATTACTCTTGTGAAATCTTAACAAGGGTCCACATGTAAGCAAAGGTGTGTTGTCCAAGTTCAAGTTGGGACTCAATTTCATAGAATGGACCACAACACCTTCATCATCACTTCAAAATTATGAACTAGAGATCATGATCATTGCTTGACATAGTTTACTTAAGTCCAAATCCTACTGCTTAACTTGTGACTAACACCCGGGGTGTTACAACCCTCCCCCCTTACGAGAATCTTGCCTTGAGATTCGGTGCGAAAGACTTTCAAGGGAAGAGAAGCGTGTCATCTATTTTCCAACATTAGGAATAGCTTTAGGCTACTTAGCTTCGAGCATCAAGATGCTAATTTGGTCAAGACACTTTTTGATACTTGCTCTTAGTAGTAAGTTTTGTCTGAAGAATTTCCTTCATTGACTTCCATGAAGCATTGTTACTTTGGGAGGAATCCACGACAACACAGTACTTCATTCTCGGGATATGGATAGTACTATGGGGCATAAACTAACTACCCATAATATCTATTTCCCTAGTGAATATAGCATGGACCATGTGAACTTTGCACTAGACTACAAGCTTCTAAAAGCTACTCATTACAATGGTTCCATGTTCGTTCACAAAGTTCAAAAAGTAGTCCTCTACCAAAGTAGATTGAGTACAACCTTTCATAAGGGATGAGATCATAGATGGGGTAAGCATCCTCTGAGGTTGTGAGAAATCAAGTAACCAACAGACAATGTCTATGCTGGTCATAACTGTTCAATCACTCACATGCCAACCGATGCAAAACTACATAATGTTCCATGGGTGTAGTTCTCTTTCTCTAATGATAACACTGTATCATCTGAGTCCATTGAGTGAGCAGTAAATGTGATAGCTGACTCTGTTGACTCAGCGTTTTCGACGATCATTCTTTGAGGGAATCCTCATATCCAAGCGGCAATAGTTATCTGGGTTGAATTCTGATGCAACCTCTTGGGTAAAAACACATGGAAGGTACCAAAGGACAAGTCCGCCTTGGAAATCCTTGCTGAAGAAGGATTATAGCGGGGTATAGAGGACAACAAAGATTGCAAGTATTCACTAACTGGAGAAACAGTACACCACCAAGATTGAGTACAATTTTTCCTTCAGGGTGTTGTTACACAGTAAGTTGGGTTGACCTATACTGTAGCAAACCTAGCCTTGTTGGACTACTTTTGTCATTGAGGCTTCCTTTCTAATGTCAATCAACAATTTAAAATCATAATCTAGAATCTGTTGTTTGTAACCTTTCAAATTGTTTTCGACTCGCAATGACACATTGACTTGTAGAACCCTGAACTGCTCAACATTGTTGATATGAGAGGGCAAAAGCAAGGCACAAAAGGGTGCAAGGAGTCTTCTCTTGGGCATCTAAAGTGTTATCTAACAGCAAAACATTGACCATGTTGCTAATCTTGGCATCAATTACAAACACAACGTTTCTAATGTGAGGGATGATAGTAGTCAATAGAGAAATCACAGATTCTATATACCTTGGTTTTCAGTTCATATCTCACAAACTACTGCTCCATTGTGTACAAATTTTGGTAGGCATTTAGATCCAAGAGTCCTTTAACTACTGACCAAAATCTAGCTCAAACGGACACTATTTGACTATCCAAACGAATCATCTACCAAAACTGCTCTTTCTGAAATTTTAGTGACCCAAACTGACAAAACGTCTCTCAAATCCGATGCTTTACTCAACCAATACTCAAACCAACTTAAGACATCGAGGTATCCCAAGCGAGGAATGAGCTCGTTAAGTTTTGTGACAATCCAACCATGTTTGATCCTCTAATCACCGGCTTAAAGATAACCGGTTGAGTGCCATGAAACCTAGGATAGATTTCCCGCTCCTCTTTTGCTTTGCTTCACACATTGGGGAGTGTGTTCTGCACTCTTTAACTTTTCTTATAGAAGCAGTAGTAGCTTTCTCACTAAGGAGAGAGACTAGGGTTTGTCCTTACAAGCCTCTTAAGAAACAACCTCAACCATTGAGTTAGACACCAACTCGACAATGCACAAGCATTGGACTAGTGGGCTACTTTTGTAGGGCACAATACATACTTCACGTGGAGGGGTAGCCCTACAAGATAAGGGACCATTGCTGACTATCCTTCTGTGCTTCATCCAATAGAGTCCTGAACAAATCCTTTTGCAGCACCTAGATGCATAGTGACATTGTCCTCAACTAAGGACGTGCTTTCTCTAGCTCTTTACCTAGCCAATACCACATATTGTACTATATGTGTGATTGTCCAAGATGGAATTGCCTTGACGACACTGGGTCTGGAGAAGAAAGTAGTACTTGCATCGCTGGACGGCTTTTCTATGTTCTTTGCTTAACATTGTTCTATGAGACATAGCCTTCGGAGCTACCAAAGAGTTATTACCTAGTTGTAACTTAACTTTCCTATTGGTAACTAATTAGTTGTCTCTCAAGATTTAAAAGCTCCAAAACTTCCTTTTTGACGGCAACAATTGTATTTGATGTGCAAACAGACGGTCACCATGGAAGTCAGTAGAAAAGGGGTCACTAAAGGAAGTCAATTTTTGACTATAGGACTACCTTGCACATAAAGATCAAGACTTGGACAAAAAGCTCATAAGCACTAGGTGACCTATTACAGGACATAATATCCCGGTCCATTTATCATCTGATTGATAACTTGTCCAAATTTAAGTGTTGTGTACCTTTATGATCCAACGGGTAGACACAAGTTGCTCACTAGATAACCGATGTCATTGTAGGGATAGTCAAGTAGAGTCACTTGTCTACCATCCCTTGCAGCCGGTTAATGTTTATGTCGGTGACCTATTCTTCAAAGGTTATCCTCTGGATGACTTCAGAAGGAAGTCCTATTGCATCTGGTCTGACATACAGATCTTCTAACAAGATACGGAGAGATAACCAAGGAAGAGCTCACATGAAAATAACACATCGGTGTAGTTCTACAATGGATCATGACTAGAAACCTCGATACCAGCATGTGCCAAGCAGCACAGCCTTGTGTATGCACCCACGGGGGCTCTAGGTTTCATCATGACACCATAGATCGCTAATCGTGGCACTATTACTGAACATACAACCTACAAGAATTCTCACATGGCACAAATTTGGTTGCATAGAAGCAAGCACCATGCGAAGGATGGATAGCAAGCAAAGGTAGTCACAAGGTTAGGAATCAACAAGGGTGGTCCAAGGTAAAGACATGGCACAAGAGAACATAAATTAGCTAATGGAGACAACTGAGCATGAGACTCTTGCTTAAATTTCCACGCACACCTTGTGTCCACCAAGGTGATTACCAGATAAAAATTAACAGGAGATTTGGTCTTGTGGGGCAGCAACATGAGATCAAGACTGATAAACATTTAGAGACTTGAGATATTTAGAGATAAAACAAACAAGAATCGAGGGATAGAGCCAATACACTACTCAGAGATTCAGTTGATAAAGCAACAAAATGATTTGTAAGGAAAAGACTCCAAGGTTCATGCAGCGAGAGGTTAATGTTGCACCAGATCGTCTATAAGATAAAGGGCAGCGATGTTCGATAGGGATTTTTGGGTAAGGTCTTCACACATAGGAGCAAGACATCCACGACACATGCAAGCATTGAAGGGGACTAAGCTTGGGCTCACAAGTCAAGCAAGGCATGGATACACAAACATTCAATGGCTAACAATCACCCACATAGGCTCAAGCTCCTAAGCAAGGGAATCTACTAGGAGACAACCATGAGATTAACGTAACTTGAGTGCGGTTCAAGGATTAGGCCCTCCAACACTTGTATTCTCACCATGGACAAAAGAGGTAACGATTATGATACTACCTAGGTAAAAAAGCATCCACACATACATCATAGTCTTAAGCAAGCATTTGAGAAACTCAATCAAATTAACTTAAGCAACTAATACCAAGCACAAAGCTAGCACATAACAAGTAGTCATTTACAACAACACCATTACACCTAAATGTGAAACATGGTGATAAGGTACTATTATCTTTTGTTTCCTTTTTACTAAGTAGGTGGATAACTCTTCAAAATAAGTTTTACTTACATTTAGCAAATTAGTTTTTGGTCATGCACAACATGACCATATGGTTACAACAAGTTATCTATTAATAGAACAAGGGTGAGAGGAGCATGTTTATGCACAAGCAACAATCATAATGCATGCTTGTCCTATTTGTCCTCACCAAATTGCCAGCCTAAGGTGGCAATCACGTTCTATGTCGGTGACATAACACGTACTCTCTTGATATATAGTTAGTCGTCAGCTACATTCAATCTATGCATTCGTGGTTAGCGTACCTACAGGAGGATTTCATTTCAGCCCAACCCCACAATTATATATATGCGGAAATGAAAATTTGGTCTCTAAATTTCATGCTAAATACTTCCATATATATATACTGACTATATATATACTTCTGTATCAAAGCTACCCATCAGTAAATACGTCCATACATACATATAAATATGCATATACAACCATATCAAAACTAACCCACAAGTAAATACTTCTGTATATATGAGATATATATACTTAAGTATCAAAACTACCTCTCCCCTTTGATCGCACGCTCACATCTTGCGGTCATGCCACTCACCATCTTACCTGGACATAGAGGTATATTGACCCATACTTTACCACTCAAGCGAATGGCATCCATACAATAGCACGTCGTATAGACGACGAAATAAAAATTGCAAGAAAGTAAATCCCCCATAGTTAGTATTAGCTTACTTATTGCCACCTAAAGGTCCTTAATTGGGCTGAACTGGAGGTTATCACTAGCATAGTTTTGCAAATTACTTTTAACAATTTGCCTATAGTTAAAGTTTTAGTCAAAATAGGCTTTTTAAAACCAAAACTTTGTTTTTTAAAACTATGTACATGACAGTATTATGTTTAATCTTGCTCTGATACCAGCGGTGATAGAATCGCCCAATTTATACAAGATCAAGTATGGCTCTCCCCGCTAACACGTTAACACGTGCATACTTTCACTTATATAAACCCGGTAGTCCGCTAAGTGTCACGAAGGACCTCGGTAAATCACCATCACAACTAAGATCGCATAATTAAATAAATACACATCACATACATAGAGTTGCAGCAAAAAAATATTGCAAATGGGTTCATAAATAATAGTACAAGTTTGGGTTTCAAAACTGGTTAAACGAAAATAGCATAGCTTTCAAATGATTACATTAATATAAGTTCCAAATACATTGCTAGCATAAGTGACATCCTCCGATAAAAGCATATAGATGAGAAATAAATATAGTGATGAGGACATCACTACTTCGTCGCATACAAGCCAAGGAGAGGAGGAAGTCTAGCATGGGCGTCCAATTCATCTTTCTCATGGTGGAGGCCTAGTCCAACTGAAGTTGGAGCCCATCTCGGGTTCTAGGACCAGTTTGTCATAAAACTAGTCACATGGGCGCATCCGGGCTCTGTTTTCGATGATCCATATATCGATGGAAAGCTAATTTGATAACAAAGCCAATGCAAGTGGTCTCACATCAAAATCCCTTCAGAATCAATGGGGATCATCAAAACAAGTTAGCATCCAGAATCTACCAAGGTGCTACGACACCGTCTTTTGGTCTGTTGGACCGTGTATCATGTTTGGGCCCATTAGGGAGGCATCCAGGGGGGTGACGCCCAAGACTCTATAATTAGCAGCTATCACTCTCCTTAGGGTTTAGGTTTTGTTTAGTTCTTAATTTCCTCGTCAAACAAACATCGTTTTGCTGCAACTGTGCCATCAAGGCTGCTTGCTGTGAACTAGGGCCCCAGTTCTTGATCTTGTTTGCCTGTGGCGATTAGTCCTTTCGAATAAAGACTTGAACTCCTTCTTCTTTTCATAAGCCTCATATTTATTTACAATTTTAGATTGTGTTCATCCTGTTCTTGCTTGTGTTCTTGATTCGCTTGTAGGAAAGCCTTCTCAACGAGGTCAATCACATTCGCATGGTTGATAACCAACAGAGTAGTGGTGTAACGGTTGTGGGGGGTCCGAATTAGTCTTGGTTCGAAGCCTAGATCGTGAACATTGAGTCTCCACCAATCGACGCTATCATACCTATTAAAAGATCGGGCCTTGTCTACATCAAGTGGTATCAAAGACCTTGTTGCCCGTTAGGTATAACTTTGTTTTCCCCTTTAGATTGTTACTGTTTTTGCATTACCTATAGTCCACAAAAAGTCAAAAAATATACACTGCCACATATTCCCTATCCTATAGCCTCATTGTGCCATGCAACTTTGTCTCTGTTTCGCATTGTTGAGTTCGTGTCCTAGGGCAAGTTCTGGTTGGTAGTTTTAGATTGTTTTTAGTCTAGTTTGTGTTTTTCCCTTTGTTTTTCATCATAACCCGTGAACACCTTCAAGTCTTGTTGTGTTTCCTTTGTATCCATCAAACCCTAGTCCACGCCATCTAATTTGTTACACTTGTCTTCACTGTTTGCATCTATCCATAGCCACCGCAACAATTTTTGCGCGCATTGTTCCCATTTTGTCCTCTAATTCAGAGTCAGTTATTAAAACTGGTCTAGTTTTTGCATACAAACTCGGATTTCGACGTTCTATATATGAAAATTGATCAAAAAAATTTTGGATCCGTCTATCCTCGGCTTTGCTGGGTTTGGAAAATTTTATTTTGGCCAAAAACTGGTCACAAGATCCTCTTTTCGTGGTCATAAGCTTTTTGTCGATTTCGAGCACGACTTCTGAATTTTCCACAGGCCACGCCTTTCACTTGTTTAAGCTCATATTTTTTAGTGGTTACTTCTTTTGTGCTCCTAAGTGAAGAAAAAATATCAAAAAATAAAAATAAAAAAGTCAAAGAATCCCAAAAAACAACGACAGCCCAAAAATAGAGAAAAAAGAGGGCCAAAAGTGGAACAATATCTAGAGGAGCACATAGAGAGCGCCATTTGAGCTGTGTTTGCGTGTGTTGATTTCCACCTTGTTCCTAATCATATTCCTGCTATTCACATCACTTAATACATCTGGTACTTGGAACATTAATAGGCCAGCAACTAAGACAAGTATTCAGGGATACTTATTCAGCTTTGCTATTCAGTTGTGAATATTGCTATTCCTTGCTACTATATTGTGCTTGTTTAGCTCCACTTTCTTCTAACCAAGTATAGTTTTGCCTTGCAACTATTACACTCAAGCTACAATGGTATCACAGTCATCGACCGATTGCACCGCCTGTTGCTTTGGTAAGAACACTTGTAAGACCGTGGTAAGACGCTTGAGAGTTGAGTACCTTGTTTTTCCTGTTCCACAACCTAAGTAGTTGGTAGGGATAATACTATTTATGTTGTCTTCTCCTTTCTACTAACCATATCAGGAAAAGCCAGAGGCAGCGACAAAGGAAATGGGGACACACCTATAGTTCAATGACTGTGTTTCCAAGAATGAGCTTTGTGCCATTCTTGATGACAAGTTCAATGAGATCCTTCAACAAATCACCAACTTAGCCAAGAGGATTGAAGATGTTGAACAATGACATCCTAAACCACATCCTAAAGATGATGATGATGATCTCTCTAAGGAGGAGGATGGCGACGCGGAGGCTGAAGCCAAAGCTCGACGATGTGCTAAGGATGCACATAACCGTAATCGGTTGAACTTTAACCAACAGTGGTATGGGAGGTAATAACTAAGGTAATAATGATCCTTTCTCTAAAACCAAATTTAAGATACCTCCTTTTTCTGGTTCTGCTGATCCTAAAGCATATTTAGATTGGGATATGTCTGTAGATCAAAAATTTAGCTCCCATCAAGTACCTGAAGAATATAGAGTTAGACTTGCTACTAGTGAGTTTACTAGTTTTGCTCTTTTCTGGTGGAATGATATTTGCAATAATGTTAATGCTAAAGCTAATGCTAATGGCTCAAATACCTCAAACTTGGACTGTACTTAAACGACGAATGAAATCGAGATTTGTTCCTCCATACTGTCAGCATGATCTATGATTAAAACTACAATGTTTAAATCAAGGTAGTAAGACTAGTTGAGGAATATTATCAGGAGCTTTTAATTGGTCTAGCATGTAGTAACATACAGGAAGATGAAATGGATAAGTGTTCTAGATTTTTTGGAGGTTTGCGTCATGAAATACATAATGTTCTTGACTATAAAGAATGGACTAGATTTTCCCAATTATATCATTATGCTCTTAAAACTGAAAGGGAAGTATAGGGACGACAACCTAGGCATTCCACGACTCCATCCACTCCTTCATGTCCAACCAAGGTGAGTAAATTTTATAATGTGCAGACACCACCAGTGCCTATAAAGAAGAGTTCTCCGAAACACACCTTCTTCTAGTGGATCTGCTACACCTTCCTCTAGCAGCTCTTCTAAAGTTGTTTGCCACCGCTGCAAGGGCATGTGACATATTGCTAAAGAATGCCCCAGCAAACGTGCATATATTGCTACTGATGATGGTGGGTATGCTAGTGCTAGTGATGAAGAGAATGAATTTGCACTTGCAAATGATCTTTATGCAGATAAATATGTGGATAGTGTTGAAGATCCTGATGTTGCTGAAGATCCTGATGAGGTAATTGATAGTGTGGCATGCACTACAAACTACAAATCAATCATTGTTCAGCGTGCTTTGAGTACACAAGTTGAGCCAGTAGACAAGCTACAACACCATGATTTGTTTCAAATGTTCCTCATTGTCAATAATTTCTATGTTCGTACTATAATTGATGGAGGGAGCAGCAATAACTTGGTAAGTTCTGAGCTTATCAAGACCCTTGGTTTATCTACATGTGCTCTTCCACATTCATACCATGTTTAGTGGTTCAACAATAGTGGATAAGGCAAAGTAACACAATCTACTCGTGTGCATTTTTCTATCGGATCATACCATGATTATGTTGATTTTGATGTCATGCCTATGCAAGCTTGTTCACTTTTGTTAGGCCACCCATGGCAATATGATAATAATGTTGTACATCATGGTAGGCAAAATAGATATACTTTTATGTTTAAAGGAAAGACCATTGCTTTACTTTCTTTAACTCCTGTTGAAATTATGTAATATGAAAAGGAGCTTGCTGAAAAGAAAAAGAAAGGCCATGATAAAGACTTTAGCAAACCAGCAAATGAACCATCAAGTAACATAAAAGAAGTTTTATTTACTCTTAAATCTGCTCTTGCTGATCATGATGAACCATGTTATGCTTTAACTTGTATATGGCCTATATGTCCACTTGGTCCTGCTTCTAGTGATATGCCTCTAGGTTGGTACTAACCTTTTGTAGGAGAAGGACGATGAATTCCTGGTAGGGAGGCTACAATGGCAGCCGCCTTTGTGAAGGATTTGGCGCCAAGATGAACGCCTTCTTCCGAGGCCATTGTTGTTGTCATCCAATGGAGGAGATGATCTACTTCAGTCAAGGACGACTTCAATTTAAGAAAAGGAGGATGATGAGGACATCACTACTTCATCGCATACAAGCCAAGGAGAGTAGGAGGTCTAGCATGGGCATCTAATTCATCTTTCTCATGGTGGAGGCCTAGTCCAATTGAAGTTGGAGCCCATCTCGGGTTCCAGGACCAGTCTATCATAAAACTAGTCACACAGGCATATCTGGGCTCCTGTTTTCGATGATCCACATATGTAAGCTTTGGTTGGATGAGTGTTTGCAACTTGCTTGCTAGGCTTGACATGCACTACAAAGTTTGTCCTTCTCAAACTTGACATCCTTCAAGCCTCTCACCAACTCCTCCTTCATAAGCTTCTTGAGTGTGCTCATCCCAACATGTGCAAGCCTCCTATGCCAAAGCCAACCAAGTGATGTTTTGGTGAATAAGCATGTCTTCAAGTTAGCATCTTTGGAGGTGAAATCAACTAGATATAGGTTGTTGTATCTAAAACCTTTGAATATCACTTGTTCATCATACTTATTTGATACAACCACTTCCTTCTCGGTGAATAAGCATTGAAAGCCAAGGTCACACAATTGTCCAATGGATAGCAAGTTGAAGCTCAATGAAGCAACATATAGCACATTTGATATTGAAACTTTGCCCTTTGAATTGTCACCAAATGTAATCCTTTCTTGACCATCCACTTCTTCATCTAGTGAGGTGAACATACAAAGATCACCTGGTCATATGTTGAGTACAACCACTATCAATAACCCAATGACTTTCACCGGTCTTGTAGTTCACCTACACACACAAGAGATCAAGCTTGATTTTTAGGCACCCACATTTGATGGGGGCCAACAACTTTCTCAATCAAACACTTAGCAACCCAAATTTGCTTAGGCCTATTCTTGTTGGGTGGACCTAAGAACATAGCTTCGGCTTTGCCTTTAGCATTCTTTCTAATGATGAAGTGGGCATTGTAAGCAAAGGGTCTAGCATGCATGGGCAAGGGTTGTGGTGGTGGAGTTTCACACTCATAAGCAAAGTGACCTTCTTGTCCACACTCAAAGCATCTCTTTGGCTTAGGCTTTGACTTGTATTGTTGATGTTGTGCTTTAGCTTTCTTGTCTTGATTTGAACGGTATCCAATGCAACTTATATCCATCTTCATCATGGTGTTTATTAGTAGCTCACTTTGAAGATAATGGCCTATTGTGAACTTGCTCAAACCGGTCTTGAGATGTTTGTTCTCCAACTTGAGTTTCTTGTTCTCTTCTTGAAGTGACTCATTGGTTGTTTGCTTCTCAAGAGCCTTCTCTAACTTGAGTCTCTTATTCTCTTCTCTAAGCATCTCATTCTCAAGAGTCAAATCATGGTCATTGTCAAGGTTCTCTATCACAATTGTGTTGGTGGTTGATAATTTTTCAAGGTCCTTCTTGAGCTTCTCATTCTCACTCTTGATTTTGATGTAGTCATCATAGTTATCAAACTCAACCACTTTCTTGCCTTTGATACTAGAACCTTGCTTCATGTGGCTCATTGGATAAAAGCTCATGATAAAGAACAAGATTGTTATGATTAATCTTGAGATTGGTGTACTCTTCTTTTAGCAAGTTATATCTAGTGGTGAGCTCATTGTGTATCCCCTCAAGTTTATAATGTTTTTCTCTATGCTCCTTTTTAGAGGTTTTGAGCTCCTTGAGCTTGAATGACATAATTTTGTTTTCTTCTCTAAGCTCATCACTAGCTTTTTCAGCTACGTCATACTTTGCTAAGAGTGAGTCATTATCAAGTTGTAGCTTCTCATTTTTAGCTCTTGTCTTTCTAATGATTTTAGTGTATGAATTTAGCAATTTGACAAGATCATCATAAGAAGGTGATTCAAATTCATCATCACTATCACTACCATTATCATTACCACAACTATCATCATCACTTATACCTTTCGATGACCCTTGGCCATGAGGCATAGGTGTGTAGAGGATGATGGTGGCGGTGGCGGTGGAGATAGTGAAGACCCAATCACAAGAGCGGCCACCTTCTCCTTCTCATTATCACTTTCATCATCGGATGATCCACTTGATGATTCAATGTCCATAAGCCAATCACCAACAATATAAGCCTTGCCATTCTTCTTCTTGTGATATTCTTTCTTCTTGCCATCCTTCTTCTTGTGTGGCTTGTTTTCTTCTCATCATCACTTGAGTCATCTTTCTTGCCCTTGTACATCTTCTTGTACTTGTCTTTCTTGGGCTTGGGGCATTGATGAGCTAGATGACCAAGATTTCCACAATTGTAGCAATCCATTTTGGAGATGGGCTTCCTCTTGCTACTAGTGAAGAATTTCTTCTTCTTGCCATCAAACTTGATACCACTCTTGTTTAGCTTTTTGAGCATCTTGGTGGTTGTTCTCACCATGAGAGAGACTTGCACCATCAACTTCATCATCACTTGAACTATCATGAGCAACTTTTTCTTTGCTTCTCTTCTCTTGGCTAGCCTTGAGTGCTAAATCTTTCTTCATTGAGGAAGAGGAGCCTTCTTGAGGAGTGATGTGCATGTACATCTCATGTGCATTAATCTTTCTCAATATTTGAGTTGGCATAGTAGTGGAAAGATCACCTTGATGAAGAACCGTCACAATATGCCCATACTTATCAATGGGGAGGACACTCAAGATCTTTCTCACAACATCGGATGGCTTCATTTGAGTGAGTCCAAGCCCATTGAGTTCGTCTACAAGAACATTCAAGCGAGAATACATTTCATTAGCACTTCCATTAGGAAGCATTTCAAATGAATTGAGCTTCTTCATCACAAGATGATAGCGTTCCTCATGTTCACTCTTTGTTCCCTCATGCAGTGCACAATGTCCCGACCATAGAGCATGGGAATCTTTGTGGTTTCCCACATGATTAAAGACATCCTTGCAAAGACTTCTAAAGAGGGTGTTTCTAGCATTTGCATTCCACTTCTTGTAATTTACCTCATCACCAACAAGGTTGACGGGGTCCTTAGGTGCGAGGAAGCCTTGTGTAGTGGCTCTAAACACTCCAACATCTATAGCCTCTAGGTACGCCTCCATGTGAATTTTCCAATAAGGAAAATCATCTCCCTCAAAGACGAGAGAGCGTACATCCCCGTGGGCCATCTTGCTCTAGGCGGTTATGCCTAATTTAAGGAGCACAAGGCTCAGATATCAATTGAAAGGATCAAGATGCCCAAGAGACAGGTTGAATTGGGCTAATTCAAAATTTCTTGTAATATTTAAGCCCTACACTTAGCCCATTTCAACCCTAGTGCCCAAAAGTGTTCTCTATTGATCTACCGCACAAAAGTTTTGCACCTTAGGTTTCAATCCTACTCTAGCATGGCAATTCTAAGAATGTAAAGACATGAATTGAATTGCTCAAAAGTAAATGCTCAAAGTAAAGAGAGGGAGAGGAACACGGTGATGTTTTTTTGAGGTATCAAAGAGTCGCCACTCCCCACTAGTCCTTGTTGGAGCACCCGCGCAAGGGTGTAGCTCCCCCTTGATCCATGCAAGGAATAAGTGCTCTCTACAAACTAATTCTTCGACACTCCTTTGTGCTGAATCACCCACAACCGCTCATCAGGAATTGGGTCATCCACAACCTCCGTTGGATGATCACCAAGCTTCCAATCACTACCGAGTCGTCTAAGTGATAACGATCATCAAGAGTAACAAGCAAAAACTCTCACTTGACCCAACCAAGCCTAACAAGAACAGTGGATGCACACTTGCTACTCTCTATGCACTAATGAGGTCCTTAATCTTAGATTAGCAAATCTAAATCACCCCACTATGCTCTTGCTCTCCCTTGCACTCCAAAGTGTTTCCTCAGCTGAACAAATGGGCAAGAGAGCCTTAATGCATGAGATGGAGGGGTATAAATAGCCCTAAGCCAAGGAACTAGCCTGTTACCCTTTGTTGGTATTTATTAACTTGTCACTTGTTTAAGTAACCACCTAATGTTGTTGACATTTCTTAGCATCACTTTTACCAAGTTATCATCCCTAGTGATGATGCCAGATATGCTTATTGGTACTATCTAGTGCCAGCCTCTAGAATGACACTAAGAAGTACTTTAGTATTTTATGTGACTAGAAAGAATATAAATATGTATATAAAAGGGTCTACAAGCGCATAGATAATTATACCATTGTAGCACTTCACCCGGGTGTATTCCAGGTATCGTTATTTATATTTTTACCATAGGGAAGGATGAGCAATTGGAATATATTGATAACTTATATGTATGATGGAGAAATAAACCATAACCAATATTCTACTCACAATAGGGGTAAGTCAAGAGATAAATGTATAGTAATAACTGATCTTTAATCACTCAGTACTCCTTTCTATGGCATTAGCATGGCTAAGTAGAATATTAGAGGAATAATTCCTAAGTCATTCTTAATTACAAGTCAAAGCATATGTTGATTAGCGCAATTACACTTAGTAGTCATTGATAAGATCAACTTCATATCTACAAATATGGGATATTACTAAGGAAGATTAAGAACAAAGCTTGTCTTCCTTAGTAACTAGATCCTACTTGTCTTATATTCAGGGAGTGGACTACAAAGGACTCAATGGGAGTGTCACATCCGTGATCTACCACATGGCTCAGAATATAGGGTGCATTCGCAGGTAAACAATGTATAAGCACCATGCTTACACAATGTCAACCACTCACCCCTGGTACCTTAGAACAAGTGTTATACGAATTTATGCTTGAACATGGTGATAATCTAACTATACTAAGCATATAATCAAAGTAGACGATGAACAAGATAACTAGGAACATGAATAATATTAAGAACAATGTCGAATCAATTGTAGCAAACATATGAATAATGAAAGACACAAAAGAGGATACAAGGGGCTATACCAAGCCACGCTCTTGATAAGATCCAGAATCCAAGCGAAGCTTGCCTTTCTCTAGACCTAGCCTAGCTAGATATGCCCTAGAATATGGTGGAGCTCCGAGGATAATTAGGGTCTATGTCTTCTTAACTGAATGCAATTCTGCCTGGGGGAGGGGAGTAGGGGCTAGTATATATAGGCCAGTAGCATCCATTTTGAGCCCTTAGATCAAACCTACTTGAACGGATGGCGTAGATGCAAACACTAAGGTGATGGAGAATCGATGTTCAAAGAAGGACACTGACAGTGGGGCCCACAGGCTGGTTAGCCTACAGGTGGGGTTAGTCAGCCCCACCTAGCGGTGTCTTGCGGTCTTCTTTGGTGGTTTGGCTTCTCGTGTCCTCTAGAACCTTCTAGAGTTGTTTTCATCATGGACAAGCAGTGATTACTTCTGACATCTAGGTCCACCTTAACAGTTTTCTGGATAAACCCTACAGGAAATATAGATTCACCAAAACTCATAGAATTTATTAGTTTTAACCCATAAGTCTCTGTTAGTGATTACTTTCATGCCTTATTCAAGTTATATTGATGGTTTATAATGTTTGTTAACTACCATCAACACCCTTTAACTCAGCAAAATCGGGGTCACCAGATAGCAAGGTGGCGCATCACCACCCCGTGTCCTATGCCACCGAACAGCTAGTTTTTGAACTAGCCGTTGCTGGGCTGGCACCACCACCTCGATGGCGCTAGGCACCACCACCCCTAGGGCAGTGACCAACACCAGAGAACCACCTTTTTAGATAATTAGGGTGGTGCCCTATCCGGTGCCACCCTAAGCACACAACTAAAAACATGTAGCCTCTGGAAAATTATGGCGGTGGCACCGCCACTATTGATGGTAGTTAACATTCATCATAAACCATCAATATAACTTGGAATAAATGGCTAAAAAGGATCACCAATGTAGACTTACAGGTTTAAACTGACAAATTTCATGAGTTTTGGTGAATCTGTGTCCAGTAGAATTTAATCAGAAAATCACCAAGGAGGACCTATTCATCAAAGGAAATTATGGAATTTCATCGCGTAATCAATGTGGGAAGACTCCAGAAGGCGAATCACTGAAGTAGGACACATATCTCTGACATGTGGGGCCTGACTGGCCCCACCTAGAGGCTGCCCGACCTATGGGCCCCCATGTCAGCTTCCCATTGCTATGTTGGTTCTTCATCGCCTTAAGAATTGCATCTCTACCGTTTATTCAAGTTAGTTTGATCCGAGGGCTCTAGATTGATGCTTCGTCCTATATATACCAGCCTGCACCCCCCTCAGGGCATGAAGCCAAGTCAGATCCTAAGAGCTAAGAAGCCAGAAACCCTAATTCATATATCCACTAGGATCAGAGCTAGCAATCAAGAGAAGATTAGTCCTCAATAGGATTTAGTCTTGTATTAGAGATAGTGAGATGGAGTGAGAGGGAAGAGTTTGGAGGAGTCTTGGCCTATTGGTGCTCCCTCTATGGTTTGTACCCTAACGGAATCAAGTTCTTCTTGAGCTTATTTCTAAAATTTCTCTGGTAATCGACTTCTAATTCAAGTAAGCATCTTGTTCATATTGTTCTTTAGGTTTGCAACTCTCTTTTGAGTACTTTAGTCCTTGTAGCTCTTGGGTTAAAGTAGTATTCATAGTGTAAGATGGTGCTTAGACTCGGTTACTCATGAATATACCATGTTTTCTAGATCGGTGGTAGCTCACGAGGGTGACTCTTATAGCCTCATTGAATCCTTTGTAGTCCACCTCTTGTTAGTAGGCCTAACAGGAAATTGTGGCTATAGGAAACATACTCTGCCTGTGTTTTCTCTAGTAATATCCCCTAGAATTGAACAATAGAAGACAAAAGCTTACCGAGGTTAGAACTAGAAGACCTTAGCATTCTTCTCTATGCTCCTATTATCTAGCCTTGATTGTGAAGTTGGGATAAGTTAGATTAAGTTATTCTCACATACGTTTCCTCGAGTTTGATATAAAACTGGGTACTCCTTGGTGAAGTGCTACATTGGTATATTATCCATGCACTTACAGATTATTCTGTGTGCATTAATTTATACCAACAACCACCCCTAGGTGTGGTGCCCTGTCCGATGACTGCCTAGTGCTACCACCAAAAAGGACTGACCTCGGGAAAAATAGAGTGGTGGCACTTGCCATACCTTGGATGGTGTACACCTGCCATGTCTGGTGCCAACTGCTGCGTTGCCCTCTATTTTTAAACGCCGATTCGAAACATTTTCCAACTCCCGATGATCTTTGGGCTTCATCTGAGCTACCTAGTGCTAGATTAAACAAATGTGCACCACATTCTTCTCACTAGACTCACCTAGGTCAAGTTCTCATCCAAGCCCCCCTTTATAGTATGGCCAAAGGAGAAAATAAAGTCCTAAACCTAATCTAAGTGTCCCTCAACACCAACCGACACTTAGAACTAGTCCGTTCTTAACCTTGTCGTCCATCCTTTGAAAATCGAAACAATTTCCATCGATAGGGGCATGAAAACCATAATTGGCCAATCAATCACCATTACTATGACCTAACTCAATTTGCCTCTACAAAATACACGTTAGTCACAGTAATCTTATGTAGTAATTAATCACCGAAACCCAACTAGGGGCCTAGATGCTTTCAACAACAAACCCTAGTTTCTCTCCCTTCTCTTCCCTCCCTTGTGCCTCATCTTTCTCCAACACATGGAACAAAAAATCGGCCATGTGGTAGATCGTGGATGTACATGCGGGTATTGTAGTCATGTCTAATATGATCTTTTTTCTCCTTCAAAACATGTGAAAACTATATCTTCATGATCCTAATAACTCCAAACAATGCAATAAGTAGTTAAGCGGAATGTGTTCAACAAGCTCTACACATCCATGGTCTCTGATCATCCATCTAAGCAACGAATAAAAACTCATTTTTTGCCACATTAAAATTGTAATTTAACCTTTATCACTTTACTTTTCATAATACACAAAACGTATGCCCTTCGAGAGAAGATTTCTAGCTTCTAGCAATAAGAGAATGATATGATTCCCGAAGCATGGGAACGTCTCTAGGAGTACATTCGAGCGTGCCCTCACCATGGCATCGAAGAGTGGACTCCTGATCCAAGATTTCTACGATGGGATCACCAACATCACTTGTAGTCACCTTGATGTTGGCACTAGAGGAGCTTTCTTCTCACTCAACATAGGGGAAGCTAAGGAACCCATTGAAAAGACGGTTTCAAACAAAGGTTGGAGTGACGAACGTCTCCAACTCAAGAAGAAAGGGATGTAGGTTTCAAAAAAGAAGAATAGAGGGATGCACACTATGTCAATGAGGTGGACATGCTCTCTGCCAAGATAGCCTTCTGATGAAGAAAATTGATGAAAGAACCAATTTTGAGAAGGACCATGAGGTGATCCAACACTATGCCACCACATGAGCCACTGAAGTTAATCCTTGGTGTGAGGTATGTGGAGAAGATGGCCATTCGGATAGCAATTGCCCTGAAAACTAGGGAGGATGTGAACTTCATCATCAATAACAAAACCAACAATGGGTGTCAATCCCAACAACAAAATGGATGGAATTCACACCCGTTATACCAAGGTAATGGAGGTAACAATTTCAATAATCAACATTCATTGAAAGATCTTGTCGGTGTTTTGTAAACTAGAATAGTAAATTTATAAGATTGTCACGCTGCTCTAGAAACACAATGGTAGCATCCAAAGACACAAGGATTTATATTGGTTTAGGCTAGAGCCCTATGTCTAGTCTCAGAGATGATCGAGTGTGTGTTCCTCGCTTGAATGTTTTGAAGTTCTTACAATGGGGGTGCAAGAATAGTGGAAGAGATAGGAGAGCTAGAGCTAGGAGATGAATTGCCTGAAGGGAAGCTTCAGGAGTCCAGAGGTTGTGAAGAATGTGAAGATGTTCAAGATGATCGGATGGATGTCCTGGCTACCCTTATATAGAGTAAAGGGCTAGAGCATGTACAAAGAAGGAGGTTCTCCCAACCGAGCGGTCGTGAGACTAAGGGAGGAGCCTAGCTAACTTGGCTTGCAAGCTTTGTCATCTTGTTGCGCATGTCTAGGTGTGGTTGTCGTCATGGTCTTGTGGTCACATCATGGCATGGATGTGCGCGTGGTGCTACTATGCTGACCATGGCGGCACTATAGGCATGTTGGTGGTTCACCAGCTATCCTATGTGACATGGATTCAGTCGTGGCCATCATCAGTCATCTCCTAATCTCCTGGGGGGCGTCATACTAGAGTTGGTAGGCCACCCCTAGGTCGTCGATCGCCTTGCTTGCTTTGCGGAGTCAGTGGCCACAATCCCAAGCCTCGGGATCATGGCTCCTTGCTGCCTTGATTGGCCTCTAAATCAAGGCCTTCGTCGTGGATCCCATCCCGTAGTGGGTAGGATCGTACATATGTCTTGTTGGACTGTATTTGGACAGTACTGGCCCTTATCCCTTTGTGGCCTCGAGCTCATCTATGGACCAGCCCAAGAGTGAGTTTCATAAGCACGACACAGGGTCGTGCTCGTGGTGGGTCGCTTTGTGCATAGATTCGGGGGTGTGTAACCTCCTTAATCGCGTTACATTGATGCCGCCCACTCATGAGCAGTGAGGCGCTTTTTGAACAAAGGCACGTAAACCAAAATGATATGGAAAATGAGAATGTGCAAGACCTACCTGGTCTGGGTTATTCGCATGGGCAGTCGTTGCTCTGCCTTCCACCCAATCACCATCCTTGTTCTAGTGAGATTATCAAAGTGGTTAGTAATTATCGTGGGCCTGAGTTGCTTGCCGAGGCTATCTTTTGCGGCTATAAATCAGTTGGGGCGGTGCGCAATGGAAGGTATTCACTCCCCATCCCTCGCATCGCCTTCTTCTCCTTCCTGCTCATGCACTTGTAGTTGTCCTTCTTGGTTGGGGCGATGGATCATAGGAAGCACCTATGAGAGGAGTCAGCTGAGGTCAACGGACCACCATCACTTCTTGTCTCTTCCCTGTGAGATCAAGGGTAAGTGATTCTGCATTGTTTTTCGGATCTGATTGTGCTCGCATTAATCATTCATGTGTTTAGGATTATTCCTCCTACTGGGGGTGTCAGAGGTCGGGGGTCCTTCCAGCACCACTCATCCCTGGCTTGTTCTACCTCTAGAGCCGGTGAGCCCCCATTCCCTATCCCTTTCCATCGAGCGGTGAGGGATGTGGAGCTTCATGCTTGAAAGGGACGAGGCTCGTTGGCTGCATATGAAGTCTGCCTGTGAGGTAGTTCAATTGAAGGCCCATGTGGACTATCTCTAGGTGGCCCTCCAAGTGATGGAGGAAGAGGTCACCAAGGCACGAGCGTTGTCTACCCCCGCTCGGGTGCGAGCATACGGTAAGTTTCCTATTACTATTGATTCCTACTACCGGGTTTTTGTTACTGAGTTTGTGAAGAATGTGAAGATGTTCAAGATGATCGGAAGGATGCCCTAGCTGCCCTTATATAGAGTTCGAGGCCAGGGCATGTACAAAGAAGGAGGTTCTCCCGATTGAGGGGTCGTGAGCCTAAGGGAGGGTCCTAGCTAACTTGGCTTACAAGCTACACCATCTTTGCTGCACATGTTCAGACGTGGTTGTCGTCATGGTCTTGTGGCCATGTCATGGTATGGTGTGGTGTGGTGCTACTGTGCCAACCATGGTGGCACTGTAGGCACGGTGGTGGTTCGCCAGCCATCCTGTGCGATGTGGATTCTATCGTGGCCTTCGTTGTCATCTCTTGATCTCTCGAGGGTGTCGTACTGGAGTTGGTAGCCGCCCCTGGTCGTCGATCACCTTGTTTGCTTGTGGAGTTAGTGGCCATGATCCCGAGCCTCGGGGTCATGGCTTCTGTTGGCTTGATTGGCCTCTAAGTCAAGACCTCCATCGTGGATCCCATCCTCTAGTGGGTAGGATCGTACATATGTCTTGTTGGGCCATATTTGGACGATACTGGCTGTCACCGCTAGGCGGTGTTGTCTTGTCCATGCTGCGTGGCGCAGGGATGGCATCTGACCGGACCAACCGCTATCCTCTCGGTCCTTGCGGGATCAGTGCGGTGTGCCCACTCTTTTCAAAGTAGGCATGCTTGGATGGGCTCGACTTCTCTCCGTTCCTCCTAGGGGTCGGGACGGTGGAGAGGTCGTGAACCCTTATGCGACGTGCGGCTAAGGTAGAAGGGAGGGATCATGGTTGACCCCATCCTTAGCATCTTGCCTGGTCCGCTTGGATTAGTTAGGCCTCGATCGTTTTGGCCTTCGCTAGCGGTGTTTCATGGGTCACTCGGCCTGCTAACTAATCGTTGTCTTAAGACACCCGGGGATCATAACCCCGATAGATCTCATTTTAGAGCAATCTAAAATTAATGAAAACATAAATAAAAAGTTATTTACTAATGACAAGATATTGGAAAACTTAAATGCTAAAATGGATAGCTTTACTTTTGCTGTTAAGGACTATTTGAGCTTTAATAAAATGTTAGAAACACAATTAACTCAATTAGCAGCTGTTGTTTCGTCCTTCGAACACGATAAGATCCCGGGTAAATCCGAAGAACCCATCAACTTGTTAAGTTGGTCGTAAGGAAGTTTGGTATGCCTTCGCTAAGATCGAGCTACGGTCCACTCTTGGACCCGCTATTCGTGACCAAAAGGGAGATCCTGGCACACGGGTACCATTTGTAAGTCGCGTCTTCCATTTCTTTTTCCATTTGGATGTCTTCTTTTTGCCAATTTTATTTCTTTTTTCTCCTGTTTGAACATATCAACTAAATATGAATGCGAAAAATCGAAACTGACAGATGAATCACAAAAATAAAAATAAAGAATAAAAGCAACACAATATGCTTTGAACTCCTAACCTTTCATTGAAAAACAAATGTTTCCATCATCAAGCTATTAGTCTAATTTTGATTAAAACAAAACTCATACTATTATAACTTAGTTCAGTCGATAGTCCAACTAATCAAGTCCTAAAACTAGATCTTAAGTAGTTTGTTACCCAATCTGATATGTATATTGTAATATGCATAAGTGCAATCCCTGGTTATGTCATGATGTAAAAACCGAGAGAGGCCTCCTCTCATAATTATCAGACATATCAGCCCTTGACATATCGATAACTAATGCCACGTCGACTTGAACTACAGATTTTTTATGTCTTTAAAATAATTTGAACTTGTGCTTAGAAACGTGAGAAAAAAGTTCTATCGAGATCGTATTTTAATTTGATACAAACTTAGTTATATATTGTCGTATTATTGTCAACATTAACTTATGTTTTAGATGTCATATAATTGTCACAAAATAAACCATAGCACTCAAATTTTATAGAAAAGAGAAAACACAAATAGTTATGTAGCATTCCCTATCATCGTTTTTATAAACATTTAATATATTTCCCAATGCAACCCATGCATATTTACTAGTGAATAGGAAAAGTAAAAAAGCCTCCAATCCATGGCTCTCCTTGATATAGGTTGGACGGTGATATTTGACATTCAATAGGCAAGCCTTTCTACGTTTGGCACTCAATTCGTACATCTATAGGAATTTAACCCGTGCATAGGATATCTTTGGATACGAGGGATCTCTCTCATTTTCTATTTCTCGTCTTTGCCCAAATTACTTCTGCACAAGAATCCTATCTCACCAACACAACAATAGTTTACCCAGGTTTTGTAAGTCAGGCAAGACGCGTTACCACGACCGCGATGATTCTTGCCCGCTGGACGCCAACCGCCCTCTGCCGCCACTGCCACAGGCGGTGTGATGGCCCTCAGATTGAAAGAATTTACTGTTAGGGTTAAATTTCCAAAGGTGTGGGTATTTGAGTATTAAGGGCCTGTTTGGCAGGGCTCTGGCTCCTCTGAAAATGGCTCCGACTCTGGCTCCTCTGAAGGAGCAGCTCCTCTGGAGGAGCTGAAGCCGTTCTAGAAAACATTTGGTAAAACGGCTCCTTCTATTTTTGTAGAATGGATGGAAGAGGGTGAATGTCCATATTGCCCTTGCTTTAACTTGTACATATGATCCTTGATGTCACTTTGTCAAACGACTGACCAAAATTAACAAGGATAACATGTAAAATAATGTTACCTACTAATAGTGTTCGTTAGACTACAATAACATTTACAAAAGTAGGAATGATATTGAAATATCATCAAACTACATGATCATGATGATCTAGAAAGGAAAATTGCTCTTGCAATGTCACCCCAGAATCTATCCATGTTTCGATCATTGGATGCAGTAGTTGGTGTATCTGATGGATCTGAATGTCTTGCGTATCTAGAAGGTATGGTTGGTATGTAGTCTGGATTTCGATCACATTTGTGGAAATCTCTATCTACCACATTGGTCTCACGAATGTAGTTGTGTAGACACATGGTTGCCACAACAATCATCTTTTGCTTTTCCATTGGGTAACTCGGCATCTTGATAAGGATTCTCCACTTCATTTTCCACACACCGAATGTACGTTCTACCGCATTGCGAATGCTTGAATGCAAATGGTTGAAGAGCTCTTGCTGGCCACTTGGAGCAGGACCCCTCCTCCAATCCAGAATATGGTACCTTTCCCCCTTATATGATGACAAGTAACCAAGGCGATTTGGGTATCTAGCATCAACATGATAATATTTGCCTAAGCACACAAGTGAAAAAGAAGACATATTAATATATTACCATACAACAGGTTGTGTCAAATTTGTCAATAGCATCCTAGCCATTCATACCTTGAGGGGGGTGTGGAAATTTGTCTTGATCCTTGGTTAAAGCATGAAAGAGCACACTTGTGTCATGTATGGACCCAGGTTGTCCAATAGAGGCATAGGTGAACCGTAGGTCAAAATCAACCACAGCAAGAACATTTTGTGTTGCTTTGCGACTTCTACCAAAGTATCTAATAGCATCATGTGAAGGTGGTGTTGCAGAAATATCGGTACCATCTAGTGCACCAATGCAATCTTTAAAAAATGGCATCATTCTTCTATCATTAGAAATCCTAGGGTGTGTTGTAGAGAAGTTAGGATCTATTGGCCTTACGTAGTCCTCACACATTGCCACCATACTAGTGCAATACGTCTTCAAATTTTCTACTAATTGTCTCTCCAGAATGGTTGAAGACATATTGTGTAGCACCATTGGACCATCCATGGCCACATGCCATAAGAAACATAGCAAGTGCTTCAATAGAGTTCATATGAATGGATGATTTCAGACCATAAGTACTCACCAACAATTCATGCAAAGCTGTAAAATACTGCAGTCTGCATTCTGAACATCTTATGGCTCCCATTTGGAGTTTGCAAAATTTCCAGTACCTTAGCATATCCAGTCTGTCCTAGCTATTCTTGGCTCATTCTTATGAAGGTATGTCAAATAATACTTGCTGAGAAGAAGTGCAGTACAGAAAATATTATTTTGAGCAGACTGCAACACTCTCAAAGCCTTTATTTTGAAGTCATCATCATCCTCATCACTCCCACTGTCATCCATATCATTATCTGTAGTTTCAGATCTGTTTACCACATAAAGACACTTCAATAAGTACCAATAAATAGAGAGAGGACCACAATTTTTATTATAATAACAGCAGCAAATAAATGGTCTCATACACACAGCCAAATAAATGGTCTCATACAACATAGCCAAATAAAATATGTCTCAAACAAGAACAATAAATTAAAGTCTCACATAAAGGATACAAGGTTGGGGCTAAATAAGATCTACTTATTAGACACATCATTTCTAGTCATCCACTCATGCTTTTCCTACAACCAATCAAATCTTTCCTCTAGAGTGTCTAATGTCATAAACATCTCCCGTTCAACCTTCTTGGTGAAAACTACAGTGGCAATAAAATGCTCATTTGAACCTGGCTTAGCACCGCGACCCTTCACTAATGCCATGACCTCCTGGATGGTTGAACCAGATTTGTCCTCTCCCCTAGCAATAGACTCACAAGATGCGATTGTTCTTTCATTTATCTCAACAAGTTTGCCCATTTATTCCTGAAACCACTGGCCGCCACTAGTCTTTGTTTTCTTCCCCTTTGCATTACCTTGAGATTTACCTCTTTTGGGTCTGGCACTTGGTGTTACTTCATCAGGGTCACTATCATCTTCATTCTCGCCCTCATCTTCATCATCATCATCCAAAGGTATAGCCTGTGATGGTGCTACACCGCTAGAGGGACCCCAATGGTCGTCACCCGTGTTATGAAGGTCTTCAAACATTATGCTCAGGTTGTCCTCATTTTGAAGGCCTTTATATCGAAAACGTCCTGATCCCTTGACAGCCTGCAATGGAAACACCACAAATATACTGGTTTCAATTACAATGGAAACACAAAATATAGAGGTTTCAAAATATACAGCCTGCAATGGAAGTACATGCAAATTTATTTGAACTTACATTTGCCATCTTCTTCCACCATTCTTCAGGCATGTCAATATTCTTGTCACTGTCATCCCATCCAATACTGGTCTGCCTATCAACCAATTGCTTCCAAATACCATACTCAACTTTCATCTTCTCCCATTTATTTTTAAACTGCTTTCTTGTGTACAGAATTCCTGTCCTCTGTTTGAACTTTTGGATCACATTTGTGAAACCAGCTTTGTTCAAATGAGTACTTGAACGATTTCCAATCTCCACTTGTTCGGCAAAAAGCTCACAAACTATCCTAACATTTTCATCGGTCCAGTCAGCCATACTGAGCAAAGAACTTACAAGGTTAGCAAAGAACTATCCAATCAAAATAGGACAGTACATACATGGGAATGCATGACAATAATATATTTCCTTCCATCATAGCATGATAATCCAACATCACAAATCCTAACAGATCATTTTTATGCATATCACAGGACAATTCATTGCATAAACAAAATCACATGATAATTCATTGCATGAACAAAATCACAGTTATGCAACTGAAGCATCACCTAGCCTCAGTGTCGACAGCAGGAGTGCTCGTTTGAACCGGCGGCCTTGTTCTCCTCCCAGTGCGCCCACCTCCCCTGCGGCGAGTTGACGGCGTGGTCTGCACTAGGGCTGGAGCACTTTCCTCTTCGGCATGGGTGGCACCAATCTCAGACGACAGCTAATCCGAGCCTAGTGCGGCGGACGCCGCGCCATTGAACCAGTCCGGGAACCCATCGCCTAGGGCGCCCGACATGGAGGCGTTCCTAGCAGCGGCCAGGCTGGTGGCGGCGCCTGCTGGTCTGCCAGGCCACGACGCGGCCGTCGCGCCAGCTGGAGGAGCGCCGGAGCAGCTAAAGACGCCGGTGGCGGCGCTTTTCGATCCGCTGGTCCAGGCCGCGGCCATCCTCGTGCCGGCTGCTGGAGCACCAGGGCCGCCAGATCCACTCGTGTGCGTGTTCCGCCCGCGGCCGTCGGACGCCGTAGCTGGTTCATCGGAACCCTAGCGCGTGGTCGCGACCTCTCTCGCGGTCACGCTGAGCGCGTCGTGTGGTGTCTGCGTAAGGACGAAAAGAGGGGATGGGATAAGATACGGTGGCAATTTGGTAGTAATTACCATTGAAGTACAGGGGCAATTTCGACGACGTGAACCCACAGTAAAGAACCACGCAAAGCTCGTTTTTTAGCTTCTCCTGTGCAGGCACATGGGAAACCCTTTTCAACAAGGCTCTAAGTGTAGAGAAGGGTGCGAATTGACGGTTAATAAATATATGGAAATTTGTCGCGGATGGCAGGTTACGGCCTGACTTTGGCGAAGGGAAGTAATTGAGAATCCGCATCCATGCCCTGCTTTCCCCATTCGGCGACCGGCGACCAAACACGCGACCCCGTTGAACCCGGCGCCGGCAGCCGCCCGCGCCCGCTTGTTTCCCCACTTCCTTCCTCCTTCCGCTGCAAGCTCCCGCCTCCAACCCCCAAATCCCCCACTCCGCGATAGACCATGCCGGCCGCTACGCTCTAGTCGGCCGCCGCCCCTCCCTCCCCCGCTCCTCGCCGCCATGTCCGTCGCCGCCGTGTCCGCGGACGGGCTCCTCGCGTTGGCCGACGAGGCTGAGCGCCGGTACGACTTCGCCGCCGCGGCCGCTTGCCTCGAGTCCGCGCTGCGTCCCCCCCACGCCGCCGCTCTCCTCCCACTCACCGAAGCCCGCGCGCGGCTCCGCCTCGCCTCGCTCCTCCTCGCACCCCGCGGCTCCTCCCGTGCCCCGCGCGCCGGTGCCCCCGCTGCCGCCAAGGCGCACCTCGAGCGCGCGCTGCTCATCCTCTCCCCGCTCCCCTCCGCGCCGCCGCGGCTCAAGCTGTTGGCCCACTCCCACCTCGCGGGCGCCTACGCTGTCCTGGGGGCGATCGCGTCGCAGAAGCACGTGCTCCGCCGCGGCCTAGGCCTCCTGGATTCCGCGTCCGCCTCGGGGCTCCTCCAGCGCGAGCCAGCGCTGCTATGGACCTGCAACTTCCAGGCGCAGCTCGCGTCCGCGCTCACCATTGACGGGGACGCCGCGTCAGCGCTCTCCACCCTGTCCGTGGGGGCATCCGCCGCCGCCGAGCTCGAGAGCCCCCAGCTCGAGCTCTTCTTCGCCGCCTCCGAGCTCCACGTTCACCTCCTCTGCTGGGAGGACAGTGCCGCTGTTGAGAACGCCGTCACTCGCACCTCACTGCTCTGGGACGCACTCGCAGCCGAGCAGGTAGCTGCAGATTAGGGTTCCTTTTAATGCATATAACAGCAAAGATGTGGCCTGATGCGTGTTCCTACCTGTTCATTTGGGTGCAGATGGAGCACTGGGTTGGACTCTTCTTCTACACGCAGCTGCTGCAGACTTTCTACCTGCTCAGGATCTGCGATTACAAGGCTGCCTCACAGCGCAGTAGAGAGGTTGGATACAGCTGTGAAGAGCGAGATGCAGAGAGGATGGCAAATTAAGGAGCTTGCTAATGATCTCAGCACAGTGGAGAGGACGCTAGGACAGTCTGGGTTGAAGGAGCGGGAGAGGTCGGCATTGTCGCACAAGCAAAGGCAGCTCAAGGCTCAGCTGCGAGCATTGTGTGGCTATGACTCATTGAATGATGTGTTGGATTATGGGGATAAGCTGCTTTTGGCACCACCACTGATGCATGGGGAGTGGCTCCCACGGACGGCAGTGTTTGTGCTCGTAGATCTCATGGTCGTTATGGTAGGTCGCCCGAAAGGGATATTTAAGGAGTGTGGGAAGAGAATAATTTCAGGACTCCAGCTCATCCATGGTATGCATTGCTGAATTCTATCCCATTCAAACTATTTCTTCTAACACCAACAAATTTTTAGCTAAGAATGCCTGCTACACAATTCTAGATGTGCCAAAGTTGACAGGCGGTCACTAGATAGTTCGCATATATATTGAAGCATGTGCACATCAAAATGAACTGATGTTTCCTATTTGGAGGTGCCAACTAATCCATCCATTCATTTAGAAGACAATTAAATTGGCATTTTCTTCTAAGATTTATTTTTTAAGCTACATATCTTCATTAAGTGTTTACACTTAGCTAGTAATGCTGTAAAAATACTTGTCATTACTTGTTGACGTCCTAGTACTGTGCAAATGTACACATTGCGTATCGCTGTGTTGCCCTTGTGAGCGGTTAAAACTTCCCTCATTTGTACCTATTCACATGCATGTTTCCTTGGTTGATGGGTTCCTCACTTGTTTATAGTCGTTTTCCACTACGTCTTCCATAAAAGTGCCTTAGCATTGCAAATTGTTTCATGCCACTATGATCCAGGGAAATAGTAAACCAATTTTCAACAATTACTTCATAATTATACTCCAATGAATATATTCCTCAATACAGAAAGCTGGCCTATATTAGACTTCATTTTCATCACTTTCCCATGCATGTTGGTAGAGAAGTGGTAGAAGCTGGAATTTGAGATTCTGAGCTCAACATTATGTTCACCAACACATTCTTTGATGGTCATAACCATATTTGGTATGGCGCGCAGCCATCCTTAGAAGGTCCCTGCAGTTATATAAATTTGACTGGTGAGCTTGTGTTGCATGACACTCGACATGCATTAGTCAACGCTATGTGAAATTCAACTAGGTGTCGTGTCTTGTTGCCTTGGCCTCACAAAGGAGAGTGTATTTACAAAGACTAGTGACCAGACCATGTTTGTTATGGTTTGTTTGAGAGTTGAGACACATGATATAAAGAGGTACAAAGTACGATAAATAAATATTTTAGTTAGAAAAATTACTGTTCTACTTTCCTGAATTGTTATTTTTTGCACTCATCCTCTGTGGGTTAGTTGTTGCAGTGTGACCTTTTTACAGTTATGTCATAGTATTGTTACTATTTGCTCGTATGACGTTCCACCTATGAATCCCTTTTCAGCCCTTAGTTGTCACTTTTAGCATGGTAAGATTCTGTGTAACTGTAGCTTATAATGCTAAAATATGTCAAAGACCAATTGTAACCAGATTGGTCATCGGAATGAAATAAATGACTATTACTGTCTTGCAATATTGATTGTATCTTGGATCTTCCAGAAGTTAGGATCCTGACAGATCTTTTCCTATGCATATAAAGGTGAAAATTCATAGAAACTTGTCTCTTTTCTGTACTTAGTGTGGTTTCATATTGTTTTCTACAGATGAACTTGTGAAGCTTGGCATTGTGGATGGTGTGATGGGTAATTATTTCTGATAAGTCCTGTTACTCTTTTTTAGCATCACAACTGTATGCATTGCCTAATGCATCGCCTTGATGGGTTTCTAACATCCTCGTTATTATTTATGGATCCCACCCATTATTTCTTTTTGTGACGTAATGTGAGCTCTGTATGGTTCGTGAGAACTATTTTTTCAATCCGTTTGTTTGTATAGTCTTTTATATGCTATGTGGGCTGAACTGGACTACTAAGTACTACTTCCTCTGTTTTATAGAATATAGGACCATGTTGCACTTTTTCACACAAATTAAGTTCTTGAAAAGAAAACAAGAAATGCCTACCCTTATTGGTTGGATCGTTGGTAGTAGTAGTACCATTAGTAAGGATGAAATAAGATAAAAACCTTATTAACTACATTAACCTTGATTTTCATACCTGCTTAATAGATATTGAAAAACAAGCCAAGATGGGAAAGGAGCCCTGTAAATATTGAAGGAGTATGAATGAGCAAATATGCATAGAAATATATCAGTCATAATGAAGCATAATATCTTATGGTTGCCCTTTTTGCAGCCTGCCTTTATTCCACTTGCTAACTGCTGAACACTAGGTCAGAAAATCAGTAATTGTTACCCAGTTTTCACCATTTTATATGTACCCATAGTTACATAGCCATTGTTTTTTTCCTTGAACGACGTAGGAGAGCTGAGTATCATTTCATTAAGAGAATAAAAAAATGTAGGACTATGTCTTTGAATTTTTTTCCATTATGAAACCTTATACTTCTTGGTTCTTTAGTTAAAAACTAACAGAAGTTGTGGATCGCACCTGTTGTTTTATTTCTTTTGATTTTGTACCTTACAGAAAGAATGAATTTAACCAATTTAGTCCTAACTTGTGCACTTTTCCTGTTCCTTCATCTTATATGACTTGAGTGGAGTCAGATTTATTTTCATTATTCAACTGCCATTGCTATGCAGAGGCAAATTTGGAACACTCAACAATATGGACAGCAGGGCTGTACTTGATCCTTTTACTTCAGTTTCTGGAAAACAAAGTTGCTGTGGAACTTACAAGGTCAGAATTTGTTGAAGCCCAAGAGGTAAAGACACATGTATATCCATAGTTAAATGTATAAATGTATGCTTGGTAAATGATCATGTCTTTCTGTCAATTAGTTTACTGCAGATTATTGTAAGTCGTTTTGTGATGGGCACCGATCGGGTTGGGGTGACAGCGGGGTGGAGTAGTCGCAGATGAGGGAGGGATGGTGGCTAGGGCAGCAGGGCTGCCACATGGCCATAGGCGGGGAGGGAGGAGGCGTAGGAGGCAGGGGAGCACGAGAGCGAGAGAAGGATTCCTCTATTTTTTGCTTGATCATAACGAGTACATTATCCAGTAGGTTCGACAACTGTGGTGAACTGGTGATGATGCCGGGAGGTAGAAGCAGTCGTCAAAGAAGATGACGCCATTATCCGTGGACCAAGCTCGGGCGGCCGTGTCATTGATGATGGTGGTGGCAAAGGCGCGCAACTGTAGGACGTCCCTGACTGCCTGTCGATGGTGGTGTTGTCGTTGGTGCTGGTGCGGCAGCTGTAGTCAAAGCAGAAGGTGGCGCCTTCGGTAGTGAAGGATGAGGTGAGGGTTATAGTCGTTTTGGTGAGGTTGGGGATGACTAAGGCACATCACTTGTATGCTCTGGCCATCGACATGGCCATTACCATATCCCACGGGTTCTGGAGCTCAACCTCCGTCTTCAGCGGCTCTAGTAGGCCTGCCATGTAGCCGTTGACCTATTGCCACTCGTCGAGGGGGCCTGCCCGTGCCACGTGCGCCAGGAACCTCTCGGTGTAGTTGTCGACAGTCCTTGTCTTGCGCAGGGATGCCAGCACGACATCAGTGGTGATGATGCTGGGCGGTAGAAGCGGTCGTCCAAGAAGATGACGCCATTCTCCATGGACCATGCTCAGGCGGCCATGTCATTGTTGATGGTGGCGGCAAAGGTGCTCAACTCTAGGACATCCTTGACTGCTTGTCGGATCTAAGTGAAGTCGCTGGCTCATGGGTAGGCTGTGTTGAAGGCGTTCGGTTGACGTAGTCTAGTGGCATTGGTCAGGTTGAAGCGTGGCTGCTACAATTGTTGTAGTGGTAGCGCCTGTTGCTGTGGTGGCGGCGCTGGCGTGGCAACGATGAGTACTGGGACTGGTAGGGCGAGCACCATTTGCAATGCTTGCCCACTGGGGACGGTGAAGGTGACGGTGCGGTCGCCCTGCTGGAACCATATCTCCAGTGATGCGAAGTTCTAGAGGATGCTACCGAGGTTGGCCATCCTTGGCATGCCAAGCACAATGTTGATGTCGACGCTGAGGTCCACTAAGAAGGCGTCAATCTGGAACGTCTCGGTATCGATGTGTTAGGGGCTTGTTGAAGCAGGCTCCTCGGCAGGTAGTCTCATTGCTGCTGCCAATGCGTATTGTGATGTCGATGCGGTGCTCCATGAGACCAACCAGGCGAGCGAAGTTGATGTCGATGATGTTATGCATGGCCGGTGTCGACGAGGATGTGCACATCGTGTCCTAGGACGATGCTTGCCAAGAACATGGTGCGCCATCCGCGCACACTAGAGTTTTGGGTGATGTTGAAGAGGTGCTTGCACTTGTGGCCGCGGGTGAGCTGCTCGTCACGATTCAAGCAGAGTCCCATGCGACGACGTTCTGCCATCTGCTCAGCGGTGTGGCGCTTGGAAGCGCGAGTCGCTGTAGTCGCTGGTGTTGTCGCTGGTGCTGGTGCAGCAACTATAGTCGAAGCAGAAGATTGCGCCTTCGGAGGTAGTGTAGGACGAGGTGAGGCATGTACCAGGGTTGTAGTCGTTTTGGTGAGGTCAGCAACAACTAAGGCACATCACTTGTATGCCTTGGCCATCAACATGGCCTTTTCCATATCCCATGGGTTCTGGAGCTCCACATCCGTCTTCGGCGGCTCTAGCACGCCTGCCGTGTAGATGTTGACCTACTGCCGCTCGTCGAGGGGGCTTGCCCGTGCCAGGTGCGCTAGGAACCTCTCGATGTAGTCGTCGATAGTCCTCGTCGTGCGCAGGGATGCCAGCTCGACCGCGGTGGTGATGATGCCGGGAGGTAGAAGCGGTCGTCAAAGAAGATGGCATCATTATCCATGGACAAAGCTCGGGCGGTCGTGTCGTTGATGATGGCGGTGGCAAAGGCGCGCAACTTTAGGACATCCCTGACTGCCTGTCGGATTTGGGTGAAGACAGTGGCACGTGGGCAGACTGTACCGATGGCGTTCGACTGACGCGGTCTGGTGGCATTGGTCAGGTTGCAGCGTGGCTGCTACAGTTATTGTAGTGGTAGCGTCTGCTGCTGTGGTGGTTGTGCCTACTGCTATGGCGGCGGCGCTGGCGTGGCAACGATGAGTACTGGGGCTGGTAGGGTGAGCACATTTCCGATGCTTGCCCGCTGGGACGGTGAAGGTGACGGTGAGTGATGCAAAGTTCCAGAGGATGCTGTCGAGGTCGGCCATCCATGGCATGCCAAGGACGATGTCAATGTCAATGCCGAGGTCCACTAGGAAGGTGCCGATCTGGAACGTCTCAGGTAGTGATGTGTAGGGGCATGTTGAAGTAGGTTGCTCGGAAGGCAATCTCATTGTTGCTGCCAATGAGTATTGTGATGTCGATGCGGCGTTCCATGAGACCAACCAGGCGAGCGAAGTTGATGTCGATGATGTTATGCATGTCGCCGGTGTCGATGAGGATGCGCACATAGTGTCCCAGGACGATGCCTACCAAGAACATGGTGCACCATCTGCGCATGCCAGAGTTTTGGGTGATGTCGACGAGGTGCTTGCACTTGTGGCCGCGGGTGAACTGCTCGTCACGGTTCAAGCGGAGTCCCATGCGACGACATTCTGCCATCTCCTCGGCAGTGAGGCACTTGGAAGCACGAGTCGTTGTAGTCGATGGTTGTGTTGTTGCTGGTGCTGGTGCAGCAGCTGTAGTCGAAGCAGAACATGGCGTCTTTGGAGGTAGTGGAGGACAAGGTGAGGCACGTACTGGGGTTGTCGTTTTGGTGAGGTCAGCGACGACTAAGGCACATCACTTGTATGCCCTGGCCATTGACATGGCCTTTTCCATATCCGTCTTCGATGGCTCTAGCAGGCCTGCCATGTAGATGTTGACCTACTCCCGCTCGTCAAGGGGGCCTACCCGTGCCACGTGTGCCAGGAACCTCTCGGTGTAGTCGTTGATAGTCCTCGTCTTGCGCAGGGAGGCCAGCTCGCCTAGTGGGTTGCACCAAGTTGTGGGCTGAATCGCTCGTTGACGCAACGAGCAAGGTAGCTCCAGCTGGTGACCGCCTTGTCTTGGGCTAGGTAAATGGACCATTGTTGTGCTCCTCTTGTCAGATGAAACGAGGCGTACGAGACCTAGACCGTTTCGTTGTTGGGGGTGCACTGGCCTATGAAGAACTACTTGCGGCGATTGATCCGCGGTAGTGGATCCTCCTTGCCGTCGTACGTTGGGAACAACTTGTGGTAGCGGGGTTGGAGGACCAGGAATGATCCATGTGCTGTTGTCGGGTAAGTGGTGGTGGCAGTGACTTCTTGGGCAGTGCCTCTGGCTCTTGCAGTGTAACGAATAGATTGTTTGTCACCTGCTCCACAATATTGGGAATTGCCGAGGGCTTGGAGCTCTCCATCTTGTCCTTGAGGAACGCGCACCTGATGGCTTCCATGGCATGTTTGGTGTCCACCTCAAAGTCCTTGGCCGTGGCATCACATTCTAGCTTTGCCTTGGCCGCGGCTGTGGCGTCGGTGTCCTTGTAGTCGGTGGGGCCTCCGTGCTCCATGTTGCTCGGGCGAGTGTCGACGTTGACAAGGTGCTCCTGCACGCTGTCCATGCGCTTGGTGAGGTCGGTGGAGAAAACCTCGAGCCACACCTTCAGGTCCGCTGGCATGGTCTTGCCATCGTCCGCCATGGATTCTTGGTCTCTGGATACCAGATGTGATCGGCACCAATCGGGTTGGGGGTGACGGCAGGGTGGAGTAGGCCCAGGGGAGGGTGGGGGCGGTGGCTAGGGCAGCACGTCTGCCATGTGGCCATAGACGGGGAGGGGGGAGACGCAGTGGGCAGGGGAGCATGAGAGCGAGAGGAGGATTCCTCTATTTTTTGCTTAATCATAACTAGTACATGACCCGGAAGGTCCCGGGTTGGAGTCGTGGTCTCCTCGCTGCACAGGCGAGGGTAAGGCTTGCCACTGACACCCTTCCCTAGACCCCGCACAGAGCGGGAGCTCTCTGCACTAGGTACGCTCTTTTTTTATAACGAGTACATGACCCCTATATTTATAGTCCCTAAGGGACTTGACTTCCAAGCAATCTATAGGTAGAAATGCTAAAAAAAGCAATCTATAGATAGAGAGACCTTATAGATTTGGACTCTTCTTTCGGGGATCGGCCCATGTTTGGTTTCCTAGATTTATGGTATATATGCAGATTATGAAATTTGATGTAATCATATTTGCTCATTGTGATATCTTACAGTTGATCTCACGATCTTCTTGTTGTTAGCTAACTCATTTTCCTTTCAATTGGCCACCTTTCTGTAGGCTTTAGCTCAGATGAAAAACTGGTTTACTCGCTTCCCAACAATTCTTCAAGGTTGTGAAAGCACCATTGAAAATTTAAGGGGACAGTATGCACATTCTGTTGGCTGCTTCGATGAAGCAGCTTTCCACTTCCTTGAAGCAAAAAAGGTACTTTTGGCCGATCTTTTATATACCCTTTCCAGATTGCCAAAGGAATAACATGTATATCTTTCTATATTAGGCGAAGCCTGTTAATGTTTGTTTGCCTGTAATGATCTCAGCTGACAGAGAGTAAATCAATGCAATCGATGTGTGAAGCCTATGCAGCTGTGTCGTACATTTGTAAGGGTGATGCAGAATCGTCTTCACAGGTACAGTAGAGCTTGATAGCTTATCATGCTATGTAGTTTGAACCTATCTACTACTGATGGTAACTGACATGACTGAATATTACCTGCCTGTTTTATTCTTTAGGCACTAGAATTGGTTGGTCCTGCTTATAGAACAATGGACTCATTTGTTGGTGTGCGAGAGAAGACCTGTATCATTTTTGTTTATGGACTATTACTTATGAGACAGCATAATCCACAAGAAGCACGGTAAGTGTGATGATTTCATAAACTCCATTCTACATAGAGTTATTATTAGTGCTCCAAGCTGCATTTGTGAGCATGAGTATATAAATGTCATTTGGGGCCGCCGTTGGTTACATGGTGACCGGCTGCATGGTAACCAGAAGGCACGCTGTCACCGCGACCAGATGGTGCCAGCAGTAATCAAGGAGCAGATGGCGCCAGCAGCAATCAAGGAGCAGCATGCAAGAAGGCAAGAATTACGGGATTTATGGGGAGTTATGGAGTCCTTTTATTTAGCAGGCCAAGTGCCTATATATATCCATGTACAAGCTCTCATGGGGATTAAGCAATATCAAGACAATTCTAATCCCAGTCTCCTTCAACATAGGGCGCAGAGGGAAAAACCTCTCCCCGAATCCAATTCCCCCAAAAATGCTCTAGTCTCCCTCCATGCCTGACTTTGCTCGGGCTTCCTCCTGGCAATGGTTATCCCCTCTATCCCCCAAATGAACTAGGGTTCACGACAATAAATGTTTGCTGTGTGATAGATTAGGGCCAAGGTTTCTTCAAGCATATATGATATTTTAGTTAATATTCTGCACTATTTGTTTCCTACTGTTGTCTTGTCAGACTCCCTCCGATACAAATTATAGTGTACTTTGGCTTTGTCCTCAGCTAAACTTCTCTAACTTTTGATCAAGTTTTTAGAAAAAATATATTAGCATCTACAATTTCAAATAAATGCACTTTCAAATTATATTCCATGTAAAACTTTGATGAAACAAATTTGATGTTGTAGATTTTTTTGTATTTTTCTAAACTTGGTCAAAGTTAAAGAAGTTAGAACAAACACAAAGTGAACGATAATTTGGAATGGAGGGAGTAGCAATTTTATTCACCTTATGAGCACACAATTAGCATGTTTGTGCATTTGTATTTCATAAATATTTAATGCTTATGTAATACCAGGAACCGCCTTGCAAGTGGTTTGAGAATAGCGCACCAACAGTTGGGTAACATCCAGTTAGTTTCTCAGTATTTGACAATACTGGGCACATTGGCGCTTCAGCTACATGACGCAGGACAGGCCAGAGAGATCCTGAAGTCTTCGTTGACCTTAGCTAAGACGCTATTTGATATTCCAACCCAAATCTGGATCTTGTCAGTATTTACAGGTATGCCATTTAGGCTATGTGGATTTGTTCTCAAACCATGAAAACAATTTTGTAGTACATGGTCTCCTTTGCACTCATGGCATATTCTGGAAATAGAAGTTGATACAAAACGGTTTCTGCTTTTACGACCTGGTTATTAGTCGTCATATGCATGTCTTTAGAGGTTGATGCAAACTGATGTCTGGTTTCAGTGTGTTTTATTTCTTTACAAATTATTACAGAGTTATATCGTGAACTGGAAGAGAAGGAAAATGAAATGGAGAACTCTGATTATGAAAGAAAAAAGGAAGATGATCTGCAGAGAAGGCTTTCTGAAGCTTATTCTCACGCTTTTCACCAGGAGCTGGTACGTTAACAGTAGAGATTTGAAGTTAAGCTAATTGCATACTTGCATGCACTCACAAAACTGCAAAGTTTTGAGCCATCCATATGCAAGCATAGCCTGGAAAATGCAGCGGGCCTAGTCAGGCCTTGAGTCCTTGTAATCTTCTGTGGCACATTTATACTCAAGTGCCCATCAAATCAAATATCAGTTCCCATTAAATTGAATATCCACAAGGCACATGCGGCAGTGTTTAACTGGAGTGCTCTTTCAGGTGGAGAAATCAAGAATCCAGCCGCTGCATATGTCAAGTAAGCAACCAGCGATGGCTGTTCCAACAGCTAATGGTGATCTTGATATCCCAGAATCAGTGGGGCTTTCCGCTCCCCAGCCATTCCTCAAAAGACTTGTTGAGTCTGAGCCGGTGAGGCGCAGTACCAGGAGGCGGCAGTAGTAATGAAACTTGACCTGACGCCTCATGCATGCCATTAAAACGGGGTGCTGTATTTTAAGTGTACTGATTTTGTTGGGTATGTGTAGTTGTTATTACTTGTAACTTTTAGCAGTTGAGGTTTTGATTTTTTGGTTTGTTGTGTTAATTATATGTATCTTGGTTAAAATTTGTAGATTTGGAGAACTGTTGGATTACAGTGTGTTGGGGGCGGCGCTGGGTGCCCTTTTCTCTGTTTCGCATGATCATTTCCCAACTCTTATATGTGCAGATATCAGCACGAAGGTTTCAGCGAAGCCATCTTTGGATATCCGAGAGGTGTGTCCGAGTGCAAGGAGCTGAAGGTTTTTTTTTTTTTTTTTTTTTTTTTTTTTTTTTTTTGCGAGACACAGTTACAGACATAAATGCTTACATACATGAACACACACTTATCTTTACGAACGTACGCATGTACAGCCTATCTTGCACACTCTATCCTTATGAGCACCTAGCAGATGCAAACGCTTATGTACCCAAACGCATACTTACACCTTCGAAGATCTCATGGTCGTTATGGTAGGTCGCCTGAAAGGGATATTTAAGGAGTGTTGGAAGAGAATAAATTCAGGACTCCGGCTCATCCATGGTATGCATTGCTGAATTTTATTCCATTCAAACTATTTCTTCTAACACCAAATTTTTAGCTAAGAACGCTTGCTACACAATTCTAGATGTGCCAAAGTTGACCGGCGGTCACTAGACAGTTCGCATATATATTGAAGCATGTGCACATCAAAATGAACTGATGTTTCCTATTTGGAGGTGCCAACTAATCCATCCATTCATTTAGAAGACAATTAAATTGGCATTTTCTTCTAAGATTTATTTTTTAAGCTACATACTTGATTAAGTGTTTACAATAAACTAGTAATGCTGTAAAAATACTTGTCATTACTTGTTGACGCCCTAGTACTGTGCAAATTTACACATTGCGTATTGCTGTGTTGCCCTTGTGAGCAGTTAAAACTTCCATCATTTGTACCTATTTTTTTTCTCGAATCACGCATGACTGCGTGTCATTTCATTAAGGTAGAAAAAACAAGTATACGGGTCTGGGTGACCCAACACGAGCACCAGGACACACACTAAGGAGACCAGCATATCAACGCACCACAAACTAACTAAAAGACGACCATCAACTCCTGGGAACTCCAGAGGAGAGCAACCTGGATAAAAGCTGTGTGAGCTTGGAGGCCCTGGCCATACACCAAAAACTGCCCTCCATGCACACAGCAATGATAACCTCCTGAACATTTGGCCTTAAGGTCTCGAAGACAATCATTATGATGCTTCCAGACCTCCCAAGCTACCAAGATTATCTAAGTGTTCAAACCCTTTCTGATTTCCTTTGGAGCCGTTGCATTAGTTTTCCTCCACCATCCCGAGAAGCGACTCACGGTTGGATCAGGCACCAGAAACAACAGGCCAAGCTTTTGGAATATCAAGGCCCATACTTAGCAAGTGAATACACATTCAACCAGCAAGTGATGTATGGTTTCCTCAGCCTGATCAGAAAAAGGACAAGCATCTAGATGGTGGAGGCCTCTTTTAGCCAACCTATTGGCTGTCCAGACCCTATTGTGAAATACCAGCCAAATGAAGAATTTACAGCGTGGGGGTGCCCAAGTTTTCGAGATCCTTCGCCATGGTCCAAACTTGATGGTTCCACAAAGAAGGCTCCATACGCAAATTTGCTGTTGCCTGTCCCATCATGCGATAACTTCCAAGTGTAGCGGTCCTGCACATCCGGCTGCAAGAGTAAACCATCCACAATATCCCAAATATGTAGGTATTAAATCAGAACCTCTATTGTGCGAGCTCCTTTTATGTCACCAACCCATCTTATGTTCTGGATTGCTTGAGCCACTTGGCTGTTCGTTTTCTCACTGTTTTGATCAAATTAGGGGCTATTTCAGCCATGGTGTGACCATCCAGCCACCTGTCGGTCCAAAACAGGATCTGTTCCCCGTTTCCAACAATGGCATCCACTGCGACATCAAAAAGGGCCTGAGCCTTATGAGGTACTGCGCCCCAGGATTTTTTTTATTTTTAACATTTTTTGTAAACTAATTTTAAATCCAACACTGTTTTATTTTTTTTTTCAAAAACTAACATTTTTGCTTTGGCGCGGCGAAACGCCTGAGCCGCACCATGCATGGTGGCGCGTCGGGAGGATGACATGGCGTCGTCGTGGCAGGGTCTGTCGCGCCACCCATCTTGGCGCGGCTGTGACGCGCCATTGCTGGTGGCGCGGTAAGGCCCAGTAAAAGCCTACGACGCCCCCGCTGCGCCCGCCCTCGCCCTCGACCCTAGTGCACTCCGCTGCCCGGTAGCCGAACGCTAGGCACCGCCGCCTCGCCTGCTCCAGCCGCCGCCGCCTCTCCAGTGTTGGGGTGCCAGCGCCGCCAGTCAGCGAGGCCGCCAGCGGCCATCTCCTTCGTCTTGGGTGACCCTAAAAGGTCCCCGCTCATATCAAGGTAGCTCCCTCTCTCGATTTCTTGTTATTATGAATACTATTTTAGTTAGGGTTAGTGATTTAGGATAGCTAGGCTAATGAATTTGTTTATTTAGGTAGATAGTTTTTAGGGTTTAGTTTGTGTGTTGTAGTATAGTTAAGGTTTGGTTAGATAGTTAGGGTTTAGGTTACTGTTAGTTAGGACTTTGGGTTTAGGGATTGATTAGGTATTTATTATTTAGTTAGTTTATAGTAGTAAAGGTTGTTATTATAGATACTAGTTTTCAAGTGTCGATACTTAGTAGTGCGTGATACGGCGATTTGGATGACTTGATGAAGTTTCGTCAAAGGATTATTTTCCTAGTGAAGTTATTTAATATGTCTGTTAATGTTACTTTGAATATATACATGTGCTTTCATGTTGTGTTCGTATTGCATAACAAGTAGTTTAAATTTTGCAATGCTACATAATGTTAATTTGAATATTGTTAATTTGAATACTCTAACCCTTTGTTTATCAATTTGTAACAGGATGGCCCCTCCCACGCAGCACCAGTTGTACCCCCTTCTTGAGGTGGAGTAAGACGACCCGCACTGAGCAAACTTCTTGATTGACACCGACGTAGAGATGCCCTTGCCTCCTTTGAGGCCCCGCACGCACACCAGGGCGCACCAGTGGGACGAGCATTGCGCGCCGTACATACGGCGTGCCGGTTTTCTCGAGCTTATCCATGTTGTCAACTACAGTCTTCCGCCCCTTGACCCAACACTACTTACTATAGCTATAGATAGGTGCGAGTGCCTTCATTGTACGTATACATTCTTATAACAAATTTGAAGGTAACTAATAGTTGTTCTATTCTTATAACAGGTGGAGGCCTGAGACCCACACGTTCCACCTACCTTGTGGCGAGATGACCGTGACCATGCAAGACGTGAAGGCTATCTTTGGCCTTCGGTTGGGGGGACTTCCAGTGATAGGTATAGTTGACAACGATCACTGGAGGGAGATGGGCTCAGTTCACTGGCTTTCTTCCACCGGACGACGAGGTTTCCAAGAAAAATAAGTGAGCAATTCAAGCCTATTTAATACTTGCATTGCTTTTCCTGCAGCCATTGTGACTCATTTTCTTTGGTGAATTTTAGGAAAAGTTCTGGTGTTTCATCGTCGTGGATCACAGAGCGCTTTGATTACTTAGACCCACAGGCTTGATGAGGCTCAGATCGACAGGTTCGCTAGAGTGTGGCTCTAGCACTTCCTTGGTGCTTTCCTATTCCTAGACGCCTCGGACAACACCATCAGCTGGATCTTTCTTGACATACTACGCCAGTCGTGGGATAACATAGCGGCGTACAGCTGGGGCAGCGCAGTCCGGGCATGGACGTATCGACAGCTATGCAGTTGCCTACCGTCGCACCTTAGGGTATGCGAACCTTAGGGGTTGCTCCTACCTACTCCAGATTTGGTGTTGGGAACGATGGCCCATTGGGAGGCCCCTTGTTATTGGTTTCCCTGTAAGTACTTCGATTTAATATATTCTTCGAGGCAGTTACATATGATGAAATTATTAATGGCTAATTCATTATCGTGTTCAATGCAACATTGGAATGGGCAGGATACATTGCTTACAGCTCTGTATATCTGGACGCAAGCAGAGTTAGTTAGAGGGAATGCGAGGTGCAAGTACATGGAGTACACGGACTGTCTCGACGTCCTGACACAGCACCAGGTTACGCTCTCTTTACTATCATACATGTTTCTTGTTCGATGTACACTATATCACAACCTAACTCAATTATGAAATGTTTAGGTGCATTGGTGTCCTTGGGATGCTCCGGAGCTCTAGGACTATCTGAGTCCTGTCACTAGGGATGAGCCAGACGAGTATCGCTACAACGTCCATCTTATTTTCTTCCACGTGGTCGAGATTCACATGCCCATCAGGGTTTACATGCAGTTTGGAAGAATGATAGGCTACCCACCACCGCTTTACTTCACCAACCAAGAATTGCACGGGTGCGTTATCGATTAATAACAAAGCAATAATTCAGAGGTGTGTATGGTACAATTAACAATCGTTTTGTTGCAGGTATGACTGCAGGAAGAGGTACAAGACGAAGGATTGGTGCATGACACAACACGTACATCCAGTTGTGGCAGACCAAGGACCGACAGCCGGTCAATGTGGGTCCCCCCACATGACCAGCACACCTTCGACCAGTACCTGCGATGGCTTCACTAGGTCTACGAGGACACATATCAAACCCCCATAAATTGAGGAGGAGATTGACAAGGACAATGAGGAAAATGTGATCAAAGATGTGTACGACATTGCCACTAGGGACGACACACAACTATAGAGAGTCTCGCTTCAAAGATACGTGGTAAGATACTCAAATGGTACAATTTGTTATCCATTTGGTATTAAGTATGTGTACTAAAACTGTCCAACCACATTTCTGTACCTAGGCGACACAATTGTCAAGGCTGTCCAACAAAGCAACGTTTTGGCTTCACGAGTCTAGAGGGTAGGGGCCTAGGCATTCTCGAGGCCTTTGTGGAGGTAAACATAAACTTGTCCGTTCCGAAAATGTTTCTTTAGTGTATATGCGTTTGAGAAATGCACTAACTTTAACGTCTATTCATGCAGAAGGTGAAGCGGAGCTAGTAGGAAGCTAGCTCAGAAGTTGAGCTACATGGACACTCCTTGGGTGGAACCCGATTACCTAGGCGCGGTCAGGTGCCACGTCTTCTGGCTCTTTGAGGACACCAACCGGCTCTTCTGAGCTAGTGATAGGTGCCACTTCCGCTATGTGTATACCAACAAATTATAGCGCTGGGAAGGACCCTGCAAAATGAGGACGGCAAGGACGACGATGACAACGATGACCCCCCGGGCTTCCGCATACAGCACCACTAGTGGGACCCTTGGCAGCAGGACGAGATAGGCATGTCTCAGCTAGGTGGTGCCCCGCTTGGTATCTAAGGAGCCTCACAGGTAGTAACAAAGGTAGTGTCTTTAAATACGTAGGCTCCATGAACTAACAATCATAAAGATTATAAGTAATCGTGCATATCATGTACTTGTAGGGTACGAGCCGTACCCACCGACAACATGACCACACCGATGTTGGCTACACTCCTAATGTGTTGCCTACAAATCCGAAGAGACAGAGGCGTCCGAGGGATCCTTACACTCCTGAGACTTAGTTGGTTATGTCGAACTTATGTCGAACGAATATTGTCATACGAAACTTGCAGACTCATGAACCAATAAAAATGTTATGTGGCAACTTGTCAACTTGCGCATGGACTTCATTTATTTGCTTCATATTCATTTAAATGTGTTGCGGCAACACTTGTAGTTGTTTACAGCACCGACAACAGCTCTCGTTCAATTGCAGTTGAGGTTGGTCGGCTTCTATCTGCGTCCAGGTCCTGCCACGTCGTGGGCCTTGGTGCGTTAGTGCCGCGCCATGGGCTATGGTGTGGTAGACCCTGCCACGTCATCGGTCAGCGCCCCGGTCGTCGTCGCGCCAGGGAAATAGGCGCGGGCAAAAGTGTTAGTTTTGGAAAAAAATGAAAGTAGTGTTAGATTTAAAATTAGTTTACAAAAAGTGTGAAAAATAAAAAAAAATCGACCAGGAGCCCTGCCTATGGTCTGTCCAAATCTGTCTTCTGTGCCCAAAGCCATCGAATTCTTAGAGCACAGCCAAGCAGTTCTAAATTATGGATGCCCAACCCTCCATATTCGATTGGCCGCTGTACTTTCCCCAAGCTACCAAACAGTGACCCCCATTTGCCTGCTCTTGTCCCTTCCAAAGGAACCCTCTTCTTTTTTTATCTATAGCCTTAAAAACCACTTTGACATATCCATAGCTATCAAGAGGTAAATTGGGGCAGCAGTCAGGACCACGCGCACCATTACTAGCCGCCCAGCTTTGCTCATTAAAGATGCCTTCCATCCTGGGAGGTAGTCAGCCACTTTATCAAGTAAATGCAACAATACCTCCTTGGTTGGCTTGCCAATTGTGAGTGGAATCCCAAGGTAAGTACAGGGAAAATCCTTGATGGAGCAAGAGAGGATGTTGTGAGTGAGTGTTAGCTCTTCATCTGTACAGTGGATAGGGGAGACTGAACTTTTGGACAGATTGGTTCTAAGACCAGAGGCGTGTTCAAATAGATCAAGATGATGTCTGACAACAGTTAGATCTGAACTGAAGGGTCTTAAGAACATCACCGCATCATCGGCATAGAAGGAGATTTGATGCCGGGCTTGTTGAATGTATAGTGGCTGTAGTAACTCATTCATCGTTGCATATCTGATCATTGAGTTCAGGACGTCCATGACTAGTATGAATAACATGGGTGAGAGCGGATCCCCTTTGTCTAAGACCTCGCTGATGTGTAATAATCTCTCCTGGCTCACCATTCACCAAGGCTTGCGCGGAGGAGGTTGACAGGATCAGGCATAATAAGTCACACCACCGCTGTCCAAACCCCACATGTCGCAAGACTTCCAATAGAAATGACTAGGACATAGAATCAAATGCCTTAGAGATATCCAACTTGAGCAAGATGTGAGCTTCCTTCTTTTTGTGCAGAGATTTCACCATTTGCTGCACTAAAATGGAATTGTCCTAGATATTCCTTCCTCTCACAAAAGCACTTTGGTTCATAGAGATCAGAGATGGTAAGAAAGGGGCTAGTCGATTAGCCATAATTTTAGTTACCAATTTAGCGAAACAATGAATCAGGTTTATAGGCCTAAAATCCTTTACTTGAACTGCATCCATCTTCTTTGGCGGCAAGGTGATGATGGCCGAGTTAAGGAGCCTAAACTTGAACACATGGCCCCGGTAAATGGTATCCAGGGCCATCAAAATGTCTCCTTTGATAATATTCCAACATGTTCTATAGAACCGCCTAGTAAACCCATCCGATAATGGGGCCTTATCCAAAGGCATGTCCTTTATAGTAGCCCATACTTCCTTTTCTGAAAATGGAGCCTCCAGTATAGAAAGATCATGTTGCTGAAGGCCCACTGTATTCAGATCAATAGAGTACTCCCTCCTCTGCCCTTCCAAGGATACCATCAAAATAGTCAAACATAGCTTGTTGTTTCTCCTTATGAGAAACAACCACTTGATCTCTAGCCTACAACTTTGGAATAAATTTTTTCTTTTTCCTGAATCTAGCCTGCTGATGAAAATGCAGTTCAAGCCAATTCTGGTTCGTTCAAGCGAAGCCAACCCAAGACAATGGAGTTTCAATTTCTTGCACAACCACTCCTCTTCTTCAGTAAGATCCCTTGAATCCATTTCAATTTTCAAATGGTGAAGGACCTCCTTAGCCATCTCAAGATGGAGTTTGATATTCCCCACCTTCCTTTGTCCCCATTTTTGTAACCCTCTACTGAGCCGCTGTAGTTTTAGAGAAAACTGCTCAATGGCGCAATCAGACTATACTGGTGCTTCCCAATTCTGTTTGACAACATCTATAAATCCTAGGACCTTTGTCCAGAAGCTTTCAAAATGAAAATGGTGCTTGCCAGTCGGTGCTCACTTTTAAGCCAAGGATAAGTGGACAGTGATCAGATACTCCTGCTATTGTACTCCATAGAACTGAATTAGGAAAATGTCTTCCCACTCAACACAACTAGAATGCACAATCCAACCAAACCAATGTGGGAGACCTTCTCTCATTGGACCTTGTGTATTTGTAGCCTAGGAAAGGTATTTCTTTGATCTCAGTGTCATCCAAGAACTACCTAAATCTTCCCATCATAGCCCTATCTAGATTTGCATTATTCTTATCGGTGGCTTGGTATATTAGATTGAAGTCTCCTACCACTAACCAAGGTCCATTGTTTAGAGCCTTATAGTTTCTAAGTTTAGGATGAACATCGAATAGGTATCCACCCTAGAAGCAATTGCCTAACAAGAGCTGCCCTTCCAAGCAATCAGAACACCTCCCCTAGTACCATTGGCGGGCAATGCAATGTATTTATCATAAGACAATCCAAATACCGAGAGGAACACATATTGGGTCATGCTTGCGATCTTTGTCTCTTGTAGACAGACAATCACTACTATAGATTGATATATCGTTGTTGCCACTTTCATTGCCATAGCAATAGAAGCGATGGTATGATACTCCCATTGTCGGTTGGAATGAAAGCGAGGCCTCCTAGGAATGAAACTGGTAGTTCAGACTTCTACCACCGATGGGTTAACGATAGATGCAGCTATGGTATTGGGGTTGCATTTGCTCCGTCACATGAAAAGCCTGGCCTACTGGGATACACATTTTGACCGCCGGCCCTAAACTAGCGTTTGGTCAATCGGCGATAAATTCAGCGTGAGTGTTGAATTACTTCAACTTCCAAGGCCATCAAATCACCATTACTTCCATTGCCTGAAGCCTAAGAGCCGCGTACCCACAGCTCTACATATACTTGAAGCCCAATTCCCTCTGAAACGACTCCTCTTCTTCATCCATCATCCCCTTCTCTTCCAATCTACAAAGAAAATGTTGGGCAGCCCCATCAAGTTTCTAAGCAGCCTGTTGTCTAGCGAGGATGAATTGTCTTCCCACCACTCCTCTGAGGAGAACGTCTCCTCCGACGATTGGGTGTCATCTGATTATAGTCCTCCATGGAGCTCCAAGAAGGAGGACCCAGAGGAGGACGATGAGGAGGACGACACCGACGACGACAATGTCGACGACTCCGATGATGACGACTACTCCGACTCCAACGATGACGTTGACTTCGACTCACCTGTTCCCAAGCAAATGAGGCGAGCATATTTAGATGAAGTAGTTTATAGTTAGTATAAGTAGTTTTAATAGTTTAGGTTAGTTATTATGCTTCTGGGCAAGTACAATCATATACTCGTTCAAATTGTATCTATATGTTAGATATATATAATGAATCAATGAAAAAATTCTATTCGCACAGATTTTATCTCTTCAATGCCACCTTTTTATATGAAATGCAAAGCTAGTTCTTCCCAATACTACTTCCAAAATGCTAGTGCACGGATTTGATCTCTCGACAAATGTTTTTTTTGTTTTTGTGTATATATATGAATGAATGAAAAGGAAAAACTATCATGTACGGTTGCAGTTGTTTTCAGGAGAATCTAAAAGCAGTTTAACCGCTGATAATCGCCATATTGTAGCATTGGATTAGCATGGCAATGGTCGGCTTAATACGGACTCTGTTTAACTTATCCCGTGCCGTCCGTTCTCGCTACTGATCAATTTGGACTGTCTATTTGGCAACAAACCTATAAGTGCTTCGCCCGTTCCCAACTCCGCTCAGGGCCTATCTGTGCTTTGGTGGTGGTTCGACCAACTAAAAAACCCCAATACAAATTCATTAGTTCTCCCCACTCAGTTGTTGCTTCATCTTCATTCTCCCCACCCGTTGCTTCATCTTCATTTTGACCCATCGCCTACCTCGAGCACCTTGCATTGTCAGTCGTGGACAAGGCCCCAGTGAAGGTTAGATGGATTCGGTCACCCCCTATTTGCATTTGGTTCCAATTGGTTTTTGGGTTTGGTATCAGTTTTGTTCATATCAGGAATTTCTTCATTGCAACAGATGTCTTACTTCAGAAGAAGCCATTTCAATGCGAGCAACCTTAGTGTTTTGGTGGCTAGGGGTGGCACTAGGACCCTAGATGTTGTTGTTTGCTACTTGGGAATGGAGCATTCACCTAGACTAACTATTGATTGTTGAAGCCATTGTTCATCACCTTCTCAGACCACAAAATTTGACAAGAATCGTTTAAGACCCTGTTTGTGGAGAGATTTTTGGGCTTTGCTAGACTAGACATGAAGTAGACATACTTTATAGATACAATGTGTCATTGGATGGAGATGTTGTCATCTTTGCTATGGTTCACTACCTCTGGCTTTTGGGACCGCATCAACCAATTGAGTAGCTTAGCAACTGCCTACCCATTCGACATTAAGTCTTAGAATTTGTGAAACTTTTATGTTAACAAAGTTTATATCTACTGATGAAGCCTCTGGATTAGTATGAATGAGTACTGCATAATCATTGAACTATTACTTCAGTTGAAATGTTAATTGAATCAGTTGGTCTTGATTGTGATCCACGTGTACACCTCTATGTAAGCACAAAGGATCCAAAATAGGCCTTCTTCTATAGGTGGATAGTAACCTAAATCGTCGGTGATAGAATATTTCATCTTGGCAGGTCTGCGAGGGTTTTTCAAGGATGTTTTGACGCCTTGGCAGGAGGCAAAAGCACAGACAAAAGACCTAGGCTGACCTCTTCACTCAGAGTGTGCAACACTTTGAACCTTGACTACTCCATGGCTGCATCTAGCTCCAACTCCTCCCAGTGGTTGGCACCATCTTAGGGCACCTGTCGCGAGAAGAAAACTGACTTCTAGTGGAGAGGCTACAACGGGAGGGGTCCGCCCATCCCGTGCCATGTCAAGAACCACCCCTACGCATACCAGCCACCACTTTTGTGTCGCTGCGGCTTGAAGATGCCTCGGTGGATTTTGTGGAGTGATAGAAACCCAGGACGTCGGTACCACAGATGCTGTAGGGCAAATAATGTAACTCAATTTCTTTCTTGTTCATTTTTTCGCAATGCAAATGCTAAAATCCAGCTATACTTATGGTAATTTGGTTTTTTCGTAGTTCGACTTAGATTGCGGGTTTATGAGTGGTATGATCCCCCATATGGAAAATATTTGAAGGCTTTGATTTTGGATTTACATAACAAGATTTACGTAACAAGATTTGGGAACAAATGAAGAACAGCTACAGGAGGTGGAAGAGATTATGCCACAGATTGAAGAAATGGCCAGGGTTCCAACGAAGATGATGGAAGATTTCATACCTTTAAGAAAGAAATGTGCTTCCTATTCTTCTTTCACCTATTTTGTACTTACCTTTGTTCTTGGCATGTTCATTGGCAAGTTGCTTAGTTCATCACTGCAGTAGATTCAAGTATCAATTTATGTATCGGACTAAAATCTATCACTTTTGTACTACTATTGTTGAACTAAATGCAAGGTGATTAACCAGGTGTTTAATTTATTGAACTGTAAATGCTAGTACATCCAAGTATCAAATGATGTGTTGGAGGCATCCTACTTCCCTAGATGCTGGGCCCTGGTATAGGGGCAACCAATTTATTAAACTATATATACACTCTCCTATGGTCCTACTACACCTTTCTCCCATCCATTCACCACTCTGCTCCCTTGCTCTGCTTCACCCTACTAGTGTTGGATGAAAGGTAGCCTCTCTCATGCTCACTGCTCCTTCACCTCCAACCTCGGTGGCACACAAATCTTCAGCGTGCTATCCCTGCTTCTCTGTTCCATCTGGATCTATGGTTACTGCACTAGATCTGGCCCTTCATCGGATTCTATATTCCTTTGTATTGCTCTCTCGTGCTCTCTACTCCTTCACCTCCAACCTAGCTATAGTAATTTCCTTGGATCTACTAGATGAAAATACATCTTCTCATTTTGGAGTTTGTGGCCTTTTATCTCTATGGAGTGCATCTTGTGAGCCTTATAATCCTTAGTATTGGTTCATCAAATCAGTGCTTTGTGAACAAAGTCGATGAGCTAAATGAAAGTGTACCAACGCATGTGGATATGGTTGTGTGGTCAAGGCTTGGGATGACATGGAGATTGACAATGATCCCATGGGGGTCGACAACGATCTGCAGGATCTTATGGAGATTCACAACGATCCCAGTGGGGGTCGACTAGGATCTGCATGGAGAATGATTAATTATGCAATCAATGATGTACATATGAAGGCCTTTTAACTTTTGCATAGTGTTGGCCTAATTAGTATCTGCATTTTAGCTTTTGGCATGCTTGTTAGATTGGTAGTGTCGACTTACTTATTTGGTATGAATGTATGGAACTCAAGTTGGATTCCTTTCAATCCGGGAGTACTAGCAATTGTGATTTCCCTATGTTTTCTAAGTGCACAATTTGGCTTTCTTTCAATGTAAATCTGTGTGCCTTATTATTCACCATCGAACTTAAGTTGGCTGCCTTTCAATCTGAGTACTGGAATTGTGCTTTTCTTTGTTTTATAAGTGCACAGTTTTGCTTTGTTTCAATGCCAAATGTTAAAATTTTGTGCCTTACTATTCATCACTATATCATATGGAGGTCTCTAGGTGGTACTAGGAACCAGCCGCTGGTGATGGTACTGTGCATTCACCGCCGCTTAGTTGCAAAATTTCCAATCCCGCGTTCGACCCCTCCCGCACAGAACTGATGAAAGTTCGATTCCAGCATGTCGTAAAAGTTACACAGAGAGCAAGCAACCCCCACCCCAACATCCCCCTCCCTCCCCCCACACACATAGCATTTTCTTGTCCTCATTGCTGCTATTCGTAATCGCTACTCCTGCTCATCACCACTGCTCAGCTCTTGGTCCACGCCGGATGCACATCACCGGCTTGCCCGCATAGATCCACCAGTGAATGAGTTGCTGCTGTCACTGATGTTGCCACTCGTGCTCACCGTCGCCACATCCAAAGGAAGTGTAATAAGGCCTTACTTGCATCAATGTCCCTTCTCCTCGAAACTCATCTTCTTACTAATCTTTATTGATGCAATTCCACTGATAGGGTGGCCTCATCTCCTTGGCTGGTGGTGTCCTTCTAGATGAAGGAGGCCCCCAACATGAGGAACATAGTGGACAACCTCTAAGACGATGTGCTTGTCAACATCTTCCTCTACCTCCCCGCTCGATCCTTGTGCTGCTGCAAGTGTCTATCGCTCCTAGAAGCGCATCATCTCTGACTCCTATCATCATAAGAAGCTTTCATAGACTGTCGTTGGACTTCTTCTATGGCAGCTGGTGGAAGGGCAATCACCACTTCACCAGCATCACCGGTGAATGGCCCTCCTTGTCCTTCTTGCCTTTCCCCCTTGAAAAAGTCCTAGTCTTAGATTGTTGCAGTGGCTTCATCCTTTGTTGGTGTGCTAGGGCCTGATGGATTATAGCGCTATGTTGTCTGCAATCCGGCTGACCCACAAATGGCATGTACTACTATGTAGCATCCATTCTGTTGGTTAGGCTTGCTTAGGTTTTGACCCAATGTCCTCACACTTCCATGTGATTGAATTTGTTGAGGTGGAGGGTGCGTGCGTAGGTGTGGAGATCTACTCATCTAAAACTACAGCATCAATCTTTAAGGAATCTGAATGGGGTGAGGGTATTCTTATATGTTCAAAATCGAGAAGTGTTTTTCTTAATGGTTTTATGCACATGCTTGAGTACTCTATGATAGTTGCTATGGTTATGGAGGGAAAGACATGGAGGACCATTTGTAAACCACATGGTGCTAAAATGTCCATCCATCAAGCTCAGGGTCACCTATGTGTGTGATGTGCTAATTTTCACAATATGGCTTGGCTTTTAGTGTGGATACTTGAAGACTATGGTACTGATAACTGGAGATTAAAGCATGTTGTGGACATAGAGGAACTATTTGGACACATGAATATTAAAGTTGGTTCTGAGCTTTGTGATGAGGAGTATAGAGTGATTACAGTTCACACAGAATGGAATTTTATTTTCCTTATTGGGAAGGAAAGAACACTGATTGCATATGACATGGACCGCATAATGGTTCATGTCATCCATGCCCGTGTCATCCAATTTTGTAGATCAAGAGGGCATTTCCATATGAACAGGCCTCACTATCTTCCTTATGTTCCCTTGTTCATGGAGTCATTAGCAGAGCAGTAAAGGTGCATTTGCTGTATTTCATCATCACGACAGTCTTTTTTTAGGTAGGGAGTTGTTTTCATTCTATGTATATATAGGCCAATTTTGGCTTGTTAACAAAAGGAATGGTATGTTTAGTATTATTAATTCTGCTACTTTGTTCAAGTTGTGGATCAAAGATGAAAAGAGGAGTTTCATGGTGCATTGGCTACTAATCTGAAGGATGCACTAATTATATTCATTTTGCCTTGCAAGTAGGAGTGCCACATAGAAGGAGCACAACTACGTCATTTTGTTATGTAAGTCTATATAGATCAGTACCTTTACTATGCTCTATGTACCACTTGTGTTAGGACATTAGTTGAGAAAAATGTTATGGTAGCGTCCATTGTTATTGTAAAAAGTACTCTTGTTTGTGAACATGATTTCTAGATGCAATGATTATATATATGATGCTTTCTATTCATGAAGCTATTAAGGGCCCAGCTAAATTAGTAACTATTGTGAAACCGGATGAAATTCTATCACTATCAGATCTAAGCAGTCGTTCATTCTTTTCTTATCACCACCACCGGTGGTGGTGCAAACATCCAACACCGTTGCTATACGTATGATGCGGCAGGGATCAAAAGTATATCACCGCCGAATCATTTAGTAACCCAACACCGACTAAATGATCATCAAAGGTGGATCATGGTGCAAGGCGATGGTGACCATGACCTTTGTACTAGGCAGTTCATACGCTAAAGTGATGGTGGTGTTAACCTCTACACAAATGTCTTGGCCGTCGAAGGGATAGCGAACCCGCACCGTAGATAGTCGGGTCAAAGTACAAGGCGACGGTGCTGGTGACAACTACACAGGCTGGTTGATGTGCCCACATGATGGTTTTGTTAGCCTTGACACATGGTGGAAGTAAGGACCTTATCATGGATGAATGATATACGAAGGTGTAGTGTACACCACAGTCGGTCTTCGGATGATGACGATGATGGCTATGACTATCACTATCGATAGCTTACTGCCGAGGCCAAAATTGGACTACGATGGTGGTTACAACATGGCGGTGAAAGGCTTAAGTGTAGTAGTGAATATCCATGTTGCTGGAATGGATGACTTCTTTGATGGCATTGTGATGGTCCCTCTAACTTAGGCCTCGCACATTCCAAATTAGTATAGAAGCAGGATTCATTTTTGACAAAAATTAATATGACCAGAAGAGAAATCTAAGACCACCCACTCATACAACTGCAAGCACATCTACAACCTGCACCTACTCTCCCTCCCCTACTGGCCTAACCATAGATGGTGGCTAAAGCAACAACATGGGATTTAGAAAGGAATGGCTTATAGAGCTTACTGTATCGGTCTTGCACATCTGGATCAAGAACCTCTCTTTCATCAAAACCCAGGTGCCGCATCACCCTTTTCTGTGCCTCCATGACTGCTAGGACATGGTGAGCAGGGCCTGATGCTGGCCACCCACTAGCTCTAGTGCGATAAGGACCCTAGGTGGGGGCATCTTCTTCTGTCTCTTCTAGATCACTGGCAAGGGGAGGAGCATATCCACTGGCTTGCGCATCATATTTAGCTTCTAGATTAGAGAAGGCACTGACTGCTACTGGGGTGGGACAACTTTGAGGCATGAAGTAGGGGTTCTAACATGACATCATTGCCATGAATACACCCAAAGGAGTGGAGGCGAAAACAACGGTAGTGGCGTTTGGAGGGACAGCAAGGCACCCTCCTGGCGTTTGGGGGTTGGTTGTCGGTGTCGCTTGGGAATCCGGTTCATAAGCTAGGGAGTCAGCTGCGGTGTGCTAACCGAACTCTAGTCTTACTCTAGTAGCATCCCTAAAGCTTTCGATCTCTAGTTCATGTTGGTGATACTTAACTCACATATTTAACCGCCAACACTTGCATGAAATCCTAGCATACATGCCTAAACTTAGAAATAGGGCTTTAGAACTAACAATCTCCACAAGTTTTGGTATTTGACCATTTCCAGGAGAGCATTTATGGAATACATGGAAAACACATTCAAAATGCGCAAAGAAACAAAGTGTGACACCATATTGCATAAAGCAAAAGAGCCCAAGGGGGGAAGGCCTACTACTAGGCCAATTAGGGCCAAGCATATGGAGAAAAAGGGCCCAAACACAAACTAAACGGTCTCCAAATGGTGTGAAACTTTATAGGCATGGACCCACACATCCCCAGAGGCCCACCTAGACAAAACATGGGCTAGGATGATGTCTCTAGGGGGCGACTGACCCATGGGGGCGCTCGACCCCTTACATGCTACAGTTCACCCCAAACTTTGGTCAGGTTGGTTCCCACCGCCTCACCAATATCAGTTGCATGGGTATTCATGAAGGATTCATCTAGAGGATGGCAGTTTGCTCAAGACAAGAAGGCATGCAAGGAAGCACAACTCCACTCCATCTCCACCATCCATCCTATGACGGTTTGATCTAAGGGCTATGGTGGAGAGGCACACGGATCGATGACATGGCGCATTGAGTGGCCTCCATTCCTCCTCTCAACCTATAAATGCCTCCTCACTCCCTCTCATTCAAGAACAACACATAAGGATCAAGAGCAACACCACATTTGAGAATAAGAGCTTCCCTCCATGGGCTTAGGCCTTAGCTAGCTAGTGTAGTTAGTATGAAGAGATGTGAGGGAGAGTACGGGGAAGAGCCAAGCTTGTCGGTGTCTCCCCAATCTTGTACCTTGGTGAACACATGTACCTCAATGGAGCTTTCCGCTAAGTGAGTGTTCGTGTTTCCTATGATATAAAGTCTTTTGATTAGTTAAGCTTTTTTTATACTTGTTTGCAGGTTTGTCATTCATCGTTGTGATGAATACTCTAGTAGAGGGCCCTGATAAAGACGGATAACCCTACATAACACTAGAGTAGTAGTCGATAGCGTAGACAAGGTGTCTAGGCTAGAGGCTACCTTCATTTGCCTCATACTCCATGGTTGAGGGGTAGGCGACAGGTGGTGACTGCCATGTCCATCCCTCATAATCCCCCGTGTTCGGGTATGGCATAGAGCTACAAGCCGTATCGCCTGGTGGACTAGGTGCGTTTACCTATATTTAGACTCAAAAAGCCATGGGAATCCTTCTCTACCCTTTCAAACTTTTCCCTTATGTTGTCCTTGGATGAACTAGTTAGAAGAAGTATCTCCACTCCTTGTGAAAAATACGATACCCTAAATACTTTCAGGTGAAAGCTACAATGGTAATTTCGTGCACTTGCGGAATCTTTCTGTTCGCATTAAGAAATACCAACAAGCTTTCTAGCGCCGTTGCTAGTGAATGGTTGCCATATTTTCTTTGAACCTAGTTCATCCTCGTATCTATATCTTTTCTTGTTAAAAACACAAAAAATATTTTCACCATGAAAACCACTCCTATCAAATACCAGTCCACTTCAAAGGGCTGAGTTCTCTGAGCCACCACCAAAACCAAACCCTTCATACTACTGTGGACTCTGCCCTAGGCTTGATAGCCATGGTTCAAGCACAACCCTTCTCGGGGCATGATAATGAAAACCCCTGCCATCACCTGCACGAGTTCGAGGAAATGTGTTCGTGCCTGAGCATCTCAGGCATGACACAAGAAACACTAAAGTGGTCATTGTTTCCCTTCTCTCTCACTAGGAAGGCAAAGCAATGGTAGACATACACCGTAGAAAGTGCAAATGGGGACTGGGATGAACTTAAAGACAATTTTTATCTTGCATTCTTCCCTATGTCCCATATCGGCTCTCTACCAATGGCAATCCTTGACTTTGAGTAGTACAAGGAGTCTATAGGTGTAGCCTAGGCTAGGTTTTCAATGTTAATACATGCCAGCCCAAACTTGTCTTTACCCAATGGCATATTGTTATGTCTCTTTTGTTTGGGTATTGACATAAATGCTAACCTATGCCTAGACGCGACTGCTGGAGGTCGGTTTACACACAAACCCATGATGGAACAAGTGAAATACCTTGAAAACTTCCTAGAAAGCTACACTTCCCCATCATGAGAACTAGAACCCTTCAGGAAAAGTCATGTCGAGTGTTGAGGAGTCCTCATTAGTTGAATCCAAACCTATACCATCCTTAGATTCAACTCGTGAGCTCTCACCCGAACCACGAACACCGAAGGAAAGATTAATTCATCCATTAGAGTTCTCGATCGAATTCAGGGATTATGACAATACCTCGAAATACCTTGGGCACAAAAAGCTTACATTTCCTTCTAAGAAAGATTCCCCCATGGTAAAACTATCAAAGGAATGGTTAATGAAGGTAAAACGTTCTTTCAAAGCAATTCAGATTCTTTCACCTTCCACGACCATGCCTTGTTCGTTAAGGGGAACTATTGTAGAAGCCATGTACAATCCCATAGTTGGGACCAACATTATGTTAGAATTTTTGGCAAAAAATCTTTTGGGCAACATGTTGCTAATCCCAACCAACAAACTTTTCAAAAGCCCCTCGGGACTCATTTTTGAGTGTTGTGGGATCGTTAGGGACGTGCCAATTAAAATTAACGAAACCAAGGTTCACTTAGATTTCCAAATCTTTGCTATCCTCGACTTTGAACTTCTTATAGGCTACCCCTTTGAAAAACTTTTCCAAGAAAAACTACCCATGGGAGCCTTGGTGAAGAATTTTGGAAAAGTGCTTCCACCACTCACCCAGAAAACCCCATGATGGAGCATTATCCCAACCATAACTCATTCGAGGAGGTGAAGTTCATTTCCCCATTTATTTCACCTAGGTTTTCTAGTGAAATGGAATGCCCACCAGCACCCTCGCTCAAACCAAAGTCATGCCCCTCTAACCATCCAGACGTTGTTCTCGATAATGGTCGAGATTCAACATTGATCCTTCATGATATATCTTTTGGAAAACAAAACTTTTGTGTCTTGGGCACCTTGCATAGTACCATGTGCCTTTACAAGGATCACAACCATCCTTTAATCCCTGTTGTCAAACTTTTTAGAAGGATGGTTGTGGATGGATATGTTTATCATAAATATTGCAAATCCCGTGTTAGCATTGTGGTGCTAACCTTGCATCTTGAATGATAACGATGAATGCTTGGTGGTGAAGTTGGCAACTACACAACCATTGATAGGTGCAGGACGAAGTTCCCACGGTTGAGCTTAAGACCATAAATTAGGCACTACCGGAAGATACCCCGAATTATCATAAAAAACATATATATAAATTATAAAAAAATTCACCAACTCCTTTAACTCATGCTTGTCTCCTTTGGATAAATCTTGATCATGCAAATTCATGCATCTCTTGTTTATGTCATATGCTCTAGTTTGGATGCATCTAGCTGGTACATCCATAGGTCTTTTAAAATTAAGCATGGTGCTTAGGTTAAAAAAACCTTCTTTAATCAAAATTTGACATGGTGTTTAAAGTTGATTAATGAACTTTGAGTATTTATTTTCATAAACAATGGAAGCAATCTATTAGGGAGATAAATTAAGGCTATGTTTATTTTGTAAACTATATCTTTAGCCTTGATTGAGTTATACCAAAAAAATAATAAAATAAATTATTATAATAATAAAATAATTTAGGCTCCCTGGTGCTCAAACTGTCAAAGCTCTTGTTTTTTTCCACTTTGTGTTTCTTGGTTAAATAAAAGCAGGTACAAGAATAAGTGTGGGGGAGATCTCTCAAGCATAACTAACACACATTCGAGATCTCCACCAACAAGTTGTACAACACATCGAATGATCCAACATGCAAGAAGGACAACAGATACCTCTAGAGAGGGTTGGCTGAACCTTTGGTTTAGTCAAATCACCTCTGACTTAGCTCCTTCTTCTCTATTGATGGTTTGCGCAACACAACCCTCAGCTCCTTATACTATTGAGTTTGAAGAAACATGAATCTTGATTACTAAAAATTAAACTCAATTTATCCCTGCTATCTTCTCCTGATGAACAATTCCCCTATGTAATTTTGCAAACCACACTTCATTTAAAATTTTGGAGAAGTGACATGTTCATAACACGTTTAAGATAGATGCTTGCATAAAGTTTGTTCCATATACATACACTTATGCTTGTGGGAAAATATTCTAATAGGACAATCATGTTGACTAAGTTGTTGTGAGGTGTGATATAGTTCTGACTTAGAAATTCTACCATTTCTATTCAAAGTACTTGGAGAATTTGTTTTGATAAAAATGTTACAAAACCATAGTATCACATACTCCTCATTTGGTGAGCAATTCCTACCAAAGCCAAACATAACATCTAGCAAGTTTCAAGCCTTCCACATAAGTTGCTTGTTATTGTGTTGAGTTTGGTCAAGTCTTGTTGACCCTTGTTGAGAGATTTATCATTCTCTCAAGATTAAGTTCACATACACCCACATATACATGCTGCTCCTACACTAGGAGTACGCAAAAACATGCCTCCATCCACCAAAGATTCTGCTCCTACACTAGGACTAGACAAAAATTTGTCTATTAGGCAAATACTCCATGTTCTAAAAGGACAAAGATCTCTCTCCAAATATATGGTTTAGAAGAAGAAACATGAGCTATGCAAAAAGTTTTAAAAAATAGACACATGAAGGTCCAAGTACAAAAAAAATTATGAGCACATGAAGGCACATGTATTGGAAAAAAGAAGGAAGAAAGATAGGCATGTTCCACTGCCTTTAGGATCACATCTTTGCTGTCCTTTTAAGTTAGTTTGATCTAAGCGTCAGGATGCTTGAAGGATCCTATATATACCTGCCTATACCCCCTCCTCTAGGGCATATGAGGCATTCAATCCTGAGAGCCTGAAGGCAAAAAACCCTAATTCATATTTCCACCAGGATCAAAGCTAGCAGTCAAGAGAATATTAGTCATCAATATGATCTAGTCTTGTATTAGAATTTAGAAATAGAGAGATAGAGTGAGAGGGAAGACTTTGGAGGAAGTGCGGCATATTGGTGCTCTCTCTACGACTTGTACCCTGGCAAAAACAAGTTCTTCTTTGGCTTGCTTCTGAGATTCTCTGGTAATCAACTTCTAATTCGAGTATGCATCTTGTTCATATTGTTCTTCAGGTTTGCGACTCTCTTTTGAGTACTTTAATACTTATAGCTCCTAGGTTAAAGTGGTATTCATAGTGTAAGCATGGTGCTTAGACTCGGTTACTCGTGGATGTACCCTACTCTCCAAATCGATGGTAGCTTGCGAGGGTGACTCTTATAGTCTCATTGAATCCTTTGTAGTCCACCTCCCGTTAGTAGGCCTAGCAGGACCTTGTTACTATAGGAAACATACTCTGCATATGTTTTCTTTAGTAATATCCCTATAATTGAAGAATAGAATATAAAGCTTACCGAAGCTAGAACTAGAAGACCCTTGCGATCTCTTTTATACTCCTATTATCTAAGCCTTGTTGCGAAGTTGGGTTAAGTTAGATTTAGTTATTCTCACACATGTTTCCTTGAGATCGATATAAAACTAGGATAGTTCCGGTGAAGTGCTACATTGGTATAATATCCATGTGCTTGTGGATTATTATGTGTGTTTTAATATATACCAACAAGCATTTCTGGCACCGTTGCTGGGGAAATGATTGCTGAGTTAACTTCCAACCTAGCTTAACTTTGTATCATTATTCTTTTATCTTTTCCTTTTCTTTTTACCATGGATTTGGAATCCACTCCTATCCACAAACATGCTACACCTACGAGCACACGCCTAGAGCCACCAGAATCTTCAAAGCCTATACTAACACCTAGCTATGAGCTGCGCCAATGTTTAATCAACATGGTCCGAGATCAATCCTTTTCGGGCAAAGATGATGAAAATCCTTATTCCCACCTAAATGAGTTTGAGCAGACCCATGCATGCTTATGCATTACAGGCATGTCAGACAAAACAATACAATGGAAGCTTTTTCCTTTCTCTTTGATGAGAAAAGTGAAATGTTGGTACAAGCTCACCATAGGGAGTAAGCAAGGAGATAGGGAAGCTTTGTGTTCTAGCTTTTGCTTGTATTTCTTTCCCATCTCTAGAGTAGTCAGCCATTGTTCCGAGGTTCTAACTTTTAAACAACAATAAAAAGAATCTCTAGGCATGGCATGGGAATGCTTTGCTCTCATTAATACTGACCCTGACCTTGCCATTCAAGACCCCATTCTTCATCAACACTTTTATATGGGTCTTGATAGGAAAACCTCAAAGCATCTTGATATGGTCTCAGGAGGCTCATTCTTGCATGTCTCCGCTAATTCAGGGAGAAGCATTCTTACTAAAATTCTTGAGAACACCCCTGAAGAAGTAGAAAAGAAGCCACTAGAAGAGAAATCCCAGATAGCTAAACTAGAATTATTGCCTAACCCATCATCAACTTCAGCTATCCTAAATTCTGAACCACTAGAAAAGGAGGAAACTCCGATTTTGGATTTCATGCTTGAATTTGAGGATGAATTTTTTGATGAATATGGAGATACCTTGAATTATCATACCATGAGGAGACCCCAGAAGCCCAGGAAATCATCATTCAATGAAGAAATCGTAGACCCTTCTAAGGAAGCTTTCCTTAAAAAGATTACGAAAGAGCTTATGTCTATTATAAGCAATGAATGGTTAGATGAGTCAAAGCTTTCCTCTGATGTGATTCATCTAGATTCACCTTCTATTTCCATTCATTGCCAAATTAACAAGCTCCTTTTGATGCTCTTTATAATCCTATTTTGGGTGTCAATATCATGTCTGCATCTTTTGCTCATGATTTATTAAAAGACATGCCATTAACCCCAACAACAAAGTTGTTGAAAAGTATTATAGGACACATTCTCCCAAGTTTGGGAATATTGTATGTCCTTCCTATCTAGTGAAAAGGAACCATGGTTCATTTGAGCTTTTATATCTTTGATATCATAGAGTTTGGCATGTTGATAGGACAACCAATTGAAAGACTTATTCAAGAAGGACAAACAGGAAAGTTGAAAATAAGTCTCGAGAAAAACATTAAACTTTTTGTACCCATTACTCATTCTCTTAATGCTGAGACTGAGCCAATTCTCGAGGAAGACCCAATGGAAGAGGTTAAGGTTGCATCTCTTGATGATCTGATCGAACCCGACCTTAAAGATGATGCCTAGTTCTTCATCGAGGAAAAAAAAGAGAATCCTATAGAGTCTGAACCGTTAGATGAATTGCTGGAACCACCTAAGCCCACCATTGAGCTTAAACCCCTACCTTCCGGTCTTAGATATGCTTTTCTCAATAATGATTAGGATTCTCCTATGATCATAAGTGATAAACTCTCTCAGGAAGAATCCCTCTGCTTGCTAACTGTCTTATAAAAGCATCGCTTTACTTTTGGCTACTAACTCCATGACCTTAAGGGAATTAGCCCTGCTCTTTGCACCCATTGCATCCCTACAGATCCTAACTCTATACCTTCTAGGGAGCCACAGTGTAGGCTTAACAATGCGATAATAGAGGTTGTTAAGAAAGAGGTTTTAAAACTCTCGCACGTCGGGATCATCTACCCCATTTCTATATAGTGAGTGGGTAAGCACTATTCAAGTTGTTCCTAAAAAAGGAGGCATGACTGTTGTTAAAAATAAAAAGAATGAATTAATCCCACAAAGAACCGTCACTAGATGGCGTATGTGCATTGATTACCGAAAACTTAACAAGGCAATAAAGAAAGATCATTTTCATTGCCCTTCATTGATGAAATGTTGAAGCGACTAGCAAATCACTCTTTCTTTGGTTTCCTTGATGGGTATTCAGGTTATCACTAGATTCCGATCCATCTAGATGACCAAAGCAAAACCACTTTTACATGTCCATATGGAACTTATGCTTACCATAGAATATCTTTTGGACTATGTAATGCTCCATCTTCTTTTCAAAGATGCATGATATCTATATTTTTTGATATGATTGAAGAAATCATGGAAGTTTTCATGGATGCTTTTTATATTTATGAAAAAACTTTTGATGATTGTCTTAAAAATTTAGATAAGGTTTTGCAAAGATGCGAAGAAAAGCACTTAGTCCTTAATTAGTTAAAATGTCATTTCATGGTTAGAGAAGGCATAGTGCTTGGATACTTGGTGTCCGAATGAGTGATTGAGGTAGATAGAGCTAAAATTGAAGTAATTGAACAGTTATCAACCTCCTCCCATAAATATCAGAGGGATCCACAATTTTCTTGGCCATGAGGGGTTTTACCGCCACTTCATAAAAGATTTTTCACATATTGCTAGACCACTTATAAATCTTTTGGCCAAGGATGTTCCCTTTGAATTTGATGATGCATGCTTAAAATCTTTTGAAATTCTTAAGAAAGCACTCATCTCTGCACCAATCGATCAATCCCCTGATTGCTCGTTACCTTTTGAAATTATGTGTGATGCTAGTGATTATGTTGTGGGGGCAGTTTTGGGTCAAACAAAAGACAAAAAGCATCATGCAATTACTTATGGTAGCAAAACACTGACAGGACCTCAACTTAATTATGCAACAACTAAAAAAGAACTCCTGGCTGTTGTTTTTGCTATTGATAAGTTTAGATCTTACTTAATAGGAGCTAAGGTAATTGTTTATACTAATCATGCTACTTTAAAATACTTGCTCACTAAGAAAGATGATAAACCTCGGCTTATAAGATGGATTTTGTTACTCCAAGAATTTGACTTAGAAATAAAAGAAAAAAAGGGAGTAGAAAATTCTATTGCCGATCACTTATCTAGAATGCAGTTTGAAAATCTATAGGAACTGCCCATCAATGATTCACTTTGGGATGCCATGCTCTTCAATATCACAAAATTCGACCCGTGGTAGGTTAAAATGTCAATTTTATGGTTACAGGTTTATGTTGCCCCTAGGGGAGAACAAAAGGAAGCTCATCTATGAAAGTCGTCTCCATAAATGGGATGAGCCATACCTCTTCAGAGTCTGCTCTAATGGCCTACTCAGAAGGTGTGTACCAGTAGAAGAAGGCATCAAGATGATCGAATGATTCCACTCCTCACCACATGAAGGACATTATGGTGATTCCACACTCATTCAAAGATCTGGCAAAGTGGATTCTTTTGGCCAACCATGTATGAAGATACTGAAGGACTTCATTTGGAGCTACAGATCATGTCAGAGGCATGAAAACATCAATTCAAGAGATGCCATGCCACTCACCAACAACCTCTAGATCAAGCTTTTCAATGTCTGGGGAATCGATTACATGGGACCGTTTCCAAAATCAAAGAACTATGAATATATCTTAGTGGTAGTTGACTATGTCTCCAAGTGGGTTGAAGCCATGCCATGTAGAGCTACTAACGCAAAGAACTCCAAGAAGATGTTTTAAGAGTATTTCCATGATTCAAAGTTCCAAGGATGGTGATTAGTGATGGAGGCACTCACTTCACTGACAAGAACTTTCACAATTACTTGTTAAGACCTGGGATCCATCACAACGTTGCTACTCCATACCACCCTCAGATAAGTGGCCAAGCAGAAACAACGAACAAACAAATCAAGAATATTTTTAGAAGACGATCAACTGAGATGGGGACTGCATGGAAGGATAGACTACCTGATGCTGCTATGGGCTTATAGAACAGCCAATAAACCACCACTTGGGATGTCACCGTATCAACTCGTCTATGGAAAGACCTATCATCTACCTATTGAGCTAGAATTCAAGGCTCACTAGGCTATCAAGCGATGGAACATGGACTTTGAAGCTACTAGGAACCAAGAGAAAGATGCAACTCTCTGAGCTTGAAGAATGGTGTGAAAAAGCATGTCACAACTGCCAAGATATACAAGGAGAGAACAACGATGGCATGACAAGAGGATCAAGAAGAAGAAGTGCACCCCAGGAGATAAGATATTACATTTTAATTCTAGGGTTAAATTATTCGGGCATGGAAAACTTCGGAGCAAATGGGAAGGACCATTTAAGGTTATAAGCACCTCATCACATGGGGTGGTAACACTTCAAAATGATGAAAGTATGTTATTCAAGGTAAAGTATCACCGTCTCAAGATCTTTCTAGAACTTGAAAAACCACCTGAGGATTTGGATGAGGTAGATTTTTCTTATTTTCCATAGATTTACACCACTTCCCTCCTCTTTACATTTCATAATGCGAGAATATCTTTTTTGGGATTAGTTAGGCATTAGAAAACACCATGATAAAAAACCCCACAAGGAGATGATATGTGGGGTCGACTGGCCCACCTATTAGTCCCCTCGCCTCTAGTCAATTCTTGTGTATTCTAGAACCTTCCCCTCTGCTATCCTGTAGTTTTCTGCTGCACTTAGTCCTGCTGCAAGTTTTTTCTCCCTATATAAATGAGCCCTTGCCTACCTCCATAGCCTTTCCATCAAAACTTTCTACCTCCAGCAGCAACAAATCTCTCCATCTCCTTAGTTCCAATGGCCGGTAGAGAGATCATCCCCTATAGAGTTGAAGAAGCCATACCGCTAAGCATCATCTCGTCATGAGAAGTAGTTCCTATTCCTTCCAACCAATCCTACTTCGCCCAAGCCATCCATCGTCCGGTGATTGCTTCGCCGCCGCTGCGTCTACTTCTTCAAGACAAGCCATGCTAGCCGGAGGTGCCAAAAGATCAAGGTCCCAAAAGAGATAAACCTCCTTCCACCAAGGGTGAACGAGATGTTGACCAGGGGTGAAGACCAATAAGTTTGGACATGTCACATGTGCAAAGTACAGGTCGGTCATGCCTTGCTTAAGCATTGATGTTGTCTGTGCTGCCCCTGAGCAAATTAAGGTTGTGCCACCAAAGGAGAAGAAGAAGATGGTGCCACCCTCTATCCCAGAGAATGATGAGAAGCGCCAACAACCAACTGTGGCTATGCTGCATGACAAGATCAAAACCCTCACTAACTATACCCATGCTCTACAGTTTAGAATAGATAAGGAGCATGTTTATCGCAAGAACCTAGAATATGACCTTACTCTCTTAAGTCACTGATGTTATCCTACATGGGACGACTAGCCCAACCAAGCTTTGCCTCGCCCCGAGCTTTGTGCACGGTCAGGTTTGTGGCCCATATGATCTATTTTCACATGTTTTGCTTTCTATTTCAAACCAAATTGAAAATTCTTTAATAATGACTTAAGGATGGACTCACATAACACTTTTCTTGGAAGTCTTGCTACTATTGTCAACTTATTATTAGGGACCTCATGTTACTTAAGTTGTTGTGGAATGAGATATAGTAGAACAATGAGAACTTGATTCTTGATGTCTCATCAATGGAGAATTTTATTTCAAAAAGATAAATGAATAGCTACTCTTTTCCTTTGTGGTAAGCAATATCCCACTAGAGCCATACATGATATGATAGACTAGAGAAACCTTCTACATCTGCTACATGTCATTGTGTTGAGTTTGGTCAAACCTTGTGATCCTTGTTGAGGAATTTATCGTACTCCCAAGATCAAGATCATGTACACTCCACATATATCTGCTGCTCCTACACTAGAGGTATGCAACAATATGTTTTCCATCCACCCAAAAATGTTCTACTCCTACACTTGGAATAAACACAAAAATATGTTTGTTAGGATAAATGCTCCAAGTTCTTGTAAATACCTCTCTTGAAAAGTTTCAATTGCTGAAGAAGAAGCATGGGCTATGCAAATGTTATTCATGAAAGAAAAAGAGAAAGTATTGAAAAAATGGACAAGTGTCTAAGATATCTAAACAATGGGTACAAAGATGCCCGCCATATAAAAAAGATAGAGAAGAAAAATGAATAAGATAGCCCATGTTTTCTTGCAAAAGTTTTCCAAGTTTTAATTAAGAGAGATATGTTTCAAGGAGCATAGTAGAGATAGGTTAGCCACCATATTCATATCCACACACATGCACATCTTGATCTAAGAGTATGACATTTTCTCCTTGGATCCTTATTTTGACTTTACAATATATGCAATGCAAGTATGTACTCATATTCATCCCTACCTGAGCTCCACATAAGCCTTTTAGAAGTAGGCAAAAAGAAGGCAAAAGTCATTATTACCTTGGTGAGAATTGAAAAATACCACGTATAGAGTGATTTGAGAGTACCACAAAAAGGAGAAGGTAAGCTATGTTTTGTTTTCAAAAATCTTAAAATGTTTCTCCAATTGACTTGACTGAAGGAAGATGGTGATCTGTTTTAAGCTATTCCATTCTTCAATCGCCCAAAGTTTCATGGTAGACACTTTGAATCCTACACAACATGTATGACTAGGAATATTTTTATGTTGATGTCTTGTCCTAAGGTTTTCTTAAGTAATCCATCCTTTTATCGAGGACGATTAAAAGCCAAAGTGTGGGGGAGTTTGTTGATGGTAGTTAATGTTAATCACAAACCATAAATATAACTTGTATTAATGACTAAAATGGATCACCAACATAGACTAAGGGGTTTTAACTGACAATTTCTATGAGTTTTAGTGAATTTGTGTTTCCTGCAGGATTTAATCATAAACTGCCAAGAAGGACCTATTCATCAAAGGAAATCATGGAATTCCACAATGGTACCTACGTGGGAAGACTCTAGAAGACTCTAGAGGGTACTCCACCGAAGTAGGGCGCATGCCACTACCATGTGGGGCTAGTGGGCCCCACTGCTTGGCCAGCTAGCCTATGGGACCCCCATGTCATCCTCCCATCCTATGTTGGTTCTCCACTGCCTTTAGGATCACATCTATGCCATCCTTTTAAGTCAGTTTGATCCAAGGGTACAAGATGCTTAAAGGGCCCTATATATACCTACTTGTACCCCCTCCTCTAGGGCATATGAGGCATTTGATCCTGAGAGCCTGAAGGCCATAAACCCTAATCTACATTTTCACTAGGATTAGAGCTAGCAATCAAGAAAAGATTAGTCCTCAATAGGATCTAGTCTTGTATTAGAAATAGAGAGATAGAGTGAGAGGTAAGAGTTTGGAGGAAGTGCCGGTCTGTTGGTGCTTTCTCTATGGTTTGTATCCCTGCCAGAATCAAGTTCTTCTTGGGCTTGCTTCTAAGATTCTATGGTAATCAACTTTTAATTCAAGTAAGCATCTTGTTCATATTGTTCTTTAGGTTTGCGACTCTCTTTTGAGTACTTTAATCCTTGTAGCTCCTAGGGTTAAAGTGGTATTCGTTGTGTAAGCATGATGCTTAGACTTGGTTATTCATGGATGTACCCTACTCTCTAGATTGGTGGTAGCTCACAAGTGTGATTCTTATAGCCTCGCCACCTCCCGTTAGTAGGCCTAGTAGGACCTTTTTACTATAGGAAACATACTCTGCCTAGTGTTTTCTTTAGTAATATCTCTAGAATTGAACAATAGAAGACAAAGCTTACTGAAGTTAGAACTAGAAGACCCTTGTGATCTCCTTTATACTCCTATTATCTAAGCCTTGTTGTGAAGTTGGGTTAAGTTAGATTTAGTTATTCTCACACACATTTCCTTCAGATCGATATAAAACTAGGATACTCCCGGTGAAGTGCTACATTGATATAATATCAGTGCATTTATGGATTATTCTGTATGCGTTAATATATACCAACAATGGCACTTCTCTCCTTGGATCCTCAATTTGACTTTACAACATATGCAATACAAGTATGCAATATTATTTATCCCTACCTAACGCTCCACATAAAATTTTTTAGAAGTAGGAGAAAACAAAAGAAGGAAAAACATTACTATGCCTTGGTAAGGATTTATACACCATTAAGTGATTTGAGAGTGCCATTTGAGGAGTATAAAGTGAACTATGTTTTTTCTGTTAAGAAAAACTCCCAAAAACTACAAGTTGCTAAGATGAGAAAGTGGGGAAATGACTTTGTTTCAAGGACTATTGCACTTTTCAACAACCCAAGGAAACATGTTAGCTAACGCCACATATCCCACTAGTACAAAGAATGTGTTGGAATAACTTTCATGTAAGACATATATCTTAGGATGTTATGCTCATGATTAGTTTTATCTCTAAGCTTTGCTCGAGGATGAGCAAATGGGTAAGTGTGGGGGAGTTTGTTTGTGGTACTTAACTCACATATTTAACCGCTAACACTTGCATGAAATCCTAGCATACAAGCACTAAACTTAGAAATAGGGCTTTAGAACTAACAATCTCCACAAGTTTTGGTGTTTGACCATATGCAGGAGGGCATTTATGGAATACATGGAAAACACATTCAAAATGCACAAAGAAACAAAGTGTGACACCATATTGCATAAAGCAAAAGAGCCCAAGGGGGCAAGGCCTACTACCAGGCCAAACCAGGGCCAAGCATACTGGAGAAAAAGGGCCCAAACACAAACCAAACGATCTCCAAATGGCGTGAAACTTTACTAGGCATGGCCCACACATCCCTAGACAAAACTTGGGCTAGGACAACATCTCCATGGGGTGACCTGACCCATGGGGGTGCCTAACCCCCTATAGGCTCCGTTTAGCCTGAACCTTGGTCAGTTGGTTCCCACAGCCTCACCAACATCAGGTTGCATGGGTATTCATGAAGGATTCATCTGGAGGATGGTGGTTTGCTCAAGATAGGAAGGCAGTCAAGGAAGCACAACTCCACCCCATCTCCACTGATCCATCCTATGATAGTTTGATCCAAGGGCTATGGTGGAGAGGCACAAAGATCGCTGACATGGCGCATTGAGTGGCCTCCATTCCTCCTCTCAACCTATAAATACCCCCTTACTCCCTCTCATTCAAGAATAACACAAAGGATCAAGAGCAACACCACATATGAGAATAAGAGCTTCCCTCCATGGGCTTAGGCCCTAGCTAGCTAGTAGAGTTAGTATAGAGAGATGTGAGGGAGAGTACGGGGAAGCGCCTAGGCTTGTTGGTGTCTCCTCGATATTGTACCTCAGCAAACACTTGTGCCTCAACGGAGCTTTCTGCTAAGTGAGTGTTTGTGTTTCCTATGGTATAAAGTCTTTTGATTAGTTAAGCTTTATTTATACTTGTTTGCGGGTTCATCGTTCGTCCTTATGACTGAATACTCTAGTAGAGGTCCCTGATAAAGATGGATAACCCCGCACAACACTAGAGTAGTAGTCGATAGCGTAGACATGCTATCTAGGCTTGAGGCTACCTTCATTTGCCTCGTACTCCATGGTTGAGGGATAGGTAGCAGGTGGTGATAGCCCTGTCCGTCCCTCATAATCACCCATGTCCGAGTATGGCGTAGAGCTACAAGCCGGTATCGCCTAGTAGACCAGGTGCTCTCTGGTGCCCCAACTAAGCAAGTAATGGTAGAGTTTACCTATCCTTAGACTCAAATGGTAGGGGAATCCTTCTCTACCATTTCCAATCTTTACCCTTGTGTTGTCATTGGGTGAACTAGTTAGAAGATGTATCTCCGTTCCTTGTGGAAAATACGATACCCTGAATACTTTCGGGTGAAAGCTACAATGATAATTCCGTGTGCTTGCAGAATCTTTCTGTTCACGTTAAGAAATACCAATAGTTCATCCATGGGTTCTTTAGCATTGCTTGGTCCAATAGAGTGGGAAGCCCACCAAGCTCCTGGCCCATCTCAATAGAAGAGGCCAAGGACATAGGTTGAGGCCCATTATGGGGGATCACTTGGGGGACTAGGCCCACCCTAGGCCACGAGGACACAATAGGCTTCTGCACTGCATCCCTCAGTCCTCTACAACGGCGGTGGCGGCGGTGGTGGCACGGCCCCCGTGTCCGCCGGTGCTGGCTGACCCTCACCGGACTCCGACGCCCTCCTTGACCCTCTACAGAGGCTGTTGGGTCGCCCCTACTGTCGCCCGCTCCACCTCCACCATCGAGCCTAGCGGGCTGACGGCGTGCTTCCCCAACGCCCATGCCTTAGGTGTGTCGGCCTCGGCCCCAGGGTGGGCGATCGCCAGCCCTAAGGCATCCTCTCCTCCTCCTCCTGGAAACACCGGGCCACTCGCCGATGCCCCAAGCACAGTCCCCCTGATGTCAAGGAGATGGTCTAGAGGACCCTGCCCTGCCTCGCTCTCGTCGTCATCACTCGAAGAATCCGTCAACGACGGTGACGGAGATAGCTCCACCGGGAGACCGTCGTGCCTCTACTGCTGGCAACGTTTCTCTAGCTCATCGCGCTCAAAGCTCTTCCTCTTGCGCCTTGCCTTCTCAGCATCCTTCCGCTCCTTGTATGCCTCGGCATGCGCCCTATTCACCGCCCGCCACTCTATGTCCTCGAGAATAGGCGGCGGGGAGGCTCACACATCCCTCATCCCCTATAGGAACAACAAACGCAAATAAGGCAACAGATAAAAAATGTAAGGAGCAAGGAGGCCTCAGGGGCTGTAGCGGCGCATGACCCACCAGAGAGATGTACCCCCACAATGGGCGCATTGGGAACGGGGTCAGACCACTACTCCTCAACCACCCCTCCATCGTCTCTCTCACCCGACGTAGAATCTCCTCGTCGGAGAGGGCGACGGCGGACAACCGGACGCCATCGATCGGCTCATCTGATGTCATCTCGAATAGGCGCTGCCGTCGAGCCATCAGCGGTAGTACCCTCCAGTGGTGGAAGGCCGCCACGACCACAGCCACTGTAAGGCCACGGCTGCATAGCCTCTCTAGCGCCTCCAGGAGCGGCCGCAGCTTGGGCTGATTAGCCATCAGGATGCCGTACCTCCACCTCTCCAGCTAGCTCTCCAGGACCCGCTCGGTATAGGGGGGAAGCCCACCGTCATCATTGCAGAGATAGAACCAGCTGTTGTACCAGTGATGGTTGGACGATGCGAGCTGGGCCGAGATGTAGAGGGGCTGCCGGTCTTGGCGCACTTGGAGAGTGCAGCTGCCGGCCCTCAACGCCTTCCACGTGCCCGTCGTGCCCGCTAGCTTGGTGGTGAGCCCCGCCCGAAAGAGGTGGAGCCACAACTCCCAGTGGGGGGCAATGCCCAGGTACCCCTCATAGATGGCGACGAAGATGGCCGCCTGTGCGATGGAGTTGGGGTTGAAGTTGTGGAGCTCCACGCCGTAGTAGTGCGAAAGCGCCCACATGAACTGGTCCGCCGGCAAGCCAAGACCACGCTCATGGAAGGCCATGAAGCTCATGATGTAGCCATCGCGTGGCCTTGGCTCTAGGCTTGCCCCCTAGAGCAATCCACTTCCGGTCTATTGGGATCGGTGACCGGGCAGAGGAGACCATCATCGATGAGCGACTGTAGCATCGCCACAGACATGTCAGACGGACCCCAAGGATCTACCTAGACGACAACAGCGCCATCGGCCATGGGTGCGGTGGAGAATACAGCTATAGAGGTAAGGCGTGCTCTCGCTACCCCCCCCTCTCTCTCTCACCTTTTCTCCCCCTTCTCCCTTCTTCTCCCCGGCGCTCTCTTCCTCTGTTCTTAGCAACCACTCGAGGGTAGACAGGGCGAACGCAGGCAGGCAAGGTGAGGAGGGGCAAGGCTAGGCTCATCACATATTTTTGAGGGAGGGAAGGGGGCGAAATGGACGGGCGATGAAATCGGGGAAGTTTCCCTCAGATCTAGCGCAGTTAATCTGGATCTGACTAAACCACCCATGCGTCCACCTTTTCCTTATTAACCGTGTGCACACAATAACGTCCCATTTGTAGACATCACGTCGCATCCGACCACAGCAATGGTAGGCACCGTTCTATCTCCCCGAGGAACCGCCTCAAAAGGCGCACCCACCATTGTCAGCCGATGGGAGGGGAATTTCCCCCACCCGATTCCTTTTGGACTAAGGAACTAGGCACCGAGCCCGTTATGGTCCAGGGGTTCGGAGGCTAGGCCCCTGAGGGTCTCGACAGCCGTCTCAGGACAAATAGAGTTAGGGATGACTATGGGCGAGCCCGTACATGGCCAAGGCCCAAGCAAACAATTGCTTGGGATGCCCTAAGTCATGTTCGAGACTGGCAGGGAGGTCTCTGAATGGGATCCCACTGTAGGGAGGCACCAAGCCCCTGGGGCCAATCGAACGGCCCTGGGACCCACTAGAGAAGCCCTCTAGTACTTTTGGAGTGCGTCTCTAGACCACCAGCTGACCCCTATCGAATGGGGCATGGGCCTCCACTTGGACTTACCCGATAACAGCTCATCGGAGGTGTCACCGCTCACGCCCACCAAGGGTAGCCTAGCATACTCCACCCCTCCTTCCAAACGAAAAGGACATACGAGGGCCGCACAAAAAAGATAGGGAAACTTCTGATCACCCTCTTGCTCTGCGCAGAGGCTCAAGGGCTCTTCCTGCAAACAAGCCGAGGCCCAGCAACCCAAACTAGCACTCGGGGGCTCGACAAACGCGATAAAGGGCACCGAGCCTGTTACAGGTCCAGGAGTTTGAAGGCTGGGCCTCCAAGGGTCTCGACAGCTGCCTCAGGACAAATAGAGTCAGGGATGACTATGGGCGAGCCCATACATGGCCAAGGCCCTAAGCAAACAATTGCTTGGGATGCCCTAAGTCGTGTCCAAGACCAGGCAGGGAGGTATCTGACTGGGATCCCACCGTAGGGAGGCACCGAGCCCCTGAGGCCAATTGAATAGCCCTAGGACCCACTAGAGAAGCCCTCTGGTACTTTTGGAGTGCGTCTCTGGATCACCAGCTGACCCTAATCGAATGGGGCATGGGCCTCCACTTGGACTTACCCGATAACAGCTCACCGAAGGTGTCACGGCTCGTGCCCACCGAAGGTAGCCTGGCATACTCCACCCCTCCTTCCAAATGAAAAGGACACGCGAGGGCCGCACAAAAAAGATAGGGAAACTCCTAATCACCCTCTTGATCCATGCAGAGGCTCGGGGGCTCTTCCTGCAACCGAGTCGAGGCCCTAGCGACCCAAACTCGCACTCAGGGGTTCGGCAAACGTGATAAAACCCCTCACTCAACATGAGAAAAGCCCCTAGAGGAATAAATCCACTCCTCTAGGGCCTTGGGGGCTACACTCGGCGGGTGCGCTCATGCGCACTCACCGAGGCCTCGAGTACAAAATACCACCCCACTAGGAGCTGTCATGAGCCAAAGTCCTGTCAAAACCTCAGGAAGAGCGCGCACACTCTCCCTGAGGCTCAGGGGCTACTATCGGGTACCATAAAAAGGGGTCACCTAAGCAAGAGCCGAAAAAAATCACTTAGACCTTATAAAGATCAAAACTAAGAGAGAACGACCGACAAACCCCCACCTTATCCAAGGCCCGGCTGGACCACCTAGCCCACCTCGAACAATATCCGGGCTCACCCGAAGCGGGCTCGGCCCAAAACGAATCCATGAGGCCTTGGACGAGGTACCGATTCTCCACCTTGCCCAAGGCCCTGCCCGTAAGGCCTCGGACGAGATACCGATCCTCTGACTCGCCCGAGGCCCCACCCGTTAGGCCTCAAACGAGGTACCGATTCTCCGCCTCGCTCGAGGCCCTAGCCGTAAGGCCTCGGACAAGGTACCAATTCTCTGCCTCGCCCGAGGCCCCGCGCGTAAGGCCTCGGACGAGGTACAGATTCTCCAACTCGCCCGAGGCCCCACCCATAAGGCCTCGGATGAGGTACCGATTCTCTGCCTCGCCCAAAGCCCCACGCCACGAGGCCTCGGACGAGGACGTCACATCCAACCAACGTGTCCAACCACTCCCACGATGTCAGCCGAACGATGGCTCGATATAGCAGAGTGGCCAACAAGATGGGAGTCACATCGACACCATGCCGTCTGGGACAAGATAGGGCAAGGGTTACCGATCGCTGTGCTCGGTGCTGTGCCCATGATTGACACCCGTGCTGCACTATGCTACCTAACCCCACCTGCTCCAAGGACAGCGCAGCATGGAGAGTCAAGTCTGGGTCCCTGTAGCCTTGGAATCAGCATACAAAGACCAACTGCTCCCTCCAAGCCTCAGCTACCCACTTCTGCGCCCCCGTAGCCTCGGGACTCGCGCTCGCCAAGCCCCCCCACAATAGTTTAGCCTCTACACCAACTGGGCCTTAGCTCTCTACATTGTCAACATACAGCGACCGACACGTCGTCCATAGTATGCGCCATGCCCTGCATCAAGCCATCACAGGAGCTCCCACGTCGCACAGGATTGGGTGTGACCGACGCGTCGCTCCGGTGCACCAAGGACAAGACCGCTCCATCGACCATGCCACCATAGTGACAAGCTGTAGGGCTTGGACATGCCGCCTCCACTCACAAAATGCCATGTAGCAAATCCATGTACCGCCCCCGTGCCTCCCTTCGACTATAAAAGGGAGTGACCAGGGGCGCTTCTAGGGGACACAGAGACACAGACAGACAAACACACATGGATGAGCAACGCACAACACTCTATAACACACACTCCTCTGCACTATAAGAGATCAACATATCAAGCAACCCACGCCGCTCCACGCAGAGACCTGGGACTAGCTCCCTCTCTCGCCTAGCTTGTAAGCCCCTACTATAAGCACCTCGGTGCAAGGAATACAAGATCGCTCTCTCAGACTGGACGTAGGGCACCTATTGCCTGAACCAGTATAAACCTTGTGTCTCTTTGCATCACCATCTGGGATTAGGGGCACGCAGTACACTTTCACTAGCCGGTTGAGGGCCTGCTGGTCCAAAACACTGACACAAGTCCTTCCTTCCCATCCATCTACATCACCACAAGCGCCACCTACGCACGAAAGATCGCTGTGCACCTATGTTGGCGGCGGTAGTGACAACTTGCCCTAGGCCCACCTCATTTTGTGGATCACCTCAACTACTGCCTCATGGTGGCACAACACACACCCCTTATTGCATAGCCACCTACTCGTTGTTCTGCCACCACCGCCTGCCGCCGCCGCCCGTGATTGTTCCTCGCCCTCGACCTATCGTGGGCATCGCCATTATGCCTATAGAGCAATATGGCGACCAGATAGGCTGCCAGATTGTGCTCGCTATTGGCAACATGAGTGATATCATAGAGGCAAGGTCAAGGCCTGTGTGTTTCCTCAAATACCACTGGTGTAACACCCTAGGTGTTAGCCTTGCATAAATTGACTTGCATTGCATGAGCATGAGCATCAAGCATTCATATATAAGCATTTACAATTGAAACATGAGATTGAAACATGTGCAACATTGCTTGTTATTTTATGTCTCTTTGTATATATGCATATGATCATGAGTGATTACATGTAGATGGTTGATGTGAGTCACTAAAACATATTAACTACACTTAGGTTAACAAATGTAACATTGTTCATGAAGGTCACTTTCATGATCAAGCCCTTAAGTGATGCTATGTGGGTCGACCTAAAAAGCTTTATGAGCAACAGATGTATGAAATGATTGTGTGACCTTGCAATTAGCTTAAACATGTTTTGAGTATAACTAGGATCAACTTTGGTAGTCATGGTTAGTGCTAAATTGGTCACTAAGTCATAGTTCATGTATAAGTCATCTTGTGAATGTAAGGTGTTTGACCAAGTTTGAACTATATGATAGAGACTTTGCATGGATGTGTGCACTAAAGCAAAGTTGTAGTATTTGATAAGGGGAACAACTTTTATGTTTGGGTCATAGATCGGTTTAGCTCCTAACATGCTTGAATTAGGCCATCAAAAGTCATCAATCCACTGTTTTCAACACTTAGCAAATTTTTCTAAGTAAGCTGCACTGACAGTTTGACAAGTTCAACTTTGGGAGGAAATAACTTGAGTTTGGTTGATAATTAGGGCATGGGTTCTAAATAGAAATCAGAGCTGGTACTTAGGGCTACAAGTTCTATTTAGGTTGTTGCACTAACAAGCTACGGATAAGGAGATTTAATTGCTTCAAATCGTGTCATCAGGCTCGGTTGGGGGCTCTGATGGCCAACCTGTTTGGTCTTTAGTGGCCGACCAGCAATAGAGCATGGCCGCCATGTGGAGGGAACGAAGCCGTGCATCACCACTAGTCTGAACAGCTAGGTCATGTTGAGCCACAGCGTGGCTATGTCGGGCCAGAGCGCACCTTATCATCCCCAGCACTCGCCCGCTCCATCCCCATGCTCTCATTTTGCTCTCTACCTTTTTCCTTCTCCCACCCGCAGCAACCGCAGCTGCCACAGCAGTGGACAGCACCGCCATCACCATTGTCGGCCACCCTGCTTGCCTTGCGCCACGTCACGTCGCTCCTCCGCCACCGCAGCAGTGCCATTGCACCTCTACCAAGCACCGCACCAACTCTGCCGAGCACCACACCAACTCTGCCGAGCACCGCGCCAACTCTGCCGAGCATCGCAGCCACTCCACCGTCATCCCAGAGTCTCACCGCGCCCACATTTGCTTACTAACCGCGCCTAGTAAGTCGTCATGGCCACACCGCCTCCGACCGCCTTTTGCCATAGTGGTTGGTACTCTAGAACCGCCGTCGCGTGCAGCAACTCATAGACTCATTAGATCTAGTCGTAGCAGTCACTGATGGTGTGGCGCCGTCATCCTGCTCTACCACCACTAGAGAGGGTCACCATCGGTGAACTTCGGTTGTTCCACGCCGAGCTCTGTATTGACGTGTGTGTGGCAGAACCTCCTAAATTATAGGACCCACATGCACCTGTCACTGTCCAATGACCTCTGATGACTATGCATATGTTCCTAGTAACTTAAGAAGACTGTTGGGTGTCCTCGGGGAACCCCGAATCATCCACGATTTCCGAGCAGGATCCCATTATAGAGTCATTGCAGTATTATAACATTTATTCAAATATCTACATCAGAGTAAATTAGCGGAAGTCTTACGATAACTTAGTTTACAAACCAGTTGTTTCAAACCTTACAAACTAAGTTCGATAATTACTACAAACCATAATAGTAGTGGAGTGGCATTATAACATAATACAAACACACAATATAAGTATCCTGCCCAAGGATCACCCATTCACTTATCGTCAACGACCTGAACAATAGTCATGTAGCATGGTCCACAACAGACCTGCTCATGAGGCTCACCTACAAAAAGGGTCAATGAACCCTGAGTACAAAAGTACTCAACAAAACTTAACCAAAATAAAACTGAGAAGACTCAGGAATGCAGGCTCAGGGATTCAAGGTATGGCTTTAGCAATAATCAAAGTTCTTTTATATAAAAGCTCTTTAACAAAATCCTTTACTTCAACATATAAAACTTTATAAGAACCACATATGAATCTACCATGATTCGTAATGAGATCATGAACTTCATATCAAACTCTTTCTCAAACCTTACTCGAGTTCCAGTTATTAACTATGATGATGAACAGAGAGTTGAGTCTCCATAACCGAGGAGCAACGACGATTCGAACCGATTAAAACCCAGCTGGGGATTCCAGACCACACGACATATGCAAGTCCTTGACCTACATATACCAACCTAGCCTCGGATCCTCTAAAACAAGAATGGGTCCACACCACCCAAGAATACAGTACTCCACCATTCCAGCCCATGGCCACATGGGTATACGCTACTCTCGAAAGCTCTCCACTCCCTAGTGCGCAAGTAGCCATTCTCATAATAGAATAGTCAAGTTAAGGCTTACCAGAGTATGTGGTTAGTACTACAAAGTCTCACCTCACACAGTTCAACAACGAACGGTTCTTAATCGACATAGGCGGAAGGAACCCGCTCACAAGACCTCCATGTCTTGTGGCTCTCACACACCGAGTCCGCCCGGTCTAGATTTATTATTCCACAAGCTCATATCACATGATGACATAAGTAACCAAACGTAACCAAAGACTCATTTAAAACTCGCAGGTGACAGGTAATCACCCGACTTTTATCTGTCTAAGCATGGCTAAGCATAACTAGGCATTTACGAAGTAAAACTGGTAACAAGGTAGATATGGAAAAACAAGGTTGGTAATGCACCAATTAGGTTTCCACCGGACTCCTAATCACTTAATGCAGTATATAGAAGCAAAAGTGGTAAAAACTTGTAAAATACAAGGTAGGTTTAAATGCATCCGGGGCTTGCCTTGATTCACGGAAAAGTCAGGTTCCTATGACATTCCACAAATATCAGATCCAACCTCAATAGACGGATATTAACTTCCTCCGCAACTTGATTAACTACCACGTGTTCACCTTTGTTCACTACACGTAGCAACAATGCCATGTTTAACATGATGTGAGATATAAAACATGATGCTTGATGATGGATGCAAAATTAACAACTTGAATACAACTTTCCTTCGCGGTACAGTTACGAGTCAAACTAACTAAACCTTTTTCATAACACTTACTTCCATTGCCAAGGATCATTACCAACTAATGACCCAAGGTCATCACTCAATCCAAAAATTCAAACAAAACCTAAATCATTAAAGGTTACTATTTGCTTTTATGAATTAATTATTTAATTCAAAATTATGAAATAAATCAACTTATTCCAATTGAGCTCAAAATTTTTGTAAATGTTCACCACATGATAACTATGTGGAAAAACAATTTTCATAATTTTTGGATAATTAATTAAGCCTAGAAAAATCATGGAAACCCATTTATTAATTAATTGAGCAATTTTTATCACATTCAAAAAGTACTGAAAAACAACATTTCATATTTTCTTAAATAATATACATCACAGAGAGGTCACACAAAAATTTTCATAATTTTTGGAGCTCTAAATAAATCTACACAAAAATAACAAATCACATCACTATTCATTCAAATCTGAAAAAAGAAAAATTCATTTTCAAATCACCGAGTCACTAACAACCCGACCCCACATGTCATCTTCTACCTCCTGAGTTGATCGCGGCGGCGACGGCTCTGACCGACAAAATCTCACCGCTGGTGAGATCAACGGCGATGGCAAGGACACCACCGTGATCACCACGACAAGGCGCATCGATAGGTGGCACAAACTAACTCAATTACAACACGATTCGAGCTTAACGCCGGCCATGGCGGACACGGTGGCTCGACGGCGCTATGCCGGCCAAACAAGACTGGTAGAGCTTAAACCAAAAGCATGGGAAGGTTCAGCAGCTCACCCTGATCACGACAGAGCAAAGAGCAAGATCGGAGGAGTAACGGAGACATTGGTCGACGTTCACAGTGATCCCGGCGGCACAAACAACGACGACAGCGGTGAACCGGTGACTGTGATGGAGAAAATGACCAAGCAATAAGGTATTAAGCACCACGACATCAAGGCGAAGCTGGAGCTACCACGATCAAGGAAAGAGGCGCACCGTGGAGCGCTGGCCACGACGACGCAAGCACGACGGTGAGGTTGTCGGCCGTGGGGAAGAAAGGTGCGCACAGCAGGTTCTCGGCAAATTCAAGCGACCAAGGTTGGTTGGCTGGGTTCATAAGGAGGAGACGGAGCTAGGACAGGCTTGGCTATGACGGTGGAGGCACTACGGCGACGACAAACGCACGATGGAGCAGCGGCGGTGGCGTCGGGAAAACAGAGGAAGGAAAACGTTGAAGATCGATGACTGCAAAGGCCTTATAGCGCAGCTCAGAAGCACAAGGAAGCCACGCAAGAGCCTTCTCCATGCCAGCGCGATGCCAAAGACCGCCACGCGCGTGCCTGGAACCGAGAAGAAGGTCACCGGCGATGAGATGGCTTTGGTGGCTACTGTTCCCCATATTTACAAAATTGCCATTCGCCAAAATCTTCAAATTACTCTCAAATTTAAGTAACAACTCAAAAATCTCCAAAAACAAAAGTTGCTCAAAATTCAAAGTTCTACAACTTTGCTTTTATAACCACCCCCTAATTCGGTCTACATTTTGAAATGCAATTTTGAATTCAAATAGGGGACATTTAAAGAATTTCGCCTTTTCAAATTACTTCAAATTTTTCATAACAACTTTGAAAACTCCAAAAACAAACTTTGTATACCTGACAAGCTCTACACTTTTGCTTTTAGACTCAACCCCAAAATATGCTTAGATTTTGAAATGGGTTTTCAGGGTAGGATTTAAATACTGAAAATCAGGGTTTTCTTGAAAATTCAAATCCAAACAAAACTTTGAACTTGATTCAAACAATACAATTCAACACATACAACATAAAGGTAAGCTTGTTTTAGTATATGCATATCAAAATTTTTACTAACACATAAATGATGTGCTATGCATATGATGACATGGCATATTTTAGTATTTAAACACCCGAGGTGTTACAGTGTGGGATCGACTGAACCAAGGGCTCCAGCTGTCTGTGACTCGATGGAGAATGCTAGTTCATCTGTTTTCAGTTTTGTTGCAAACTTTGAAAACAATGATAAGTAGGGTGTAGAGATCCAAATATTGTGAACCAAATTTTGTAGTGTTCCTTAGGAAGTGTAGTATTTATGAACAATATAAAATCTGTCGCTTGACACCTTTTTGTAGAGTTTTCTGTTTCCACAAAAATAACCCTGGCTAGCTTGTCATTTTTGCCTAGGATGTTTTACTTTGTAAAATGGCATGAAACTTTTATAGTAATCTTTTGGTAGCATTAGTAAGGCAGTGTAAATTTTTGAGAATTTATGATACACATTTAGTATATGTTTATTATTTAACCTAAGTATCTAAATAAAATAATAAAGGCATTTAAATAAATAGTTTGGGCTTTACCATTATGTTTTCTTGAGTTATTTGGTATACTTGAACTGTTGGTAGACTTTGTGTTGTAAAAATTTGAATGCTTACATGAAGTAGAAATATTGTTACTTTATAATTCAAGTTGGGAGGGTTTTCGGACAGATTCTGTGATTAGGTATGTTGCATAGTAAAAATGGTGTTTGCTGTAAAAATGGTTAATAACAAAGTTGTAGATAACTTCTTCCTGTATCTTGTGTTAAAATTTCAGGACCATAGGCCACATGGTTTAGAAGTTATAGCTGTTTAAAGTTAGTATTTCTAAATTGCTTGCTCTCTGGAATTTCTAGACAGCACTGGATTGATTGTCTGTTTTGGTTAACAAAATTTGTGAATTAGGTTTTGGTGATTAAATAAGAGTTGTAGACAATTTTATAAGCTTTCCAGAAAGTCCAAGATCACCACATTTGGATAAGCAGAACTTCAGTTATGAGTAAAACAAGTAGCTGCTATTTTGTAGTGTAGTACATGAACTGCTGAAGTGTTTGATTGAGTAATTAAGAAGAGATATGCACCTACTCAGTAAAACACGATACACTTGTTATTCCTTCAGCACCATAATGTTAAGGTTACTCACAAGAATGCATTCATCATATATCATCCGACTATACTTGCCAACATATATGCATTCGCAATATCTTATGTCATATTCATGCATCTAGGATCGTCGAAGGAGATAACGTTGCTGGAGTTCAACAAAGTCGAGGAAGGGGACCAGCAGGAGAATCCTCAAGCCACAGCTCCTGAAGGAGAGGAGCAGAACCCAGAAGAACTTTCGGAGTGCCCTGATCACCGCCCCACGTCCTTTATGAAAGGCAAGCCCCGGAGCATTCTAAGTCTTCTAGTATTTTACAAATGATTACTTAAGTCCTTATGATTGATGCATTAGGTTATAGGAATTGAGTGGAACCACTTGATGCATATAAATTCCTTGTCCAGATATATACACCGTTAACCCTGTGTAGGTCCAGGATCGAATATATGCTTAGCCATGCTTAGACTAGTAGAAGTCGGGTGATTTCCTGTCACCTGCGAGACATAGGTGGATACCAGAGCACGGTTGGCTATATTTGCTATCGTGGAACAGAACCATGGGGTAAAAGAAAATCAAGGCTGGGCGGAGTCTATGTGTAGGTTGACTCATGTGATTCCGTCTGTGCCGATTAAGGACCGTACCGTTGTTGGCGCTTCTGACAAGATTGAACGCATGCCTATCACTTAGCTGGCCGGATAACTCGTTCTGACTGCGAAGCCGAGTAGCTCAACTCAGGTTGGGTCCCATTCTATTGTGCGCTCCTTGCAGGGAGCCAGACCGAGCCCAAGGGCAGGCTAGGCCTGAATGTCCTGGCATTTGGTGTCCCTGACTGTGCGGCACGGTACGAACCTACGAAATGTGGACCTGAGTTGTACTAAAGGTGACCTAAGGCGAGTAATGATCTGGTCTGCCTGGGTTTGTGTTAGGAATAAATTCCTAGCTGGTTGAAATCAATTTGAATTGCCGTCTCTCCCGGATAGTGAGAAACTTGGCTAGTCCCAACATCATAGTAACTGTGTTATGGAACATGATGGTTCGAATGAACATGGAATTACAATACTGGCTATGGTTACTATTGTATGCTTTTAAAATGATATACCACATGTTTGGCACAGGTTAGTTGCTAATTTAGAGATGGATAGTTATAATTAACTTGATAATGGAATCATAATTGTATAAATGAGTTAATCGCTTTTATGCAAAATGTTGTCAAGCTATCTCCACTTATACAGCCTTGCATGATCCTTGGAGTCATTTTATTTCTGGTTTATGATGGATAAGTCTAGCTGAGTACCTTCTCATACTCAGGGTTTTATTTCCCATTGTTGCAGATGGCACTGTGTATCATGGTTATTGCAAGAGTTGCTTCTATCCCACTGTGGATGAGGAGTAAGCCTTGGGCAGGCTTCTTATTAAATCCTTCTACATGCTTTTGTGGATTGTGATCCTATGTTGGCACTATACTAAACTATGTTGGAAACTTTACTTTCAAACTTAATTTGCTTCCGCTTTTATCTATCAAAATCGGTTTGTAATAACTTTGTTTCATACTCTAATGATGGAAATGTATCTGTGAACTTTATGTAATATGTGACATGTATGTTGAATCATGTACGATCTTGGTTGTTGTAAATCGTTTATCGAGACCCGTCGTGGTACTCAATGGACTACCGAGTTTATATGAGTTCAAGTATGACAGTGCGACCACTTGCAGGCTGCCATTGTACTTGTACTCTTATAAATTGGTCAGTTCTGTGATAGCTGGCATCAGAGCAAGATTCAACGTTAATTGTCACATATGTATTTAAAACAAAAGTTTTTGTTTTCCAAAATCCTTTCTAGCAACTAATAGCTATATAAATAGGTATTTGAAATCTAAAGTGTGCCAATGATCACTTTCCTTATGCCCAAATTAAGGACTATTAGGTGGCTATTTAAGTACTAACATGGGGTTTTTTACTTCGTCGTCCATATGGCGTGCTATTGTATGGATGCCATTCACTTGAATGGTAATGTATGGATCAAATGCCTCTATGCCAAGGTAAGTTGATGAGTGGCATGACCGCAAGATGTGAGCGTGCGGTCAGGGAGAGTTAGCGTTGGTACGGCTATGTATGCATGCTTGCATATGGTGCGTATTTAATTGTGTGTTTAAACTGTTATCAGGTAGCTTGATACGGAAGTATATGTGTGGATACACATATATGGAAGTGTTTAGAATTACATTCTACATATTTAATTATGGGTTTGGGCTAAAATGAAACTTTTATGTAGGTACACTAACAATGAAACGTGTAGCTCAACTAGTTACGCTATATATGAGAGAACGTATGTATGCCACCGTGTCTACCGTTAGAAACAATTTTTCCTAAGTTTGTGAGGACGTATGGAACGAGCATGCATCATAATATTATCATTCAAATAATTACATTGTTCCTCCCCTTATAAATTTCTTACTCGGTTATGTAACTCTTATCCATTATGGCCTTATCTCACACAAAGTTGTACATGTTAATGGTACAGATGGCAGCACCAGTTGGATGTGAGAATTTCCTGATGGTTTTCGGAACGCCTACACTATTGTGGAGAGTTATGCACTTTGCAGGGGTACTAGGAACCGCCCCTTTATCATTGGATTGAAGAGTACTTGGAGGGACAACCATGGTATGAGGTGCGGCTAACTATACCAGCCCATGCACAACCGCCCTTCTAGTAGGAGTGGTGTGACAGAACTGCCCAATTTATATAAGATCAAGTACGGTTGTCCCCGCTAACACGTTGACACACCCATACTTTCACTCATATAAACCCGGTAGTCTGCCGAGTGTCCCGAAAGACCTCGGTAAATCAACATCACAACCAAGATCGCGTGATTAAGCAAATACACATCACATACATCGAGTTGCAGCGGAAATAATATTACAAACGGGTTAACAAATAATAGTACAAGTTTGGGTTTCAAAAACTGATTAGTGAAAACAACATAGCTTTCAAATGATTACATTATTATAAGTTCCAAATATATGGCTAGCATAGTGACATCATCCGACAAAAGCATATAGATGAGAAGTAAGTATAGAATCACCGAGCCCACCGGTGGTTAGCCACCATCATCAACAGGTCGAGAACATCACCTGCAACAAGGTGGGATAAACCCTGAGTACTCGAATGTACTCAGCCAGACTTACCCATCTTAAACCAAAATAAAGCGACACCAAGGATTATGCATGGTTTTCTTTAGTGGGCTAGCTGACTTGTTTGCAAAAAGCATAAGCTATCATGAAGAAACCATTTTAAGTACTTTGCATCATCTTTATTATGACCTATCCATCTAGGTAAGCACCTGTACTATAGCAATCACTTGATTAACCAATCACATCTAGTTACCAACTTAGATTTAGCATATCCCATACTATCCAGATAACCATCATTGTTCCATAATAATTACTACTGATGCCGTAACTCGAGTCAAGTGCTCACTATCCAGGAGCGATGGCGATTCGAATCGATTCCTAACCAGCTGGTGATTTATTCCTTACACAAACCTCACTCACCCGCTACAGTGAGATATTGATCACCGAGTCAACTATCCAGGAATCTTGAGTTTGCTAGGAACCACATGTACCCGGGGCCGACCGACTGCACTTTGGTCTTATCATCTCGCCCCCGTGTCCTACCACACCTGCTCCGGCACAGTGCGCTACGGGCAATCTACTTGGCCCGAATAATCTCCCAGCTTCGCGGTCGGAAGGTACTTTATCCGGCCAGCTAAATGTAAGGCATGCGTTCAACATGACTCGAGAGCCAACAATGGTCAGTCCTTAATCGACATAGACGGAAACTAACAGCACCCCAGAACCCTGTCTGGTTGCCTCCAACTTTTTCCGTCCGGTCTCCAATTATCCATCACACATGGTTAATTCCAGGATATCATTCTTTCCATAGCTAAATTCTTCCAGTAACCACCTATAATGTAGGTGATCGGATATCACCGATCGCTGCCGGTCTAAGCAAGGCTAAGCAGTTATTCGATCCTGACCTAACAGGGTAAAAAGGTAATAAGGTAGGCAAGGATAGTAATAAATGCATCAATGGTTTCAATCAACTCCTACAACTTAATGCAACAATATATAACTCATATATAGAAAGAATTGCTTTTATAAATTAGGAGACTTATAAAGCTTCGGGGCTTGCCTGGGATCTTTCACAAGTCAGTTCAGTTAGCTTGCACCATCCTGGTGACATCTCTGGTTCTAGCATTCGCTTAGTCCTTCCATCTTCGAGATAGATCCATCAAACACTGTCTTCAGGTTTGGCTCCAACATCACGTCCTTCACGTGGTTCATCTAGCGTACCTAGATGAGATGCAATATGCAAGTGCATAAATATGAAGAATAGTACCATGAGACACATCACAAAATAGCAAGCAAGACAAGCATAGTTTACACTAACACACTTAAGTACTTTGCGATGCTTAACTTAAACATCACACAATCAATCATGCTAAGATGGCAAACGGAGACAACAACACCAAGCATGACACAAGTTTCCCAAGATCTCAGGTGCTCTAACTGAGTCATCATTCAAGGCATACGTCACACTTAACAATATACAAGCAAGCACTATAATTGGAATCTGCCAATTTCTGGACATGCAAACAGCAGCTACCAGATTTAGCTATAACTGAAGTTACACAAATCCAAATGACTTGCAAGAAGACATTATGGAAATTTTATGAAATTTTCTACAATTCATCTTTAATCATCTTAGCATGATTCTCAAGTTAACTAAGTCAAATATATCTATTTACAGAAACTGGTCTACAATTGACAGAAAGCAGCCATTTCTGAAACCCAACTTTAAACAACTGTAACTCTTAAACTACTTGGCCAAATGACACCAAATTTTAATAGAAGCTAGATACATGAATTATCTACAACTTTTGTATAAACAAGTTTCACAACAAAACAGATTATCATGAAGAACTTTGCTAAGTTCCCAGATCTGTCCATAAACCACATTGGCAAGAAAATAATTATTAACTTATGTTGCAAATACATAATTGGGCAAAACCAACTTTACCAACATTTCACACATGACTAAAGAACACCAGAAAACCTAGTGTCCATGACCGAATAAATTCTTTTAATGTATTTCTTAATTTATTTTAGATAACAAGGTGACTTAATGAGCATATACCAAAAGTGCACAATAACTTCTACAAAAATTACAGTGCCTCACATATCCTCTCAATAGTCTACTGTACAAATTTCACTCCATTTGAATATGTATAGCAACCTCTATGAAAAAGACAAGTTGCTAAAGCAAGAAATCATGTGAGAGCAAGATAAACCAATAACTCACTCATACTTCATCCAATACTAATGAAATTTTTACCACACATCAACTATCACATGAGTAGCATGCCACAAAAATTTCACTTCATTTGGAGCCCTAGATCTATAGTTATGAAAAATAACAAATTCAACTAGCATTACAACCTTACTACACAAATCTATTTTTACCGCAAAATATTTAAACTAAAACATGCCATATTATAGATCCACTGCATAGAAAATTTCACAAGGATTCCAAAAGTCATCATTTACTATTTTACGAATTTTCTACGATTTACTATGAATTTCCAAAGTTCCTGCAAAATAATTACAAACCAGTCCTTATGGCCTATTCACATGAGTCTATGACATTGCAGATAGGACCCTCCCTTTCTTCAAATTGCTGTATGAGGTCCCTGACGCGAATTTGGAGCAGAGGATCGCCGGGGAATCGACCGGTGGTGGCCGGAGAAGGGCTGGCGGTGGCGGGGGAATGATGGGGAAGCACCAGGAGGTTGGCGTGCACTCGTAGGTGGCCGCAGCTTGCTCCGAGGAGGCCCGACGCGGCCTGGCCACGTACGCCGGTGGCCCGAACGACGGTGGGAAGCTCCAGCTTACCGGCGGCGGTGCTCTGGTGGCTGATGGCTTGGGTGAGCGTGCGCGCGAGGTGCAGCACGACGAGGCAAAGGCGGTGGTGCATGTGGCTGTGGCTATGGGGGCTTGGAGCGGCGAGGACGCGGTGGCAGCGAGCTAGAGTCGCCGGCCATGGTGGACAGCTGCACGGGAGCGAGGAGAGCGCGAGAGGGAGCAAGCAGGGAGTGGAGAGGGGGATGGAGAGGGCGTGCTGGTGCCCCTCCTCATCGACAGCAGGGCGCAGGGCGCGTGGCCGGAGGTGGGACGCGCGGCTGCGGCGGAGGCGCATGGCGGCCACATTCTCAACACGCGTCGCCATTCGGGCATTTCCCTAGGCATGTGGTGGGCGTCGGTGAGGGCGACGTGGGGAGCCAATTTGGGCCACTTCCAGGCCGAATCAGTCCTTGGGCCAAAAAATGAAGTTTGTTCACCTCGGCCTGCTCTACATTTTTCATTAAGGCACTCCAGTCATTTGAGCAACATAACCATGGGTAATTTAATCTCCAAAGTGGCATTGTCAGTGCATTGACGGCGATTAACAAACTCCAAAATTGAGGGCCATAAACAGATCAAACGAGTGCCATCCTTTTACATGATCTTCTCCATGAACTTAGCTCCAACTTTTATTTTTGGACCAACTCAAGTTGCTTAATGAATTCCGGAGAACGCGGAATGCCAACGTCGTTGCTTAGCGAAACTCCAGACTTAGAATATTTGTAAGTGCTGAAAACAACAAATTCAATCTTGTGACCTTGATTTGACTTACTTCCAAGCTGATCTAGCTCTTAGTCCAAAAACAAAGTTTGTTCTACATGATATGGACTACAACTTTCATTTAAGGTCCAGTCTCAAAACTGGTATAGAACCTGCTGTTCTACTTTGACCAAAGTAGGATCACGATGAAGCTTAAATTATCCTTTTTGATCCATTGGAGCATTTTCTTGGCATTTGCCCAACATGAACCTTTCATGACTTTTGTTGTAGAGTTCATCTAGAGTCATTTGGGCATGGTTGCAAGATTTGGTTGACGATCGAAGAATTCCATTCACTTTATAAATTAATTCAAGCAAGGACATAACTCGTCATTTCATGTGACTTTTTGATTCCAAACTTCATGAAACTTTTCGAGTGTCCAATATAGATGGGCATTGATGTGAGACATATGAAGATATCCCAATCACACCACCCAAGCATATATCTTGAAAAGGGGTCTATAGGCGAGCAAAGGTGCAATATCCAAGTTTAGGTTGGGGCTCGTTTCTATAGGTTTGACCTTGACATCTTCATCATCACTTAATATACCATGTTTTAGCTCAAACTCATTGCTTAACTGGTGGCAAACACCTGCGGTGTTACAGCCCTCCCCCTTAAAAGAATCGCATCCCAAGATTCAGGACGAAAGACTTTTATGGAAGAGAGACATGCTACCAGTTTCCAATATCAGCCAGAGCTTTAGGCTATATAGCTTCAAGCATAAGAGAGGCTAATTTGGTCAAGACACTTTCTGATACTTGTCCTTTGTAGTAAGTTTTGTCTGAAGAATTTCCTTCGTTGGCCTTCACGATGTATTGTTACTTTGGGAGGAATCCAAGATAGCAATGTCCTACGTACTTCGTCCTCGATGTACGAAGAGCGATACAAACGTAGACTAAATACTTGCAACATCTACTTCCCAAGTGGATATAGCACAGACCATATGGACTTTGCACTAGATGATAATCTTCTGAAGGATACTCGTTGCAATGGTTCCATGTGTGCAGTTCTCTTTCTCTGATAACAATATTGTATGGTCTGAGTCCTACTAAGTGAGTGGTAAACATAGTAGCTGACTCTGTCGGCTCAATGTTCTCGATGATCATTCCTTAGGGAGCCTTCGTATCCAAGTTGCAACAGTAATTCTGGGTCGGAATCTGATGCAACCTCTTGGGTAAAAACACATATAAGGTACCAAAGGCATGTCAGCATTGGAGAACCATTGACGTAGAAGGATGTTAGCAAGGCTTGGAGGACAACACAAGTTGCAAGTAATCACAAAACTAAGGACTAGTTTACTACCAAGCAGGTTGAGCACAATTTGCCTTCGTGGTGCAGTTGCATAGCAAGTTGGGTTGACTTGCATCGTAGCAAAACTAGCTTTCTTACTATATTTGTCGTTGAGACTTCTATTCTAAGGCCAATCAATATCTCAAAAACCATAATCCAAAAATCTACGGCTTGACACCTTTCCAATTGCTTTCGAATTGCAAGGGCACAATTTTGACTTCTAGAACACCTTGACTGCTCACGCATTGCTGATCTAAGAGGGCAAAGGCAAGGCACATAGGGGTGCAATTAGTCTTCTCAAGGGTATGGAGGGTTGTCTAATCAGAAATATACCTACAAGTTGTAATTCCTTGGCATGAATTACAAACACAACTGTCTAATGCAAATGATGATCACAGTCACAACGAAATTGCAGATTCTATACCCTTTTGTTTTCTATTCATATCTCACAAACTACTGCTCCAATATGCACAAAATTTGGTGGGCTTGTAGATCCATGGGTCTTCTAACTACTCACCAAAAATCAACTCAAACGGACACCGTTTGACCATCCAAATAATTCCTCTACCAAAACTGTTGGGTTCTGAAATGGCAGCAACCGAGCCGACAAGGTATCTCTCAAATCCGATGTTTTACTCAGCCAATACTCAAACCAACTTAAGACATTGAAGGGCCTTAAGCAAGGAATGAGATCACCAATATTGGGGTCAATCCAACTTCGTTTGAGTCACTAACCGCCGGCTTGAAGATAACCGGTTTAGTGCCACAAAATCTGGACAGATTTCGTGTCCTCCCTTTTTTTTCGCTCCACACGTTGAGGTGTGTGTTTGGCACTCTCTAACCTTTCTCATAGCAGCAGCAGTCTTTCTCTAGCTGAGGATGGAGGCTAGAGTTTTCCTTACATGCTTCTCTGGTAACACTTCAACCATCAGTTCTAGACACCAACTTGACTATGCACAAGCATTGGACTTGTGGGCTGTTTTCGTAGGGCACAAAACATTATTCCACATGTAGGGTATTTCTATATTGACAAGGAACCATTCCTATATATCCTTCGGCACTTTATCCAATAGAGTCCGGACACATGTGTTAGTGGCACCTTAGGGCACAAAGATGCTGACTAAAAACTAGGGACGTGCTTTCGCTAGCTCCTACCTAGCCGATACAACGTCTTGTACTATATACGTGATTGTCCATGATGGAATTGACTTGATAGCATATTTGGAGAAGAAGTAGCACTTGCATTGTAGGGCTAGGTTTGCTGTTTCCTTGATCAACATTGTTCTGTGAAATCTGGCCTTCATAGTTACCAAATAGTTGTTACCTAACTGAAGACTAACTTTCCTACTTGGTAACAAATCAGTTGTCCCTCAACACTAAAAAGGTTCCCAATCTTCACTCTTGCCAACAATAGTTGTGATTGACGCATAACAGATGGTCGCCATTGAAGTCAGCAGGCAAGGGGTCACACTAGAGATGGTTGATCTCGACTGTGCGATCTGCATGCACATAATATCTCGGTCCATCTATCATCTGGTTGATAACTTGTTTAACCTTAAGTGTGGTGCACCTTTCTGATCCAACGAAAATGACATAAGTTGCTCACTGGATGGCCGACGTCATTATAGGGACAGTCACAGTCAAGTAGAGTCACTTGTCTATCCTCTTGTAGTCTATTTATGTTCCTGTTAGTGACCTGTTCTTCAAAGGTTAACCGTTGGATGACTCCAGAAGGAAGTCCTATTGCATCTGATTCAACATACAGATCTTCTACCATGATAAGGAGAGATAACCAAGGAAGAGCTCACGTGAAAATAACATATCGGTGTAGTTCTATAATGGATCATGACTAGAAACCTCGATACCTGCACGTGCCGAGCAGCACAACCTTGTGTGCGCGCCCACAGGAGGCTCTCGGTTTCGTCATGGCACCAGTAGATCGCTAATCGTGGCACCATTACTGAACATACAACCCACAAGAAATCTCACATGGCATAAATTGGGTTGCATAGGAGCAAGCACTATGCGAAGGAGGGATAGCAAACAAAGGTAGTCACAAGGTTAGGAGTCAACAAGCTGGGGATCCGAAGATCAAAACACAACGCAAGAGAGCATAGCTTAATTGCCAAAGACAACTGAGTAGGGGACTTCTTGCTGAATTTCCATATACGTCTTTTGTCCACCCAAGTGATTACCAGATAAAGATTAACATGAGATTTGGTCTTGTCGAGTAGCAACATGAGATCAAGACTAATAAACATCCAGAGACTTGAAAGAGTTGGAGATAAAACAAACAAGATTTGAGGGACAGAGCCAAGGCACTGACTAAGGATTCAGTTGATAAAGCAATGATAGGATCTATGAGGAAAAGTTTCCAAAGCCAGGGTAGATAGCGATTAGCGTTGCACCAGATCATCTGTAGGAGAAGGAGCAATGAAGTTCGACAAGGATTTTGGAGCAAGGTCCTTCCACACAAGAGTGGGACAACCACAACACATGCAAGCATTCAAGGGAACTAAACTTGGGCCTAAGGTCAAGCAAAGGCATGGATAAAGGTCTTCATAGCACAACGTTCAATGGCTAGCAACCACGTGTATAGGCTTAGGCTCCTAAGAGAGAACTTAATTGAAAATGACAACCATGAGATTACTAAAACTTGGACGTGGTTCTAGGATAGCGCTCTTCAACCCTCGTATGCTTACCGAGGACAGAAGGGGTGATAACTATGGCGCTAATTAAATAACAAGCATACATACCCACCACTAGGCTAAACTAGAGGACATTATAGGTTAAGCATGTAACCACAATTATTTCTAGCAAGGCTAAGCACACACTTTTCTCAAGCACTTCCTATTCAAGAAACATGGAACAAGGCATTCTTGTTTAACTCCACACAAGGAAGATAGTGCAATACATCGACCACAAGTTACTTAGTATTTAGAACAAAGGAAGGGAAGCATATTTATGCACAAGCACAATCATGATGCATGCTCATCCTATTCATCCTCATGAAATTGCCAGCCTAAGGTGGCAATCACGTCCTATGTCGGTGGCATGACACGTACTCTCTTGATATATAGCTAGTCGTCAGCTATATTCCATCTACGTATTCATGGTTAGCATACCTACAGGCAAATTCATTGCAGCCCATCCCCACAAGAGATAAATAAGCGCACAATGAAAATAGTAAACTAAGATACCCCCCATATACACATCCCCAGATATATATACTTCGGTATCCATAGCTACCCGGCAGATATACCCACAATTAAGTACCTTCATATATACATGTGTGTAACATGTAAATATTCTAGTAACCATAGCTAACACTCCCCTAGACCGACAGTTGGACGGTCATACTCTCACAACTCACACTTACCTGGGCGTAGAGGCAATTGATCCATACAGTACCATTCAAGCGAATGGCATCCATACAATAGCACGCCGTATGGACGATGAAAGAAAAATTGCAATAAAGTACATCCCTTAAAGTTAGTACTTAGATAGCCACCTAATAGTCCTTAACTGGGCATAAAGGAAGATGTCGCTAGCATAGTTTTGCAAATAAGTTTTGACAAATTTGCTTGTAGCTAAAGTTTTAGTTAAAATAGACCTTTTAAAACCAAAACTTAGCTTTTAAAACTATGTACTTGACAATATTATGCTTAATCTCGCTCTGATACCAGCTGTGACAGAACCACCCAATTTATACAAGATCAAGTATGGTTGTCCCCACTAACACGTTGACACACCCATACTTTCACTCATATAAACCCGGTAGTCCGCTGAGTGTCCCGAAAGACCTTGGTAAATCAACATCACAACCAAGATCGCATGATTAAGCAAATACACATCACATACATCGAGTTGTAGTGGAAATAATATTACAAAGGGGTTAACAAATAATAGTACACGTTTGGGTTTCAAAACTGATTAGTGAAAACAACAAAGCTTTCAAATGATTACATTATTATAAGTTCCAAATATATGGCTAGCATAGTGACATCATCCGACAAAAGCATATAGATGAGAAGTAAGTATAGAATCACCGAGCCCACTGGTGGTTAGCCACCATCATCAACAGGTCGAGAACATCACCTACAACAAGGTGGGATAAACCCTGAGTACTCGAATGTACTCAGCCAGACTTACCTGTCTTAAACCAAAATAAAGCGACACCAAGGATTATGCATGGCTTTCTTTAGTGGGCTAGCTGACTTGTTTGCAAAAAGCATAAGCTATCATGAAGAAACCATTTTAAGTACTTTGCATCATCTTTATTATGACCTATCCATCTAGGTAAGCACCTAGTACTATAGCAATCACTTGATTAACCAATCACATCCAGTTACCAACTTAGATTTAGCATATCCCATACTATCCAAATAACCATCATTGTTCCATAATAATTACTACTGATGCCGTAACTCGAGTCAAGTGCTCACTATCCAGGAGCGATGGCGATTCGAATCGATTCCTAACCAGCTGGTGATTTATTCCTTACACAAACCTCACTCACCCGCTAAAGTGAGATATTGATCACCGAGTCAACTATCCAGGAATCTCAAGTTTGCTAGGAACCACATGTACCCAGGGGCCGACCGACTGCACTTTGGTCTTATCATCTCGCCCCCGTGTCCTACCACACCTGCTCTGGCACAGTGCGCTGCGGGCAATCTACTCGGCCCGAATAATCTCCCAGCTTCGCGATCGGAAGGTACTTTATCCGGCCAGCTAAATGTAAGGCATGCGTTCAACATGACTTGAGGGCCAACAATGGTCAGTCCTTAATCGACACAGATGGAAACTAACAGCACCCCAGAACCCTGTCTGGTTGCCACCAACTTTTTCCGTCCGGTCTCCAATTATCCATCACACATGGTTAATTCCAGGATATCATTCTTTCCATAGCTAAATTCTTCCAGTAACCACCTATAATGTAGGTGACCGGATATCACCGATCACTACCGGTCTAAGCAAGGCTAAGTAGTTATTCGATCCTGACCTAACAGGGTAAAAAGGTAATAAGGTAGGCAAGGATAGTAATAAATGCATCAATGGTTTCAATCAACTCCTACAACTTAATGCAACAATATATAACTCATATATAGAAAGTATTGCTTTTATAAATTAGGAGACTTATAATGCTCTGGGGCTTGCCTGGGATCCGTCATAAGTCAGTTCAGTTAGCTTGCACCATCCTGGTGACATCTCTGGTTCTAGCATTCACTTAGTCCTTCCATCTTCGGGATAGATCCATCAAACACTGTCTTCGGGTTTGGCTCCTAACATCACGTCCTTCACGTGGTTCATCTAGCGTACCTAGATGAGATGCAATATGCAAGTGCATAAATATGAAGAATAGTACCATGAGACATATCACAAAATAGCAAGCAAGACAAGCATAGTTTACACTAACACACTTAAGTACTTTGCGATGCTTAACTTAAACATCACACAATCAATCATGCTAAGATGGCAAACGGAGACAACAACACCAAGCATGACACAAGTTTCCCAAGATCTCAGGTGCTCTAACTGAGTCATCATTCAAGGCATACGTCACACTTAACAATATACAAGCAAGCACTATAATTGGAATCTGCTAATTTCTGGACATGCAAACAGCAGCTACCAGATTTAGCTATAACTGAAGTTACACAAATCCAAATGACTTGCAAGAAGACATTATGGAAAGCTTATGAAATTTTCTACAATTCATCTTTAATCATCTTAGCATGATTCTCAAGTTAACTAAGTCAAATATATCTATTTACAGAAACTGGTCTACAATTGACAGAAAGCAGCCATTTCTGAAACCCAACTTTAAACAACTATAACTCTTAAACTACTTGGCCAAATGACACCAAATTTTAATAGAAGCTAGATACATGAATTATCTACAACTTTTGTATAAACAAGTTTCACAACAAAACAAATTATCATGAAGAACTTTGCTAAGTTCCTAGATCTGTCCATAAACCACATCGGCAAGAAAATAATTATTAACTTATGTTGCAAATACATAATTGGGCAAAACCAACTTTACCAACATTTCACACATGACTAAAGAACACCAGAAAACCTAGTGTCCATGACCAAATAAATTCTTTTAATGCATTTCTTAATTTATTTTAGATAACAAGGTGACTTAATGAACATATACCAAAAGTGCACAATAACTTCTACAAAAATTACAGTGGCTCACATATCCTCTCAATAGTCTACTGTACAAATTTCACTCCATTTGAATATGTATAGCAACCTCTATGAAAAAGACAAGTTGCTAAAGCAAGAAATCATGTGAGAGCAAGATAAACCAATAACTCACTCATACTTCATCCAATACTCATGAAATTTTTACCACACATCAACTATCACATGAGTAGCATGCCACAAAAATTTCACTTCATTTGGAGCCCTAGATCTACAGTTATGAAAAATAACAAATTCAACTAGCATTACAACCTTACTGCACAAATCTATTTTTACCGCAAAATATTTAAACTAAAACATGCCATATTATAGATCCACTGCATAGACAATTTCACAAGGATTCCAAAAAGTCCTCATTTACTATTTTACGAATTTTCTACGATTTACTATGAATTTCCAAAGTTCCTGCAAAATAATTACAAACCAGTCCTTATGACACTATTCACATGAGTCTATGACATTGTAGATAGGACCCTCCCTTTCTTCAAATTGCTATACGAGGTCCCTAACGCGAATTTGGAGCAGAGGATCACCGGGGAATCGGACGGTGGCGGCCGGAGAAGGGCTGGCGGTGGCGGGGGAATGATGGGGAAGCACCAGGAGGTTGGCGCGCACTCGTAGGTGGCCATAGCTTGCTCCAAGGAGGCCCGATGTGGCCTGGCCATGCACGCCGGTGGCTCGAACAACGGCGGGAGGCAGCAGCTTACCGACGGTGGTGCTCCGGTGGCTGATGGCTTGGGCGAGCGTGCGCGCGAGGTGCAGCACAACGAGGCAAAGGCGGTGGTGCACGTGGCTGTGGCCGTGGGGGCTTGGAGCGGCGAGGATGCAGTGGCAGCGAGCTGGAGTCGCCGGCCATGGCGAACAGCTGCACGGGAGCGAGGAGAGCGCGAGAGGGAGCGAGCAGGGAGTGGAGAGGGGGATGGAGAGGGCGTGCTAGTGCCCCTCCTCATCGGCAGCAGGGCGTAGGGCGCGTGGCCGGAGGTGGGACGCGCGGCAGCGGCGGAGGCGCATGGCGTCCACGTTCTCAACACGCGTCGCCGTTCGGGCATTTCCCTGAGCATGTGGCGGGCATCGGTGAGGGCGACGTGGGGAGCCAATTTGGGCCACTTCCAGGCCGAATCAGTCCTTGGGCCAAAAATGAAGTTTATTCACCTCGGCCTGCTCTACATTTTTCATTAAGGCACTCCAGTCATTTGAGCAACATAACCATGGGTAATTTAATCTCCAAAGTGGCATTGTCAGTGCATTGACGGCGATTAACAAACTCCAAAATTGAGGGCCATAACAAGATCAAACGAGTGCCATCCTTTTACATGATCTTCTCCATGAACTTAGCTCCAACTTTTATTTTTGGACCAACTCAAGTTGCTTAACGAATTTTGGAGAACGCGCAATGCCAACGTCGTTGCTTAGCGAAACTCCAGACTTAGAATATTTCTAAGTGCTGAAAACAACAACAAATTCGATCTTGTGACCTTGATTTGACTTACTTCCAAGCTGATCTAGCTCTTAGTCCAAAAACAAAGTTTGTTCTACATGATATGGACTACAACTTTCATTTAAGGTCCAACCTCAAAACTGGTATAGAACCTGCTATTCTACTTTGACCAAAGTAGGATCACGATGAAGCTTAAATTATCCTTTTTGATCTATTGGAGCATTTTCTTGGCATTTGCCCAACATGAACCTTTCATGACTTTTGTTGTAGAGTTCATCTAGAGTTATTTGGGCATGGTTGCAAGATTTGGTTGACGATCGAGAATTCCATTCACTTTATAAATTAATTCAAGCAAGGACATAACTCATCATTTCATGTGACTTTTTGATTCCAAACTTCATGAAACTTTTCGAGTGTCCAATATAGATGGGTATTGATGTGAGACATATGAAGATATCCCAATCACACCACCCAAGCATATATCTTGAAAAGGGGTCTATAGGTGAGCAAAGGTGCAATATCCAAGTTTAGGTTGGGGCTCGTTTCTATAGGTTTGACCTTGACATCTTCATCGTCACTTAATATACCATGTTTTAGCTCAAACCCATTGCTTAACTGGTGGCAAACACCTAGGGGTGTTACAAGTGGAAGGCAGAATTCAGAAGGAAAAAGTCCTTGGGAGGCTGCCCAAGTTGTGGCCTTTGAGGTTTTGAGGCAAATCTGCCAGCAGCATGGAGATGCACTTATGGGCAGAGCAGCGAGTATATTTCCTTGGGTGGATCCGTCCACCACAAATTGGGAACAACATAACCAAAATGCATTGATCAGAGATCAGGATGAGTGGGCCAACAACTCTAGTCCCTCCATGAGTGCAATGTTTGCGGTGATGAAGATGTTTTGTGCATGCCAGGACACTAGGGATTTCTGGCATGAATCATACGCCACTTGCATAGACAAACTCATGAGAGCTGAAGCCACATGTAGCATAAGCTCAAGAAGTGTGTGCGCAAGCAAAAGAAAGCCACAAGTAAAGCCCGATGGGAATCTAACCAAGCCTATGCAGCTTTGGGCACTCTCCATGCCCAAATGGAGCAGGTGGATCAATAGAGAGCAGCAGCCCAAGAAGCAAGGGCTAATGATCAAGCATTGCTTGCAGGACTATGGGAGCAGTTAGAAGCCGCCCATGCTAAGGTGTCCATAGCTAGATGCCAGCGAGATGCAGCAGAGAACCAGTGTCGCTGCAGTAAGGATAGAACGAGATAGACACCATGCTCTAAGTAATGAGCAGGACCGTGCTGAAAGGGGCTTACATCAGTAGCTTGCACATGCTCAACTACAAGTGATGAACCTTCAGCATGAGGTGCACTATTTGAACAACCAGCTGAACCCTATTCCTTGATGGGGAAGAAGATGGTCCAAATATAGAGGAAGATGAAGATGATGATGAGGAAGAGGAAGAAGTGGAGCCTGCAGGAAGGAGATGATCCTATCTCTAACCTCGATAGCGATCATGATGAGGATTAGATCGCTTAGTACTTAGTAGAAGTGCAAGATGTATCATCACTGGTTATGTAATGGACCTATAGTTTGAACTTGGTGTTGGTGAATTGAACTATCATGTAATATTGTTATTTGCATGACTATCGCACGTTTGGTTAAATGCTAATGCGAATTCCAGTTGAATTATCAGAGATCATGATTTGAATATTAACGTGCTATGAGTCCAATAAGTGATCAAATTGGTGATGCCATGTTGCGAGAATGGATTATTATGCCTCTGTTCTTATTGTATGAATTTGAGATTATCTTCAGTAATTTCAGTTTGGCATGATTATAAATTCATCTGCAATCTTATGACATAAATCAATAATCGCTTATTGTTGCAACTTCATAGATGACGCGCACCCATGTAGGAGCTAGTAGCAGCCATGATGGCAATGGTGATGACTTACCACCACCACCACCGCCGTTCGCTTAGGAGTTCTTTGCCCAATTCTTGGGGAGCCAAAGGACAATGGAGGAAGCTCTACGCCTCATCATGCAGAACACAGCTCATGGCCAACCACAGCAACAAGGGCCCGAGCCAAATCAGCATAGTACATTCAAGGAATTTTTGGATACAAAGCCTCCTATCTTCAAGGTGGCAGAGGAACCACTATAGGCTGACGAGTGGCTCAACACCATTGAGCAAAAGTTTCGTCTGCTAAGAGTCACCGAGCATCTAAAGGCTGAGTATGCTTCTCACCAGTTGCAAGGACCAGCAGGGATCTAGTGGAAACATTTCTTATCATCTCTACCTGCTAATGCGCAAGTAACATGGGAGTAGTTCAAGTTGGCTTTTTGGGGGCATCATATTCCCCCAGGCCTACTGCACATGAAAGCGGCTAAATTTATGAGGCTCACATAGGGGACAAAGACACTCACAGAATATATGCACGCATTCAACAACCTATCTAGGTATGCTCCAGGTTTTGTGGATACCGAGAAGAAGATAGAGAGCTTCAAGCAGGGTCCTGGGCACCAAACTGATGAAGACCATGGCCAATTCCAAGTGCACCACTTACAACGAGTTTATCAGCGATGCTCTGACCTAGGAAAACCATAATAACATGCATGCGGCCGCTAAGGGTCGTAAGAGGGCATTCGAGGTAGGTGCCTCTGGATCTTCACAGTCTAGAGTGCCTATCACAGCTAGGCCACAATTCTATCCACCTGCACCCAAGTTTAGGCCTCCACCACCTAAAACTCAGAACAACAGGCCTTAGAAAGCGTTCTGTAAGGCATTCACTATTGCCTTACCAAAAGGAAATGGTAGTTAGGGAATCTCCATAGGACTTAGGAGCAATCAACCCTATTTCAACTCCAATCAAGTGGGGCATTGGTCCAAGGAATGCCCCCACCCAAAGAAGAATGGCAACCAGAATTAGAACAATCAGAGGCAGGCGAATACAAGGGCACGTCCGGGATACGTGCATTATACAACTGTTGAGGAAGTGCCCTGTTGGAGAAGTTGTCACGACTGGTATGTTTCTTGTCAACAAGCATCCCGCTATTGTTTTATTTGATTCTGGAGCTTCTCATTCATTTATGAGTCAAGCATTTGCATCTAGACATGATTAGAAAATAATTGAAGTAAGCAAGGGGGTTATAATATAAGTTCAGCAGGGGCTACTATTTCTACAAATAAGATAGTAAAAAATGTGCTCATCTCTATACAAGAGAGGGAGTACATAACAGATTTGATAATATTGCTTGGGTTATCAATAAGTGTAATCTTAGGCATGAATTGGATGAAGGATCATGGTGTTCTCATTGACACTAGCACTCGTATTGTTATGTTGAGAGAACCCAAGGGAGGGAATGCTTTTCTAGTACCACTCTCTCGAAATTTTGAACTCCAACATTTAGCTTGTGCTATCCAAACCACTACCCTTTGTGATATCCCTATGGTTTGTGTGTTTCTGGATGTATTTCTAGAGGAATTACCAGGCTTACCACCTAATAGGGATGTGGAATTTAAGATTGATTTAGTGCCAGGTATGGCACCTATCTCAAGAAGGCCGTGTAGGATGCCACCCAATGAGTTAGCAGAACTTAAGATTCAGTTATAGGATCTATTGGACAAGGGTCTCATTCAACCTAGTTCATCTCCATGGGGATGTCCAGCATTGTTTGTGAAAAAGAAGGACAAGTCACTGAGAATGTGTGTAGATTATAGACCACTCAATGCTGTAACCATCAAGACCAAATACCCGCTGCCTCGCATCGACATCTTGTTTGATTAGTTGGCAAAGGCAAAGATATTCTCTAAGATTGACTTGAGATTAGGCTATCATCAGATAAAGATTAGGCCAGAGGACACACCTAAAACTGCTTTCTCTACTAGGTATGGCTTATATGAGTATTTGGTTATGTCTTTCGGACTAACAAATGCTCCTGCCTACTTCATGTACCTAATGAATTTGGTATTCATGCCTGAGCTTGATAAGTTCGTGGTTGTGTTTATCGATGATATATTGATTTATTCAGAAAATGAGGCAGATCATGAAGAGCATCTGAGGATTGTTCTATCCAGATTGAGGGAGCATAATCTATATGCAAAATTTAGCAAGTGTGAATTTTTGTTGAGCAGAGTACCTTTCTTAGGTCATATCTTATCAAGGGATGGAATCTCTATAGACCCATCAAAAGTACAAGAGGTCATGGATTGGAAAGCCCCGACTTCGGTTCATGAAGTTTGGAGTTTTCTAGGGTTAGCGGGATATTATCATCGTTTCATTCCAGATTTCTCAAAGATAGCTAAGCCCATGACCAGACTACTTCAAAAAGATGAGAAGTACAAATGGACAACAGAATGTAAAGTAGCTTTTCACACCCTCAGAACTCTATTAACTACAGCGCCTGTCTTAGCACAACCCGACATTGAGAAGCCTTTTGATGTATTTTGTGATGCATCAGGTATAGGTTTGGGGTGTGTGCTTATGCAAGAAGGAAGAGTTATTGCATATGCTTCTCGGTAGTTGAGAAAACATGAAGTCAACTACCCCATGCATGATTTAGAACTTGCAGTAGTTGTTCACGCATTAAAGATATGGAGACATTATTTGTTGGGCAATGTATGTCATATATATACTGACCACAAAAGTCTCAAGTATATCTTTACCCAACCAGAGCTGAACATGAGACAACAAAGATGGCTAGAGTTGATTAAGGACTATAATTTGGAAGTGCACTACCATCCAGGAAAAGCCAATGTAGTAGCCGATGCACTCAGTCGGAAATCTCATTGTAATACTGTGAAAGCATTGTTAGAAGATGGCTTCAATTTGTTACATCCTATTATACTGCACAATATCATGATCAGTTGTTCACTTGAGAGCAAAATCATAGAGCTACAGCAGATAGATGTAGGTATACATCACATCAAGAGAAAGATGCTAGAACAAGAAACCAAGCATTTCAGATTGGACGAAAGAGGTGTGCTATGGTTTGAGGACCTGACTCATGGTACCAAAAGACCATGAGCTTAGAAATCAAATTTTAGATGAAGCTCATTCGTCCAAATTGTCTATCCATCTGGGTAGTAGTAAGATGTATCAAGATTTGAAAACCCATTTTTGGTGGACTAAGATGAAGAAAGAGATCATAGCCTATGTCGCTAGATGCGATAACTGCAGTAGAGTAAAAGCTATTCATATGAAATCTGTCGAATTACTTCAGCCATTGCCTATTCCAGGTTGGAAATGGGAAGAAATCAGTATGAACTTTATCACAGGCCTTCCAATGACACCGCAAGGTCATGATTCGATATGGGTTATTGTAGATCGTCTCACCAAGTCAGCACATTTTATACCCATGAACACAAGGTATATAGTTGGGAAATATGCTGAGCTATATGTTTCTCAGATCATGAGACTACATGGAGTACCCAGGACTATAATCTCAGATCGAGGACTACAGTTCATAGCTTGTTTCTAGGGAGCACTTGCACCGGGCTTTGGGAACTAAGCTAATCAGAAGTTTGGCATACCATCCGCAAACCTCTGGACAGACAGAGTGAGTGAACCAAATCTTAGAAGATTTGCTAAGAGCTTGTGTTATATCTTCCAAAGGTTCATGGGAGAAATGGTTACCTTTAGCTAAGTTCTCCTAAAACAACAGTTATCAAGCAAGTATCAAGATGGATCCATTTGAAGCTTTGTACGGCAGAAAATGTAGAACTCCGTTGAATTGGATTTAGCCTGGTGAGAGGAGATACTTTGGTATTAACTTTGTCAATGAAGCTGAAGAGCAAGTGCGTGTTATCCAATAGCATATGAAGGTAGCTCAATTGAGACAAAAGAGTTATGCTGATAAAAGAAGAAGACCACTAACTTTTGAAGTGGGTGACTATGTATACTTGAAAGTATCACCCATGAAAGGGGTGAAGAGATTTGGAATGAAAAAGAAGCTTTCGCCTAGATATGTAGGGCCATACAAGATTCTAGGAACGAAAGGGAAATGTTGCTTATAAGTTACAACTTCCACCTGAGATGAGTGCAATATTTGATGTCTTTCATGTTTCTCAGTTGAAGAAATGTCTTCGTATACCTGAAGAAGCTATTGCACCCACCAACAGTACAGCTTCAATCGGATTTGACATATGAAGAAAAGCCAATCCGAGTGTTAGAAGAGATGGAAAGAGTGACACGGAGTAAGATCATTAAGATCTATAAGGTGGTGTGGAACAATCATAGTGAACAAGATGCTATGTGGGAACAAGAGGATTATTTACGAGAGGTTTATCCTACCTTTTTCCAAGAATGGTAGGTCTTGCAAATCTTGGGACAAGATTTTTATAAGGGGGAGGGGCTGTAACACCCTAGGTGTTAGCCTTGCATAAATTGAAACATGTAGATGGTTGATGTGAGTCACTAAAACTTATTAACTACACTTAGGTTAACAAATGTAACATTGTTCATGAAGGTCACTTTCATGATCAAGCCCTTAAGTGATGCTATGTGGGTCGACCAGAAAAGCTTTATGAGCAACAGATGTATGAAATGATTGTGTGACCTTGCAATTAGCTTAAACATGTTTAGAGTATAACTAGGAACAACTTTGGTAGTCATGGTTAGTGCTAAATTGGTCACTAAGTCGTAGTTCATGTATAAGTCATCTTGTGAATGTAAGGTGTTTGACCAAGTTTGAACTATATGATAGAGACTTTGCATGGATGTGTGCACTAAAGCAAAGTTGTAGTATTTGATAAGGGGAACAACTTTTATGTTTGGGTCATAGACCGGTTTAGCTCCTAACATGCTTGAATTAGGCCCTCAAAAGTCATCAATCCACTGTTTTCAACACTTAGCAAATTTTTCTAAGTAAGCTGCACTGACAGTTTGACAAGTTCGACTTTGGGAGGAAATAACTCGAGTTTGGTTGAGAATTAGGGCATGGGTTCTAAATAGAAATCGGAGCTGGTACTTAGGGCTACGAGTTCTGTTTAGGTTGTTGCACTAACAAGCTACGGATTAGGAGATTTAATTGCTTCAAATCGTGTCGTCAGGCTCGGTTCAGGGCTCTGATGGCCAACCCGTTCGGTCTTTAGTGGCTGACCGACAACAGAGCATGGCCACTGTGTGGAGGGAACAAAGCCACACATCACCACTAGTCTGAATAGCTAGGGCATGTTGAGCCACAGCGCGGCTGTGTCAGGCCAGAGCGCACCTTATCATCCCCAACACTCGCCCGCTCCATCCCTGCGCTCTCATTTCGCTCTCTGCCTTTTTCCTTCACCCACCCACAGCAACCGCAGCAGTGGACTAGTGCAGCCGTCACCATTGCCGACCACCCCGCTCGCCTTGTGTCACATCGCTCCTCCACCACTGCAGTAGTGCCATTGCACCTCTGCCGAGCACCGCGCTAACTCTGCCGAGCACCGTGCCAACTCCACCGAGCACCGCGCCACCTCTGCCGAGCACCACAGCCACTCCACCATCATCCTAGAGTCTCACCACACCCACATTTGCTTACTAACTGCGCCCGGTAAGTCATCATGGCCGCACCGCCTCCGACCGCCTTTCTCCATAGTGGTTGGTACTCTAGAACTACCATCGCATGCAGCAACTCGTAGACTCATTAGATCCAGTCGTAGCAGTCACTGATGGTGTGGCGCCGTCGTCCTGCTCTGCCGCCACCGGAGAGGGTCACTGTCGGCGAACTTTGGTTGTTCCGTGCCGAGCTCTGTATTGACGTGTGGGATCAACTGAACCAAGGGCTCCAACTATCTATGACTCGATGGAGAATGCCAGTTCATTTGTTTTCAGTTTCGTTGCAAACTTTGAAAACAATGATAAGTAGGGTGTACCGGTGATCCCAACGGCGCAAACAACGACGACGGCGGTGAACCGGTGACTGTGATGGACAAAATGACCAAGCAATAAGGTATTAAGCACCATGGCATCAAGGCGAAGCTGGAGCTACCATGATCAAGGAAAGAGGCGCACCGTGGAGCGCTGGCCACGACGACGCAAGCATGATGGTGAGGTTGCCGGCCGCAGGGCAGAAAGGCGCGCACAGTAGGTTCTCGGCAAATTCAAGCGACCAAGGTTGGTTGGCTGGGTTCACAAGGAGGAGACGGAGCTAGGACAGGCTTGGCTACGACGGTGGAGGCACTACGGCGACGGCAAACGCACGATGGAGCAGCGGCGGTGGCATCGGGAAAACAGAGGAAGGAAAATGGCGAAGATCGACGATTGCAAAGGCCTTATATCGCAGCTCACAAGGAAGCCACGCAGGAGCCTTCTCCATGCCAGCGCGATACCAAAGACGGCCACGCGCGCGCCTGGAACCAAGAAGGTCACTGGCGATGAGATGGCTTAGGTGGCTACTGTTCCCATATTTACAGAATTGCCATTCACCAAAATCTTCAAATTACTCTCAAATTTAAGTAACAACTCAAAAATCTCCAAAAACAAAAGTTGCTCAAAATTCAAAGTTCTACAACTTTACTTTTATAACCACCCCCTAATTAGGTCTACATTTTGAAATGAAATTTTGAATTCAAATAGGGGACATTTAAAGAATTTCGCCTTTTCAAATTACTTCAAATTTTTCATAACAACTTTGAAAACTCCAAAAACAAACTTTGTATACCTGACAAGCACTACACTTTTGCTTTTAGACTCAACCCCAAAATGTGCTTAGATTTTGAAATGGTTTTTCAGGGTAGGATTTAAATACTAAAAATCAGGGTTTTCTTGAAAATTCAAATCCAAACAAAACTTTGAACTTGATTCAAACAATACAATTCAACACATACAACATAAAGGTAAGCTTGTTTTAGTATATGCATATCAAAATTTTTACTAACACATAAATGATGTGCTATGCATATGATGACATGGCATATTTTAGTATTTAAACACCCGAGGTGTTACAGTGTGGGATCGACTGAACCAAGGGCTCCAGCTGTCTATGACTCGATGGAGAATGCTAGTTCATCTGTTTTCAGTTTCGTTGCAAACTTTGAAAACAATGATAAGTAGGGTGTAGAGATCCAAATATTGTGAACCAAATTTTGTAGTGTTCCTTAGGAAGTGTAGTATTTATGAACAATATAAAATCTGTCGCTTGACACCTTTTTGTAGAGTTTTCCGTTTCCACAAAAATAACCCTGGCTAGCTTGTCATTTTTGCCTAGGATGTTTTACTTTGTAAAATGGCATGAAACTTTTACTGTAATCTTTTGGTAGCATTAGTAAGGAAGTGTAAATTTTTGAGAATTTATGATACACATTTAGTATATGTTTATTATTTAACCTAAGTATCTAAATAAAATAATAAAGGCATCTAAATAAATAGTTTGGGCTTTACCATTATGTTTTCTTGAGTGTATTTGGTATACTTGAACTGTTGGTAGACTTTGTGTTGTAAAAAATTGAATGCTTACATGAAGTAGAAGTATTGTTACTTTATAATTCAAGTTGGGAGGGTTTTCGGACAGATTCTATGATTAGGTATGTTGCATAGTAAAAATGGTGTTTGCTATAAAAATGGTTAATAACAAAGTTGTAGATAACTTCTTCCTGTATCTTGTGTTAAAATTTCAGGACCATAGGCCACAGGGTTCAGAAGTTATAGCTGTTTAAAGTTAGTATTTCTGAATTGCTCGCTCTCTGGAATTTCTGGATAGCACTAGATTGATTGTCTGTTTTGGTTAAGATAGATTGTGAATTAGCTTTTGGTGATTAAATAAGAGTTGTAGATAATTTTATAAGCTTTCAAGAAAGTCCTAAGATCACCACATTTGGATAAGTAGAACTTCAGTTATGAGTAAAACAAGTAGCTGCTGTTTTGTAGTGTAGTACATGAACTGCTGAAGTGTTTGATTGAGTAATTAAGAAGAGATATGCACCTACTCAGTAAAACATGATACACTTGTTATTCCTTCAGCACCATAATGTTAAGGTTACTCACAAGAATGCATTCATCATGTATCATCCGACTATACTTGCCAACATATATGCATTCGCAATATCTTATGCCATATTCATGCATCTAGGATCGTCGGTGGAGATAACGTTGCTGGAGTTCGACGAAGTCGAGGAAAGGGATCAGCAGGAGAATCCTCAAGCCATAGCTCCTGAAGGAGAGGAGCAGAACCTAGAAGAACTTCCGGAGTGCCCTGATCACCGCCCCACGTCCTTTCTGAAAGGCAAGCCCCGGAGCATTCTAAGTCTCCCAGTATTTTACAAATGATTACTTAAGTCCTTATGATTGATGCATTAGGTTATAAGAATTGAATGGAACCACTTGATGCATATAAATTCTTTGTCCAGATATATACACCGTTAACCCTATGTTGGTCTAGGATCAAATATATGCTTAGCCATGCTTAGACCGGTAGAAGTCGGGTGATTTCCTGTCACCTGCGAGACATAGGTGGATACCGGAGCACAGTTGGCTATATTTGCTATCGTGGAACAGAACCATGGGGTAAAAGAAAATCAAGGCCGAGTGGAGTCTGTGTGTAGGTTGACTCATGTAATTTTGTCTGTGTCGATTAAGGACCGTACCATTGTTGGCGCTTTCTGACAAGATGGAACGCATGCCTATCACTTAGCTGGCTAGATAACTCGTTCCGATCGCAAAGCCGAGTAGCTCAACTCAGGTCGGGTCTCATTCTATTGTGCGCTCCTTGTAGGGAGCCAAACTAAGCCCAAGGGCAGGCTAGGCCTGAATGTCCTGGCATTTGGTGTCCCCGACTGTGCGGCGCGGTACGAACCCGCGAAATGTGGACCTGAGTTGTACTAAAGGTGACCTAAGGTGACTAATGATCTAGTCTGCCTGGTTTTGTGTTAGGAATAAATTCCCAGCTGGTCAAAATCAATTCGAATTCACCGTCTCTCCCGGATAGTGAGAAACTTGGCTAGTCCCAACATCGTAGTAACTGTGTTATGGAACATGATGGTTCGAATGAACATGGAATTAAAATACCGGCTATGGTTACTATTGCATGCTTTTAAAATGATATACCACATGTTTGGCACATGTTAGTTGCTAATTTAGAGATGGATAGTTATAATTAACTTGATAACAGAATCATAATTGTATAACTGAGTTAATCGCTTTTATGCAAAATGTTGTCAAGCTATCTCCACTTATACAGCCTTGCATGATCCTTGGAGTCATTTTATTTTTGGTTTATGACGGGTAAGTCTAGCTGAGTACCTTCTCGTACTCAGGGTTTTATTTCCCATTGCTTGCAGATGGCACTATGTATCGTGGTTATTGCAAAAGTTACTTCTATCCCGCTATGGATGTGGAGTAAGCCTTGGGCAGGCTTCTTATTAAATCCTTCTACATGCTTTTGTGGATTGTGATCCTATGTTGGCACTATACTAAACTATGTTGGAAACTTTACTTTCAAACTTAATTTGCTTCCGCTTTTATCTATCAAACTCGGTTTGTAATAACTTTGTTTCAAACTCTGATGATGGAAATGTATCTGTGAACTTTATGTAATATGTGACATGTATGTTGAATCATGTACGATCTTGGTTGTTGTAAATCATTTATCGAGAACCATCAGTGGTACTTGACGGACTACCGGGTTTATATGGGTTCAAGTATGACTAGTGCGACCGCTTGTGGGCTACCATAGTACTTGTACTCTTATAAATTGGTCGGTTCTACGACAATTGGTATCCTGGTGAGGAAGCAAGCATCTAGGTTACTGAGTTGTGTCAGGCTAGAAAGGAGGGCGTAGTAGTTATTGACATCGTCCCACCCCTAGCCCATGTCTGCACTAGCCCTGTGCCATGCATGGATGAGCAGGTTGCCCATAGGCTATGGAGGTCGTCCATGGGCCGCTCTGAGATCGCAGTGAGGTGGCCAGTGATCTCAATGGCTAGCTCATCAGGGAGCGCTAATAAACACGATGAGGGCTGCCACCTCACCGCCATGGTTACCGACATTGATGTCACATGATGTAGAGCATGAGGATGCCAACCAAGTGTAACACCCTAGGTGTTAAGCTTGCATAATTTGACTTGCATTGCATGAGCATGAGCATCGAACATTCATAAATAAGCTTTTACAATTGAAACATGTGATTGAAACATATGAAACGTGCTTGTGATTTTATGTTTCCTTGTATATATGCATATGATCATGAGTGAATACATGTAGATGGTTGATGTGAGTCACTAAAACATCATAGGTATACTTAGGATGACTAGTGGAACAATGTTCATGAAGGTCACTTTGTATGATCAAGTCCTTAAGTGATGCTATGTATATTGACCTGGAAAGCTTTATGTGTAACCAATGTATGAAATGAATGTGTGAACTTGGGAATAGCTTAAACATGTTTAGCATGTCATCATGAACAACTTTGGTATTCATGGCTAGGGCTAATTTGGTCACTAAGTCATAGTTCAAGTATAAGTCATCATTTGAAAGTAGGAGGTTTGACCAAGTTTGAACTATATGATAGAGACTTTGCATGGATGTGTGCACTAAAGCAAAGTGGTAGTATTTGATAAGGGGAACAACTTTTATTTTTGAGTCATAGGCTAGTTTAGCTCCTAACATGCTTAAAAATTGCTCTCAAGAATGAGCCTTTCATTGATTTCTGCGACACCAAGGGCTCATGTGGCAGCATGGATGGAGCTATGGCGTGAGTGTGGATGGAGCTATGGTGTGTGGACGGTAGTGTGATGGAGCACTGGAGAGGTAGCATGGCATGGCCAACTTAAGTTGATTGAGGAGGAGGGGGAGGCAGCCGAGTGGGGGTTACAGTAGGAGTTTTAAATACCCTCTGCGAACTAGCATGGGAATTCCAATGATGACACGGTTTAGATTACTGGGTGGGCGGTTGACCTGAGCGGATGAGACGGTCAGATTACCAATCAATGCAGAGTTTTCTGGTTCTCTTTCTAATCTGCATGTTTCTTTCTGTTCACATTTTTTACTACACATGGAAGAAAGTCCACCCACTGTACATTTCATCTCATAGGATAGTATATAGTGTCAGTCTGTACATTTGAAAGTCATAGCAAATTGAGTGCATTTGGTCATACTGCCTCTGGGCCGGTTTGTTAGGCACGCAGGATGAAATTTTAGATGCTAAGGAATGGAGGAAGACTGTGAAATTGCATTAATTAAAAATATCACATCTAGGACTCTATTGGAGTTGCCTCCCTATCTTCCATGCATGTATGCATGCAGCCTTTAATTGGAATGAACCAGAGACAAGCTCGGCTTCCATCGGGAGTTAATTGCAGCTTTGTTTCTTGGATACACCTAATAATACAAACTTTTTCTAAAACCCACAGACTCCTAATAAAGTGGCAGCAGTCAACCATAGCCCAAGGAGTGCAGTCGATTAGAACCTATGAAACCATGTTGCCATCTCTAGCTAGCTGCTACCCCTCGGCTGCTGTGAGCCTACTGATTGCTTGGATTGGGGTGCACTATATACTTCGCCGGATGACAGAAGGTCCGACCATCTAAAATATTCACTACTCGGATACTAGTAATGATGAACCTTGTGCAGTCACGTCAGAAGCCTGTGCCCTAGCATCCCTATATCTATAAAGCCTCACCTCACTCCCATTGTATAGCCATTTCTAGCTAGCAGATTGCCTTACTGCCCCTCGACTGCTATGAGTCCTCTTCACAGTCACACCAGGCTTTCAAGTCTCAAGCGTGTCATGGTGGTCAAAAGCTCTTCTTCTAAGATGCACTTCTTGTGTCCTAGCTTTCCTATGCAAACACTTCACTCTCAGCTACCGCATAAGGTCTATATGGGAGGATCATCCCCTTCCCTCAAAGATTCTGAAATTTATTTGTTTTTAGGAATTCAACGAATGTATTCGTACGAAATAGGTTTCCTTGTATAACTGTGAGATGTGTCTGGCCCAGTCAGATTTACGATGCTCGAACTTTGTTGCATGTGCTATAAAATTTGAATAGCTATGTGGCTCCTCCATTAGGCATTACATCAACACGAGACTTGATCGGATGAATTCCATTATGCATGTTTACCATAACTACAGATCAGAAAGAGAACCACAAAGAAACCTATAGGCAAAACCAACCAATAGCGGCTAGAAACTGACTACCAAAAGACCAAAGGACCTGATCTACACCCTTCTCAATAGAGTTTAACCCACCTAATTAATACAAAGTTCAACAATATAGTAAACATAGATATGTAAATTAGACTTCACAAATCAAAACCTCTGTACATTTGGACACATCCGACATAAAATGTAAGGGTAGATACATAAGGAAGAGTAACAACATAAGGAAAGAGTAACAACATGTACTCCCTCCTGTACTCCCAACATAAGGTAGATACATCAAATGCAACATGAGATACATCAAATGGAACTTTATTTACTCCTCTACTCGTCGTCGGTATTCATGGCTAGGGCTAATTTGATGGGGAAGAAGATGGTCCAAATATGGAAGAAGATGACGATGAGGACGAGGAAGAAGTAGAGCCTGAGGAGGGAGATGATCCTATCTCTGACCTCGACAGTGATCATAATGAGGATTAGATTGCTTAGTGACTAGTGGAAACACTAGATGTATCATCGCTATCTATGTTATGGACCTATAGTTTGAGTTTGGTGTTGGTGATTGGACTATCATGTAATATTGGTACTCGCATGTTATCTCACATTTGGTTAAACACTAATGCAATTCTAGTTCATTTATCAGTGATCATGATTTGAATGTTAAAGTGCTATGAGTCCGATAAGTGATCAAGTTTGTGGTGTCATGTTGTGAGAATGAATTATTATGCCTCTGTTCTTATTGTATGAATTTAAGATTCTCTCCAGTAATTTTAGTTTGGCATGATTATAAAATTCATCTACGATCTCCTAACATCATCCAATAATCACTTATTGTTACAACTTTGCAGATGACTCGCACCCGTGGAGGAGCTGGCAGCAGCCATGATGGCAACGATGGTGACTTACCACCACCGCCACCGCCATCTGCTTAGGAGTTCTTTGCCCAATTCTTAGGGAAGCCAAAGGACAATGGAGGAAGCTCTATGCCTCATTGCGTAGAACATAGCTCATGCCCACCCATAGCAACAAGGGCCTGAGCCAAACCAGCACAGTACCTTCAAGGAATTTCTGGATACAAAGCCTCCTATCTTCAAGGTGGTAGAGGAACCGCTATAGGCGAATGAGTGGCTCAACACTATTGAGCAAAAGTTTCGTCTGCTAAGGGTCACCGAGCACCAGAAGGCTGAGTATGCGTCCCATCAGTTGCAGGGACCAACAGGGATTTGGTGGACGCATTTCTTGTCCTCTCTACCTTCTAATGCGCTTGTAACATGGGAGCAGTTCAAGTTGGCCTTTCGGGGACATCACATTCCCCTAGAGCTGATGCGTATGAAGGCGACTGAATTTATGAGGCTCACATAAGGGACTAAGACCCTCACTGAATACATGTATGCTTTCAACAACCTATCTAGGTATGCCCTAGGTTTTGTTGATACCGAAGAGAAGAAGATAGAGAGCTTCAAGCGGGGTCTGAGCATGAAATTGATGAAGACTATGGCCAATTCCAAGTGCACCACCTACAACGAGTTTATTAGTGATGCTTTGACCTAGGAAAACCATAACAATATGCATGCGGCAGCTAAGGGCCGCAAGAGGGCAATTGAGGCAGGTGCCTCCGGATCTTAACAGTCTAGAGCTCCTATAACAGCTAGACCACAGTTCCACCCACCTACACCTAAGTTTAGGCCTCTGCCACTAAAAGCTCATAACAGCAGGCCTCAGAATGTACTCCGTGAGGCATTCACTATTGCCTTACCTAAAGGGAATGGCGGTCAAGGAAACTCCATAGGACCTAGGAGTAATCAACCTTGCTACAACTACAATCAAGTGGGTCATTGGGCCAAGGAATGCCCCCACCCTAAGAGGAATGGCAATCAAAATTAGAACAATCAGAGGCAGGCAAACTCAAGGGCACGTCCTGGATATGTACACTATACCGCTATTGAGGAAGTGCCCGCTGGAGAAGTTGTCAAGGCTGGTATGTTTCTTGTCAACAAGCATCCTGCTATTGTTTTATTTGATTTGGGAGCTTCTCATTCATTTATGAGCCAAGCATTTGCATCTAGACATGATCAGAAAATAATTGAAGTAACCAAGGGTGGTTATAATATATGTTCTGCTGGGGCTACTATTTCTACAAATAAGATAGTCAGAAATGTGCTCATCTCTATACTAGAGAGGGAGTGTACAACGGATTTGATAGTATTGCCCAGGTTATCCGTAAGGATAATCTTAGGCATGAATTGGATGAAAGATCATGGTGTTCTCATTGACACTAGCACTCGTACCATTATGTTGACAGAACCCAAGGGAGGAAATGCTTTTCTAGTACCACTCTCTAGAAAATTTGAACTCCCACACTTAGCTTGTGCTATCCAAACCACTACCCTTTGCGATATCCTAGTGGTTTGTGAGTTTCCTGATGTATTCCCAGATGAGTTACCAGATTTACCACCTGATAGGGATGTGGAATTTAAGATTGAGTTAGTGCTAGGTACGACACCTATCTCAAGAAGGCCTTATAGGATGCCACTAAATGAGTTAGCAGAACTTAAAATTCAGCTACAAGATCTATTGGACAAAGGTCTCATTCAACCTAGTTCATCTCCATGGGGATGTCCAGCATTGTTTGTAAAGAAGAAGGACAAGTCCTTGAGAATGTATGTGGATTACAGGTCACTCAATGCTGTGACCATCAAGAACAAGTACCCGTTGCCTCGCATCGACATCTTGTTCGATCAGTTGGCAAAAGCAAAGGTATTCTCTAAGATTGACTTGAGATCAGGCTATCATCAGATAAAGATCAGGCTAGAGGATATACCTAAAACTACTTTCTCCACTAGGTATGGCTTATATGAGTATTTGGTTATGTCTTTCGGACTAACGAATGCTCCTACCTACTTCATGTACCTGATGAATTCAGTATTCATGCCCGAGCTTGACAAGTTCAGTGGTCGTGTTTATTGATGATATATTGATTTATTCAGAGAATGAGGCAGATCATGCAGAGCACCTGAAGATTGTTCTATCCAGATTGAGGGAGCATAAGTTGTATGCAAAGTTTAGCAAGTGCAAATTTTGGTTGAGTAAAGTACCTTTCTTAGGTCATATTTTATCAAGAGATGGAATATTTGTAGACCCATCAAAAGTACAAGAGGTCATGGATTGGAAGGCCCTGACTTCAGTTCATGAAGTTCGGAGTTTTCTAGGGTTAGTAGGCTACTATCGTTGTTTCATTCTAGATTTCTCTGAGATAGCTAAGCCCATGACTAGGCTACTTTAGAAAGATGAGAAGTTCAAGTGGACCCCAGAATGTGAAGTAACATTTCACACCCTCAAGACTCTGTTAACTGCAACTCCTGTTTTAGTGCAACCCGACATTGAGAAGTCTTTCGATGTATTTTGTGATGCATCGGGTATGGGTTTAGGGTGTGTGCTCATGCAAGAAGGAAGAGTTATTGCATATGCTTCTCGGCAGTTGAGAAAACATGAAGTCAACTACCCTACGCATGATTTAGAACTTGTAGTAGTTGTTCATGCACTAAAGATATGGAGACATTATTTGTTGGGCAATGTATGTCATATATATACTGACCACAAAAGTCTCAAGTATATCTTTACCCAACCAGAGCTGAACATAAGACAACGAAGATGGCTAGAGCTGATTAAGGACTACAATTTGGAAGTGCACTACCATCCCAGGAAAGCCAATGTTGTAGCCGATGCACTTAGTCAGAAATCTCATTGCAACACTATGGAAGCATTGTTAGAAGATGGATTTAATTTGTTACATCCTGTTGTACTGCACAATATCACTATCAGTTGTTCACTTGAGAGCAAAATCATAGAACTGCAAAAGACAGATGTAGGTATATTTCACATTAAGAGAAAGATGCAAGAGCAAGAAACTAAGCATTTCAGATTAGATGAAAGGGGTGTACTATGGTTTGAGGACCGACTTGTGGTACCGAAAGACCGTGAGCTTAGAAATCAAATTTTAAATAAAGCTCATTCATCCAAATTGTCTATCCATCCGGGTAGTAGTAAGATGTATCAAGATTTGAAAACCCGTTTTTGGTGGACTAAGATGAAGAAGGAGATCACAGCCTATGTCGCTAGGTGCAATAACTATAGTAGAGTAAAAGTTGTTCATATGAAATCTACCTGGGTTACTTCAGCCATTCCCTATCCTAGGTTGGAAATGGGAAGAAATCAGTATGGACTTTATCACAGGCCTTCTGTTGACACAGCATGGTCATGATTCCATATGGGTCATTATAGATCATCTCACCAAGTCAGCACATTTTATACCTATAAACATAAGGTATCACATGGGGAAGTACGCTGAGCTATATGTTTCTCAGATCGTGAGACTACATGGAGTACCTAGGACCATAATCTCAGATCGAGGACCACAGTTTATAGCCCATTTCTGGGAGCACTTGCACCTAGACATTGGGATCTAAGCTAATTAGAAGTTCAGCATACCATCCATAAACTTTGGGACAAACTGAGCGAGTAAACCAGATCTTAGAAGATAGGTTGAGGGCTTGTGTTATATCTTCCAAGGGTTCATGGGAGAAATGGTTACCATTAGCTAAGTTTTCCTACAACAATAGTTATCAAGCAAGCATCAAGATGGCTCCTTTTGAAGCCTTTTACGGCAGAAAATGTAGAACCCCATTGAATTGGATTGAGCCCAGTGAAAGGAGATACTTTGGTATTGACTTTGTCACTAAAGCTGAAGAACAAGTGCATATTATCCAACAACATATGAAAGCAGCTCAATCCAGACAAAAGAGTTCTGCGGATAAAAGAAGAAGACCATTGACCTTTGAAGTGGGAGACTACGTATACTTGAAAGTGTCACCCATGAAAGGAGTGCAGAGATTTGGAGTAAAAAGGAAGCTAGCGCCTAGGTATGTAGGGCCATACAAGATTATTGAACAGAAAGGGAATGTCGCTTATAAGTTACAACTTCCACCAGAGATGAGTGCAATATTCGATGTCTTCCATGTTTCTCAGTTGAAGAGATGTCTTCATGTACCTGAGAAAGCTATTACACCCACCAACATAAAGCTTCAATCGGATTTGACCTATGAAGAAAAGCCAATCCGAGTGTTAGAAGTGATGGAAAGAGTAACACGAAGTAAGATCATTAAGTTCTATAAGGTGGTATGGAATAATCATAGTGAACAAGATGCTACGTGGGAAAGAGAGGATTACTTACGTGAGGTTTATCCCGCCTTTTTCCAAGAATGGTACATCTTACAAATCTCAGGACAAGATTTTTATAAGGCGGAGGTGCTGTAACACCCTAGGTGTTAAGCTTGCATAATTTGACTTGCATTGCATGAGCATGAGCATCGAACATTCATAAATAAGCTTTTACAATTGAAACATGTGATTGAAACATATGAAACATGCTTGTGATTTTATGTTTCCTTGTATATATGCATATGATCATGAGTGAATACATGTAGATGGTTGATGTGAGTCACTAAAACATCATAGCTATACTTAGGATGACTAGTGGAACAATGTTCATGAAGGTCACTTTGTATGATCAAATCCTTAAGTGATGCTATGTATGTTGACCTAGAAAGCTTTATGTGTAACCAATGTATGAAATGAATGTGTGAACTTGGGAATAGCTTAAACATGTTTAGCATGTCATCATGAACAACTTTGGTATTCATGGCTAGGGCTAATTTGGTCACTAAGTCATAGTTCAAGTATAAGTCATCATTTGAAAGTAGGAGGTTTGACCAAGTTTGAACTATATGATAGAGACTTTGCATGGATGTGTGCACTAAAGCAAAGTGGTAGTATTTGATAAGGGGAACAACTTTTATTTTTGGGTCATAGGCTAGTTTAGCTCCTAACATGCTTAAAAATTGCTCTCAAGAATCAACCTTTCATTGATTTCTGCGACACCAAGGGCTCGTGTGGCAGCATGGATGGAGCTATGGCGTGAGTGTGGATGGAGCTACGGCATGTGGACGGTAGTGAGATGGAGCGCTAGATAGGCAGCATGGCATGACCAACTTAAGTTGATTGAGGTGGAGGGGGAGGCAGCTGAGCGGGGGTTATTGTAGGAGTTTTATATACCCTCTGCGAACTAGCATGGGAATTCCAATGATGACACGGTTTAGATTACTGGGTGGGCTGTTGACCAAGCGGATTAGACGGTCAGATTACCAGTCAATGCAGAGTTTTCTGGTTCTCTTTCTAATCTACATGTTTCTTTCTATTCACATTTTTTACTTCACATGGAAGAAAGTCCACCCACTGTACATTTCATCTCATAGGTAGTATATATTGTCGTCTGTACATTTGAAAGTCATAGCAAATTGAGTGCATTTGGTCATACTGCCTCTGGGTCGGTTTGTTAGGCACGTGGGATGAAATTTTAGATGCTAAGGAACGGAGGAAGACTGTGAAATTGCATTAATTAAAAATATCACATCTAAGACTATTGGAGCTACCTCCCTATCTTCCATGCATGTATGCATGCAGCCTTTAATTGGAATGAACCAGAGACAAGCTCAGCTTCCATCGGGAGTTAATTGCAGCTTTGTTTCTAGGATACACCTAATAATATAGACTTTTTCTAAAACCCACAGGCTCCTAATAAAGTGGCAGCATCAACCACAGCCCAAGGAGTGTAGTCGATCAGAACCTATGAAACCATGTTGCCATCTCTAGCTAGTTGCTGCCCCTCGGCTGCTGTGAGACTATGATTGCTTGGATTCGAGTGCACTATATACTTCGCCAGATGATAGAAGGTCCGACCATCTAAAATATTCACTACTCAGATACTAGTAATGATGAACCTCATGCAGTCACGTCAGAAGCCTGTGCCCTAGCATCCCTATATCTACAAAGCCTCACCTCACTCCCATTGTATAGCCATCTCTAGCTAGCAGATTGCCTTACTACCCCTCGACTGCTATGAGTCCTCTTCACAGTCACACCAGGCTTTCAAGTCTCAAGCGTGTCATGGTGGTCAAAAGCTCTTCTTCTAAGATGCACTTCTTGTGTCCACCTTTCCTATGCAAACACTTCACTCTCGGCTACCGCACAAGGTCTATATGGGAGGAGCATCCCCTTCCCTTAAAGATTCTGAATTTTATTTGTTTTTAGGAATTCAACGAATGTATTCGTACGAAATAGGTTTTCTTATATAACGTGAGATGTGTCTAGCCCAGTCAGATTTACGATACTCAGACTTTGTTGCATGTGCTATAAAATTTGAATAGCTATGTGGCTCCTCCATTAGGCTTTACATCAACACGACACTTGATCGGATGAATTCCATTATGCATGTTTACCATAACTACAGATCAAAAAGAGAACCACAAAGAAACCTGCAGGCAAAACCAACCAACAGCGGCTAGAAACCGACTACCAAAAGACCAAAGGACTTCTCAATAGAGTTTAACCCACCTAATTAATACAAAGTTCTACAATATAGTAAACACAGATATGTAAATTAGACTTCTCAAATCAAAACCTCTGTACATTTGGACACGTCCGACATAAAATGTAAGGGAAGATACATAAGGAAGAGTAACAACATAAGGAAAGAGTAACAACATGTACTCCCTCCGTACTCCCAACATAAGGTAGATACATCAAATGCATCGTGAGATACATCAAATGGAACTTTATTTACTCCTCTACTCGTCGTTGGTATCACTATCCTCGTCCTCGTCCTCCTCATTGGTATCAACATTGTTGTCATCCTCGTTAGCGGTGATGCAGTTGGCCATCTGCTCACCGTCGGCATGGACCAGGTTGCACCAGTGCTTCTCGGTATTGTGGGCGGTGCTAATTCCCTACGTCACGATGCTAGTGTTGAAGCCATGTATCTGGCTCTGGTAGCAGGCAAGGATGTACTCCGCATCATCCACGCAATTCTTGTTCAGGTAGGCTAGCAGTTCTTCCAGGACATCGGTGAGTTGGTGAAAAATGAAGACGTAACTGCTCACCTTTTCCTCCTAAGGTTGGTTGAGGGTGCCTAGACCGGTGTTCTGTAGCACATGCCTAATCTTCAAGAAAGCCTTACTCATGATGGCAATAGCCCAATCATCTCTATCTCCAAAGGGAGCCACCGAAGCTTCATCTTGATTCACCATGGGCACAGTGTCATCCTCCTTCACCACGGGCATGGCGTCATCCTCCTTCACCATGGGCATTACATCATCCCCCTCTATTGCACGCTTCATAGAAGGCTCGCCCTTCACCATGCTAGTGGCTAAGAGTGAAGTAGGTTTGGGGAAGGCAACTGCACATTCCTAGCGATTTTAGATCTTTAGTGGGAATGGGAGGGCTCAGGGAAGGAAGGAAAACAAGTGGAGTTGTGGAAGAGATCGCGACGGTTAATATATCACTACAACAGAGGAGCCATTGGTGTTTTTTATTTTTGGGAACAAAGGGGAGCCATTGGTGTTGAAATGTTATAGCACACGCAAGAAAGTCCGACCTCTATAGGTTTGAACATGTCTGACACACTACACAGACCTTAGCTTACATTACAAACAAGTTAAAGTTGCTGCATAATATTGACAACATCCATCCAAGATGAAACTAACATGTCCATAGACAATCAAACAACATTGATCTATTTAAACATGTCATGATAGAGAGATACATCATGAAACTTTATTTACTCCTCTGCTAATGATTCCAACTCCGAGAACAAGGAAACATAGGAAAGATAGTAAGGTCTGCAAATGTTTTGTGGCAGGACATCTCATTTAAAAAATGCACAGTAATGTGTAGGGATGACATGAACTTTTATGCTATCCATGTTATATGAGACAATATCATTTTCCTCCCCAACCCCAACAAAGAGAAGCAAATTCCATTCTGGGTGAACCGTTGAGTAGTACTGATCAACATCCCAGTAACCAAATTAAATGTTAGTCTCCGCGAACATGTCCTAGAGTGTTGACAATATGCTGTAATGTCCATTTATTAGTACTATAGTCTTCAAGGATCTAGATGTTAAGCTTGGGCATATCGTGACCACGAACATTACATACACACAAGTGACCCTAAGCTTGATGGATGGAACCATCAGAACGACATAGGCAAGGAATTTTCCTCCATGTCTCTCCCTCCATATCCATAGCAAGTATCTTAGGGTAAGACCTTGAGTACCCCATAATGTGTAGACAACAGTTAAGATACACCATTTCTGATGATCTCATTTATTCTAATCTCTCAATTGTCACATAAGTATTCCTACCCCATTTAGATTCCTTATAGATCCATGCTGTAGCATGAGATGAGTAGATGTCCACACCCCTACACCGATCAAATAGTGAAACCTATATATATTCAATCACATGGAAGTGCGAGGAGGCTTTTGGATCGAACCCCAATCGAGCCTCACCAACAAAATGGATGCTAGGTGGTAATTCCTTGAATTCCTTGGCTACTGGATTGCAGACGACATAGCAATATGATCCATCAGCCCCTCGGCACCAGCATAGGATGAGGCTGTTGTAGATATCTAAGACAACTTCATTAGCCAAGGTGAAGGGCAAGAAGGACAAGGAGGGGTGTTCACCGATGACTCTGGTGTAGCATCGATAGCCTTGGTCGGTGTCATAAAAGAAGCCTACCACATTCTAGGGTAGCACCTTATGGTTGTTGTAGTCCTTGATGTGGCGGTTCTAGGAGCAACAGACACATTACAGCAGAACAAGGAGTATGTGGGGAGGTAGCTGAGGATCTCGATAGGCATCATTTGTGAGGTTGGTTAGTGGGTTCCTCTTGTTGGGGGCCTCCACCATTTCATTAGTAATGAGATGACTAAAGAGGAAAAATAATCCAATAAAGATCCAACAGTAAAGTCCACAACTCATACCAAAGTGCAACATTAACAACCATTAATAATTTTCATGGTGTGACCACAAACAAATTTAGAGTAGCACCACATAGATATATATAACTCAAACTAGAGTTGTAGCTAATGGAGTTGTAACCATTACCATTCTAGCTAAATCAAGTCTATCCATCACACTTATAATCAGTACATGAGCTCAGAGCTTCTTCCATAGGAGATAGACAAAGATTAAGAGGACAACAATTACAACAGTTTTGAAGGCAGAAGCAATGGGCCTGTTTGTTTGCCTAGATAGATAGGTATAATGAAGCAAGCACTTGATAATTAATAGGCCTAGTTGCACACAGGCATTTACAGTAACAACACTGAACATATGCATAGACAATCAAATAACATTGATCCATTTAAACATATCATGACAGAGAGATACATCATGAAACTTTATTTACTCTTCTGCTAATGACTCCAGCTCCGAGAACAATGGAACATAGGGAAGATAGTAAGGCCTGTAGTTGATTTGTGGCAGGACGCCACATTTAAAAAATGCACTGTAATGTGTAGTTATGACATGAACTTTTCTGTTGTCCATGTTATATGCAACAATGTCATTTTTCTCCCCAACCCCAACAAAGAGAAGCAAATTCCATTCTAGGTGAACCATTGAGTAGTACTCAACAACATCCAAGTAACCAAATTCAATGTTAATCTTCATAAACACCTGCAGAGTGCTGACACTATGCTTCAATGTCCATTTATTAGTACCATAGTCTTCAAGGATCTAGAATTTAAGATTGGACATATTGCGACCATGAAGAGTACATACACACAAGTGACCCTAAGCTTGATGGATGGAGGGTAAACAAAACGATCCATGATTTCCTCAAAGGGAAATCCATAGATTACATCATAATGTGATAGTTTAGGAAGACCAAGCTATCACATTATCATTATTCAGTTGATACCACAGTTCATACATCACGGAATTACAAGTTCACAAGATAATACAACACTTGGTAACACACCTAAGTACAATGTATATGAGAAAAAAAGCACACAGATCAGCATCAGAGTAGACATAGTGCATCAGCGGGTGAAGGCTCCTCCTCAAGCAATCATCAGAGTAGGCGTAGAGTACCTGTGGGCATAGATTTCATCTTCTCAACCAAACTTGAGCATAGGAATGAGACCACCTAATCCTTCTAATCTCCATTGTCGTCATCGTAGATGACATTGAAACCTGTCAAATATCTTTCAGTATGATTTGTACTGGCCACTAGTCTAACAACCTAGGTTTTCCAATAACCCAAAAATCCAAACTTAAATTTTTTCTAACGAAACCCATGCATGGTGAGTGTGCATACCAGGAAACCACCCATGTAGTTGCACAAGTAGAAGCCAAATTAGCATGGTTGAGCATTTTACATTTAATTCAATTTGTGAGTTGCTTCTTCATGATTTTATGTGATGTAATAAAATCAATTCAACCTTTACAAATAGATTGTTGTGTGTGAGAGGCTAACCTTTGGCTTGGACCCTAGATGACCTCTAGTGGACCCCACTAGGATGTATATATGTTGGCAACACACATATACATGCATAGGTGTAGTGTGAAAATAGAAATAGAAATAGTAAAGGAATTAGAAAAAGGGAGGAAATTAGAAAAGCCAAAGAAGCCCAACAACAGCAAGCAGCCCAGCCCCCGCTAGCCCACATGCCCATGTGGTCGGCACCTATATCCTCTCCCGTGCACACGCGCTGACCTGCTTCACCCACGCCATGGCCCAACGCCACATCCATGCTCTTGCGCGTGCACCCAAGGCTGCGTCGCTCTCCCGCTGCCGCTGACTGGTGGGCCCGCCCTATCATCCCCTACCCCCCGCTCCTGTCTCTGCTTTAGGCAAAGGAGAGCAAAGCAGAGCACCACACCTACTGCTCACCGCGCTAGTCATCCATGACCCTGCCCCTTGCCTATACGTGCGCGGATGCACACTACATCACCAATCCCCACCACACCACCTAGCCTAGCTCGCGCCATGATGAGGTGACATTATCGCCATGGTCCATACCTCTACCGTGCCCTGCCACCACTGTACCCACGCCTTTGATTAGCTACCGCTCCAAATTTGAGGCGCCAACCACCCCTGCACTCCCACTGAACCCCAGAACCCTAGCCAGGAGCTCCTAATCACCCTACACATTTACCCTCATTCCCCGTCGTCTAACGCCTGCCATGGGTGAGCTCGAGGTATAAAATCCCCTCTCCTATGCCCTAGCCCCACTTCCATCCACCTCGCCACCACTAGCGGTTTCACTAGCCATGCCAAGCTAGAGAAGGGAGAAGGAGGAAGGGGGAAGCAGCACCACCCGCGGAGAAGATCGCTGTTGCAGAGATGCTGTCGGAGCTGGAGACGCCACCCCGATTGGTTATGTTGGCGTAGCCGATCGGCACGGCACTGCACCACCTTGTCACTGCCTCACCTCACCACTGCACCACCATCCTACCTACCCCAAGCCTATGGTGAGCCTCCGTTGAACCCCCTTTGCTCGCCCTCATGCCCCACCATGGCCACCGATGTGGTCTTCCAACCAGAGAGACCCAAAGGCCTCGCATTTGGCCATCACACCCACCCACATGTATGCACGCATGTACATAGGCCAAGCACCATCTTGGTCGAGCTATTAGAGCTCAAAAACACTGGTGCCTTGCACAAGCACCGCTCGCACTTGTCGTGTTCAGAGCACGGCCATGACGGAGCTGTTCCACCTACACCAGGCCGGTAGAGGTAGAACGAGCGACCCAACAAGCTTTGTCTCACCAAGGTACACATCATGTGCTAGATGGGAGGATAAGAGAAGTAATGGAAATGGGGATCCCAATCTTCCGTCAGGTAGAGGTAACTATCGTTGTGGCGGAGAATGACACACCAGATCCAGCTTCAGATCGAAAGGTCGAACCCTGCAATCTTAGCACCACAGCTCCTCTAGTTATCAACTAAGTCACAGACTAGGTTGACCTCACCAAGAAGGCTAATCCCTGTCTACGCAATGAAGAACACAAGCAAGAACAAGAAAGAACACAACCAAATTGCAGATGAATGATTAATCTCACGAAGTTGGGGTCTCATAAACCGATGAACGACAAAACTGTTCTTGACAAAATAATCTAAGCAAAACCCAAACCCTAATGGAGGGGTGGCAGATGTTTATGAAGACTCTAGGGTCATGCAAGACCCTTGGATGTGCCCCTAATAGACCCAAACTCGATACATGGTCCAACGGACCAAAAGATGGTGTTGCAGCACCCTGGCAGATTCTGGATGCTAACTTATGACCACGATTCCTGTTGATTCCGAACAGATTTGATGTGAAACCACTTGGATTGGTGTCCTTATCAAATTAGCTTTCGATCCATATGTGGATCATCAAAAACGGAGTCTAGATGCGTCCTGGGTGACCAGTTTAAGGTAGACTGGTCCTGGAGGCCAAGGTAGACTCGAAATCATGTTGGACCGGTCCTCCGGTTCCTGTTGGACGTCCTTGCTGGTCATCTTCACATCCACCATGTCCTCTAAGTCCTTCATGACCCTCTCCAATGTTCTTAAGCAAGATAACATCATTAGATAGTAGTCTATTCTCAAAAGTATAAAAAGAATCGCTTAAGAACGCGCTCACCTCTAAATTGAGTTGACACATTCTAGCCTGGGTCATTGGACCTTGCATGATGGTTGGAGGATCAGCGGGTACATCTGAAGGAGTGATGTCCTCATCATCCTCCCCCTCTTGAAATGGAGTCATCTTCCTCTCCCAAATAAGGTTTCAAATCTGCAATAGTAAAGGTGTGACTAACCCCGAACTCGGGTGGCAACTCAAGTTTGTAGGCATTATCATTTATTTTCTCAATTATCTTATAAGGACCAGCTGCTCTTGGCACTAATTTAGACTTACGCAGCTCAGGAAATCTATCTTTTCTCAAATGTAACCAAACCAAATCACCCAGGTTTAAGTTTAATCTCTTTTCTACCTTTACTACCAGCAATTCTATACTTTTCATTCATTCTTTCAATATTTGCTTTAGTTGTTTCGTGCAACTTACGAATAAAATCAGCACGCTCTCTAGCATCACTATGTATTCTCTCAGTGGTAGGTAAAGGCAAAAGATCAATAGGAGCATGGGGGTTAAAACCATACACTACCTGAAAAGGACTTACCTTGGTGGTGGAATGTTCTGCCCTGTTATATGCAAACTCCATATGCGGCAAACACTCTTCCCACATCTTCAAATTGCACTTCAAAATTGCTCTCAACATGGTGGACAATGTTCGATTCATAACCTCAGTTTGCCCATCAGTTTGGGGATGACATGTTGTAGAAAACAGCAGCTTGGTCCCCAATTTATTCCACAACGTGCGCTAAAAATGACTCAAGAATTTTGTGTCGCGATCTAAAACAATAGTAGAAGGCATACCATGCAAGCGAACGATTTCTTGAAAGAAAAGGTCAGCAATATGAACAACATCGTCGCTCTTATGACAAGGAATATAATGTGCCATCTTAGAAAAACGATCAACCACCACAAAAATACTATCCCTCTCCCTCTTAGTCCTTGGCAAACCCAACACAAAATCCATAGATATATCAGCCCAAGGAGTAGAAGGAACAGAAAGAGGCATATACAAACCATGTGGGTTCAACCATGACTTAGCTTTTTAACATGTGGCACACCGAGCCATGTACCGCTCTACATCTCACCTCATCCTTGGCCAAAAGAAGTGTGTGGACAGCACCTCCTCCGTCTTCTTGGCACCAAAATCTCCCATCAATCCGCCTCCATGTGCCTCCTGCAACAACAAAAGACGAACGGAACCAACTAGAATGCATAGGCGGTTAGCTCTAAACTAAAACCCATCATTGATCATAAACTTATTCCATGCACGTCCCTCTCTACAATTAAGCAACACGTCCTTAAAATCAGGATCAAACACATATTGTTCTTTTATTGATTGAAGACCAAAAATCTGACAATCAAGTTGGGACAGCAATGTATATCTTCTAGACAAAGCATCAGCAATCACATTATCCTTCCCTTTCTTGTGTATGATAATATAAGGAAAAGATTCAATAAATTCAATCCATTTAGCATGCCTACAATTCAGATTATTTTGAGAACAAAGATACTTAAGCGATTCATGATCAGAATGAATAACAAATTCTTTAGGCCACAAATAATGACACCACGTCTCTAAAGAACGAACAAGTGCATATAATTCCTTATCATACATGGAATAATTAAGAACAGGGCCATGCAATTTTTCACTAAAGTAAGCAATGGGTTTACCATCTTGCATCAAAACACCTCCAATGCCAACTCCACTAGCATCACATTCTAGCTCAAAAGTCTTACCAAAGTTTGGAAGTTGCAGCAATGGTGCGTGTGTAAGCTTGTCCTTCAAAGTCTCAAAGGACTCCTCATGTGCCTTTCCCTAATGAAACACCACCCCTTTCTTTGTCAACTCATGCAATGGGGCAGCAATGGTGCTAAATCTTTGACGAAGCAGGCGGTAGAATCTTGCAAGACCAAGAAAACTCCTCACCTGTGTGATGGTTTGGGGAACCGGCCAGCTCTTTATGGCTTCAATTTTCATCTTGTCCACCTCAATTCCCTGTGGAGTTACAACATAACCAATAAAAGAAACTCGATCCGTGCAAAAGATGCACTTCTCAAGGTTACAAAATAAACGTGCATCACGTAAAGCATTAAAAACAGCACGTAAGTGATCCATATGTTCATCAAAAGACTTGCTGTAAATCAATATATCATCAAAGTAAACTACCACAAAATGACCAATAAAAGCTCTTAAAACCTCATTCATTAAGCGCATGAAAGTGCTAGGTGCATTTATCAAACCAAAAGGCATAACTAACTACTCATACAACCCGAATTTGGTTTTAAACGCAGTTTTCCATTCATCTCCAAGTTTCATTCTAATCTAGTGGTAGCCACTTCACAAGTCAATCTTAGTGAAAATTATAGAACCACATAACTCATCAAGCATGTCATCTAGCCTAGGAATAGGATGACGATACCGAATAGTAATATTATTGATGGCTCTACAATCAACACCCATACGCAAAGTTCCATCTTTCTTAGGAACCAAAAGTACAGGAACGACACAAGGACTAAGGCTTTCACATACAAACCCATGGTCCAAAAGGTCTTGGACTTGTCACTGAATTTCCTTAGTCTCCTTGGGATTGGTTCGATAGGCAGCACGGTTGGGCAAGGTTGCTCTCGGAATCAAATCAATTTGATGCTCTATTCCTCTCATAGGTGGCAGCCCTAGGGGTATCTCAGCTGTCAAAATGTCCTCATAGTCCTGCAAAAGGTTAGTGATAGCAGGAGGCACTGAGCTAACAATATCATCAAGCAAAAACATAGCTCATTTGCATACCAAAGCATAGCAAATATCATCATCAGAAATTCCAGTAAAGTCACATTTTGTTGCAAGCATAACACCACCCTTCAATTTAATTCCCTCAGCCTTAGAAATAGATGTAGACTTATCCTTTTTAGGTGGGAAAATAGAATTAGCAACTTGCTGATTTTTAGATTGAACATCATTCAAACTAGCAGTGCGTTCTCTATTAGCTTGTACAATTTGAGCAGGTGTCAAAGGTACCAAAGTAATTTTCTTTCTTTTATGCACAAAAGTGTATTTATTACTTCTACCATGGTGTGTAGCATCATTATCATGTTCCCAAGGATGACCCAGTAAAAGTGAATATGCTTGCATAGGTACCACATCATAATCAATAGAATCAGCATAAGAACCAATGGAAAATAAAACTCTGCAAGTTTGTGTTACCTTTGCTTTACCAGAATCATTTAGCCACTGAATATGGTATGGACATGGGTGTGGGTGTGTGGTCAAGCCAAGCTTCTTGACCAAATCAGAACTCACCAAATTGTTGTAGCTACCTCCATCAATAATGACACGTGCTCGACGGTTGCTGATGATGAAGAAAATTTGGAACAAGTTATGGCGTTGTAGCTTCTCAGGTTGCTAGGACTTGTGAGCTGAGCACCTATTGTACAATGATGCTCCTATAGGACATCGTGGCCTCATCACCAAGGACTTCGATGACCTCCTCATCTGCATCTTGGTCTTCTTCATCCTCAATGTCAGAGGTGCTGATGTAACCATCTTCTGTAGCAATATATGCCCTGCTGACTTGGGTAGTCCTTCTGCACATAGCCAATGCCATGGCAGTGGTGGCACTAAATGCCTGAAGTGTGTCCGGTCGATGCAATGGATGAGGCACTCTTGGTAGGCACCTACAAAGAATTTTTACATGAATCTGAAGGTCGTGTGGGAGGTGCCTTAGGTGTATCAAAAACTCTAGAGGCTATTGGTCGCTTGCTCAGTTGGTGTAGGCACCCAAAAAGTGGTTGGCTTGGTTAGCCCCAAAGATGGTGCTGAGTGTGGCGTGTATGTGGTGCTGACCTTGCTCTTGCTCTACTGTTCACACCCCTACAATTCCTTTTCTACAAGCATAGCAAACTGAAACAACTGGTTGATAGTGTTAAATTCTTTATAATCAACAATGTCCTGAATCTCATGCTTCAAACCCGAATAAAAATGACAGATGGCATCTTTGTTCCCCTCCACAACACTATAGCGCATCAATCCCTTTTGGAGCTCACCATAGTAATCCTGTACAGATTTATCTCCTTATTCTAAACACATCAATTTCTTATGCAAGTCTCTATGATAAGAAGGGGGAACAAAACGATCACACATAGCTACCTTAAGTTCTTCCCACGTACCAGGTAAAGCATCCTATGCAGCTAGCCCATTCCACCAAATAATGGCAAAATCCTTAAACTCACTAGTAGCTTGTCGAACTCTATGATGCTCAGGCATAAGGTGCGCACTAAACTTTTGTTCTACTATCATCTCCCAATCAAGATATCCCTCAGCATCATAATGACTCGAAAAAAATGGTATTGTGAACTTAATCTTAGCATAAGGATCATTGGGTACACGGTGATTATTACCTTGATGGTGGTGGACACCACCGATACCTGTCGTGTTGCGGCGAAGACGTCGTCATAATCTTGCTTGTCGGAAGGCTGCTCGATCTATGTTCCCAATGACATCATGCACCATGTCTTCTGGCAAGAGACCATCGGTGTTGCTGCTGGAGACATCATTGTTGTTGACCGCCACCAATGTTTCCAACTCAGTAACCTTGTCAGTTAGCGTGGAAATTCGTTTGTCCAATCTCTTCATGTTGTTGCCAATGTTGAGTTCAATGAGTGCGTTAGTGACGGCCTTCTTGACAGGCCTCATTCATCCTATTTTCGGCATCCTCTACAATAGCTTGTAGTTGCTCTTGGCTGACACACTCGTTGAAACCCTTAGGATTGTTATCTCTAGTCTAATCATCTCCTGCCATTGTAAACACAAAAACTAGGAACAAACGGTGAAAGTTATCCCTGCCAAATGACTATGTGGTTGCAGTGGTGTCACTTTTCATAGTAAGTGGAAGCATCTTACCAAGCTCTTACAAAGTTCTAACCAACACAAGCAGTGGGCAGTACAACAGGCGGCTGGTTCGTGATACCTGTGAGGACAGTGGTACTGAGATTGCAAAGCCCTTTTTCTGTACTGATCTGAAGAATTTGTGGAGCTTGGAAGGCAAACAAAGAGTAATATGTATATCTAGCACACAAGTCAGTAACAGAAAGTAATGCTGAATTATAGTCCAAAGTACTTGTTCTTGTTGCTAGTCTAAAATGCTCCAAGTACTAGGTGTGTAACAAACAAGCAAGTATGGTGGATAGCAAGGAGATAGGTGTGTGAAAAACAAGTATGGTGGATGGAAACAGCAACACAAACAAGGAATCAGACAGCACACGCTAACATAGCTCACTTTGGTCTTCTCTATGTGCTCCTCTAGATATTGTTCCTCTTTAGCCCCTCTCTTTTTTCTATTTTTTGGGCTGCCGTTGTTTTTTTGGGAAATTTTGACTTTTTTATTTTATTTTTTGATATTTTTCTTCACTTAGGAGCACAAAATAAGTAACCACAAAAAATATGAGCTTAAACAAGTGAAAGACATGGCCTGTGGAATTTTCAGAAAACTTGCTCAAAATCGACAAAAACCTTATGACCACGAAAAGAGGATCGTGTGACCACTTTTTGACCAATTTAAAATTTTCCAACCCCAACAAGGCATGGGATGGATGGATCCGAATTTTTTTCTGATCAATTTTGATACATGGAATATCAAAATCGGAGTTCGTATGCGAAAACTAGACCAGTTTTAAGAATTGGCTCCGAATTAGAGGACAAAACGGGAACAATGTGCGCAAAATTAGTCACAACAGCAAAGATTTGATGGAAACGATGGGGGAAAACACACGAACTAGACTCTAACATGACCTAACCAGCAACAAGACCTTGACCAGGACACAAACTCAACACGACAGACTCTGAAACCGAAATATGCAAAGGCTATGGCGCGGAAGGTTCTAGGACAGGGAAAAAATATGGCACTAGACTATGGCACAAAAGTGAAACACTCAAAACTAGGGGATAAATGTAAACCTGACGGTATACCTTGGCTCTAATTACCACTTAATGGAAACGGGGATCCCAATCTTCCGTTAAGTAGAGATAACTATCGTTGTGGTGGAGAATGACACACCGATCCAGCTTCAGATCGAACCCTACAATCTTAGCACCATAGCTCCTCTGGTTATCAACCAAGTCATAGGACTAGGTTGACCTCGCCAAGAAGGCTAATACCTAGCCTCTGCAATGAAGAACACAAGCAAGAACAAGAAAGAACACAACCAAATTGCAGATGAATGATTAATCTCACGAAGTTGGGGTCTCACAAACCGATGAACGGTAGAACTGTTCTTGACAGAATAATCTAAGCAAAACCCAAACCCTAATGGAGGGCAGTGACTTTTTATGAACACTCTAGGGCCATGCAAGACCCCTAGATGCACCCCTAATGGGCCCAAACTCGATAAATGGTCCAATGGACAAAAAGACGGTGTCGCAGCACCCTGGCAGATTCTAGATGCTAAATTTGTAACCATGATTTCCATTGATTCCGAATAGCTTTTGATGTGAAATCACTTGGATTGGCTTCCTTATCAAATTATCTTTCCATCCATATGTGGATCATTGAAAATGGAGTGCGGATGCATCCTGGGTGACTAGTTTAAGGCAGACTAGTCCTAGAGGCCGAGGCAGACTCGAAATCATGTTGGACCGGGCCTCCGGTTCCTGTTGGACATCCTTGCTGGTCATCTTCGCCTCCACCACGTCCTCTAAGTCCTTCATGACCCTCTCCAATGTTCCTAAGCAAGATAACATCATTAGGTAGTAGTCTATTCTCAAAAGTATAAAAAGAATCTCTTAAGAATGAGCTCACCACTAAATTGAGTTGACGCATTCGAGCCCGGGTCATTGGACCTTGCATGATGGTTGGAGGATCAGCGGGTACATCCAAAGGAGTGATGTCCTCATCAAGAAGCCCTAGAGCCGCTGGTCACCTTGCGATACCAGTGCGGCCAGGCACTCGTGCCACCGCTATGCCATGGCCATACCATCCAACTTCAGCCACCTCGCGACATGAGGAGGGGCCAATGAGGTTCGCCATCACCTTGTGCACCTCGCTATGTAGATGGATGAGTGCAAAGCCCATGTCATGCCCTAGTTCATCATGGCTATGAGCTCACTGGAGCCCCGACGCACGCCTTGCCATGGTACAAACTCCGCCGTGGCTTATGGCCCTCGCTGACTAGTTTTGTGGCCTTCCCATGACCCCAATTGGAGAAAAGGAGCCACCTTTGGGCTCAATTGAATGCATGGCTGCCTCGCTGCAGTTCGCCACCACCACAATCACACTGCCACCATGGCCGGCCTTGTGACAGAACCTGCCCAATTTATACAAGATCAAGTACAGCTATCCCCATTTAGCATGTTGACGCGCACATACTTTCACTTATATAAACCCGGTAGTCCGCCGAGGGTCACGAAGGACCTCGGTAAATCAACATCACAACCAAGATCACAGTGATTAAGCAAATACCCATCACATACATAGAGTTGCAACAGAAATAATATTACAAAAGGGTTCACAAATAATAGTACAAGTTTGGGTTTCAAAACTGGTTAAAGGAAAACAACATAGCTTTCAAATGATTGCATTAATATAAGTTCTAAATATATTGCTAGCATAAGTGACCTCCTCTGATAAAAGCATATAGATGAGAAATAAATATAGAGTCACTGAGCCCACCAGGTGCATAGCCACCATCTTCAATAGGCCAAAACTTCACCAGCAACATGGTGGGATAAACCCTGAGTACTCGAATGTACTTAGCTAGACTTACCCGTCATAAACCAAAAATAAAGTGACACCAAGGATCATACAAGGCTTTATAAGTGGAGCTAGCTTGATAATATTTTGTATAAAAAGGCACTAATTTAGCTATACATTTTATAATCTAGTCATCAAGTTAATTATAGCTATTCATCTCTAGATTTGCAACTAACATGTGCCAAACATGTGGTATATCATTTGGTATCATACGGTAGTAACCACAGCCGGTATAATAATTCCATGTTCATCATAGCCATCATTCCATAATATAGTTACTACGATGTTGGTACTAGCCAAGTTTCTCACTGTCTGGGAGAGACGACGATTCAAATTGATTTCAACCAGCTGGTGAATTTATTCCTAACATAAACCCAGGTCTACCAGCCATGGTAACCTTAGGTCACCTTTGGTACAACTTAGGTCCACATTTCATAGGTTCGCCTAGTGCCGCACAATCAGGGACAATCAGCTCCTAGGACGATTAGGACTACCCTACCCTTGGGCTCACGTCTAGGCTCCCTGCACATCCTTACTACCATCCAGAGTGCACACTTTTATAGAACAGGGCCCGGCCTGAGTTTAGCTACTCAACTTTGCAGGTCGGAATGAGTTATCTAGCTAGCTAAGTGAGAGGCATGCGCTCAATCTTGTCAAAAGCGCCCAACAATGGTATAGTCCTTAATTAGCACACTCAGATTCACATGAGTAAACCTACACATAGACTCCGCCCAGCCTCCATTTACATTACTCCATGGTTCTTTTCCATGATAGCAAATATAGCCAACCGTGCTTTGGTATCGACCTATATCTCGTAGGTGATAGGAAATCACCTTGACTTCTACCAGTCTAAGAATGGCTAAGCATGCATTCGATCCTAGACCTACATAGGGTTTAAGGTGTATATATTTGGACAAGGTAGTTCTATGCATCAAGTGGTTTCAATTCAACTCTTATCACCTAATGCATCAAACATAAAAAGGACTCAAGTCAAGTTTTGTAAAACTATAGGAGACTTAAAATGCTCCGGGGCTTGTCTAGGATCCAACAATAGGTCAGTGTTTATTAGATGACACTCGCTTGGCGAGCATCTCCTATCTTGGCACTTGCTTAGTCCTTCCTTCTTCTAGATGGATTCACCAAACTCCATCCATGGGTTTGGCTTGAACATCACGTCCTTCACGTGGTGCATCTAGCGTACCTAGATGAGATGCAACAATGCGAATGTATGAATGCATGGAAGTGCCATAGATGATGCATTACAAGAAAGCAAGCAAGACAAGCACAAGGTCAAGATAGCATGGCACACAAGTTTATAGAGAAAATTTCTTATTTAGTCCTGGTTTAAAGTTGTCTTTCTTCTTTGGCCCTGAAACAAAATTTCTTACCTATTTAGCCTCACTCGAAGTTTCAGTTTTCCAATTTGACCTTACCGTCATCTCCCGCCTCTAACACCGTTAAGTGGCACATGAAAAGACCAAACTGCACCTAAGATATTATGAGAAACCAAAGGTCACCCATGCAGCATAACAATATAATTTTGAGCATTTTGAATCCAATTTTCATAACACAATTTTTTATGTTACAAAAATTGGATTCAAAGTGCTCAAAATTATGTTGTTATGCTGCCTGGGTGACCTTTGGTTTCTCATAATGTCTCAGGGGCAGTTTGATCATTTCATGTGCCACTTAACGGTGTTAGAGGCAGGAGATGACAGTAAGGCCAGATTGGAAAACGAAACTTCGAGTGAGGCTAAATAGATAAGAAATTTTGTTTTATGGTCAAGGAAGAAAAACAACTTTAAACCAGGGCCAAATAAGAAATTGCCCCTTTAACTTAAGTCAAGCTATTGTAGGTATGCAAGTAATATCAAGGTTAAGCAATCAATTCAAAGTAGATGCACAAAATCTAGACAACAACATAGAAGACAATTGTTTTAGTCATAAACAAAGATCCCGACATCCAATACAGGTGAACCTAGAATTTATGGAAAGCTAAAGAAATTGTCTACAACTTTGTTATTTACACTTAGAGCTGATTTAAAGGTTAACAAGGTTGAAAAATACTAAAAAACAGATCTGCACAAACTAGGACAGAAATCTGACAATAATTTCATAAATGTATATCTGAAGTTCTAGACATCCAGTAAACATGATTCTTAACTTTATGGAAATCTTATTAAGTTATATACAACTTTATTATTATCATCTTAAGATGATTTTGCAGCTAACAAGGTTAAACAACATCAAGAAGGCATCTCTGTCTAGATTTGGACAGAATCTGTCATTCCACTTTGAAAAGCAATACCTAGAATTATAGACAACCAAAAGTAGTGATCTTCAGACATTTTAGAAATCTTAGGAAAAGCACTACAATTTTCGTATTATCACCAATACATGATTCCATGTTTAAATGAGCCAAACAATACAATCATTTAGATCTAGTCGAGAGGACATGCAAAAACCTAACAACAAACTTCTAAAATCTATTACTCCTAAACCATCAGGCCTAAAATCATGAAATTTTAAGACAAGCAAGATAAGGAATTTATATACAACTTTGGTATTCAACACATTCATAGAAGACATCATTTGTATCACAAAGTTATCATCACAATAGAAAATGCACATGCATCCATTTCAGAATATAACAATTTGATGTTTCACTTGTTTTGCTAACAAAGAGCATACACACATGAGCCATTCAAGAACTTCAACCACCACTGACATACTTAGCAACACTTTATTGAACACCAATCACTCAAAGCCTCACCAAATACAATTACAAGCTTTATCTACAATTATGCTTTTATTAATTCTTTCTCCTAATGAATATGTATATAATTTTAGTGGGGTTATAATATAAGTTCAGCAGGGGCTACTATTTCTACAAATAAGATAGTAAAAAATGTGCTCATCTCTATACAAGGGAGGGAGTATACAATGGATTTGATAATATTACCCGGGTTATTGATAAGTGTAATCTTAGGCATGAATTGGATGAAGGATCATGGTGTTCTCATTGATACGAGCACTCGTACTATTATGTTGAGAGAACCCATGAGAGGGAATGCTTTTCTAGTACCACTCTCCCATAATTTTGAACTCCAACATTTAGCGTGTGCGATCCAAACCACCACCCTTTGTGATATGCCCGTGGTTTGTGAGTTTCCTAGATGTATTTCCAGAGGAATTACCAGGCTTACCACCTGATAGGGATGTGGAATTTAAGATTGAGTTAGTGCTAGGTACGGCACCCATCTCAAGAAGGCCCTATAGAATGCCACCCAATGAGTTAGCAGAACTTAAGATTCAGTTGCAGGATCTGTTGGACAAGGGTCTTATCCAACCTAGCTCATCTCCGTGGGGATGTCTAGCATTGTTTGTGAAAAAGAAGGACAAGTCACTAAGAATGTGTACAGATTACAGACCACTCAATGCTGTGACCATCAAGAACAAATACCCATTGCCCCACATCGACATTTTGTTCGATCAGCTGGCAAAGGCAAAGGTATTCTCCAAAATTGACTTGAGATCGGGCTATCATCAGATAAAGATCAGGCCAGAGGACATACCTAAAACTACTTTCACTACTAGGTATGACTTATATGAGTATTTGGTTATGTCTTTTGGACTAACAAATGCTCCTGCCTACTTTATGTACCTGATGAATTCGGTATTCATGTCCTGAGCTCGACAAGTTTGTGGTCGTGTTTATCGATGATATATTGATTTATTTAGAAAATGAGTCAGATCATGAAGAGCATCTGAGGATTATTTTATCTAGACTAAGGGAGCATAAGCTATATGCAAAATTTAGCAAGTGTGAATTTTGGTTGAGCAAAGTACCTTTCCTAGGTCACATCTTATCAAGGGATGGAATCTCTATTGACCCATCAAAAGTGCAAGAGGTCATGGATTGGAAAGCCCCGACTTCGGTTCATGAAGTTTAGAGTTTTCTAGGGTTAGCAGGATATTATCTTCAAAAGGTTCATGGGAGAAATGGTTACTTTAGCTGAATTCTCCTACAACAATAGTTATCAAGCAAGTATCAAGATGGCTCCATTTGAAGCTTTGTATGGTAGAAAATGTAGAACTCCGTTGAATTGGATTGAGCCCGGTGAGAGGAAGATACTTTGGTATTGACTTTGTCAATGAAGCTGAAGAGCAAGTGCATGTTATCCAACAGCATATGAAAGCAGCTCAATCGAGACAAAAGAGTTATGCTGATAAAAGAAGAAAACCACTGACTTTTGAAGTGGATGACTATGTATACTTGAAGGTATCACCCATGAAAGGGGTGAAGCGATTTGGAATGAGAAAGAAGCTTTCACCTAAATATGTAGGGCCATACAAGATTCTAGAATGAAAGGGGAATGTTGCTTATAGGTTACAACTTCCACCTGAGATGAGTGCAATATTTGATGTCTTCCATGTTTCTCAGTTGAAGAAATGTCTTCGAGTACCTAAAGAAGCTATTGGGCCCACCAACGTACAACTTCAATTGGATTTGACCTATGAAGAAAAGCCAATCCGAGTATTAGAAGTGATGGACAGAGTAACGCGGAGTAAGATTATTATGTTCTATAAGGTGGTGTGGAACAATCATAGTGAACAAGATGCTACGTGGGAACGAGAGGATTATTTGTGAGAGGTTTATCCCGCCCTTTTCCAAGAATGGTAGGTCTTGCAAATCTCAGGATGAGATTTTTATAAGGGGGAGGGGCTATAACACCCTAGGTGTTAGCCTTGCATAACTTGACTTGCATAGCATGAGCATGATCATCAAGCATTCATATATAAGCATTTACACTTGAAACATTCGATTGAAACATATGCAACATTTCTTATTATTTCATGTTTTCATGTGTATATGCATATGATCATGAGTGTAAACATGTAACTGATTAATATGAGTCACAAAAACATGTTAGCAACACTTAGGTTAACAAAAGGGAACATGATTCATGAATGTCACCTTTCATGATCAAGCACTTAAGTAAGATTACATGTGTTAACCTAGATAGCCCTATGAGTGACTAATACATGAAATGATTGTGTGACCTTGCAATTAGCTTAAACATGTTTAGAGTATCATTATGGACAACTTTTATATTCATGGTTAGGGGTAAATAGGTCATTAAGCCCTAGTTTGAATGTAGACCATCATTTGAATGTGACATGTTTGACCAAGTTTGAACTATGTGTTAGAGACCTTGCATGGAGGTGGTCACTAAAGCAAAGTTGTAGTATTGGGCATGAGGAACAAATTTTATTTTTGGGTCATTGGCTGGTTTAGCTCCTAACATGCTTGATTGGGGCTCACAAAAATCACTAATACACTGATTCCTACACTTAGAAAATTTTTCTAAGTCTAGATGATTAACAGCCTGACGAGCTGACCTTTAGGGTGATTTAACTCGGTTTTGGCTGTGAATTAGCACATGATCTTTCAAGAACAAATGGAGCTGGTACATAGGTCTACAAAAGTCGTTTAGGTCATTTGCACTTTGGAGCTATGGTTTAGCGGTTAAATCACTGTCAAAACTCGCTGTCAGGCCGAGATCGCGTGACTGAATGAACCGAACGACGCCGTGTCAGTGGCCGACACCGGCAGGCTTCGCACGCCGCGTGGTGGCCAGCGACGGCCACGTGTCACCGGCGCCCTACCTAGTGCAGCCAAGGCGGGCCGACACGCACTACTTCACTCCCAGCACTCGCCCGCACTCAGCCGCGCACTCCATTTACCTTGCTTCGGCTTCCTTCCTCACCCGCAATAGCAGCCGCCTCCGCACCGAGCGCCGCCATCGCCATTGACGACGCCAGCTCGCCCTCGCCTGTTTGTCCACCACCGCAGCTGCTCCACCAGCACCCATGTGACTCGCTACATCCACCCGTGCTCGCTGACCGCACTCGGTAAGCCCCAGCACCATGCACGAGCTCGCCGGAGTCCGTCGTCGTGGCCACGCCATCATCGTCCACCTTTCCACGCGATAGCTTATGCGCTAGGTTCGCCTAAGTCCATAGAAGCTCGTCCGTGCTTGAGATTGCTTCGCTGTGGTCTCCACTGGCGTAGCGCCGCTGTCCCGCTCCTCCGAGCCGCCATGGTCGCCGCCGTCGTCGCTAGCACTGACGAGATGCCCAACCAAGTAGTCCAATCGATGCGCTAGGTCACGAGGGTCAGGTCGTGTTGATGTCACCGCCGGCGAACCCACCGGCGACGAGCTCTGGCCGCGCAAGCATCGCGCAGCGCCGCTGCTCTGCTTAGTGTCACTAACGTGTGGGGTCCTCTGTCAGGCGGGACCTAGCTATCAGCGGCAGTTAGAGAGTAGGATAGTTCATTTGATTCAAGATTTCATGCTGTTTTGTAATAATTATATCTCCAGTTGTATAGCTCAAAAATTTTGAAATAAATTTGGTAGTGTTCCTTAGGAAGTATAGTATTTAGTAAAAATATAATCTCGACACTTGCAGTAGAATTTTTGGAGGATTTAAATTGAAACTCGAAATGTGATTTTGAATGCATGCAAACTTGTTTATTTTATATCTAGAGTTCTTGTGCATCCAAAAATTATTAAATTTTTGTGGTAAGCTATTCTTGACATGTATGAGCTCTGGTAAAATTTGAGGATCAGTGCATGTGCAGATTTGTAGTTATAGATTTTTCTTTTATAAATAGGTAATCCTTGTATGAATTTTTATAAATTATTTATGAATCCAATATTCATGAAATTTGTTGGAGGTTATCCTAGTACCATATGGATGATAAGAAAAATAGGAAATCTGTTGCTTGACACTTTTCACTAGGGTTTTCTATTTTTGCTAGTATAAGCCTTTCTATCTTGTCATTTTTATATAGAATGTTGTACTTAGTGAAATGGCATGAAACGTTTACAGTAGTCTTTTGGTAGCATTAGAAAGGCACTGTAAATTTTGGAGAATTTATGATGCATATTTAGTATATGTTTATTATTTAACCTAAGTATATAAATAAAATGATAAATGCATTTAAATAAATATTTTGGGCTTCACCATTATGTTTTCTTGAGTGTATTAGGTATGCTTGCACTGTTGGTAGACTTTGTGTTGTAAAAATTTGAATACTTATATGAAGTAGAAGTATTGTTGCTTTATAATTCGAATTGAGCGGGATTTAGGACAGATTCTATAGTTTGATGTGTTGTATGGTAAAAATGGTGTTTGCTGTAAAAATGGTTAATAACAAAGTTGTAGAAAACTTCTTCATGTATCTTGTGTTAAAATTTCAGAGCAATAGGCCAAAGAGTTTGGGAGTTATGGCTGTTCAAAGTTAGTGTTTTCGAATTGCTTGCTCTCTAGGAAATTCTGGACAGCACTGAGTTGCTTGTCTGTTTTGGCTAAGATAAATTGTGAATTAGCTTTTGATGATTAAATAAGAGTTGTAGGCAATTTTATAAGCTTTCTAGAAATTCCAAGATCACAACATTTGGATAAGTAGAACTATAGTTATGAGTAAAATAAGTAGCTGCTGTTTTGTAGTGTGGTACATGAACTGCTGAAGTGTTTGATTGAATCATTAAGAAGAGATATGCACCTACTCAGTAAAAACATGATGCACTTGTTATTACTTCAGTACCATGATGTTAAGAATACATACAAGAATGCTTTTGTCACATATCATCATATTATACTTGTCATGCATACATTCGCAATACCTTATGCCATATTCATGCATCTAGGATCGGAGGAAGAAATAACGTTGCTAGAATTCGACGAAGTAGAGGAAGGGGACCAGCAGGAGAATCCTCAAGCCACAGCTCCCGAAGGCATGGAGCAGAACCCTAAAGAGCTTCTGGAGTGCCCTGATCACCGCCCCACGTCCTTTCTGAAAGGCAAGCCCCGGAGCATTTTAAGTCTCCCAGTATTTTACAAATGAATACTTAAGTACTTATGATTGATGCATTAGGTTATAAGAGTTGAATGGAACCACTTGATGCATATAAATCCCTTGTCCAGATATATACACCGTTAATCCTGTGTAGGTCTAGGATCGAACATATGCTTAGCCATGCTTAGACCGGTAGAAGTCGGGTGATTTCCTGTCACCTGCGAGATATAGGTGGATACCGGAGCACGGTTGGCTATATTTGCTATCGTGGAAAAGAACCTTGGGGTGATGTAAATTGAGGTCGGATGGAGTCTATGTGTAGGTTGACTCATGTGATCCCATGTGTGCCGGTTAAGGACCGTACCGTTGTTGGAACTTCTGACAAGATTGAACGCATGCCTATCACTTAGCTGGCCGGATAACTCGTTCTGACCACGAAGCCGAGTAGCTCAACTCAGGCCGGGCCCTGTTCTGTTGTGCGCTCCTTGTAGGGAACAAAATTGAGCCCAAGGGCAGGGTAGTCCTGAACGTCCTAGCATTTGGTGTTCCCGACTGTGTGGCGCAGTACGAACCCACGAAATGTGTACCTGAGTTGTACCAAAGGTGACCTAAGGCGACTAATGATCTGGTCTGCCTGGGTTTGTGTTAGGAATAAATTTCCAGCTGGTTGAAATCGATTCGAATCGCCGTCTCTCCCAGATAGTGAGAAACTTGGCTAGCTCCAGCATCATAGTAACTGTGTTATGGAACATGATGGTTCGAATGAATATGGAATTGCAATACCGGCTATGGTTACTATTGTATGCTTTTAAAATGATATACTACATGTCTGGCATAGGATAGCTGCTAATTTAGAGATGGATAGTTATAATTAACTTGATAATAGAACTATAATTGTATAACTGAGTTAATCACTTTTATGCAAAAAGTTGTCAAGCTATCTCCACTTATATAGCCTTGCATGATCCTTGGAGTCGTTCTATTTCTGGTTATGACGGGTAAGTCTAGCTGAGTACCTTCTCGTACTTCAGGGTTTTATTTCCCATTGTTGCAGATGGCACTATGTATCATGGTTATTGCAAGAGTTGCTTCTATCCCGACATGGATGAGGAGTAAGCCTTTGGCAGGCTTCTTTAATAATCCCTCTATTTGCTTTTGTGGACTATGATCCTAATTCGGCACTATATTAAACTATGTTGGAAACTTTACTTTCAAACTTAATTTGCTTCCGCTTTTGATTATCAACTCGGTTTGTAATAACTTGGTTTCATACTCTGATGATGAAAATGTATCTATGAACTTTATGTAATTTGTGACATGTATGTTGAATCATGTACGATCTTGGTTGTTGTAAATCGTTTATCGAGACCCGTTGTGGTACTCGATGGACTACCGGGTTTATATGGGTTCAAGTATGACAGTGCGACCGCTTGCAGGGCTGCCATTGTACTTGTACTCTTATAAATTGGTCGGTTCTGCGACACTGGTAGCAGCTTGACTGTGTGTGATGTGTGTTGTGTTGTCCATCAAAAGTCGGTCCCTTTGTTGGAGGAAGCACATCCCCTTTTATAGATAAAGGGGACGGCTTTACAAGTGAGAGGAAAAGGGTGCGTATGCTACTGAGCCTTGTTGTTCACGTCTACCAAGCCTAGTTGTCCATTCCGGCAGATACCAGATAATGGTAAGCGCCTACAATACTGTCGATGCCACTATAGAATGTTCAGGATGGCTACAGAGTACTGCCTCCGTGTAGGATATGGACTCTGGTATAGTGGTTTTGACTTATGAGCCTTGCCCAGCCTTGCTCCGCACGCCTTCTAGTTCCTATGAATCCCCATCAGAGGGACGCGGGGTCGGAGTCTGAAGTAGCACTGTGGGCAAGGCCTTCCAATTGGAGAGGACGTCTGGAGGCTGAAGCGAGTGCTCCGATCTAGTGGGCCCGAGGGGCCGTGGGGCGGGCGCCGCTCCCTTGGGACCACAGCATGGCGATAGCACATTCGTCATTGTGGAGGGTGTGAGTCCTTTCCTAGACCATAGTGGTTGTCATATGTCTATGTCAGGTTTCATGTATGAGGGCTGAAGGCGGCGCCTACAACTCTGTAGGGCGAAGAGCACGCACCCACAACACTATTCAGGCTCTACCACGCCTGGAAGGGTCTAAAGCACCTATCCCAGTTATTCCCTGGCAGTACTTTTCCTATCGGGGCGTAGGGTATGGTCCTTGATGCCATGGTTGACCCGAACATCTTATCTTACCCTATACCTATCATCATGAGGGAGCAGGGAGAGGTTGTCAGGCGAGATAGAACCAGTCTTCAGACATCGGGCGAGGCGAAGTCCATCCTCGGACATTCGAGTAAGGTAGAGTCTAGCCCTTATCCGTCGGGCGAGATTGAGCCCAGCCCTCGGGGGTTGGGCAAGACAGAGTCTAGCCCTTATCCGTCAGGCGAGACCGAGCCTAGCCCTCGGGGGTCAGGCGAGGCGGAGATGGCCCATGGGTGTCAGGCGAGGCGGAGTCTAACCCTTAGCCTTTGGGTGAGGCGGAGCTGGCCTACGGGCGTCGGGCGAGGCGGAACAAAACTCTCGATATTCGGGCAAGAAACGTAGTGGCGCCCTTGTCCGTCTGGGAGTTTTTAACATTCGATGGTTATTAGTTCCACCTCCTAGGGTACCCCGGTATTAGGTCCCCTGACATTGTGGTTCCAGGTGTTCATGCTTTGTAGAGTTGATCGATCTATATGTATAGCCGCATTCTTGGATATGGGCATTCCTGTTGCCTATGCTTCCCTTGATTACTGAGTGGAGTCCTTTATTCTCTCCCCCTAGGTGCTTGTGTTGGTTTCTGGCTTTGGCCAATGAGTCAAGGTTCGAGCAGGAGTCATCCTTGTCACCTAGAGAGTGTGAGAGTGGTGAGATGTGAGTGATGGGATGGGAGAACATGTGGATGAGATGGGTTAAAACATGATAAATTATTATTATTAAAACTTGACATACTCGCATAGGATACTACAACCACAAATAGGTCTTTTGCTCTACCCTTGCATTCCACTACCACAAAGCAAATACAAAGCATAGGGTGGGAGCCAGTGGCTAGTACAAATCGTACTGATAATAGTATGACTACCAAGGAGACAATTGGCAGGATTAGAGGTCTTGTTCATATGCTAAAGTTTGGTTGAGAAGATGTTGTCGATGTTCGTTGCCCTTCTACTTGATGTTGTTCTAGATGCTGCATGCTCTGAGTGATTCCACCAAGTGGCGATGTAATAATGAGTAAACCTTGCTATTTGTACTCTCTTGAGATAGGTATTCGATGTATGACTGTGATATCGACTTTTATTTGGTAATGTGATGGGATGATCACCAGGGACTATCACGTTATACTTCAAATCTATGGATTTCCATTCGAGGAAATTAGGATTGTTTCAACTAGCTCCCACCCTATGCTTTGCGTTGCTTTGTGGTAAGTGGAATGCAAGGCTAGAGCAAAAGGCCTATTTATGGCTGTAGTTTTCCTATGCATGTTCATCAATATTTTATAATAGTTCATCAAGTTTTAACCCATCTCAAACACACGTTCACCCATCCCATCACACACATCTCACCTCACTCTCACTCTTTAGGCAGCAAGGATGACTCCCTCTCATGCCTTGCCTTAACAGCTAACAGCCAAAATCAAACAAACCCAGGGGGAGAAGAAGAAAAGACTCCTCTCATTAATCAAGAGATGCATAGGTCATAGAAATGTCAATATCCATGGACATGGCTATACATATAGATTCGATCAACTCTGTAGAGCATGTACACCTAGAACCATAAGATCACCATCATCGATAGTGGGCACCATCAAGGCTGATACTAGACTGCCTTCCAAACTAGTGTGATACCACCCAGCCACTCAGCCCTGAGTCACCCTAGACTCCACCGGCACGCTAAGACTATGAGACGTAGTACTAGGCCCTTAAGGTCACAACACTGTATTTGGAGGGATGTGAGCCATATGTTGATACCTCCCTACACTATCACCTACATCCTAGGCAGTAGTGGCACTACCCTAGCTGGTCAACATCTATTCCCCGCCCAACTAGGGATGAGTGGTGTGTACATAGGGTCCTATGATTTGGTTCTCTTGACAGTACCAGTCTTAGGGGGACCAGACATGACATCTTATCAAGTGGGGTTAACCGACACCCCATGCCTCGATAGCACCTCCTCCCTAGGAGCTCACCCCTACAAGGCATCCTAGGGTCTACTCCACTCACATGTACCCACCATAGGTACCTCTCATCATAGAGGATGTTTAGGTCACACACTCCTAGCAAGACTTGTCCCAAGGACTCGTCATAGAATCCTGTTCGGTCGACTCAACCCTCACCACACACCCAAGACGCACTGCCAAGATCTCCCCAAGTTATTACCACATTATCAGCACCGAGTGCCATAGCCACACACAAACAATCCTCCACCAAACATCACATGACAGATATAATGCATAGTAGAAGTAAGCAGTAAGTAGTAAGCGAGCATCTAGCCTAACAACGGGTGTGCAAGGGTAAAGGTTGTTTCAAGGTAATGGCTTCAAGCAATTCTACCATGTAACCAATCATAGTTCAATTGTAGAAAATAAAGCACTAGCAACTACATTATTGCATGTCTAATAGGATTCTACGAGGTTGGGTGGGACATGGCACCTATTGTTAACTGATCATCTCCGAGACCTCGGTGTAATCATACCCATTCCCCTCCAAGTACACCCGCCATTCGCATCTCCTTCCTCCAACATATTCAGGTCTGATCAAGGATATCCTTGATACAACTACCGTAATAGGGCGACATACAAGGAAAAAGAGCAATCAATACTCTAAAAAGGTAACAAGACATAGAAAAATTGAATAACACTGAATGGAACTACAAATGGAAAATGCTTAGCCCTCGCGGAGGATGTCCAATCCTTGGGCTTAGAAAGAAACTGAAAGTGGTCACTTGCTAAGCACAAGCTTGAGTCATAGCCTAGCCAATACTTCCTGAGCTAACTGTGTCGACCTATACAGCTTCAAGAATAATGGCCTAGACCCGCTCAACTTAAGCAAAGACCATAAAAACAAGGTTAACCCTCATGGAGCGAGTCCATTTTCCTCGAGCTTAAAAGGGACGAGGGAGATAGTCGGCTAGGCACATCCATGTCACATCCTCAGTACAGATGGCACTCTAATGGTCGATCAGGTCAACTCTCATGGTTCCAAGAATACAACATAGACCTAAGCTTCATCAACTAGAAATGATAGTCTGGTCTTTGATCCGATTGTCATGGCTAAAGATAGGATCGAACAGAGTAGGCTCAAGGGGAAAGGGAGTAGTTCTAGTCTCTCTCTCCATCCGTACACCATTATGATTGACTGAGAAATAAAGAGAGGAGAGAACAGGAGGAGAAAAGAGAGAAGTAGTGGTCTACCTTCTTCCAACCCACACGCCATGGAAATAGATGGGGCATTGGAAGGAGTGACACACAAGAGAACTTGAATGTCCAAGTCCACTCATAGGGTACCTTGACCTATGTGCACTAAATGGCACCAAGACATCCATAGGGTCTCAGCGGTGTGGTTGTCACCATGAGAACCTAGAGACTGCTAAGGTCTAAAGTAGGTACAAGCATACAAGGGGCTCTCAAGCATGAAAGAGCCAAAAGAGGGGAAATACGGATTCACCTTCCTTTGATCTGCTCGCCATACCAATCAACAGGAATAGAAGGAATGGAATCAAGAATGCAATGAAAGAACACTAAGGGACACAAACAAGCAAAAATGGACTTTGGTTCCATGGAGCTTCGATCCACATGTCATGGCAATTGACAGGAATCAAAGAAGTTGGAACAAGAGAGCTCAATTCACATCTTACTAGATCAATGAGGATTGAAAGAGAGAACAAGAGAAAATAGAAGAATGGTCGCGCATTCCCTCAACCTGCTCACCATGGTAAGGACGAAGGTTGAAAGAGTCAGACCAAAGAAAGGAGAGGCACCTATAGCAAGATCTACCACTCTTCGATTTAGTCACCATGGCAAAAGGCAAAAACCAAAGAAACACAATCAAAGCACAACAGTCCACTACCTTTCAATCCACTCATCATGGTAATGGATGGGAACCAAAAGAAGTGATGCACAAGAAAAGGTTGACTTGGCAAATGCTTCACAAGTGACACTCCACACCTAACTCATAGGGCACCATGACCTATGTGCAACTAGATCAGCACTTTGCTATTCCTAGGGTTCATAGTGCTGTGGTTGTTACCGCGAGAACCAAAGAAATGCTACTGATCAATGTGGCACAAGCATATGAGATGGTTAGCAAGAACAAAAGAGCAAAAGAGAACAAAAGAGCAAAAGAGGTAGAGCCTGATAGTCATGGCAAGGCAACTCACTGGCCATGAGCTTCACCTACACAAGTTGGCTTCCATAAGTTCCATGATGATTGTCCCCTAGTTTGTCTCCTATAGACTAGGTCATGATGGGCGCATCATGTGCGAGTAGGAAGTGCACCGATGTTGAGCCCATGGTAGCCACATCCTAGGGCCATAGGAGGGGCCAATGATCATGACACTACAAAGTCAACTAAAAATGAGGGGTCGTGTTACACTCGGCATCATGGCCATGGTAGGACGAATCCATTGACCGAACGTTCGAACAAGGTATGATCCCTCGATTAGCTCGAAGGCTTGGTCCACAGACAAACAAGCAACACCACAGCAAGAACCAACAACACAACAACAAAACAACTACACACACAACAACTGCAGGAGTAGCACATATCCATAGCATAAGAGATAGACTAGCATGAAGGCACGGCACTAGGCAAGGTATAGATAGATCATGTATGAATGAGTATAGATGACAAGTATGAAATGAAATGAAAAGCAAGAGCTTTGTCGACATCGAGGATGTCATCGACTGGTTTAAAAAGATTCAACCTTGGCGGGGAAGATGACAAGGCTTGCTGTGGTGGGTCTCATGGAGTGACTGGGCATGCTACAGCTAGCTGCAGTAAGCTTTGGCCAGCTATGGCTTGCTGTTGCCACCTTGTCCTATTGCTGGCTGGCTACAGTTTGCTATAGGTGGCCAGAATGCTACTATAGCTAGCTGGAATGGGTCAGCGAGTTCCAATAGCTATTGCTCCTGGCAGGTGGCTGAGGAAGGTGATTCAGTGGGGTGGCGTTGATGTTCGGCTTCAAAGCAATGGCACAAGCAGGGTCGCATCCTCCCTGCGACTAGTGGAAGACAATGACACGAAGGCCTATCTCAGACAAGAATCAGCAACATAGAAAGGGTAAAGGCAGGAGGTCAGGAATGGTAGTGGGAAGGGAAAAAGGAAGGAGCTTTGGCTACTGGTGGCTCATCGGTGATGGAAGGGCTCCAGCGAGGTGCAGGTCATAGCTATCGACGATGGGGCGCTACTGGGGTGGCGCTGCTCTGTAACACCCTAGGTGTTAAGCATGCATTTAACCTTTCTAATTGCAAGAGCACAAGCATCATTGAGCATTCATGAGCATGAGCATCTCAAATATTATCTATATGTTGGCTTATATTGCATGTGTTATCACTAAATTGCCTTACATATGCTAGGGTTTACTTGTAACCAATGTATGAAATGCTTGTGTGACCTTAGGAGTACCTTAAACATGTTTAGAATATCACATGGAACAACTTTGGTATTCATGACTAAGGCTAGGTTGGTCTCTAAGTCATAGTTATAGTGTAAGTCATCATTTTCAAGTAGTATGTTTGACCTAGGTTGAAATATGTCATAGATTAGTTTGCATGGTAGAGCACCCTTAAGCAAAGTTATAGTACTTGATATGAGAAACAACTTTTATTTTTAGCTCATGAGTTAATTCAGTGCCTAGCTTGGTCATTTAGTGCTCACAAAAATCAGCAAAACACTATTTTTGGCACTTAGGAAATTTTCTAAGTCCTAACTGGTCTTTTAGTTCGATGTACCTGACTTGGTGATGTTGTAACTTGCTAACCAGTTGCGATTTAGACCTAGATCATTTAAGCAATGTTGGAGCTGGTATGTAGGTCTACAACTTTTGTTAAGAGAGTTTTTGCTAATTAGTCCGTGGATTAGGCGCTTAAGCATCATCATTTGGCGCTGTCAGACATGAAACCATGCTCTGATGACCGTCGCCGTAGTGCCATGGGTGGCCGACCATGTCAGGCTGCTGATGCCACGTGGTGACCGTGCAACTGCCGATGGCCTGGCCGGTCGAGCCACGATGGGCACAAAGACGCCCCGCACTGGCCCGTTCACGCCTACACCTTTAGTTGCTCTCTGTGCCTCCCCCTTCGCTCACTTCCATAGCACCCATAGCAGCGCTCTCGCCGTCGACGCCATTTTCAGCCGCTCAGCACCTCACCACGCTCGCACCGCCCTCTTGTCGTAGTCATAGCTCCATTGTGTTCCCACCACCCTATCGAACCCCTTGCATATCTAACAGAGCATAGTAAGGCCCCCTATCCAGCGCCGCGGCCAGTCGTCGTCGTTCTCGCCGACGTGCCACTGCCACACCTGGCCGACCAGCCTCCGACCACCATTTGCCATGCTTGTGTGTGCGCTAGGTTCGCCATAGGGTGTAGAAGCTCGATCAAACCCTAATTTGTGCCATCTCGGCCAACTCCGGCGGTGCACCATCGACCCCCGCCCGCCATGTCGCCATTAGCGCGTCCGTCGCCCTTAGCTTCTGTTATCGACCCAACTTGCTACACCAGTGCGTGCGGAAGGTCATGGGGAACCTTATGGTGCTGGTGCCATCAGTCGGAGAGCTCACCGTCGGTGAACTCCGGGCCGGTCAGCGCTGGTGCCCTGTTTTGAGCCACTAACGCGCGGGCCCGGCTGACTCTTGGGCCCCAGCTGTCAGCGGCTGTAGATCTAAATTCTAATTCATTTATTTCTAAAATGTATGTTAACTTTGAAAAATCAGTAAGTAGAGTTTTGGATGTCTAATTTTGGTGAACCAAATTTTGTTGTATTCCTCATAAAGTGTAGTATTTTATAAAAATATGAAATGTACAGTTCTAGCATTTTTATAGGTGAATAAAATATAGCTAGATAAGTGCTTTTTGAATGTTTGCAATGTTGTAAATTGTATATCTTGAGCTAGAAAAGTGATAAAATTGTGATTCCAATTTTGCTGGTCTTGTGTTGACTATGGTCTAGCTAGAAAAAATAATAAACTTACTATAAACTTAATGGAAGTAGGGTCTTTCTATTTATCTATTAATAAATGTTATTTTCTGAGGAAAATTATAGGTATAAAAATAGGTAATATATGGCTTTGCAAATTTTTGTACAGTAGTATGGTACTAGGATGAAGCTAAAAAAATATATAATCTGTTCTTTGCACACTTTTCTATAGGGTTGAACTATTTTCACTAAAATAGACCTTGCTAGCTTGTCATTTTTGTAGAGGATGTTATACATGTTCAAATGGTATGAAATTTTTACAGTAGTCTACTGGGAGCACTTGGAAGCCACTGTAATATTCTGATAATTTATTGTGCAAAATTGGTATATGTCTGTCAATTCATCCTAATTATCTAATTAAATTAATAAAGGCATTTAAATAAATAGATTGGGCTTGACCATTATGTTTTCTTGAGTGTATTTGATATTCCTAAACTTTTCATATATTTGGTGAAGTCCAATTTTGAATGCTTACATGCAGTAAAAATATTATTGCTCTATAATTCAATCTAAACTTGTTTTAGGACATATTCTGTTGTTGGGTATGTTATGTAGTCATAATAATGTTTACTGTAAAAATGGTTTATAACAAAGTTGTTTATAACTTCTTCATCTATCTTGTGTCAAAATTTCAGAGCCATAGGCCAAATGGTTTAGGAGTTATAGCTGTTTAAAGTTGGTCTCCCGAAATGCTTGTTCTCTGGAATTTCTGGATAGAACTAGAAAGATTGCCTATTTTGGTTATGATAGAGTTTGAATTAGCATTTGGTAATTAAATAAGAGTTGTAGGTAATTTTATAAGCTTTCCAGAAAGTCTAAGATCACAGAATTTGGATTGGTATAACTTCAGCTATGATGTAAACTTGTAACTATTATGTGTAGCTTAGAAATTGTCTTGTGTAGAATATCGAAAATAAATAGAGAAAAGATATGCACCAACTTAGTAAACAAGAAGTTAGCATTGTTATCATTATGTAACTTAACATCATTATTGCAGAATGTACATTCCCTTATCACATCATCCATGATCCTTCTTATGCATTCATGGGACTTACTTATGCATATGAATGCAATAGGTGCAACCGAGGAGATCACGTTGGTGGAACTCGGCGTCGATCCACAGGAGGAGAACCAAGAGGTACAGCACCAGGAGGTTCCCAGAAAAGGAGAGCCTGAAGCCAATCATCTTCCCAAGTGCTCGGATCACCAGCCTACAACTTTCATGAAAGGCAAGCCCCGGAGCATTATAAGTCTCCCTACTTTATTAATGTCACCTAAAGTTATTCATATTGATGCATTATGTGGTAGGAGTTGTTTGGAAACACTTGCTGCATATTACCTTTCCTTATCTAGAAATGTCTACCATGAATCCTATTTAAGTCCAGGAATGCTTATTATGCTTAGACCGGTAGAAGTCGGGTGATTTCCTATCACCTGTGAGCTATAGGTGATAACTAGATCATGGTTGGCTATATTGTGCTATCATGGAACATAACCTGATGATGTTAAATAATTGGAGACCGGGTGGAGTTCTATGTTGTGGTAATCATAGTGATTCCATCTGTGTTGTTTAAGGACCGGTCGTTGGAGGTCATCTTGTCATGTTGAACGCATGCCTCTCACATAGTTGGCCGGATAAGTCGTTCCGACCGCGAAGCTGAGTAGCTCAACTCAGGCTAGGGACCAAGCAGTTAAAGTGCGCACCCTAGAGCTAGTAAGGATGTGTAGAGAGCCAATGGTGTAAGCCCAAGGGCGGGTTAGAGTCCCGAGCCTTCTGGTAGATTGGTTGTATCTTTGAGGGTGCGACGCTGATCTTACCTGCGATTGTACTTGAGTTGTCCCAAAGGCTGACCTAATGTAACCCCGATGGGGAGAAGTATGGGTGTGTGTTAGGAATAATTCCCTAGCTAGGTAGGAATCGTTTCGAATCGCCGTCTCTCTAGGATAATGAGAACTTGATAGGAGTACGCTTCATCATAGTAATTGATGGAAGTGTTGGTTATGGGATTATGAAAGAACTCAACTGGATATGGTTATTATTGTGATGAATTAATGGTACCAACATGTTTGGCATAGGATAGTTGCTAATCTAATATGAGATAGGATTAATAACTGGTGATTCACAATTAAAGAGATATTGGATAACTTATGCTTTTATGCAAATAAAGTCTATCAGCTCTACTGATAAAGCCTTGCATACTCCTTGGTGTCTTAGTATGTTAGTTGATGTTGGGTAAGTCTAACTGAGTACCTTCTCGTACTTAGGGTTTTATTCCCATTGTTGCATATAATGTTATGTACCATGGCTACTAGAAGAACTGCTTTGCTCCTACAGTGGATGAGGAATAGGACCATGGGCATGGTCATTCTGTATTTCATCTCACCCTTATTCATTTGGTTGGAGCTGACTATGAAACTAGCTATGTATTAAACTACGTGTGATGTAGATGTCAAACTACTTGCTTCTGCTACTTTAAACTTGGTTTGTAATAACTATGTGAACTCCGATGTATGTGAGATATTTGTGAACTATGATGTAACATGTGACTGGTTATGTTGAATCATGTACAATCTTGGCTTGTATGTTGGTTGAATCGAGATCCTTTGTGATACTCGATGGACTACCGGATTTATATGGGCTCAAGTGTGATGGTTTGATTGCCTTAGTAGTTGCTATTGTACTCGTGCTCTTATAAATTGGACGGTTCTATGACAGCTGGCATCGAAGAAAGGTTCAACATTAAACTTGTCATATGTGTATTTAAAACAAAGGTTTTATGTTGTGAAAATCTAAAGTGTGCTAGTGGTCATCACCTTTATGCCCAATTAAGGACTTTTAGGTGGCTATTTAAGTACTAACATGGGGGTTTTTACTTTCGTTGTTCATACGCCATGCTATTGTATGGATGTCACTCACTTAAGTGGTAATGTATGGATCAAATGCCTCTGCACCAAGGTAAGAAGGTAAGTCCTGCGTGGCATGACCATAAGATGTGAGTGTGCGGTCAGGGAGAGCTAGCTTTGATACAGCTGTATATGCATGCTTTCATGTGTGTATGGTACGTATTTAATTGTGGGTAATAAATTGTCATCGGGTAGCTTTGATACAGAAGTATATGTATGGGTATACATATATGGAAGTATTTAGTTGCAACCTAGAGCCTAGATTTACATTTTTGTTTATATAATTGTTGGGTTGGGATCAAATGAAATTGTTTACAGGTACACTAACAACGAAACGTGTAGCTCATTTAGTTACGATTATATTGAGAGAACGTATATATGCCACCGCATATGTCGTTAGGATTTATTTTTGTAAGTTTGTGAGGACGTACGGAACAAGCATACATCATGATACATTATTCCTTCATAATTATTGCATTGTTTCCCCTTAAATGATCTTATTGTTAAGTAACTTGTTTCTATAATCATGTTGTCTCACTAACTTGTAACCTTTTGCTATAGATGGCAGCCCTAGGCTCCCCTAATTCTAGCGACACCTTTTTGGCATTGTTTGGGACTCCCACCTTACTGTGGAGGGTGCTGAACTCTATTGAGTATGCTGAACTGCCTTGCTACTTTTAGAGCGAACTGGTAACTGAGGGATAGAGGTGGTACAATGTGTGGGTCACTATCGTAGCCCATGTGGACAATCCTCAGTGGCAAGGATGGAGTGTCGAGTCAGATGGACAGACCCCTTGGGAAGGTGCCCAAGTGGCCGCTTTTGAGGTTCTCAACGAAATTTGTCAAAAATTCAGTGATGAACTTGTCAATGGGCCTGTTGGATCTTTCCCATGATTGGATGCATCATAGACTGCTTAGACCCATCAAGGTGGTAATGCGTTAGTAAGAGATAGGGATGAAAGAATAGGAAATAGTAATGCTACAATAAGTGCCATGTATGCAGTTATGAAGATGTTTTACTGACGCCAAGATAGCTACATCAGTTGTATGCAGAGCTCCAAAGAGCAGAGGCTGCATAGCGCAGGTTGCAAGGACATGTGGGTAGGCATCGAAGGGTAGTTAGATCAGCCTAGAATGAAATAGGTAATTATATGACAGCCTTAGGTGCTCATCGAGGGCAGTTTGTTCGTGCCATTGCAGAAAGAGATGCAGCTAGGGCTGAATTATAGGGCGTCTGTACTGAGAGGGACGATGTCATTTGCCTTGTTGAAACTAGGGAGGCAGCTAGGATTAGGACTGTATTTCAGGCTGCTAGGCAGGCAATAGAGTTCGATCGCAGGGAGCAGGAACTCATGCGCCAGATTGAGGAGCTTCAGATTGATGTTCATCGTCTCATCAACACTGTGAACCCAATTATTCCTCCAGCTCCAGCGGTGGAAGGAGGTCCTAATGTGTTGATTGCTAAGGATGATGGCATGGAGATGGATGCCGAGGAGGAGCCCAAAGATGAAGAGGTGAGCCTTTTGAGGACGACCACAGTGATGGTGTGTTCGACATCGACAGCAATCACCCCGAGGAGTAGCTTAGCTATAGTAGCTAGCTAGATGTAGTACCTCTTTATCTTCAATCTTCATGTAATGAACTCATGTTGTAGGTCTCAATTTCATGATGTACCCTTTTGATGTTATTGGAACAATGCATGTACTACCTGTGGTGATGGTACTTTTCAATGAATTACTAGTTGTTTTTGGCATGAAAAATTTGGCATGTATGAAACACGTTGCGAGCACGATAAGTGATCCATTTGGTGATGTTATGTTGTGGAAATGAATTATTGTGCCTCTATGTTATTGTATGAATTTATGATTCTCTCCAGTCATTACAGTATGGCATGATTATACAATTCTTCTGCAATCTCTTGACATCATCCAATAATCACTTATTGTTGCAACTTTGTAGATGACCCGCACTCACAGAGGGGCTGGACCGGTCAAAATGGTGATGATGATCTTCCACCACCACCGCATCCTATGATAGTAGAGATGATGGCCCAACTCATGGAGACCCAATGTTCCATGGGAGAAGTGTTGCGTGGTCTTGCGCAGAATGTTGGCCAGGGGTGAGGAACAGACCAATACCAAGGACCTAAACCTAACCTAGTTCAGCACTTTCAAGGACTTTCTTGACACCAAGCCTCCTATTTTTAAGGAAGTAGAAGAGCCATTGTAGGTAGATGAATGGCTGAATATAATCGAACAAATGTTCCATCTGCTAAGGCTCACCGAGCACCTAAAGTCAGAATATGCGTCGCACCAGTTACATGGACTGATAGACATTTAGTGGAGTCATCATCGATCCACTTTGCCTGAGGAAGGTCAAATTGCCTGGAACCAATTTAAGGTTGCATTCAGGGGACATTATATAATCCCCCCTAGGTCAGATGAGTATGAAGCATACCGAATTCATGAGGTTGACATAGGGTACCAAGAGTATAACTGAGTAGCTGCATGCCTTTAACAATTTGTCAAGGTATGCCATAGAGTTTGTGGATACTGATGCAAAGAAGATTGCTAGTTTCAAGATAGCCCGAAGCTGATGAAGACGCTAGCTAACAGGAAATGTGCTACTTTCAATGAGTTCATTAGTGATGCTTTTCTAGTACCCCTTCCTAGGGAGTTTGATCTCCATGATGTGGCCAATGCTATCTAGTCTGTGGCCCTTGCTGATATTCTGGTAGTGTGTGAATTTCTAGATGTCTTTCTTGATGAATTGCTGGGGTTTCCAATGGACAGAGAGATAGAGTTCAAGATAGAATTGTTAGTGGGTACTACACCCATTTCCTAAAGACCATATAGAATGCTGCCTAATGAGTTAATAGAATTGAAGATCCAGTTGCAAGAACTCTTAGAAAAGGGTCTCATTCGCCCTAGTTCGTCACCATGGGGTTGTCTAGCCATATTTGGGAAAAAGAAGGACAAGTCTTTGCGGATGTGTGTGGACTATCGACCACTCAATGCTGTTACTATTCAAGGACAAATATCCCTTGCCTCACATTGATATCTTATTTGACCAATTGGCGAAAGCAAAAGTGATATCTAAGATTGATTTGAGGTCAGGTTATCACCAAATCAAGATTAGGCCGAAAGACATACCTATACTCCTTTGGATTGACCAATGCTCCTGCCTATTTCATGTATTTTATGAACTTGGTGTTCAAGCCCAAACTTGACAAGTTTGTGGTTGTGTTCATCGATGAAATCTTGATTTATTCTGAGATGGCAGAAGAGCATGAGGAGCACTTGAGAGTGGTGTTCTCGAGACCAAGAGAGCATAAGTTGTATGCAAAGTTTAGTAAATGTGAGTTTTGGTTGAAGAAGATAGCTTTCCTAGGTCACATATTATCTGAAGATGGAATTTTTGTAGACCCATCCAAAGTGCAAGAAGTAATGGATTGGAAAGCTCCCACCTCAGTTCATGAGGTTCAAAGTTTTCTTGGTTTAGCTAGATACTATCATTGGTTTATCCTAGATTTCTCCAAGATATCCAAGCCTATGATGAGGCTACTTTAGAAGGATGAGAAGTTTATATGGACACCAGAGTGTGAAGCAGCTTTTCACACTTTGTGGACTTTGCTAACTACTGCTCCTATTTTAGCACAGCCTAACATTGAGAAACCGTTTGATGTATTTTGTGATGCCTCTGGTATAGGTTTAGGGTGTGTTTTAATACAGGAAGGCCAAGTCATTGCTTATGCCTCACGCCAACTGAGAAAGCATGAAGTCAATTATCCAAGGCATGATTTAGAGCTTGCAGTAGTTGTCCATGCTCTAAAAATTTGGAGACATTACCTGCTTGGTAATGTTTGCCATATCTACACTAATCACAAAAGCCTTAAGTATATTTTCACTCAACCTAAGTTGAACATGAGGTAGCGCAGATGGTTAGAATTGATCAAGGATTACAACTTTGAAGTGCATTATCATCCTAGAAAGGCCAATGTGGTTGTCGATGCCTTAAGCCGAAAGCATCATGGTAATTCTTTGTTGGAAGATGGTTTCAACTTATTACATTCAGTAGTCCTACATAATATCACTGTTAGTTGCTCTCTAGAGTCAAAAATCATTGAGCTCCAAAAGGCTGATGTTGGTATATTCCATATCAAAAGAAAGATGAAAGAAGAAGAAAGTAAGCATTTTCGATTGGATGAGAATGTGTTCTGTGGTTTAAAGATCGACTTGTAGTGTCGAAAGATAGGGAGTTGAGAAACCAAATTCTAGAGGAAGCTCATTCTTCCAAGCTATCCATTCACTTGGGTAGCAACAAGATGTACCAAGACTTGAAGACTCGATTTTGGTGGACAAAAATGAAGAAAGAAATTGTGGCATACGTTGCTAGATGTGATAACTGTTGCCGAGTTAAGGCCATTCATATGAAACCAACTGAGTTACTTCAGCCACTGTCTATTCCAAGTTGGAAATGGGAGGACATTAGTATGGATTTTGTTGTCGGACTTCCAAACACCCAAAAGGGTCATGATTCTATATGGGTAATTGTTGACCGTCTCACCAAGTCTGCACATTCTATTTCTATCAATGTCAAGTATCGACCTCATTAATATGCAAAGTTACACATTGAACAAATTGTCAGATTGCATGGAGTACCTAATAGTATTGTATCAGATTGAGGACCCCAATTTGTTAATCATTTTTTGGAACACCTACACAAGTACTTAGGTACCACATTAATTTGCAGCTCTGCTTATCACCCCCAGATAGCAGGTCAAACTGAATGTGTGAATCAAATCTTGGAAGATATGTTGAGAGCATGTGTGATTTCTTCCAAGGGTTCATGGGAGGATTGGTTACCTTTGGTTGAATTCTCCTACAATAATAGTTTTCAAGAGAGCATCAAGATGGCTCTGTTTGAAGCTTTATATGGTTGTAAGTGTAGGACCCCTCTAAATTGTATTGAGCCTAGTGAAAGAAGATATTATGGAATTGACTTTGTCAAAGAAGCTGAAGAATGAATTCAAGTCATTCAACAACATATAGAAGCCACTCAATCAAGACAAAAGAGTTACATAGATAAAAGGAGAAGTCCTATTGTGTTCCAAAATGGAGATTATGTGTATCTGTAGGTATCCTCAATGAGGAAAGTACAAAGGTTTGGAGTGAAGTGAAAACTTGCTCCTAGGTATACTGGACCATATCAGATCATTGCACAAAAAGGGCCAGTAGCCTACAAACTCCAGTTACCTCAAGAAATGGAAGCTATATTCAATGTTTTCCATGTCTCCCAACTCAAGAAATGTCTTCATGTGCTCGAAGAAGCTATTGAACCCGTTAGAGTTAAAATTCAGTCAAATTTGACCTATAAAGAAAGACCTATTTGAGTGTTTTAAGAAATAGAAAGAGTGACATGTAGCAAAGTCATTAAGTTCTATAAGGTGATTTGGAATAATCATAGTGAGCAAGATGATATGTGGGAGCGTGAGGATTATCTTCATGAGGTTTATCCGAGTTTCTACGAGGAATGGTATGTCGTGCAATCTCGGGATGAGATTTCTTTTAGGGGGGAAGGGCTGTAACACCCTAGGTGTTAAGCATGCATTTAATCTTGGCATTCCATGGGTACAAGCATCATTGAGCATTCATGAGCATGAGCATCTCAAATATTATCTATATGTTGGCTTATATTGCATGTGTTGTCACTAAATTGCCTTACATATGCTAGGGTTTACTTGTAACCAATGTATGAAATTCTTATGTGACCTTAGGATTACCTTAAACATGTTTAGAATATCACATGGAGAAACTTTGGTATTCATGACTAAGGCTAGTTTGGTCTCTAAGTCATAGTTATAGTGTAAGTCATCATTTTCAAGTTGTATGTTTGACCTAGGTTGAACTATGTCATAGAATATTTGCATGGCAGAGCACCCTTAAGAAAAGTTGTAGTACTTGATTAGACAAACAACTTTTATTTTTGGGTCATGAGCTAATTCAGTGCCTGGCTTGGTCATTTAGTGCTCACAAAAATCAGCAAAACACTATTTTTGGCACTTAGGAAATTTTCTAAGTCCTAACTAGTTTTTTAGTTCGATGTACCTGACTTGGTGATGTTGTAACTTGCTAACCAGTTGCGATTTAGACCTAGATCATTTAAGCAATGTTGGAGTTGGTATGTAGGTCTACAACTTTTGTTAAGAGAGTTTTCGCTAATTAGTCGTGGATTAGGCGCTTAAGCATGGTCATTTGGCAAGGTTAGACATGAAACGACGCTCTGATGACCTGTCGCCGTCGTGCCATGGGTGGTCGACCACGTCTGGCCACTGATGCCACATGGAGGCTAAACAATGCCGATGACCCAGCTGGTTGGGCCATGACAAGCATAAAGATGCCCCGCGCTCGCCCATTCACGCCTACGCCTTCAGTTGCTCTCTGTGCCTCCCCCTTCGCTCGCTTTCACAGCGCCTGCAGCAGTGCTCTCGCCGCCGATGCCATTGTCGGCTACTCGACACCTCACTATGCACGCACTGCCCTCTCGTCGTAGTCGTAGCTCCGCCGTGTTCCAACCACCTCACCGAACCCCTCACATAGCTAGCAGAGCATGGTAAGGCCCCTATGTGCAGCGCCACGACCATTGCTGTCGTTCTCACAGCACGTGGCCAGGGCCACCTCTGACCACCATTTCGCCATTCTTGCACTAGGTTCGCCGCAAGGTGTAAAAGCTTGGCCGAACCCTAATTTGTGCCATCTCGGCCAACTCCGGTGGCGCACCATCGACCCTCGCCCGCTATGCAGCCATTAGCGCTGTCGTCGCCCTTAGCTTCTATTATCTACCCAACTTGCTACACCAGTATGTGCGGAAGGTCATGGGGAACCTTGTGGTGCTGGTGCCATCATCAGAGTTCTCGCCTGTCAGCATTGATGCTCTGTTTTGTGCCACTGACGCATGGGCCCGGCTGACTGTTGGGCCCTAGCTGTCAGTGGCTATAGATCTAAATTCTAATGCATTTATTTCTGAAATGTATGCCAACTTTGAAAAATCATAAGTAGAGTTGTGGATGTCCAATTTTGGTGGACCAAATTTTGGTGTATTCCTCATGAAGTGTAGTATTTTATAAAAATATGAAATGCATAGTTCTAGCATTTTTATAGGTGAATAAAATATAGCTAGATAAGTGCTTTTTGAATGTTTGCAATGTTGTAAATTGTATATCTTGAGCTAGAAAAGTGATAAAATTGTGATTCCAATTTTGTTGGTCTTGTATTGATAGGTTCTAGCTAGGAAAAATAATAAACTTGTTGTAAACTTGATTGAAGTAGGGTCTTTCTATTTATTTATTAATAAATGGTATTTTCTGAGGAAAATTATAGGGATAAAAATATGTAATATATGGCCATGCAAATTTTTGTATAGTACTATGGCACTAGGATGAAGCTAAGAAAAATATATAATCTGTTGTTTGACACTTTTCTATAGGGTTAACTATTTTCACTAAAATAGACCTTGCTAGCTTGTCATTTTTGTAGAGGATGTTATACATGTTCAAATCATATGAAATTTTTACGGTAGTCTATTGGGAGCACTTGGAAGGCACTGTAATTTTCTAAAAATTTATTGTGCATATTTTGTATATGTTTGTTAATTAACCTAATTATCTAATTAAATTAATAAAGGCATTCAAATAAATAGATTAGTCTTGACCATTATGTTTTCTTGAGTTTATTTGATATTCTTGAACTGTTGGTATGTTTGGTGATGTCCAATTTTGAATGCTTACATGCAGTTAAAATATTATTGCTCTATAATTCAATCTAAAGTTGTTTTAGGACAGATTCTGTTGTTGGGTATGTTACGTAGTCATAATAATGTTTACTGCAAAAATGGTTAATAACAAAGTTGTAGATAACTTCTTCATATATCTTGTGTCAAAATTTCAAGGGCAATAGGCCAAATGGTTTAAGAGGTATAGCTGTTTAAAATTGGTCTCCCGAAATGCTTGTTGTCTAGAATTTCGGGACAGAACTGGAAAGATTGCCTGTTTTGGTTTAGACAGAGTATGAATTAGCTTTTTCTGAATTAAATAATAGTTGTAGGAAATTTTATAAGATTTCTAGAAAGTCCTAGATCACAACATTCAGATAGGTAGAACTTCAGTTATGATGTAAACTTGTAACTGTTATGTGTAGCTTAGAAATTGTCTTGTGTAGAATATCGGAAATGAATAGAGAAGAGATATGCACCTACTCAGTAAACAAGGAGTTAGCATTGTTATTATTATGTAACTTAACATCATTATCGCAGCCTGTACATTGCCTTATCACATCATCCATGATCCTTCTTATGCATTCATGGGACTTACTTATGCATATGCATGCAATAGGTGCAACCTAGGAGATCACGTTGGTGGAACTCGACGTTGATCCACAGGAGGAGAACCAAGAGGTACAGCACCAAGAGGTTCCTAGAGAAGGAGAGCCTGAAGCCGATCATCTTCCCGAGTGCCCGGATCACTAGCCTACAACTTTTGTGAAAGGCAAGCCCCGGAGCATTATAAGTCTTCCTACTTTATTAATGTCACCTAAAGTTATTTGTATTGATGCATTGCGTGGTAGGAGTTGTTTGGAAGAACTTACTGCATATTACCTTTCCTTGTCCAAAAATATCTACCATGAATCCTATTTAAGTCTAGGAACGCTTATTATGCTTAGCTATGCTAACACCTATAGAAGTCAGGGTGATTTCCTATCACCTACGAGCTACAGGTGATAACTTGATCATGGTTGGCTATATTGTGCTATCTTGGAACATAAACTAATGATGTTGAATAATTGGAGACCAGGAGGTGTCTTATGTTCTAGTAATCATAGTGATTCCATCTGTGTCGTTTAAGGACCGGTCGTTAGAGGTCATCTTGACATGTTGAACGCATGTCTCTCACATAGTTGGCCGGATAAGTCGTTCCGACCATGAAGCCGAGTAGCTCAACTTAGGCCAGAGACACAAGTAGTTAAAGTGCGCACCCTAGAGGTAGTAACGATGTGTGGAGAGCCAATGGCATAAGCGCAAGGGTGGGTTAGAGTCCTAAGCCTCCTGGCAGATTGGTTGTATCTTTGAGGGTGCAGCGCTGGTCTTTCCCATGATTCTACTTGAGTTGTCCCAAAGGTGACCTAATGCAACCCCGACAGGGGAAGTATGGGTATGTGTTAGGAATAATTCACCAACTGGGTAGGAATTGATTCGAATCGCCATCTCTCCTAGATAGTGAGAACTTGATAGGAGTACGCTTCATCGTAGTAATTGATGGAAGTGTTGGTTATGGGATTATGAAAGAACTCATCTGGATATGGTTATTATTGTGATGACTTAATGGTACCAACATGTTTGGCATAGGATAGATGCTAATCTAGTACGAGATAGGATTAATAACTGGTGATTCACAATTAAAGAGATATTGGATCACTTATGCTTTTATGCAAATAAAGTCTACCAGCTCTACTGATAAAGCCTTGCATACTCCTTGGTGTCTTAGTCTGTTGGTTGATGTCAAGTAAGTCTAGCTGAGTACCTTCTCGTACTCAGGGTTTTATTCCCATTGTTGCAGATAATGTTATGTACCATGGCTACTACAAGAACTGCTTTGCTCCTATAGTGGATGAGGAATAGGACCATGGGCATGGTCATTCTATATTTCATCTCACCCTTATGCTTTTGGTTGGAGATGACTATGAAACTGGCTATGTATTAACCTATGTGTGATGTTGATGTCAAACTACTTGCTTCTGCTACTTTAAACTTAGTTTGTAATAACTATGTGAACTCCGATGTATGTGACATATTTGTGAACTATTATGTAACATGTGACTAGTTATGTTGAATCATGTATGATTTTGGCTTATATGTTGGTTGAATCAAGATCCTTCGCGGTACTCGATGGACTACCGGATTTATATGGGCTCAAGTGTGATGGTTTGACTGCCTTGGTGGTTGCTATTGTACTTGTGCTCTTATAAATTGGATGGTTCTTTGACATGCTCCATGCTCCTCATTAGTGGCATGGAGGGCATAGTGTCCTCATGGTCATCGCAGAATAGAGGTGAAGGAGGTGGAGCCCTACGATGGTGAGGGCTCGAGGCACAAAGGCTAGTCTTAGTCACAAGCAGCAATGACGAAGGGAAAAGGTGGAGGCTTGTGCACTGGGGCTTCCCTAGCGATGGATGAGGAAGCTTGGTAGTGAGTGTGTAGGGAGCGGCGCCGGTGAAGCCATGGTGGAGCGTAGCACCATTCTTGGTGAAGGGCTTAGGGTGATGCTACTCTTGGTCATGGATGTGGAGGCAACATGGTGGATGCCGCTGCGAGCAGCTGGAGGCATAGGTGGTCGCCATTGTCATGGACAGGGTTGGGGTCGATGGTGCTAGTCGAAGTAGAGGACTGCTGGTGGGAGGCGATGGAGTTTAGGTTCTGGCTCAATGTGCAGCAGCAGGCCAGCATCGAGGCTACTGGCTCGATCATAGAGGTGCTTAGGCTTAGAGAGTAGGAATGGCGGCAATGGCTACTGGTGGGCTGGTGGCTTGCTTGTGCGGAGAGGCCCCATACGTCCATGTTTGTGTCCATGTGGATGCTGGCATGATGGAGGCAACAGAGGGCGCGTCGGGGTGCTCAACTCAGGGTTGGGGAAGGCCATGGCGCTAGTGCAAGGGATGGCAAGGTCATCGTGCTTGTCGATAGAATATCATCGGTAGTCCTCTGAGGGGTTTCCCATGAAGGTATATTGATTGGCAGAGGAGCATGAGATCAAGAACAAGAAGGCAACAGAGACGCACGAGTTAGATAGGTTTAGACCATTAGTATGACGTAATACCCTACTCCTGTGGTCTGTTGGTTTGTATTAGCTATCATATGATATGCTATGATTTTAGAGGGGTCCCTACCCGCCTTATATAGTCCAGGAGGTAGGGTTACAAGTCGGTTAGATCTGATAGATAACCGGAAGGTAATAACTGATTATAGGAATCTTGGGATCATACATATCCTAACAAATCTTGTAGTATCTTCAGGATATCTTCCCGGTGTCTTGCGGGAGGCGCCGAGCAGAGTCGTGCCCTGCAAGGCTTTGTCTTGTGGGCTGGGCCACCACTGGGGGCATAGCCCATGTGGCCTACCATGGGTATCTAGGGTCGTACACCCCACAGCTAGTCCCCGAGCGCCTTGTACCCATTGTGCAACGCCATCTTGAGCTCATCCGAGCAGGTGCGAATAATGCCGAGCAGTCAAACTCATGGTCCAACCACCGTGTTGAATTGCCGAGCAGCGTGAACCATCGCCGAGCAGCGTGAACCATCGCCGAGCAACATGACCTATCACCGAGCAACGTGACTTGTCGCCGAGTAGCATGAACCAGTCGCCGAGCAGCATGAACTACCACCTGAGTAGCGTGACCCAAGTACGGCTTGCCATAAGGGTGCAAGGAGCTCAAGTTCAGAATCAAAAATTTATTCGTAGTAGACCAAGTGTGCCCACTTAGAGTCCAAACAAAGCAGTAGGAGTCAATCTTCTTCTATAGGCATGTAGTCTTCGAGAAAAAATCCCGCACACTCACCGCGAGGTGAAGTGTGCCCACTTAGTCCCCGAGCCTGACAGCAGATGATGTAGTCATGTGGTGCTAGGGTCAGAAACTAGAAGAATAGTAGAAAAACCAGCCAAGCAGGTAGCCAGTCCCCGGGCGTGGCCCAAAAAGAGACAAAGCACATTCACCGCAAGGTGAAGTGTGCCCACTTAGTCCCCGAGCCTAACAGTAGGTGACGCAGTCACGTGGTGTGAGGGTCAGAAACAGAAAAACAATCAAAGACCAGCGGAGCAGGCAGCCAGTCCCCGAGCTGCAGGCGGAGAAATCGGAGAAATCAAACCGTGGAGAAAAAACCGGAGTAACGGTTGTACAATGTCAGGTTACTTAGCCTCAATAAATGGTGGAGAAGTTAGCGATATTTTGGCGAGTAGCAACTAATGGCAGCGATAAATGAGCGACATGGGCTACGGTTGCGTAGAAGCCCAGGTAATGGCCCATATGCCGCATTGGAGAAGTTGAAGCGGCGCAGATCGCGGGAACAGTTCCCAAAAAACCCTTGAATGTGGAATGGTGGGGAAAGTCCTATATAATAGTGGCGCCGCATACCCCGTTCCCACCTTTTCCACTTCATCTTCCTCCTCATCTCTCACACTACCGAATCCGCAACCACATTTGCCTCCTGCCACCAAACCCTAACCAGATCTGAGAGATGGCGCCGAAGAAGTGAGCTGCGAAATTGAAGAAGACTAGTCCCAAGAAGACGAGTGCCGTGGCCCGACACGATGAGGACTGGGTGTCGTCACGAATAGGAGAAGTGGAGCTAAACCGATTGGTGGAAGTCGGCGTTCTCCCTGACCGTGCTACCGCCTGGATGGTGGCCTGCCCTCGGTGAGTCCTTCCCAACACCCCATACTGACAAAGTAGTGGTATTTGAGGACTATTTCTGGCGTGGGTTAGGATTTCCTGTTCACCCATTTCTGAGGGATCTGTTGGAGCTCTAGGGAGGTTACTCTGTGCAATCTCCACCCCAATACCATTTTGCACATCTCAATCTTCATCCATTTTTGTGAGGCATACCTCAGAATCCTACTCCACTTCAATCTCTTTTGTCACCTATTCTGGCTAAAGAAGAGAGGCGGTGCTACCACAAATTTGTCCAACTCGGGCATAAACACCGAATTCATCAAATACATGAAGTGTGCGGGGGCATTAGTCAATCCAAAAGACATAACAAGATACTCATACAGACTGTATCTTGTAGAGAATGTAGCTTTTGGAACATCCTCAAGCCGAATTTTGATTTGATGATAACCAGATCTCAAATCAATCTTGGAAAAGACTTTTGCTTTAGATAACTGATCAAATAAGATATCTATGCATGGCAGAGGGTACTTATTCTTGATTGTGACTGCATTCAAAGGCCTATAATCTACACACATGCATAGGGATTGATCCTTCTTCTTCACAAAGATAGCTGGGCACCCCCATGGAGATGAACTAGGACGAATAAGGCCTTTCTTTAGAAGTTCATTCAACTGGGTCTTAAGTTCGGCTAGTTCGTTCGGGAGGCATTCTATAAGGCCTTCTAGAGATGGGCACTATACCATGTAGCAACTCTATCTTGAACTCCACATCTCGATCTTGGGGCAATCCAGGCAAATCATTGGGAAAAACATCCAGAAAATCACACACGATAGGGATGTCTGCCATAACCTTTGCTTGCACCACATTAGCCGCATAAGAAAGATTGATGTCCCTGGGTAGCTGTACTAGAAAACCTTCCTAATTACAAGGATCTCTGAGCATGACTACTCTAGTCGATGTATCAATAAGCACTCCATGACTGCTCATCCAGTTCATTCCTAATATCACGTCGATACCCAGCCCCGGTAAAACTACCAGATCAACCTAATAATTTCGCCCCTCTATCTCAAGTTGCACGTCCCCAACTACAAGCTTGGTTGGGATAGTACCACTGGCAACCCTAATACAATAACCCTTACCCTCAACAGTGTATGTTTTCTGCATAAACTTGGATGCAAATGCGGGACTAATAAAAGAATGCGAAAAACCCGAATCAAATAGTACAGCTATGGGGTGTTGATCCACCAGAAACTTACCAGTCGTTACTACCTCTCCCACCAGAATATCAGCAATATTAGTGTGGTTTACCTGCCCCTGACGGCCACTTTGGTAGTTATTCTTCTTAGGGTAAGGGCACTCCCTTGCCCAGTGACCTGTCTTGTTGCAGTTCCAGCATGGCATGTTGCTTGGAGGAGCCTTGGAACTGTCTTGACTGGTAGTGCCCTTGGGAAGAGCAACTTTAAGGCTTTGCGAAATCTAGTCCTGCCTGGATTCTTCTTCTGCGGTGGGCGCAACTTAGCAGTTGATGCTGGAGGGTGGAATGGAGCCTTATGTGTGATTGGAGCCTTGGATTGTGAGGCACCCACCTCATAGGCCCTCTTATGATTCTTCGAAGCAGCATATACAGTATTGTTGTTCTTTTGAGATAAAGCATCACTCACAAACTCATTAAAATGAGCACACTTGCAATTTCCCATGGTCTTCATCAATTTGGGGCTAAGTCCCCACTTCAAACTAGTGATTTTCTTGGCATCAGTGTCAACAAACTCAGTAGCATACCTTATAAGGTTATTGAAAGCCTGCAGGTATTCATTCAAGCTCTTGTTCCCCTGGGTTAGCTTCATGAACTCTGTATGCTTGATTGCCATGAGACCAGGAGGAATATAATTTCCTATGAAAGTAGACTTGAACTGATCCCAAGTGATTTAGGCATTAGCGGGCATAGTGGACCGATGATGACTCCACCAAATACCAGCTGACCCATGCAGTTGGTGAGATGCATACTCAGTCTTTAGCACCTCAGTCAAGTGAAGCAGATAGAATTTCTGCTCGAGAGTGTTCAACCACTCATCAGCTTGGAGGGTCTCTTCAGCCTCCTTGAAGATCGGTGGTTTAGTGTTAAGGAAATCTTTGAAGTCGCTATACTGATTTGGTTCTAGGTCCTTGGCAGTGCACCACTGACCATCACGATTTGCAATCATGCGAAGAGCCTTAGCCATAGTGCACTGTCCTTCAGCAAGAATTGCCATCAATTCCATTGGTGTGGGTGGTGGTGGTGGTGGAAGATCATCATCATCACCAGACGCACCAGTGGAATGAGTGCGAGGCATCTGCAATAATGCAGCAACCAGCAATTATTGGTGATGTTAGCACATTGGAGAGGAACAATGTAATTACACCAAACTGAATTTACTAGAGAGAATGAAAAATTCATACAATAAACAGAGGCAATAATTCATTCTCTAATCACTACATCATCAATTAAATTACTAGCGCTATACGCAGTGCATTCCAACATGACAAGTTTTAAACTTAACCAACAAGATACGCATCCTGAAGGGAGCAGATTAAGGTACATTACATGCCAAGTTTGAATTAAAAAGTACATCCAACATCAGTCATAGTACTAAGTCCATTACACCAATGACTGCAAAAGCTTAAACTAGTGAGACTTGCTAACTAACTACTCATCGAAGTGATCGCTAGTCCACATCGGAGATGCCCTAGACTTCTTTAGGATCTTCCCCTTCTTCTTCATTTGTAGGTTCAGCTGCATTGGCATCCATCTGCATGTCCTCTTCTTCATCATTAGCCTCAATCACTTGAGGTCCACCCACATTAGGATACCTTGGTATGGGGTGAGGAATAGGAAACAGACGGTTGTTCAGTTGATGGTGCTCAACCTAAAGCTCTTCAAGCTGCTCTTGGAGCTCATGCTCCCTTTGAAAAGCGTTGTGATTAGCCATGATCCAGTCCTGACGTCTTTCTTCTGCCAGCTCTAAGGCTACATCTCTATGAAGGGTCACATGATCCAACTCCTGTGCTGCCTCATCTCTCTCTATGATGAGGTTCATAAGCTGGTTATGAAGCTCGTCTCTCTCGCGTGCTGTTTGCCCCTACTGCTGCAGGCGATAATTTGGAATACCCCAAATCTCATCTACTTCTTGCTAAGCTCGCCCACATGCATTCACCCTATGGTGATACTTGCGGGCACACAACCTAAACTTGTGCTAGGCTGCCATTGCCTTGCTAGCTTCTTCTAACACGCTAGAAAGGGTTTCCTTCCTGACTTGACAAAGCTTCAAGATGGCCATCATAACACTCATTCCAGCATTATCGCTCTGAACACGTTCACCATGGCCTCGAACCAAGGCCTGGCCAACTTCTTGAGTCCACTCAGCCTTAGTAGGAGCCACTCAGGGAATGGATGAAGCTGGTCCACCCACTAACTCATCCCCGAAGCTCTATGCTATATCCATAAGCACATCAAGGGCAGCAACTTGAGTGGCTTCCCATGGGCTTTGCCCATTAGTCTCAATGCTCCACCCATGCCACAATGGTCTCGTGGGGTTCTGCAGCACTATAAAGGTCACAATGTACCATGGTACATCTCCTAATGGCACCACCAGCCTCCATGTGTAGCAGGGGTGCCTCCGGGTACCCAACTGAGCTTAGCACCCTCTAGAGCAAGGTGGGCATACCGAACTGGTCCAAAAAGGTGCTGCTACCAGTAGGAAACATGGGCGCAGCCATCTATATCAAAAAAGGGATGCAACTCTCGTGAGAGGATTACTTTGTTGAGAGATGGAACTTAATACTTGGAATAAGCAATTATAAGGGAGGGAGTAATGCAATATGAATGACATGAGTGAATATGATCCATGCTCGTTCCGTATGTCCTCACAAACCTAAGAAAAGTTAAGTTTTAGCAGAATATACGATGGCATACATAAGTTCTCTCAATTAGCATTAACTAGTCGATCTACACTGGTGCGTTGTTAGCGTACCTATAGAAAACTTCATTGCAGCTCAACCCAACAAGATATAATGCTAATAATGAAAGTAGTAACTAAGATACTCTCCATATATACATCCTAGATATATATACTTTGGTATCCAAACTACCCGACAGATGTACCCACAATTAAGTACCTTCATATATACATGTATGCAACATGTAAATACTCCTAGTAACCACAACTAACTCTCCCCTAGACCGATAGTTGGACGGTCATGCTCTCACAATTCACACTTACCTTAGCGTAGAGGCAATTGATCCATACATTACCATTCAAGCGAATGGCACCCATGCAATAGCACACCGCATGGACGACAAAATAGAAATAATCAATTTTGCCCCAAGTTAGTAATTATATAAGCCACCTAGAAGTCCTTAAGTGGGCTACAAGGGATGTGATCACCAGCACATTATAATTTTTTGATTTTTGAACACTTATATATAACTATAAGTTGGAAAACCGTTTTCACAACAAAAGCTTTTGTTCTTAAATACCCGTATGACATGTTTAGTGTTGAATCTAGCTCTGATGCCAACTATCACAGAACCAACCAATTTATAAGAGCACAAGTACAAAAACAATCACCGAAACGATCAAATTCTCACACTTGAGCCCATATAAACCCGGTAGTGAACTGAAACCATGAGGGATTTCAAACCAACTTGCATACAACCAAGATCATAGTAATTATAGCGTGTTAACGGCTGGCGGAAGCTAGACGGCGACCTGGTCGGTGAGTAGACGGGCACAGTCCACCTAGTCGGTGAGTTTGCCCCTCAGGGCGTGTTGGTAAGCAGTGGTGGCGTTGGTGAACCCAAAGGGTAGGGCCATAACCCCTGTAGTTTCTCGAGCAGCCTTCGATAGATCTGGACCAAAGGGTGGTCGGTGCTGAAAAAGAGTGCCCAAGGCCGATTCGGTGATGGAGAGACAATCAGTGAGCTTCAGTCCGACCCGATCAATAGATTCGATCAGATCATCATTGTTGATCTACCTCCTCTAGTAGTGAGGAAGCGAACAGTGAGTCATTGAAAGAGACCTCGGAATCGGCTCCGAAATCGGATCTGCAGTTGCAGGTGCGGGGGTGGTCGACGCAGAATCGATCTACCCCTGGTTCGAGGAGCTCTCCGACTTCATCAGCGTTGATGACCCACTGAGATGGATCTGACCATGAAGATCTGGCCTGGTTGCGGAAGGGACGAAGAGCCTATAGAAAAGTCATCTTGTTCAATAAGGAAACAGCATGCACACCCCTACCTAGCGCGCCAACTGTTGATAGAATATCGTCGGCAGTCCTTCGAGGGGTATCCCACGAAGGTAGATTGATCGGCAGAGGAGCGTGAGATCAAGAACAAGAAGGCAATAGAGACACACGAGTTAGATAGGTTTAGGCCATCAGTATGACATAATACCCTACTCCTGTGGTCTAGTTGGTTTGTATTAGCTATCTTATGATATGCCGTGATTTTAGAGGGGGTCCATGCCTGCCTTATATAGTCCGGAAGGCAGGGTTACAAGTCAGTTACATCTGAGAGATAACCGAAAGGTAATAACTGATTATAGGAATCTTGGGATCATACATATCCTAACAGATCTCATAGTATCTTTAGGATATCTTCTCAGTGTCTTACGGGAGGCACCGAGCAGAGTCATGCCCTGCAAGGCTTTGTCTTGTGGGCTGGGCCACCCCTAGGGGCGCAGCCCATATCACCTACTGTGGGTATCCAGGGTCGTACACCCCACAGTGCTCTAGTGAGCTATCAGCATTGCTTGATGGCTTCAGTGCGGGGGATGGCAAGGTCATGGTGCTGACAGTTGTCGACACATGGACATCAACATTGATAGGTGTGGCTGGAGTCCTTAGCATGCCTGCGGCCATGGCATGGCACACCAGTGGTGGTGGCCACGGGTGCATGCCACGGTGGAGAAGTCGGGAGAGGAGTGGGCGCGATTGGAGCAGTGGAAGTGGTGGCTACGGTGGGGAAAAGGGAGACTGGTGGCTAGGCATTCTTATATGTGCGGCTATCTAGGGTTTCCATAGGCGGACTGGTGGATGGACTCGGCGTTCATACCCTTAGGCCATGTGGCGCACATACAGTCAGTGGTAGGGAGGTGCAGGGGTTGGTGGGTGCTGTTGTAACACCCTAGTGTTAAGCATTTTATTTGGCATTTGCATTTCATGAGCACAAGCATCATCCAAGCATTCATGAGCATGAGGATATGAAGTTTCATTTCATTTACCTTCTCTTATCACATGTGATGTTGCTCAAATACTTAATTATGCTTGTGATCATATGTGACCAATGCATGAGATGGTTGTGAGGTCACCAAAATACCTTAGACACATCTAGAATGATATTTGGAACAATGTTTGTATTCATGACTTAAGCTAGTTTTGCTTCTAAGTGTTGGTTTACTTGGTAATGCCATTTTCATGATGCTAGTTTGACCAAAGTTGAATAGTATATTAGAGAGCTTGCATGGATATGTGACCTAAATAAAAGTAGTAGTTCTTGTCATGGGTAACAAACTTTATTTAAGGGTCATTACCTAATTTAGTGCCTAACTTAGACAAAAAGAGCTCACAAGTTTCAACTAAACGCTGTTTGTAACTTAGAAAATTTTGCTAAGTCCTAAACTAGTTTATAGTTTCAAGTAGCACACTTTGGAGCAATGTAGTTTGAAAACCAGTTCGAATTAGACCATGATCATTAAAGCAAAGTTGTAGTAGTCACATAGCTCTTCAATTTCTATGAACGAAGTTTTTGCTAAATCACCACGGATTAGGAGATTTAGGAGCTCAAAGTAGCACTATCAGACGAACTGAATCAACACTGTCGGGTTCATAAACCTAGGGTCCCTCATTGACCAGCTTCCCAGTAAAGGCTCAGCCCAATAGACAATGTTGCAAATGACGCGTGACTCTTAGGCCAATCCAAGATACCTAAATGATAGGATAGAAGGACAATCCAATCTTCCGACCGGAAGGCCTGGTCGAGGAGGAACGGCGCCCACTTCCGACTCTAGCCTGCATCTCTGATCGGAAGACCTCACAAAGGAGGAACACCACTTCCGACTCTGACCTACGTCTCTGACTAGGGATGTGCCGAACCTCTGGTTCCATCACCGGCCCACCTCCGGATGGCCTCTTCGACCAGAAGGCCTGACCAAACACCACTTTCGACTCCGACCTGCATCTCTGACTAGGGATGCGTCCGAACCCCTACTTATAGCTCCTCTCTGACTGGCGCAATCAGAGTCGACTAGGACTAACCAACCTAGGGATGCCCGCTCGGTAAGGACCAAGAAATGGATGGAGAAAGTAAGGTAGGGCACTCAAGTCAACTGTAATATCCAGGACCATACCCTATACACCTATAGGATAGTACCCTGTGACCTCCCTGGCATGACAGAACCCAAGCAGTGTTGTAGGTGTCGATATTTTCCCTATAGTGTTGTGGACGCCATCAACTCCCATACCAGACAAACATGATAAAGCTCCCCCCACATGCCTTTGGGCATCGACAGTGTTGTGGGCGCCGGCATTTATCGTACTAGGCGAACATGGTAAACCACCTTGCATGCCTCTAGGTATCAATAGTGTGGTAGGCACCGACATCTGCCATACCAGAAGAAGACGATGCAACCTCCCACGTGCATCTGATGTTAAATAGTATTATGGGCGCCTACCATCATCTTGTACCCGTCGGCATGGGCAACAAGACTTAGCATACATACACTCTCTCCCTCTCACTTGTAAGGCCATCCCCTTCATCTATAAAATAGGATGTGCTCCCTCCCAAATAGGAAGATCGATCAGTTCACTTACATTGATTCACCCTCTGTAACTTTAGACAATCTAAAGTTATACCGAGCACATGCTCGAACACTTAGCACATAGCTGAGGATCCCGTCACTCTCAGCCTTTTAGACCAGAGTCTGACTGGACCTCTTATACCCCCATCTTTCTCTCTTCCGTTTGTAACACCACAAGCAAACTTCGAGCACCTAGGCTCAGGAATAAAGTCACCGACCGACTCAAACTAGACGTAGAGCATGTTGCTTGAACTAGTATAAACCCTGTGTCATTGAGTGCTAGGCCACCTCCAATCACAACAGTACAATAAAACTACAAATATTTATATGTTGGTCACTTTCTGCACCGATAGTTGGCGCTGTCCGTGGGGAAGACGTTGTACGTTCACACTTTTTGGTCATCGGATGGCCCACTTTTCCGCCACCTTCGCCATGGCAGGCTCAAGTGATATGACTCAGCTTTGGCTCACTAGAGTTTCCTACACTCCCACTGTTGGGATGTGGGTTCCACCTATCTTCGAGCCATCCCAGGCCTTCCACTTTGGAAGCCTAGACTTCATCGTCGACCGGCTCAGCGTACTACACCTCCATGAGGAGGCACTTTTTTCCAGCGCTCGTTGGAGGGGCACCCACCATCAGCTCTAGGATGCACGAATGACTTCAACAACGAGGCACCTACACTTCATTCTGAGCAAACTCTCGACTTAAACCCCACTATGAGTAATGCACATACTATTATTTACTCTCTATTTACTATCTCTCGCTGATTATCTAGAGAGATCGTATTGTCCGCACCGCAAACGTCGTACGACCGGTTCCCCTATGGCCTCGCGTCCTCCACAGACGCATAAGCTTGGGGGCTCCAAAGGATGCTTGCACCACCCCCTCTCACATCTAAATTCATGGGAATGGCGAGCTATGCTCCCACCACTTCCCATGAACTCTTGGATGACGAGGTTGAAAGTGATGGCTCTAGCATCAGCGATGTGGCACCTAGCCACCATTTGTCCTAGGAGTGTGCTATGGCGAACACCCTGGGATAGCCACTGGTGGTTGTGGAGTCTATGTAGACTCACACCCCTATGGACCCATGTGCGGGGGCCTTCACTCTCAGACAAGAGCACACCGAGGAGCTACGACGACGACGGTAGAACCAGCTGCCGCCTATGTCGGTGCGCTCGGTGCAGCACATTGCACCCCATGAGCATGACCTAGCGAGTGGAGCTCAGGGGTCACACCCACCAGGTCTAGCGCGACATCATGAACGAGGGGAATGACCCCCCATAGTTTGCTCGGGCTAGCCAGAACATCACCACTATGGCAATGCTTCTGCGCGGCGTTCCCGAGCCCGTCGACCCCCAGGAGCAGACGGTCTACCAAAACCACTGGGCGCTGGTAGAAGCCAGCTGCCATTCAATAGGAGGAAAGCTCTGCATCGCGACTCCAACTTGCACCCACTCTCCCCACTGGGGGAGTAGGGATGCACCATACAGATCACTCCATCCTGCTCACCGCTACAGCCGCCAAGTGCTGGCTTAGGAGGCCGCGGCTACGCCGTGGTCTGACCTGGCGCTAGCTCCACACCGACCACCAGCACGTGAATGGCTCGGTCTACACCAAGATGCTCATAGCAGTCATTAGCAACTGGCATCAGGCTAGGCATGATGATGGCATCCACCGAGCGGCGATGAGGGCAGGTGACACGGGTCCTAGCCAAACCATCGAGGGGAGTGGTGAAATGCGCCCTAGGCATGGTTGCTGGCCAGACGACCGGAGTCCCAGCCCTAGCTGGCTGTATCTAGAGAGCACCATTCCCACAGTGCTTCCGACCGCCTACCAACATCACCAAGTACACCGGGGAGATAAACCCTAGTATTTGGCTCAAAGATTTCTAGCTCGCCAGCCGAGCCAGAGGGGTGGATGATGACCTTTTCATCATTCAATATCTCCCCATCTAGTGTGGGGGAACATGTGTAGGCGTGGCTTGAATTCCTCTAGCAAGACAGCATCCATAATTGGGTGGACCTCAAGAGGGTCTTCATCGAAAATTTCCAAGGGACGTATGTCCGCCCTGGTAACTCTTGGGACCTCAAGAGCTACCAGTAGGAGCCCAGCAAGTCCCATGCGGGATTACATCTGTAGGTTCTCCCAATGATGCAACTCCCTCCCTAATGTTGTTGATGTGGATGTCATCAACACATTCCTCTCTAGGACGACCTACGAGTCCCTGATCCACAAGCTTGGCTGCCTAAAGCCTTGTACCACCTGTGACCTGCTCGACATCGCCACTAACAATGCCTCTAGTGAGGAGGTAGCTAGAGTGGTCTTCAATGGAGGCCAGGACAAAGGCAAGGCCAAGCGCATGGACTAGGATGAGGGCCCCCCACACAGAGGGGTAAGAAGATCAAAAAGGATCGGCACCTGATTGGACAACACCGTGTTGGTCACCATAGCTTATCGTGCGGGCAAGCATCCCTAGTAGGGCATGCCTAACCACTTCAACAAGCTCATGGATAGCCCGTGCACCAACCATGCCTACCCCATCAAACACCTCTACAATGTAACACCCTAGGTGTTTGGCTTCCACTAATTGCATTTCATTCATAAATATGTGCATCATCTATCTCATCATGCCTTTTATTACTGAAACATGCATATGCAACATTTTCCAATTGTGTATGTTTCATACTTGAGTGTTGTGAATAGTAATGGTGTAACATGTGAATGCAACTTGAGTTTCTTATACCTTGAAACATGGCAATATGGTAGTAATGTGACAAGTATAGAATAACAACAAAGTCATGCAACATGTGAAACATTGCATTGCAACATATGAGTGAATTGCTTATTTTAGTTGCTTTATCACATGTGATCATTGGAAGTGGTATAACAATTTTGTAAAGTGGTTGATCATGGTCTATTACACCTTAACTACACTTAGGTTACTTGTTGGGACATTGTTCATATAGATCAAAATGACCAAAATGCCCTTAAGTGAAGGTTTGACTAGAATTGACCCTTGGAGTGTCAATGTTTGACTAATTCAAAAGACCAACATAGAAACCTTGTATGGCTTTACACTCTTTACAAAAGTTGTAGCTAATTTATTAAGGAACAAAAGTTGTTTTATGGCCAACTCATGAAAATGTGTGGAACATGGTCAAACATGGCCCACAAGTCAGAATTACATGCTGGTTTCCACAATGAAAAATATTCTAAGTCATGACTGCAATTTCAGTGTGATTGAGCAATCTTTGGCTTGATGTAACTACTTATACATGGCAAATTAGATCTGGGTCCTTGAAAAGAAAATGTAGCTGGATGGTACCTCTACATTTTTCATGAACACCGTTTTTGCAAAGGATCATTGGTTGAGCCAGTGTTGACACGATGAAATGGCGCTGTCAGTCATGATCATCAACACTGAATCACGTTTTCAGAAAATGTTCAGTGAACGTGGCCAACCGGTTCAGAAAGATGATGCCACATGGAGACACCTGTCGCCGCTCGCCTGAGCACGTAGGCCACGCGCTATAGACTGCCCTGGCATAGCCAGCCGTGTCTTGAAGCCACCCCGTGCCTGCTCGACGCACTCGCCCGCTCTAGTCTCATTTCTTCACCTCCACCATGCGCTACAAGCGAGCTCAAGCAGTCCGCCATTGCCGACCGCACAGTCGCTGTCGTCGTGCATGTTCACCACCATGAAAATGGGTTGCCCAGTCCGCTTGTAGCCTCGCCGTAGTCTTGTCTACCCTCTCCACCTCACTATCGGGTCAATCGAGCCTCGGTAAGGGCGAATCTTCGGTTTCCTTCCACCGCCGCCATGGCTACCCTCGCCGGAGTTGGCGCTCCACACGGCCAGCTGGTCCTCATGTCCTGGCCATCCCTCCTCTGTCTTGCACTAGGTTCTAGGAGTGCTGCCAAAGCTCGTAGGGTCGCCTTATCGGGCTGCGACGCCGTAGCAACATCGGAGCTGGCCGCGCCATGGCTGAGCACCACCATGGCCATCGCCACCACCTCTAGCTACGTTAGTAGCTACAATAAAGGGTTCCCCTAGGTCTGCTAGGGTGAGGCGAACATGTAGGCACCGTTGCCTTCACCGGAGAAGCCACCGGCGGCGAGTTGCGCCATCGTCTTCCTCCTCTCCCCTGTCTGTCTCGCTGACGCGCGGGCCCCTCTCGTCAGTCGCCACGGCTGAGGAGGGAGCCTAGCATGGGCCACGCCATTGACTAGGGTCACGCCAGCATTGCTCACGGGCCACCGTTTCCTTGGGCTGGCCCAGTAGCTGTGTAGGTTTTTCATTTTGTTTTGTTTAATTGTTTTTCACAATTTTGTGTATAGATTCAAAAATGTGTAACTCAAGTTTGGTAGATCCAAATGTTATGGTTCCAATTTTGTTAAGTTCCTGGTCATGTCTAGTATTTAATAAAAATATTATATGAGCACATGTTTTAGAAATTTTGGATGAATGAAATAGGACTTTGAAATGTGTTTTTGGATATATGCAAACTTGTTTGAATTTTATCTTGAGTTTCTGTGGTCCAAAAATGATGAAATTTTGTGGGTAATATATTATTGTTTAGTAGAAGCTCTGGTTAAAGTTTTAGAGCTAGTGCATGTATAGTTTTTGAGTTATAGAATTTCTTTTTATTAATGGATGGATCTTGTGTGAATTTTCATAATTTTTTTATAGATCTAGTATAGGTAAAATTTGGTGAGTAAGGTTCTTATGCTAGAATGATGCTAGGAAAAATGTGAAATCTATTGCTTGACACTTTTCATTAGGGTTTCCTAATTATGCTAAAAATAGGCATGCCACCTGTTATTTTGGATACAGCAAGTTCTGCTTGCTCAATGGCTTTGAAATTTTTATGGTAGTCTATGTGAAGCATGAGATAGCTACTATAATTTTTGTAGATTTTTCTAAATAGTTTTACTATATATTGCTTTAATCACCTAATTAACTAAATAAATTTGAAAAGGACATTAAATAAGTTATTTAGAAGTTAGTATTATACTTTCTAGTGTTCCTCTGGTATGTGCAACAAGTTGGTAAACTTGGTTTGGTCAAATTAGGCTTTTGCATCATCATTAAATAATTAAGTTAGTAACCCTGTCATTTCTGGACAGATTCTAGGTTTACTGAAATTCGATTTGGTTAACGTAAGAATCATGCTTTGATGTTTACAATTAATTTGTAGAGAATTTCACAAGCTTTCCAGAATGTCCTCATGCAAGTCATTTGGAATTGTAGAACTTTAGTTGTGATTGAATTAAGGGACTACTTGTGTGCATATGAAACTTTAAATGTTAATTTATGTATGCCTTTACTATTTCTAAGTTTGTGGTAATGTTCCTAGGTGTTAGGCCTTTAACTGAAGATGAGCATCTTTATCTTAGGTTATGCAAGTTAGGTAAGTTGATCTTGTTCTTTAAGTTAAGTTAGATACATGCTTAAAGTGATTTGAATAGAGCTATTTACTCGGTAAACGAGTGTCCAGTGATGCTTTCGTAAATGCTTACTGTGATTCATTCATCATGAGCATCATGTCATTCCTTATGCATCCATGATATTTATCTCATGCATCGGCATGCAATATGTGTACCAGAGGGAGTAACACTGCTAGAATTCGAGGAACCAAGCGAGCAGCAGCAGCCGACACCGGAGATTCAGGAGGAGCAGCCTTCAGGAGAAGTGCCAGACGGGGTCGCCGTTGAGTGCCTGGATCACCGTCCTTGCAACTTTGTGAAAGGCAAGCCCCAGAGCATATTAAGCCTCCTAATTTCCAAAATGTAGTTACAGTATTATTATTACATATATTGTTGCATTAAGTTTAGGTGTTGGATGCAAACACTTGCTGCATTGGTTACCCCATTCCTTGTCCAGATATTGTTACCCCAAATCCTATGTAGCTCAGGCTCGTATAGTGCTTAGCCCTGCTTAAACATGGTAGAAGTCAGGTGATTTCCTGTCACCTGTGAGATATTGGAAGATACATGTGGCACGGTTGGCTATATTTGCTATCGTGGAAAAGAACTAGTCTTAATTTGAAATGAAGACCAGGACGGAGGCTTGCCGGTTTGCAGTGACTTCGTCTGTGTCGCTTAAGGACTGATTCTTGGAGCCTTTCATGTTCATGTTGAATGCATGCCTCTCTCTTAGTTGGCCATGTCTGAAGACCGACCGCGAAGCCGAGTAGCTCACCTCAGGCCGAGAGTCGATAAATATAAAGTACGCCTCGGAAGGGAGCCATAGGCGTGAGTCCATGGGTAGGTGATTTAAAAGTCCAGATTGTCCTGGCAGAAGGGTAATCCCTAAGAGCGCTGGCGCTGATTGAACCCGCGAATTTGGTTCCTGAGTTGTACCAAAGGTAACCCACGGCTACCCTTGCTAAGTATGCCAGGGTGAGAGTTAGAAATACCCCCTCAGCTGAGTTGTAATTCGATTCGAGTCGCCGTCTCTCCCGGTTAGTGAGAAATTGATGGGCTTATCTCCAATGTAGATACACTAAATAACATAATGGTTTAGAAATGATGATATGATGATGATAGCCTTATTATACCTGCTATGGTTAATATTGTTTTCTCCTAATAAGTGAGTGCTCTAGTACAGGTGCTAATCTAGTGGACAGGTAAATGATGTTAAGCTTGATGCTAAGTTTAAATTGGTTACTACAATCATAAGCTCTTTTATGCAACTGTGTCGAGCTAGCCCACCTGAAAAGCCTTGCATGATCCTTGTTGTCTTTTATTTCTGGTTTTGACAGGTAAGTCTAGCTGAGTACCTTCTCGTGCTCAGGGTTTATCTCCCACCTAGTTGCAGATGACCAGTTCTACTTTGGTTGCTGCAAGTACTGCCTTCTCCTAGTTGGGGATGAAGACTAGACCATTGGGCATGGTCTCTACTAGTTCTCGTACCTAATAATGCTTTTGTGGGACATGACTCAGACTTGGCAATGTAATTGAAAACTATGATGTTTTGTACCAAACTATGTTGCTTCCGCACACTCAAACTTGGTTTATAATATTCTATTTAAACTCTGATGTATGTATCCAAATGCTTATTATGAAATGTTGTAACGGATGATGTGTTGTGTTGAATCACTATGATCTTGGTTTGTATGTTGAGAGTTGGTTGAAATCCTTCGTGATTTCTGGACTACCGGGATTATGGGAGCTTAAGTACAGGAATTTGATCGCTTCGGTGATTGTTTTTGTACTTACATTCTTATGATTTGGTCGGTTCTGTTACAACTGGCATCAGAGCAAGATTTGACACTAAACATGTCATTTGTGTATTTAAAACAAAAGTATTTGTGAAAATCCTAAATTAAATACTAAGTATTGCTAGTGGTCATATCCCTTATGCCCAAATAAGGACTCTTAGGTGGCTTATTAAAGTACTAACTTTGGGGTTCCTGCTTGTTTCTGTTTCATCGTCCATATGGCATGCTATTGTATGGATGTCATCCGCTTGGGTGGTAATGTATGGATCAAAATACCTCTACGCTCTGGTAAGTGGGAGTTGTGAGAGCATGACCGTCCAATCGTCGGTCTAGGGGAGAGTAGTTGTGGTTGCTCGCATACTTACATGTTCGATCATGTATCTATGAGAGTACTTAAATGTGGGTATCTCTGACTGGGTAGCCGTGATACTAGAGTATATGCATCAGGGGATGCATGTATGAAAGTATTTAGTTTACTGCTTGTTTTCTATGCTTTTTGGGAAATTACTGGGCTGAAATGAAATTTTCTACAGGTACACTAACAACGTATTGTTGTAGATCGACTAACTACCGTATACGAGAGAACATATGTATGCCACCGTATATTTCGCTAGCCTTTAAATTTTTCTAGGTTTGTGAGGATGTACGGATCAGTGCATGCATCATGTTCAAGCATACATGGCATTTCTTGCATTACTCCCTCCGTTAAAATATGATTGTCCCGACTAATTAAATTTCGTATCCCTTAAATGATTCTCCCCTTATGTTGCAACTTTTTGCTACAGATGGCAGCGCACAAAACTCACTACTCGCAAGTCTGCTGGAGGCAGGGTGCCTCGTCACTAGTTAGCTCCTCGTGAGCCCTGTCCTGAGCCTACTGAGGCGGAAAGGCTGAGGACAGAGCTAGCTTGGGTGACTGCTGAGAGGAATGCGGCTCAGCACTGTTTGGAGCAAGTAACACAGGAAAGGGACCAAGAGACCCTTGAGGTTCAGAGGTTGATAGTTGCTCACCGCAACTATGAACGTATGTTGATTCACGTGATGAACCAACGGAATGAAGCCTGGCACGAAGAGAATGTGTTGAGAGCACGACAAGTGGAACTAGAGTAGCAAGTGGCAGTTGCTGAAGAGTACAATGACCATCTCTATGAGGAGGTTCACCTGTTACACAATCAACTTCACCCTCTCCTGCCACCTGATGATGAGGATGAGATGGGCTCTGGTGTCATTATGGCTGAAGGTGATGATGACATGGAGGTCAATGGACCTAAGGACATTCCACCTGATGAGGAGGAAGATGAGGAGTTAGAGCCTACTAGTGATGAAGATGGAGGAGAGATCTTCGACACTGACTCCGAGGATAATGCATAGTTTAGCTTACTACTTAGCTAATACGCTAGAGCTAGTCTTTTGTTGATCCTCATGCATGAACGAGTAGCTTTGTATCAAGTTAATCATTGGTATGTAATATCAAACCCTATGTTACCCTTGATGTAAGTTGGAACCACTATGGCTGGGATGTAACCTATCGAACGTATTATGCTCCACGTATGTGAGCTTTTGATGAATTTCATCTTTGTGGTCTATGGATCTCGTTGTTGGTTAAGTCATCGCATTTATGTGTCGATTGATGCGCTTGATGAGTTGTGTGATTGTGATGAATGATTGTGCCTCTATTGATAATATAAATGCATTCTCTCCAATGGAATCAGTTTAGCATAATTATACAATCCATCTACAAAAGTTTCCACATTATCAGTGCTCATTGGCTATACCTTTTGCAGATGGCTTATAACCTTTGTCGCGGTCGTAGCATGGGAGATGAGGAACAACCACCTCCTCCACCGCCCACACCAGCTGAGCTAATGCAGACGGTTGTGGAAAGTCAGCGCATGCTAGCTGAGGCTATGTGCCAGATGGCTAATCGTGAGGATCGGCATGTCCGCTAGGGACCTGAGCCGAACCAATACAGCAGCTTTAAGGATTTCATGGACACAAAGCCTCCTATCTTTTCGTGAGGCAGAGGAACCATTACAAGCTGATGAATGGTTGAGCATGATAGAGCAAAGGTTTGGATTGCTCTGTTTGATAGAAGGCATGAAGGCTTCATATGTAGGACACCAGCTCCAAGGCCCTGCAGGCATCTGGTGGACCCATCACAGGACCACCTTCCCTGCTAATGTTGAGATCATTTGGAACCTAGTTCCAGGCAGCCTTTAGGGGACACTTTATCCCTCCTGGTCTCATGGCCATTAAGCATACCGAGTTTATGAAGCTAACCTAAGGCAACAAGAGTCTTAATGAATACATCCAGGCATTCAACAACCTCGCGAGGTATGCTCCCAAGTTCATCGATACTGATGCCAAGAGAATAGCTAGCTTCAAGAGGGGACTTTTCCCCTAAACTGATGATGTCTATGGGCAACTGCAAGTGTGTCACCTTCAATGAGTTTATCAGCGACACCATAACCCAGGAGAACAATGACAAGATATATGCTGCTTCTAAGAACCATAAAAGAAACTTTGAGGCTGGTGCTTCTTAGTCTAAGGCTCTAATGGTATCCAAGACCTAGTACCAGTCCACCCAATGCTAATGTCCGGTACCGCCCACCTCAGAAGAAGAATTAAGCTAAAACTAGGTTTCCGCAAGGGGTACACAATTTCCTTGCCAAAGAATACCTCTGGGCAGGGCAGCTCCAATGCCCCACCAGCAAATAGGCCATGCTGGAACTATAACCAGCCAGGTCATTAGGCAAATAAGTGTCCCTATCCTCCTAAGAATGCTCAAGGAAATGTCCATCAAGGGCGTGTTCACTACACGACTGTGGAGGAAATTCCTGCTGGTGAAGTGGTCACTGCTAGGTAAGTTCCTTGTTAATGATCACCCTACAATTGTGCTCTTTAATTTGGGTGCTTCACACTCCTTTATGAGTTCTACTTTTGCATCTAAGCATAATATGAATGTGATTACAATTGTCAAGGGTGGTTATTGTATTAGTGCTGCTGGAAATAATATCCTGACTAACCAAGTAGTTAAAGATGTAAAGATTGAGATTGGGGATCGAGAGTTCCTTACGGATCTTGTAGTTCTACTGGGGGTAGGAATTGATGTAATCCTAGGAATGAAGTGGATGAGCAGGAATGGAGTGTTGATCGATACATCAACCCGTGTGGTAATGTTGAGGGATCCTGTGGATAAGAAGGGTTTTCTAGTGCAGTTACCTCATGATATCTCTATCCACAATATAGCCAATGCTGCCCTAGCCAAAGCCATTGAGGATCTACCAGTTGTCTATGAGTTTCTAGATGTCTTCCCTGATGACTTGCCTAGATTACCTCTGGACCGTGATGTAGAATTCAAGATAGAACTCATTCTGGTACTGGCTCCTATTTCTCGAAGGCCCTATCGAATGCCACCCAATGAGTTGGCTGAGCTGAAGAGTCAGTTGAATGAGCTATTGAAGAAAGGTTTGATTCAGCCTAGTTCTTCTCCTTGGGGTTGTCCGGCCATCTTTGTGAAGAAGAAGGACGAATCTTTGCTGCATGTGCGTGGATTATCAGCCCCCTAAATTCTAGTTACTATCAAGAACAAATACCCTCTTCCTCGCATCGATATTCTATTTGATCAGCTCTCCAAAGCTAAGGTATTCTCCAAGATCGATTTGAGGTCTGGCTACCATCAGATCAAAATTCATCCTGAAAGATATACCAAAGACAACTTCTCTACTCATTATGGCTTGTTCGAATACCTCGTCATGTCATTTGGATTGACAAATGCTCCGGCACACTTTATGTACCTGATGAATTATGTATTCATGCCAGAATTCGACAAGTTTGTCGTCGTGTTCATTGATGATATCCTTGTATATTCTCAGAATGAAGAAGAGCATGCTGAACATCTGAGAATTGTTTTAACTCGGTTGCGTGACAACCAGCTTTATGCTAAGTTCAGCAAGTGCGAATTCTGGTTGAACAAGATACCTTTTCTAGGTCATGTGTTATCTGGTGATGGAATTTCGGTTGACCCTACTAAGGTGCAAGAAGTCCTTGAGTGGAAGGCACCTACTACGGTCACAAAAGTCTGAAGTTTCCTGGGTTTGGCTGGCTATTATCGTCGCTTTATCCTAGATTTTTCAAAAATTGCCAAGCCCATGACTCGACTACTCCAAAAGGATGAGAAGTTTGTGTGGGCTCTGAAGTGTGAAGAGGCTTTCCACACTTTGCGGACCTTACTAACCTCTACTCCTATATTGGCACAACCTGACATCGAGAAGCCTTTTGATGTCTATTGTGATGCTTGTGGCACTGGTTTGGGGTGTGTTCTTATGCAGGAGGGTCGAGTAATTGCTTATGCTTCACACCAGCTTCGAAAGCATGAAGTCAATTATCTAACCCATGACTTAGAACTAGCCATAGTTGTTCATGCCCTAAAGATTTGGAGACATTACTTGCTGGGTAATGTGTGCAACATCTATACTGACCATAAAAGCCTCAAGTATATCTTTACTCAACCCGAGTTGAACATGCATCAATGCCGATGGTTAGAATTAATCAAAGACTACAACCTTCAAGTGCATTACCATCCTGGTAAGGCAAATGTGGTTGCGGATGCCTTAAGCAGAAAGGCCCATTGCAATTCCTTAGTTAGTGAAGACTTTCATCTAGCACACCTCCTTCATCCTGTAGTACTCCACAATATCACTGTGGATTGCTCTCTTAGAAGTCGAATTATAGAACTCTAGAAGACTGATGTGGGTGTGTTTCACATCAAGCGGAAGATGAAAGAGAAAGAAACCAAGCACTTTAGGGTCGATGACAAGGGAATTCTCTAGTTTAATGATAGGCTTGTGGTACCCAAAGACAAAGAACTTAGAAATCAAATTCTAGGCTGAAGCCCATTCTTCTAAATTGTCCATCCATCCTGGTAGCAGTAAAATGTATCAAGATCTCAAGCTATATTATTGGTGGAACCAAGATGAAGAAAGAAATCATAGCTTACATGGCAAGGTGTGATAACTATTGTAGAGTCAAGGCTATTCACATAAGGCCCGGATTATTGCAGCCACTCTCTATTCCTGGCTAGAAGTGGGAAGAAATTAGCATGGATTTCATTGTTGGATTACCCACTACCAAAAAGGGTTGTGATTCCATCTGGGTTATCGTAGATCATCTAACTAAATCCGCTCACTTTATTCCGGTCAAGTCTACCTATCACCCTCACAATTATGCTGAGATTTATTTTCAACAAGTGGTATGTCTCCATGGTGTCCCCAAATCCATTGTTTCAGATAGAGGACCACAATTCATAGCTCGCTTTTAGGAGTGCTTACATCAGAATCTTGGCACTCATTTAATCCATAGTTCTGTCTATCATCCACAAACATCAGGATAGACTAAGCGTGTTAATCAAATTCTTGAAGACATGCTTAGAGCTTGTCTTATCTCTTGCAAAGGCTCTTGGGAGGACTGGTTACCTCTCGCTGAATTCTCTTATAACAACAATTATCAGGAGAGTATTAAAATGGCTCCTTTTGAAGCTCTTTATGGCCGCAAGTGTAGAACTCCTTTGAACTGGGTAGAACTCAGAGAAAGAAGATTATATGGTATTGACTTCGTAAAAGAAGCCGAAGAACAAGTCCGAACTATATAGGAAGAATATGACTGCCACACAGGCTAGACAAAAGAGCTATGCTGACAAGAGAAGAAAACCTATTGAGTTTGAAGTAGGTGATCATGTTTATCTGAAGGTATCCCCAATGAAAGGAGTCAAGCGTTTTGGAATTAAAAGGAAGCTTGAGCCTCGATATGTTGGACCCTACCACATTATCGAGAAAAGTGGAAGAGTAGCATATAAGCTCAATCTACCATGTGAGATGGGAGCTATATTCTTGGTATTCCATGTGTCCCAGCTGAAGAAGTGTCTTCGTATTCCCGAGGAAAGAATAGCAACAAGGAAAGTCAACTTGAAATCTGATCTTTCTTATGAGGAAAAGCCCGTGCAAGTTCTGGATACTCAAGAAAGAGTGACTCGTACACGAGTAGTTATGTTATACAAGGTAGTTTGGAGTAATCATAGCGAACGGGATGCAACTTGGGAGCGAGAAGATTATTTAAAGGAAAACTATCCAGCTTTCTATATTAAATGGTACGCTTTCCAAATCTCAGGACGAGATTTTTCTAAGGGGGGAAGGCTGTAACACCCTAGGTGTTTGGCTTCCACTAATTGCATTTCATTCATAAACATGTGCATCATCTATCTCATCATGCCTTTGTTACTGAAACATGCATATGCAACATTTTCCAATTGTGTATGTTTCATACTTGAGTGTTGTGAATAGTAATGGTGTAACATGTGAATGCAACCTGAGTTTCTTATGCCTTGAAACATGGCAACATGGTAGTAATGTGACAAGTATAGAATAACAACAAAGTCATGCAACATGTGAAACATTGCATTGCAACATATGAGTGAATTGCTTGTTTTAGTTGCTTTGCTAAGTTTAAATTGGTTACTACAATCATAAGCTCTTTTATGCAACTGTGTCGAGCTAGCCCACCTAAAAAGCCTTGCATGATCCTTGTTGTCTTTTATTTCTGGTTTTGACAGGTAAGTCTAGCTGAGTACCTTCTCGTACTCAGGGTTTATCTCCCACCTATTGCAGATGACCAGTTCTACTTTGGTTGCTGCAAGTACTACCTTCTCCTAGTTGGGGATGAAGACTAGACCATTTGGCATGGTCTCTACTAGTTCTCGTACCTGATAATGCTTTTGTGGGACATGACTCAGACTTGGCAATGTAATTGAAAACTATGATGTTTTGTACCAAACTATGTTGCTTCCGCACACTCAAACTTGGTTTATAATATTCTATTTAAACTCTGATGTATGTATCCGAATGCTTATTATGAAATGTTGTAACGGATGATGTGTTGTGTTGAATCACTACGATCTTGGTTTGTATGTCGAGAGTTGGTTGAAATCCTTCGTGATTTCCGGACTACCGGGATTATGGGAGCTTAAGTACAGGAATTTGATCGCTTCGGTGATTGTTTTTGTACTTACATTCTTATGATTTGGTCGGTTCTGTTACAACTGGCATCAGAGCAAGATTTGACACTAAACATGTCATTTGTGTATTTAAAACAAAAGTATTTGTGAAAATCCTAAATTAAATACTAAGTATTGCTAGTGGTCATATCCCTTGTGCCCAAATAAGGACTCTTAGGTGGCTTATTAAAGTACTAACTTTGGGGTTCCTGCTTGTTTCTGTTTCATCGTCCATATGGCATGCTATTGTATGGATGTCATCCGCTTGGTGGTAATGTATGGATCAAAATACCTCTACGCTCTGGTAAGTGGGAGTTGTGAGAGCATGACCGTCCAATCATCGGTCTTGGGGAGAGTAGTTGTGGTTGCTCGCATACTTACATGTTCGATCATGTATCTATGAGAGTACTTAAATGTGGGTATCTCTGATGGGTAGCCGTGATACTAGAGTATATGCATCAGGGGATGCATGTATGAAAGTATTTAGTTTACTGCTTGTTTTCTATGCTTTTTGGGAAATTACTGGGCTGAAATGAAATTTTCTGCAGGTACACTAACAACGTATTGTTGTAGATCGACTAACTACCGTATACGAGAGAACATATGTATGCCACCGTATATTTCGCTAGCCTTTAAATTTTTCTAGGTTTGTGAGGATGTACGGATCGTGCATGCATCATGTTCAAGCATACATGGCATTTCTTGCATTACTCCCTCCGTTAAAATATGATTGTCCCGACTAATTAAATTTCGTATCCCTTAAATGATTCTCCCCTTACGTTGCAACTTTTTGCTACAGATGGCACGCACAAAACTCACTACTCGCAAGTCTGCTGGAAGCAGGGTGCCTCGTCACCAGTTAGCTCCTCGTGAGCCCTGTCCTGAGCCTACTGAGGCGGAAAGGCTGAGGATAGAGCTAGCTTGGGTGACTGCTAAGAGGAATGCGGCTCAGCACCATTTGGAGCAAGTAACACAGGAAAGGGACCAAGAGACCCTTGAGGTTCAGAGGTTGATAGTTGCTCACCGCAACTATGAACGTATGTTGATTCACGTGATGAACCAATGGAATGAAGCCTGGCATGAAGAGAATGTGTTGAGAGCACGACAAGTGGAACTAGAGCAGCAAGTGGCAGTTGCTGAAGAGTACAATGACCATCTCTATGAGGAGGTTCACCTGTTACACAATCAACTTCACCCTCTCCTGCCACCTGATGATGAGGATGAGATGGGCTCTGGTGTCATTATGGCTGAAGGTGATGATGACATGGAGGTCAATGGACCTAAGGACATTCCACCTGATGAGGAGGAAGATGAGGAGTTAGAGCCTGCTAGTGATGAAGATGGAGGAGAGATCTTTGACACTGACTCCGAGGATGATGCGTAGTTTAGCTTACTACTTAGCTAAGGCGCTAGAGCTAGTCTTTTGTTGATCCTCATGCATGAACGAGTAGCTTTGTATCAAGTTAATCATTGGTATGTAATATCAAACCCTATGTTACCCTTGATGTAAGTTGGAACCACTATGGCTGGGATGTAACCTATCGAACATATTATGCTCCACGTATGTGAGCTTTTGATGAATTTCATCTTTGTGGTCTATGGATCTCGTTGTTGGTTAAGTCATCGCATTTATGTGTCGATTGATGCGCTTGATGAGTTGTGTGATTGTGATGAATGATTGTGCCTCTGTTGATAATATAAATGCATTCTCTCCAATGGAATCAGTTTGGCATAATTATACAATCCATCTACAAAAGTTTCCACATTGTCAGTGCTCATTGGCTATACCTTTTGCAGATGGCTTATAACCTTTGTCGCGGTCGTAGCCATGGGAGATGAGGAACAACCACCTCCTCCACTGCCCACACCAGCTGAGCTAATGCAGACGGTCGTGGAAAGTCAGCACATGCTAGCTAAGGCTATGTGCCAGATGGCTAACCGTGAGGATCAGCATGTCCGCTAGGGACCTGAGCTGAACCAGTACAGCAGCTTTAAGGATTTCATGGACACAAAGCCTCCTATCTTTTGTGAGGCAGAGGAACCATTACAAGCTGATGAATGGTTGAGCATGATAGAGCAAGGTTTGGATTGCTCTGTTTGATAGAAGGCATGAAGGCTTCATATGTAGGACACCAGCTCCAAGGCCCTGCAGGCATCTGGTGGACCCATCACAGGACCACCTTCCCTGCTAATGTTGAGATCATTTGGAACTAGTTCCAGGCAGCCTTTAGGGGACACTTTATCCCTCCTGGTCTCATGGCCATTAAGCATACCGAGTTTATGAAGCTAACCCAAGGCAACAAGAGTCTTAATGAATACATCCAGGCATTCAACAACCTCGCGAGGTATGCTCCCAAGTTCATCGATACTGATGCCAAGAGAATATCTAGCTTCAAGAGGGGATTTTCCCCTAAACTGATGATGTCTATGGGCAACTGCAAGTGTGTCACCTTCAATGAGTTTATCAGCGACACCCTAACCCAGGAGAACAATGACAAGATATATGCTGCTTCTAAGAACCGTAAAAGAAACTTTGAGGCTAGTGCTTCTTAGTCTAAGGCTCTAATGGTATCCAAGACCTAGTACCGTCCACCCAATGCTAATGTCCGGTACCCGCCCACCTCAGAAGAAGAATCAAGCTAAAACTGGTTTCCGCAAGGGGTACACAATTTCCTTGCCAAAGAATACCTCTAGGCAGGGCAGCTCCAATGCCCCACCAGCAAATAGGCCATGCTGGAACTATAACCAGCCGGGTCATTAGGCAAATAAGTGTCCCTATCCTCCCAAGAATGCTCAAGGAAATGTCCATCAGGGGCGTGTTCACTACACGACTGTGGAGGAAATTCCTGCTGGTGAAGTGGTCACCGCTAGTAAGTTCCTTGTTAATGATCACCCTACAATTGTGCTCTTTAATTTGGGTGCTTCACACTCCTTTATGAGTTCTACTTTTGCATCTAAGCATAATATGAATGTGATTACAATTGTCAAGGGTGGTTATTGTATTAGTGCTGCTGGAAATAATATCCTGACTAACCAAGTAGTTAAAGATGTAAAGATTGAGATTGGGGATCGAGAGTTCCTTACGGATCTTGTAGTTCTACTGGGGGTAGGAATTGATGTAATCCTAGGAATGAAGTGGATGAGCAGGAATGGAGTGTTGATCGATACATCAACCCGTGTGGTAATGTTGAGGGATCCTGTGGATAAGAAGGGTTTTCTAGTGCAGTTACCTCATGATATCTCTATCCACAATATAGCCAATGCTGCCCTAGCCAAAGCCATTGAGGATCTACCAGTTGTCTATGAGTTTCCAGATGTCTTCCCTGATGACTTGCCTAGATTACCTCCGGACCGTGATGTAGAATTCAAGATAGAACTCATTCTGGTATGGCTCCTATTTCTCGAAGGCCCTATCGAATGCCACCCAATGAGTTGGCTGAGCTGAAGAGTCAGTTGAATGAGCTATTGAAGAAAGGTTTGATTCAGCCTAGTTCTTCTCCTTGGGGTTGTCCGGCCATCTTTGTGAAGAAGAAGGATGAATCTTTGTGCATGTGCATGGATTATCACCCCCTAAATTCTATTACTATCAAGAACAAATACCCTCTTCCTCGCATCGATATTCTATTTGATCAGCTCTCCAAAGCTAAGGTATTCTCCAAGATCGATTTGAGGTCTGGCTACCATCAGATCAAAATTCATCCTAAAGATATACCAAAGACAGCATTCTCTACTCATTATGGCTTGTTCGAATACCTCGTCATGTCATTTGGATTGACAAATGCTCCAGCACACTTTATGTACCTGATGAATTATGTATTCATGCCAGAATTCGACAAGTTTGTTGTCGTGTTCATTGATGATATCCTTGTATATTCTCAGAATGAAGAAGAGCATGCTGAACATCTGAGAATTGTTTTAACTTGGTTGCGTGACAACCAGCTTTATGCTAAGTTCAGCAAGTGCGAATTCTGGTTGAACAAGATACCTTTTCTAGGTCATGTGTTATCTGGTGATGGAATTTCGGTTGACCCTACTAAGGTGCAAGAAGTCCTTGAGTGGAAGGCACCTACTACGGTCACAAAAGTCTGAAGTTTCCTGGGTTTGGCTGGCTATTATCGTCGCTTTATCCTAGATTTTTCAAAAATTGCCAAGCCCATGACTCGACTACTCCAAAAGGATGAGAAGTTTGTGTGGGCTCTGAAGTGTGAAGAGGCTTTCCACACTTTGCGGACCTTACTAACCTCTACTCCTATATTGGCACAACCTGACATCGAGAAGCCTTTTGATGTCTATTGTGATGCTTGTGGCACTGGTTTGGGGTGTGTTCTTATGCAGGAGGGCCGAGTAATTGCTTATGCTTCACACCAGCTTCGAAAGCATGAAGTCAATTATCTAACCCATGACTTAGAACTAGCCATAGTTGTTCATGCCCTAAAGATTTGGAGACATTACTTGCTGGGTAATGTGTGCAACATCTATACTGACCATAAAAGCCTCAAGTATATCTTTACTCAACCCGAGTTGAACATGCATCAATGCCGATGGTTAGAATTAATCAAAGACTACAACCTTCAAGTGCATTACCATCCTGGTAAGGCAAATGTGGTTGCGGATGCCTTAAGCAGAAAGGCCCATTGCAATTCCTTAGTTAGTGAAGACTTTCATCTAGCACACCTCCTTCATCCTGTAGTACTCCACAATATCACTGTGGATTGCTCTCTTAGAAGTCGAATTATCGAACTCTAGAAGACTGATGTGGGTGTGTTTCACATCAAGCGGAAGATGAAAGAGAAAGAAACCAAGCACTTTAGGGTCGATGACAAGGGAATTCTCTAGTTTAATGATAGGCTTGTGGTACCCAAAGACAAAGAACTTAGAAATCAAATTCTAGCTGAAGCCCATTCTTCTAAATTGTCCATCCATCCTGGTAGCAGTAAAATGTATCAAGATCTCAAGCTATATTATTGGTGGACCAAGATGAAGAAAGAAATCATAGCTTACATGGCAAGGTGTGATAACTATTGTAGAGTCAAGGCTATTCACATAAGGCCCGGATTATTGCAGCCACTCTCTATTCCTGGCTAGAAGTGGGAAGAAATTAGCATGGATTTCATTGTTGGATTACCCACTACCAAAAAGGGTTGTGATTCCATCTGGGTTATCGTAGATCATCTAACTAAATCCGCTCACTTTATTCCGGTCAAGTCTACCTATCACCCTCACAATTATGCTGAGATTTATTTTCAACAAGTGGTATGTCTCCATGGTGTCCCCAAATCCATTGTTTCAGATAGAGGACCACAATTCATAGCTCGCTTTTGGGAGTGCTTACATCAGAATCTTGGCACTCATTTAATCCATAGTTCTGTCTATCATCCACAAACATCAGGATAGACTAAGCGTGTTAATCAAATTCTTGAAGACATGCTTAGAGCTTGTCTTATCTCTTGCAAAGGCTCTTGGGAGGACTGGTTACCTCTCGCTGAATTCTCTTATAACAACAATTATCAGGAGAGTATTAAAATGGCTCCTTTTGAAGCTCTTTATGGCCGCAAGTGTAGAACTCCTTTGAACTGGGTAGAACTCAGAGAAAGAAGATTCTATGGTATTGACTTTGTAAAAGAAGCCGAAGAACAAGTCCGAACTATACGGAAGAATATGACTGCCACACAGGCTAGACAAAAGAGCTATGCTGACAAGAGAAGAAAACCTATTGAGTTTGAAGTAGGTGATCATGTTTATCTGAAGGTATCCCCTATGAAAGGAGTCAAGCGTTTTGGAATTAAAAGGAAGCTTGAGCCTCGATATGTTGGACCCTACCACATTATCGAGAAAAGTGGAAGAGTAGCATATAAGCTCAATCTACCACGTGAGATGGGAGCTATATTCTTGGTATTCCATGTGTCCCAGCTGAAGAAGTGTCTTCGTATTCCCGAGGAAAGAATAGCAACAAGGAAAGTCAACTTGAAATCTGATCTTTCTTATGAGGAAAAGCCCGTGCAAGTTCTGGATACTCAAGAAAGAGTGACTCGTACACGAGTAGTTATGTTATACAAGGTAGTTTGGAGTAATCATAGCGAACGGGATGCAACTTGGGAGCGGGAAGATTATTTAAAGGAAAACTATCCAGCTTTCTATATTAAATGGTACGCTTTCCAAATCTCAGGACGAGATTTTTCTAAGGGGGGAAGGCTGTAACACCCTAGGTGTTTGGCTTCCACTAATTGCATTTCATTCATAAACATGTGCATCATCTATCTCATCATGCCTTTGTTACTGAAACATGCATATGCAACATTTTCCAATTGTGTATGTTTCATACTTGAGTGTTGTGAATAGTAATGGTGTAACATGTGAATGCAACCTGAGTTTCTTATGCCTTGAAACATGGCAACATGGTAGTAATGTGACAAGTATAGAATAACAACAAAGTCATGCAACATGTGAAACATTGCATTGCAACATATGAGTGAATTGCTTGTTTTAGTTGCTTTATCACATGTGATCATTGGAAGTGGTATAACAATTTTGTAAAGTGGTTGATCATGGTCTATTACACCTTAACTACACTTAGGTTACTTGTTGGGACATTGTTCATATAGATCAAAATGACCAAAATGCCCTCAAGTAAAGGTTTGACTAGAATTGACCCTTGGAGTGTCACTGTTTGACTGATTCAAAAGACCAACTTAGAAACCCTGTATGGCTTTACACTCTTTACAAAAGTTGTAGCTAATTGATTAAGGAACAAAAGTTGTTTTATGGCCAACTCATGAAAATGTGTGGAACATGGTCAAACATGACCCACAAGTCAGAATTACATGCTGGTTTCCACAATGAAAAATATTCTAAGTCATGACTGCAATTTCAGTGTGATTGAGCAATCTTTGGCTTGATGTAACTGCTTATCCATGGCGAATTAGATCTGGGTCCTTGAAAAGAAAATGTAGCTGGATGGTACCTCTACATTTTTCATGAACACCGTTTTTGCAAAGGATCATTGGTTGAGCCGTGTTGACACGATGAAATGGCGCTGTCAGTCATGGTCATCAACACTGAATCGTGTTTTCAAAAAACGTTCAGTGAACGTGGCTGGCTGGTTCAGAAAGATGATGCCACATGGCGCCACACGTCGCCGCTCGCCTGAGCATGCAGGCTACATGCCGTGGACGCCCTGGCACGGCCAGCCGCGTCTTGAAGCCACCCCGCGCCAGCTCGACGCACTCGCCCGCTCCAGTCTCATTTCTTTGCCTCCACCACACGCTGCAAGCGAGCTCAAGCAGTCCACCATTGCCGACCACGCGTTGTCATCATCGTGCGTGTTTGCCACCATGAAAACGGGTTGCCCAGTCCGCCTATAGCCTCGTCGTAGTCTTCTCTACCCTCTCCATCTCACCGTCGGGTCAATCGAGCCTCGGTAACGGCGAATCTTCGGTTTCCTTCCACCGCCGCCATGGCTGCCCTCACTGAAGTTGGCGCTCCACGTGGCCAGTGGTCCTCGCGTCCTGGCCATCCCTCCTCTATCTTGCGCTAGGTTCTAGGAGTGCTGCCAAAGCTCGTAGGGTCGCCTTATCATGCTACGACGCCGTAGCAACGTTGGAGCTAGCTGCACCGTGGCCATCGCCACCCCCCTCTAGCTGCGTCAGTAGCTACAATAAAGGTTTCCCCTAGGTCTGCTAGGGTGAGGTGAACACGTAGGCACCGTTGCCTTCACCGGAGAAGCCACCGGCGGCGAGTTGCGCCGTCGTCTTCCTCTGCTCCCCTGTCTGTCTCGCTGACACGCGGGCCCCTCTCGTCAATCGTCGTGGCTGAGGCAGGAGCCCAGCGTGGGCTGCGCCGTTGTCTGGGTCGCGCTAGCATTGCTCGCGGGCCGCCGTTTCCTTGGGCTAGCCCAGTAGCTGTGTAGGTTTTTCATTTTGTTTTGTTTAATTGTTTTTCACAGTTTTGTGTATAGATTCAAAAATGTGTAACTCAAGTTTGGTAGATCCAAATGTTATGGTTCCAATTTTGTTAAGTTCTTGGTCATGTCTAGTATTTAATAAAAATATTATATGAGCACATGTTTTAGAAATTTTGGATGAATGAAATAGGACTTTGAAATGTGTTTTTGGATACATGCAAATTTGTTTGAATTTTATCTTGACTTTCTGTGGTCCAAAAATGATGAAATTTTGTGGGTAATATATTATTGCTTAGTAGAAGCTCTGGTTAAAATTTCAGAGCTAGTGCACGTATAGTTTTTGAGTTATAGAATTTCTTTTATCAATGGATGGATCTTGTGTGAATTTTCATAATTTTTCTATAGATCCAGTATAGGTAAAATTTGGTGAGTAAGGTTCTTATGCTAGAACGATGCTAGGAAAAATGTGAAATCTGTTGCTTGACACTTTTCATTAGGGTTTCCTAATTATGCTAAAAATAGGCATGCCACCTGTTATTTTGGATACAGCAAGTTTTGCTTACTCAATGGCTTTGAAATTTTTATGGTAGTCTATGTGAAGCGTGAGATAGCTACTGTAATTTTTGTAGATTTTTCTGAACAGTTTTACTATATATTGCTTTAATCACCTAATTAACTAAATAAATTTGAAAAGGACATTAAATAATTTATTTAGAAGTTAGCATTATACTTTCTAGTGTTCCTCTGGTATGTGCAACAAGTTGGTAAACTTGGTTTGGTCAAATTAGGCTTTTGCATCATCATTAAATAATTAAGTTAGTAACCCTGTCATTTCTGGACAGATTCTAGGTTTACTGAAATTTGATTTGGTTAACGTAAGAAGCATGCTTTGATGTTTACAATTGATTTGTAGAGAATTTCACAAGCTTTCTAGAATGTCCTCATGCAAGTCATTTGGAATTGTAGAACTTTAGTTATGATTGAATTAAGGGACTACTTGTGTGCATATGAAACATTAAATGTTAATTTATGTATGCCTTTACTATTTCTAAGTTTGTGGTAATGTTCCTAGGTGTTAGGCCTTTAACTGAAGATGAGCATCTTTATCTTAGGTTATGCAAGTTAGGTAACTTGATCTTGTTCTTTAAGTTAAGTTAGATACATGCTTAAAGTGATTTGAATAGAGCTATTTACTCGATAAACGAGTGTCCAGTGATGTTTTCGTAAACGCTTACTGTGATTCATTCATCATGAGCATCATGTCATTCCTTATGCATCCATGATATTTATCTCATGCATCGGCATGCAATAGGTGTACCGGAGGGAGTAACACTGTTGGAATTCGAGGAACCGAGCGAGCAGCAGCAGCCGACACCGGAGATTTAGGAGGAGCAGCCTTTAGGAGAAGTGCCAGATGGGGTCGCCATTGAGTGCCCGGATCACCGTCCTTGCAACTTTGTGAAAGGCAAGCCCAGAGCATATTAAGTCTCCTAATTTCCGAAATGCAATTACAGTATTATTATTACATATATTGTTGCATTAAGTTTAGGTGTTGGATGCAAACACTTGCTGCATTGGTTACCCCATTCCTTGTCCAGATATTGTTACCCTAAATCCTATGTAGCTCAAGCTCGTGTAGTGCTTATCCCTGCTTAAACACGGTAGAAGTCAGGTGATTTCCTGTCACCTGTGAGATATAGGAAGATACATGTGGCACGGTTGGCTATATTTGCTATCGTGGAAAAGAACCAGTCTTAATTTGAAATGAAGACCGGATGGAGGCTTGCTGGTTTGTAGTGACTTCGTCTGTGTCGCTTAAGGACTGATTCTTAGAGCCTTTCCTGTTCATGTTGAACGCATGCCTCTCTCTTAGTTGGCCGCGTCTGAAGATCGACCACGAAGCCGAGTAGCTCACCTCAGGCCAGGAGTCGATAAGTATAAAGTACGCCTCAGAAGGGAGCCGTAGGCATGAGTCCAAGGGCAGGTGATTTAAAAGTCCTGATCGTCCTGGCAGAAGGGTAATCCCTAAGAGCGCTGGTGCTGATTGAACTCACGAATTTGGTTCCTGAGTTGTACCAAAGGTAACCCACGGCTACCCTTGCTAAGTATGCCAGGGTGAGAGTTAGGAATACCCCCTCAGCTGAGTTGTAATTCGATTCGAGTCGCCGTCTCTCTCGGTTAGTGAGAACTTGACGGGCTTATCTCCAATGTAGATACACTAAATAACATAATGGTTCAGAAATGATGATATGATGATGACAGCCTTATTATACCTGCTATGGTTAATATTGTTTGCTCCTAATAAGTGAGTGCTCTAGTACAGGTGCTAATCTAGTGGACAGGAAAATGATGTTAAGCTTGATGCTAAGTTTAAATTGGTTACTATAATCATAAGCTCTTTTATGCAACTGTGTCGAGCTAGCCCACCTAAAAAGCCTTGCATGATCCTTGTTGTCTTTTATTTCTGGTTTTGATGGGTAAGTCTAGCTGAGTACCTTCTCGTACTCAGGGTTTATCTCCCACCTATTGCAGATGACCAGTTCTACTTTGGTTGCTGCAAGTACTGCCTTCTCCTAGTTGGGGATGAAGACTAGACCGTTGGGCATGGTCTCTACTAGTTCTCGTACCTAATAATGCTTTTGTGGGACATGACTCAGACTTGGTAATGTAATTGAAAACTATGATGTTTTGTACCAAACTGTGGTGCTTCCGCACACTCAAACTTGGTTTGTAATATTCTATTTAAACTCTGATGTATGTATCTGAATGCTTATTATGAAATGTTGTAACGGATGATGTGTTGTGTTGAATCACTATGATCTTGGTTTGTATGTCGAGAGTTGGTTGAAATCCTTCGTGATTTCCGGACTACCAGGATTATGGGAGCTTAAGTACAGGAATTTGATCGCTTCGGTGATTGTTTTTGTACTTACATTCTTATGATTTGGTCGGTTCTGTTACAGCTGTAATAGAACTGCCCAATTTATACAAGATCAAGTACAGCTGCCTCCGCTAACACGTTCACACACACATACTTTCACTCATATAAACCCGGTAGTCCGCCGAGTGTCCCGAAAGACCTCGGTAAATCAACATCACAACCAAGATCACATGATTAAGCAAATACATATCACATACATTGGATTGCAGTGGAAAATAATATTACAAATGAATTCACAAATAATAGTACAAGTTTGGGGTTTCAAAACCGATTAGTGAAAACAACATAGCTTTCAAAAGGTTACATTAATATATGTTCCAAATACATTGCTAGCATAAGTGACATCATGCAACAAAAGCATATAGATGAGAAGTAACTATAGTATCACCGAGCCACCGGCGGTTAGCCACCATCTTCATAGGCCGAGAACTTCACCTGCAACATGGTGGGATAAACCCTGAGTATGAGAAGGTACTCAACTAGACTTACCCATCAAAACTAGCAATAAAGGACACCAAGGGTCATGCAAGGCTTATAAGGTGGGCTAGCTTAACACAGTTGCATAAAAGAGCTTCTGAATATAGCGACTAATTAAAACTTAGCATCAAGCTTATCATCATTTACCTGTCCACTAGATTAGCACCTGTACTAGAGCACTCACTTATTAGGAGCAAACAATATTAACCATAGCAGGTATAATAAGGATGTCATCATCATATCATCATTTCTGAACCATTATGTTATTTAGTGTATCTACTTTGGAGATAAGCCCGTCAAGTTCTCACTAACCGGGAGAGACGGCGACTCGAATCGAATTACAACTCAGCTGAGGGGGTATTCCTAACTCTCACCCTGGCATACTTTGCAAGGGTAGCCGTGGGTCACCTTTGGGACAACTCAGGAACCAAATTCGTGGGTTCGATCAGCGCCAGCACTCTCAGGGATTACCCTTCTGCCAGGACGATCAGGACTTTTAAATCACCTGCCCTTGGACTCACGCCTACGGCTCCCTTCCGAGGCGCACTTTATACTTATCGACTCCCTGGCCTGAGGTGAGCTACTCGGCTTCGCGGTCGGTCTTCGGACACGGCCAACTAAGAGAGAGGCATGCGTTCAACATGAACAGGAAAGGCTCCAAGATTCAGTCCTTAATCGACACAGACGGAGTCACTGCAAACCGGCAAGCCTCCGTCCGGTCTTCATTTCAAATTAAGACTGGTTCTTTTCCACGATAGCAAATATAGCCAACCGTGCCATATGTATCTTCCTATATCTCACAGATGATAGGAAATCACCTGACTTCTACTGTGTTTAAGCAGGGCTAAGCACTACATGAGCCTGAACTACATAGGATTCAGGGTAACAATATCTGGACAAGGATTGGATAACCAATGCAGCAAGTGTTTGCAACCAACACCTAAACTTAATGCAACAATATATATATGTAACAATAATACTTTAACTGCATTTCGGAAATTAGGAGGCTTAATATGCTCCGGGGCTTGCCTGGGATCCCACACTGAGTCAGTGTTAGTTAGCTTGCACCGTCCTGGTGACATCTCAGGCCCTAGCACTTGCTTAGTCCTTCCATCTTCGGGATAGATCCATCAAACGCTGTCTTCGGGTTTGGCTTCAACATCTCATCCTTCACGTGGTGCATCTAGCGTACCTAGATGAGATGCAATATGCAAGTGCATAAATATGAAGAATAGTACCATGAGATGCATCACAAAATAGCAAGCAAGGCAAGCATAGTTTACAGTAACACACTTAAGTACTTTGCGAGGCTTAACTTAAACATCACACAATCTATCATGCTAAGATGGCAAAGAAGATGACAACACCAAGCATGACACAAGTTTCCCAAGATCTCAGGTGCTCTAACTCAGTCATCATTCAAGGCATAAGTCATACTTAACAATATACAAGCAAACACTATAATTGGAATCTGCCAATTTCTGGACATGCAAACAGCAGCTACAAGATTTAGCTATAACTGGAGTTACACAAATCCAAATGACTTGAAAGAAGACATTTTGGAAAGATTATGAAATTATCTACATTTCATCTATAACCATCACAGCATGATTCCCAAGTTAAGTAGGTTGAAATTATACCATTACCGAAACTGGTCTAAACAAGACAGAGAGCAATCAATTGTATAACCCAACTTTAAACAACTGTAACTCTTAAACTACTTGGCCAAATGACACCAAATTTTAACAGCGCCTAGATACATGAATAATCTACAACTTTTGTATAAACAAGTTTCACAACAAAGCACATTATCATGAAGAACTTTGCTAAGTTCCCAGATCTGTCCATAAACCACATCGACAAGAAAATAATTATTAACTTATGTTGCAAACACATAATTGGGTAAAACCAACTTTACCAACATTTCACACATGACTAAAGAACACCAGAAAACCTAGTGTCCATGACCAAATAAATTCTTTTAATGCATTTCTTAATTTATTTTAGATAACCAGGTGACTTAATGAACATATACCAACAGTATACAATAAATTCTACAAAAATTACAGTGGCTCACATATCCTCTCAATAGTATACTGTACAAATTTCACTCCATTTGAATATGTATAGCAACCTCTATGAAAAAGACAAGTTGCTAAAGCAAGAAATCATGTGAGAGCGAGATAAACCAATAACTCACCCATACTTCATCCAATACTCATGAAATTTTTATCCACACATCAACTATCACATGAGTAGCATGCCACAAAAATTTCACTTCATTTGGAGCCCTAGATCTACAGTTATGGAAAATAACAAATTCAACTAGCATTACAACCTTACTACACAAATCTATTTTTACCACAAAATATTGAAACTAAAACATGCCATATTATAGATCTAATGGATAGAGAATTTCACAAGGATTCCAAAAAGTCCTCATTTGATATTTTACGAATTTCCTATGAATTACTATGAATTTCCAAAGATTCAGCAAATTACTACAAATAGGTCCTTCTTGGCACTATTCATCTGAGTCACTGACTTCGCTGTTAGACCCTTCCATTTTGTCAAATTTGAGCCCGAGGCCCCTGGTCGAAATTAACAGCAGAGGAGCATGCTGGACTTGCTGTTGCCGGCCGAAGGAGGCTCGCCGGCGGTGGGGGAGTGGAGGCGGAGCACCAGGAGGCCCGCACGCTCCCGTGGGTAGCCTCGGCTCGGCCCGAGGTGGTCCGTAGTGGCCTGGCCACATGAGCACGGCGGTTCGGGGCTGCGGCCACGACGACAACTATGGACGATGGCGCTGGAGCTCAGAGAAGTGACAAGTCAGGCGGAGGACGGGGTGTCGACGCTGATAGTGGTGATGACTGAGTCGGAGGAGCAGCGGACGGTAGTAACAGCGGTGAGGCCGGAGCTCGGCTGGCCGACAATGGCGATGGCGGTGCTTCGGTGGTTCACAGCGCACGTGGGTGAGAACAGCGGTGGCGCGAGGTGGCTACGAGGTCAGGGAGGCCGAGCTAGTGGCGGCTCCTAGCTTGAGGCGTGCAGCACCGCAGCGGCAGCATGAGCTCGAGCTCCGCTCGGCCATGGCGGCCACGGCGCTGGGCGCGAGCGGCAGCGCGAGAGAGGGAGGCGAGGGTCGCTTGGGCATGCGGTTATGGAGGAGCAAGAGCACAACAGGAGGCAGGGCACGTGGTCAGCGACGCACGGCAATGGTGGAGGCGAGCTCCCGCATGGCTGCCACACACGGGGCACGCGTCGCCCCTTGAGTCATTTTACCGAGCACGTGGCGGGCGACGGTATGGTCGACGTGGGGAGTCAATTTGGGCTGCTTCCAGGCTGAATTTAGCAATGGGCCCAAAACAAAGTTTGCTCACCTTGGTCAGCTCTACATTTCTTATTAGGGGTGCCAAGTCATTTGAGCTATGGATTAGTAGGTAATTAAGCTACAAACTGCTAGTGTCAACACATTGATAACGGTCACAGAAATTCGCTTTCAGAGGTCAAAACTCGGTCAAACTCAGTGCAACTTTTTGTATGCTCTTCTCCATAATATAACCTTCAACTTTTATTTTTGGACCAACTCAAGTTGCTTAGCAAAATTTGGAGAACGCGGGATGTCAATGTCGATGTCAGTGAATTCCGGACTGCAAACACTGTCGGGCTGATTTCAGCTTTTCTATTAGACTTTGAGCCTTGTTTTGATCCATTTTGAAACCGAATCATGACTTGGTATTTTAACAAAGTTTGTTATAATCAAACTTTTATTCAACTTTCATTTTTGGTCAAACCTCATATCTAGTCCAGAAGTCAACTTTATTTCTCGGTCAACGCAAAGCCCTTTTTGCTATAGAATCTAGGGTTTCCATGATTTTCAGATATTTTCTCCATCTTTGCTCAACACGAACCCTTCATAACTTTTGTTGTAGAGTTCACTTAGAGTTGTTGGAGCAAGGTTGCAAGGTTTGGTTGATGTCATAGGTTTCCATCTACTTGATAAAGTAATTCATGCAAAGATATGACTTATCATTTCATGTGACTTTTTGATTCCAAACTTCATGAAACTTTTCCACGATTCTAGATGGATGCATGGGGATGTAATGTACATGGAATAAGCATGTTTAACATTACTATTGCATAATCTTAACAAGGGTCCATATGTAAGCAAATGTGCGTGGCCCAAGTTTAAGTTGGAGCTCCATCATGTAGATTTGATCTTGACACCGTCATTACCACTTGACATGTCATGTTTGAGCTCAAACCCATTGCTTAACTAGTGACAAACACCTGGGGTGTTACAGCCCTCCCCCTTAAAGGAATCGCGTCCCGAGATTCGGTGCGAAAGACTTTTAAGGGAAGAGAAACTTGTCATCCAGTTTCCAACAGCAGTGATAGCATTAGGCCACTTAACTTCGAAGTATCAGAGAGGCTAATTTGGTCATGACACTTTCTGATACTTGCTCTTCGTCGTAAGTTGTTGTTTGAAGAATTTCCTTCGTTGACGTCCATAAAGCATTATTATATTAGAAGGAGTCCAAGATAGCATTGTCCTACGTACTTCGTCCTTGAGGTACAAAGAGTGATACAAACGTAGACTAAATACTTGTAGCATTTACTTCTCTAGTGGATATAGCATAGAACTTATGGACTTTGCACTAGATCACAGTCGGTTGACGGATATTCCTTACAACGGTGCTATATTTGTTCCCAAGGGTTGAAAAGCAGTTCTCTACTAAAGTGACTTGAGCACAACTTCTCATTAAGGATGTGATCATAGATGGGGTAAACATCCTTTGAGGGTATGAGAAGCTAGTTAACCAATATACAAACTGGTTGTAGCGGTGCACTCACTCAGATGTCAACTGATGGGAAGCTACATAATGTTCCATGTGTGTAGTGCTCTTTCTCTAATAACAACACTGTATTATCTGAGTCTGTTGAGTGAGTGGTAAACAGAATAGCTGACTCAGTTGGCTCAACATTCTTGATGATCATTCCTTAGGGAGCCTTTGGATCCAAGTTGCAATAGTGATCTGGGTTGAATCTGATGCAACCTATTGGGTAAAAACACATATAAGGTACCAAAGGCATGTCAGCATTGGAGAACCATTGACGCAGAAGGATGTTAGCGAGGCTTGGAGGGCAACACAGGTTGCAAGTAATCACAAAACTAGGGACTAGTTCACTACCAAGCAGGTTAAGTACAATTTGCCTTCGTGGTGCAGTTGCACAGCAAGTTGGGTTGACTTGCATCGTAGCAAAACCAGCTTCCTTAAACTATATTTGACTTCTAGAACACCTTGACTGCTCACACATTGCTGATCTAAGAGGGCAAAAGCAAGGCACATAGGGGTGCAATTAGTCTTCTCAAGGGTATGGAGGGTTGTCTAACAGCAAGACATCTACAAGTTGTAATTTCTTGGCATGAATTACAAACACAACCGTCTAATGCAAAGGATGATCGCAGTCACAGCGAAATTGCAGATTCTGTACCCTTTTGTTTTCTATTCATATCTCACAAACTACTTCTCCAATATGCACAAATTTTGGTGGGCATGTAGATCCATGGGCCTTCTAACTACTCACCAAAATTCAACTCAATCGGACACCGTTTGACCATCCAAACAATTCATCTACCAAAACTGCTCTATTCTATAATTATAGCGCACCGTATTGACAAAACATCTCTCAAATCCGATATTTCACTCAACCAATCCTCAAACAATCTTAAGGCATCAACGTGTCCTAAGTGAGGAATGAGGTCACCAAGTTTGGAGTAAATCCAACTTCGTTTGAGTCACTAATCGCCGGCTTGAAGATAACTGGTTTAGTGCCACAAAATCTGGACAGATTTCGGGTTCTCCCTTTTCTTTGCTTCACACGTTGAGGTGTGTGTTTTGCACTCTTTAACCTTTCTCATAGCAGCAACAGCCTTTCCCTAGCTGAGGATGGAGGCTAGAGTTTTCCTGACATGTTTCTTAGGTAACAATTTCCGCCGTTGATCTCGACACCAACTTGACGATGCACAAGCATTGGACTTGTGGGCTATTTTCACAGGGCGCAAAGCATTACTCCACATGGAGGGCATCCCTATATAAATAAGGAACCATTTCTGAATATTCTCTGGCACTTCATCCAATAGAGCCTTGAACAAACCTGTTTGTGGTACCTAGGGGCACATTGATGCTGATCGAAACCAGGGATGTGTTTTTGCTAGCTCCTACATAGCCAATACAACATTTTGTACTATCTATATGATTGTTCAAGATGGAATTGACTTGATAGCATAGGTTTTGGAAAACAAAGCAATAGCTGCATTGCTAAACGGCTTGCTATTACATTGCTTATCATTGCTCTATGAGACATAACCTTCGTAATTAGCAAAAAGTTGTCACCTAGCTGGAGGTTAAGCTTCCGACTAGTAACTAATCAGTTGTCTCTAAACACTCAAAGTTCCAATTTCTTACTCTTGACCACCACAATAATTGCAATTGAGGCACAAACAGACGGTCGCCATCGAAGTCTACAGATAACGAGTCACACTAGAGATGGTTGATTTCAACTGTATGACTATCATGCACCTACAGATCAAGAACTTGAACAGGAGGCTCATGAGCACCTGGTGACCTATTACACCACATGATATCGCCATCCATTATCATTAGATTGATACTTGTCCCACATTAAGTGTTGGATACCTTTCTAATCCAACATGGATGACATAAGTTGCTCATTAGACGATCGACGTCATTACAGGGATAGTTAGGTAGAGTCGCTTATTTACCACCTCTTGCAGTCTGTTATTGTTTATGTCAGTGACCAGTTCTTCAAAGGATATCCTTTTTATGACTTCAAAAGGAAGCTCTACTACTTTCGGTCTGATATATGGATCTTCGATAAGATATCGAGAGATAACCAAGGAAGAGCTCACATGAAAATAACACATCGGTATAGTTCGGCAATAGATCATGACTAAAAACCTCGATACCAGCACGCACCCAGCAGCACAACCATGCATCGACCGCCCACAAGGAGGCCCTAGGTTCCATCATGGCACCATAGATCGCTAATCGTGGCACCATTACTGATCATACAACCAAAGCGAAATTTCCAGTGGCACCAATTAGATTGTAAGAACAAGCATTGTGCAAAAGAGGGATAGCAAACAAGGATAGTCACAAGGTTAGGAATCAACAAGGAGGCGATCAGAAGATCAAAACACAACGCAAAAGAACATAGCCTAATTGCCGAAGGCAACTAAGTAGGAGACTCTTGCTTAATTTCCATATACGCCTCATGTCCACCAAAGTAATTACCAGATAAAGATTAACATGAGATTTGGTCTTATCGAGCAGCAACATGAGATCAAGACTGATAAACATCAAGAGACTTGAAAGAGTTGGAGACAAAATACACGAGATTCAAGGGACAGAGCCATTGCGCTGACTAGGGACGCAGTTGATAAAGCAATGACATGATCTATGAGGAAAAGATTCCAAAGCTAGGATAGATAGCGATTAGCGTTGCACCAGATCATCTGTAAAAGAAGGAGCAATAAGATCTAACAAGGATTTTTTAGCAGGATCCTCCCACACAGGAGCGGGACAACCACAAAACATGCAAGCATTCAAGGGAACTAAGCTTGGGCCTAAGGTCAAGCAAAGGCATAGATAAAGTCTTCATAGCACAACGTTCAAGGCTAGCAACCGCATGTACAGGCTTAGGTTCCTAAGAGAGAACTTAATTGGAGATGACAACCATGAGATTATCAAAACTTGGACGCTGCTCTAGGATAGCACTATTCAACATTCGTATGCTTACCGAGGACAAAAGGAGTGACAACTACGGCACTACCTAGATAATGAGCATCCACGCCTACATCATGGTCTTAAGCGAGCATTTCGAAACACTCAATCTGATTAGCTTAAGTGACTATTACTAAGCACAAAGCTCATACATAATAAGCAGTCACCTACAGTAACACCACTACACATAAACATGCGAACCTGGTGGTAAGGTATTGTTATCTTTTATTTCCTTTCTACTGAGTAGGTGGATATCTCTACAAAACAAGTTTTACTTACATTTAGCAATTTAGTTTTCAAAGGGGTGAAGTTTTTTTTTTGTTAACTATTAACTTGTCATCTATTTCCTTTGGAAGCCAACATACGAGGCAAAGCTAATCACACACTAACTTCAAGCATAGCTATTCAAGCAGCATGGGACAAAACATTTTGGCTAGCTTCACATAGGGAAAATAGTGACATCACATTGATCACAAGTTACTTAGCATTAGAACAAGGTGAGGGAAGCATATTTATGCACAAGCACAATCATGATGCATACTTGTCCTATTCGTCCTCACAAAATTACCAGCCTAAGGTGGCAATCCCGTTCTATGTCGGTGGCATAACACGTACTCTCTCGATATATAGCTAGTCATCAGCTACATTCAATCTACGCATTCGTGGTTAGCATACCTGCAGGCAAATTCATTGCAGCTCATCCCCATAAGAGATAAATAAGCACACAATGAAAGCAGTAAACTAAGATGCTCTCCATATATGCATCCCTAGATGTATATACTTCGATATCCATAGCTACCCGATAATTATACCCGCAATTAAGTACCTTCATATATACATGAGTGTAACATGTAAATATTCCAGTAACCATAGCTAACTTTCCCCTAGACCGACAGTTGGATGGTCATGCTCTCACAACTCACACTTACCTGGGCGTAGACGCAATTGATCCATACATTACCATTCAAACGAATGGCATCCATATAATAGCACACCGTATGGATGACGAAAGTAAAAACCCCCATGTTAGTACTTAGATAGCCACCTAATAGTCCTTAACTGGGTATAAAGGAGGATGTCGCTAGCATAGTTTTGCAAATTAGTTTTGACAAATTTGCCTATAGCTAAAGTTTTAGTTAAAATAGGCTTTTTAAAACCAAAACTTTGTTTTTAAAATAGTGTACATGATAGTATTATGCTTAATCTTGCTCTGATACCAGCTGTAATAGAACCGCCCAATTTATACAAGATCAAGTATGGCTGCCCCCGCTAACACGTTGACACACACATACTTTCACTCATATAAACCCGGTAGTCCGCCGAGTGTCCCGAAAGACCTCGGTAAATCAACATCACAACCAAGATCGCGTGATTAAGCAAATACATATCACATACATAGGATTGTAGCAGAAAATAATATTACAAATGAATTCACAAATAATAGTACAAGTTTGGGTTTCAAAACCGATTAGTGAAAACAACATAGCTTTCAAAAGGTTACATTAATATATGTTCCATATACATTGCTAGCATAAGTGACATCATCCGACAAAAGCATATAGATGAGAAGTAACTATAGAATCACCGAGCCACCGGCCACTTAGGTTACTTGTTGGGACATTGTTCATATAGATCAAAATGACCAAAATGCCCTCAAGTGAAGGTTTGACTAGAATTGACCCTTGGAGTGTCACTATTTGACTGATTCAAAAGACCAACTTAGAAACCTTGTATGGCTTTACACTCTTTACAAAAGTTGTAGCTAATTTATTAAGGAACAAAAGTTGTTTTATGGCCAACTCATGAAAATGTGTGGAACATGGTCAAACATGGCCCACAAGTCAGAATTACATGCTGGTTTCCACAATGAAAAATATTCTAAGTCATGACTGCAATTTCAGTGTGATTGAGCAATCTTTGGCTTGATGTAACTGCTTATCCATGGCAAATTAGATCTGGGTCCTTGAAAAGAAAATGTAGCTGGATGGTACCTCTACATTTTTCATGAACACCGTTTTTGCAAAGGATCATTGGTTGAGCCGTGTTGACACGATGAAATGGTGCTGTCAGTCATGGTCATCAACACTGAATCACGTTTTCAGAAACATTCAGTGAACGTGGCCGACCGGTTCAGAAAGATGATGCCGCATGGTGCCACCCATCGCCGCTCACCTGAGCATGCAGGCCACGCACCGTGGACGCCCTGGCATGGCCAGCCACGTCTTGAAGCCACCCCGCGCCTGCCCGACGCACTCGCCCACTCTAGTCTCATTTCTTCGCCTCCACCACGCGCTGCAAGCGAGCTCAAGCAGTCCGCCATTGTCGACCGCGCATCGCCGTCGTCGTGTGCATTCGCCACCGTGAAAACGGGTTGCCCAGTCCACCTGTAGCCTCGCCGTAGTCTTCTCTACCCTCTCCACCTCATCGTCGGGTCAATCGAGCCTCGGTAAGGGCGAATCTTCGGTTTCCTTCCACCGCCGCCATAGTTGCCCTCGCCAGAGTTGGCGCACCACATGGCCAGCGGTCCTCGCATCCTGGCCATCCCTCCTCTGTCTCGCGCTAGGTTCTAGGAGTGCTGCCGAAGCTCGTAGGGTCGCCTTATTGGACTGCGACGCCGTAGCAACGTCGGAGCCAGCCGCGCCATGGCTGAGCATCGCCGTGGCCATCACCACCCCCTCTAGCTGCGTCAGTAGCTGCAATAAAGGGTTCCCCTTGGTTCGCTAGGGTGAGGCAAACACGTAGGCACCGTTGCCTTCGCCAGAGAAGCCACCGGCGGCGAGTTGCGCCGTCATCTTCCTCCGCTCCCCTGTCTGTCTCGCTGATGCGCGGGCCCCTCTCGTTAGTCGCCGCGGCTGAGGCAGGAGCCCAGCGTGGGCCGCACCGTTGTCTGGGTCGTGCCAGCGTTGCTCGCGGGTCGCCATTTCCTTGGGCTGGCCCAGTAGCTGTGTAGGTTTTTCATTTTGTTTTGTTTAATTGTTTTTCACAGTTTTGTGTATAGATTCAAAAATGTGTAACTCAAGTTTGGTAGATCCAAATGTTATGGTTCCAATTTTGTTAAGTTCCTGGTCATGTCTAGTATTTAATAAAAATATTATATGACCACATGTTTTAGAAATTTTGGATGAATGAAATAGGACTTTGAAATGTGTTTTTGGATATATGCAAACTTGTTTGAATTTTATCTTGAGTTTCTGTGGTCCAAAAATGATGAAATTTTGTGGGTAATATATTATTGCTTAGTAGAAGCTTTGGTTAAAATTTCAGAGCTAGTGCATGTATAGTTTTTGAGTTATAGAATTTCTTTTTATCAATGGATGGATCTTGTGTGAATTTTCATAATTTTTCTATAGATCCAGTACAGGTAAAATTTGGTGAGTAAGGTTCTTATGCTAGAATGATGCTAGGAAAAATGTGAAATCTATTGCTTGACACTTTTCATTAGGGTTTCCTAATTATGCTAAAAATAGGCATGCCACCTATTATTTTGGATACAACAAGTTCTGCTTGCTCAATGGCTTTGAAATTTTTATGGTAGTCTATGTGAAGCATGAGATAGCTACTCTAATTTTTGTAGATTTTTCTGAATAGTTTTACTATATATTGCTTTAATCACCTAATGAAATAAATAAATTTGAAAAGGACATTAAATAAGTTATTTAGAAGTTAGCATTATACTTTCTAGTGTTCCTGTGGTATGTGCAACAAGTTGGTAAACTTGGTTTGGTCAAATTAGGCTTTTGCATCATCATTAAATAATTAAGTTAGTAACCCTGTCATTTCTGGACAGATTCTAGGTTTACTAAAATTCGATTTGGTTAACGTAAGAATCATGCTTTAATGTTTACAATTGATTTGTAGAGAATTTCACAAGCTTTCCAAAATGTCCTCATGCAAGTCATTTGGAATTGTAGAACTTTAGTTGTGATTGAATTAAGGGACTACTTGTGTGCATATGAAACTTTAAATGTTAATTTATGTATGCCTTTACTATTTCTAAGTTTGTGGTAATGTTCCTAGGTGTTAGGCCTTTAACTGAAGATGAGCATCTTTATCTTAGGTTATGCAAGTTAGGTAAGTTGATCTTGTTCTTTAAGTTAAGTTAGATACATGCTTAAAGTGATTTGAATAGAGCTATTTACTCGGTAAACGAGTGTCCAGTGATGCTTTCATAAACGCTTACTGTGATTCATTCATCATGAGCATCATATCATTCCTTATGCATCCATGATAGTTATCTCATGCATCGGCATGTAATAGGTGTACCGGAGGGGAGTAACACTGCTGGAATTCGAGGAACCGAGCGAGCAGCAGCAGCCGACACCGGAGATTCAGGAGGGGCAGCCTTCAGGAGAAGTGCCAGACGGGGGTCGCCGTTGAGTGCCCGGATCACCATCCTTGCAACTTTGTGAAAGGCAAGCCCCGGAGCAAATTCAGCCTCCTAATTTCCAAAATGCAGTTACAGTATTATTATTACATATATTGTTGCATTAAGTTTAGGTGTTGGATGCAAACACTTGCTGCATTTGTTACCCCCATTCCTTATCCAGATATTGTTACCCTGAATCCTATGTAGCTCAGGCTCGTGTAGTGCTTAGCCCTGCTTAAACATGGTAGAAGTCAGGTGATTTCCTATCACCTGCGAGATATAGGAAGATACATGTGGCATGGTTGGCTATATTTGCTATCGTGGAAAAGAACCAGTCTTAATTTGAAATGAAGACCGAACAGAGGCTTGCCGGTTTGCAGTGACTCCATCTGTGTCGCTTAAGGACTGATTCTTGGAGCCTTTCATGTTCATGTTGAACGCATGCCTCTCTCTTAGTTGGCCATGTCTGAAGACCAACAGCGAAGCCGAGTAGCTCACCTCAGGTCGGGAGTCGATAAGTATAAAGTATGCCTCGGAAGGGAGCCGTAGGCGTGAGTCCAAGGGCAGGTGATTTAAAAGTCCTGATCGTCCTGGCAGAAGGGTAATCCCTGAGAGCACTGGCGCTGATCGAACCCGCGAATTTGGTTCCTCAGTTGTCCCAAAGGTGACCCATGGCTACCCTTGCAAAGTATGTCAGGGTGAGAGTTAGGAATACCCCCTCAGCTGAGTTGTAATTCGATTCGAGTCACCATCTCTCTCGGTTAGTGAGAACTTGATGGGCTTATCTCCAATGTAGATACACTAAATAACATAATGGTTTAGAAATGATGATATGATGATGACAGCCTTATTATACCTGCTATGGTTAATATTGTTTGCTCCTAATAAGTGAGTGCTCTAGTACAGGTGCTAATCTAGTGGACAGGTAAATGATGTTAAGCTTGATGCTAAGTTTAAATTGGTTATTATAATCATAAGCTCTTTTATGCAACTGTGTTATGCTCCGGGGCTTGCCTTTCACAAATTTGCAAGGATGGTGATCCGGGCACTCAACGGCGACCCTGTCTGGCACTTCTCCTGAAGGCTGCCCCTCCTGAATCTCCGGTGTCGGCTGCTGCTGCTCGCTCGGTTCCTCGAATTCTAGTAGTGTTACTCCCTCCGGTACACCTATTGCATGCCGATGCACGAGATAAATATCATGGATGCATAAGGAATGACATGATGCTCATGATGAATGAATCACAGTAAGCGTTACGAAAGCATCACTGGACACTCGTTTACCGAGTAAATAGCTCTATTCAAATCACTTTAAGCATGTATCTAACTTAACTTAAAGAACAAGATCAACTTACCTAACTTGCATAACCTAAGATAAAGATGCTCATCTTTAGTTAAAGGCCTAACACCTAGGAACATTACCACAAACTTAGAAATAGTAAAGGCATACATAAATTAACATTTAAAGTTTCATATGCACACAAGTAGTCCCTTAATTCAATCACAACTAAAGTTCTACAATTCCAAATGACTTGCATGAGGACATTCTGGAAAGCTTGTGAAATTCTCTACAAATCAATTGTAAACATCAAAGCATGATTCTTATGTTAACCAAATCGAATTTCAGTAAACCTAGAATCTGTCTAGAAATAACAGGGTTACTAACTTAATTATTTAATGATGATGCAAAAGCCAGATTTGACCAAACCAAGTTTACCAACTTGTTGCACATACCAGAGGAACACTAGAAAGTATAATGCTAACTTCTAAATAACTTATTTAATGTCCTTTTCAAATTTATTTAGTTAATTAGGTGATTAAAGCAATATATAGTAAAACTATTCAGAAAAATCTACAAAAATTACAGTAGCTATCTCATGCTTCACATAGACTACCATAAAAATTTCAAAGCCATTGAGCAAGCAGAACTTGCTGTATCCAAAATAACAGCTGGCATCAGAGCAAGATTTGACACTAAACATGTCATTTGTGTATTTAAAACAAAAGTATTTGTGAAAATCCTAAATTAAATACTAAGTATTGCAAGTGGTCATATCCCTTATGCCCAAATAAGAACTCTTAGGTGGCTTATTAAAGTACTAACTTTGGGGTTCCTGCTTGTTTCTGTTTCGTCGTCCATACGGCGTGCTATTGTATGGATGCCGTCCGCTTGGGTGGTAATGTATGGATCAAAATACCTCTACGCTCTAGTAAGTGGGAGTTGTGAGAGCATGACCATCCAATCGTCGGTCTAGGGGAGAGTAGTTGTGGTTGCTCGCATACTTACATGTTCAATCATGTATCTATGAGAGTACTTAAATGTGGGTATCTCTAACGGGTAGCTGTGATACTAGAGTATATGCATCAGGGGATGCATGTATGAAAGTATTTAGTTTACTGCTTGTTTTCTATGCTTTTTGGGAAATTACTGGTCTGAAATGAAATTTTATGTAGGTACACTAACAACGTATCGTTGTAGATCGACTAACTACCGTATATGAGAGAACGTATGTATGCCACCGTATATTTTTCTAGCCTTTAAATTTTTCTAGGTTTGTGAGGACGTACGGATCGTGCATGCATCATGTTCAAGCATACATGGCATTTCTTGCAATTACTCCCTCCCTTAAAATATGATTGTCCCGACTAATTAAATTTCGTATCCCTGAATGATTCTCCCCTTACGTTGCAACTTTTTGCTACAGATGGCGCACACGAAACTCACTACTCACAAGTCTACTGGAGGTAGGGTGCCTCGTCACCGGTTAGCTCCTCGTGAGCCCTGTCCTGAGCCTACTAAGGCGGAAAGGCTGAGGACAGAGCTAGCTTGGGTGACTACTGAGAGGAATGCGGCTCAGCACCGTTTGGAGCAAGTAACATAGGAAAGGGACCAAGAGACCCTTGAGGTTCAGAGGTTGATAGTTGCTCACTGCAACTGTGAACGTATGTTGATTCACGTGATGAACCAACGGAATGAAGCCTGGCACGAAGAGAATGTGTTGAGAGCATGACAAGTGGAACTAGAGCAGCAAGTGGCAGTTGCTGAAGAGTACAATGACCATCTCCATGAGGAGGTTCACCTGTTACACAATCAACTTCACCCTCTCCTACCACCTGATGATGAGGATGAGATGGGCTCTGGTGTCATCATGGCTGAAGGTGATGATGACATGGAGGTCAATGGACCTAAGGACATTCCACCTAATGAGGAGGAAGATGAGGAGTTAGAGCCTGCTAGTGATGAAGATGGAGGAGAGATCTTCGACACTAACTCTGAGGATGATGCGTAGTTTAGCTTACTACTTAGCTAATGTGCTAGAGCTAGTCTTTTGTTGATCCTCATGCATGAACGAGTAGCTTTGTATCAAGTTAATCATTGGGATGTAATATCGAACCCTATGTTACCCTTGATGTAAGTTGGAACCACTATGGCTAGGATGTAACCTATTGAACGTATTATGCTCCACGTATGTGAGCTTTTGATGAATTTCGTCTTTGCGGTCTATGGATCTCGTTGTTGGTTAAGTCATCGCATTTATGTGTCGATTGATGCGCTTGATGAGTTGTGTGATTGTGATGAATGATTGTGCCTCTGTTGATAATATAAATGCATTCTCTCCAATGGAATCAGTTTGGCATAATTATACAATTCATCTACAAAAGTTTCCACATCGTTAGTGCTCATTGGCTATACCTTTTGTAGATGGCTTATAACCTTCATCGCGGTCGTAGCATGGGAGATGAGGAACAACCACCTCCTCCACCGCCCACACCAGCTGAGCTAATGCAGACGGTCATGGAAAGTCAGCGCATGCTAGCTGAGGCTATGCGCCAGATGGCTAATCGTGAGGATCAGCATGTCTGCTAGGGACCCGAGCCGAACCAGTATAGTGGCTTTAAGGATTTCATGGACACAAAGCCTCCTATCTTTCATGAGGCAGAGGAACCATTACAAGCTGATAATGGTTGAGCACGATAGAGCAAAGGTTTGGATGCTCCGTTTGACAGAAGGCATGAAGGCTTCGTATGCAGGACACCAGCTCCAAGGCCCTGCAGTTGTGCTCTTTGATTCAGGTGCTTTGCACTCCTTTATAAGTTCTACTTTTGCATCTGAGCATAATATGAATGTGATTACAATTGTCAAGGGTGGTTATTGTATTAGTGCTGCTGGAAATAATATCCTGACTAACCAAGTAGTTAAAGATGTAAAGATTGAGATTAGGGATCGAGAGTTCCTTACGGATCTTGTAGTTCTACCGGGGTAGGAATCAATGTAATCCTAGGAATGAAGTGGATGAGCGGGAATGGAGTGTTGATCGATACATCAACCCGTGTGGTAATGTTGAGGGATCCTATGGATAAGAAGGGTTTTTCTAGTGCAGTTACCTCGTGATATCTCTATCCACAATATAGCCAATGTTGCCCTAGCCAAAGCCATTGAGGATCTACCGGTTGTCTATGAGTTTCCAGATGTCTTCCCTGATGACTTGCCTGGATTTACCTCTGGACCATGATGTAGAATTCAAGATAGAACTCATTCCGATACGGCTCCTATTTCTTGAAGGCCCTATCGAATGTCGCCCAATGAGTTGGCTGAGCTAAAGAGTCGTTGAATGAGCTATTGAAGAAAGGTTTGATTCGGCCTAGTTCTTCTCCTTGGGGTTGTCCGGCCATCTTTGTGAAGAAGGATGAATCTTTGCGCATGTGCATGGATTATCGCCCCCTAAATGCTGTTACTATCAAGAACAAATACCCTCTTCCTCGCATCGATATTCTGTTTGATCAGCTCTCCAAAGCTAAGGTATTCTCCAAGATCGATTTGAGGTCTGGCTACCATCAGAATAAAATTTGTCCTGAAGATATACCAAAGACAACTTTCTCTACTCGTTATGGCTTGTTTGAATACCTCGTCATGTCATTTGGATTGACAAATGCTCCGGCACACTTATGTACCTGATGATCCTATATTCATGCCGGAATTGGACAAGTTGTCGTCATGTTCATTGATGATATCCTTGTATATTCTCAGAATGAAGAAGAGGCATGATGAACATCTAAGAATTGTTTTAACTCGGTTGTGTGACAACCAGCTTTATGCTAAGTTCAGCAAGTGCAAATTCTGGTTGAACAAGATACTTTTCTAGGTCATGTGTTATCTGGTGATGGAATTTCGGTTGACCGTACTAAGGTGCAAGAAGTCCTTGAGTGGAAGGCACCTACTACGGTCACAGAAGTCTGAAGTTTCTTGGGTTTGGCAGGCTATTATCGTCGCTTTATCCTAGATTTCTCAAAAATTGCCAAGCCATGACTCGACTACTCCAAAAGGATGAGAAGTTTGTTTGGACTCTAAAGTGTGAAGAGGCTTTCCACACTTTGCAGACCTTACTAACCTCTGCTCCTGTATTGGCACAACCTAACATCGAGAAGCCTTTTGATGTCCATTGTGATGCTTGTGGCACTGGTTTGGGGTGTGTTCTTATGCAGGAGGGCTAAGTAATTGCTTATGCTTCACGCTAGCTTCAAAAGCATAAAGTCAATTATCCGACCCACGACTTAGAACTAGCCGCAGTTGTTCATGCCCTAAAGATTTGGAGACATTACTTGGTGGGTAATGTGTGCAACATCTATACTAACCATAAAAGCCTCAAGTATATCTTTACTCAACCTGAGTTGAACATGCGTCAACGCCGATGGTTAGAATTAATCAAAGACTACAACCTTCAAGTGCATTACCATCCTGGTAAGGCAAATGTGGTTGCGGATGCCTTAAGCAGAAAGGCCCATTGCAATTCCTTAGTTAGTGAAGACTTTCATCTGGCACACCTCCTTCATCCTGTAGTACTCCACAATATCACTGTGGATTGCTCTCTTAGAAGTCAAATTATCGAACTCTAGAAGACTGATGTGGGTGTGTTTCACATCAAGCGAAAGATGAAAGAGAAAGAAACCAAGCACTTTAGGGTCGATGACAAGGGAATTCTCTAGTTTAATGATAGGCTTGTGGTACCCAAAGACAAAGAACTTAGAAATCAAATTCTGGCTGAAGCCCATTCTTCTAAATTGTCCATCCATCCTGGTAGCAGTAAAATGTATCAAGATCTCAAGCTGTATTATTGGTGGACCAAGATGAAGAAAGAAATCGTAGCTTACGTGGCAAGGTGTGATAACTGTTGCAGAGTCAAGGCTATTCACATAAGGCCCGGATTATTGCAGCCACTCTCTATTCCTGGCTAGAAGTGGGAAGAAATTAGCATGGATTTCATTGTTGGATTACCCACTACCAAAAAGGGTTGTGATTCCATCTGGGTTATCGTAGATCATCTAACTAAATCTGCTCACTTTATTCCGGTCAAGTCTACCTATCACCCTCACAATTATGCTGAGATTTATTTTCAACAAGTGGTATGTCTCCATGGTGTCCCCAAATCCATTATTTCAGATAGAGGACCGCAATTCATGGCTCGCTTTTGGGAGTGCTTACATCAGAATCTTGGCACTCATTTAATCCGTAGTTCTGCCTATCATCCACAAACATCAGGACAGACTGAGCGTGTTAATCAAATTCTTGAAGACATGCTTAGAGCTTGTCTTATCTCTTGCAAAGGCTCTTGGGAGGACTGGTTACCTCTCGCTGAATTCTCTTATAACAACAGTTATCAAGAGAGTATTAAAATGGCTCCTTTTGAAGCTCTTTATGGTCGCAAGTGTAGAACTCCTTTGAACTGGGTAGAACTCGGAGAAAGAAGATTCTATGGTATTGACTTTGTAAAAGAAGCCAAAGAACAAGTCCGAACTATACAGAAGAATATGACTGCCGCACAGGCTAGACAAAAGAGCTACGCTGACAAGAGAAGAAAACCTATTGAGTTTGAAGTAGGTGATCATGTTTATCTGAAGGTATCCCCTATGAAAGGAGTCAAGTGTTTTGGAATTAAAAGGAAGCTTGAGCCTCGATATGTTGGACCCTACTGCATTATTGAGAAAAGTGGAAGAGTAGCATATAAGCTCGATCTACCACATGAGATGGGAGCTATATTCCTGGTATTCCATGTGTCCCAGCTGAAGAAGTGTCTTCGTATTCCCAAGGAAAGAATAGCAACAAGGAAGGTCAACTTGAAATCTGATCTTTCTTATGAGGAAAAGCCCGTGCAAGTTCTGGATACTTAAGAAAGAGTGACTCGTACACAAGTAGTTAAGTTATACAAGGTAGTTTGGAGTAATCATAGCGAACGGGATGCAACTTGGGAGCGGGAAGATTATTTAAAGGAAAACTATCCAGCTTTCTATATTAAATGGTATGCTTTCCAAATCTTGGGATGAGATTTTTTTAAGGGGGGAAGGCTGTAACACCCTAGGTGTTTGGCTTCCACTAATTGCATTTCATTCATAAACATGTGCATCATCTATCTCATCATGCCTTTGTTACTGAAACATACATATGCAACATTTTCCAATTGTGTATGTTTCATACTTGAGTGTTGTGAATAATAATGGTGTAACATGTGAATGCAACCTGAGTTTCTTATACCTTGAAACATGGCAACATGGTAGTAATGTGACAAGTATAGAATAACAACAAAGTCATGCAACATGTGAAACATTGCATTGCAACATATGAGTGAATTGCTTGTTTTAGTTGCTTTATCACATGTGATCATTGGAAGTGGTATAACAATTTTGTAAAGTGGTTGATCATGGTCTATTACACCTTAACTACACTTAGGTTACTTGTTGGGACATTGTTCATATAGATCAAAATGACCAAAATGCCCTCAAGTGAAGGTTTGACTAGAATTGACCCTTGGAGTGTCACTGTTTGACTGATTCAAAAGACCAACTTAGAAACCTTGTATGGCTTTACACTCTTTACAAAAGTTGTAGATAATTTATTAAGGAACAAAAGTTGTTTTATGGCCAACTCATGAAAATGTGTGGAACATGGTCAAACATGGCCCACAAGTCAGAATTACATGCTGGTTTCCACAATGAAAAATATTCTAAGTCATGACTGCAATTTCAGTGTGATTGAGCAATCTTTGGCTTGATGTAACTGCTTATCCATGGCGAATTAGATCTGGGTCCTTGAAAAGAAAATGTAGCTGGATGGTACCTCTACATTTTTCATGAACACCATTTTTGCAAAGGATCATTGGTTGAGCCGTGTTGACACGATGAAATGGCGCTGTCAGTCATGGTCATCAACACTGAATCGTGTTTTCAGAAAATGTTCAGTGAATGTGGCCGACCGGTTCAGAAAGACGATGCCACATGGTGCCACCTATCGCCGCTCGCCTGAGCACGTAGGCCACGTGCCGTGGATGCCCTGGCATGGCCAGCCGCGTCTTGAAGCCACCCCACGCCTGCCCAACGCACTCGCCCGCTCCAGTCTCATTTCTTCGCCTCCACCACGCGCTGCAAGCGAGCTCAAGCAGTTCGCCATTGCCAACCGCACATCACCATCATCGTGCGTGCTTGCCATCACAAAAACAGGTTGCCCAGTCCGCCTGTAGCCTCGCCGTAGTCTTCTCTACCCTCTCCACCTCACCATCGGGTCAATCGAGCCTCGGTAAGGGCGAATCTTCGGTTTCCTTCCACCGCCGCCATGGCTACCCTCGCCGGAGTTGGTGCTCCACACGGCCAGCGGTCCTCGCATCCTAGCCATCCCTCCTCTATCTCACGCTAGGTTCTAGGAGTGCTGCCGAAGCTCATAGGGTCGCCTTATCGGGCTACGACGCCGTTGCAACGTCGGAACCAGTCGTGCCAAGGCTGAGCGCTGCTGTGGCCATTGCCACCCCCTCTAGCTGCGTCAGTAGCTGCAATAAAGGGTTCCCCTAGGTCCGCTAGGGTGAGGTGAACACGTAGGCACCATTGCCTTCGCCGGAGAAGCCACCGGTGGCGAGTTGCGCTGTTGTCTTCCTTCGCTCCCCTGTCTGTCTCGCTGACGCGCGGGCCCCTCTCGTCAGTCGCCGCGGCTGAGGCGGGAGCCTAGCTACTAGTTCTCATACCTGATAATGCTTTTGTGGGACATGACTCAGACTTGGCAATGTAATTGAAAACTATGATGTTTTGTACCAAACTATGTTGCTTCTGCACACTCAAACTTGGTTTGTAATATTCTATTTAAACTCTGATGTATGAGATAGATGATGCACATGTTTATGAATGAAATGCAATTAGTGGAAGCCAAACACCTACGGTGTTATAGCCTTCCTCCCTTAGAAAAATCTCGTCCTGAGATTTGGAAAGCGTACCATTTAATATAGAAAGCTGGATAGTTTTCCTTTAAATAATCTTCCCGCTCCCAAGTTGCATCCCGTTCGCTATGATTACTCCAAACTACCTTGTATAACTTAACTACTCATGTACGAGTCACTCTTTCTTGAGTATCCAGAACTTGCATGGGCTTTTCCTCATAAGAAAGATCAGATTTCAAGTTGACTTTCCTTGTTGCTATTCTTTCCTCAGGAATACGAAGACACTTCTTCAGCTGGGACACATGGAATACCGGGAATATAGCTCCCATCTCACGTGGTAGATTGAGCTTATATGCTACTCTTCCACTTTTCTTGATAATGCGGTAGGGTCCAACATATCGAGGCTCAAGCTTCCTTTTAATTCCAAAACACTTGACTCCTTTCATAGGGGATACCTTCAGATAAACATGATCACCTACTTCAAACTCAATAGGTTTTCTTCTCTTGTCAGCATAGCTCTTTTGTCTAGCCTGTGCGGCAGTCATATTCTTCTGTATAGTTCAGACTTGTTCTTTGGCTTCTTTTACAAAGTCAATACTATAGAATCTTCTTTCTCTGGGTTCTACCTAGTTCAAAGGAGTTCTACACTTGCGGCCATAAAGAGCTTCAAAAGGAGCCATTTTAATACACTCTTGATAACTGTTGTTATAAGAGAATTCAGCGAGAGGTAACTAGTCCTCCCAAGAGCCTTTGCAAGAGATAAGACAAGCTCTAAGCATGTCTTCAAGAATTTGATTAACATGCTCAGTCTGTCCTGATGTTTGCGGATGATAGGCAGAACTACGGATTAAATGAGTGCCAAGATTCTGATGTAAGCACTCCCAAAAGCGAGCCATGAATTGCGGTCCTCTATCTGAAACAATGGATTTGGGGACACCATGGAGACGTACCAATTGTTGAAAATAAATCTCAGCATAATTATGAGGGTGATAGGTAGACTTGACCAGAATAAAGTGAGTGGATTTAGTTAGACGATCTACGATAACCCAGATGGAATCACAACCCTTTTTGGTAGTGGGTAATCCAACAATGAAATCCATGCTAATTTCTTCCCACTTCCAGCCAGGAATAGAGAGTGGCTGCAATAATCCGGGCCTTATGTGAATAGCCTTGACTCTGCAACAGTTATCACACCTTGCCACGTAAGCTGTGATTTCTTTCTTCATCTTGGTCCACCAATAATACAGCTTGAGATCTTGATATATTTTACTACTACCAGGATGGATGGACAATTTAGAAGAATGGGCTTCAGCCAGAATTTGATTTCTAAGTTCTTTGTCTTTGGGTACCACAAGCCTATCATTAAACCAGAGAATTCCCTTGTCATCGACCCTAAAGTGCTTGGTTTCTTTCTCTTTCATCTTCCGCTTGATGTGAAACACACCCACATCAGTCTTCTGGAGTTCAATAATTCGACTTCTAAGAGAGCAATCCACAGTGATATTGTGGAGTGCTACAGGATGAAGGAGGTGTGCCAGATGAAAGTCTTCACTAACTAAGGAATTGCAATGGGCCTTTCTGCTTAAGGCATCCGCAACCACATTTGCCTTACCAGGATGGTAATGCACTTGAAGGTTGTAGTTTTGATTAATTCTAACCATCGGCATTGACACATGTTCAACTCGGGTTGAGTAAAGATATACTTGAGGCTTTTATGGTCAGTATAGATGTTGCACATATTACCCAGCAAGTAATGTCTCCAAATCTTCAGGGCATGAACAACTACGGCTAGTTCTAAGTCATGGGTCAGATAATTGACTTCATGCTTTCGAAGCTGGCGTGAAGCATTAGCAATTACTCGGCCCTCCTGCATAAGAACACACCCCAAACTAGTGCCACAAGCATCATAATAGACATCAAAAGGCTTCTCGATGTCAGGTTGTGCCAATATAGGAGCAGAGGTTAGTAAGGTCCGCAAAGTGTGGAAAGCCTCTTCACACTTCGGAGTCCACACAAACTTCTCATCCTTTTGGAGTAGTTGAGTCATGGGCTTGGCGATTTTTGAGAAATCTAGGATAAAGCGATGATAATAGCCAGCCAAACCCAGGAAACTTCAGACTTCTGTGACCGTAGTAGGTGCCTTCCACTCTAGGACTTCTTGCACCTTAGTACGGTCAACCAAAATTCCATCACCAGATAACACATGACCTAGAAAAGGTATCTTGTTCAACCAGAATTCGCACTTGTTGAACTTAGCATAAAGCTGGTTGTCACGCAACCGAGTTAAAACAATTCTCAGATGTTCAGCATGCTCTTCTTCATTCTGAGAATATACAAGGATATCATCAATGAACACGATGACAAACTTGTCCAATTCTAGCATGAATATAGAATTCATCAGGTGTATAAAGTGTGCCAGGGCATTTGTCAATCCAAATGACATGATGAGGTATTCGAACAAGCCATAACGAGTAGAGAAAGCTGTCTTTGGTATATCTTTAGGACGAATTTTGATCTGATGGTAGCCAAACCTCAATTCGATCTTGGAGAATACCTTAGCTTTGGAGAGCTGATCAAATAGAATATCGATGCGAGGAAGAGGGTATTTGTTCTTGATAGTAACAGCATTTAGGGGGTGATAATCCACGCACATGCGTAAAGATTCGTCCTTCTTCTTCACAAAGATGGCCGGACAACCCCAAGGAGAAGAACTAGGATGAATCAAACCTTTCTTCAATAGCTCATTCAACTGACTCTTCAGCTCAGCCAACTCATTGGGCAGCATTCGATAGGGCCTTCAAGAAATAGGAGCCATACTCGGAATGAGTTCTATCTTGAATTCTACATCACAGTCTAGAGGTAATCCAGGCAAGTCATCAGGGAAGACATCTAGAAACTCACAGACAATCAGTAGATCCTTAATGGCTTTGGCTAGGGCAGCATTGGCTATATTGTGGATGGAGATATCATGAGGTAACTGCACTAGAAAACCCTTCTTGTCCACAGGATCCCTCAACATTACCGCACGGGTTGATGTATCGATCAACACTCCATTCCTGCTCATCCACTTCATTCCTAGGATTACATCGATTCCTACCCCTGGTAGAACTATAAGATCCATAAGGAACTCTCGATCCCCAATCTCAATCTTTACATCTTTAACTACTTGTTTAGTCAGGATATTATTTCCAGCAGCACTAATATAATAACCACCCTTGACAATTGTAATCACATTCATATTATGCTTAGATGCAAAAGTAGAACTCATAAAGGAGTGCGAAGCACCTGAATCAAAGAGCACAACTGTAGGGTGATTATTAACAAGGAACTTACCAGTGGTGACCACTTCACCAGCAGGAATTTCCTTCACAGTCGTGTAGTGAACACGCCCCTGACGGACGTTTCCTTGAGCATTCTTGGGAGGATAGGGACACTTATTTTCCCAATGACCTAGCTGGTTACAATTCTAGCATGGCCTGTTTGCTGGTGGGGCATTAGAGCTGCCCTACCCAGAGGTATTCTTTGGCAAGAAAATTGTGTACCCCTTGCGGAAACCAGTTTTAGCTTGATTTTTCTTCTAAGGTGGGTGGTACCAGACATTAGCATTGGGTGGATGGTACTAGGTCTTGGATACCATTGGAGCCTTAGACTGAGAAGCACCAGCCTCAAAGTTTCTTTTACGGTTCTTAGAAGTAGCATATATCTTGTCATTGTTCTCCTGGGTTAGGGTGTCGCTGATAAACTCATTGAAGGTGACACACTTGCAGTTGCCCATAGACTTCATCAGTTTAGGGGAAAGTCCCCTCTTGAAGCTAGCTATTCTCTTAGCGTTAGTATCGATGAACTCAGGAGCATACCTCGCTAGGTTGTTGAATGCCTGGAGGTATTCATTAAGACTCTTATTGCCTTGGGTTAGCTTCATAAACTCGGTATGCTTAATGGCCATGAGACTAGGAGGGATAAAGTGTCCCCTGAAGGCTGCCTAGAACTGGTTCCAAATGATCTCAATGTTAGCAGGGAAGGTGGTCCTGTGATGGGTCCTCCAGATGCCTATAGGGCCTTAGAGCTGGTGTCCTGCATACGAAGCCTTCATGCCTTCTGTCAAACAGAGCAATCCAAATCTTTGCTCTATCGTGCTCAACCATTCATCAACTTGTAATGGTTCCTCTGCCTCACAAAAGATAGGAGGCTTTGTGTCCATGAAATCCTTAAAGCTGCTGTACTGGTTTGGCTCGAGTCCCTAGCGGACATGCCGATCCTCATGGTTAGCCATCTGGCGCATAGCCTCAGCTAGCATGCGCTGACTTTCCACGACCGTCTGCATTAGCTCAGCTAGTGTGGGCGGTGGAGGAGGTGGTTGTTCCTCATCTCCCATGCTACGATCGCGACAAAGGTTATAAGCCATTGGCAAAAGGTATAGCCAATGAGCATTGACGATGTGGAAACTTTTATAGATGAATTGTATAATTATGCCAAACTAATTCCATCGGAGAGAATGCATTTATATTATCAACAGAGACACAATCATTCATCACAATCACACAACTCATCAAGCGCATCAATCGACACATAAATGCGATGACTTAACCAACAACGAGATCCATAGACTACAAAGACGAAATTCATCAAAAGCTCACACACGTGGAGCATAATACGTTCGATAGGTTACATCCCAGCCATAGTGGTTCCAACTTACATCAAGGGTAACATAGGGTTCGATATTACATCCCAATGATTAACTTGATACAAAGCTACTCGTTCATGCATGAGGATCAACAAAAGACTATCTCTAGTGCATTAGCTAAGTAGTAAGCTAAACTACGCATCATCCTCAGAATTATATGAACCGACCAAATCATAAGAATGTAAGTACAAAAATAATCACCGAAGCGATCAAATTCCTATACTTAAGCTCCCATAATCTCGGTAGTCTAGAAATCACGAAGGATTTCAACCAACTCTCGACATACAAACCAAGATCGTAGTGATTCAACACAACACGTCATCCATTACAACATTTCATAATAAGCATTCAGATACATACATCAGAGTTTAAATATAATATTACAAACCAAGTTTGAGTGTGCGGAAGCAACATAGTTTGGTACAAAACATCATAGTTTTCAATTACATTGCCAAGTCTGAGTCATGTCCCACAAAAGCATTATCTGGTACGAGAACTAGTAGAGACCGTGCCCAATGGTCTAGTCTTCATCCCCAGCTGGGAGAAGGCACTACTTGTAGCAACCAAAGTAGAACTGGTCATTTGCAACAGGTGGGAGATAAACCCTGAGTACGAGAAGGTACTCAGCTAGACTTACCCGTCAAAACCAGAAATAAAAGACAACAAGGATCATGCAAGGCTTTTCAGGTGGGCTAGCTCGACACAATTGCATAAAAGAGCTTATGATTATAGTAGCCAATTTAAACTTAGCATCAAGCTTAACATCATTTACCTGTCCACTAGATTAGCACCTGTACTAGAGCACTCACTTATTAGGAGCAAATAATATTAACCATAGCAGGTATAATAAGGCTGTCATCATCATATCATCATTTCTGAACCATTATGTTATTTAGTGTATCTACATTGGAGATAAGCCCGTCAAGTTCTCACTAACCGGGAGAGACGGCGACTCGAATTGAATTACATCTCAGCTGAGGGGGTATTCCTAACTCTCACCCTGGCGTACTTAGCAAGGGTAGCCGTGGGTTACCTTTGGTACAACTCAGGAACCAAATTCGTGGGTTCGATCAGCGCCAGTGCTCTCAGGGATTACCCTTCTACCAGGACGATCAGGACTTTTAAATCACCTACCCTTGGACTCATGCCTACGACTCCCTTCCAAGGCGTACTTTATACTTATCGACTCCCGGCCTGAGGTGAGCTACTCGGCTTCGTGGTCGGTCTTCAGACATGGCCAACTAAGAGAGAGGCATGCGTTCAACATGAACAGGAAAGGCTCCAAGAATCAGTCCTTAAGCGACACAGACGAAGTCACTGCAAACCGGCAAGCCTTCATTTGGTCTTCATTTCAAATTAAGACTGGTTCTTTTCCGCGATAGCAAATATAGCCAACTGTGCCACATGCATCTTCCTATATCTCGCAGGTGACAGGAAATCACCTGACTTCTACCGTGTTTAAGCAGGGCTAAGCACTACACAAGCCTGAGCTACATAGGATTCAGGGTAACAATATCTAGACAAGGAATGGGGTAACCAATGCAGCAAGTGTTTGCATCCAACACCTAAACTTAATGCAACAATATATGTAATAATAATACTGTAACTGCATTTCGGAAATTAGGAGACTTAATATGCTCCGAGGCTTGCCTTTCACAAAGTTGCAAGGACGGTGATCCAGGCACTCAACGGTGACCCCATCTAGCACTTCTCCTGAAGGCTGCTCCTCCTGAATCTCTGGTGTCGGCTGCTGCTGCTCGCTCGGTTCCTCGAATTCCAGCAGTGTTACTCCCTCCGGTACACCTATTACATGCCGATGCACGAGATAACTATCATGGATGCATAAGGAATGATATGATGCTCATGATGAATGAATCACAGTAAGCGTTTACGAAAGCATCACTGGACACTCGTTTACCGAGTAAATAGCTCTATTCAAATCACTTTAAGCATGTATCTAACTTAACTTAAAGAACAAGATCAACTTACCTAACTTGCATAACCTAAGATAAAGATGCTCATCTTCAGTTAAAGGCCTAACACCTAGGAACATTACCACAAACTTAGAAATAGTAAAGGCATACATAAATTAACATTTAAAGTTTCATATGCACACAAGTAGTCCCTTAATTCAATCACAACTAAAGTTCTACAATTCCAAATGACTTGCATGAGGACATTCTAGAAAGCTTGTGAAATTCTCTACAAATCAATTGTAAACATCAAAGCATGATTCTTACATTAACCAAATCGAATTTCAGTAAACCTAGAATCTGTCCAGAAATGACAGGGTTACTAACTTAATTATTTAATGATGATGCAAAAGCCTAATTTGACCAAACCAAGTTTACCAACTTGTTGCACATACCAGAGGAACACTAGAAAGTATAATGCTAACTTCTAAATAACTTATTTAATGTCCTTTTCAAATTTATTTAGTTAATTAGGTGATTAAAGCAATATATAGTAAAACTGTTCAGAAAAATCTACAAAAATTACAGTAGCTATCTCATGCTTCACATAGACTACCATAAAAATTTCAAAGCCATTAAGCAAGCAGAACTTGCTGTATCCAAAATAACAGCTGGCATCAGAGCAAGATTTGACACTAAACATGTCATTTGTGTATTTAAAACAAAAGTATTTGTGAAAATCCTAAATTAAATACTAAGTATTGCCAGTGGTCATATCCCTTATGCCCAAATAAGGACTCTTAGGTGGCTTATTAAAGTACTAACTTTGGGGTTCCTGCTTGTTTCTATTTCGTCGTCCATACGGCGTGCTATTGTATGGATGCCATCCGCTTGGGTGGTAATGTATGGATCAAAATACCTCTACGCTCTGGTAAGTGGGAGTTGTGAGAGCATGACCATCCAATCGTCGGTCTAGGGGAGAGTAGTTGTGGTTGCTCGCATACTTACATGTTCGATCATGTATCTATGAGAGTACTTAAATGTGGGCATCTCTGACGGGTAGCTGTGATACTAGAGTATATGCATTAGGGGATGCATGTATGAAAGTATTTAGTTTACTGCTTGTTTTCTATGCTTTTTGTGAAATTACTGGGCTGAAATGAATTTTTTTGCAGGTACACTAACAACGTATCGTTGTAGATCGACTAACTACCATATACGAGAGAACGTATGTATGCCACCATATATTTCGCTAGCCTTTAAATTTTTCTAGGTTTGTGAGGACGTACGGATTATGCATGCATCATGTTCAAGCATACATGGCATTTCTTACATTACTCCCTCCCTTAAAATATGATTGTCCTGACTAATTAAATTTCGTATCCCTTAAGTGATTCTCCCCTTATGTTGCAACTTTTTGCTACAAATGGCGCGCACAAAACTCACTGCTCGCAAGTCTACTGGAGGCAGGGCGCCTCGTCACCGGTTAGCTCCTCATGAGCCCCGTCCTGAGCCTACTAAGGCGAAAAGGCTGAGGACAGAGCTAGCTCGGGTGACTGCTAAGAGGAATGCGGCTCAGCACCATTTGGAGCAAGTAACACAGGAAAGGGACCAAGAGACCCTTGAGGTTCAGAGGTTGATAGTTGCTCACCGCAATTATGAACGTATGTTGATTCACGTGATGAACCAATGGAATGAAGCCTGGCACGAAGAGAATGTGTTGAGAGAGCGACAAGTGGAACTAGAGCAGCAAGTGGCAGTTGCTGAAGAGTACAAAGACCATCTCCATGAGGAGGTTCACCTGTTACACAATCAACTTCACCCTCTCTTGCCACCTGATGATGAGGATGAGATGGGCTCTGGTGTCATCATGGCTGAAGGTGATGATGACATGGAGGTCAATGGACCTGAGGACATTCCACCTGATGAGGAGGAAGATGAGGAGTTAGAGCCTGCTAGTGATGAAGATGGAGGAGAGATCTTCGACACTGACTCCGAGGATGATGCGTAGTTTAGCTTACTACTTACTAATGCGCTAGAGCTAGTCTTTTGTTGATCCTCATGCATGAACAAGTAGCTTTGTATCAAGTTAATCGTTGGGATGTAATATCAAACCCTATGTTACCCTTGATGTAAGTTGGAACCACTATGGCTGGGATGTAACCTATCGAACGTATTATGCTCCACGTATGTGAGCTTTTGATGAATTTCGTCTTTGCGGTCTATGGATCTCATTGTTGGTTAAGTCATCGCATTTATGTGTCAATTGATGCGCTTGATGAGTTGTGTGATTGTGATGAATGATTGTGCCTCTGTTGATAATATAAATGCATTCTCTCCAATGGAATCAGTTTGGCATAATTATACAATTCATCTACAAAAGTTTTCACATCGTCAATGCTCATTGGCTATACCTTTTGCAGATGGCTTATAACCTTCATCGCGGTCATAGCATGGGAGATGAGGAACAACCACCTCCTCCACCGCCCACACCAGCTGAGCTAATGCAGACGGTCATGGAAAGTCAGCGCATGCTAGCTGAGGCTATGCGCCAGATGGCTAACCGTGAGGATCGGCATGTCCACTAGGGACCCGAGCTAAACTAGTACAGCAGCTTTAAGGATTTCATGGACACAAAGCCTCCTCTCTTTCATGAGGCAGAGGAACCATTACAAGCAGATGAATGGTTGAGCATGATAGAGCAAAGGTTTGGATTGCTTCGTTTGATAGATGGCATCAAGGCTTCGTATGTAGGACACCAGCTCTAAGGCCCTGTAGGCATCTGGTGGACCCATCACAGGACCACCTTCCCTACTAACGTTGAGATCATTTGGAACTAGTTCCAGGTAGCCTTCAGGGGACACTTTATCCCTCCTGGTCTCATGGCCATTAAGCATACCAAGTTTATGAAGCTAACCCAAGGCAACAAGAGTCTTAATGAATACCTCCAGGCATTCAACAACCTGGCGAGATATGCTCTCAAGTTCATCGATACTGACGCCAAGAGAATAGCTAGCTTCAAGAGGGGACTTTCCCCTAAACTGATGAAGTCTATGGGCAACTACAAGTGTGTCACCTTCAATGAGTTTATCAGCGACACCCTAACCCAGGAGAACAATGACAAGATATATGCTACTTCTAAGAACTGTAAAAGAAACTTTGAGGCTAGTGCTTCTCAGTCTAAGGCTCCAATGGTATCCAAGACCCAGTACCGTCCACCCAATGCTAATGTCTAGTACCGCCCACCTCAGAAGAAGAATCAAGCTAAAACTGGTTTCCACAAGGGGTACACAATTTCCTTGCCAAAGAATACCTCTGGGCAGGGCAGCTCCAATGCCCCACCAGCAAATAGGCCATGCTGGAATTGTAACCAGCCGGGTCATTGGGCAAATAAGTGTCCCTATCCTCCCAAGAATGCTCAAGGAAACGTCCATCAGGGGCGTGTTCACTACATGACTGTGGAGGAAATTCCTACCAGTGAAGTGGTCACCGCTGGTAAGTTCCTTGTTAATGATCACCCTGCAGTTGTGCTCTTTGATTCGGGTGCTTCACACTCCTTTATGAGTTCTACTTTTGCATCTGAGCATAATATGAATGTGATTACAATTGTCAAGGGTGGTTATTGTATTAGTGCTGCTGGAAATAATATCCTAACTAACCAAGTAGTTAAAGATGTAAAGATTGAGATTGGGGATCGAGAGTTCCTTATGGATCTTGTAGTTCTACCAGGGGTAGGAATCGATGTAATCCTAGGAATGAAGTGGATGAGCGGGAATGGAGTGTTGATCGATACATCAACCCATGTGGTAATGTTGAGGGATCCTATGGATAAGAAGGGTTTTCTAGTGCAGTTACCTTGTGATATCTCTATCCACAATACAGCCAATGCTGCCCTAGCCAAAGCCATTGAGGATCTACCGGTTGTCTGTGAGTTTCCAGTTGTCTTCCCTGATGACTTGCCTGGATTACCTCCGGACCGTGATGTAGAATTCAAGATAGAACTCATTCTGGGTATGACTCCTATTTCTCAAACGCCCTATCGAATGCCACCTAATGAGTTGGCTGAGCTAAAGAGTTAGTTGAATGAGCTATTGAAGAAAGGTTTGATTCGGCCTAGTTCTTCTCCTTGGGGTTGTCTAGCCATCTTTGTGAAGAAGAAGGATGAATCTTTGCGCATGTGCGTGGATTATCGCCCCCTAAATGCTGTTACTATCAAGAACAAATACCCTCTTCCTCGCGTTGATATTCTGTTTGATCAGCTCTCCAAAGCTAAGGTATTCTCCAAGATCGATTTGAGGTCTGGCTACCATCAGATCAAAATTTGTCCTGAAGATATACCAAAGACAGCTTTCTCTACTCGTTTTGGCTTGTTCGAATACCTCGTCATGTCATTTGGATTGACAAATGCTTCGGCACACTTTATGTACCTGATGAATTCTGTATTCATGCCAGAATTGGACAAGTTTGTCATCGTGTTCATTGATGATATCCTTGTATATTCTCAGAATGAAAAAGAGCATGCTGAACATCTGAGAATTGTTTTAACTCAGTTGCGTGATAACCAGCTTTATGATAAGTTCAGCAAGTGCGAATTCTGGTTGAACAAGATACCTTTTCTAGGTCATGTGTTATCTGGTGATGGAATTTCGGTTGACCCTACTAAGGTGCAAGAAGTCCTTGAGTGGAAGGCACCTACTACGGTCACAGAAGTCCGAAGTTTCCTGGGTTTGGCTGGCTATTATCGTCGCTTTATCCCAAATTTCTCAAAAATCGCCAAGCCCATGACTCGACTACTCCAAACGGATGAGAAGTTTGTGTGGATTCCGAAGTGTGAAGAGGCTTTCCACACTTTGTGGACCTTACTAACCTCTGCTCCTGTATTGGCACAACCTGACATCGAGAAGCCTTTTGATGTCTATTGTGATGCTTGTGGCACTGGTTTGGGGTGTGTTCTTATGCAGGAGGGCCGAGTAATTGCTTATGCTTCACGCCAGCTTCGAAAGCATGAAGTCAATTATCCAACCCATGACTTAGAACTAGCCATAGTTGTTCATGCCCTGAAGATTTGGAGACATTACTTGCTGGGTAATGTGTGCAACATCTATACTGACCATAAAAGCCTCAAGTATATCTTTACTCAACCCGAGTTGAACATGCGTCAACGCCGATGGTTAGAATTAATCAAAGACTACAACCTTCAAGTGCATTACCATCCTAGTAAGGCAAATGTGGTTGCGGATGCCTTAAGCAGAAAGGCCCATTGCAATTCCTTAGTTAGTGAAGACTTTCATCTGGCACACCTCCTTCATCCTGTAGTACTTCACAATATCACTGTGGATTGCTCTCTTAGAAGTCGAATTATCGAACTCCAGAAGACTGATGTGGGTGTGTTTCACATCAAGCAGAAGATGAAAGAGAAAGAAACCAAGCACTTTAGGGTCGATGACAAGGGAATTCTCTGGTTTAATGATAGGCTTGTGGTACCCAAAGACAAAGAACTTAGAAATCAAATTCTGGCTGAAGCCCATTCTTCTAAATTGTCCATCCATCTTGGTAGCAGTAAAATGTATCAAGATCTCAAGCTGTATTATTGGTAGACCAAGATGAAGAAAGAAATCACAGTTTACGTGGCAAGGTGTGATAACTGTTGCAGAGTCAAGGCTATTCACATAAGGCCCAGATTATTGCAGCCACTCTCTATTCCTGGCTGGAAGTGGGAAGAAATTAGCATGGATTTCATTGTTGGATTATCCACTACCAAAAAGGGTTGTGATTCCATTTGGGTTATCGTAAATCGTCTAACTAAATCCGCTCACTTTATTCCGGTCAAGTCTACCTATCACCCTCACAATTATGCTGAGATTTATTTTCAACAAGTGGTACGTCTCCATGGTGTCCCCAAATCCATTGATTCAGATAGAGGACCGCAATTCATGGCTCGCTTTTGGGAGTGCTTACATCAGAATCTTGGCACTCATTTAATCCATAGTTCTGCCTATCATCCACAAACATCAGGACAGACTGAGCATGTTAATCAAATTCTTGAAGACATGCTTAGAGCATGTCTTATCTCTTGCAAAGGCTCTTGGGAGGACTAGTTACCTCTCGCTGAATTCTCTTATAACAATAGTTATCAAGAGAGTATTAAAATGGCTCCTTTTGAAGCTCTTTATGGCCGCAAGTGTAGAACTCCTTTGAACTAGGTAGAACCCAGAGAAAGAAGATTCTATGGTATTGACTTTGTAAAAGAAGCCAAAGAACAAGTCTGAACTATATAGAAGAATATGACTGCCGCATAGGCTAGACAAAAGCGCTACGCTGACAAGAGAAGAAAACCTATTGAGTTTGAAGTAGGTGATCATGTTTATCTGAAGGTATCCCCTATGAAAGGAGTCAAGCATTTTGGAATTAAAAGGAAGCTTGAGCCTCGATATGTTGGACCCTACCGCATTATCGAGAAAAGTGGAAGAGTAGCATATAAGCTCGATCTACCACGTGAGATGGGAGCTATATTCCCGGTATTCCATGTGTCCCAGCTGAAGAAGTGTCTTCGTATTCCTGAGGAAAGAATAGCAACAAGGAAAGTCAACTTGAAATCTGATCTTTCTTATGAGGAAAAGCCCGTGCAAGTTTTGGATACTCAAGAAAGAGTGACTCATACACAAGTAGTTAAGTTATACAAGGTAGTTTGGAGTAATCATAGCGAACGGGATGCAACTTGGGAGTGGGAAGATTATTTAAAGGAAAACTATCCAGCTTTCTATATTAAATGGTACGCTTTCCAAATCTCGGGATGAGATTTTTCTAAGGGGGAAGGCTGTAACACCCTAGGTGTTTGGCTTCCACTAATTGCATTTCATTCATAAACATGTGCATCATCTATCTCATCATGCCTTTGTTACTGAAACATGCATATGCAACATTTTCCAATTGTGTATGTTTCATACTTGAGTGTTATGAATAGTATTGGTGTAACATGTGAATGCAACCTGAGTTTCTTATACCTTGAAACATGGCAACATGGTAGTAATGTGACAAGTATAGAATAACAACAAAGTCATGCAACATGTGAAACATTGCATTGCAACATATGAGTGAATTGCTTGTTTTAGTTGCTTTATCACATGTGATCATTGGAAGTGGTATAACAATTTTGTAAAGTGGTTGATCATGGTCTATTACACCTTAACTACACTTAGGTTACTTGTTGGGACATTGTTCATATAGATCAAAATGACCAAAATGCCCTCAAGTGAAGGTTTGACTAGAATTGACCCTTGGAGTGTCACTGTTTGACTGATTCAAAAGACCAACTTAGAAACCTTGTATGGCTTTACACTCTTTACAAAAGTTGTAGCTAATTTATTAAGGAACAAAAGTTGTTTTATGGCCAACTCATGAAAATGTGTGGAACATGGTCAAACATGGCCCACAAGTCAGAATTACATGCTGGTTTCCACAACGAAAAATATTCTAAGTCATGACTGCAATTTCAGTGTGATTGAGCAATCCTTGGCTTGATGTAACTGCTTATCCATGGTGAATTAGATCTGGGTCCTTGAAAAGAAAATGTAGCTGGATGGTACCTCTACATTTTTCGAAGCTAGCGTGAAGCATAAGCAATTACTCGGCCCTCCTGCATAAGAACACACCCCAAACCAGTGCTACAAGCATCACAATAGACATCAAAAGGCTTCTCGATGTCAGGTTGTGCCAATACAGGAGCAGAGGTTAGTAAGGTCCGCAAAGTGTGGAAAGCCTCTTCACACTTTGGAGTCCACACAAACTTCTCATCCTTTTGGAGTAGTCGAGTCATGGGCTTGGCGATTTTTGAGAAATCTAGGATAAAGTGACGATAATAGCCAGCCAAACCTAGGAAACTTCAGACTTCTATGACCGTAGTAGGTGCCTTCCACTCAAGGACTTCTTGCACCTTAGTAGGGTCAACCGAAATTCCATCACCAGATAACACATGACCTAGAAAAGGTATCTTGTTCAACCAGAATTCACACTTGCTGAACTTAGCATAAAGCTGGTTGTCATGCAACCGAGTTAAAACAATTCTCAGATGTTCAGCATGCTCTTCTTCATTCTAAGAATATACAAGGATATCATCAATGAACACAATGACAAACTTGTCCAATTCCGACATGAGTACAGAATTCATTAGGTACATAAAGTGTGTCGGAGCATTTGTCAATCCAAATGACATGATGAGGTATTCGAACAAGCCATAACGAGTAGAGAAAGCTGTCTTTGGTATATCTTCAGGATGAATTTTGATCTGATGGTAGCTAGACCTCAAATCGATCTTGGAGAATACCTTAGCTTTGGAGAGCTAATCAAACAGAATATCGATGCAAGGAAGAGGGTATTTGTTCTTGATAGTAACAGCATTTAGGGGGCGATAATCCACACACATGCGCAAAGATTCGTCCTTCTTCTTCACAAAGATGGCTAGACAACCCCAAGGAGAAGAACTAGGCCGAATCAAACCTTTCTTCAATAGCTCATTCAACTAACTCTTTAGCTCAGCCAACTCATTGGGTGGCATTTGATAGGGCCTTCGAGAAATAGGAGCCATACCTGAAATGAGTTCTATCTTGAATTCTACATCACGGTCCGGAGTTAATCTAGGCAAGTCAACAGGGAAGACATCTAGAAACTCATAGACAACCGGTAGATCCTCAATGGCTTTGGCTAGGGCAGCATTGGCTGTATTGTGGATAGAGATATCACAAGGTAACTGCACTAGAAAACCCTTCTTATCCACAGGATCCCTCAACATTACCACATGGGTTGATGTATCGATCAACACTCTATTCCCACTCATCCACTTCATTCCTAGGATTACATCGATTCCTACCCCTAGTAGAACTATAAGATCCGTAAGGAACTCTCGATCCCCAATCTCAATCTTTACATCTTTAACTACTTGGTTAGTTAGGATATTATTTCCAGTAGCACTAATACAATAACCACCCTTGACAATTGTAATCACATTCATATTATGCTCAGATGCAAAAGTAGAACTCATAAAGGAGTGCGAAGCACCTGAATCAAAGAGCACAACTACAGGGTGATCATTAACAAGGAACTTACCAGCGGTGACCACTTCACCAGCAGGAATTTCCTCCACAGTCGTGTAGTGAACACGCCCCTGATGGACGTTTCCTTGAGCATTCTTGGGAGGATAGGGACACTTATTTACCCAATGACCCGGCTGGTTACAGTTCCAGCATGGCCTGTTTGCTGCTGGGGCATTGGAGCTGCCCTACCCAGAGGTATTCTTTGGCAAGGAAATTGTGTACCCCTTGCGAAAACTAGTTTTAGCTTGATTCTTCTTCTGAGGTGGGCGGTACCGGACATTAGCATTGGGTGGACGGTACTAGGTCTTGGATACCATTAGAGCCTTAGACTAAGAAGCACCAGCCTCAAAGTTTCTTTTACGGTTCTTAGAAGCAGCATATATCTTGTCATTGTTCTCCTGGGTTAGGGTGTTGCTGATAAACTCATTGAAGGTGACACACTTGCAGTTGCCCATAGACATCATCAGTTTAGGGGAAAGTCCCCTCTTGAAGCTAGCTATTCTCTTGGCGTTAGTATAGATGAACTTGGGAGCATACCTCGCTAGGTTGTTGAATGCCTGGAGGTATTCATTAAGACTCTTGTTGCCTTGGGTTAGCTTCATAAACTCGGTATGCTTAATGGCCATGAGACCAGAAGGGATAAAGTGTCCCCTGAAGGCTACCTAGAACTGGTTCCAAATGATCTCAACATTAGCAAGGAAGGTGGTCCTGTGATGGGTCCACCAGATGCCTGTAGGGCCTTGGAGCTGGTGTCCTGCATATGAAGCCTTCATGCCTTCTGTCAAATGGAGCAATCCAAACCTTTGCTCTATCGTGCTCAACCATTCATTAGCTTGTAATGGTTCCTCTGCCTCACAAAAGATAGGAGGCTTTGTGTCCATGAAATCCTTAAAGCTGCTGTACTGGTTCGGCTCGGGTCCCTGGCGGACATGTCGATCCTCACGGTTAGCCATCTAGCGCATAGCCTTAGCTAGCATGCGCTGACTTTCCACGACCATCTACATTAGCTCAGCTAGTGTGGGCGGTGGAGGAGGTGGTTGTTCCTCATCTCCCATGCTACGACCACGATGAAGGTTATAAGCCATCTGCAAAAGGTATAGCCAATGAGCACTGACGATGTGGAAACTTTTGTAGATGAATTGTATAATTATGCCAAACTGATTCCATTGGAGAGAATGCAATTATATTATCAATAGAGGCATAATCATTCATCACAATCACACAACTCATCAAGCGCATCAATCGACACATAAATGCGATGACTTAACCAACAACGAGATCCATAGACCGCAAAGACAAAATTCATCAAAAGCTCACATACGTGGAGCATAATACGTTCGATAGGTTACATCCCAGCCATAGTGGTTCCAACTTACATCAAGGGTAACATAGGGTTTGATATTACATCCCAATGATTAACTTGATACAAAGCTACTCGTTCATGCATGAGGATCAACAAAAGACTAGCTCTAGCGGATTAGCTAAGTAGTAAGCTAAACTACGCATCATCCTCGGAGTCAGTGTCGAAGATCTCTCCTCCATCTTCATCACTAGCAGGCTCTAACTCCTCATCTTCCTCCTCATCAGGTGGAATGTCCTCAGGTCCATTGACCTCCATGTCATCATCACCTTTAGCCATGATGACACCAGAGCCCATCTCATCCTCATCATCAGGTGGTAGGAGAGGGTGAAGTTGATTGTGTAACAGGTGAACCTCCTCATGGAGATGGTCATTGTACTCTTCAGCAACTACCACTTGCTGCTCTAGTTCCACTTGTCGCGCTCTCAACACATTCTCTTCGTGCCAGGCTTCATTCCGTTGGTTCATCATGTGAATCAACATACGTTCACAATTGCGGTGAGCAACTGTCAACCTCTGAACCTCAAGGGTCTCTTGGTCCCTTTCCTATGTTACTTGCTCCAAACAGTGCTGAGCCGCATTCCTCTCAGCAGTCACCCGAGCTAGCTCTGTCCTTAGCCTTTTCGCCTTAGTAGGCTCAGGACAGGGCTCACAAGGAGCTAACCGGTGATGAGGCGCCCTGCCTCCAGCAGACTTACGAGCAGTGAGTTTCATGCGTGCCATCTGTAGCAAAAAGTTGCAACATAAGGGGAGAATCATTTAAGGGATACGAAATTTAATTAGTTGGGACAATCATATTTTAAGGGAGGGAGTAATGCAAGAAATGCCATGTATGCTTGAACATGATGCATGCACAATCCGTACGTCCTCACAAACCTAGAAAAATTTAAAGGCTAGCGAAATATATGGTGGCATACATACGTTCTCTCGTATACGGTAGTTAGTCGATCTACAATGATATGTTGTTAGTGTACCTGTAGAAAATTTCATTTCAGCCCAGTAATTTCCCAAAAAGCATAGAAAACAAGCAGTAAACTAAATACTTTCATACATGCATCCCCTGATGCATATACTCTAGTATCACAGTTACCCATCAGAGATACCCACATTTAAGTACTCTCATAGATACATGATCGAACGTGTAAGTATGCGAGCAACCACAACTACTCTCCCCTAGACCGACGATTGGATGGTCATGCTCTCACAACTCCCACTTACCAGAGCATAGAGGTATTTTGATCCATACATTACCACCCAAGCGGATGGCATCCATACAATAGCACGCCGTATGGACGACGAAATAGAAACAAGCAGGAACCCCAAAGTTAATACTTTAATAAGCCACCTAAGAGTCCTTATTTGGGCATAAGGGATATGACCACTTGCAAAACTTAGTATTTAATTTAGGATTTTCACAAATACTTTTGTTTTAAATACACAAATGATATGTTTAGTGTCAAATCTTGCTCTGATGCCAGCTGTAACATGTGAATGCAACCTGAGTTTCTTATACCTTGAAACATGGCAACATGGTAGTAATGTGACAAGTATAGAATAACAACAAAGTCATGCAACATGTGAAACATTGCATTGCAACATATGAGTGAATTGCTTGTTTTAGTTGCTTTATCACATGTGATCATTGGAAGTGGTATAACAATTTTGTAAAGTGGTTGATCATGGTCTATTACACCTTAACTACACTTAGGTTACTTGTTGGGACATTGTTCATATAGATCAAAATGACCAAAATGCCCTCAAGTGAAGGTTTGACTAGAATTGACCCTTGGAGTGTCACTGTTTGACTAATTAAAAAGACCAACTTAGAAACCTTGTATGGCTTTACACTCTTTACAAAAGTTGTAGCTAATTTATTAAGGAACAAAAGTTGTTTTATGGCCAACTCATGAAAATGTGTGGAACATGGTCAAACATGGCCCACAAGTCAAAATTACATGCTGGTTTCCACAATGAAAAATATTCTAAGTCTTGACTGCAATTCCAGTGTGATTGAGCAATCTTTGGCTTGATGTAACTGCTTATCTATGGCAAATTAGATCTGGGTCCTTGAAAAGAAAATGTAGCTGGATGGTACCTCTACATTTTTCATGAACACCGTTTTTGCAAAGGATCATTGGTTGAGCCATGTTGACACAATGAAATGGCGCTGTCAGTCATGGTCATCAACACTAAATCGCGTTTTCAGAAAACGTTCAGTGAACGTGGCCAACCGGCTCAGAAAGACATTGCCACGTGGTGCCACCCGTCGCCACTCGCCTGAGCACGCAGGCCATGCACCGTGGATGCCCTAGCACGGCCTGCTGCATCTTGAAGCCACCCCGCGCCTGCCCGACGCACTCGCCCACTCCAGTCTCATTTCTTCGCCTCCACCACACGCTGCAAGCAAGCTCAAGTAGTCCACCATTGCCGACCGCACGTTGCCATCATTGTGCGTGTTCGCCACCATGAAAATGGGTTGCCTAGTCCACCTGTAGCCTCGCCGTAGTCTTCTCTACCCTCTCCACCTCACCGTCGGGTCAATCGAGCCTCGATAAGGGCGAATCTTCGGTTTCCTTCCACCGCCGCCATGGCTGCCCTCGCCGGAGTTGGCGCTCCATGTGGCCAGCAGTCCTCGTGTCCTGGCCATCCCTCCTCTGTCTCACGCTAGGTTCTAGGAGTGCTGTCGAAGCTTGTAGGTCGCCTTATCGGGCTGCGACGCTGTAGCAACATCGGAGCTGGCCACGCCATGGCCGAGCACTGCCGTGGCCATCACCACCCCCTCTAGCTACGTCAGTAGCTGCAATAAAGGGTTCCCCTAGGTCCACTAGGGTGAGGTGAACACATAGGCACCGTTGCCTTCGCCGGAGAAGCCACCGGCGGCAAGTTGCGCCGTCGTCTTCCTCTGCTCCCCTGTCTGTCTTGCTGACGCGCGGGCTCCTCTCGTCAGTCACCGCGGCTGAGGCGGGAGCCCAGCGTGGGCCGCGCCATTGTCTGGGTCATGCCAGCATTGCTCGTGGGTCACCGTTTCCTTAGGCTGGCCCAGTAGCTGTGTAGGTTTTTCATTTTGTTTTGTTTAATTGTTTTTCACAGTTTTGTGTATAGATTCAAAAATGTGTAACTCAAGTTTGGTAGATCCAAATGTTATGGTTCCAATTTTGTTAAGTTCCTGGTCATGTCTAGTATTTAATAAAAATATTATATGACCACATGTTTTAGAAATTTTGGATGAATGAAATAGGACTTATAAATGTTATTTTGGATACATGCAAACTTGTTTGAATTTTATCTTGAGTTTCTGTCGTCCAAAAATGATGAAATTTTGTGGGTAATATATTATTGCTTAGTAGAAGCTCTGGTTAAAATTTCAGAGCTAGTGCATGTATAGTTTTTGAGTTATAGAATTTCTTTTTATCAATGGATGGATCTTGTGTGAATTTTCATAATTTTTCTATAGATCCAGTATAGGTAAAATTTGGTGAGTAAGGTTCTTGTGCTAGAATGATGCTAGAAAAAATGTGAAATCTATTGCTTGACACTTTTCATTAGGGTTTCCTAATTATGCTAAAAATAGGCATGCCACCTGTTATTTTGGATACAGCAAGTTTTGCTTGCTCAATGGCTTTGAAATTTTTATGGTAGTCTATGTGAAGCATGAGATAGCTACTATAATTTTTGTAGATTTTTCTGAATAGTTTTACTAAATATTGCTTTAATCACCTAATTAACTAAATAAATTTGAAAAGGACATTAAATAAGTTATTTAGAAGTTAGCATTATACTTTCTAGTGTTCCTCTGGTATGTGCAACAAGTTGGTAAACTTGGTTTGGTCAAATTAGGCTTTTGCATCATCATTAAATAATTAAGTTAGTACCCCTGTCATTTCTGGACAGATTCTAGGTTTACTAAAATTCTATTTGGTTAACTTAAGAATCATGATTTGATGTTTACAATTGATTTGTAGAGAATTTCACAAGCTTTCCAGAATGTCCTCATGCAAGTCATTTGGAATTGTAGAACTTTAGTTGTGATTGAATTAAGGGACTACTTGTGTGCATATGAAACTTTAAATGTTAATTTATGTATGCCTTTACTCTTTCTAAGTTTGTGGTAATGTTCCTAGGTGTTAGGCCTTTAACTGAAGATGAACATCTTTATCTTAGGTTATGCAAGTTAGGTAAGTTGATCTTGTTCTTTAAGTTAAGTTAGATACATGCTTAAAGTGATTTGAATAGAGCTATTTACTCGGTAAACGAGTGTCCAGTGATGCTTTCGTAAATGCTTACTGTGATTCATTCATCATGAGAATCATGTCATTCCTTATGCATCCATGATATTTATCTCGTGCATCGGCATGCAATAGGTGTATCGAAGGAAGTAACACTGCTGGAATTCGAGGAACCGAGCGAGCAGCAGCAGCCGACACCGGAGATTCAGGAGGAGCAACCTTCAGGAGAAGTGCCAGACGGGGTCGCCGTTGAGTGCCTGGATCACCGTCCTTGCAACTTTGTGAAAGGCAAGCCCCAGAGCATATTAAGCCTCCTAATTTCCGAAATGCAGTTATAGTATTATTATTACATATATTGTTGCATTAAGTTTAGGTGTTGGATGCAAATACTTGCTGCATTGGTTACCCCATTCCTTGTCCAGATATTGTTACCCTGAATCCTATGTAGCTCAGGCTTGTGTAGTGCTTAGCCCTGCTTAAACATGGTAGAAGTCAGGTGATTTCCTATCACCTGCGAGATATAGGAAGATACATGTGGCACGGTTGGCTATATTTGCTATCATGGAAAAGAACCAGTCTTAATTTGAGATGAAGACCGAACGGAGGCTTGCTGGTTTGCAGTGACTCCGTCTGTGTCGCTTAAGGATTGATTCTTGGAGCCTTTCCTATTCATGTTGAACGCATGCCTCTCTCTTAGTTGGCCATGTCTGAAGACCGACCACGAAGCCGAGTAGCTCACCTCAGGCCGGGAGTCGATAAGTATAAAGTACGCCTTGGAAGGGAGCCATAGGCGTGAGTCCAAGGGCAGGTGATTTAAAAGTCCTGATCATCCTAGCAGAAGGGTAATCCCTAAGAGCACTAGCGCTGATCGAACCCATGAATTTGGTTCCTGAGTTGTACCAAAGGTAACCCATGGCTACCCTTGCTAAGTATGCCAGGGTGAGAGTTAGGAATACCCCCTCAGCTGAGTTGTAATTTGATTCGAGTCGCCGTCTCTCCCGGTTAGTGAGAACTTGACGGGCTTATCTCCAATGTAGATACACTTAATAACATAATGGTTCAGAAATGATGATATGATGATGACAGCCTTATTATACCTGCTATGGTTAATATTGTTTGCTCCTAATAAGTGAGTGCTCTAGTACAGGTGCTAATCTAGTGGACAGGTAAATGATGTTAAGCTTGATGCTAAGTTTAAATTGGTTACTATAATCATAAGCTCTTTTATGCAACTATGTCGAGCTAGCCCACCTAAAAAGCCTTGCATGATCCTTGTTGTCTTTTATTTCTGGTTTTGACAGGTAAGTCTAGCTGAGTACCTTCTCGTACTCAGGGTTTATCTCCCACCTGTTGCAGATGACCAGTTCTACTTTGGTTGCTGCAAGTACTGCCTTCTCCTAGCTGGGGATGAAGACTAGACCATTAGGCATGGTCTCTACTAGTTCTTGTACCTAATAATGCTTTTGTGGAACATGACTCAGACTTGGCAATGTAATTGAAAACTATGATGTTTTGTACCAAACTATGTTGCTTCTGCACACTCAAACTTGGTTTGTAATATTCTATTTAAACTCTGATGTATGTATCCGAATGCTTATTATGAAATGTTGTAACAGATGATGTGTTGTGTTGAATCACTATGATCTTGGTTTGTATGTCGAGAGTTGGTTGAAATCCTTCATGATTTTCGGACTATCGGGATTATGGGAGCTTAAGTACAGGAATTTGATCGCTTCGGTGATTGTTTTTGTACTTACATTCTTATGATTTGGTCGGTTCTGTTATAGCTGGACTGTGAGCTCCTCAAATGTTTCCTATGATAGGCCGGTGGGGCTAAAAGAAGGAGATGACAAAGAGGTGGCAGCCAAGAATGGAGGCACGTCAGGCAAGGACGGGGATGGCTTCCCCAACCCCATGGAATGCATTATGATCTTTGGTGGACTGACACCATCTGCTCCAAGGGCTAGCAGAAGGTATGCTACAAGGAGGCATGCGCCACTAAGACGGCCATCCCCTCCTTCCTTAGCTTGTCAAAATCTCCAATCACCTTCGATCAAAGGGACCATCCCTCCCATGTCATGGGACCAAGACGCTACCCGCTCGTTGTTGACCCCATTGTCCACAAGAAGTGCGTCACCAAGGTGCTAATGGATGGAGGCAGTGGCCTCAACATACTCTACATCGACACCCTCAACGCCAAGCGGATCGGGACCTAGCTCCTTAAGGAAATCAAGGCAGTGGGGATCAACCCCACTACCCAACCAAGATGGTACAGATCGGGACCTAGCTCCCGACCAAATAGGAATGTGAGCTCATTGATTTCCTACATGCCAATTGTGATGTCTTTGCATGGAAACCATCTAACATGCCGGGCATACCACGGGACATCACCGAGCACGCACTGTGCCTCATTCAGGGCTTGAAGCCCGCTAAGCAATGCCTACATCGCTTTGATGATGAGAGGCGCAGGGCCATAGGCAAAGAGATTGCCAAACTCCTGGTAGCTAGATTCATTAGAGAGGTATTCCACTCCGCTGGCTTGCTAATCCTGTTCTTGTTAAAAAGAAGATCGGGAAATGGAGAATGTGCATTGATTATACTGGCCTCAATAAAGCATGTTCAAAGGATCACTTTCCTTTGCCACACATAGACCAGATAGTCGACTCCACCTTGGGTTGTGAGATCCCCTCCTTTCTAGATGCCTACTCAGGCTATCACTAGATCATGATGAAAGAGTCCGATTAGCTCGCAACCTCATTCATCACCCATATGGTTCGTACTACTATGTAACCATGCCTTTTGGCCTAAAGAACGCTGGAGCCACCTACCAATGGTGCATGCAGCAATGCTTCGCTGACCAAATTGACCCACTTGATCAGCCTGATCAAGCCAAGTGGCTGAAACCAACAATAGCCATCTATGTTGATGACATAGTGGTCCAAACGGCTCAAGCTTGTGACCTAATGGCAAACTTGGCCACAACATTCATGAACCTCCGAAGGTTCAACATCAGATTGAATCTCGAGAAATGTGTTTTCGGGGTTCTAAAGGGGAAGCTGCTAGGATACATTGTGTCCAAGCATAGCATCGAGGCCAAACTTGAAAAGATCATGACCACTTCCAACATGGGCCCTATACACAACGTCAAGGGCGTGCAAAGGCTCACCGGCTGTCTAGCAGCCCTGAGCTAATTCATCTCCCCACTCGATGAATAGGGCATGCCACTCTACAAGCTCCTCAAAAAGACAGAAGCCTTCATCTAGACTGAGGAAGCTCAGTAGGCTCTAGAGAGCCTCAAATCATCCCTAACGTCAGCCCCAATCCTCATCGCTCCCTAATGGGGAGAACCCCTCCTCCTCTACATCGCGGCAAGCAACCATGTGGTGAGTGCTCCCCTGGTCATCGAAAGGGAGTAGCCAGGACACCACCTTAAGGTCTAGTGGCCCATGTACTTCATCGGGGAGGTACTCACCGACCCCAAGGTCTGATACCCCCAGGCGAAGAAACTCCCATACATCATGGTAATGGCAACCTGAAAGCTCTGGCACTACTTTATCGACCACGAAGTCACGGTGGTCACTTCATACCCACTCGGGGACATCATCCACAACTGCGACACCGTAGGACAGATCTCCAAGTGGGAACTTGAACTCATGGGCCATGACATCAGGTATATCCCCGTACCACTATTAAATCTCAAGCTCTCATAGATTTTGTCACCAAATGGATAGAGGTGTAGCTACCAACCCCGGACGTCACCCATGAGTACTGGACAATGTACTTCGATGGGTCCATAATGGCGCCTGGCTTGAGGGCTAGAGTGGTTCTGATCTCCCTAGATGAGAGTAGGCTCTACTATGCTATTCCCCTCCATTTCTCGGCCACAAACAATGCCATGGAATATGAGGCCCTCGTCAATAGGCTATGGATCGCCATCGAGCTTGGCGCTACGTGACTCTACGTCCATGGTGACTCAGAATTGGTCATTGACCAAGTCAAGAAGGAGTCCTCCTGCAAAAGCCCCCTCATGGCGGTATACTACCAAGAGGTGCACAAGCTCAATGACAAATTCTAGGGGATCAAGCTACATCATGTCACCCAAAAGGACAATGATGCCACCGATTTTCTCACAAAATTGGCCGCCAGTGGGATCCATCTCCGAGCAGGATCTTCATCAATGATCTCCACAAGCCATATGCCCACATCCTAGAAGGTCTGACCTAGACACACCCTAATGCCAAGCCGGCGCCCAGGGGCTCCAACCCCAACACCAAGCCGGTGCTTGGGGGCTCCGACCTCGATGCCAAGCCGACGTTGGGGGGCTTCGACCCTAGTGCCTCTATGACAACGTCACCCGCTGACGTTGCCATGTTGGCACTCGATCAAACCGACTGGTGAGCACCGGACAGGTCAAGCGTGCTAATGGCATGGTACTCCAAGGACTTAAGCAACGTATCTTTGATCGACTCAACAAGTACGTTGGGCGATGGGTTGCAGAGGTCCTAGCGATCTTCTAGAGCCTAAGAATGACCCTGAACCAATCCACATGGTTCACACCCTTCTTCCTAGCTTATGAAGCTAAAGCAGTGCTACCCTCTAACCTCGATCGTGGCACCCCAAGAGTGAAGGCTTTCGACTATGATCGAGCCACGAAGGCTTAGCAAGACGTAGTCAACCTACTCAAGGAGGCCCATGAGAGGACAATCATCTGCTTTGCTTGCTACTAGCAAAGTCTCCGTAGGTACCATGAAAGGAAGATTAGGGGAAGGATCCTCAAAGTTGGTGATTTTGTGCTCCGGAGGACCCAATCAACAAAGGAAAAACACAAACTCTCCACCATGGGAAGGACCCTATATGGTGACCGAAGTGATCCGACCGGGAGCCTACCGATTGAAGGACGACAATAGCAACGTTCTCACCAACACTTGGAACATTGAACAACTAGGTTGTTTTTCCCCTAAATTTGGTCTTACCCTTTTATTCAACACTTGCTCCTATAAAGCACCCCAGCCCAAGTCGCTTGAGGGCTCCATGAGGGTACAATACTAAATACTACCTCTCTTTTTACTATCACATGGTATTGGCTATCATATGATATCGCATGTGTTTGGAGAGGGTCCCTGCCTACCTTATATAGTTTGGGGGTTAGGGTTACAAGTCAGTTAGATCTAGGAGATAACTAGAAACTATTAATAGATTATAGGAATCATGGGATCATACGTATCCTAATAGATCTCGTAGTATCTTTAGAATATCTTCCCAGTGTCTTGCGGGATGCACCGAGAAGCGCCGTGCCCCGTAAGGCTTCGTCTTGTGGGCTGGGTCACCCTTGGGGGAATAGCCCATGTGGTCTGCCATGGGTATCTAGGGTCATACCCCCCATAGTGCTCCACCAAGCAATCTCACTCACGCTTTTCTCTCATTAGGGTTAGCCTAGGGCCACGTCTAGCTCATGCCGCTGGTCGTCTTGTTAACGCTGGCACACCAGCACTGGAACACGGCTACTCACTGCCATGCTCTCACCACTGCCATGCCATGCATGCGGCCAAGCTTCAATGCTGCTCCACCATTGCCCTCACCTAACCCTAGGTCTTCACTAGGTATCCCTGAAGCCTCAGCAGTGCTCGCCTTAGCTTGCCATTGCTGGAGATGACTATCCTGCCGAAGCATAGCGCCGCCGCCCATCATGGTCGCCATCGAGCTAGCTCTGGCGAGCCTCTGAGCCAACCAAGGGCACCCATAGATGTGGAATGGGTTGGGGAACATGTCAGGGGTGACACTACCGCCGGTGACCTCGTCGTTGGTGAGCTTTTCGCTGGTCAACCACCACCTTTTCCTTGGTATAACAAGTCCATGAGGTCGGGTTGATCTACGGGCCCCCGCTGTCAGCACCATGGGTGTATAGACCGGGTGCACCTAGCTGTAGCGCCCGAGTGGAAATTTGATTTTCTTTATTTATTTTTCATAGATTTTGTTGCTAATTTGCTAGGAGTATCCAAATGGAGTGAACCAAATTTTGTTGGATTCATCATGAAGTCTACTATTTGATAAAAATATGAAATCTACTATTTAGGGTATTTTTGTGGGAAAATTAAATTGAGATAGATAAGTGCTTTTAAAGTAGTTTATATCTTGTAAAATGCATAACTTGAGCTAGGAAGGTGATAAAATTGTGATTCTAATTTTGCTGGTCTTGTGTTGACATGCTCTAGCTAGAAAAAATACTAAACCTATAGTAGGCATAATTGAAATATGGTCTTCCTATTTAATCTTAATTAATTGCTAGTTTCTAGTGAAATTAAATGGGGTAAAAATACATAATATATGATCATACAAATTTTTACATAGTATTCCTATGCTCGGAGGAAAGTAAGAAAAATATTAAATCTGTTGCTTGACACTTTTCACTATGCTAAACTATATTTTTGCTAAAATAAGCATATGGAACTTGTTATTTTTATAGAGGTAGCTATACTTATCCAAATGGCACAAAAATGTACAGTAGACTATCAGGATCATTTTTAGGCTACTGTAATTTTCTCAGAATTTATTCAGCACTAGAAATATTTATCCTTTAAATCACCTTATTATATAAGGAAATTGATAAATGAATATAAATAAATTACTTAGGCTTAACCATGATGTTTTCTGTGGTATTTGTGATGCATATAATCTGTTGATGTTATTAGTTAGACTTAGAAGTAATTGATTGTATGCAACTAGTTAATTATTGCTTTATAATTCAACTAGATGGCTACATGTACAGTTTCTGTTGGGGTGATGATTTCATGATGATAATGATCTTTTCTGTAAAGATGGTTAATAACAAAGTTGTAGACAACTTACTTATCTACATTGTGTTAAATTTTCATAGTCATAGGCCTTATGGTTTGAAAATTATGGTGGTCGGAAATCTGCTATCATAAATGACTTGTTCTTTGGACAGATCTGAAAGATTGAATTGTTGGACCTAGATAACTGCCAAATCACATTAAGATGACTAAAATAAAATTGTAGGCAATTTTAAAAGCTTTCCATAATGTGCACAACCATATTATTTTGACATGTATAACTCCCGTTATGGTCAAAACAAGTGGTTGCTATCTTATAGTCTAGAAAATGATTTACATAAGTGTTTGTTTAAGTTACTAGAGAAGAGATATGCACCTACTCAGTAAAAGAAAATGTAACTTGTTATCACCTTAATGCAATGCTGCTGAGAACACTTACAAGGATGCATTCATCACATCATATCATATTATACATGTCATTATATATGCATCCATGATATCTTATTTCCTACTCATGCATATAGGATCGTCCGAGGGGATAACTCTATTGGAATTCAATGAAGAAGAAGAGGAACAACATGAGGCACCTCAAGCCATAGCTCCAAAAGTAGAGGAGCAAACTCTTGAAGACTTACCCGAGTGCCCAGACCATAGGCCAACTTCTTTTATCAAAGGCAAGCCCCAGAGAATTTTAAGCCTCCCATGTTTTATAAAATATCACTTGAGTCCTTTATGTTTGATGCATTAGATTATAAGAGTTGATTGGAAACACTTGATGCATAGAACTACCTTGTCTAGATACATATACCTTTAACCATGTGTAGGTCTAGGATCAAATATATGCTTAGCCATGATTAGACCGGTAGAAGTCGGGTGATTTCCTATCACCTTCGAGATATAGGTGGATACCAGAGCATAGTTGGCTATATTTGCTATCATGGCAAAGAACCATGGGATAATGTAACTAGAGGCTAGGCAGAATCTATGCGTAGGTTGACTCATGTGATTCCGTCTATTGTTGGCACTTTTGTCGAGATTGAACGCATGCCTCACTTAGCTGGCTAGATAACTCATTCCAACCGCGAAGCCTAGTAGCTCAACTCAGGCCAGGCCCCATTCTGTTAGGGTGCACACTCTGGATGGTAGTAAGAAAGTGTGGGGAGCCAGGTGTGAGCCCAAGGGCAGGCCAGGCCTGAACGTCCTGGCAGCTGGTCATCCCTGATTGTGCGGCGCTGGTCGAACTCGCGAAATGTGTAGCTGAGTTGTACCAAAGGTGACCTAAGGTGACCGTTGATCTGGTCTACCTGGGTTTGTGTTAGGAATAAATTCCCAGCTAGTTGAAATCGATTTGAATCACTGTCTCTCCCAAACAGTGAGAAACTTGGCTAGCCCCAACATCGTAGTAACTGTATTATGGAATGATGGTTATGAAGAACATGGAATTACTACACTAGCTATGGTTATTATTGTTATGCTACTAAATGATATATCACATGTTTGGCATAGGTTAGTTGCTAATCTAGAGATGAATAGCTATAATTAACTTGATGATCGAATTATAAATGTATACTTGAATTGGTAAGCTTTTTATGCAAAATGTTCTCAAGCTAGCTCCACATATATAGCCTTGCATGATCCCTGGAGTCACCTTATTTTTGGTTTACGATGGGTAAGTCTAGCTGAGTACCTTCTTGTACTTAGGGTTTCTTTCCCATTGTTGTAGATAATATGATGTATCATGGCTACTGTAAGAACTGCTAGTGTCCCACCGTGGACAAGGAGTAGGGCCCTGGGCAAGGCATCTCTTGTTAATCCCTCTCTTATGCTTTTGTGGGATTGTGATCATGAGCTGGTACCATATTTGAACAGTGATAGAGACATTGGTTTCAAACTCTATTTGTTTCTGCTACTATTTTACCTAAACTTGGTTTGTAATAACTTTTAATCATACACTCATGTATGGAACTGTATTTGTGAACTTTATATAACATGGGACTTGTATGTTGAATCATGTACGATCTTGGTTGTATGTTGGTTGAATCAAAACCCTTTGTGGTACTCAATGGACTATTGGGTTTATATGGGCTCAAGTATGATAGTGTGATCACTTGTGGGCTGCTATTGTACTTGTGCTTTTATAAATTGGACGATTCTGCTACAACTGGCATCAAAGCAAGATTCAACATTAACTGCCACATGTGTATTTAAAAAAAGTTTTTATTTTCCAAAACTAGTTTTTAGCAATGTATAGCTATATATATAGGTGTTTAAACCTAAAGTTTGAATCTAAAGTGTGCTAGTGATCACTTCCTTTATGCCAGTTAAGGATTTCTGCTGGCTAATTAAGTACTATCTTGGGGGTTTTTATTTTTGTCGTCTATACGGTGTGTAACAGAACCGTCCAATTCATAAGAGCACAAGTACAATCACAATCATCGAAGTGATCAAACTATCATACTTGGGCCCATATAAACCCAGTAGTCCGATGAAATCACAAAGGATCTCAAACAAACCAACATACAAACCAAGATCGTACATGATTCAACATAACCAGTCACATGTTTACATCACAGTTCACAAATAGTTCACAAGTATCTCAGATACATCGGAGTTCACATAGTTATTATAAACCAAGTTCGAATATCAGAAGCAAAGTAGTTTGACATCAACATCACACTCAGTTCAAATACATGCTAGTACCATGGTCATTTCTAGCAAAAGCAAAACAGAGAGGATAACTTAGGAGTACCATGCCCCATGGTTTAGTCCTCATCCACAGTAGGATGAAGGTAGTTCTTATAGTACCCATGATACATCATGTTATCTGCAATAAGAGGAAATAAACCCTGAGTATGAGAATGTACTAAGTTAGACTTACCCATCATAAACTAGAAATAATATGACACCAAGGAGTATGCAAGGCTTTATCGGTGGAGCTAGCTTGACAACATTTTGCATAAAAAGCTTAAGTAACATAACTTGGAGATTTAATATCTATAGCATCAATTTGAATACCTATTCAATTAAGCATCTCTAGATTAGCACCTGTACTGGAGCAATCACTTGATTAAGCTAACAAGCATTAGTAACCATATCTGGTGTAACAATTTGAGCATCATCATAACCATGAAGTTCCATCAATTAATGCTATGTTGCCACTGCTCAGTCTAATTCTCACTATTTGGGAGAGATGGTGATTTGAATCGATTCCTACCCAGCTGGGGATTTATTCCTAACACAAATCCATACTTCCCCTATTGGGGTCGCATCAGGTCACCTTTGGTACAACTCAGGAACCAACTTTGTGGGTCCGATCAGCGCCGCACCCTCAGAGATTCTACCAGTCTGCTAGGAAGTTTAGGCCTGGCTTGCCCTTGGACTCATGCCACTAGCTCTTCGCACATCCTTACTGCTTCTTGTGTGCGCACTTTCACTTAATGGGTCCTGGCCTGAATTGAGCTACTCGGCTTTGCGGTCGAAACGACTTATCTGGCCAACTAAGTGCTAGGCACGCGTTCAATATGATATGAGGACATACAGTGAATCGGTCCTTAACCAACATAGACAGGGATAAATAGGCACCAAGATCTCCATGCCTTATGCTTCTCTATCACAATCCAGTCTGGTCTCCTTTTTATTCATCAACACATGGTTATTTCCATGATAGCAATTATAGCCAACCGTGATCAGATATCTACTAGACTAAGCAAGGCCAAGCATATATTCAATCCTGGACCTACCAAGGATTCAAGATATATTTGTCTAGATAAGGAGAATATATGCGGCAAGTGTTTCCAATCAACTCCTATAACCTAATGCATTAAACATAAAGGACACAAGTGATATTTGTAAAAATATAGGAGTCTTATAATGCTCTGGGGCTTGCCTTTCAAGAACGAGGAAGGTTGGTGGCCAAAACACTTAGCAGGATCTTCCAAGTTGACTCCTCCTTATGCCTGAACCTCCTGCTCCTGGCCTGCCTATTGCTCCTCCTAATGCTTAGGTTTGAACTCGAGTAGAGTCACTCCTTCTAGGGGAACTATTGCATGCATATGCACAAATGAGTATCATGAATGCATAAGAGATTAGATGATATGATAAATTGTATATGCATGAGCATGGTTATCTGCAAGATGTATGATAAGTTTAACATTCGTTAACTAAGTGGATGCATAACTTTCTTCTAATTGATCTTTAGGAGTAGGTGCATATCTCTTCTACATTACAAGAAACATACACTAACCAAGTTCAAGAACCTAAGGTAAAGTTTTTCATCATCATTAAGAGGCTTAGAACCTATAGCTAACAACTAATCTCAATTAGCCTAAGCATCTTCACAAGCATCACAAAAGACAAACAATTTCAATTGACTTAGTCATTTTTTGCTGTAAACAGCAGCTACTTATTTTGGTCATAACTGGAGTTCTACTCAACCAAATACTATGATCTTAGACTTTCTAGAAATCTAATAAAACTACCTACAACTTTCTTATAGTCACCTCAAGATGATTCAATATCTATCAAGGTCAAATAAAGCAATTTCCTAGATCTATCCAAAAATTCTAGAGAATAAGCATTTCTGGAGACCAAATTCTAACAGCTATAACTCTCAAACCATTTAGCCTATTGCCATGACATTTTGACAAAATCAAGATAAGTAAGTTATCTACAACTTTGTTATTGACAAGATTCATAGAAAACATCATCTTACCCATGCAATTTACTTAACAACTGAAACTATCAAAACAGTCACTATAATTAAATTATAGATCAAGTAATATTTCACTACATACAAGCAAACAAATTTGAGCATAACCAATGGTACCAAAAGTTTATAGACATCATACACACTCTAGAAAACATGATGGTCAAGCCCAAATAAATTATTTAAATGCATTTATTAATTTATTTTGACACTAAGGTGAAATAAGGAAAATATATCAAGGTGCACAATAAATTCTAAGAAAAGTATAGTAGCCTACATATGACCCCAAAGGTCTACTATACAAATTTCATGCCATTTGGATAAGTATAGCCATCTCTACAAAAATGACAAGTTTCATAGGCTTATTTTAGCAAAAAATAGTTTAGCCTAGTGAAAGGTGTCAAACAACAGATTTCATATTTTTCTTACATTCATCCTAGCTCCATAGCACTGTGTAAAAATTTGCATGAACATTACTTATGCATTTTTACCCCATTTATTTTCACTAGAAACTAGCAATTATTTCAGATTAAATAGGAAAACCATATTCCAAGTATGCTTACTATAGGTTTAGTATTTTTCATAGCTAGAGCATGTCAACACAAGATCAAAAAAATTGGAATCATAATTTTACCACTTTGCTAGCTCAAGTTATGCATTTTACAAGATTGAAAACAATTTGAAAGCACTTATCTAGCTCAATTTAATTCTCCAAGAAAAACAACCCAAACAGTAGGTTTCATATTTTTGTCAAATATTACACTTCTTGATGAATCCAACAAAATTTGGTTCACTCAATTTGGACACTCCTTGCTCTAGATATGAATTTTTGAAGTTTGTATTCAAATCTGTGAAAAAATAAGAAAATCAAAAGGAACACATAGACTAACAAATGGGGGCCGTGGTCAACAGGGTCCGCTTGTCAATGAAACCAAAATAGAGGACGGAGTTTGACTAGTGATAGCTCACTGATGGCGGGTCTCTTGCGATGAGGTTACCTCCGTCGTGTTTCACTCATCAACCCCCACCAAGGGGTACCCTAGGTTGGGTCGGTGGCTCACCGGAGCGAGCTCACCGATGAGCATGGTGGATGGCGGTGGTCGCGCGGTGGCACGCCAGCCACCTTCAGTCATGACAGGATCCAGTGAGGATGATCCTACTTCTAAGGTGACCTAGCACTGCTCTAGCATAAGATCTGACCATGGTGAAGCAGTGGGGAAGCCTGACCACATGCATGGCGGCACGACGGCGGTGATAGGTGGGTCTCCATTTTTGGAAAAGATGCTAAGGATTTAGACAACACGATAATAGGCACTAGAGCAGTCTATGGGAGGTCAGTTCAAGTCAAAGGTGGTGAGCTCATACGCGCAGCCATGGTGGTCATGCACTGCATGGTCCCATGTTCCTACAAGGCAACAGTGGTAGCGGTTCAATGGACAGTGGATCTAGATTCTAGGACATACGGTGAAGACCAGATGAGGGAGAGAGAGTGGAGGTGCATGGGTTGTGGCTCGCCACAGTGAGCTTAAGCTTAGCAGCGCACCACGGCCATGGCAGTGGCGGCGCCTCAAAATGTGGCCTCACCTAGGCTCGAGCGGCTACAATGGTGACAGCGGCGCTGCTGCGTGCATAGTGAGCGAGCATGGTGGCGGCAAGTGGCGATGGCGATGGTGGCGCTGCTGCATGCGTGGGTGGGAGAGAAGGCGACCAAGGGGAGAGAGCGAGAATGAAGGGAGCAGCGACATCGCCTTAGTCTTCACTTCGCTTCTACCTGACTGGCCGAGCCAATGCCAACATATGGTAGCCACGTGGCATGCATAGCCTGTGGCTGGTCAGCCACTAATGGCACAACGTCCATGGGTTCAAGTCTGTGATCGGTGACTGACAGCGCGATTTCAAGCCACTGGTATTCCTAATCCATGGCGAGTTAGCAAAAACTAAGAGTTGTTTAGCTACATGTAAACTCTAACTTTGCTTTAGGGAGTAACAACTAATTCACCATAGTTTTCAAAATGCAAAGCTCCAAAGTATGGTACATCGAAACTGAAAATCAGTTCATGACTTAGCGAAATTTCCAAGATTGAAAACAACATTTCATTGCTACTTGTGAGCTATTTTTGAGCATGCTATGCACCGAATTAGGTCTTGGCCCAAAAATAAAAGTTGTTACTCTAGTCAAGTACTACAACTTTGCTTAAGGGTGCACTGCCATGCAAACAATCTATGCTATAGTTCAACTTTGGTTAAAGTAGGATAATGAAAATGTGAGTTTCTAGAATAACTATGACTTGGGGACTGTTTTGGTCCAAGTCATGAATACCAAACTTGTTCCATGTACCATCCTAAGTGTGTCAAATGTGTTTTTTGTGATCACACAACCATTTCATGCATTGGTCACACACAACGGCAAGCATATATATGTATATAAGCAACATCACATAGGATAAAGATAACTTATGCTCATGCTCATGAATGCTTGGATGATGCTAATGATCATGAAATGCAAGTGCCTAATGCGTGCCTAACACTTGAGTGTTACACTATGTGCTATTGTATGGATGCCATTCACTTGAGTGGTAATATATGGATCAATTGCCTCTACACCCAAGGTAAGATGCCACTCATCTTCACAATGGCATGACCGCAAGATGTGAGTGTGTGGTCTATGGGGAGAGTTAGCTTTGATACTGAAGTATATATATGTCTCATATATATATGGAGGTATTTAATTGTGGGTTAGCTTTGATACGGCTATATATGCATTTTTATATGTATATATAGGAGGTATTTACTTTTGGGTAGCTTTGATATGGAAGTATATATATAGGTATATATATGAAAGTATTTAGCTTGCAACCTAGAGCCCATATTTTTGTTTCTGCATATATACTTGTGGGGTTGTGTCATAGAACTGACCAATTTATAAGAGCACAAGTACAATGGCAACCCGCAAGTGGTCGCACTATCATACTTGAGCCCATATAAACCCGATAGTCCATCGAGTACCATGATAGGTCTTGATTAATGATCCACATACAACCAAGATTGTACATGATTCAACATACTTGTCACACGTTACATAAAGTTCATAGATACAGTTCATTCATCAAAGTACAAAATAAGGTTATTACAAACCAAGTTTAGTAGATAGTAGCAGAAGCAAATTAAAGTTCGAAACTAACATTTATCATCATAGTTCAAATATAGTGCCAACTCATGATCATAATCCACAAAAGCATAATAGAAGGATTATTAAAGATGCCTACCTAGGGCTCACTCCTCATCCACGGTGGGATAGAAGCAATGCTTGCAATAGCCGTGATAAACTGTACCATCTACTACAATTGGAAATAAAACCCTAAGCACGAGAAGGTACTCAGCTAGACTTACCCATCATAAATCAGAAATAAACTGACTCCAAGGATTATGCAAGGCTTTATAAGTGGAGGTAGCTTGACAACATTTTGCATAAAAGCGATTAACTCAGTTATACAATTATACTTTGGTCATCAAGTTAATTATAGCTATTCATCTCAAGATTAGCAACTAACATATGCCGAACATGTGGTATATCATTTGATAGCATATAATAGTAACCATAGCAGGTGTAGTAATTCCATGTTTATCTGAACCCTCACATTCCATAATACAATTACTATGATGTTGGGACTAGCCAAGTTGCTCACTATTTGGGAGAGACAATGTTTCAAATTGAATTCAACCAGCTGGGAATTTATTCCTAACACAAACCTAGGTAGACCAGATCAACGGTCACCTTTGGTACAACTCAAGTCCACATTTCACTGGTTCGCCCAGTGCCACATAATCAGGGACAACCAGCTGCTAGGACATTCAGGCCTGGCCTACCCTTGGGCTCATGTCTAGCTCCCTGCACATCCTTACTACCATCTAGAGTGCACACTTTTATAGAACAAGGCCTGGCCTGAGTTGAGCTACTCGGCTTCATGGTCGGAACGAGTTGTCCGGCCAGCTAAGTGATAGGCATGCATTCAATCTTGTTAGAAGTGCCAAGAATGGTATGGTACTTAATTGGCACAGACGGAATCACATGAGTCAACCCACACATAGACTCTACCCGGCCTCCATTTACATTACCCCATGTTCTTTTCCATGATAGCAAATATAGCCAACCGTGCTTCGGTATCCACCTATATCTCACAAGTGATAGGAAATAACCTGACTTCTACCGGTCTAAGCATGGCTAAGAATATATTCGATCCTGGACCTATATAGGGTTAAATGTATATGTATCTAGACAAGGTAGTTCTATGTATCAAGTGTTTCCAATAAACTCTTATAACCTAATGCGTCAACCATAAAGGACTCAAGTAATATTTTTGTAAAACATGGGAGACTTAGAATGCTCCGGGGCTTGCCTTTGAGGAAAGAGGTGGGTCAGTGATCTAGGCACTCAGGGAGCTCTTTGAGAGTCTGCTCATCTTCTCCTAGAGCTATGGCCTAAGGCATCTCTTGCTGATCCCCTTCCTCTTCTTCGGTGAACTCCAACAGCGTTATCTCCTCGGTCGATCCTATATGCATGAGCATGAAATAAGATATCACGAATGCATGTACGATGACACATGTAATATGATATAACATGATGAATGCATCCTCATAAGTACTTTCAATAGCATGGTATTAAAGTAATAACAAGTGCATCTTATTTTTATCGAGTAGGTGCATATCTCTTCTCTATTACTTAAGCAAACACTTCTATAATCTATTTACTGGACTACAAGACAACAGCTAATTGTTTTGACCATAACTGGAGTTATATACATCAAAATAATATGGTTGCGGACATTCTAGAAATCTAATGAAATTGTCTACAACATTCTTTTAATACCCTTATGTGATTCAATAGTTATCTAGATCAAACAATTCAGTCAATCAAATTTGTCCAGAGAGCAAGCATTTTGGATAGCAAACTTCTAACAGCCAAAACTCTTAAACCCTAAGGCCTATGACTATGAACATTTAACACAAGGTATATCTATAAGTTATCTACAACTTTGTTATTAACAAGTTTTACAGAAAAGACCATTATCACCATGAAATCATCAACTCAACCAAAACTATACATGCAGCCATTTATTTGAATTATAAAGCAATAATTAATTAGTTGCATACAACCAATTGCTTCTAAGCCTTACTACTAACATCAACAGTTCATATGTATCACAAGCACCATAGAAAACATCATGGTCAAGCACAATTTACTTATTTACTTGCCTTTATTAATTTAATTAGATAACTAAGTGAAATAACAAACATATACCAAATGTGCATAATAAATTATCAGAAAATTACAGTGGCTTCCAAGTGCTCCTAATAGACTACTGTAAAAATTTCATATCATTTGAACATGTACAAAATCCTCTACAAAAATGACAAGCTAGCAAGGTTTATTTTAGTAAAAATAGTTAACCCTATAGAAAAGCGTCAAACAATAGATTCTATATTTTTCTTAGCTTCATCCTAGTGCCATAATACTGTACAAAAATTTGCATGGAAATATGTTACTTATTTTTATCCCTATAATTTTTCTCAGAAAACACCATTTATTAATAGATAAATAGAAAGACCCTATTTTAATCAAGTTTACTGCAAGTTTATTATTTTTTCCTAGCTAGAGCATGTCAACACAAGACCAGCAAAAATGGAATCATAATTTTATCACATTCCTAGCTCAAGTTACACATTTTACAAGATTACAATCATTCAAAAAGCACTTATCTAGCTATATTTTATTCACCTATAAAAGTACTAGAAATAGTGCATCTCATATTTTTATAAAATATTACACTTCATAAGGAATCCAACAAAATTTGGTTCACCAATATTGGACATTTCTAACTCTAGAAATGATTTTCCAAAGTTAGTACAAAAATCAGGAAATAAATAGCAAAACCCTAAACTGTACTCGCTGACACAGGGGACCCACGGGACAGCGGACCCCACATGTCAGTGAATCGGAAATAGAGCACGGTGGTCGACCGGCGCTTTCTCACTAATGGCGAGCTCTCTGGTGAAACCGACCCCACCTACGTGTTCTACTCACTAACTCGTGTCGACTGGTACCCATGGTGGCAGTGTGAATGCACCAAAGCAACCTCGTCACCGGCCATGGCGGCACAGCGACGCTGCGTTGAGGTATGCCGGCCGCTACTGGCCATGACAAGGCCTAGTGAGAAGCGCACAAGCTCTGCTGTGACCAAGCGAGTCTGCTGAGGCTACCTAGGCTAGGTGGGACACGCCGACGAGGTCTGTCCGTGTGCGTGGTGGCATAATGGTGAGAGCGCGGCGTGTAACACCTCGGGTGTTAGCCTTGCATAACTTGACTTGCATAACATGAGCATGAGCATCAAGCATTCATAAATCATCATTTACAATTGAAACATTTGATCGAAACATATGAAACATTGCTTGTTATCTCGTGTTTCTTGGAACATATGCATATGATCTTGTACAAATGAATGCAAGTGGGTAATGCTAGTCACTAAAACACCTTAGCTACACTTAGGTTAACAAAAGGAACCTTGTTCATGAAGGCCACATTTCATAATCAAGCACTTAAGTGATATTTCATGTGTTGACCTGGATAGCTCTATGAGTGACCACTGCATAAAATGATTGGATGGCCTTGCAAGTTGCTCAAACATGCTTAGGATATCATCATGAACAACTTTGGTATTTAAGGCTAGGGCTAGTTTGGTCATTTAGCCATGGTTTGAGTATGTATCATGATTTCAAGGTGACATGTTTGACTAAAGTTGAACTAGGTGTTAGAGACCTTGCATGGAGGAGTTCACTAAAGCAAAGTTGTAGTGTTTGACATAAGGAACAACTTTTATTTTTGGGTCAGGGACTGATTTAGCTTCTAACATGCTTGAATGGGTCCCACAAAAACTAGCAAAATCCAGCTTCCCACACTTAGCAAATTTTCTAAGTGGTTGATCGACTGACCGACTGACAGCCGATGTTGAGCACGATATTACTCCGTCTCTGTTGCGAATTAGAACGAGGTGCTTGAACCAAAGTTGTAGCTGGTACTTCGGGCTACGAAATTCATGTAGATCGTTTTCGCTTAGGAGCAACGGATTAGCAGATAGGTCAACTTGAAAACACGCTGTCAGGCATCACCGTTCGCGACTGGCGAACTGAATCGGCTGATTCAGTGGCCGACCGCCGTCAGGCCATGGCCGCCATGTGGAGGAGAAATGGCCGTGCGTCGCCTCTGCTCTGCCCAGCCAGGCCACGCTGCGCCCGAGCGCGCCTTCATCACGCCAGCGCCCGCCCGCACTCAGCCGCGCTCCCATTTCGCTTCTAGCGTCCTTTCTTCCTCGCTGCAGCAGCCGCCGAGCGCCCGCAGCTCCGCCGTCGCCATAGCCGCGCACAGCTCGCGCCTAGCCACTCTAGCACCACCACCATAGCTCCACCGTCTCCCCAGCGACCCACTGCTTCCTCCCGTGCCCGCTGACTGAGCTCGGTAAGCCCCAGTGCCGTGCAAATGCTCACCGGAGCTCCGCCGCGGACTCCGTCTCCGTGGCCACGTCGCCACCGTCCATCCCAGGCCATGTTAGGGCACTAGATAGCTCCGCCGCAGCTCGGTGATGCTCGGCGCAGCATCCATTCAAGCCACCGTAGCCCACGCCGGTGTACCGCCGTGGTCCAGCCCCGCTGTTCCGCCATGGTCGCCGCCGTCACCTCTAGGGTCAGAAAAAGGACCGGCCAAGTGGCTCAAGCGCTTCGCTAGGTCACGTAGGTCATGTAGTGAAGATGTTACCGCCGGCGAAGCTCGCCATCGACGAGCCGCAGCCACGCAGTGCCCAGCAGCGCCGCTGCTCTGCTCCGAGTCAATGACATGTGGGGTCCCCTGACCAGCGGGTCCCACCGGTCAGCGACTCAGTGTTTGAAGGCTAACTCATTTTATTCCAGTTTTTGATTTGTTATGTGAATTTTGTATCTTCAGTTTGGTAGCTCCAAAAATTGCGAAATAAATATGATTGTGTTGCTTAGGAAGTGTAGTATTTAAGAAAAATATGTTCTTGGTTTCAACAGTAGAAATTTCTAGAGATTTAAATAGGGATTTAAAATGTGCTTTTGAATGCATTCAAATTTGTTTATTTTATATCTAGAGTTCCCTTGCTCCAAAAATTATGAAATTTTTGTGGTAAGCTAGTCTTAGCATATATGAGCTTGGGTAAAAATTTGAGGACCAGTGCATGGGTAGATTTATAGTTATAGATTTTTCTTTTATGGCTAGTCAATCCTTGCATGATTTTTTATAAATTATTTATGAGTCCAAAATTCATGAAATTTGTTGGAGGTAATCCTAGTACCATATGTATGTTAAGAAAAATGGGAAATCTATTGCTTGACACTTTTCAATAGGATTTTCCATTTATGCTATTTCAAGCCTTGCTTCCTTATCATTTTTGTATAGAATGTTCTACTTAGTAAAATGACATGAAATTTTTATAGTAGTCCTTTTATAACATTAGTAAGGCACTGTAAATTTTTGAGAATTTATGAAGTACATCTGATATATGTTTATTATTTAACCTAGATATCTAAATAAAATAATAAAGGCATCTAATAAATAGTTTGGACTTCACCTTTATATTATCTTAACTGTATATGGTATGCTTAAACTGGTGGTAGAGTCTAGGTTGTCAAATTTTGAATGATTACATGAAGTAGAAGTATTATTACTTTACATTGCATGTTAAATAGTTTCCAGACTAATTCTAGAGTGTGATGAGTTGCATGTTGAAACTGATGTGTACTGTAAAAATGGTTAATAACAAAGTTGTAGAGAATTTGATAAGCTTTCCAGAAAGTCCTAGATCACTGATTTTGGATTTGTAGAACTCCAATTATGAGTGAAACAAGTAGCTACTATTTGTGGCATAATCGATGCATTGTAGAAGTAGTTAAGTAATAATCGAGAAGAGATATGCACCTACTCAAACAACGTGATGCACTTGTTAACATATATGCATTTGTAATACTTATACCATACTCATACATCTAGGATCGGAGGAAGAGATCATGTTGCTGGAATTCAAAGAAGCAGAGGAAGGGAACCCGCAGGAGGATCCGCAAGCCACAGCTCTCGAAGGCGTGGAGCAGAACCCTGAGGAGCTTCCGGAGTGTCCTGACCATCGCCCTACTTCCTTTCTGCGAGGCAAGCCCCGGAGCATTATAAGTCTCCCAGTAATTTACAAATGTTTACTTACGTATTTATGATTGATGCATTAGGTTATAAGAGTTGAATGAAACCACTTGATGCATGTACATTCCTTGTCCAGATATTAACCCTTTAACCGATATAGGTCCAGGATCGAATATATGCTTAGCCATGCTTAGACCGGTAGAAGTCGGGTGATGTCCTATCACCTGCGAGATATAGGTGGATACCGGAGCACGGTTGGCTATATCTGCTATCGTGGAACAGAACCATGTGGTAAAAGTAAATCAAGACCGGACGGGAAGTCAATAGAGAAGCAACAAGACATGGAGGTCTTGGGTGTGGATTTATCCCCGTCTGTGTTGATTAAGGACCGTACCATTGTTGGCGCTTCTGACAAGATTGAACGCATGCCTCTCACTTAGCTGGCCGGATAACTCGTTCCGACCGCGAAGCCGAGTAATTCAACTCAGGCCGGGAATCGTTCTGTTGTGCGCTCCTTCCAGGGAACGATCCGACTGAGCCCAAGGGCAGGCTTGGCTTGAGCATCCTGGCATCTGGTGTTCTAGATTGTGCGGCGTAGTACGGACCCACGAAATGTGTACCGGAGTTGTACCAAAGGTGACCTAAGACTATCATGGCTGGTAGATCTGGGTTTGTGTTAGGAATAAATTCCCAGCTGGTTGAAATCGATTTGAATCACCGTCTCTCCCGGATAGTGAGAAACTTGGCTAGTCCCAACATCGTAGTAACTATATTATGAAACATGATGGTTCAGATGAATATGGAATCACAATACCTGCTATGGTTACTATTGTATGCTTCTAAATGATATACCACATGTTTGGCACAGGATAGTTGCTAATCTAGAAATAGATAGTCATAATTAACTTGATAAAGGAATCATAATGGTACAATGGGTAAATTGCCTTTTACGCAAAATGTTGTCAAGTTACGTCCACTTATATAGCCTTGCATAATCCTTGGAGTCATTTTATTTCTGGTTCATGATGGGTAAGTCTAGCTGAGTACCTTCTCGTACTCAGGGTTTATTTTCCCATTGTTGCAGATGGCACTGTGTATCATGGTTATTGCAAGAGTTGCTTCTATCCTGCTGTGGATGAGGAGTAAGCCTTGGGCAGGCTTCTGTAGTAATTCCTATCTTTGCTTTTGTGGACCGTGATCTGGCTTGGCACTGTATCAAACTATGTTGGAAACTTTATCTTCGAACTTATTTGCTTCCGCTTTATTTATCAAACTTGGTTTGTAATAACTTTTATTCGTACTCTGATGATGAAAAGTATCTGTGAACTTTATGTAATATGTGGCATGTATGTTGAATCCTGTACGATCTTGGTTGTTGTAAATCGTTTATCGAGACCCGTCGTGGTACTCAACGGACTACCGGGTTTATATGGGTTCAAGTATGATAGTGCGACCGCTTGCGGATTGCCATTGTACTTGTATTCTTATAAATTGGTCGGTTCTGCGATAGCTGGTATCAGAGCAAGATTCAACGTTAATTGTCACAAGTGTATTTAAAACAAAAGTTTTTGTTTTCCAAAAACCCTTTTCTAGCAACTAATAGTTATATAATAGGTATTTGAAATCTAAAGTGTGCCAATGATCACTTTCCTTATGCCCAAAGTAAGGACTATTAGGTGGCTATTTAAGTACTAACATGGGGGTTTTTACTTCGTCGTCCATACGGCGTGCTATAGTATGGATGTCATTCACTTGAGTGGTAATATATGGATCAAATGCCTCTACACCAAGGTAAGATGAGTGTATGACCGCAAGATGTGAGCGTGCGATCGGGAAGAGTTAGCTTTGGTACGGCTATGTATGCATGCTTGCATGTGTATATGGTACGTATTTAATTGTGGGTTTAAATTATTGTTGGGTAGATTGATACAGAAGTATATGTTTGGGGATACATATATGAAAGTATTTATAATTACATTCTACATATTTCATTATGGGTTTAGGGCTGAAATGAAATTTTATGCAGGTACACTAACAACGAAACGTGTAGCTCGACTAGTTACGATATATATGAGAGAACGTATGTATGCCACCGTGTCTACCGTTAGAAACAAATTTTTCCTAAGTTTGTGAGGACGTACGGAACGAGCATGCATCATGTTAAATTACCATACACATAACTACATTGTTCCTCCCCTTATAAAATTCTTACTCGGTTATGTAACTCTTATCCAGTATGGCTTTGTCTCACCAAAGGGTACATGTTAATGGTGCAGATGGCATGCACCAAGCAGACTACTCGCAAGTCCACCGGAGGCAGAGCTCCTAGCCGTTAGCTTGCTCCACGTACCCATCAACGTCACACGTTCCTTGGAGAGTTTGGGATGCCTACACTCTTGTGGAGAGTGCTCAGCTATGTAGGTTATCCTGATGGAATGGAACCCCGCTACTTCTGGGCGAATGAGCGGTTGGGAGAAGGTCTCTTAGTTACTGTGGAGGCCGTTGTTCGTCCCCGAGGTGACAATTCTGAGTGGACAGGTTGGTGTTATGAGTCGACTGGCAGGACTACTGAAGAAGCAGCTGGCAGGGCAGCCTTTGGGATCTTGAGGGATATCATGGATCGTTTTCCTTAGGAGCTGGCAGCCGCTTTGGTTGGAGTTTTTCCGAGGGGCAATCCCTCCACTGACTCATGGCAGCAGGCAAGAGGAAGATCTTTGGAGATTGGTGCAGCAGAAGGGCAAAACAGCGATAACCCTTCCATGAGCGCCATGTTCGCAGTGATGAGAGTGTTAGATGGAGTTGAAGGTAGCCTCAGACGTGTGTCCGATGCTCTTGGTCATGCCCGCGAGGACCGACGTCAGCTTCAGAGGGAGCACGATGCCGAGATTGAGAGGCTCACTGAAGAGATGACTCGGTTAACTCACCAGCGAAATGCAGCTTGGTCCAGGGAAGATGTCCTGAGGGCTCGACAGTTTGAGCTGGGACAGTAGCTGGCCAATGCAGAAGAATACAACGATAATCTGCATGAAGAGGTTCATCTACTGCACAATCAGCTCCACCCTTATGTACCACCTGGAGCCGCAGAAATGGATCTAGAAGGGTACGAGGAAGAAGAAGTGGAGCCTAAAGAAGAAGTAGAACCTGAGGAAGGAGATGATTCTGCGTCTGACCTCGATAGTGATCATGATGAGGATTAGATCGCTTAGCATGTAGTGGGAAGCCTAATGTATCACCTTTATTCATGTAATGGACCTGTAGTTCCAAGTTGGCATTAGTAACCAGACTATCATGTAATGTTGATCGCACGTTTGGATGAACGTCAATGCAATTCCAGTACTTTGTCGGTAATCACGCTTTAAAATTTCATGCGTTATAAGCACGATAAGTGGTCAAATTGGCGATGTCATGTTACGAGAATGAATTGTTATGCCTCTGTTTTTATTGTGCTTTTGAGAATTTTCTCCAGTAATTTTAGTTTGGCATGAGTAACTAATTCATCTGCAATCTCTTGGCATCAACCAATAATCGCTTATTGTTGCAACTTCGCAAATGACGCGCACCCGTGCTGGAGCTGGTGGCAGCCAGGATGGCAACCAGGATGACTTGCCACCCCCACCGCCACCGTCTGCTCAGGAGTTTTTTACCCAGTTCCTAGGGAGCCAAAGGACAATGGAGGAAGCTTTGCGCCTCATCGCGCAAAACACTGCTCGTGGCCACCCACAGCAACCAGGGGCCGAGCCAAATCAGCACAGTTCATTTATGGAGTTTCTGGACACGAAGCCTCCGATCTTCAAGGTGGTAGAGGAACCACTGCAAGCCGATGAGTGGCTAAATACCATCGAGCAGAAATTTCGTCTGCTAAGGGTCACAGAGCACCTGAAAGCTGAATATGCTTCTCATCAGCTGCAAGGACCAGCAGGAATCTAGAGGACACACTTCCTGTCGTCTCTGCCTGCTAATGCGAGAGTGACCTGGGATCAGTTCAAGCTGGCTTTTAGGGGACACCATATTCCCCTGGGCCTGATGCGCATGAAAGCAGCCGAATTTATGAGGCTCACTCAGGGAACAAAGTCACTTATAGAATATATGCACGCATTCAACAACTTGTCAAGGTATGCTCCAAGTTTCATGGATACTGAAGAGAAAAAGATCGAGAGTTTCAAGCGAGGTCTGGGTACCAAATTAATGAAGACTATGGCAAATTCTAGATGTGCCACGTACAATGAGTTTATTAGTGATGCCTTGACCCAAGAAAACCACAACAACATGCATGCAGTTGCTAAAGGTCGCAAGAGAGCATATGAGGCTGGTGCATCCGAATCTTTCCAGTCAAAAGCGCTTGTCATAGCTAGGCCACAATTTCGTCCACCTGCACCCAAGTTCAGGCCTCCACCACCGAAAGCTCAGAATAACAGGCCACAGAAACCGTTTCGTAAGGCGTTCACTATTGCCTTACCAAAAGGAAATGGTAATCAGGACAGCTCCGCCGAATTCAAAAATAATCAACCTTGTTTCAACTGCAACCAACTGGGTCATTGGTCCAAGGAGTGCCCCCACCCCAAGAGGAATAGCAACCCAAATCAGAACAATCAGAGGCAGGTGAATGCCAGGGCACGTCAGGGACAAGTGCATTATACCGCTGTGGAGGAAGTGCCCGCCAGAGAAGTTGTCACGGCTGGTATGTTTCTTGTCAACAAGCATCCCGCTGTTGTTTTATTTGATTCGGGAGCTTCTCATTCATTTATGAGTCAAGCATTTGCATCTAGACATGATCAAGAAATTATAGAAGTAAGTAAAGGGGGTTTTAACATAAGTTCAGTAGGGGGAACTGTTACTACCAAAAAGATAGTCAAAAATGTACTCATCTTGATACAAGGGAGGGAGTACACAACAGATTTGATAATATTGCCAGGGTTGTCGATAAGTGTAATCTTAGGCATGAATTGGATGAAGTATCATGGTGCTCTTATTGACACTAGCACCCGCACTATTATGTTGAGAGAACCCACGGGAGGGAATGCTTTTCTAGTTCCACTCTCCCGCGATTTCGAACCCCAACATTTAGCCTGTGCTATCCAAGCCACCACCATATGTGATATTCCAGTGGTTTGTGAGTTTCTGGATGTATTTCCAGAGGAATTACCAGGTCTACCACCGGATAGGGACGTGGAATTTAAGATTGAATTAGTGCTAGGTACCGCACCCATATCCAGAAGGCCCTATAGAATGTCACCCAATGAGTTAGCAGAACTTAAGGTTCAATTGCAAGACCTATTAGACAAAGGTCTTATCCAACCTAGCTCATCTCCGTGGGGATGCCTAGCATTGTTTGTGAAAAAGAAGGATCAGTCACTGAGAATGTGTGTAGATTACAGACCACTCAATGCTATGACCATCAAGAACAAATATCCATTGCCCCACATTGACATCTTGTTCGATTAGCTAGCAAAGGCAAAGGTTATTCTCCAAAATTGACTTGAGATCAGGTTACCATCAGATAAAGATCAGACCAGAGGATATACCTAAAACCGCTTTCTCTACTAGGTACGGCTTATATGAGTATTTGGTTATGTCTTTCGAACTAACAAATGCCCCAGCCTATTCCATGTACCTGATGAACTCGGTATTCATGCCCGAACTTGATAAGTTCATGGTCGTGTTTATCGATGACATATTGATTTATTCAGAAAATGAGTCAGATCATGAAGAGCATCTGAGGATTGTCCTATCCAGATTGAGGGAGCATAAGCTATATGCCAAGTTTAGCAAATGTGAATTTTGGATGAGCAAAGTACCTTTCTTAGGTCACATTTTATCAAGAGATGGAATCTCAGTAGACCCATCAAAAGTACAAGAGGTCATGGATTGGAAAGCCCCAACTTTGGTCCATGAAGTTCAGAGTTTCCTGGGGTTAGCAGGATACTATCATTGGTTTATTCCAGATTTCTCAAAAATAGCTAAGCCTATGACCAGACTACTTCAGAAAGATGAGAAATACAAATGGACACAAGAATGTGAAATAGCTTTTCACACCCTCAGAACTTTGTTGACTACAGCACCTATGCTAGCACAACCAGACATTGAAAAGCCTTTTGATGTATTTTGTGATGCATCAGGAATAGGTTTGGGATGTGTGCTTATGCAAGAAGGGAGAGTAATTGCATATGCCTCTCGGCAATTGAGGAAACATGAAGTCAACTACCCTACACATGATTTGGAACTGGCAGCCGTTGTCCATGCATTAAAGATATGGAGATATTACTTGTTGGGCAATGTATGTCATATCTATACTGATCATAAAAGCCTCAAGTATATCTTTACCTAGCCAGAACTAAACATGAGACAACGTAGATGGTTGGTGTCAACGAAATATGGTCGGCAGTCCATCTAGGGGTATGCCCATGATGGTAGATTGTCGGTAGACGGTGCGCGTAATCAGGAACCAGATGGTGACACAAGGGGCGCAGAGACAACGATTTAGACAGGTTCGGGCCGTCTGATCGACGTAATACCCTACGTCCTGTGTCTTTGGTGTATTGTATTGAGATGTATACTGTATGATCTCTATGGATCTGTCCTCTAGGGGACCCCTGCCTCTCCTTATATACTCTAAAGGAGGAGGGTTACAAGTAAAGTATCCTATTTGGTACTATTACAATACCTAGTACAACTTGTAATCTTGCCATGTACGCCTTGATCTCACGGGCCGGACCACCTCGGATGGTGCGGCCCATGTACCATCTTGTGGTACCCGGGGGTCTATCCCCCACAGCTAGTCCCCGAGCGCCATGCATTCTGATGCGACACGCCATTTTAACCTTCTCCAAACAGTGAGGCTTGAGTTCTTGACATCTCCGACCACCATTGTCACCGGAGAAGTAGGTTGTCCGAAGAATGTATGGTGCTCTTAAGAAGAAAGAAAAAGATTTCCGTCCCAGGAAGTGTGCCCACTTGTATTTCTGAATAGAAATGTAAGTGCGTCTTGAAGCGTAGCGTCTTTGATCATCAGATCGAGCACATTCACCGCAAGGTGAAGTGTGCCCACTTAGTCCCCGAGCCTGGTAGTAGGTGACGTAGGCACGTGGTGCCAGGGTCTAAAAAGAATTCCCAGTTAAGTTGAGAACCCAATCGTCGTACAGGCGATACGAGATGCACCGGCAGGTGCATCGTACCGATGTAGTCCCCGAGCTTGCTGGAAGGCGAGGTATGAGCCTTGTAGCAAGGTCTAAACGAGAAAGAATATCCCAACTGTATGCGAGTCGCCAGTCGCATGTAGTTGAAACGCAAAGTCCCCGAGCTATGGTCGGAGAGTGGTCAAGGCAGTCCCCGAGCATAGGTCGAGGAGCGAGTGACGAAGTCCCCGAGCTGTGGTCGGAGAGTGGTCGAGGCAGTCCCTGAGCACAGGTCGAGGAGCGAGCGACGAAATCCCCGAGCCGTGGTCGGAGAGTGCTCAAGGCAGTCCCCGAGCATAGGTCGAGGAGCGAGTGACGAAGTCCCCGAGCTGTGGTCGGAGAGTGGTCGAGGCAGTCCCCGAGCACAGGTCGAGGAGCGAGCGACGAAGTCCCCGAGCCGTGGTCGGAGAGTGATCGAGGCAGTCCCCAAGCATAGGTCGAGGAGCGAGCGACGAAGTCCCCGAGCTGTGGTCGGAGAGCGGTCGAGGCAGTCCCCGAGCACAGGTCGAGGAGCGAGCGACGAAGTCCCCGAGCCGTGGTCGGAGAGTGCTCGACGCAGTCCCCGAGCACAGGTCGAGGAGCGAGCGACGAAGTCCCCGAGCATAGCTCGAAATTACTGCAATATAAATATGTAGAATGGTAGTACATGATGTACAAAATAAATTATGGAGAAAAAATCAGCAGTGAAGAAATAGCGTATGACGCTCAGCAGTCATTTGCAAATGAGCATGATGTGATAAAGCAGTTGGTGCTTTGTAAACATCAGTGTTAATATGAAGTTTGTGTTTATACTTAATATGAATCGTCCGACCAGTTAGTATGTAGCTGAGCCTCTAGCCCTAGCTAGCCCGTTAACCATAACGCGGGGCGCGGAGCCCGTGCACGTGTAGGAATAACAAAGCATCGCTAAGGAGCCGCTGCCGACCACCCATAACGCAGAGGGCAGACGCTCGTGCACGTGTAGGGAGGAGCCAGAGACAGGGCCGCCTCTGGAGGCATCGAGCGTCAACATGACTGGTCGAGGATTTGCATTAAGTATAGATGTATGTTATATTTAAGATGGTATACATGGACAAACGTTATTTGAAGAATAATCATGACGAGGACGTTGTGGAGAAACGTCGTAATGAAAATTGTGTTAAATATAAATATTAGAAGTTTACTTATCTTGATAGAAATCTGGTCGGCGGCGATAAAGTTGTCCGGTCCTCGAGCTTTCCGACTTGTCGTCACGACGATGGTCGCGGTTGTCGTAGCGCCGTTCTTCGCGGCGATCTTCATTGCGACGTGGTCTGGTGATCGAGGTGGTCGGAGCTCGGTGGAGCCGCTCGGGACATGGTCGACGTGGTCTGTGGTCGGAGTTCGGCGGAGCTGCTCGGGACGTGGTCGATGTGGTCTGGTGGTCGAGGTGGTCGGAGCTCGACGGAGGCCATCGAGCGGTGACGACGAGTCGACGGCGAGGGACATCGGCGAAGACCGTCGAGCGGTGATGACGAGTCGACGGCGAGGGACATCGGCGAAGGCCGTCGAGCGGTGACGATGAATCGACGGCGAGGGACGTCAGTGAAGGATATCGGTGAAGGCCGCCGAGCGGTGACGACGAGTCGACGGCGAGGGACGTCGGCGAACGATGCCAGCGAAGGCCGCCGAGCGGTGATGACGAGTCGACGGCGAGAGACGTCGGCGAAGGATGTCGGCGAAGGCCGCCGAGCAGTGACAGCGAGTCGACGGCGAGGGACGTCGGCGAACGATATCAGCGAAGGTCGCCGAGCGGTGAGGACGAGTCGACGGCGAGAGACATCGGCGAAGGATGTCGGTGAAGGCCGCCGAGCAGTGACGACGAGTCGACGGCGAGGGACGTCGGCGAACGATGTCAGCGAAGGTCGCCGAGCGGTGAGGACGAGTCGACGGCGAGAGACGTCGGCGAAGGCCGTCGAGCGGTGACGACGAGTCGACGGCGAGGGACATCGGCGAAGGCTGATGAGGGCAGCGACGGCGAGTGGTCGGCGAGGGCTGACGAGAGCAGCAACGGCGAGTCGTCGACGAGGGCCAACCAGAGCAGCGGCGGCTAGTCATCGACGAGGGCTGACGAGAGCATCGGCGGCGAGTTGTCGACGAGGGCCAACCAGAGCAGCGGCGGCTAGTCGTCGACGAGGGCTAACCAGAGCAGCGGCGGCTAGTCGTCGACGAGGGCTGACGAGAGCAGCGACGGCGAGTTGTTGGTGAAGACGACCTCAGAGGTGGTTCCGAGATTGGATCTGCTGTCGCAGGGGCTGGTGTAGCAGCGATGAATCGTCGTCGTGGACTAGGATGGATCTCCACGAGATTGACGATGAGAACGCATTGTTGATTTGAGGTCCATCTGGCTCGCCATGGATCAAGCGCACACCCCTACCTGGCGCGCCACTGTCGACGAAATATGGTCGGCAGTCCATCTAGGGGTATGCCCATGATGGTAGATTGTCGGTAGACGGTGCGCGTAATCAGGAACCAGATGGTGACACAAGGGGCGCAGAGACAACGATTTAGACAGGTTCGGGCCGTCTGATCGACGTAATACCCTACGTCCTGTGTCTTTGGTGTATTGTATTGAGATGTATACTGTATGATCTCTATGGATCTGTCCTCTAGGGGACCCCTGCCTCTCCTTATATACTCTAAAGGAGGAGGGTTACAAGTAAAGTATCCTATTTGGTACTATTACAATACCTAGTACAACTTGTAATCTTGCCATGTACGCCTTGATCTCACGGGCCGGACCACCTCGGATGGTGCGGCCCATGTACCATCTTGTGGTACCCGGGGGTCTATCCCCCACAGTTGGAATTGATTAAGGACTATAATTTGGAAGTGCATTACCATCCGGGTAAAGCTAATGTAGTAGCCGATGCACTTAGTCGGAAGTCCCATTACAACACTATGGAAGCACCATTGGAAGATGGATTCAACTTGCTACATCCTGCTGTACTACACAATATCACAATCAGTTGTTCGCTTGAGGGCAAAATCATAGAACTACAGCAGACAGATGTAGGAATAAGTCACATCAAAAGAAAAATGCAAGAGCAAGAAACCAAACATTTTAGATTGGATGAAAGAGGTGTATTATGGTTTGAGGACCGACTAGTGGTACCAAAAGACCGTGAGCTAAGGAAACAAATTTTAGAAGAAGCTCACTCGTCCAAATTGTCTATCCACCCGGGTAGTAGTAAGATGTATCAAGATCTAAGAACCCATTTTTGGTGGACTAAGATGAAGATAGAGATCGCAGCCTATGTTGCTAGGTGTGATAACTGTAGTAGAGTGAAAGCCGTCCATATGAAAACTGCTGGATTACTTCAGCCATTGCCTATTCCAAGATGGAAATGGGAGGAAATCAGCATGGACTTTATCACAGGCCTTCCAACAACGCCACAAGGTCATGATTCAATCTGGGTTATTGTTGATCGTCTCACCAAGTCAGCACACTTTATACCCGTGAATACACGGTATATAGTTGGGAAGTACGCTGAGATGTATGTGTCCCAGATCGTGAGATTGCATGGAGTACCTAGGACCATAATCTCAGATAGAGGACCACAGTTCATAGCTCGTTTCTGGGAACACTTACACCAAGCTTTGGGAACCAAGCTAATCAGAAGTTCAGCTTATCATCCGCAAACTTCAGGACAGATAGAGAGAGTAAACCAAATCCTAGAAGATTTACTTAGAGCTTGTGTTATATCTTCAAAAGGGTCATGGGAGAAATGGTTACCTTTAGCTAAATTCTCCTATAACAACAGTTATCAAGCGAGTATCAAAATGGCTCCATTTGAAGCCTTGTATGGCAGAAAGTGTAGAACTCCATTGAATTGGATTGAGCCCGGTGAAAGGAGATACTTTGGTATTGATTTTGTCAATGAAGCCGAAGAACAAGTACGTATCATCCAACAGCACATGAAGGCAGCTCAATCAAGATAGAAGAGTTATGCCGATAGGAGAAGAAGACCACTAACTTTTGAAGTGGGTGACTATGTATACTTGAGAGTATCACCCATGAAAGGTGTGAAAAGATTTGGGATGAAAAAGAAGCTTTCACCAAGATATGTAGGGCCATACAAAATTTTGGAACGAAAAGGAAATGTTGCGTATAAGCTACAACTACCACCAGAGATGAGTGCAATCTTTGATGTGTTCCATGTTTCTCAGCTAAAGAAATGTCTTCGAGTACTGGAAGAAGCGATTGCACCCACCCACATGTAGCTTCAATCGGATTTGACCTATGAAGAAAAGCCAATTCGAGTATTAGAAGAGATGGAGAGAGTGACAAGGAGTAAGATCATTAAGTTCTATAAGGTGGTGTGGAACAATCATAGTGAACAAGATGCTACGTGGGAAAGAGAAGATTATCTACGAGAAGTTTATCCCGCCTTTTTCCGAGAATGGTAGGTCTTGCAAATCTCGGGATGAGATTTTTATAAGGGGGAGGGGCTGTAACACCTCGGGTGTTAGCCTTGCATAACTTGACTTGCATAACATGAGCATGAGCATCAAGCATTCATAAATCATCATTTACAATTGAAACATTTGATCGAAACATATGAAACATTGCTTGTTATCTCGTGTTTCTTGGAACATATGCATATGATCTTGTACAAATGAATGCAAGTGGGTAATGCTAGTCACTAAAACACCTTAGCTACACTTAGGTTAACAAAAGGAACCTTGTTCATGAAGGCCACATTTCATAATCAAGCACTTAAGTGATATTTCATGTGTTGACCTAGATAGCTCTATGAGTGACCACTGCATAAAATGATTGGATGGCCTTGCAAGTTGCTCAAACATGCTTAGGATATCATCATGAACAACTTTGGTATTTAAGGCTAGGGCTAGTTTGGTCATTTAGCCATGGTTTGAGTATGTATCATGATTTCAAGGTGACATGTTTGACTAAAGTTGAACTAGGTGTTAGAGACCTTGCATGGAGGAGTTCACTAAAGCAAAGTTGAAGTGTTTGACATAAGGAACAACTTTTATTTTTGGGTCAGGGACTGATTTAGCTTCTAACATGCTTGAATGGGTCCCACAAAAACTAGCAAAATCCAGCTTCCCACACTTAGCAAAGTTTCTAAGTGGTTGATCGACTGACCGACTGACAGCCGATGTTGAGCACGATATTACTCCGTCTCTGTTGCGAATTAGAACAAGGTGCTTGAACCAAAGTTGTAGCTGGTACTTCGGGCTACGAAATTCATGTAGATCGTTTTCGCTTAGGAGCAACAGATTAGCAGATAGGTCGACTTGAAAACGCGCTGTCAGGCATCACCGTTCGCGACTGATGAACTGAATCGGCTGATTTAGTGGCCGACCGCCGTCAGGCCATGGCCGCCGCGTGGAGGAGAAATGGCCGCGTGTTGCCTCTGCTCTGCCTAGCTAGGCCACGCTACACCCGAGCGCGCCTTCATCACGCCAACGCCCGCCCGCACTCAGCCGCGCTCCCATTTCGCTTCTGGCGTCCTTTCTTCCTCGCTGCAGCAGCCGCCGAGCGCCCGTAGCTCTGCCGTCGCCATAGCTGCGCACAGCTCACGCCTAGCCACTCCAGCACCACCACCATAGCTCCACCGTCTCCCCAGCGACCCACTGCTTCCTCCCGTGCCCGCTGACTGAGCTCGGTAAGCCCCAGTGCCATGCAAATGCTCACTGGAGCTCCGCCGTGGACTCCGTCTCCGTGGCCACATCGCCACCGTCCATCCCAGGCCGTGTTAGGGCACTAGATAGCTCCGCCGCAGCTTGGTGATGCTCGGCGCAGCATCCGTTTGAGCCACCGTAGCCCACGCCGACGTACCGCCGTGGTCCAGCCCCACCGTTCCGCCATGGTCGCCGCCGTCAGCTCTAGGGTTAGAAAAAGGACCGGCCAAGTGGCTCAAGCGCTTCGCTAGGTCACGTAGGTCGTGTAGTGAAGATGTTACCGCCGGCGAAGCTCGCCGTCGACGAGCCGCAGCTGCGCAGTGCCCAGCAGTGCCGCTGCTCTACTCCAAGTCAATGACATGTGGGGTCCCCTGACCAGCGGGTCCCACCGGTCAGCGACTCAGTGTTTGAAGGCTAACTCATTTGATTCCAGTTTTTGATTTGTTTTGTGAATTTTGTATCTTCAGTTTGGTAGCTCCAAAAATTGCGAAATAAATATGATTGTGTTGCTTAGGAAGTGTAGTATTTAAGAAAAATATGTTCTTGGTTTCAACAGTAGAAATTTCTAGAGATTTAAATAGGGATTTGAAATGTGCTTTTGAATGCATTCAAATTTGTTTATTTTATATCTAGAGTTCCTGTGCTCCAAAAATTATGAAATTTTTGTGGTAAGCTAGTCTTAGCATATATGAGCTTGGGTAAAAATTTGAGGACCAGTGCATGGGTAGATTTATAGTTATAGATTTTTCTTTTATGGCTAGTCAATCCTTGCATGATTTTTTATAAATTATTTATGAGTCCAAAATTCATGAAATTTGTTGGAGGTAATCCTAGTACCATATGTATGTTAAGAAAAATGGGAAATCTATTGCTTGACACTTTTCAATAGGATTTTCCATTTATGCTATTTCAAGCCTTGCTTCCTTATCATTTTTGTATAGAATGTTCTACTTAGTAAAATGACATGAAATTTTTATAGTAGTCCTTTTATAACATTAGTAAGGCACTGTAAATTTTTGAGAATTTATGAAGTACATCTGATATATGTTTATTATTTAACCTAGATATCTAAATAAAATAATAAAGGCATCTAATAAATAGTTTGGACTTCACCTTTATATTATCTTAACTGTATATGGTATGCTTAAACTGGTGGTAGAGTCTAGGTTGTCAAATTTTGAATGATTACATGAAGTAGAAGTATTATTACTTTACATTGCATGTTAAATAGTTTCCAGACTGATTCTAGAGTGTGATGAGTTGCATGTTGAAACTGATGTGTACTGTAAAAATGGTTAATAACAAAGTTGTAGAGAATTTGATAAGCTTTCTAGAAAGTCCTGGATCACTAATTTTGGATTTGTAGAACTCCAATTATGAGTGAAACAAGTAGCTACTGTTTGTGGCATAATCGATGCATTGTAGAAGTAGTTAAGTAATAATCGAGAAGAGATATGCACCTACTCAAACAACGTGATGCACTTGTTAACATATATGCATTCATAATACTTATACCATACTCATACATCTAGGATCGGAGGAAGAGATCACGTTGCCGGAATTCGAAGAAGCAGAGGAAGGGAACCCGCAGGAGGATCCGCAAGCCGCAGCTCCCGAAGGCGTGGAGCAGAACCCTGAGGAGCTTCCGGAGTGTCCTGACCATCGCCCTACTTCCTTTCTGTGAGGCAAGCCCCGGAGCATTATAAGTCTCCCAGTAATTTACAAATGTTTACTTACGTATTTATGATTGATGCATTAGGTTATAAGAGTTGAATGAAACCACTTGATGCATGTACATTCCTTGTCCAGATATTAACCCTTTAACCGGTATAGGTCCAGGATCGAATATATGCTTAGCCATGCTTAGACCGGTAGAAGTCGGGTGATGTCCGGTCACCTACGAGATATAGGTGGATACTGGAGCACGGTTGGCTATATCTGCTATCGTGGAACAGAACCATGTGGTAAAAGTAAATCGAGACCGGACAGGAAGTCGATAGAGAAGCAACAAGACATGGAGGTCTTGGGTGTGGATTTATCCCTGTCTGTGTCAATTAAGGACCATACCGTTGTTGGCGCTTCTGACAAGATTGAACGCATGCCTCTCACTTAGCTGGCTGGATAACTCGTTCCGACCATGAAGCCGAGTAATTCAACTCAGGCCGGGAATCGTTCTGTTGTGCGCTCCTTCCGGGGAACGATCAGACTGAGCCCAAGGGCAGGCTTGGCCTGAGCATCCTGGCATCTGGTGTTCCAGATTGTGCGGCACAGTACGGACCCGTGAAATGTGTACCAGAGTTGTACCAAAGGTGACCTAAGACTATCGTGGCTGGTAGATCTGGGTTTGTGTTAGGAATAAATTCCCAGCTGGTTGAAATCGATTCAAATCGCCGTCTCTCCCGGATAGTGAGAAACTTGGCTAGTCCCAACATCGTAGTAACTATATTATGAAACATGATGGTTCAGATGAATATGGAATCACAATACCTGCTATGGTTACTATTGTATGCTTCTAAATGATATACCACATGTTTGGCACAGGATAGTTGCTAATCTAGAAATGGATAGTCATAATTAACTTGATAAAGGAATCATAATGGTACAACGGGTAAATTGCCTTTTACGCAAAATGTTGTCAAGTTACGTCCACTTATACAGCCTTGCATAATCCTTGGAGTCATTTTATTTCTGGTTCATGACGGGTAAGTCTAGCTGAGTACCTTCTCGTACTCAGGGTTTATTTTCCCATTGTTGTAGATGGCACTGTGTATCATGGTTATTGTAAGAGTTGCTTCTATCCCGCTGTGGATGAGGAGTAAGCCTTGGGCAGGCTTCTGTAGTAATTCCTATCTTTGCTTTTGTGGACCGTGATCTGGCTTGGCACTATATCAAACTATGTTGGAAACTTTATCTTCGAACTTATTTGCTTCCGCTTTATTTATCAAACTCGGTTTGTAATAACTTTTATTCGTACTCTGATGATGAAAAGTATCTGTGAACTTTATGTAATATGTGGCATGTATGTTGAATCCTGTATGATCTTGGTTGTTGTAAATCATTTATCGAGACCCGTCGTGGTACTCGACGGACTACCGGGTTTATATGGGTTCAAGTATGATAGTGCGACCGCTTGCGGATTGCCATTGTACTTGTATTCTTATAAATTGGTCGGTTCTACGACACGGCGGCATTGGTCATCGTGTTCTGTGCTAGCGAGGCAACTATTCGCCATAATGTCATGCCACAAGCAAGGACACATCCTATCCAAGCTCTAACATGAAGAAGAAGAAGGAGGGCGCAAATGAGCTGAGCAGCGGCGAGCTCGCCGTGAAGGCGGCCATGGACGCTGAGGTTCGGCCGAGGACGAGAACAGTGATTTCACCCTCACCGTGAAGGCGGTGTGGTGGTGCAGGCTCTAGGCAACAGTGGAGTAGCACTATGGCTCAGCGGTGCTTGGTGCTTCCACGGCGAGCATGAGAGAGAGCAACAGAGAAGGAGAGAATGTGAGCGCATGAGTGAAACGAGCGGCCCGGCTTCTCCTTAAGCACATGCTAGCCTGCTGCGATGAGGGCCCGACGCTGACCAGCGGCAGCCACACTATGGCTAGGTGCTGCCCTGGTCAGCCACCCACGGCACATGACTAAAGCCATTAGAGCACCGATCGAGCGACTGACAGCGCCAATTAAGCCCTTGCAATCTCCAAAACCACGATGAATTAGTGCACGATGCTAAAACAAAAATTATAGAGCTACATACCAGCTCCAACTTTGCTTGAGTGATCTAGGTATAATTCACAATGGTTAGGGAATTAAATCATCACAAAGTCAGGCACATGAAACTGCAAAACCAATCTAGACTTAGAAAATTTTTCAAGTTCCAAAAATAGTATAATGTTGATACTTGTGAGCCCTAAATGACCAAGTTATGCACTGAATTAGCTCATTACACAAAAATAAAAGTTGTTACACTACTTGAGTTCTTCAACTTTGTTTCAGGGTGCATAGCCATGCAAGTTTTATAAAGTGATGTTCAACTCTAGTCAAACATACAACTTGCAAATGATGATTTAAACTATAGCTATGACTTAGAAACCAAACTAGCCTTAGTCATGAATACCAAAGTGGATCCTAGTGACATTCTAAACATGTTTAAGGTATTCCTAAGGTTCCACAATCATTTTATACATTGGTTACATATAAACCCTAGCATATGAAGGCATTTAAGTGACAACACATGCAATATGAGCCAACATAGAGATACAAATTGAGACACTCATGCTCATGAAGGATCAATGATGCTTATGCTCATGCAATGCCAAGGCTAAATGCAAGCTTAACACCTAGGGTGTTACAGCCCCTCCCTCTTATAGAAATCTCCTCCCGAGATTTGCAAGACCTACCATTTTTGGAAAAAGGCGGGATAAACCTCACGTAAATAATCCTCCCGTTCCCACGTGGCATCTTGTTCATTGTGGTTATTCCACACCACTTTTTAGAACTTAATGACCTTCTCCTTGTTACTCTTTCCATCTCTTCTAACACTCGGATTGGTTTCTCTTCATACATCAAATCCGATTGGAGCTCAATGTTGGTGGGTGCAATGGCTTCCTCAGGTATGCGAAGACAACTTTTCCACTGAGAAACATGGAAGACATCAAATATAACACTCATCTCTAGGGGAAGTTGTAACTTGTAAGCGATGTTTCCTTTCCATTCAGTAATCTTGTATGGCCCTACATATATAGGCGCAAGCTTTCTTTTTACACCAAATCTCTGTACTCCTACTTCAAAAGTTAGTGGTCTTCTTGTTTTATCAGCATAACTCTTTTGTCTTGACTGAGCTGCTTTCATATACTATTGGATAATGCGCACCTGCTCTTCAGCTTCATTGACACAGTCAATGCCAAAGTATCTCCTTTCACTGGGCTCAATCCAATTAAAAGGAGTTCTACATTTCTGACTATACAAGGCTTCAAAAGGAGAAATCTTGATGTTTGTTTGATAACTATTGTTGTAGGAGAACTTGGCTAAAGGTAGCCATTTCTCCCATGAACCCTTGGAAGATATAACACAAGCTCTCAACAAATCTTTTATGATCTAGTTTACTCGCTCAGTCTATCCAGAAGTTTGTGGATGGTATGCTGAACTTCTAATTAGTTTAGTCCCCAAAGGTTGGTGCAAGTGTCCCTAGAAATGAGCTATAAACTATGGTCCTCGATCTAAGATTATAGTCCTAGGTATTCCATGTAGTCTCATGATCTGAGAAACATATAGCTCAGTGTGCTTCCCAGCTAGATACCTTGTGTTAACTGGTACAAAATGTACTGACTTGGTGAGGCGATCTACAATGACCCATATTAAATCATGACCTTGTTGTGTCATCGAAAGGCCTGTAATAAAGTCCATGCTTATTTCTTCCCATTTCCAGCCTGGAATAGGCAAGGGCTAAAGTAATCCATCAGATTTAAATGAACGACCTTTACTCTATTGCAATTATCACACCTAGCGACATACGTGGTGATTTCTTTCTTCATCTTGGTCCACCAAAAATGGGTTTTTAAATCTTGATACATTTTGCTACTACCTGGGTGGATAGACAACTTGGACGAATGAGCTTCACCTAAAATTTGATTTCTAAGCTCATGGTCTTTTGGTACCACAAGTCGGTCCTCAAACCATAGCACACCTCTTTCATCTAACCTAAAATGCTTGGTTTCTTGTTTTTTCATCTTTCTATTGATGTGAAATATACCTACATCTATCTTTTGCAGTTCTATGATTTTGCTCTCAAGTGAACAACTAATAGTGATATTGTGCAATACAATAGGATGTAACAAATTAAATCCATCTTCCAACAATGCTTCCAAAGTGTTGTAATGAGATTTATGACTAAGTGCATCTACTACAACATTGGCCTTTCCTGGATGGTAGTGTACTTCCAAATTATAGTCCTTGATCAGCTCAAACCATCTTCATTGTCTCATGTTCAGCTCAGGTTGAGTGAAGATATATTTGAGACTTTTGTGGTTAGTATATATATGACATACATTGCCCAACAAATAATGTCTTTATATCTTTAACGCATGAACAACTGTTGTAAGCTCTAAATCATGCGTAGGGTAATTAACTTCGTGCTTTCTCAACTGCCAAGAAGTATAGGCAATAACTCTTCCTTCTTGCATCAGCACACACCCCAAACCTATAGCTGATGCATCACAGAACACATCGAAAGGCTTTTCAATATCGGGTTGTGCTAAAATAGGAGTTGTAGTTAATAGGGTTCTTATGGTGTGAAATGCTGCTTCACATTCTAGTGTCCATTGGAACTTTTCATCTTTCTAAAGTAGTCTAGTCATGGGCTTAGCTATCTTGGAGAAATTCTGAATGAAACGATGATAATATCATACTAACCCTAGAAAACTCTAAATTTCATGAACCGAAGTCGAGGCCTTCCAATCCATGACCTCTTGTACTTTAGATGGGTCTACCGAAATTCCTTCTTTCAATATGATGTGACCCAAGAAAGGTACTTTGCTCAACAAAAATTCACATTTGTTAAACTTGGCATATGACTTATGTTCCCTCAATCTTGACAGAACAATTCTCAGATGCTCTGCATGATCTGCCACGTTCTCTAAATAAATCAAGATATCATCAATAAACACAACCATGAACTTGTCAAGCTTGGGCATGAATACCGAATTCATTAAGTACATGAAGTAGGTAGGAGCATTCGTTAGTCCAAAAGACATGACCAAATACTCGTACAAGCCATACCTAGTGGAGTAAGCGGTTTTAGGTATATCCTCTGGCCTAATCTTTATCTGATGGTAGCCTGACCTCAAGTCAATCTTAGAGAATACCTTTGCTTTTGCCAACTGATTAAACAAGATATCAATACGAGGCAAAAGATACTTGTTCTTAATGGTCATAGCATTAAGTGGCCTATAATACACACACATTCTCAAAGACTTATCCTTCTTCTTTACAAACAAGGCTAAACATCCCCATGTCCAATAGTTCTTATGGGGGTATGACCCTAGATACCCATGGTAGACCACATGGGCTGTGCCCCTAGGGGTAGCCCAGCCCATAAGACGAAGCCTTGTGGGGCATGACACTGCTTGGTGTCTCCCACAAGACACTGGGAAGATATCCTGAAGATACTAGGAGATCTGTTAGGATACGTATGATCCCATGATTCCTATAATATGTTATTACTTTCTGGTTATCTCTCAGATCTAACCAACTTGTAACCCTGCCTCCTAGACTATATAAGGTGGGCAAGGACCACCTCCAAACACACACAATATCATATGATAGCCAATATAATCCAACAGACCATAGGAGTATGGTATTACGTCATACTGACGGCCTTAACCTATCTAACTCGTGTGTCTCTATTGCCTTCTTGTTCTCAATTACACGCATCTCTGCCGATCAATCTACCTTTATGGGATACCCCTCGGAGGACTACCGACGATATTCTATCGATAGTTGGTGCGCCAGGTAGGGGTGTGCATGTTGTTTCCATGTCAAACAAGATGGTATGTTCTGCAGGCTCTTTGTCCCTCCCACAGCCTGGCCAGATCTTCATGGTTAGATTGATCTAGTGGATCATCAACGCTGACGAAGTCGGAGAGCCCATCGAGCCAGTGCAGATCAATTTTGCACTGATCGCCCCAACACCTAGGACTGTAGATCTGATCTCAAAACCGCCTCTGAGGTCTCCTTCATCGACAACTCGCCGTCTGCTTCCTCGCTAATAGAGGAGGTAGATCAACAATAATGATCTGATCGCATCCATCGATTAGGTTGGTCAAAAGCTCATCGATTGCCTCTCCATCGCCAAATTGGCTCTAGACACTCTGGTTCAGCGCCGACCACCCTCCAATCTAAATCTATTGGAGGCTGCTTAGAAAACTCTAGGGGGTTGCGACTCTGCCCTTTGGGCTCACCAACATCGTAGCCACCTACCAAGATGCCCTAAGGGGCAAGTTCACCGACTAGGTTGGAGATGTCCAACCGCCCGCAGACCAGATCGTCGAGCAGCGTCCGCCGGCCATCAACATGCTGCATGTTGGCCGATGCCCTAGAACTTCCCTCCAAACCATCTTGGATGAGAATATCTTCAACGTCAGCGTCAATAGCCCCCCATGAGAAGGGGAAATCGAGGAGGACCATGCCGCCCGCGTCAATAGGAACTGTCAACCGTGCATAGTGTTCGAGCAGACAAGGCTGCCCTTGCAATGGCCGAGGCTCAGCTTGACTCACAAGGAAGGCCACAGCCAACTCCACCACAACCTCGATGATGAATTTGTCCATGTTGACAGGCACGACGTCTACCAGACCTAGACGCCAACCTGGCTGTGGCCACCAATGAGCTCGCCCTGGCTCCCTGCAGACACCAGAGGTCACCAAGGTCGCTGCTATGCTTAAAGTAGTGCACTATTAGGTCAACTGAGATCTGCTAGGATTATAGACCTTCATACACCACAAGCTTGATTCGACTGATCAGCCATTCTAAGATCCAATCGCCGCCCAAGCCGCTTCATCAACCAACATCAGTGATGACAGGCAACCCCTCTAGGGGGAGCTAGGGACAATTGCGTCGAGCACCTTCAGCCAACATGACCAGGAGGTCGACCAGGGCATCTGAGTGCACCTCAATAATCTTCGAGAGGCATGATGACATATTGACGAGCACTGCTTCGGTCACCATGAAGAAGAAGTACTGCCATCACCAAGAGTACGAGCGAGAGTACGGTAACCTAGACTTAGCTCTTGAGCCAGCTCAACGCCGAGAACGCTACAGATCACGGCGCCAACAACCCCAAAGGGCCCCCAGCATTCACGAGGGCACTTCGAACAATCCACTGGCCCCTGTGGTTTCAGAATCACTAGGGGTGAGCCCTATGAGGAAGGATGAACCCCACACAGTGGCTATAGGCTTATGCCACTACTGTCTGCACCATCGAAGGAGACACTAGTGTCATGGCGAACTATCTTCCCATCATGCTAACGCCAACCGCTTGAACTGGTTCACAAGCCTCCCCCTAGATTCAATCGGATCCTAGGAAGAGCTGAAGAAGGTCTTCACCAACAAGTACATGGCTACGTGCACTTAGCCGGGCACCAAGCATGATCTGAACCCATCTATTAGAAGTTGTCCAAGCTCCTCTATAGCTACATCAGACACTTTTCCAAGATGAGGAATTCTATTCCAAACATCATGGAAGCTGAGGCCATCACCATCTTCGTCCAAGGACTCCATCACCGTGATCTCCATTGTAAGTTCAACCGCAAGCCGCCCATGGGGATTGGCGAGATGTTTATAACCACTAACCAGTACACCGATGCTGAAGAAGCTGAAGTGTGATTCAATGAGGATGCGTGCATTCATCGCCCAACTTGCCGCAGCGATGATCGCCCCGACGACTGGTGTGAAAGTGACCACTGCTACAATGACTGTAGTCACCCTTTGGACAATGGCCATGATTAGCCAGAAGGTTTGAAGTCTACTCAATATCACTGTCGCCGACCAGACCACATTATCGCCACTGTCGAAGATCCTTGAGCCAAGTGCAACTACGACAAGTAGTACAAGAAGATCCTTGATGGCATGTGCCTCTCTACAAGAATGCTAAGCATAAGATTAAGGACTACCTCGGCTTATCTAACAAATTCTAGGCCAAAAAGCTGGACAACGACAACAATGACAGCGCCAGAGGACACCGGCCACCTAGGGGCAACAACAATGCCTTCTAGGATCACAACAAGGTGGTCACCACCATCTTCGAGGGCCTTGCCTCCACCGAGAGTAGAAGAGAACAGAAGCTCGCCACCCAATGGGTGCTCGCCATCTCTATGGAAGATGCCGCCACCAACCCCAGCTATCGCCCTTGCTCTGTGGTCCCTATCACCTTTAGTAGGGCCGACCAGTGGATGGACATCCCCTACATAGGACGTTTCCCACTCATCCTTGACTGCAACCATCCAGAAAGTACTTTTCAGAAAAGTGCTCATCCACGGTGGGAGTGCTCTGATCCACCTCTTCGTCGGAGCCCTAAAGAAGCTAGGCCTCAGGATAACAGGTCCCACACCCTCCGACTCCCCCTTCTAGGGTGTGGTACCTAGCAGGGCATACAAACCACTTGGAGAGATCAACCTAACAGTATAGTTTGGCACAACAAGCAACTACCATGTTGAGCACATCAACTTTTATGTTGCCGACTTCAACACCACCTATCATGCCATACTTGGTCAGCCAACTCTGGTCAAGTTCATGGCTATACCGCACTATGCTTATCTAGTGCTGAAGATGCCTTCTCCTATAGGAGTCCTAGCCCTATGGGCCAACCTTTCAATCGCGTATGCCTACTGAGACAGAGAGTCTCGCCCTAGCTGAAGTCACCAACCTCTCCATCTAGATGGGCAGTGTGGTCACCGACACCAAGACGGTGCCTGCCTGTCGACCTGGAGATCCCATCACTAGAACCTCCTCGTGCCTCCGCCAAGACCAAAGAAACCAAGGAAGTCAGCCTTGGCATCGACAACCCCTCTAAGACCGTGAAGATTGGGGCTCACCTTGACCCTAAATAGGAAAGTGCGCTCATCTCCTTCCTATGTGCCAATGCCAACATGTTTGCTTGGAAACCTATAGACATGTCGGGGCTACCATGGGAGAAGATCGAGCACTCCTTGAATGTCTCATCGACCGCCAAACTAATCAAGTAGAAACTCTGACGATTCGTGCCAGACAAGGAGGCTATTAGGGTAGAAATAAAACAGATCCTAGCTATTGGATTCATAAAAGAAGTGTATCATCCTGAGTGGTTAGCAAACCCTATTCTCATTCAAAAAAAGAATAAAGAATGGAGAATGTGCGTTGATTACACTGATCTTAACAAACACTGCCCTAAAGACCCCTTCGGTCTACCTCAGATAGATGAGGTTGTAGACTCCACTATCGACTGTGAACTGCTCACCTTCTCAACTGTTACTCCTGCTATCACTAGATTTCCCTCAAGGAAGAACACCAGATCAAGACATCATTCATCATGCCTTTCGATGCGTACATCTATACCACCATGTCCTTCGGACTCATGAACGCTAGGTCAACCTACCAAAGGGCAATCTAGATGTGCCTTGATTAATAGATAGGCTGCAACGTTGAAGCTTACATCGATAATGTGGTCGTCAAGTCCAAGACCGCCGATAATCTCATCGCCGACCTCAAAGAAACGTTCGCCAACTTGAAAAGGTACCGATGGAAGCTGAACCCTTCAAAGTGCATCTTTGGAGTTCTGTGCGGTATACTCCTGGGCTACATCAGTCAGCGCACATGGCATCAAACCCAACCCTGACAAGGTCTCTGCCATCACCAACATGAAATGGCCAACATGGGGCAAGGATATACTGAAGCTTACAGGTTGCATGGCTGCTCTCAGCCGCTTTATATCATGCCTCAATGAAAAGGGACTACCTTTCTTCAAACTACTCAAAGCCTCTGAGCACTTTTCCTAGTTGGAGGAGGCAGATACAACTTTTGAGCAGCACATGTTATTTCTAACAAAGCCTCTGATCATGACAGTGCCTCGACCATGGGAGAAGATCGAGCACTCCTTGAATGTCTCGCCGATCACCAAACTGATCAAGCAGAAACTCCGTTGATTCATGCCAGACAAGGAGGCTATTAGGGTAGAAATAAAACAGATCCTAGCTACCGGATTCATAAAACAATTGTATCATCCTGAGTGGTTAGCAAACCCTGTTCTCATTCAAAAAAAGAATAAAGAATGGAGAATGTGCGTTGATTACACTGATCTTAACAAATACTGCCCTAAAGACCCCTTCGGTCTACCTCGGATAGACGAGGTTGTAGACTCCACTACCGGCTGTGAACTATTCACCTTCCTCCACTGTTTCTCCTGCTATCACCAGATTTCCATCAAGGAAGAACACCAAATCAAGACGTCACTCATCATGCCTTTCGGTGCATACAGCTATACCACCATGTCCTTCGGACTCATGAACACCAGGGGCAACCTACCAAAGGGCAATCCAGATGTGCCTTGATCAATAGATTGGCCACAACATCAAAGCTTACATCGATGATGTGGTCATCAAGTCCAAGACCACCGATAATCTCATCGCCGACCTCAAAGAAACGTTCACCAACTTGAAAAGGTACCGATGGAAGCTGAACCCTTCAAAGTGCACCTTTGGAGTTCTGTTCGGTATACTCCTAGGCTACATCGTTAGCGCACGTGGCATCAAACCCAACCCTAACAATGTCTCCGCCATCACCAACATGAAATGGCCAACATGCGTCAAGGATATATAGAAGCTTACAGGTTGCATGGCTGCCCTCAACCGCTTTATACCGTGCCTCGGAGAAAAGGGACTACCATTCTTCAAACTCCTCAAAGCCTCTGAGCACTTTTCCTAGTTGGAGGAGGTAGATATAGCTTTCAAGTAGCTCAAGTTGTTTTTAACAAAGCCTCCGATCATGACGGTGCCTCGACCACTCCTTGAATGTCTCACCGACCACCAAACCAATCAAGTAGAAACTCCGATGATTCATGCTAGACAAGGAGGCTATTAGGGTAGAAATAAAATAGATCCTAGCTATCAGGATTCATAAAAGAAGTGTATCATCCTGAGTGGTTATCAAACCCTATTCTCATTCAAAAAAAGAATAAAGAATGGAGAATGTGCGTTGATTACACTGATCTTAACAAACACTGCCCTAAAGACCCCTTCAGTCTACCTCAGATAGATGAGGTTGTAGACTCCACTGCCGGCTGTGAACTGCTCACCTTCCTCCACTATTACTCCTGCTATCATCAGATTTCCCACAAGGAAGAACACTAGATCAAGACGTCATTCATCATGCCTTTTGGTGCGTACAGCTATACCACCATGTCCTTCGGACTCATGAACACCGAGGCAACCTACTAAAGGGCAATCCATATGTGCCTTGATCAATAGATCGGCCGCAACATCGAAGCTTACATCGACAATGTGGTCAACAAGTCCAAGACCATCGATAATCTCATCGCCGACCTCGAAGAAACATTCGCCAAGTTGAAAAGGTACCGATGGAAGCTGAACCCTTCAAAGTGCATCTTTGGAGTTCTGTCCGGTATACTCCTAGGCTACATCGTTAGCACACATGGCATCGAACCCAACCCTGACAATGTCTCTGCCATCACCAACATGAAATGGCCAACATGCGTCAAGGATATACAGGAAGCTTACAGGTTGCATGACTGCTCTCAGTCGCTTTATATCGTGCCTCAGCGAAAAGGGACTACCTTTCTTCAAACTCCTCAAAGCCTCCGAGTACTTTTTGTAGTTGGAGGAGGTAGATACAGCTTCCTGAGTAGCTCTAGTTGTTTTTAACAAAGCCTCCGATCATGACGGCGCCTCGAACCATAGGAGAAGATCGAGCACTCCTTGAATGTCTCGCTGACCGCCAAACCGATCAAGCAGAAACTCTGACGATTCATGACACACAAGGAGGCTATTAGGGTAGAAATAAAATAGATCCTAGCTATCGGATTCATAAAAGAAGTGTATCATCCTGAGTGGTTAGCAAACCACTGTTCTCATTCAAAAAAAGAATAAAGAATGGAGAATGTGCGTTGATTACACTGATCGTAATAAACACTGCCCTAAAGACCCCTTCAGTCTACCTTGAACACTAGATAAAGATGTCATTCATCATACCTTGTGGTGTGTACAGCTATACCACCATGTCCTTCAGGACTCATGAACTGTCGGGGTGACCTACCAAAGGGCAATCTAGATGTGCCTTATCAATAGATCGGCCACAATGTCGAAGCTTACATCGACGATGTGGTCATCAAGTCCAAGACCATCGATAATCTTATTGCCGACCTCGAAGAAATGTTCGCCAACTTGAAAAGGTACCGATGGAAGCAGAATCCTTCAAAGTGTATCTTTGGAGTTCTGTCCGGTATACTCCTAGGCTACATCGTCAGCGCACATGGCATCGAACCCAACCCTAACAAGGTCTCTACCATCACCAACATGAAATGGCCAACATGCATCAAGGATATACAAAAGCTTATAGGTTGCATGGCTGCTCTCAGCTGCTTTATATCATGCCTCGGCGAAAAGGGACTACCTTTCTTCAAACTCCTCAAAGCCTCCGAGAACTTTTCCTAGTTGGAGGAGGCAGATACAACTTTTGAGTAGCTCAAGTTGTTTATAACAAAGCCTCCGATCATGACGGTGCCTCGACCACGGGAGAAGATCGAGCACTCCTTGAATGTCTCACCGACCACCAAACCGATCAAGCAGAAACTCCAACGATTCAGTGCCAGACAAGGAGGCTATTAGGGTAGAAATAAAATAGATCCTAGCTATCAGATTCATAAAAGAAGTGTATCATTCTGAGTGGTTAGCAAACCCTATTCTCATTCAAAAGAAGAATAAAGAATGGAGAATGTGCGTTGATTACACTAATCTTAACAAACACTGCCCTAAAGACCCCTTTGGTCTACCTCAGGATAGACGAGATTGTAGACTCCATAGCCTGGCTACGAACTGCTCACCTTCCTCCATTGTTACTCCTGCTATAACTAGATTTCCCTCAAGGAAGAACACCAGATCAAGACGTCATTCATCATGCCTTTCGGTGCGTACACCTATACCACCATGTCCTTTGGACTCATGAATGCCAGGGGTGACCTACCACATGGCAATCTAGATGTGCCTTGATCAATAGATTCGGCCACAACAGTCAAAGCTTACATCGACGATGTGGTCGTCAAGTCTAAGACTGCCGATAATCTCATTCGCCGACCTCGAAGAAACATTTGCCAACTTGAAAAGGTACCGATGGAAGTTGAACCCTTCAAAGTGCATCTTTGGAGTTCTGTCCGGTATACTCCTAGGCTACATCATCAGCACATGTGGCATCGAACCCAACCCTGACAAGGTCTTCCGCCATCACCAACATGAAATAGCCAACATGCATCAAGGATATACAGAAGCTTACAAGGTTGCATGGCTGCTCTCAGCCTGCTTTATATCGTGCCTCGACGAAAAGGGACTATCGTTCTTCAAACTCCTCAAAGCGTCCTGAGCACTTTTCCTAGTTGGAGGAGACAGATACAGCTTTCAAGTAGCTCAAGTTGTTTTTAACAAAGCCTCTGATCATGAAGGCTCCTTAACCAGACAAAACTCTACTGATCTACATCGCCGCCACTTCTCGTGTCGTTAGCACAGCTATCGTCATCGAACACGAGGGGGTCGGGCATGCCTATAAGCTGCAATCATCCGGTCTACTTCATCAGCAAGGTCCTTAATGATCCCAAAACTCATTATCATCAAGTTCAGAAACTACTATATGCTATTCTGGTCATGTCACGCAAGCTCCACCATTACTTCGATTGTTACAAGATCACCGTGGTCACTGAGTTTCCTCTAGGGGGACATTCTCTGCAACAATGAGGCCAATGGCCACATCATCAAGTGGGCTTTCGAGCTTGGCACTTACTCCATCGAATTTAGAAGTAGGCCTACCATCAAGTCTTAGGCGCTCGTTGATTTGATCGCTGAGTGGACCGAGATCCAAGAGCCTATCGCCGCTACTTGCCCCGAGCACTGGGTGATGTACTTTGATGGTGCCCTCAACATCAACAGTGCTGGTGCGGGCATTCTGTTCATCACACCGACCAAGGATAAGCTCTGATACATTCTCCTGAATACATTTTTGGGCCTCCAACAATGCCATCGAATATGAAGCGTGTCTCCACAGACTCTGTATAGCCATTGAGCTCGGCATCAAATGCCTCATGGTATATGGGGACTCTGCATTGGTCATCAACTAGCTCAACAAAGACTGGTCCTGCTCCAGTGAAAAGATGGATGCATATTGCAGCCAAAATTAGGAAGCTTGAAGGAAAATTCTATGGTATCAAGTACCACCACGTGGTACAAGATCAAAATTAGCTCGCCGACCACCTATCCAAGATAGGCTCCTCTCGCGCCGTGATTCCACCTAGGGTCTTTGTTCAAGATCTTTTGGCATCATCCATTAAGGAAGAGAAGAAAGTTTAGGAAATTCCCCTACCAAGTAGCTGGTACTTATGGTACCTTCACTGGTTGCTGATTGGAGGGAACAGTTCATAAAATACCTCACCAGCACCGAAGTACCCACCGACAAGACTGAAACCGAACACCTAATCCATCAAAGCAAGCATTATGTGCTGGTGGACGACAACTTTATGAGGAAAAGTGTCAAGGAAGAGGATACTATAGAAATGCATCACCCAATATGAGGGAGTGAAACTACTTCTCGAAATTCACTCTGGTTCCTATAGCAACCACGCGGCGTCATGAAACCTAGTTGGCAAAGCTTTCCGAGCTGGTTTTTACTAGGCCACGGCCATCTCCGATGCAGATGACCTCGTCTGACGTTGTGAAGCATGTCAATTTTTTGCTAAGCAAATACATGTGCTAGCTCAAGAACTACAGACTATCCCAGCTTCCTGGCCTTTTGCATGCTAGGGACTAGACATGATCGGGTCCTTTCAAGCCAGCGCCAGGTGGTTTCTGGTACGCATACATCACCATCGACAAGTTCTCCAAGTGGATCGAGTATAAACCACTTGTCTCAGGCTACTGCAAAGAAAGCGGTCGAGCTCTTCGAAGATATCATCCCCAGATTTGGTCTCCCGAATAGCATTATACCAACCTCAAAACCACATTCAACATTCACTGGTCATCATTTTTGGGACTTCTATTAAGACCAATGCATCTTCGTTAAATACATCTCTGTTGCCCATCCTAGAGCCAACAGCCAGGTCGAACGGGTGAACGACATGATCCTTGATGCCCTCAAAAAGAGGATGTATTAGAAAGAAGAAAAGCATTCGGGCAGATGGCTCAAAGAGCTACCAGCTGTAGTATGGGGACTGCGCACTCAAGCTAGTCACAGCATCGGTGTGTCTCCGTATTTCATGGTCTATGGCTCAGAAGCCATATTACCAGCGGACATTGCCTTCCGAGCACCTAGGGTGGAAAATTATGATGAAGACCAAGCCATAGCTATTCGAATAGAGGACGTCGATAGGGCCGAGGAGGAACACCTTGATCACCTGCGTCTGCACAACCAAATATCTAGAAGGCTTACGGAGATAATACAACCACAACATCAAAGGTCGTTTATTTGCTATCGGTGACCTCATTCTCCGTAGAAAGAAAAAACTGAAGGGATGTACAAGCTCTCCTCCCCCTGGGAGGGCCTTATGTCATCAAAGAGGTTACCCGACCAGGGTCTTATCGACTATGTGACTTGGATGGAATTGATATCCCCAATTCATGGCACATTCGAGCACCTTATATGTTTCTATCCTTGAAATGCTCCTAGATATAGTATTCTCCACTCCATGATGAATAAAGTTTTGGTCGCCATAATTTGTCTCCATTATTTCTCCATTACAATTTAATCTCCACTTACGGTTATCGAGCTCTAAGCTACTCCTTAACGAACTCCAATATGAGATCGCCATAACTGCTCCACCACATTTCTCCATATCTCCCACATGTGATCGCCATAAACACTCCGCCATGTTTCTCCATATCTCCAAAATATTTCGTCGACCACCAAGCAGCACATGTTCTATTTTGTGCTCTATGGAGAAGACCAAGTCTCCGATCTCTCCATACACATGCTATGGGCTCTGCGCTCTGCAGTTATTGGTGGTTGGCTATGGTTCCTTGGTCATGCCTATTCCTCCTACATGTGCATGGGCTCTGTGCTCGACATTATGGACTATGGGCTAGCCAAGGCCGAGAGTTTAGTGAAAGAACTAACTACTTGGACACCACTTATACTATGTATATCTCCAAGTTAATTTTCCAATCACCGAGCAGCATACGTTTCGCTCTGTTCTCTATGGAGAAGACGCAGTCTCCGATCTCTCCCTATAAGTGCTACAGGCTCCGTGCTCTGCATTATGAGTGGTCGGCTGTGGTTCCTTAGTCATGTCTTTTCCTCCTACACATGCACAGGCTCTACGCTTCGATGTTATGGACTATGGGTTAGCTAAGGCCAAAGATTTTAGTGACAAACTAACTGCTCAGATGCTACTTATACTACAGTATAATTGTGTTAGGGTTAACACTACAATGATTTTTCACCACACTACTAGCAAACTACGTAAACCTGTACTTGTCACTTTACAACATTTATACATATACACAAATGTTTGTTTGCGCCCTTACGCAATCTATAACACCTCGGGTGTTAGCCTCGCATAACTTGACTTGCATAACATGAGCATGATCATCACACATTCATAACTAAGCATTTACAATTGAAACATTTGATTGAAACATCTACAACATTTGCTTGTTATCACATGTTTCATTATCATATGCAACCTTTCTTGTTATTTCATGTCTCCATGTGTATATGCAAATGATCATGAATGAAAACATGTATTTGGTGGTTGTGAGTCACAAAAACATGTAACCACACTTGGGTTAGCAATTAGAGCATTGTTCATGAAAGTCACTTTTCATAATCAAGCCTTTAAGTCATGTTTCATGTGATTACTTTAAATGGCCCTATGAGTGACTACTACATGAAATGATTGAATGACCTTGCAAATTACTTAAACATGCTTAGGATATCATCAGTGAACAACTTTGGTATTTAGGGCTAGGGCTAGTTTGGTCATTAAGCTATGCTTTGATGTGTATCATCATTTAAAAGTGACATGTTTGACTAAAGTTGAACTAGGTGCTAGAGACCTTGCATGGAGGAGATCACTAAAGCAAAGTTGTAGTGTTTGACATAAGGAACAACTTTTATTTTTGGGTCATGAACTGATTTAGCTTCTAACATGCTTGAATAGGCCCCATGAAAATTAGCAAAATCATGATTTCAACACTTAAGAAAATTTTTCTAAGTCTAGATCACTGATAGCCTGACAAGCCGACCTTGAGCATGATTTTACTCTGTTTCTGTTGTGAATTAGAACAAGTGCTTTGAACAAAAATTGTAGCTGGTACATAGGTCTACAAATTCGGTTTAGGAAGTTTTGGCTAGAAGTCCACGGATTAAGAGTTTGTTCAACGTGAAAACCTGTCGTCAGGCTCGGTTTCGGTTCACTGAACGAACTGAATCACAACCTTCAATGGCCGACCGGTTCAGGCCGTGGTCGCCGCGTGGCGCAGGAGCATGGCCATGCATCACCGGCGCTCTGCCCAGCGTGGCCAAGGCAGGCCGAAGCGCGCCTTCAACACGCCAGCTCCCGCCCACAATGCCAAGCGCCCACATTTCGTTTTCCCCGCTCCTCCTTCATCGTCTCGTAGTGCCAGCAGTAGCCACCGAGCTCCCGTAGCTCCGCCGTCGCCATAGCCGTGCACAAGCTCACGCCTAGCCACTCCATCAGCCACCCCAGCAACCCACTGCCTCCTCCTAGTGCCCGCTGATAGCACTCGGTAAGCGCCAGTGTCATGCGCAAGCTCGCCAGAGCTCCACCGCCAAGTCCGTCACCAGTGGCTGGAAGGCCACCTGTACACCTCTTGCTGCGATTTCTTGTGCGCTAGGTTCGACTAAGTCCGTAGAAGCTCGTTAGTGCTTGAGCTTGCTTCGTCGTGGCCTCCACCGGCTGTAGCGCCGTCATCCCGCTCCGCCGAGCCACCATGAGCGCCGCCGCCGTGCAGTAGCCCCGATGAGAGGTCCCATCGAGTAGCTCAATCAGTGCGCTAGGTCACATAGATCACGTAGTGAAGGTGTCACCGCTGGCAAATTCGCCGTCGGCGAGCTTTGGCCGCATCATCGTCTCGCAGCGCCGCTGCTCTGTTTTGTCTCGATGACATGTGGGTCCAACTGACGCGTAGGTCCCACCGGTCAGCGACAGCAGTGTTGAGGGCTAGTTCAAAAATTCCAGATTCAAGTGTGATTTGTGATTTTTGTATCTTCAGTTTGGTAGCTCCTAAATTTGTGAAATAAATTTTGTAGTGTTCATTAGGAAGTTTAGTATTTATTAAAAATATTACCTTGGCACTTACAGTAGAAATTTTTGGAGATTTAAATAGGGATTTGAATTGTGCTTTTGAATGCATTCAAATTTATTTATTTTATATCTAGAGTTTCTGTGCTCCAAAAATTATGAAATTTTTGTAGTAAGCTATTCTTGTCATGTATGAACTCTAGTAAAAATTTGAGGATCAGTGCATGTGTAGATTTATAGTTATAGATTTTTCTTTTATGAATAGTTAATCCTTGCATGAATTTTTATAAATTATTTATGAGTCCAAAATTCATTAAATTTGTTGGAGGTAATCCTAGTACCATATGGATGCTAAGAAAAATAGGAAATCTATTGCTTGACACTTTTCAATAGGATTTTCCATTTATGCTATTTCAAGCCTTGCTTCCTTGTCATTTTTGTATAAGATGTTCTACTTGGTAAAATGACATGAAATTTTTATAGTAGTCCTTTGATAGCATTGGTAAGGCACTGTAATTTTTGAGAATTTATGAAGTACATTTGATATGTGTTTATTATTTAACCAAGATATCTAAATAAAATAATAAAGGCATTTAAATAAATAATTTGAACTTCACCATTATATTATCTTAAATGTATTTGGTATGCTTACACTGTTGGTAGATTCTATGTTGTCAAATTTGGAATGATTACATGAAGTAGAAGTAGCTTTACTTTATATTGCATGTTGAATAGTTTCCAGACAGATTCTATAGTTTGAGGAGTTGCATGTCGAAACTGATGTGTACTATAAAAATGGTTAATAACAAAGTTGTAGAGAATTTGATAAGCTTTCCAGAAAGTCTAGGATCACTGAATTTGGATTAGGAGAACTCCAGTTATGAGTGAAACAAGTAGCTACTGTTTTGTGGCATAATCGATGCATTGTGAAGGTAGATGATTAACTAATCGAGAAGAGATATGCACCTACTCAATAAACATGATGCACTTGTTAAACATATATGCATTCGTAATACTTATGCCATACTCATGCATCTAGGATCGGAGGAAGAGATCACGTTGCTGGAATTCGAAGAAGCAGAGGAAGGGAACCAGCAGGAGGATCCGCAAGCCGCAGCTCCCGAAGGCGTGGAGCAGAACCCTGAAGAGCTTCCGAAGTGCCCTGACCACCGCCCTACTTCCTTTCTGCGAGGCAAGCCCCGGAGCATTATAAGTTTCCCAGGTAATTTACAAATGTTTACTTACGTACTTATGATTGATGCATTAGGTTATAAGAGTTGAATGAAACCACTTGATGCATGTAAATTCCTTGTCCAGATATTAACCCTTTAACCAGGTATGGGTCTAGGATCGAATATATGCTTAGCCATGCTTAGACTAGTAGAAGTTGGGTGATGTCCTGTCACCTGCGAGATGTAGGTGGATACCGAAGCACAGTTGGCTATATCTGCTATCAGTAGAACAGAACCATGAGGTAAAAGTAAATCGAGACCGGATGGGAAGTCGATAGAGAAGCAACAAGACATGGAGGTCTTGGGTGTCGATTTATCCCCGTCTATGTCGATTAAGGACTGTACCATTGTTGGCGCTTCTGACAAGATTGAACGCATGCCTCTCACTTAGTTGGCTGGATAACTCGTTCCGACCAGCGAAGCCGAGTAATTCAACTCAGGCCAGGACCCAGTTCTGTTGTGCGCTCCTTCCGGGGAACGATCAGACTGAGCCCATGGGCAGGCTTGGCCTGAGCATCCTGGCATCTGGTGTTCCAGATTGTGCGGCGCAGTACAGACCCGCGAAATGTGTACCTAAGTTGTACCAAAGGTGACCTAAGGCTATCGTGGCTAGTAGACCTAGGTTTGTGTTAGGAATAAATTCCCAGCTGGTTGAAATCGATTCGAATCGCCGTCTCTCCTGGATAGTGAGAAACATGGCTAGTCCCAACATCGTAGCAACTGTGTTATGAAATATGATGGTTCGGAGGAATATGGAATTACAATACCTGCTATGGTTACTATTGTATGCTTATAAATGATATACCACATGTTTGGCATAGGATAGTTGCTAATCTAGAAATGGATAGTTATAATTAACCTGATAAAGAAATTGTAACTGTACCATGACTCAATTGCTTTTATGCAAAAATGTTGTCGAGTTACGTCCACTTATACAGCCTTGCATAATCCTTGGAGTCATGTTATTTCTGGTTCATGACGGGTAAGTCTAGCTGAGTACCTTCTCGTACTCAGGGTTTATTTTCCCATTGTTGCAGATGGCACTGTGTATCATGGTTATTGCAAGAGTTGCTTATATCCCGCCGTGGATGAGGAGTAAGCCTTGGGCAGGCTTCTTTATTAATTCCTATCTTTACTTTTGTGGACCGTGATCCGACGTGGCACTGTATCAAACTATGTTAGAAACTTTATCTTCGAACTTATTTGCTTCTGCTTTATTTATCAAACTCGGTTTGTAATAACTTTTATTCGTACTCTGATGATGAAAAGTATCTGTGAACTTTATGTAATATGTGGCATGTATGTTGAATCCTGTACGATCTTGGTTGTTGTAAATCATTTATCGAGACCCGTCATGGTACTCGACGGACTACTGGGTTTATATGGGTTCAAGTATGACAGTGCGACCGCTTGCGGATTGCCATTGTACTTGTATTCTTATAAATTGGTCGGTTCTATGACAACTGGTATCAGAGCAAGATTCAACATTTATTGTCACAAGTGTATTTAAAACAAAAGTTTTTGTTTTCCAAAAAACCCTTCTCTAGCAACTAATAGTTATATAATAGGTATTTGAAATCTAAAGTGTGCCAATGATAACTTTCCTTATGCCCAAATTAAGGACTATTAGGTGGCTATTTAAGTACTAACATGGGGGTTTTTACTTCGTCGTCCATACGGCGTGCTATTGTATGGATACCATTCATTTGAGTGGTAATGTATGGATCAAATGCCTCTACGCCAAGGTAAGAAGATGAGTGTATGACCGTAAGATGTGAGCATGCGGTCAGGAAGAGTTAGCTTTGGTACGGCTATGTATGCATGCTTGCATGTGTATATGGTACGTATTTAATTGTGGGTTTAAATTATTGTCAGGTAGATTGATACGGAAGTATATGTATGGGTATACATATATGGAAGTATTTACAATTACATTCTGCATATTTCATTATGGGTTTAGGGCTGAAATGAAATTTTATGCAGGTACACTAACAACAAAACGTGTAGCTCGACTAGTTACGCTAATTATGAGAGAACGTATCTATGCCACCATGTCTACCATTAGAAACAAATTTTTCCTAAGTTTGTGAGGACGTACGGAACGAGCATGCATCATGATAATTACCATTCACATAACTACATTGTTCCTCCCCTTATAAAATTCTTACTCGGTTATGTAACTCTTATCCATTTTGGCATTGACTCACCAAAGGGTACATGTTAATGGTGCAGATGGCACGCACCAAGCAGACTGCTCGCAAGTCCACCTAGAGGCAGAGCTCCTAGCCATCAGCTTGCTCCACGTACCCATCAACGTCATACAGTTTCTTAGAGAGTTTGGGATGCCTACACTCTTGTGGAGAGTGATCAGCTATGTAGGCTATCCTGATGGAATGGAACCCCACTACTTCTAGGTGAATGAGCAGTTGGGAGAAGGTCTCTTAGTTACTGTGGAGGCCATTGTTCGTCCCCGAGGTGACGATTCTAAGTGGACAGGCTGGTGTTATGGGTCAACTGGTAGAATTGCTGAAGAAGCAGCTAGGCAGGGCAGCCTTTGGGATCCTGAGGGATATCATGGATCAGTTTTCCTCAGGAGCTAGTAGCCGCTTTGGCTAGAGTCTTTCCAAGGGGTAACCCCTCCACTGACTCATGGCAGCAGGCAAGAGGGAGACCCTTGGAGACTGGTGTAGCAGAAGGGCATAATAGTGATAACCCTTCCATGAGCGCCATGTTCGCAGTAATGAGAGTGTTAGATGGAGTAGATGGTAGCCTCAAACGTGTGTCTGGTGCTCTTGGTCATGCCCACGGAGGATCGACATCAGCTTCAGAGGGAGCATGACACTGAGATTGAGAGGCTCACTGAAGAGATGACTCAGTTAACTCACCTAGCGAAATGTAGCTTGGTCCTAGGGAAGATGTCCTGAGAGCTCGATAGTTTGAGCTAGGGACAGCAGCTGGCCAATGCAGAAGAATACAATGATAATCTACATGAAGAGGTTCATCTGCTGAACAATTAGCTCCACCCTTATGTCCCACCTGGAGCCTGCAGAAATGGATCTAGAAGGGGACTGAGGAAGAAGAAGAAGTAGAGCCTAAAGAAGAAGTGGAGCCTGAGGAAGGAGATGATCCTACGTCTGACCTCGATAGTGATCATGATGAGGATTAGATCGCTTAGTACTTAGTGGAAGTGCTGATGTATCGTCTTTATTCATGTAATGGACCTAGTAGTTTCGAGTTTGGCATTAGTAACCCGACTATCATGTAATGTTGATTAATTGCACTGTTTGGTTGAACATCAATGCAATTCTAGTCTTTTGTTGATAATGACTGACTTAAAATTTCATGCGTTATGAGCACGATAAGTGGTCAAATTGATGATGTCATGTTGCGGGAATGAATTGTTATGCCTTTGTTTTTATTAGTGCTTTTGAGAATTTTCTCCAGTAACTTCAGTTTGGCATGAGTACTTAATTCATCGGCAATCTCTTGACATCAACCAATAATCGCTTATTGTTGCAACTTCGTAGATGACATGCACCCGTGTTGGAGCTGGTGGCAGCCAGGATGGCAACCATGATGACTTGCCACCCCCACCATAGCCGTCTGCTCAGGAATTCTTTACATAGTTCCTAGGGAGCCAGAGGACAATGGAAGAAGCTTTGCGCCTCATCGCGCAAAACACTGCTCGTGGCCACCCACATCAACCAAGGGCCGAGCCAAATCAGCACAGTACATTCAAGGAGTTTCTAGATACGAAGCCTCCAATCTTCAAGGTGGCTGAGGAACCACTGTAGGCCGATGAGTGGTTGAATACCATTGAGCAGAAATTCCGTCTGTTGAGGGTCATGGAGCATCTGAAAGCAGAGTATGCTTCTCATCAATTACAAGGACTAGCAAGAATCTGGTGGACACATTTCCTGTCGTCTCTACCTACTAATGCGTGAGTGACCTAGGAAGAGTTCAAGCTGGCTTTTAGGGGACACCATATTCCCCTAGGCCTGATGCGCATGAAAGTAGCTGAATTTATGAGGCTCACTCAAGGAACAAAGTCACTCACAGAATATATGCACGCATTCAACAACTTGTCAAGATATGCTCCAAGTTTCGTGGATACTGAAGAGAAAAAGATAGAGAGTTTCAAGCGAGGTCTGGGTACTAAACTTATGAAGACTATGGCAAATTCGAGGTGTGCCATGTACAATGAGTTTATTAGTGATGCCTTGACCCAAGAAAACCACAACAACCTGCATGCAGTTGCTAAAGGTCGCAAGAGGGCATATGAGGCCGGTGCATCCGGGTCCTTCCAGTCAAAAGCACCTATCACAGCTAGGCCACAATTCTATCCACCTACACCCAAGTTTAGGCCTCCACCATCGAGAGCTCAGAATAACAGGCCACAAAAACCATTCCGTAAGGTGTTCACTATTGCCTTACCAAAAGGAAATGGCAATCAGGACAGCTCCACCGGATTTAGAAGTAATCAACCATGTTTCAATTGCAACCAACTGGGTCATTGGTCCAAGGAATGCCCCCACCCCAAGAGGAATGGCAACCCAAATCAGAACAATCAGAGGCAGGTGAATGCCAGGGCACGTCAAGGACAAGTGCATTATACCACTGTGGAGGAAGTGCCCGCCGGAGAAGTTGTCACGGCTGGTATGTTTCTTGTCAACAAGTATCCTGCTGTTGTTTTATTTGATTCAGGAGCTTCTCATTCATTTATGAGTCAAGCATTTGCATCTAGACATGATCAAGAAATAATTGAAGTAAACAAAGGGGGTTTTAACATAAGTTTAGTAGGGGGTACTGTTACTACCAAAAAGATAGTCAAAAATGTACTCATCGTGATACAAGGGAGGGAGTACACCACGGATTTGATAATATTGCCCGGGTTGTCAATAAGTGTAATCTTAGGCATGAATTGGATGAATGATCATGGTGTTCTTATTGACACTAGCACCCGTACCATTATGTTGAGAGAACCCACAAGGAGGGAATGCTTTTCTAGTCCCACTCTCCCATGATTTCGAACCCCAACATTTACCCTGTGCTATCCAAACCACCACAATATGTGATATCCCCGTGGTTTGTGAGTTTACAGATGTATTTCCTAGAGGAATTACCAGGTCTACCATCGGATAGGGACTGTGGAATTTAAGATCGAGTTAGTGCCAGGTACCGCACCCCTATCAGAAGGCCCTATAGAATGCCACCCAATGAGTTAGCAGAACTTAAGGTTCAATTGTAATATCTATTGGACAAGGGTCTTATCCAACCTAGCTCATCTCCGTGGGGATGTCCAGCCTTGTTTGTGAAAAAGAAGGATAAGTCACTAAGAATGTGTGTAGATTACAGACCACTCAATGCTGTGACCATCAAGAACAAATATCCATTGCCCCTGCATCGACATCTTGTTCGATCAGTTAGCGAAGGCAAAGGTATTCTCCAAAATTGACTTGAGATCAGGTTACCATCAGATAAAGACCAGACCGGAGGATATACCTAAAACTGCTTTCTCTACTAGGTACGGCTTATACGAGTATTTGGTTATGTCTTTCAGGACTAACAAATGCTCCAGCCTACTTCATGTACCTGATGAACTCAGTATTCATGCCTAAACTTGACAAGTTCGTGGTCGTGTTTATCGATGACATATTGATTTATTTAGAAAATGAGTCAGATCATGAAGAGCATCTGAGGATTGTCCTATCCAGACTGAGAGAGCATAAGCTATATGCCAAGTTTAGTAAATGTGAATTTGGGTTGAGCAAAGTACCTTTCTTAGGTCACATTTTATCAAAAGATGGAATCTCAGTAGACCCATCAAAAGTACAAGAGGTCATAGATTGGAAAGCCCCAACTTCGGTTCATGAAGTTCGGAGTTTTCTCGTGTTAGCAGGGTACTATCGTCGGTTTATTCTAGATTTTTCAAAGATAGCTAAGCCTATGACCAGACTGCTTCAGAAAGATGAGAAGTACAAATGGACACCAGAATGTGAAACAGCTTTTCACACCCTCAGAACTTTGTTGACTACCGCACCTATGCTAGCACAACCAGACATTGAAAAGCCTTTTGATATATTTTGTGATGCATCTGGAATAGGTTTAGGATGTGTGCTTATGCAAGAAGGAAGAGTTATTGCATATGCTTCTTGGCAACTGAGGAAACATGAATTCAACTACCCTACACATGATTTGGAACTTGCAGCCGTTGTCCATGCATTAAAGATATGGAGACATTATTTGTTGGGCAATGTATGTCATATATACACTGACCACAAAAGTCTCAAGTATATCTTTACCCAGCTAGAACTGAATATGAGACAACGAAGATGGTTGGAATTGATTAAGGACTACAATTTAGAAGTGCATTACCATCTGGGTAAAGCTAATGTAGTAGCAGATGCACTCAGTTGAAAGTCCCATTGCAACACTATAGAAGCATTATTGGAAGATGGATTCAACTTAGTACACCCTGCGGATGCTACACAATATCACGATCAGTTGTTCACTTGAGAGCAAAATCATAGAGCTGCAGCAGACAGATGTAGGAATAAGTCACATCAAGAGAAAAATGTAAGAGCAAGAAACCAAACATTTTAGATTGGACGAAAGAGGTGTATTATGGTTTGAGGACCGGCTAGTGGTACCAAAAGACCGTGAGCTAAGGAATCAAATTTTAGATGAAGCTCACTCATCCAAATTGTCTATCCATCCGGGTAGTAGTAAGATGTATCAAGATTTGAAAACCCGTTTTTGGTGGACTAAGATGAAGAAAGAGATCGCAACCTATGTTGCTAGGTGTGATAACTGCAAGTAGAGTGAAAGCCATCCATATGAAAACTGCTGGGTTACTTCAGCCATTACCGATTCTAGGATGGAAATGGGAGGAAATCAACATGGATTTTATCACAGGCCTTCCAATGACGCCACAAGGTCACGAATTCAATCTGGGTTATTGTTGATCGTCTCACCAAGTTAGCACACTTTATACCCATGAACACACTGGTATATAGTTGGAAAATATGCTGAGATATATGTTTCCCAGATCATGAGACTGCATGGAGTACCCCGGACTATAATCTCCTGATCGAGGACCACAGTTCATAGCTCGTTTCTAGGAGCACTTACACCAGGCTTTGGGAACCAAGCTAATCAGAAGCTCGGCATATCATCCGCAAACTTCAGGATAGACAGAGCGAGTGAACCAAATCCTAGAAGATTTACTTAGAGCTTGTGTTATATCTTCAAAAGGTTCATGGGAGAAATGGTTACCTTTAGCTGAATTCTCCTATAATAACAGTTATCAAGCTAGTATCAAAATGGCTCCATTTGAAGCCTTGCATGGTAGAAAATGTAGAACTCCTTTGAACTAGATTGAGCCCAGTGAAAGGAGATACTTTGGTATTGACTTTGTCAATGAAGCCGAAGAGCAAGTACGTATCATCCAACAACATATGAAGGTAGCTCAATCAAGACAAAAGAGTTATGCCGACAAAAGAAGAAGACCACTGACTTTTGAAGTGGGTGACTATGTATACTTGAGAGTATCACCCATGAAAGGTGTGAAAAGATTTGGGATGAAAAAGAAGCTTTCACCAAGATATGTAGGGCCATACAAAATTTTGGAACGAAAAGGAAATGTTGCGTATAAGTTACAACTTCCACTAGAGATGAGTGCAATCTTTGATGTGTTCCATGTTTCTCAGTTAAAGAAATGTCTTTAAGTACCTAAAGAAGCTATTGCACCCACCAACGTGCAGCTTCAATCGGATTTGACCTATGAAGAAAAGCCAATTCGAGTATTAGAGGAGATGGAGAGAGTAACAAGGAGTAAGATTATTAAGTTCTATAAGGTGGTGTGGAACAATCATAGTGAATAAGATGCTATGTGGGAAAGAGAAGATTATCTACGAGAAGTTTATCCCGCCTTTTTCCAAGAATGGTAGGTCTTGCAAATCTCGAGACGAGATTTTTATAAGGGGGAGGGGCTGTAACACCTTGGGTGTTAGCCTCGCATAACTTGACTTGCATAACATGAGCATGATCATCACGCATTCATAACCAAGCATTTACAATTGAAACATGTGATTGAAACATCTACAACATTTGCTTGTTATCACATGTTTCATTATCATATGCAACCTTTCTCGTTATTTCATGTCTCCATGTGTATATGCAAATGATCATGAATGAAAACATGTATTTGGTGGTTGTGAGTCACAAAAACATGTAACCACACTTGGGTTAGCAATTAGAGCATTGTTCATGAAAGTCACTTTTCATAATCAAGCCTTTAAGTCATGTTTCATGTGATTACTTTAAATGGCCCTATGAGTGACTACTACATGAAATGATTGAATGACCTTGCAAATTGCTTAAACATGCTTAGGATATCATCATGAACAACTTTGGTATTTAGGGCTAGGGCTAGTTTGGTCATTAAGCTATGCTTTGATGTGTATCATCATTTAAAAGTGACATGTTTGACTAAAGTTGAACTAGGTGCTAGAGACCTTGCATGGAGGAGATCACTAAAGCAAAGTTGTAGTGTTTGACATAAGGAACAACTTTTCTTTTTGGGTCATGAACTGATTTAGCTTCTAACATGCTTGAATAGGCCCCATGAAAATTAGCAAAATCATGATTTCAACACTTAAGAAAAATTTTCTAAGTCTGGATCACTGACAGCCTGACAAGCCGACCTTGAGCATGATTTTACTCTGTTTCTGTTGTGAATTAGAACAAGTGCTTTGAACAAAAATTGTAGCTGGTACATAGGTCTACAAATTCGGTTTAGGAAGTTTTGGCTAGAAGTCCATGGATTAAGAGTTTGTTCAACGTGAAAACCCATCGTCAGGCTCGGTTTCGGTTCACTGAACGAACTGAATCACAACCTTCAGTGGCCGACTGGTTCAGGCCGTGGTCGCCGCGTGGCGCAGAGCGTGGCCGCGCATCGTCGATGCTCTGCCCAGCGTGGCCAAGGCAGGCCGAAGTGTGCCTTTAACATGCCAGCACCCGCCCACAATGCCAAGCACCCTCATTTCATTTTCCCCGCTCCTCCTTCGTCGTCTCACAGCTCCAGCAGCAGCCACCGAGCTCCCGCAGCTCCGCCGTCGCCATAGCCATGCGTAAGCTCGCGCCTAGCCACTCCATCGCCACCCCAGCAACCCACTGCCTCCTCCCGTGCCTACTGATAGCACTCGTTAAGTGCCAGCGTCGTGCGCAAGCTCGCCGGAGCTCCACCGCCAAGTCCGTCACCGTGGATGGAAGGCCACCGTACACCTCTTGCTGCGATTTCTTGTGCGCTAGGTTCGACTGAGTCCATAGAAGCTCGTTAGTGCTTAAGCTTGCTTCACCGTGGCCTCCACCAACGTAGCGCCGTCATCCCGCTCCACCGAGCCACCATGAGCGCCGCCGCCGTGCGTAGCCCCGACGAGAGGTCCCACCGAGTAGCTCAACCGGTGCGCTAGGTCACGTAGATCACGTAGTGAAGGTGTCATCGCTGGCAAATTCACCGTCGGCGAGCTTTGGCCGCACCATAGTCTCACAGCGCCGCTGCTCTGTTTCGTCTCGATGACATGTGGGTCCAACTGACGCGTAGGTCCCACCGGTCAGCGACAGCAGTGTTGAGGGCTAGTTCAAAAATTCCAGATTCAAGTGTGATTTGTGATTTTTGTATCTTCAGTTTGGTAGCTCCTAAATTTGTGAAATAAATTTTGTAGTGTTCATTAGGAAGTTTAGTATTTATTAAAAATATTACCTTGGCACTTACAGTAGAAATTTTTGGAGATTTAAATAGGGATTTGAATTGTGCTTTTGAATGCGTTCAAAATTATTTATTTTATATCTAGAGTTCCTCTGCTCCAAAAATTATGAAATTTTTGTGGTAAGCTATTATTGTCATGTATGAACTCTAGTAAAAATTTGAGGATCAGTGCATGTGTAGATTTATAGTTATAGATTTTTCTTTTATGAATAGTTAATCCTTGCATGAATTTTTATAAATTATTTATGAGTCCAAAATTCATGAAATTTGTTAGAGGTAATCCTTGTACCATATGGATGCTAAGAAAAATAGGAAATCTGTTAGCTTGACACTTTTCAATAGGATTTTCCATTTATGCTATTTCAAGCCTTGCTTCCTTGTCATTTTTGTATAAGATGTTCTACTTGGTAAAATGACATGAAATTTTTATAGTAGTCCTTTGATAGCATTGATAAGGCACTATAAATTTTTGAGAATTTATGAAGTTGTTGCTTGACACTTTTCAATAGGATTTTCCATTTATGCTATTTCAAGCCTTGCTTCCTTGTCATTTTTGTATAAGATGTTCTACTTGGTAAAATGACATGAAATTTTTATAGTATTCCTTTGATAGCATTGGTAAGGCACTATAAAGTTTTGAGAATTTATGAAGTTGTTGCTTGACACTTTTCAATAGGATTTTCTATTTATGCTATTTCAAGCCTTGCTTCCTTGTCATTTTTGTATAAGATGTTCTACTTGGTAAAATGACATGAAATTTTTATAGTAGTCCTTTGATAGCATTGGTAAGGCACTGTAAATTTTTGAGAATTTATGAAGTACATCTGATATGTGTTTATTATTTAACCAAGATATCTAAATAAAATAATAAAGGCATTTAAATAAATAATTTGAACTTCACCATTATATTATCTTAAATGTATTTGGTATGCTTACACTATTGGTAGATTCTATGTTGTCAAATTTGGAATGATTACATGAAGTAGAAGTAGCTTTACTTTATATTGCATGTTGAATAGTTTCTCGACAGATTCTGTAGTTTGAGGAGTTGCATGTCAAAACTGATGTGTACTGTAAAAATGGTTAATAACAAAGTTGTAGAGAATTTGATAAGCTTTCTAGAAAGTCCAGGATCACTGAATTTGGATTAGGAGAACTCCAGTTATGAGTGAAACAAGTAGCTACTGTTTTGTGGCATAATCGATGCATTGTGAAGGTAGATGATTAACTAATCGAGAAGAGATATGCACCTACTCAATAAACATGATGCACTTATTAAACTTATATGCATTCGTAATACTTATGCCATACTCATGCATCTAGGATCGGAGGAAGAGATCACATTGCTGGAATTCGAAGAAGCAGAGGAAGGGAACCAGTAGGAGGATCGGCAAGCCGCAGCTCCCGAAGGCGTGGAGCAGAACCCTGAAGAGCTTCCGAAGTGCCCTGACCACCGCCCTACTTCCTTTCTACGAGGCAAGCCCTGAAGCATTATAAGTCTCCTAGTAATTTACAAATGTTTACTTATGTACTTATGATTGATGCATTAGGTTATAAGAGTTGAATGAAACCACTTGATGCATGTAAATTCCTTGTCCAGATATTAACCCTTTAACCGGTATGGGTCCAGGATCGAATATATGCTTAGCCATGCTTAGACCTGGTAGAAGTCGGGTGATGTCCTGTCACCTGTGAGATGTAGGTGGATATCGGAGCACGGTTGGCTATATCTGCTATCATGGAACAGAACCATGAGGTAAAAGTAAATCAAGACCGGATGGGAAGTCGATAGAGAAGCAACAAGACATGGAGGTCTTGGGTGTGGATTTATCCCCATCTGTGTCGATTAAGGACCGTACCATTGTTGGCGCTTCTGACAAGATTGAACGCATGCCTCTCACTTAGCTGGCCGGATAACTCGTTCCGACCACGAAGCCGAGTAATTCAACTCAGGCCGGGACCCGTTCTGTTGTGCACTCCTTCCGGGGAACGATCAGACTGAGCCTAAGGGCAGGCTTGGCCTGAGCATCCTAGCATCTAGTGTTCCAGATTGTGCGGCGCGGTACAGACCCGCGAAATGTGTACCTGAGTTGTACCAAAGGTGACCTAAGGCTATCATGGCTGGTAGACCTGGGTTTGTGTTAGGAATAAATTCCCAGCTAGTTGAAATCAATTCGAATCGCCATCTCTCCCGGATAGTGAGAAACTTGGCTAGTCCCAACATCGTAGCAACTATGTTATGAAACATGATGGTTCAGAGGAATATGGAATTACAATACCTGCTATGGTTACTATTGTATGCTTATAAATGATATACCACATGTTTGGCATAGGATAGTTGCTAATCTAGAAATGGATAGTTATAATCAACCTGATAAAGAAATTGTAACTGTACCATGACTCAATTACTTTTACACAAAAATGTTGTCAAGTTACGTCCACTTATATAGCCTTGCATAATCCTTGGAGTCATGTTATTTCTGGTTCATGACGGGTAAGTCTAGCTGAGTACCTTCTCGTACTCAGGGTTTATTTTCCCATTGTTGCAGATGGCACTATGTATCATGGTTATGGCAAGAGTTGCTTCTATCCTGCCATGGATGAGGAGTAAGCCTTGGGCAGGCTTCTTTATTAATTCCTATCTTTGCTTTTGTGGACCGTGATCTGACTTGGCACTGTATCAAACTATGTTGGAAACTTTATCTTCGAACTTATTTGCTTCCGCTTTATTTATCAAACTCGGTTTGTAATAACTTTTATTCGTACTCTGATGATGAAAAGTATCTATGAACTTTATGTAATATGTGGCATGTATGTTGAATCCTGTACGATCTTGGTTGTTGTAAATCGTTTATCAAGACCCGTCGCGGTACTCGACGGACTACCGGGTTTATATGGGTTCAAGTATGACAGTGCGACCGCTTGCGGATTGCCATTGTACTTATATTCTTATAAATTGGTCAGTTCTGCAACACATTCTAACTACTCTCTCCAGTTAATAGAATATAACTCTCTGAGCAGATCATCGAGCTTCACCATTGCTATCCATCTCACCGAATAGGTCGATGTCGCTAGCTAGCTTCTTCGCCATGTCTTCCACCTCGTATTCCAGCTGCTGGTGCTCCATCACTGCCCATCCCTCCGATGAATCTAGCCCCTATCACCTAAAGGTCAATGGCTGGGTAGTGGGACCGGACCATCGGTGAGTAATGGCGGTAACAATGGTGTCATGGTTGAAGCTCTTGAAGTTCTCTCACGCTGCCTTACACCTCTCGATGATGGTGTCCAGATGCGGTGGCCTACCATTGGGCTGAGGAGCCACCTCCCGATTGATGCAGTCTAGCACCGGCTTGATTCTAGCAACCACAACATCGAGTTTGTTTCATTGGGTTCTGGCCTCCTGATCTAGCTCATCAAACTATGCCTTGACCCTTGGACGGTAGTCTATAGGCATTACATGCATCCATCAAGCAAGGAAATTACTCCAATAGTAACTCCAACCATGGAGTACTCACCCTTCAGCTCCTCGGCCAATTTGTAGGATTGCCCTAACTCCTTCACCTTCTCCTCTTAGAGTTGCTCGATGGTTTGGCGCAGCTGGCCGAGCTCTACATCTTGCCCTACAAGCACAATGATAGTCAACAACAATAATACTTCAGCAACGCCAAACAATTTCACCGATCCACCAAGCAACAATAATACTTATGCTCGAAGACTTTCCGTAGGTGCTCGGACTTGGTCTTCACCTGCTCAGAAGGACCTGATAGCTGCTTGGAGACAGTGGCCAGCTGCTTAGACTTGCCCCGTAGCTACTCGGACACGGTCGCTAGCTGCTTGGATAGGATGCCCTTCTTGTATTCTAGGTCTCGCACATTGGACTCAACAAGGTCTCATTCGTGCTGGGCTCTCTGGATGTTCTTCTTCATAAGGTTCATCGCCTCCTTGAGCTTTTCATTCTCCTTGGTGAGGGGCTCCATCCTCTTGATCAGCTAGTGGCATTACTTGGCAGTCCGAGTTATCCCCTGCAAACGCACAATGGCTATGATGAACTCTGATCTCCAACATCAAAGACAAGCACTCTAGATGTAGTACTGACCTTGATCTGCTTCATCACTCTAGAAAGAGCGGACTTTAGCCTCCTAAGCTCCTTGGTGGTGTCCTCCTCCTCAACGACCACCAGTTTGTCACCTTGCTTGTGAAGGATTCGGACAGCTTGAGGTCGTGATTCCTCATGCTCAATTTCTTCCACCTCTATCCACCTCCTCCATAGATGGAAGTGTTTGATTTAGTAATTAAGAAGAGATATGCACATAATCAGTAAAATGTGAAACACTTGTTATTACTTAACAACATGCTATTAAGAATACTTACAAAAATGCATTCTTCATATAGCATCATACTATACTTGTCGGCATGTATGCATTCACAATATCTTATGCCATATTCATGCATCTTGGGTCGGAGGAAGAGATAACGTTGCTAGAGTTCGACGAAGGAGAGGAAGGGGACCAACAGGAGAATCCTCAAGCCATAGCTCCCTGAAGGCGGTGAGCAGAACCCAGAAGAGCTTCTGGAGTGCCCTGATCACCACCCCACTTCCTTTCTGAAAGGCAAGCCCCAGAGCATTCTAAGTCTCCTAGTATTTTACAAAATATTACTCAAGTCCTTATGATTGATGCATTAGGTTATAAGAGTTGAATGGAACCACTTGATGCATATAAATTCCTTGTCCACATATATATACACCTTTAACCCTATGTAGGTCTAGGATCGAATATATGCTTAGCCATGCTTAGACCGGTAGAAGTCGGGTGATTTCCTGTCACCTGCGAGATATAGGTGGATACCGAAGCACGGTTGGCTATATTTGCTATCATGGAATAGAACCATGGGGTAAAAGAAAATCAAGGTCTGGTGGAGTCTATGTATAGGTTGAGTCATGTGATTCTGTCTGTGCCGATCAAGGACCGTACCATTGTTGGAACTTCTGACAAGATTGAACGCATGCCTATCACTTAGCTAGCCAGATAACTCATTCTAATCGCGAAGCCGAGTAGCTCAACTCAGGCTAGGCCCCGTTCTATTGTGCGCTCCTTGTAGGGAGCCAGACTAAGCCCAAGGGTAGGCTAGGCCTGAATGTCCTGGCATTTGGTGTCCCTAATTGTGCGGCGCGGTATGAACACACAAAATGTGGACCTGAGTTGTACCAAAGGTGACCTAAGGTGACCGTTGATCAGGTCTGCCTGGGTTTGTGTTAGGAATAAATTCCCAACTAGGTTGAAATCGATTTGAATCACTGTCTCTCCCGAATAGTGAGAAACTTGGCTTGCTCCAGCATCATAGTAACTGTGTTATGGAACATGATGGTTTCGAATGAATATGGAATTACAATACCTGCTATGGTTACTATTGTATGCTATTAAAATGATATACCACATGTTTGGTACATGATAGTTGCTAATTTAGAGATGGATAATCATATAACTTGATAACAAATTATAATGGTATAATCTAGTTAATTGCTTTTTATGCAAAATGTTGCCAAGCTACATCCACTTATACAGCCTTGCATGATCCTTGGAGTCATTTTATTTCTGGTTTATGATGGGTAAGCCTAGCTGAGTACCTTCCTGTACTTAGGGTTTTATTTCCCATTGTTGCAGATGGCACTGTGTATCATGGTTATTGCAAGAGTTGCTTCTATCCCGCTGTGGATGAGGAGTAAGCCTTGGGCAGGCTTCTTTATTAATCCCTCTACATGCTTTTGTGGACTGTGATCATATGTTGGCACTGTACTAAACTATGTTGGAAACTTTACTTTCAAACTTAATTTGCTTCTACTTTTGTTATCAAACTTGGTTTGTAATAATTTTGTTTCATACTCTGATGATGGAAATGTATCTAGTGAACTTTATGTAATATGTGACATGTATGTTGAATCATGTACGATCTTGGTTGTTGTAAATCGTTTATCGAGACCCGTCGTGGTACTCGATGAACTACCGAGTTTATATGGGTTCAAGTATGACAGTGCGACCGCTTGTGGGCTACCATTGTACTTGTACTCTTATAAATTGGTCGGTTCTGTGACATGGCTATTCGTCAGTCTGGACAGGCAGGGTCTGATCCTCTATATGCTTTGCACTGCATCAGACCAACTTGTTAGTCACCAAAAATAGATAAGGATACGACAACAAAATAACTCCAACTCAAGGATACTTACGTGTTGGCTTGCTAGTATACTTTTCTAAACTGGCATTGCCTACTCAAGCCCCCAGCCACGACCTTGGGGTCGATTACTATGCCTTGGGGTGGAGGTCTTGCTGTCTGCACCATCGGCCTCTCCTCCATCCACTGCTCTAGGACTCCCTTTGCCTGCTGGTCGAGGACTCCCTTCGCCTGCTACCTAGGGACTCCCATTGTTTGTTGGTCGGGGACTCCCTCCCCTCCCTTTGATTATTACTCCACGCGCATGTTGCATGGAGGCGCCTTAGTGCTCGGTGGAGGAGCCACTAGCACTTTGTCGTCATCTAACCACTCTAACATTGTGGTGCTCCATGGCCAAGTGGTCTGATTGTTGCCAAGCTGAGATGTCATTTGGGTTGAGGGGAGCAGGCATCTGCCATCTTTCTCTTCTTTTGGGCCAGCTCATCTGCCACTGCCCTCTTCCCCCGGACTTTCTCCAACACTAGGGATGGACTCTCTGTCTGACTAGCATTCGTGCCTCTAGACTCCGACAAGATGCTGATGGCTCCCTCTTCAGGCTACGTTGGTGGCCTGGCATCTTCTGCCTACGGCCAATCGCCCCTCAAGACGCCTAAGAAGTATGCCACTCTTTCTGGCAAATGGATCTTTACATAAGTGAATTAGTCCACTGCACGACAACGACAAAGGATAAAAATCATCAAGAACACACAATTAAGATATTTACCTGAGGAGGCAGATTCTTGTAGTGAAAGCATCTCATTTGCCCTTACAAGTTGAACGAAGGCAAGTGGAGTGAATAGCTCTATGGCCCGCTCTTGCACAACGTCCCTCGACAGCATCTCTGTCCTCTCTCGAGTGCCGTCAGTCTCCCCTTGAACTCAAAGGCTATGTGGGCCCTCTCCTTGCATGGCTAGACGTGGTGCACTATGAAGCTCACTACCACTAGTCCACCATTAGTCTTCACGCCCTTTATTAGGTCAAGGAGCTCCCTCACCTGCTCCATATCAGCACTGCTTGGCCTCTTTCGACTAGCTTTTCTAGCTCTCTGGGATGTGGTTAGCGTCAGTAGAGGATGGTGGGGTGGCTCTGCTTCATGCAAAACCACCTGGCGTTCCACCCCTTTAGCGATGTGTTCAACGGCATAGTAAGGTACTCGCCCACCATTCCATCACGTAGCTAAAGATACACGCTACCGACCACCTTGGAACCACTGCTGCCCTTCATTTTTAGCCAGAACAGGTGACGGAAGAGGTTGAAGTGGGGAAGGATTCTGAGATACGCCTCATAGAAATGGTTGAAGATAGATATGTGCAATATGGTGTTTGGGTGGAGGTTGCACAGACTGACTCTCTAGAACTCCAACAAATCCCTCAAGAATGGATGAACAAGAAAACCTAATCCATGCCAAAATCAGTCCTCAAATACTACATCTTTGTTGGTATGAGGCATTAGGAAGGGCTCACCGCTGGCTGGCCACCATTCGGTGGTGACTGCGGTCAGGAAGAATGCCCGCCTCCACCAATCTATTGAACTCTGCCTTCGCCAAGTACGATGGCACCCACTCTTCAACATGGCTAGTTCTGACGCTCACCATCTTTGGGCTTGCCTTCTTTGGGTTCATAGCTCCCCTCTTCAGCGCCATCTCTTAGATCCTGGATTGGGGCTGGCGGCGGAAGCATGTGCGATTATGAATCTAGAAGCATGAGGGTTGAGGAGGAAGATGAAATGGCAAAGTGGCAAAGGTGGGAGCGTAGGGTACTGACGGCACAGTTATAAAGCACTCTGCCCCACCCTTTCGCATTTGAGGGTTTTTGGGAAACCGCTCCCATGATTGGTGCCTCTCCAAATTCTCCGCAACGGCAAGTTATGCCTGTTACCTGGGCTTTCGCGCAACCATGGCCCGTATCACCCATTTATCTCCGCAATTTGGTACATCTCGAATATTCATAGACTTCTCCGCCAACCGTTATGGCTCAATAATTACTACTATGCAGCCATTACTCTAGTATTTTCTCTGCGATTTGTTTTCTCCAAGATTTCCTCTTGTGCTTGGGGACTATGTTAGCATTATGTCTCGGTTCCTCACCACATTAGGGATTTTCTTCTGTTGACTGCTGTTTCTGACCCTGGCACCACATGACCACATCACCTACTATCAGTCTCAGGGACTAAGTGGGCACACTTCACCTTGCGGTGAATGTGTTTTTTCTCATTTCAGGGCTACATCTAAGGACTAGCTGCCTGCTCGGCTGGTCTTCTACTATTTTTCTACTTTTTGACCCTAGCACCACATGACCATGTCACCTACTGTTAGGATTAGGGACTAAGTGGGCATACTTCACCTTGCGGTGAATGTGTTTTTTCTCATTTCAAGGCAACGCCTAGGGACTGGCTACCTACTCGGCTGGTCTTCTACTATTTTTCTACGTTCTGGCCCTAGCACCACATGACTATGTCACCTACAATCAAGCTTAGGGACTAAGTGGACATACTTCACCTCATGGTGAATGTGTTTGCTTTATTCTAGAAGACTCCGCGCCTCTTGAAGCTAAAGAAGACTATCTCCCTTTCTCGTTGTCAGACTCTAAGTGGGCACACTTTGTCCACTACGAATAAATTTTTGATTCTAAACTTGAGCTCCTTACACCCTGATGGCAAGCCATACTTGGATTACACTGCTTAGTGATGGTTCACACTACTCAGTGACGGCTCACACTGCTCGGTGATGGTTCAAACTGCTCGGCGATGGTTCACGCTGCTCGATGATGGTTCCTGTAGCTCAGCGACGGTTCACGCTGCTCGGCAACTGCTCACAACTGCTCAGGAACTCATCATGGTGGTTGGAACATGAGTTTGACTGCTTGGCTTTGTTTGTACCTGCTTGGACAAGCTCAAGACAGCATTGCACAATGGGTACAAGATGCTCGGGGACTAGCTGTGAGGGGTACTGACCCTAGATACCCATGGTAGAACACATGGGCTACGCCCCTAGGGGCAGCCCAACCCACAAGACGAAGCCTTGCGGGGCACGACGCTGCTCGGTGTCTCCCGCAAGACACCGAGAAGATATCTTGAAGATACTACGAGATCTATTAGGATATGTATGATCTCATGATTCCTGTAATCTATTATTACTTTCCGATTATCTCTCAGATCTAATCGACTTGTAACCCTACCCCCTAGACTATATAAGGCAGGCAGGGACCCCCACCAAACACACATAATATCATACGATAGCCCATACAATCCAACAGACCATAGGAGTAGGGTATTATGTCATGCTGACGGCCTGAACCTATCTAACTCGTGTGCCTCTAGTTGCCTTCTTGTTCTCGATTACACGCATCTCTACCGATCAATCTACCTTCATAGGATACCCCTCAGAGGACTACCGATGATATTCTATCGATAGTTCTTGTAGCCAAATTTTAAGTTCAGCTAACTCATTTGGTGGCAGTACTATAGGGCCTTCTTGAGATAGGTGTTGTACCTAGCACTAACTCAATCTTAAATTCCACATCCCTATCACCACGTGATTACGTCACCTGAATAGTCAGGCTCAGGGACTAAGTGGGCACACTTCACCTCGCGGTGAATGTGTTTGCTTTATTCTAGAAGACTCCGTGCCTCTTGAAGCTAAAGAAGACTATCTCCCTTTCTCGTTGTCAGACTCTAAGTGGGCACACTTGGTCCACTATGAAGAAATTTTTGATTCTGAACTTGAGCTCCTTACACCCTTATGGCAAGCCGTACTTGGGTTACATTGCTCGGTGATGGTTCACACTGCTCGGTGATGGCTCACACTGCTCGGCAATGGTTCACACTGCTTGGCGATGGTTCACGCTACTCGACAACGGTTCCTGCAGCTCAACGATAGTTCATGCTGCTCAGCAACTGCTCACAACTAGTTCGGCAACTCATCATGGTGGTTGGAACATGAGTTTGACTGCTTGGCTTTGTTTGTACCTGCTCGGACAAGCTCAAGATGGTGTTGCACAATGGGTACAAGGCTGCTCGGGGACTAGCTATGAGGGGGTACGACCCTGGATACTCATGGTAGAACACATGGGCTGCGCCCCTAGCGGCGGCCCAACCCATAAGACAAAGCCTTTGCGAGGCACGACACTGCTCGGTGTCTCCTGCAAGACATCAGGAAGATATCCTAAAGATACTACGAGATCTGTTAGGATATGTATGATCTCATGATTCCTATAATCTGTTATTACTTTCCGGATATCTCTCAGATCTAACCGACTTGTAACCCTGCCCCCTGGACTATATAAGGTAGGCAGGGACCCCCACCAAACACACACAATATCATACGATAGTCAATACAATCCAATAGACCATAGGAGTAGGTTATTACGTCATGCTGACGGCCTGAACCTGTCTAACTCGTGTGTCTCTGTTGCCTTCATGTTCTCGATTACACACATCTCTACCGATTAATCTACCTTTGTAGGATACCCCTCGGAGGACTACCGATGATATTCTGTAGATAATTCTTGTAGCTAAATTTTAAGTTTAGCTAACTCATTTGGTGGCATACTATAGGGCCTTCTTGAGATTGGTGTCGTACCTAGCACTAACTCAATCTTAAATTCCACATCCCTATCAGGTGGTAAACCTAGTAATTCATCTGGGAATACATCAGGAAACTCACAAACCACTAGAATATCATAAAGGGTAGTGGCTTGGATAGCACAAGGCAAGTTTTGGAGTTCAAAACTTTGGGAAAGTGGTACTAGAAAAGCATTACCTCCCTTTGGTTCTCTCAACATAATTGTATGAGTGTTAGTGTCAATGAGAACTCCATGATCGCTCATCCATTTCATGCCTAAGATCACATCTATAGATAATCCAAGCAATACTATCAGATCCATCATATACTCCCTCTCTTGTATAGAGATGAGCACATTTCTAACTATCTTATTTGTAGAGATAGTAGCCGTAGATAAAATTATACTATAACCACCCTTGCCTACTCAATTACTTTCTGATCATTTCTAGATGCAAATGCTTGGCTCATAAATGAATGAGAAGCTCTAGAATCAAATAAAATAATGGTGGGATGTTTGTTAACAAGAAACATACCAACGATAACAACCTCTCCCACAGGAACCTCTTCAATAGTGGTATAATGCACGTATCTAGGACATGCTTCAGGATTTACCTATGTCTGATTGTTCTAGGTTCTGATTGTTGTTCTTCTTAGGATGGGGGCATTCCTTGGCCCAATGACCCACTTGATTATAGTTGAAACAATGGTTGATTGCTCCTAGGGTCCTGCTAAGCTTCCTTGCCCTCCGTTCCCCTTAGGGTAAGGCAATGGTGAACTGCCTTATGAAACACCTTCTACATGTTCAGTTAGTCTGGGCTTTTGGTGGAGGAGGCCTGAAACTTGGGCGCTGGCGATCGAAACTTGTCCTAGCTGCCACTAGAGCTTTAGGCTAAGAAGACCCTAAGGCGCCTGCCTTAGCTGCCCTCTTGCAGCCCTTGGCTTACCGCATGTAGATTGTTGTGGTTCTCCTAAGTCAAGGCATCACTAATGAACTCATTATATGTGGTGCACCTCGAGTTGGCCATAGTTTTCATTAGCTTAGTGCTAAGACCTCTCTTGAAGCTTTTGATCTTCTTTTCTCCTGTATCGACAAAACTAGGGGCATAATGGGACTAGATTATTGAAAACATGCATGTACTCAGTAAGGGTCTTGATCCCTTATGTGAGTCACATGAACTCAGCTGCCTTCATGAGCATTAGCCCTAGGGGAATGTGATGTCCCCTAAAGGCTAACTTGAATTGCTCCCATGTGACCTGTGCATTAGCAGGTAAAGAGGACAGGAAATGGGTCCACCATATCTCGATTGGTCCCTATAGCTAGTGAGACGCATATTCTGCCTTTTGATGTTCTGTGACCCTCAATAAATGAAACTTTTGCTCAATGGTGTTTAGCCATTCATTTGCATGGAGCGGTTCTTCAGCCACCTTGAAGATAGGAGGCTTGGTGTCAAGGAAATCTTTGAAAGATCTATACTGATTTGGCTTAAGCCCCTGTTGTTGCTGGCGGGTGTGAGCCATGTTCTACACAATGAGGCGTAGGGTTTCCTCCATAGTTCTCTGACTCCCCAAGAACTATGCAAAGAATTCATTTGCAGATGGTGGTGGCAGTGGTGGTAAGTCACCATCGTTGCCCTCTTGGCTGTTGCCTGCTCTGCACGAGTGTGAGTCATCTACAAAGTTGCAACAATAAGTGATTATTGGATGATGTCAAGAGATTGAAGATGAATTGTATAATCATGCCAAACTGAAATTACTGGAGAGAATCTTAAATTCATACAATAAAACAGAGGCATAATAATTCATTCTCACAACAAGACATCACCAATTTGATCACTTATCAAGCTCGTAGGACTGTTAACATACAAGTCATAATCACCAGTAAAATGAAACTAGAATTTCATTAAAGTTCAACCCAATGTTAGACCACATGCAAAGTGCCAATATTACATGAAAGTCAAATCACAATTACCAAACTTCAACTACAAGTCCATTACATAAATAGCAGGGATACATCTAGCACTTTAACTAGTCACTAGGTGATTCTAATCTTCAATATGATCGCTATTAAGGTCAGAGATAGGATCATCCTCATTCTCTAGCTCCACTTCTTCTTCGTCCTAGCCGTCATCTTCAACTAACATCTCTGGATCTTCTTCTTCCTCATCAAGGATCAAGTGCAGTTGGTTGTTCAAAAAATGCACCTCATGCTAAAGATCATCCACTACATTCTAGGCCTAGTGCAAACTATTGGAGCAAGTCCCTCTCAACATGGTCCTACTGGACGCTCTTGGCATGGGTCCTATCTCTTTCTGCTTTCAGCCATAGCTGCATGGTTGTTTGCTAGGATCTTCTGGCGCATAGCAGTGAATGCCTTCGGCGCCTCTAGCTACTCCCACAGTCCTGCTAACATTGCTTGATCATCTACTCTTGCCCCTTGGGTGGCAACTCTCTGTTGATCAACTTGCTCCATTTGGGTGTCGAGATTTCCCCAAGCTACATGTGCTTGATCAGCTTCCCATCGAGCCTCACTTGTTGCCTTTTTGTGCTTGTACCCATGGTTCTTTAGCTTACGCTGTGCAGCTTTGGCTCGCATGAGCTTATCCATGCAAGTGGTATAGGACTCTTGCTAGAAGTCCCTGGTGTCCTGACATGTCTAGAACATCTTCATTACGTCAAACATGGCACTCATAGCCGGACTAGAACTATCTACCTACTCATCCCGATCTTGGATCAACGCATTGCTATTGCGCTGTGCCCATACGGTTGTGGATGGATCCACCCGAGGAAAAGTACTAGCGGCACTGCTAGTAAGCTCATCCCCGTGCTGCTGATAAATCTAACATAGTACCTCAAAGGCTACTACTTGGGCAGCCTCCCAAGGAGTTCTTCCTTCAGATTACAACTTCCATTCCTGCCAGAAAGGTGCTTGGGTATAAGCTGGTATGGTCAGTCATACTTCATACCATGGTTGTCCCTCTAGGTATACTTCATTCTAGTAATAGAGGGGCAATTTGTAATACCGCGCATAGTGCAAAACTCTCCAAAGTAGGGCAGGAGTTCCAAACATCAATAGGAAACTCTCACTTCCAGCCGGTGCTGTCATCTGTATCAACAACATGTGCAACCCTCGTAAGGCAAAGTCATAATGGATAAGAGTTACATAACCGAGTAAGAGATTTATAAGGGCAGGAACAATGAAAATATTGAATAATGATTTATCATGATGCATGCACATTTCGTACGTCCTTACAAACTTAGGAAAAATTGTTTCTAATGACATACATGGTGGCATACATACGTTCTCTCATATATAGCATAGCTAGTTAGGCTACACTGTTTTGTTGTTAGTGTACCTGCACAAGAATTTCATTTCAGCCCAACCCCACAATTATATATGTAGAATATAAATCTAGGCTCTAGGTTGTAATCTAAATACTTCTATATATGTATACCCATACATATACTTTCCGTATCAAAGCTACCCGATGACAATTTATTACCCACAATTAAATACTGCACCATACAAGCATGCAAGCATGCATACATAGTCGTATCAAAGCTAGCTCCCCCTGACCGCATGCTCACTTCTTGCGGTCAAGTCACTCATCAACTTACCTTCTTACCTGGCATAGAGGCATTTGATCCATATATTACCACTCAAGTGAATGGCATCCATACAATAGCACATCGTATGGACGACAAAAATGAAAACCCCCAAATTAGTACTTAATTAGCCACCTAAAGTCCTTAATTGGGCATAAAGGAAGTGATTACTGGCACACTTTAGATTTCAAACTCTGGGTTTCAAACTGCCTAATTATATAGCTATTAGTTTCCAGAAACTGGTTTTGGAAAACAAAAACCTTTGTTTTAAATACACATGTGGCAATTAATGTTGAATCTTGCTCTGATGCCAGCTATCGTAGAACTGACCAATTTATAAGAGCACAAGTACAATGGTAGCCCGCAAGTAGTCGCACTATCATACTTGAGCCCATATAAACCCAGTAGTCCATTGAGTACCATAATGGGTCTCGATTAATGATCCACATACAACCAAGATCATACATGATTCAGCAAACATGTCACATGTTACATAAAGTTCACAGATACAATTCATTCATCAGAGTACAAAATAAGGTGATTACAAACCAAGTTTGGTAGATAGTAGCGGAAGCAAATTAAAGTTCGAAAACTAACATTTGTCAACATAGTTCAAATATAGTGCCAACTCAGGATCACAATCCACAAAAGCATAATAGAAGGATTATTAAAGATGCCTGCCTAGGGCTCACTCCTCATCCACAGTGGGACAAAAGCAATGCTTGCAACAGCCGTGATAAACTGTACCATCTGCAATAATGGGAAATAAAACCTTAAGTACAAGAAGGTACTCAGCTAGACTTACCAGTCATAAACCAAAAATAAACTGACTCCAAGAATTATGCAAGGCTTTATAAGTAGAGGTAGCTTGACAACATTTTGCATAAAAGCAATTAACTCAGTTATACAATTATACTTGGCCATCAAGTTAATTATAGCTATTCATCTCTAGATTAGCAAATAACCTATGCCAAACATGTGGTATATCATTTGATAGCATACAATAGTAACCATAGTAGGTGTAGTAATTCCATGTTTATCCGAACCATCACATTCCATAATATAATTACTATGATGTTGGGACTAGCCAAGTTTCTCACTATCCGGGAGAGATGGCGATTTGAATTGAATTCAACCAGCTAGGAATTTATTCCTAGCACAAACCTAGGTAGACCAGATCAATGATCACCTTAGGATCACCTTTGGTACAACTCAAATCGACATTTCATGGGTTCGCCCAGCGTCGCACAATCAGGGACAACTAGTTGCCAGGACGTTCAGGCCTGGCCTGCCCTTGGGCTCACGTCTGGCTCCCCGCACATCCTTACTACCATTAGAGTGCTGCACTTTTATAGAATGGGGCCTGACCTAAGTTGAGCTACTTGGCTTCACTGGTCGGAACGAGTTATCCAGCCAGCTAAGTGATAGGCATGCGTTTAATCTTATTAGAAGCGCCAACAACGGTACGGTCCTTAATCGGCACAGATAGAATCACATGAGTCAACTCACACATAGACTCCACCCAGCCTCTATTTATATTACCTCATGGTTCTTTTCCATGATAGCAAATATAGCCAATCGTGCTTCGGTATCACCTATATCTCGCAGGTGACAGGAAATCACCCGACTTCTACCGATCTAAGCATGGCTAAGCATATATTTGATTTTGGACCTATATAGGGTTAAAGGTATATGTATCTAGACAAGGTAGTTCTATGCATCAAGTGTTTCCAATCAACTCTTATAACCTAATGCATCAACTACAAAGACTCAAGTAATATTTTTGTAAAACATGGGAGACTTAGAATGCTCCAGGGCTTGCCTTTGAGGAAAGAGGTGGGTTGGTGATCTAGGCACTCAGGGAGCTCTTAGGCAGTCTGCTCCTCTTCTCCTAGAGCTATGGCCTGAGGCGTCTCCTGCTAATCCCCTTCCTCTTCTTTGTTGAACTCCAACAACATTATCTCTTTGGTCGATCCTATCTGCATGAGCATGAAATAAGATATCATGAATACATATACGATGATGCATGTAATATGATATAACATGATTAATGCATCCTCATAAGTACTTTCAGTAGCATGGTATTAAAGTAATAACAAGAGCATCTTATTTTACTGAGTAGGTGCATATGTCTTGTCTATTACTTAAGCAAACACTTCTGTAATCTATTTACTAGACTACAAGACATCAGCTAATTGTTTTGACCAAAACTAGAGTTATATACATCAAAATAATATGGTTGTAGACATTATGGAAAGATTATGAAATTGTCTATAACTTTATTTTAATGCCATTGATGTGATTCAATAGTTATCTAGGTCAAACAATTCAGTCATTCAAATCTGTCCAGAGAGCAAGCATTTTAGACAGCAAAATTCTAACAGCCAAAACTCTTAAACCCTAAGGCCTATGACTATGAAAATTTAACACAAGGTAGATCAGTAAGTTATCTACAATTTTGTTATTAATGAGTTTTACAGAAAATACCATTATCACCATGAAATCATCAACTCAACCAAAACTATACAAGCAGCCATTTATTTGAATTATAAAGCAATAATTAATTAGTTGCATACAACCAATTGCTTCTAAGCCTTACTACTAACATCAACAATTCATATGTATCACAAGCACCATAGAAAACATCATGGTCAAGCACAATTTACTTATTTACTTGCCTTTATTAATTTAATTAAATAATTAAGTGAAATAACAAAATATATCAAATATGCACAATAAATTCTAAGAAAATTACAGTAGCTTCCAAGTGCTCCTAACAGACTACTATAAATATTTCATACCATTTGAACATGTATAACATCCTCTACAAAAATGACAAGCTAGCAAGGTTTATTTTAGTAAAAATAGTTAACCCTACAGAAAAGTGTCAAACAATAGATTCTATATTTGTCTTAGCTTCATCCTAGAGCCATAATACTGAACAAAAATTTGCATGGCAATATGTTACTTATTTTTATGCCTACAATTTTCCTTAGAAAACACCATTATTAATAGATAAATAGAAGGACCCTATTTTAATCAAGTTTACAGCAAGTTTATTATTTTTCCTAGCTAGAGCATGTCAACACAAGACCAGCAAAAGTGGAATCACAATTTTATCACATTCCTAGCTCAAGTTACACATTTTACAAGATTGCAAACATTCAAAAAGCACTTATCTAGCTATATTTTATTCACCTAGAAAATACCAGAAACAGTTCATCTCATATTTTTATAAAATACTACACTTCATAAGGAATCCAACAAAATTTGGTTCACCAAAATTGGACATTTCTAGCTCTAGATATGATTTTCCAAAATTAGTACAAAAATCTAGAAAATAAATAGCAAAACCCTAAACTGTACTCGCTGACAGAGGGGACCCACGGGTCGGCAGACCCCACATGTCAGTGAACCGGAAATAGAGCATGGTGGTCGACCGGTGCTATCTCACCGACGATGAGCTCTTCGGTGAAACCGACCCCACCTACGTGTTCTACTCACTAACCCATGTCGACTGGTACCCTTGGTGGTAGTGCAGACGCACCTGGAGCTACCTCATCGCCGACCATGGCGGCACTGGCAGCGCTTGCACTGAAGGTACGCCAACTGTTACTGGGCACGATAAGGCCCTGATGAGAAACGTATGAGCTCCATAGTGACCAACCGAGTCAACTGAGACTACCTAGGCTAGGTGGGACATGTCGACGAGGTCTGTCTACGTGAGCGGTGGTGCGGCCGTGAGAGCGCATTGGCGTTGGTCGTCGTGTTCCATGCCGACGAGGCAACTATTCACCATAACATCATGCCACAAGCAAGGACACATCCTAACCAAGCTCTAACATGAAGAAGAAGGAGGGCGCAAGTGAGCCGAGCGGTGGCGAGCTCGCCGTGAAGGCGGCCATGGAAGCCAAGGTTCCAGCGAGGACGAGAACGATGATTTCGCCCTCACCGTAGCTAGGTCTGGTCATGCTACTACTGTCGAGGAGGTAGAGAGCAAGATGGCACAGTAGTGGGTTAGCTAGGAGGTGATAATGGTGCAGGTGTCATGGGCTCTAGGCAACGGTGGAGCAAGCGCTGTGGCTCAGCGGTGCTCAGGTGCTTCGGCAGCAAGCGTGAGAGAGAGCAACAGAGAGGGAGAGAATAGCGAGCGCAGGCTCGGTGCTTCTCCTTAAGCGCATGCCAGCCCGCTGTGACTGAGGGCTCGACGCTGGCTAGCGGTGGCCATGTGGTGGCTAGGTGTTTCCCTGGTCGGCCACTCATGGTGCATGACTGAAGCCATCAGAGCACCGATCGAGCGACTGAAAGCGCCAATTAAGCCCTTCCATTGTCCTAAACCACGGCGAATTAGTGCACGACGCTAAAACAAAAATTGTAGAGCTACATACTAGCTCCAACTTTGCTTGAGTGATCTAGGTCTAATTCGCAATGGTTATGGAATTAAATCATCACAAAGTCAGGCACATGAAACTACAAAACCAATCTGGACTTAGAAAAATTTTCAAGTTCCAAAAATAGTACAATGTTGATACTTGTGAGCCCTAAATGACCAAGTTAGGCACTGAATTAGCTCATGACCCAAAAATAAAAGTTGTTACACTACTTGAGTTCTACAACTTTGTTTTAGGGTGCACAACCATGCAAAATTTCTAAAGTGATGTTCAACTCCAGTCAAACATACAACTTGCAAATGATGATTTAAACTATAGCTATGACTTAGAGACCAAACTAGACTTAGTCATGAATACCAAAGTTGTTCCTAGTGACATTCTAAACATGTTTAAGGTATTCCTAAGGTTCCATAATCATTTTATACATTGGTTACATATAAACCCTAGCATATGAAGGCATTTAAGTGACAACACATGCAATATGAGCCAACATAGAGATACAAATTGAGATGCTCATGCCCATGAAGGATCAATGATGCTTATGCTCATGCAATGCCAAGGCTAAATGCAAGCTTAACACCTAGGGTGTTATAGGTTGGGCTAAAATGAAATTCTTATGCAGGTACACTAACAGCAAAACATGTAGCCCGACTAGCTATGTTATATATGAGGGAACATGTGTATGCCACCATGTATGTTGTTAGAAGTTTAATCTTCCTAAGTTTGTGAGGATGTATGAAATGTACATGCATCATGATCAATCATTCATTACACATTTGCATTGTTCCTCCCCTTATATGTCTCTTATTCAGTGAAGTAACTCTTTTCTATTATAACGTTGTTGTCATGAGAGTTGCACCATTTTGTTGGAACAGATGGCAGCATCAATTGGGAGTGAGACTTTCCTAGAAATGTTTGGTACCCCTGCCCTACTTCGGAGGGTCCTACATTTTGCGGGGTATACCAAACCATCCCTCTATTTCTAGAATGAAGAATACCTGGAGGGACAGTCATGGTATGAGGTGCAGCTAACCATACATGCTTGTACCCAAGCACCCCTATGGTCGGAGTGGAAGGCAGAATCTAAAGGAAAACACCTTGGGAGGCTACCCAAGTAGTGGCTTTTGAGGTGCTGAGTTAGATATGTTAGCAACATGGGGATGAGCTTACCAGTAGTGTCGCTGGTACTTTTCCTTGGGTGGATCCATCCACAGCAGTTTGGGCACAGCACAACCACAATGCATTGATTTGAGACTGGGATGAGCGGGAAGATAGTTCTAGTTCCACTATGAGTGCAATGTTTGCCGTGATGAAGATGTTCTATACTCGTCAGGATACCCGAGACATCTGGCAGGAGTCCTATACCACTTGCAGGGACAAGCTCATGAGAGCTGAAGCTGCACAGCTTAAGCTAAGGACGCTTGTTCACAAGCACAAGAAGGCAACAAGTGAGGCTCGTTGGGACACTGATCAAGGTTATGTAGCATTAGGAAATCTCCACACTAAGATGGAACAGGTCGATCAGCAAAGAGCTGCCGCCCAAGTAGCAAGAGCTGATGATTAGGCAATGGTAAAAGGACTATGGGAGTAGCTGGAGATTGCTCGCACCAAGGCACTCATAACAATGTGCCTAGCGGATCTAAGCAAACAACCATGCAGCCCTGGTAGAAGCAGCATGAAATAGAGCCAAAGCCCTCACCTGTACAGCAGGACCGTGTCGAGAGGGATTTGCGGCAACAGCTTGCATAGACCCATAACATGGTGGTTGATCATCAGCATGAGGTGCATTATCTGAACAACCAACTACACCCGCTCCTTAATGAGGAAGAAGAAGATCCGGAGATGTTAGTTGAAGATGATGGTTGGGAGGAAGAAGAAGTGGATCTAGAGGATGAGGATGATGCTATCTCCAACCTCGATAGCAAGCATGCTAAAGAGTAGAGCAGTCTAGTGACTAGTTCAATGCACTAGTTGTATCCCTACTATTTGTGTAATGGACTTGTAGTTTGAACTTCAGTACTCGTGATGTGACTTCAGTGTAATATTGGCACTTTGCACAGTTGTCTCAATATGGTTGAACTTTGATGAAATTCTAGTTTCATTTTACTGGTGAAATGTGAAGTGCATGTTAGCGCATTGTGAGTACGATAAGTGATCTAATTGGTGATGTTATGTTGCGAGGATGAATTATTGTGCCTTTGTTTTATTGTATGAATTAAGGTTCTCTCTAGTAATTTCAGTTTGGTATGATTATACAATTCATCTACAATCTCTTGACATTATCTAATAATCACTTATTGTTGCAACTTTGCAGATGACTTGCACTCGTGCTGGGGCTGGCACCAGCCAAGGTGGCAACGACGCTGACTTACCACAATCGCCATCACCATCTACAAATGAATTCTTCACATAGTTCCTATGAAATTAGAGAGCCATGGAGTATACACTATGCCTCATTACACAGAATACTGCTCATGCCTGTCAGCAATATCAAGGGCATGAACTGAATCAATATAGCTCGTTCAAAGATTTCCAAGACACCAAGCCTCCTATCTTCAAAGAGGTGAAGAACTGCTCCAAGCGGATGAGTGGCTAAACATGATCAAGCAGAAGTTCCGGCTATTGAGCGTTATTGAGCATTTGAAGGCCAAATATGTGTCCCATCAACTGTAGGGACCGACAGTGATATGGTGGACCCATTTCCTATCTTCTCTACCTACAAACACATAGGTCACATGGGAATAGTTCAAGCTAGCCTTTAGGGGACATCACATTCCCCTAGGGCTAATGCGCACGAAAGCCATGGAGTTCATGAGGCTTACTCAAGGGACCAAAACCCTTACCGAGTACATTCATGCCTTCAACAATCTTTCCAGATATGCCCTAGAGTTTGTCAACATAGAGGAAAAGAAATTAGAGAGCTTCAAGAGAGGCCTTGGCACCAAACTGATGAAGACCTTAGCCAACTCAAGGTGTGCCACCTATAATGAGTTTGTCAATGATGCCTTAACCCAAGAGAACCAGAACAACTTGCATGCAGCAGCGAAGGGATGCAAAAGAGCACCTGAGGCAGTTGCCTTAGGATCATCTCAGGCTAGAGCTCTAGTGGTGGCTAGGCCATAATTTCGTTCACCAGCGCCTAAAGTATAGGCCTCCTCAGCCAGAAGCTCAAGCCAATCACCCTCAAAAGACATTCCACAAGGCATTCACCATTGCCATACCTAATGGCAATGCAGGCCAGGGAAGCTCAGTAGGACCAAGGAACAACTAGCCATGCTTCAACTGCAATTAGTTGGGTCATTGGGCCAAGGAGTGTCCCCATCCCATGAAGAATAGCAATCAAAACTAGGGTAATCAGAAACAAGCAAATCCTAAGGCATGTCCTAGATATGTGCATTACACAACTATCAAAGAAATCCCTGCGGGAGAAGTTGTCATGGCCGGTATGTTTCTTGATAACAAACATCCCGCCATTGTTTTGTTTGATTCTAGAGCTTCTCATTCATTTATGAGCCAAGCATTTGCATCTAAGTATGATTAGAAAATAATTGAGGTAAACAAGGGTGGTTATAGTATAAGTTTAGCTAGGGCTACTATCTCTACAAATCAAATATTTAGAGATGTGCTCATCTCGATACAAGAGAGGGAGTACACAATGGATCTGATAGTATTGCCTAGATTAGCCATAGATGTGATCTTAGGTATGAGTTGGACGAGTTATCATGGAGTTCTCATTGACACATCCACTTGAACAATTATGTTGAGAGAACCAAAGGGGAGTAATGCTTTTCTAGTACCACTTCCCTGAAGTTTTAATCTCCAAAACTTGTCTTGTGCTATCCAATGTAACGCCTCGGGTGTTAGCCTTGCATAACTTGACTTGCATAGCATGAGCATGATCATAAAGCATTCATAAACAAGCATTTGACAATTGAAACATTCAATTGAAACATATGCAACATTCTCATTATTTCATGTTTCCATGCGTATGTGCATATGATCATGAGTGTAAACATGTAGATTATTGTGTGACCATGCAAATAGCTTAAACATGTTTAGGATATCATCATGAACAACTTTGGTAATTAGGGCTAGGGCTAATTAGGTCATTAAGTGCATGGTTTGAGTATGTATCATCATTTGAATGTAGCTTGTTTGACCAAGTTTGAACTAGGTGTTAGAGACCTTGCATGGAGGAGATCACTAAAGCAATGTTGTAGTGTTTGACATAAGGAACAACTTTTATTTTTATGTCATTGACTGATTTAGCTTCTAACATGCTTGAATAGGTCCCACAAAAATCAGCAAAATCTAGATTTCAACACTTAACGAATTTTTGCTAGTCTTGGATCACTGACAGCCTGACAAGCCGACCTTGAGCATGATTTTACTCTGTCTCGGTTGCGAATTAGAACTAGATTCTTGAACAAAAGTTGTAGATGGTACACCAGTCTACAAGTTCTATTTAGATGGTTTACACAATAGAGCTACGGATTAGCTGTTAAATCGTCGTCAATTCTCGCTGTCAGGCTAATACGCGCGCGACTGAATCAACTGATGACGCCGTTCAGTGGCCGACCACCGGTAGAGCCCGCGTGTCGCATGTCCGTGGCGACGGCCGCACGTCGCCATTGCCCTGACCGTGTAGGCCATGACACACCTGAGCGCGGCTTCAACACTCTAGCGTCCTGCCCACTCCCTCCCGTGCTCACCATTCTCATTTTCCCCGACCTCTTTCCTCGCCGCAGCAGCAGCCGAGCACCGCACCGCTCCGCCGAGCTCGCCTGAGATCACCACTACCCCATTCTTCGATCAGTCACGCCTAAAGCTTCGCCTCCCTCTGCTCTATCCTTCCCTCATAGCCACATCCATAGCCAATATGTTGGTAAGCTAAGTCGCCTTGCGCCGCCACGGGGATGCCTCGCCGAAGCTCCGCCATGGCTGCTGCCGTGGCCGTGCTTCGTCGGAGCAGCTCTAGCCGTTTAGGTCGCATAGCCACCAGTCATAGAGTCGCCGTAGTCCTGTAGAGTGCGTCACATGACTTGACCATGGCCTTCACCGGCGTGGCAGTCGCCGTCCTGTTCTTCCGAGCCACCATGGCCGCCACCGTCGTAGTTAGCGCCAGCGAGAAGCCCCACCAAGTATCTCAATGGGTGCGCTAGGTCACGAGGATCATGTAGCGTAGATGTCATCGCCGACGAAGCTCGCCATCGACGAGCCGTAGTCGTGCAGTGCTGAGCAGCGCCGCTGCTCTGTTCGTGGCTCACTAGCATGTGGGGTCCCCTGTCAGGTGGGTCCCACCGGTCAGCGACAGGAGTAGAATAGGCTAGTTCATTTAAATCCAGATCTAGTGTTGTTTTGTAAATTTTGTATCTTCAGTTTGATAGCTCCAAAAATTGTGAAATAAATTGGTTAGTGTTCCTTAGGAAGTATAGTATTTAGGAAAAATATGTTTTTAACATTTACAGTATAAATTTTTGGAGATTTAAATAGGGATTTGAAATGTGCTTTTGAATGCATTCAAATTTGTTTATTTTATATCTAGAGTTCCTGTGCTCCAAAATTTATGAAATTTTTGTGCTAAGCTAGTAATAGCATATGTGAACTCTGGTAAAAATTTGAGGACCAGTGCATGTGTAGATTTATAGTTATAGATTTTTCTTTTATGAATAGTTAATCCTTGCATGAATTTTTATAAATTATTTATGAGTCCAAAATTCATGAAATTTGTTGTAGGTAATCCTAGTAGTATATGGATGCTAAGAAAAATAGGAAATATGTTGCTTGATGCCTTTCAATAGGATTTTCCATTTATGCTATTTCAAGCCTTGCTTCCCTTGTCATTTTTGTATAGGATGTTCTACTTAGTAAAATGACATGAAATTTTTATAGTAGTCCTTTGATAGCATTAGTAAGGATACTAGTAAATTTTTGAGAATTTATGAAGTACATCTGATATATGTTTATTATTTAACCTAGATATCTAAATAAAATAATAAAGGCAATTAAATAAATAGTTTGGGCTTCACCATTATATTATCTTAAATGTATTTGGTATGCTTAAACTGTTGGTAGATTCTATGTTGTCAAACTTTGACTGATTATATGAAGTAGAAATATTGTTACTTTGTATTGCAAAGTGAATAGTTTCTAGATAGATTCTGGAGTTTGATGAGTTGCATGTTGAAAATGATGTGTATTATAAAAATAGTTAATAACAAAATGGTAGAGAATTTGATAAGCTTTCCAGAAAGTTCAGGATCACTATATTTGGATTAGTAGAACTCCAGTTATGAGTGAAACAAGTAGCTACTGTTTTGTGATATAGTAGATGCATTGTAGAAGTAGTTAACTAATAATCGAGAAGAGATATGCACCTACTCAATAAACATGATGCACTTGTTAAACATATATGCATTCGTAATACTTATGCCATACTCATGCATCTAGGATCGGAGGAAGAGATCACGTTGCTGGAATTCGAAGAAGCAGAGGAAGGGAACCAGCAGGAGGATCCGCAAGCCGCAGCTCCCTGAAGGCGTGGAGCAGAACCCTGAAGAGCTTCCGGAGTGTCCTGACCACCGCCCTACTTCCTTTCTGCGAGGCAAGCCCTAGAGCATTATAAGTCTCCTAGTAATTTACAAATGTTTACTTATGTACTTATGATTGATGCATTAGGTTATAAGAGTTGAATGGAACCACTTGATGCATATAAATTCCTTGTCCAGATATTAACCCTTTAACCGGTATAGGTCTAGGATCGAATATATGCTTAGCCATGCTTAGACCGGTAGAAGTCGGGTGATATCCTGTCACCTGCGAGATGTAGGTGGATACCGGAGCACGGTTGGCTATATCTGCTATCGTGGAATAGAACCATGGGGTAAAAGTAAATCGAGACCGGATGGGAAGTCGATAGAGAAGCAACAAGACATGGAGGTCTTGGGTGTGGATTTATCCCCGTCTGTGTTGATTAAGGACCGTACTGTTGCTTGGCGCTTCTGACAAGATTGAACTGCATGCCTCTCACTTAGCTATCCTAGATAACTCGTTCCGACCGTGAAGCTGAGTAATTCAACTCAGGCCAGGATCCGTTCTGTTGTGCGCTCCTTCTGGGGAACGATCAGACTGAGCCCAAGGGCAGGCTTGGCCTAAGCATCCTAGCATCTGGTATTCCTATATTGTGCGACGTGGTACGGACCCACGAAATGTGTACCTGAGTTGTACCAAAGGTGACCTAAGGCTATCGTGGCTGGTAGACCTAGGTTTGTGTTAGGAATAAATTCCCAGCTGGTTGAAATCGATTCGAATCGCCGTCTCTCCCAAATAGTGAGAAACTTGGCTAGTCCCAACATCGTAGTAACTATGTTATGAAACATGATGGTTCGGAGGATATATGGAATTACAATACCTGCTATGGTTACTATTGTATGCTTCTAAATGATATACCACATGTTTGGCACAGGATAGTTGCTAGTCTAAAAATGGATAGTTATAATTAACTTGATAAAGGAATCATAATTGTATAATGAGTCAATTGCCTTTTACGCAAAATGTTGTCAAGTTACATCCACTTATATAGCCTTGCATAATCCTTGGAGTCATTTTATTTCTGGTTCATGATGGGTAAGTCTAGCTGAGTACCTTCTCGTACTCAGGGTTTATTTTCCCATTGTTGCAGATGGCACTGTGTATCATGGTTATTACAAGAGTTGCTTCTATCCCACTAGTGGATGAGGAGTAAGCCTTGGGCAGGCTTCTTTATTAATTCCTATCCTTGCTTTTGTGGACCATGATCTTACTCGGCACTATATCAAACTATGTTGGAAACTTTATCTTCGAACTTATTTGCTTCCGCTTTATTTATCAAACTCGGTTTGTAATAACTTTTATTCGTACTCTGATGATGAAATGTAGCTACGAACTTTATGTAATATGTGGCATGTATGTTGAATCCTGTACGATCCTGGTTGTTGTAAATCAGTTTATCGAGACCCATCGTGGTACTCGATAGGACTACCAGGGTTTATATGGGTTCAAGTATGACAGTGCGACCGCTTGCGGACTGCCATTGTACTTGTATTCTTATAAATTAGTCAGTTCTGCGACAGCTGGCATCAGAGCAAGATTCAACGTTATTTGTCACAAGTGTATTTAAAACAAAAGTTTTTGTTTTCCAAAAACCCTTCTCTAGCAACTATTAGTTATATAATAGGTATTTGAAATCTAAAGTGTGCCAATGATCACTTTCCTTATGCCCAAATTAAGGACTATTAGGTGGCTATTTAATTACTAACATGGGGGTTTTTACTTCGTCGTCCATAAGGCGTGCTATAGTATGGATGCCAATCACTTCAGTAGTAATGTATGGATCAAATGCCTCTACGCCAAGGTAAGATGATGAGTGTATGACCGCAAGATGTGAGAGTGCGGTCGGGAAGAGTTAGCTTTGGTACGGCTATGTATGCATGCTTGCATGTGTATATGGTATGTATTTAATTGTGGGTTTAAATTATTGTCGGATAGATTGATACGGAAGTATATGTATGGGTATACATATATGGAAGTATTTACAATTACATTCTGCATATTTCATTATGGGTTTAGGGCTGAAATGAAATTTTATGCAGGTACACTAACAATGAAACATGTAGCTCGACTAGTTACACTATTTATGAGAGAACGTATGTATGCCACCGTGTCTACCGTTAGAAACAAATTTTTCCTAAGTTTGTGAGGACGTACAGAACGAGCATGCATCATGATAATTACCATTCACATAACTACATTGTTCCTCCCCTTATAAAATTCTTACTCAGTTATGTAACTCTTATCCATTATGGCATTGTCTCACCAAAGGGTACATGTTAATGGTGCAGATGGCACGCACCAAGCAGACTGCTCGCAAGTCCACCGGAGGCAGAGCTCCCAGCCGTCAGCTTGCTCCACGTACCCGTCAACATCACACGTTCCTTGGAGAGTTTGGGATGCCTACACTCTTATGGAGAGTGCTCATCTATGTAGGCTATCCTGATGGAATGGAACCCCGCTACTTCTAGGCAAATGAGTAGTTGGGAGAAGGTCTCTTAGTTACTGTGGAGGCCGTTGTTTGTCCCCGAGGTGACGATTCTGATTGGACAGGCTGGTGTTATGAGTCAACTGGCAGGACTGCTGAAGAAGCAGCTGGCAAGGCAACCTTTGGGATCTTGAGGGATATCATGGATCGTTTTCCTCAGGAGCTGACAGGCCGCTTTGGTTGGAGTCTTTCCGAGGGGCAACCCCTCCACTGACTCATGGCAGCAGGCAAGAGGAAGACCCTTGGAGATTGGTGCAGCAGAAGGGTAGAACAGTGATAACCCTGCCATGAGCACCATGTTCGCAATGATGAGAGTGTTAGATGGAGTAGAAGGTAGCCTCAGACGTGTGTCCGGTGCCCTTGGTCATGCCCTACGAGGACCGACGTCAGCTTCAGAGGGAGCACGATGCTAAGATTGAGAGGCTCACTGAAGAGATGACTCAGTTAACTCACCAAAGGAATGCGGCCTGGTCTAGGGAAGATGTCCTGAGAGCTCGATAGTTTGAGCTGGGGCAGTAGCTGGCCAATGCGAAAGAATACAACGATAATCTACATGAAGAGGTTCATCTACTGAACAACCAGCTCCACCCTTATGTCCCACCTAGAGCCACAGAGATGGATCTAGAAGGGTACGAGGAAGAAGAAGAAGAAGTGGAGCCTAAAGAAGAAGTAGAACCTGAGGAAGGAGATGATCCTACGTCTGACCTCGATAGTGATCATGATGAGGATTAGATCGCTTAGTACTTAGTGGAAGGTCTAATGTATCACCTTTATTCATGTAATGGACCTGTAGTTCGAATTTGGCATTAGTAACCCGACTATCATGTAATGTTGATTAATCGCATGTTTGGATGAACATCAATGCAATTCCAGTCCTTTGTCAGTAATCACGATTAAATTTGCATGCGTTATTAGCGTGATAAGTGGTCAAATTGGTGATGTCATGTTGCGAGAATGAATTGTTATGCCTCTGTTTTTATTGTGATTTTGAGAATTTTCTCCAGTAATTTTAGTTTGGTATGAGTACCTAATTCATCTGCAATCTCTTGGCATCAACCAATAATCGCTTATTGTTGCAACTTCGTAGATGACGCGCGCCCATGCTGGAGCTGGTGGCAGCCAGGATGGCAACCAGGATGACTTGCCACCCCCAACCACTGCCGTCTGCTCAAGAATTCTTTACCCAGTTCCTGGGGAGCCAGAGGACAATGGAGGAAGCTTTGCGCCTCATCGCGCAAAACACTGCTCGTGGCCACCCACATCAACCAGGGGCCGAGCCAAATCAGCACAGTACATTCAAGGAGTTTCTGGATACGAAGCCTCCAATCTTCAAGGTGACTGAGGAACCACTGTAGGCTAACGAGTGGCTAAATACCATTGAGCAGAAATTTCATCTGCTAAGGGTCACAGAGCACCTGAAAGCTGAATATGCTTCTCATCAATTGCAAGGACCAGCAAGGATCTAGTGGACACATTTCCTATCATCTTTGCCTGATAATGCGTGAGTTACCTGGGAACAGTTCAAGCTGGCTTTTAGGGGACACCATATTCCCTCAGGCCTAATGCGCATGAAACGGCCAAATTTATGAGGCTCACTCAAGGAACAAAGTCACTCATAGAATATATGCACTGCATTCAACAACTTGTCAAGATATGCTCCAGGTTTCGTGGATACTGAAGAGAAAAAGATAGAGAGTTTCAAGCGAGGTTTGGGTACCAAACTAATGAAGACTATGGCAAATTCTAGATGTGCCATGTACAATGAGTTCATTAGTGATGCCTTGACCCAAGAAAACCACAACAACATGCATGCAGTTGCTAAGGGTCACAAGAGGGCATATGAGGCCTGGTGCCTCCGGATCTTTCCAGTCGAAAGCGCCTATCACAGCTAGGCCACAATTCTGTCCACCTGCACCCAAGTTTAGGCCTCCACCATCGAGAGCTCAGAATAACAGGCCACAGAAACCATTTCGTAAGGCATTCACTATTGCCTTACCAAAAGGAAATGGCAATCAGGATAGCTCCACCAGATTCAGAAGTAATCAACCATGTTTCAACTGCAACCAACTAGGTCATTGGTCCAAGGAGTGCCCCCACCCCAAGAAGAATGGCAACCCAAATCAGAACAATCAGAGGTAGGTGAATGCCAGGGCACATCAGGGACAAGTGCATTATATTGCTATGGAGGAAGTGCCCACCGGAGAAGTTATCACGGCTGGTATGTTTCTCGTTAACAAGCATCCCACTGTTGTTTTATTTGATTCAGGAGCTTCTCATTCATTTATGAGTTCAAGCATTTGCATCTAGACATGATCAAGAAATAATTGAAGTAAGTAAAGGGGGTTATAACATAAGTTCAGCAGGGGGTACTGTTACTACCAAAAAGATAGTCAAAAATGTACTCATCTCGATATAAGGGAGGGAGTACACCACGGAATTTGATAATATTGCTGGGGTTATCAATAAGTGTAATCTTAGGCATGAATTGGATGAAGGATCATGGTGTTCTTATTGACACTAGCACCCGTACTATTATGTTGAGAGAATCCACTAGAGGGAATGCTTTTCTAGTACCACTCTCCTGCAATTTTGAACCCCAACATCTAGCCTGTGCTATCCAAACCACCACAATATGTGATATCCCCGTGGTTTGTGAGTTTCCGGATGTATTTCTAGAAGAATTACCTGGGTCTACCACCGGATAGGGATGTGGAATTTAAGATCGAATTAGTGCCAGGTACGGCACCCATATCCAGAAGGCCCTATAGAATGACACAATTAGTTAGCAGAACTTAAGGTTCAATTGCAAGATCTATTGGACAAGGGTCTTATCCAACCTAGCTCATCTCCGTGGGGATGTCCAGCCTTGTTTGTGAAAAAGAAGGATAAGTCACTGAGAATGTGTGTAGATTATAGACCACTCAATGCTGTGACCATCAAGAACAAATATCCATTGCTCGCATCGACATCTTGTTCGATCAGCTAGCGAAGGCAAAGGTATTCTCCAAAATTGACTTGAGATCAGGTTACCATCAGATAAAGATCAGACCGGAGGATATACCTAAAACTGCTTTCTCTACTAGGTACGGCTTATACGAGTATTTGGTTATGTCTTTCGGACTAACAAATGCTCTAGCCTACTTCATGTACCTGATGAACTCGGTATTCATGCCCGAACTTGACAAGTTTGTGGTCATGTTTATCGATGACATATTGATTTATTCAGAAAATGAGTCAGATCATGAAGAGCATCTGAGGATTGTCCTATCCAGACTGAGGGAACATCAGCTATATGCCAAGTTTAGCAAATGTGAATTTTGGTTGAGCAAAGTACCTTTCTTAGGTCACATTTTATCAAAATATTGGAATCTCTGTAGACCCATCAAAAGTACAAGAGGTCATGGATTGGAAAGCCCCAACTTCAGTTCATGAAGTTCGGAGTTTTCTAGGATTAGCAGGATACTATCATCGGTTTATTCCAGATTTCTCAAAGATAGCTAAGCCTATGACCAGACTACTTCAAAAAGATGAGAAGTACAAATGGACACCAGAATGTAAAGCAGCTTTTCACACCCTTAGAACCTTGTTGACTACAGCACCTGTGCTAGCACAACCAGACATTGAAAAGCCTTTTGACGTATTTTGTGATGCATCGGGAATAGGTTTGGGATGTGTGCTTATGCAAGAAGGAAGAGTTATTGCATATGCTTCTCATCAATTGAGAAAACATGAAGTCAACTACCCTACACATGATTTGGAACTTGCAGCCGTTGTCCATGCATTAAAGATATGGAGACATTACTTATTGGGCAATGTATGTCATATCTATACTGACCACAAAAGTCTCAAGTATATCTTTACCCAGAACTGAACATGAGACAATGAAGATGGTTAGAATTGATTAAGGACTACAATTTAGAAGTGCATTACCATCCGGGTAAAGCTAATGTAGTAGCTGATGTACTCAGTAGGAAGTCCCATTGCAACACTGTGGAAGCATTATTGGAAGATGGATTCAACTTATTACATCCTGCTATACTACACAATATCACGATCAGTTGTTCACTTGAGAGCAAAATCATAGAGCTACAGCAGATAGATGTAGGAATAAGTCACATCAAGAGAAAAATGCAAGAATAGGAAACCAAACATTTTAGATTGGATGAAAGAGGTGTATTATGGTTTAAGGACCGGCTAGTGGTACCTAAAAGACCGTGAGCTAAGGAATCAAATTTTAGATGAAGCTCACTCATCCAAATTGTCTATCCATCCGGGTAGTAGTAAGATGTATCAAGATTTGAAAACCCATTTTTGGTGGACTAAGATGAAGAAAGAGATCGCAGCCTATGTTGCTAGGTGTGATAACTGTAGTAGAGTGAAAGCCGTCCATATGAAAACTGCTGGGTTACTTCAGCCATTGCCGATTCCAGGATGGAAATGGGAGGAAATCAGCATGGATTTTATCACAGGCCTTCCAATGATGCCATAAGGTCACAATTCAATATGGGTAATTGTTGATCGTCTCACTAAGTCAGCACACTTTATCCCTGTGAACACACGGTATATAGTTGGAAAATACGCTGAGATATATGTTTCCCAAATCATGAGACTGCATGGAGTACCCAGGACTATAATCTCAGATCGAGGACCACAGTTCATAGCTCGTTTTTGGGAGCACTTACACCAGGCCTTGGGAACCAAGCTAATCAGAAGTTTAGCTTATCATCCACAAACTTTAGGATAGACAGAGCGAGTGAACCAAATCCTAGAAGATTTACTTAGAGCTTGTGTTATATCTTCAAAAGGTTCATGGGAGAAATGGTTACCTTTAGCTGAGTTCTCCTGTAACAATAGTTATCAAGTGAGTATCAAAATGGCTCCATTTGAAGCCTTGTATGGCAGAAAGTGCAGAACTCCATTGAATTGGATTGAGCCCAGTGAAAGGAGATACTTTGGTATTGATTTTGTCAATGAAGCCGAAGAGCAAGTACGTATCATCCAACAACATATGAAGGCAGCTCAATCAAGAAAAAAGAGTTATGCTAACAAAAGAAGAAGACCACTGACTTTTGAAGTGGGTGACTATGTATACTTGAGAGTATCACCCATGAAAGGTGTGAAAAGATTTGGGATGAAAAAGAAGCTTTCACCAAGATATGTAGGGCCATACAAAATTTTGGAACGAAAAGGGAAGGTTGCATATAAGTTACAACTTCCACCAGAGATGAGTGCAATCTTTGATGTGTTCCATGTTTCTCAGCTAAAGAAATGTCTTCGAGTACCAGAAGAAGCTATTGCACCCACCAACGTGCAGCTTCAATCGGATTTGACCTATGAAGAAAAGCCAATTCGAGTATTAGAGAAGATGGAGAGAGTAACAAGGAGTAAGATTATTAAGTTCTATAAGGTGGTGTGGAACAATCATAGTGAACAAGATGCTACGTGGGAAAGAGAAGATTATCTACGAGAAGTTTATCCCGCCTTTTTCCAAGAACGGTAGGTCTTGCAAATCTCGGGACGAGATTTTTATAAGGGGGAGGGGCTATAATACCTTAGGTGTTAGCCTTGCATAACTTGACTTGCATAGCATGAGTATGATCATAAAGCATTCATAAACAAGCATTTGACAATTGAAACATTCAATTGAAACATATGCAACATTCTCATTATTTCATGTTTCCATGCATATGTGCATATGATCATGAGTGTAAACATGTAGATTATTGTGTGACCTTGCAAATAGCTTAAACATGTTTAGGATATCATCACAAACAACTTTGGTAATTAGGGATAGGGCTAATTAGGTCATTAAGTCATGGTTTGAGTATGTATCATCATTTGAATGTAGCTTGTTTGACCAAGTTTGAACTAGGTGTTAGAGACCTTGCATGGAGGAGATCACTAAAGCAATGTTGTAGTGTTTGACATAAGGAACAACTTTTATTTTTATGTCATTGACTGATTTAGCTTCTAACATGCTTGAATAGGTCCCACAAAAATTAGCAAAATCTAGATTTCAACACTTAACGAATTTTTGCTAAGTCTTGGATCACTGACAGCCTGACAAGCCAACCTTGAGCATGATTTTACTCTGTCTCAGTTGCGAATTAGAACTAGATTCTTGAACAAAAGTTGTAGATGGTACATCAGTCTACAAGTTCCATTTAGATGGTTTATGAAATAGAGCTACGGATTAGTTGTTAAATCGTCGTCAATTCTCGCTGTCAGGCTAATATGCGCGCGACTGAATCAACTGATGATGCTGTTCAGTGGCCGACCACCGGCAGAGCCTGCGTGCCGCGTGTCCGCGGCAACGGCCACGCGTCGCCGTTGCCCTGACCGCGCAGGCCACGACACGCCTGAGCGCGGCTTCAACACTCCAGCGTTCGCCCGCTCCCTCCTGTGCTCACCATTCTCATTTTCCCTGACCTCTTTCCTCACCGCAGCAGTAGCCGAGCACCGCACCGCTCCGCCGAGCTCGCCTGAGATCACTGCCGCCCCATTCTTCGATCAGTCGTGCCTAAAGCTTCACCTCCCTCTGCTCTATCCTTCCCTCATAGCCGCATCCACAGCCAATCCGTTGGTAAGCTAAGTCACCTTGCGCCGCCGCGGGGATGCCTCGCCGGAGCTCCGCCATGGCCGCTGCCGTGACCGTGCTTCGTCAGAGCAGCTCTAGCCGTTTAGGTCACGTAGCCACTGTCATAGAGTCGCTATAGTCCTGTTGAGTGCGTCGTGTGACTTCGCCATGGCCTTCACCGGCATGGCGCCGCCGTCCTGCTCTTTCGAGCCGCCATGGCCGCCACTGTCATAGTTAGCGCCGGTGAGAAGCCTCACCAAGTATCTCAATGGGTGCGCTAGGTCACGAGGGTCATGTAGCATAGATGTCATCACCGGCGAAGCTCACCGTCGATGAGCTGTAGTCGCGCAGTGCCGAGCAGCGCCGCTGCTCTGTTCGTGGCTCACTGGCATGTGGGGTCCCCTGTCAGGCGGGTCCCACCGGTCAGCGACAGGAGTAGAATAGGCTAGTTGATTTAAATCTAGATCTGGTGTTGTTTTGTAAATTTTGTATCTTCAGTTTGATAGCTCCAAAAATTGTGAAATAAATTGGTTAGTGTTCCTTAGGAAGTGTAGTATTTAGGAAAAATATGTTTTTAATATTTATAGTAGAAATTTTTGGAGATTTAAATAGGGATTTGAAATGTACTTTTGAATACATTCAAATTTGTTTATTTTATATCTAGAGTTCCTGTGCTCCAAAATTTATGAAGTACATCTGATATATGTTTATTATTTAACCTAGATATCTAAATAAAATAATAAAGGCAATTAAATAAATAGTTTGGGCTTCACCATTATATTATCTTAAATGTATTTGGTATGCTAAAACTATTGGTAGATTCTATGTTGTCAAATTTTGACTGATTACATGAAGTAGAAATATTGTTACTTTGTATTGCAAAGTGAATAGTTTCCGGACAGATTCTGGAGTTTGATGAGTTGCATATTGAAAATGATGTGTACTGCAAAAATAGTTAATAACAAAATGGTAGAGAATTTGATAAGCTTTCCAGAAAGTCTAGGATCACTGTATTTGGATTAGTAGAACTCCAGTTATGAGTGAAACAAGTAGCTACTGTTTTGTGATATAGTAGATGCATTGTAGAAGTAGTTAATTAATAATCGAGAAGAGATATGCACCTACTCAATAAACATGATGCACTTGTTAAACATATATGCATTCATAATACTTATGCCATACTCATTCATCTAGGATCGGAGGAAGAGATCACGTTGCTAGAATTCGAAGAAGCAGAGGAAGGGAACCAGCAGGAGGATCCGCAAGCCACAGCTCCCGAAGGCGTGGAGCAGAACCCTGATGAGCTTCCGGAGTGTCCTGACCACCGACCTACTTCCTTTCTGCGAGGCAAGCCCCGGAGTATTATAAGTCTCCCAGTAATTTACAAATGTTTACTTACGTACTTATGATTGATGCATTAGGTTATAAGAGTTGAATGGAACCACTTGATGCATGTAAATTCCTTGTCCAGATATTAACCCTTTAACCGGTATAGGTCCAGGATCGAATATATGCTTAGCCATGCTTAGACCGGTAGAAGTCAGGTGATGTCCTGTCACCTGCGAGATGTAGGTGGATACCAGAGCATGGTTGGCTATATCTGCTATCGTGGAACAGAACCATGGGGTAAAAGTAAATCAAGACCGGACGGGAAGTCGATAGAGAAGCAACAAGACATGGAGGTCCTGGGTGTGGATTTATCCCCATCTATGTCAATTAAGGACCGTACCATTATTGGCGCTTCTGACAAGATTGAACGCATGCCTCTCACTTAGCTGGCCGGATAACTCATTCCGACCGCGAAGCCGAGTAATTCAACTCAGGTCGGGACCCGTTCTGTTGTGCGCTCCTTCCGGGGAACGATCAGACTGAGCCCAAGGGCAGGCTTGGCCTGAGCATCCTGGCATCTGGTGTTCTAGATTGTGTGGCATGGTATGGACTCGCGAAATGTGTACCTGAGTTGTACCAAAGGTGACCTAAGGCTATCGTGGCTGGTAGACCTAGGTTTGTGTTAGGAATAAATTCCCAGCTAGTTGAAATCGATTCGAATCGTCGTCTCTCCCGGATAGTGAGAAACTTGGCTAGTCCCAACATCGTAGTAACTGTGTTATGAAACATGATGGTTCAGAGGAATATGGAATTACAATACCTGCTATGGTTACTATTATATGCTTCTAAATGATATACCACATGTTTGGCACAGGATAGTTGCTAGTCTAGAAATGGATTGTTATAATTAACTTGATAAAGGAATCATAATTGTACAATGAGTCAATTGCCTTTTACGCAAAATGTTGTCAAGTTACATCCACTTATACAGCCTTGCATAATCCTTGGAGTCATTTTATTTCTGGTTCATGATGGGTAAGTCTAGCTGAGTACCTTCTCGTACTCAGGGTTTATTTTCCCAATATTGCAGATGGCACTGTGTATCATGGTTATTGCAAGAGTTGCTTCTATCCCGCTGTGGATGAGGAGTAAGCCTTGGGCAGGCTTCTTTATTAATTCCTATCCTTGCTTTTGTGGATCGTGATCTTACTCGGCACTGTATCAAACTATGTTGGAAACTTTATCTTCAAACTTATTTGCTTCTGCTTTATTTATCAAACTCGGTTTGTAATAACTTTTATTCGTACTCTGATGATGAAATGTAGCTGCGAACTTTATGTAATATGTGGCATGTATGTTGAATCCTATATGATCTTGGTTGTTGTAAATCATTTATCGAGACCCGTCGTGGTACTCGATGGACTACCGGGTTTATATGGGTTCAAGTATGACAGTGCGACTGCTTGCGGACTGCCATTGTACTTGTATTCTTATAAATTGGTCGGTTTTGCGACATCCAAGCCACTACCCTCTATGATATTCTAGTGGTTTGTGAGTTTCCTGATGTATTTCCAGATGAATTGCTAGGTCTACCGCCTAATAGGGATGTGGAATTTAAGATTGAGCTAGTGCTAGGTACGGCACCTATCTCAAGAAGAGCCTATAGGATGCCACCAAAAGAGTTAATCGAACTTAAAATCTAGTTATAGGAACTTTTGGACAAAGGTCTCATTCGACCTAGTTCATCTCCATGGGAATGTCCAGCTTTATTTGTAAAGAAGGACAAATCCTTGAGAATGTGTGTGGATTATAGGCTGCTTAATGTTGTGACCATTAAGAATAAGTATCCTTTGCCTCGCATCGATATCCTGTTCGATCAACTGGCAAAAGCAAAGGTATTCTCTAAGATTGACTTGAGGTCAGGCTATGACCAGATTAAAATTAGGCCAGAAGATATACCTAAGACCGCTTTCTCCACTAGGTATGGCTTGTATGAGTATTTGGTCATGTCTTTTGGACTGACAAATGCGCCTGCCTACTTCATTTATTTAATGAATTCGGTTTTCATGCTCGAGCTCGACAAATTCGAGGTTGTGTTTATCGATGATATCTTGATTTACTCAGAGAATGAGGCAGATCATGTAGAGCATCTGAGGGTTGTTTTGTCTAGATTGAGGGAGCATAAATTATATGCCAAATTTAGCAAATGTGAATTCTGGTTGAAGAAAGTACCTTTCTTGGGTCACATCTTATCTGAAGATGGAATTTCTGTAGACCCATCTAAAGTACAAGAGGTCATGGATTGGAAGGCCCCGACTTTGGTTCATGAAGTTTGGAGTTTCTAGGGTTAGCAGGCTATATCATCGTTTCATGCTGAATTTTTCTAAGATAGCTAAGCCCATGACCAAACTACTCTAGAAGGATGAAAAGTTCAATTGGACTATGAAGTGTGAAGTCGTTTTTACACCCTACAGACCTTATTAACTACAACTCCTATTTTAGCACAACCCGACATTGAGAAGCCTTTCGATGTGTTCTACGATGCATCGGGTATAGGTTTGGGGTGTGTGCTCATGGAAGAAGGAAGAGTTGTTTCCTATGCTTCTCGACAATTGAGAAAGCATGAAGTCAATTATCCTACACATGATTTAGAGCTCACAACAGTTGTTCACACATTGAGGATATGGTGACATTACTTGTTGGGAAACATATGTCACATATACACTGACCACAAAAGTATCAAATACATCTTCATTCAACCTAAGCTAAACATGAGACAACATAGATGGTTAGGGCTGATTAAGGACTATAACTTGGAAGTGCATTATCATCCTAGCAAGGCAAATGTGGTAGCAGATGCCTTGAGCCAGAAGTATCATTGCAATTCTCTATTGGAGGATTGATTTAATCTGTTGCATCCTGTGGTGCTACACAATATCACTATCAGTTGCTCACTTGAGAGCAAAATCATAGAACTACAGAAGATAGATGTGGGTGTGTTCCACATCAAGCGATAGATGAAAGAACAAGAAACCAAGCATGTTAGGTTGGATGAAAGAGGTGTGCTAAGGTTTGAGGACCGACTTGTGGTACCAAAAGACCGAGAACTTAGAAATCAAATTTTAGATGAAGCTCGTTCATCCAAGTTGCCTATCCATCCGGGTAGTAGCAAAATGCATCAATATTTGAAAACCCATTTTTGGTGGACCAAGATAAAGAAAGAGATCGCCGCCTATGTCGCTAGGTGTGATAATTGCAGTAGAGTCAGTCCATTTATTTGAAATCTACTAGATTACTTTAGCCGTTGCCTATTCCATGCTGGAAATGGGAGGAAATTAGTACAAACTTTATTATAGGCCTCCCACAGACACAACAAGGTCACGATTCCATATGTGTCATTGTAGATCGCCTTACCAAGTCAGCACATTTTGTACCGGTGAACACAAGGTATCACGCTAGGAGGTACGCTGAGCTGTATGTTTCTCAGGTTTTGAGACTACATGGAGTACCAAGGACCATAATCTCGGATTGCAGACCATAGTTTATAGCTAGTTTTTAGGAGCACTTGCACTGGGCCTTGGGAACTAAACTAATTAGAAGTTTAGCATACCATCCACAAACTTCTAGATAGACTAAGCGAGTGAACCAAATCTTAGAAGACATGTTGAGAGCTTGTGTTATATCTTCCAAGGTTTCATGGGAGAAATGGCTACCTTTAGCCAAGTTGTCCTACAACAATAGTTATCAAGAGAGCATCAAAATGGCTCCTTTTAAGGCCCTGTATGGTAGGAAATGTAGAACTCCCTTGAATTGGATTGAGCCCAGTGAAAGAAGATATTTTGGCATTGACTTTGTCACCAAAGCTGAAGAGCAAGTATGCATTATCCAACATCATATGAAAGCAGCTTAGTCTAGACAAAAGAGTTATGCTGATAAAAGAAGAAGACTACTAACTTTTGAAGTATGTGACTATGTGTACTTAAAAGTGTCACCCATGAAGGGAATGCAGAGATTTGGAGTATGAAGGAAGCTTGCGCCTAGATATGTAGGGCCAAACTAGATTATTGAGAGAAAGGGAAATATCGCCTGCAAGTTATAACTTCCTCCAGAGATGAATGCTATATTCGATGTCTTCCATGTTTCCTAGTTAAAATGATGTCTTTGCATACCTAATGAAGCTATTGCACCCACCAACATTAAGCTCCAATCGGATTTGAATTATGAAGAGAAACCAATCCGAGTGCTAGATGAAATGGAAAGAGTAACCTAGAGCAAGGTTAGTAAGTTATACAAGGTGGTGTGGAATAACCACAGTGAACAAGATGCCACTTAGGAATGGGAAGATTATTTGCGTGAAGTCTATCCTGCTTTTTATGAAGAATGGTAGGTCTTGCAAATCTCGGGACAAGATTTCTATAAGGGGGAGGGGCTATAACACCCTAGTGTTAAGCGTTGCATTTGGCATTTGCATTTCATGAGCACAAGCATCATCCAAGCATTCATGAGCATGAGCATATGAAGTTTCATTTCATTTACCTTCTCTTATTATGGAGGTATGGCCCCCGGTATCCACAAGACAAGACATAGGCCGCACCATCAGAGGTGGCCCAGCTCACAAGATCAAGGCGTGCACAGCGCTGCTCGGCGTACACCGCAAGATATTGTATAGTACCAAATAGGCCACTTTCCTTGTAACCCTAGCCCTCCAGAGTATATAAGGAGAGGCAGGGGTCCCCTAGCGGACAAGATACATACATCTACACAATGATCCATACATCTCAATGCAATACATCAGAACACAGGATGTAGGTATTACGTCATACTGATGGCTGAACCTATCTAAATCTTGTGTTTTGGTGCTTGTATTACCATCTCACTCCTAATCTTGCTCACCTCTACGACAAATCTCCCATCGTGGGATACCCCTTGGTGGACTACCGGGCATCTTTTGTCGATAGTTGGCGTGCCAGGTAGGGGTGTGCGCTTGATCCATGGCGAGCCAGATGGACCTCAAATCAACAGTGCATTCTCGTCATCAATCTCGTGGAGATCCATGCCAGTCCATGATGACAATTCATCACTAGCTACATCAGCCCCCATGACTATAGATCCGATCTCAGAACCGCCTCTGAGGTCGCCTTCATCAACAACTCACCGCCCGCTTCCTCGCTACCAGAGGAGGTAGATCAACAACGACTATCTGATCGCATCCATCGATCAGATCTATTGGAGGCTGCTCGGGAAACTCCATGGGTTATGGCCCTACCTTTTAGGTTCACCAACATCGCCGCCACCTTCCAAGATGCCCTAAGGGGCAAATTCATCAACCAAGTTGAAGACGTCCATCCTGTCGCCGACTAGATAGCGCTATACGCCGCCGACTAGACTTTCTGTCTAAAGCTAAGTCACGCTTTAATATTTTCCTAAATATTCTCCAATCTTTGTATGTCACCATGATGTTTCTCTAAACTGTTTTCTCCATGTTTGCTCTCCAAGCAATTTTTTGAACCCCCGGACAGTCCTGTTGATGCTCGGATGCCTCTAAAGACGACCCTATCTCCGACTCCTCCCTACACATGCACGAGCGTCTGCCCTCTACGTTATGGGTGGTCGGCAGTGGCTCCTTAGTGACACCTATTCCTCCTACATGTGCATGGGCTCCATGCTCCGCGTTATGGTTAATAGGCTAGCTAGGGCTGGAGACTCAGCTACACACTAACTGTTCGGGCAGTTTATATTAAATACATCTTCGCTCCAACTGATCGTCAAGCTACATACGCTATTTTTTCTCTAGAGTTCATATATTTGTACATCATGTACTACCCATTCTACATATTTGTATTACAGGATCATCGTCCAGGTGATGGGATCACCTGGTGCTTAGACTTCACCACCGATCAACTAGTCAGACTGCTAGGATCATCGACTCCATCGCCGACCAGTTGATTGGACTATTCACCAGTCACTTCTACTCAATGCTCACTTCATCGTCGACTAGTTGACCAGACTGTTTGTCGCTCGTACTTCATCGCCAGCTACGCTGGGGACTCCTCGGTGCTTAGACCTTCGTGCTCAAGGAGTAAGTGGGCACACTTCACCGCACGGATGTCGCCAGCTATGCCGGGGACTCCTTGGTGCTCGGACCTCGCCAGCTTCGCTTGGGACTCCTCGGTGCTCAAACATCGCCGCCTACGCTAGGGACTCCTCGGTGCTCAGTCATCGCCAGTGACACTGGGGACTCCTCGCTCCTTGGTGCTTAGACCTCGCCAGCTTCGCTGGGGACTCCTTGGTGCTCAGACATCGCCAACTTTGCCAGGGACTCCTTGATGCTCGGACATCGCTAGCTTCACCGAGCACTCCTCGGTGCTCAGACATTGCCGCATACGCCAGGACTCCTCGGTGCTCGGTCATCGCCAGCGATGCTAGGGACTCCTTGCTCCTCAGTGCTTGGACATCGCCAGCGACACCGGGGACTCCTCCCTCCTCGATGCTCAGACATCACCGGTGACGCCGGGGACTCCTCGCTCCTCGGTGCTCGGTCATTGCCAGTGACATTGGGACTCCTCGCTTCTTTGTGCTCGAACATCACTAGCAACATCGAGAACTCCTCGCTCGTCGGTGCTCGGTCATCGCCAATAATGCTAGGGACTCCTCGCTCCTCGGTGCTCGGTCATCGCCAGCGACGTCAGGACTCCTCGCTCCTCGGTGCTCGGACCTCGCCAGCTTCGTCGGGAACTCCTCAGTGCTCGGACATCACCAGCTACGCCAGGGACTCCTCGGTGCTCGGTCATCACCAGCGACACCGGGGACTCCTCGCTTCTTGGTGCTTGGACATCACCAGCGACATCGAGGACTCCTCACTTTTCGGTGCTCGGACCTTGCCAGCTTCACTGGGAACTCCTCAGTGCTCAAACATCGCCAGCTATGCTAGGGACTCCTTAGTGCTCGGTCATCTCCAGCGATGTCAGGGACTCCTCGCTCCTTGGTGCTCGATCATTGCCAACGATGCCAGGGACTCCTCGCTCCTCAGTGCTCGGACATTGCCAGCGATGCCGGGGACTCCTCGCTCCTTAGTGCTCTGACATCGCCAGCGACACCAGGGACTCCTCCCTCCTCGGTGCTCGGTCTTCACCAGCGACATCGGGGACTCCTCACTCCTAGATGCTCGGTCATCGCCAGCGATGTTAGGACTCCTCGCTCCTCGGTGCTCGAACATCACCAGCGACACCGGGGACTCCTCCCTCCTTGATGCTCGGACATCGCCAGCGACACCGGGGACTTCTCGCTCCTCGGTGCTCGGTCATCGCTAGCGACGCCGAGGACTCCTCGCTCCTCGGTGCTTGGTCATCGCCAGCGATGTCGGGACTCCTCGCTCCATGGTGCTCGGACATCGCCAGCGACGTCGGGAACTCCTCACTCCTAGGTGCTCAGTCATCGCCAGCGACGCCGAGGACTCCTCGCTCCTTGGTGCTCGGTCATCACCAGCGATGTCGAGACACCTCACTCCTCGGTGCTCAGATATTGCCAGCTACGCCGAGGTCCCCTTGGTGCTCAGTCATCACCAGCGATGCCGGGGACTCCTCGCTCCTCAGTGCTCGGACATCGCCAGCGATGTCGGGGTCTCCTTGCTCCTCGGTGCTCGGTCATCGCCAGCGATGTTGGGACTCCTCGCTCCTCAGTGCTCGAGTCATCACTAGCGACGTAGGGGACTCCTCGCTCCTTGGTGCTTGGTCATCGCCAGCGATGCTAGGGACTCCTCGCTCTTCGGTGCTTGGTCATCGGCAACGACGCTGGGGACTCCTCGCTCATCGGTGCTCAGACAGCGCTAGTGACACTGGGGACTCCCTTGCTAGTCGGATCTTGCTACATCTCAATGATGTGCTATCAAGCTGCTCCATGCTATTTGGATCAGGGTGCTGATCTTGGGCAGCATGTCTGGGGTCTTGATACGCGCATGTCAGATGACATCAGCAAGCTTTCAGACTTCTTTTCCTTTGACCCTGCTACAAGATTCATTCTTCATCTTCTAGCAAGCTTGGGGACTAAGTGGGCACACTTCACCTTGTGGTGAATTGCTTGTTCTCATCTCGAGGCTATGCCTAGGGACTGGCTACCTGCTCGGCTAGTCTTCTACTTTCAGACCCTAGCACCACATGACTATGTCACCTACTATTAGGCTCGGAGAATAGCTATGGGGGTATGGCCCTCGGTATCCACAAGACAAGACATGGGCCGCACCATCAGAGGTGGACCAGCCCATAATATCAAGGCGTGCACGGCACTGCTCGGCGTGCACCGCAAGATATTGTATAGTACCAAATAGGCTACTTTCCTTGTAACCCTACCCCTCTAGAGTATATAAGGAGAGGCAGGGGTCCCCTAGCGGACAAGATACATATAGATACATCATGATCCATACATCTCAATGCAATACATCAGAACATAGGATGTAGGTATTATGTCATACTGACGGCCGAACCTGTCTAAATCTTGTGTCTTGGTGCTTGTATTACCATCTCGCTCCTAATCTCGCTCACCTCTATGACAAATCTGCTATCGTGGGATACCCCTTGGTGGACTACTGAGCATCTTTTGTCGACACTTATCACATGTGATGTTGCTCATATACTTAATTATGCTTCTGATCATATGTCACAAATGCATGAGATGGTTGTGTGGTCACCAAAATACCTAGACACATCTAGAATGATATTTGGAACAATGTTTGCGTTCATGACTTAAGCCAATTTTGCTTCTAAGTGTTGGTTTACTTGATAATGACATTTTCATGATGCTAGTTTGACCAAAGTTGAACAGTAGATTAGAGAGCTTGCATGGTTGTGTGACCTAAATAAAAGTTGTAGTACTTATCATGGGTAACAAACTTTATTTAAGGGTCATGACCAAATTTAGTGCTTAACTTAGTAAAAAAGAGCTCACAAGTTTCAACTAAATGATGTTTGTAACTTACAAAATTTTGCTATCCTAAACTAGTTTATAGTTTCAAGTAGCACACTTTAGAGCAATGTAGTTTGAAAACTAGTTCGAATTATACCATGATCATTAAAGCAAAGTTGTAGTACTCACATAGCTCTACAATTTCTATGAACGAAGTTTTTGCTAAATCGCCATGGATTAGGAGATTTAGTAGCACAAAGTAGCATTGTCAATCGGACTGAATTGACACAGCAGATTTGAATTGGACGGTGTCGTGGCCAACCACGCCAAGCCATGTCCACCATGTGGTGGCCATCTGCCAGTGATGGCCCCACTAGTCAGGCCAGCATGAGCAGATAAGGGCGCTGCTCCCTCCCACTCACTCTCACCCGCTCACTCGCCTCGCTCTGCATCTCTCTCGCAATCATCGCGCCCGAGCAAAATCGCAGCGCTGCCATCGTCGTCGTTGAGCTCTACCATGCATACACACCACCACCGCTATGCCATTCTTCGATAGCTCACGCACATAGCTCTACCATGCCTCACTCCACCTTATTGACCCTCTAGCATCAACGTTTAAGCCCAGGGATAACCGTAGTACAAGTTCACTGTCGCCGTGCCCTCGCCGAAGCACTGCCGAACTCGTGCTCACCATGGTTGTGCTCCACCAAGCCATCTCTCTCAGGCTTTTATCTCATTAGGGTTAGCCTAGGGTCACCTCTAGCTCACGTCGCTAGCCGTTGAGCCAATGCTAGCGCACCAGCGCCGAGACGCGGCTGCTTACCGCCATGCTCGCACTGCCCCCATGCCATGCATGTGGCCAAGCCTCACCGCCACTCAAATGTAACCCTCACCTAACCCTAGGTCTTCACTAGGTAGCCCTAAAGCCAGAGCAGTGCTCGCCTTGGCTTGCCATTGCCAGAGACAACAAGCCCATCGAAGCGCAGCGTCGCTACCCGCCATGGCCGCCGTCGAGCTAGCTTTGACGAGCCTCTGAGCCAACCAAGGGCACCCATAGATGCGGAATGGGTTGGGGAACATGTCAGGGGTTGACCTGTGGTCCCCCGATGTCAGCCACCGTGGATGTATAGACTGGGTGCACCTAGCGGTAGCGCCCGAGTGGAAATTTGATTTTCTTTATTTATTTTTCACAGATTTTGTTGCTAACTTGCTACGAGTATCCAAATGGGGTGAACCAAATTTTGTTGGATTCATCATGAAGTGTACTATTTAATAAAAATATCAAATCTACTATTTAGGGTATTTTTCTAGGAGAATTAAATTGAGCAAGATAAGTGCTTTCAAAGTAGTTTATATCTGGTAAAATGCACAACTTGAGCTAGGAAGGTGATAAAATTGTGATTCCAATTTTGTTGGTCTTGTGTTGACATGCTCTAGCTAGAAAAAGTACTAAACCTTCAGTAGGCATAATTGAAATATGGTCTTCCTATTTAATCTTAATTAATTGCTAGTTTCTAGTGAAATTAAATGGGGTAAAAATACATAACATATGATCATGCAAATTTTTACATAGTATTCCTTTGCTAGGAGGAAAGTAAGAAAAATATTAAATCTATTGCTTGACACTTTTCACTATGCTAAACTATATTTTTGCTAAGATAAGCAAATAGAACTTGTTATTTTTGTAGAGGTTGCTATACTTATCCAAATGGTATGAAAATTGTACAGTAGACTATTAAGATCATTTTTAGGCTACCTTAATTTTCTTAGAATTTATTGAGCACTAGAAATATTTATCCTTTAAATCACCTTATTATATAAGGAAATTGAGAAATGAATATAAATAAATTACTTAGGCTTAACCATGATGTTTTCTATGGTATTTGTGATGCATATAATCTGTTGATGTTATTAGTTAGACTTAGAAGTAATTGGTTGTATACAACTAGTTAATTATTGCTTTATAATTCAACTAGATGGCTGCATGTATAGTTTCTGTTGGGGTGCTGATTTCATGATGATAATGATCTTTTCTGTAAAGATGGTTAATAACAAAGTTGTAGATAACTTACTTATCTACCTTGTGTTAAATTTTCATGGTCATAGGACTTAAGGTTTGAAAATTATGGTGGTTGGAAGTCTGCTATTAGAAATGACTTGTTCTCTAGACAGATCTGAAAGATTGAATTGTTGGACCTAGATAACTACTGAATTACATTAAGATGATTAAAATAAAGTTGTAGGAAATTTCATAAGCTTTCCAGAATGTCCACAACCATATTATTTTGACATGAATAACTCTAGTTATGGTAAAAACAATTGGCTACATTCTTGTAGTCCAGAAAACTATTTACATAAGTGTTTGTTTAAGTTACTAGAGAAGAGATATGCACCTAATCAGTAAACGAAAATGTACCTTGTTATCACCTTAATGCAATGCTGCTGAGAACACTTACAAGGTTGCATTCATCACATCATATCATATTATACATGTCATTATATATGCATTCATGATATCTTATTTCCTACTCATGCATATAGGATCGTCCGAGGAGATAACTCTATTGGAATTCAATGAAGAAGAAGAGGAACAACAGGAGGCACCTCAAGCTCTAGCTCCAGAAAGAGAGGAGCAAACTCTTGAAGACTCACCCGAGTGCTAGACCATAGGCCAACTTCTTTTATCAAAGGCAAGCCCTGGAGCATTTTAAGCCTCCCATGTTTTACAAAATATCACTTGAGTGCTTTATGTTTGATGCATTAGGTTATAAGAGTTGATTGGAAACACTTGATGCATAGCCATGCTTAGATACCTTTAACCTTGTGTAGGTTCAGGATACCTTGTCTAGATACATATACCTTTAACCCTGTGTAGGTCTAGGATCGAATATATGCTTAGCCATGCTTAGATAGGTAGAAGTCGGGTGATTTCCTATCACCTGTGAGATATAGGTGGATACCGGAGCACGGTTGGCTATATTTGCTATCGTGGAAAAGAACCATGGGATAATGTAACTGGAGGTTAGGTGGAGCCTATGCATAGGTTGACTCATGTGACTCTGTTTGTGCCGATTAAGGATTGTACCATTGTTGGCACTTTTGTCGAGATTGAACGCATGCCTCTCACTTAGCTAGACTGATAACTCATTCCGATCGTGAAGCCGAGTAGCTCAACTTAGGTTCGGACCATTCTATTAGGGTGTGCACTCTGGATGGTAGTAAGGATGTGTGGGGAGCCAGACATGAGCCCAAGGGTAGGTTGGGCCTGAACGTCCTAGCAGCTGGTCGTCCCTTATTGTGCGGTGTTGCTCGAACCAGCAAAATGTGTACCTAAGTTGTACCAAAGGTGACCTAAGGTGACCATTGATTAGGGCTACCTCAGTTTGTGTTAGGAATAAATTCCTAGCTGGTTGAAATCGATTCGAATCATTGTCTCTCCCGGACAATGAGAAACTTGGCTAGCCCCAATATCGTAGTAACTGTATTATGGAATGATGGTTATGAAGAACAAGGAATTACTACACCGGCTATGGTTATTATTGTTATGCTACTAAATGATATACCACATGATTAGCATAGGTTAGTTGCTAATCTAGAGATGAATAGCTATAATTAACTTGATGACTGAATTAGAAATGTATACTTGAATTGGTAAGCTTTTTATGCAAAATGTCGTCAAGCTAGCTCCACTTATATAGCCTTGCATGATCCTTGGAGTCACCTTATTTTTAGTTTATGATGGTAAGTCTAGCTGAATACCTTCTTGTACTCAGGGTTTATTTCCCATTATTGCAGATAATACGATGTATCATGGCTACTGTAACAACTGCTTCTGTCCTGCCATGGATGAGGAGTAGGGCCCTAGGCAAGGCATCTCTTGTTAATCCCTCTCTTATGCTTTTGTGGGATTGTGATCATGAGCTGGTACCATATTTGAACAGTGATAGAGACGTTGGTTTCAAACTCTATTTGTTTCTGCTACTATTTTACCTAAACTTGGTTTGTAATAACTTTTAATCATACTCTGATATATGGAGTTGTATTTGTGAACTTTATGTAACATGTGACATGTATGTTGAACCATGTATGATCTTAGTTGTATGTTGGTTGAATCAAGACCCTTTGTGGTACTCAACGGACTATTGGGTTTATATGGGCTCAAGTATGACAGTGCGACCACTTACGGGCTGCTATTGTACTTGTGCTCTTATAAATTGGATGGTTCTGCTACAGCAGACGTCAAGGTGGGGCACGGGTGCTATGAGATTGGTAGCGGTGATGGCTCCAGCCTAGGAGCATTCCTATGCTAGGGTTTCCAATCCTAGGGGTGCTGTAGCTTGGGCCATGACCTGGGCCTATGGGGGCTCATGGCTGCTGGTGGGGGCACTAGGTTGGGAAGTGGAGAGGCCAGCAGGTGAGGAGATGGGTAGCTGGTCCAAGAGGAGGAGCTGGGCTAGATGTGAAAATGAAACAGGAAAAGGATTTTCCTTTTAGGAATTTTGACTCAAGGAGTTTGAGGGAGATTCAATGGGGATTCGAGATAAATTTGCAATGAATTTAAGATGGATTCAATGAGGGGATTTTTGCTATGGCTTTGTGCACTCCAAATGAAACTCAAATCCAAAACCAACTCAAGAACAACGGCACACTCCTACAATCAATTCTAGATGAATGCAACAATTTATTAGTCAACTCTCCTAGGTTTGAGCCATGTTTGACCTAGCGACTACATGATTCACACATTGTAGGAAATTTTTTAAAAAAGTTCATATTTTTGGTTACATGAAACCTGGGATGTTATAGTAAAGAACCACAGGGCCTAGGAATTTTCCTCCATATCCACAGCAAGTATGTAACACTACGAGTAGTCCATAATGTGCAGACAACCATTAAGATACACAGTTTCTGATATCTCAAATGTCACACAAGTATTCGGTTCCCATTTAGATTCCTTATAGATCCATGCTGCAGTTTTAGATGAGCAGATGTCCACACCCATACACTCATCATCTTGCTCCTCTTTTATATATTCAATAACTTGGAAGTGCGAAGAGGCTATCGGATCGAACCCCAATCGAGCCTCACCAACTAAATGGATGCTAGGCGGCAGTTTCTTGAACTTCTTGGTTACCAGATTGTAGACAACATAGCGGTATAAACCATCAATCCCTCAGCTCTAGCATAGGATGAGGCCATTGTAGATATCTGAGATAGCTACATTGACCAAGGTGAAGTGCAAGAAGGACAAGTAGGGGTGTTCATTGGTGAGGATGGTGTAGTGTCGATGGCCTTGGTGGGTGTCAAAGAAGAAGCCGGCCAGAGTCTGAGGCAGCACCTTATGGTTGTTGTAATCCAAGATGAGGCGGTTCTAGGAGCAACATACACATTTGCAGCAGAACAAGGAGCGGGCGGGTAGGTAGCGGAGGATCTCGACAACGGCATCATCCGTGAGGCTAGCCAGTGCGTTCCTCTTGTGGGGGTCTCCTCCATTTCATCTGTTGAGAGTTTGCTTAGTAATGAGATCACTTAAGAGAATCCAACAAAGATGCATAAGTGATCGAAGTCCTCAACTCATACCAAAGTGCAACTTTAACAACCATTAACAATTTTTTAGGGTACTAGAGTAGCAGTTAATGGAGCTGTAACCATTACAATTATAGCTAAATAAATTGTAACCATCAGACTTACAATCAGTACACGACCTCAGATCTTCTTTTCCATAGGAGACAGACAAAGATTAAGAGGATGACAATTACAACAGTTTTGAAGGTAGAAGCAATGGTCCTGTTTGTTTGCCTAGATAAATAGGTGTAATCAAGCAAGCACTTAACAATTAACAGGCCTAGTTGCACACAGGCATTTATAATAAGAACATTGAACATATGCAGAAAACCAAGACATCAGTAGAAAACCAACCAGTGCCACCTCCTAGTTCTTTTCATCTTCATTGGCCTAACTAGATCTCAAACGCAAGAAAGTTTGTTGTATAGCTCAAGTTTAAGCAAGGACCAAAATAGTGAAGCAAATAGGAAAAGGCAGGAAAGGGGCCCGAAAGATCAGATCTGTCGCTTCTGCCATGGCACACAATAGACACAGACGCTAATGCCATTGTGCTCCACCAGGAAGCCCTGCCGCCTAGCCTCCAAAAGGACGCCTAAGCCAACACAACACACCGGGGATCCTTCGCTGCTGCTACCGCCGCCGTAAGTCAAACGGGTATAGATTTGTTTCCACTTGAAGTGGATATCCAATATATAGGTCAACCTGTACGGCATCCACACAGAGAATATACTAATATAAGGACTCCAAAGACATGGCAACACAACCAGGCATCTAGTGCAATGGTGAAGATGGTCCATTCCTTGCTCTAGGTCCTAGGTTTGACTCCTAGGTCCTAAAGATTTTTTGAAATAGATTATATTAAACACCGGCGGCACATAAGCCATCGAGTCCCACGGGTCGGATGGAGATGAAGAAAGGTCCCATAGGTAGATGTGACATGTAAGCTGTCGGGTCCCATAGGTCAGATGTAGAAGGATTTCATAGGGTCCCACAGGGCGGATGTAGAAGGGTCTTGCATGTACACGTCGGATGGATAAAGGACCGAGCAGAGACTTTTATGACAAATTGCAAATATCATAGATGAGTAACTGTAGGTCCCATAGGTAAACATTGGACGTCTAGTCCCACAGGTCGGATACAGAAGGGTCCTGCAGGTACACGTCTGATGGAGAAAGGACCAAGGAGAGACTTTCATGACAAATTGCAAGCATCATGGATGAGTAATAGGGTTGTCCCACATGTACACATCAGATGGAGAAAGGACCGAGCAGAGACTTTTATGATGAATTGCAAGTGTCATGGATGAGTAATTGTTGGTCCCACAAGTACACGTTGGATGGATACAGTACCATGCGGAGATCTATGATGAAGCCGTTCATTACATATCAAATATTGTTTGTAACAGATGTGTAATTAATTCAATGACGAAGCCCTATTCGTCATAGTTTTTGAGGAGATCATCACAGATGAGACACACGAGTGATCTAAGACGAAACCCTATGCTCTTCTATGATGTTTTTTGTGACGATGTCTAATTTCATCATAGAATGGGAGGGTTGCAGGATTGTCACCACTGATCTATGGTGAAACAGAAATATTCATCATAAAAAATGCTCTTTTATGAAGGTTTTAGATTCATCATTAAGATTTAAATCATAGAAGTGGATATTTCTAGTAGTGAGAACCCAGATAAGTGAGAGGCACTCAATTGGTCAATGCAATGAAGAACATGGACATTGGTAGCATAAGGCCTAGAGAGGTGATTGATGTTGAAGATGACAAGAATAAAGTGCTCTCTAACTCAAATGTGCAAGCTAGTGGGTCTCATGATCAAAGTCAAGCTAGTGCTAGTGATGACAAAGTGTAAGATCAACAACAAGTGGCTAGTTCATCATCTCAACCAAGTGATCAATCAAATGTAAGTGTTTCAACCAACCAATGTTGCAAGAGATTACCCTTTGGATTCTATTATTGGAGATATCTCAAGAGGTGTAGAAACAAGATCAAGATTGGCATCATTTTGTGAACACTTCTCATTTGTGTCATCCATTGAATCTAAGAAGGTAGATGAAGCTTTGAAGGATGTTGATTGGGTAAATGATATGCATGAAGAGCTAAACAACTTCACAAGAAATCAAATATCGGAGTTAGTTGAGAGGCCTAAGGATCATAATATGATTAGAACAAAATGGGTCTTTCAAAACAAGCAAGATCAATATAGAATAGTTGTAAAGAATAAAGCAAGATTAGTGGCTCAAGGTTATACTCAAGTTGAAGGTCTTGACTTTGGAGAAACATATGCCCTGTTTGTAAGATTGGAAGCAATTAGGATCTTATTAGCCTATGCTTGTGCTCACAATATCAAGTTTAACCAAATGGATGTGAAGAGTGCATTTCTCAATGTGTACATCAATGATCTTGTGTATGTTGAGCAACCTCCTGGTTTTGAAGATGAAAAGAAACCCAACCATGTCTATAAGTTGAGAAAGGTTTTATATGGATTGAAGCAAGCACCTAGAGCATGGTATGAAAGATTGAGGGATTTCCTACTATCTAAGGGATTTAAGATGGGAAAGGTTGACACCACTCTCTTCACCAGGAAGGTAGACAATGACTTGTTTGTGTTGCAAATCTATGTTGATGATATCATATTTGGATCAACCAATCAAGATGTTTGTGAGCACAAGGGAATATTGATGGCAAGTGAGTTTGAGATGTCTATGATTCGAGAGCTTAATTACTTCCTTGGTCTTCAAATCAAGCAAATAAAGAATGTCACATTTGTGAGTCAAGGCAACTACATCAAAGACATGCTCGAGAAGTTTGGAATGGATGATGCTAAAGCTATTAGTACACCAATGGGGACAAATGGAAACTTGGATAGTGATGCTAGTAGCAATATGGTGGACCAAAAGATGTATCGGACTATGATTGGAATCCTATTCTATATGACCGCATCAAGGCCGGATGTAATGTTTAGTTTGTGCATGTGTGCTAGATTTCAAGCCACGCCAAGAAAGAGTCATTTGAAGGTAACCAATAGAATATTGAGGTACTTGAAGCATACACAAAATGTTGGATTGTAGTATCCCAAAGGAGCAAGATTTGAGTTGATTGGATATTCGGACTTCGATTATGTGGGATGCAAAGTTGAGAGAAAGAGCACATCGGGCACTTGTCAACTATTGGGAAGAGCACTTGTGTCATGGTCATCAAAGAAGCAAAATAGTGTAGCACTTTCAACCACCGAAGCGGAGTACATTTCGGCCAATAGTTGTTGTGCTCAATTACTTTGGATGAAGGCAACTTTGTGTGACTTTGGAATCAAATTCAAACAAGTGCCATTGCTTTGTGACAATGAGAGTGCCGTGAAGCTCACCAACAACCCGGTTCAACATTCAAGAACAAAGCACATAGATGTCCGCCATCATTTCATAAGAGATCACCAATAAAAAGGGGACATTTGCAATGAGAGTGCGGGCACCGATGATCAACTTGCCGATATATTCACCAAGCCACTTGATGAGAAAAGGTTTTGCAAGCTAAGGAATGAATTGAACATACTTAACTTCTCAAATATGTGTTGATGCACCCCCATTACATGACATGCCTCTCCTTCGAGCAAAGCATGGTAAAGTTGATTAACATGTTATTCATCCATTGCTGAGGACTTCTTTAGTGCATCTAGTCATTCCTCACGTGTCTTAGGCTCATTCATGAAAATCAAATGAATTTGATGCTTGTATGGTACCTCTATTGCTTCTATGCTTGAAATAATCTAGTGGTAGCATATGACATGTTTGTGGGCTTGTGAACCTAGTGTTTGATCTAGAAAATGAGCTATAAGTGTTTAACTCAACATGGTGCATGATAACCCTTATTTAGAGGTGTGAAGAAGCTTGCCCTTAGATCAAACCGAGTTAAATATCTTTTGCAAGTGATCTAGATTGAACCAAATTGGGAAAATGATCCTCACTTATCATGGTTTCACCCCAACCTATCTAATATTTGAGCTCACCTTTTGTGCTAATTATTGCCAAAGGGAGAGAGAAATTCACAAAGATAATAAGAGATAGGGGGACCAAACAAATGAAATGACATTGTAAGAGGATCAATTAAAATTTGAAGCACAGAAGGGGGAGCAAGCTCATTGTCACACCCCAAAATTCCTATTTTGGGATGTGAATAGAAAGCACTAAATAAAATAAATGGTTTTATGGATTGTCTAAAATCTTTCAAGATTTAATTATGTTGTTTATAACTTAAACAGTGAAAATGTGGTTTTCTCAAATTTTTGAAATTTAAATTTGATATGTTTGTTGCATACATGGTGATTGCATTAATTTTATTGTGTGAAAAATGATTTATTAAAATATCGATTATGCCTTGAATAGGTTTTGCTCTATTTGTTTAAGAAACAAAGTTCAAATTATGCCTGAAAAGGGTATAAAGGAATAGTTTCAAATTTTATTTTTCAGAAACAAGTTTTATACTAGTTTTCGCATTCTAATAAAATTTGTTCTTGCATTGTGTCTATCTCCTTGAGATTCAGTTCAATCCAGATTTCTTCTCTTTCCCTTTTTCTTGTTCATGCCGACTCAAACTTTGATCGTCCTTTCTTTCTACTCTGAACCAGACCATATATACACAATCAATATACAAGTTCTTCACGTCGTGCTAATTCCAATTTCTCTCTCCTCCTTTTTGTGATGACAAGAACCAATTCTTTCTTCGTTTCCTTGGACCACGTTTCTTTGCACGTGATCTACTTAGACAAAGCTAGCAATCATGTTCTTCACGTATTATGCGAAACATGCATAATGTGATTCTAATATCTCCTTTGTGGGTTCCATTACAGACCGTGTGGACCATCACAAATTAATGACACCTGAGCATTGAGCATAATTCTCTCTTTAGTCTTCATTCATTTTCCAATCCGTTACTATTCTAGACTTTCTCTCCTTCAATGCCGTCATCTCTACCCGTGTAAGCTAGAACAAATAAATCTCCATCAAAGCCACCATGCATGTAGCAAACAAAACGGAACCCACTATTCCTTGTCATCATTTCCCTAAATTCCATTCTATTAATCGTTATCCGTTCCGTTTCTTATCAGCACTAAACCAGCCACAGCAGATTATTACGTACGTTTCTCCCTCTCCCTCATTTGCCTATATAAAGAGGTCACCAGCACTCCTGCGTCCTTTCATCATCTTGCCAGCCACCTCCGTCCCTCGTGCTGCAACTCCGCCGCCGTCGACCTCTCAGTTGAAACCACCGCAAGCCCTCCCTCCTCTTCCAATGCCGCATCCACCGTGATGATTTTTCTCTGTGAATGGTGACCCGCGTCGCCGCTCGCCGTGCACACTGGAGCACCTCGCCGCAGCCTTCTTTATTCCCAGTGCTGGTAAGAGGCTCCATGGTCGCTGACTTTCCCCTCGAGGCTGCTAGCTAGCTCATCAGTTCTATCTTTCTTTATATCACAGAAACACCAGGTCGCATTCGCATGGGAGGCCTTCTCAGCTCCTCCTCTCGCCGTCATCCATCATCTCTTGGTTGTCATACATCAAGCGCTGGTGAGAGGCATTCTTCTTTAATTTGACGTCGTTGATCCTTTTCTGATTAGCGTCAGCCTTCATAGCGCGCCGTGGAACTGGAAACTAGCAGCCTGAGTTTTCTTTCCGATCAATAGCCTAGTACAGAAATCCTTAGACCAGAGCCCAAAACATCGAAGTTAGTCCATTTTGTGCCAAGAATATCTATGGTGCCTTTTGTTCTTGCCAGAACTGAAACGTTGTACTATGCCGAAATATCTTTGTTGCCATACATGAGCAGCCTTCTGGAAGTAGCATGCACCTGATGGTGTGCATGTGCTCTCTGTAAACAAGTGCTAAGTCAATTTCTTTTTGCCTTGGACCTCCTTTTCTGTGCCGGCAAGTAATGCAGGTTCATGCTTTGTTCAAGGAATCAAAACGTCGCCAATATATATACAATTCCTTAGCCAAATTGCATTGCTCAAGTCAGGATTCTTTACATTCATTTATTTAATCCTTGTTGTCAACAGGAACCTAGCACGTAATGTCCACTCAAGTCACTTTATCCTTCAGTAATTCTCAACTCAGATTAGCACAGCCATGCATCATGCATGTTGCTTTTGTTCTCGGCGACAGCAGCTTGCTGATAATTATCCTTCCCAATACAAGTTGCTTAGCCTATCCTCGATGATGTCAGCGCTCCATCATTCTCTTTGTCACATATATGCATTCTTTTCTCTTCCAATAACAATATATAATTCCAGTATATCCTGTTGGATATAATATGGGCTAGGCTCATAATATTTAATAAATCCAATAAAACTCTATGGTACGTAACATTAAGTGTTGTATGGTTTAATACCATACGGGATTTTGACTGAACGCTGACTCAGCTTATATGGTTGGAAATTATTCATCTAAATTGAGAAGCTGAGAAAACGATAAAGGCGTGCCACACGCGCGCACCTCCGCCGCCGGCCGGGCCATGGCCATTGGCGTGGGCGCGGGCCTGGGATTCTCCGCTGCCTTCGTCTCCTTCCCCTGTCACAGTCATATATCCGTACCCTCGTTAGTCTAGACCCCAAGACCGCAACCACTCGCGAGAGAATTCACATCTCCACAGCCCTCTGTCTTTCCCGTCCCGTATCTCCACGCGCACGGAGTAGCGGGAGAGCAGGTGTCTCCATAACCCTCGTCCGCAAGAGAACCTTGCACGGGGTGCACGGTGTTCCTGGTGATTGCCCACGGAACCGCAAGCTGTCTTCTTCCTGGTGATCCGTTCGTGGGACTGCACTGCGAACATCTTCCTGCATCGACCGTGGTCCGCAACTTCGAGCAACGCACTATGTCGACTAGTGCGAATGGAGCCTCTAATGCCCTCGGCATGGGACCCTTCGCTGGGTACAGTCTAATCTCTGTGATTTCTGTACTTTGTGTTTTTATTGTATTCACCAGTATGGCATCTCTGCATGCTGTAGTGTTCATAAGAAATATACACATGCACATATATATCGTCACAAACTTGCCGATGTTATTTTTCTGGAATAAACTGAAAATGAAACTGCCTAAATTCCTAACAATCCAAAAACCTAATATTAGGCAATTTTCTGTCAGTGGTTTTGCTGCTGCTTTGAAGCCAAATAATTTTGATGACAAGAATTTCATGATATGACGTGCCAAGATGGTATTGTGGTTGACTACGATGAACTGCTTTCACGCTGCACAGGAGAAGCCTAAACAGTTTACTCCTGATGCAGAGAAAAAGTTATTGGCTGCTGATAACCTGTTTCGAGGCGCCGTGATTAGTGCACTTCATCCTAAGTATGAGAAAAACTACATATCTTGCACATCAGGCAAAGAGTTATGGGATGCTCTTGAGGCAAAGTTTGGGGTTTCTGATGCTGGCAGTGAGCTGTACCTTATGGAGCAGTTATATGACTACAAAATGGTTGAAAACCATTCTGTGGTCGAACAGGCTCATGAGATACAGGCACTAGCAAAGGAACTAGAACATTTCCCATGTTTGTTGCCCAGCAAGTTTATGGCCGGCGGTATAATCGCTAAGCTGCCACCTTCTTGGAGGGATTTTGCTACTTCTCTAAAACACAAGAGAAAAGAGTTTAGCGTAGCTGAGCTTATTGGATCTCTTGATGCTGAGGAGAGGGCGAGAGCAAAAGATAATCGTGGAAAAGGAGTTGAGTCTTCCGCCGCCAATATGGTGCAGAAGAAAAACTCATTTGCATCTTGTAATAAAAATAAGAAGAACATGTAAGAGAACAACAATGCAAAGCCTAAGCAAACTGCACAATTTAAGAAGAAAAACAACAAGAAAGGTGGAGGTTGCTTTGTTTGCGGGAGTGATGAGCATTGGGCAAGTGCGTGCCCAGACCATAAATATAAGCAATAAAAGAAATCAGCAAACGTGGTCATTAGCGAGACTGGAGGAGAAACATCTGGGTATGGTAATTCTTTACCCTTTGTTCTTTCAGTTTGTCTTTCACCTGAGTGGTGGATGGACAGTGGTGCTAATATTCATGTGTGTGCTGATGTTTCTTTGTTTATTTCCTATCAGGCCGGTAGGAGTGGAGCCTTGCTGATGGGAAATGGTCCGCATGCGCGTGTTCTTAATGCTGGGACGGTCATTCTGAAGTTTACTTTGGGAAAGACGGTGCTATTAAAGAACGTGCAGCATGTCCCCTCCATCAAAAAGAACCTTATTAGCGCTTCTCAGATGTGTCGCGATGGCTTTAAAATTGTGCTTGAGTCCAATAAATATGTTGTGTCGAGACATGGAACATTTGTTGGAAAAGGTTATGAATGCGGAGGCTTGTTCCGCTTATCTTTGCTTGATGATGTGTGTAATAAAGTGGTGAACAATGTTAATGTTTCAGATGAGTCGAATATATGGCATTCATGACTTTGTCACATTAATTTTGGCTGTCTCACGTGGTTTTCAAATCTAAATTTAATCCCAAAATTTAACTTAGTCAAAGATTCTAAGTGCCAGGTGTGTGTGCAATCGAAGCAACCGTGCAAGCCTCACAAGGCTGCTAAGGCGAGGAACTTGGCACCATTAGAACTCGTTCATTCTGATTTATACGAAATAATGGTGAATTGACTAAAGGCGGTAGACGATACTTCATGACATTTATAGACGATTGCACTAGATTTTGCTACATGTATTTGCTGAAAACAAAAGATGAAGCATTGTATTTTTTAAGGTCTATAAAGCTGAGGTAGAAAATCAACTTGAGAAGAAAATCAAGCGTTTGCGGTCCGATCGTGGGGGAGAATATTTCTCAAATGAATTTTCTGAGTTTTGCATGGTGCATGGAATTATTCATGAGAGGACACCATCATACTCACCATAGTCCAATGGGATTGCAAAGAGAAAGAACCGCACTCTAACTGATTTGGTTAATGCCATGTTGGAGACTGTGGGACTATCTAAGGAATGGTGGGGTGAGGCTATATTGATAGCGTGTCATGTCCTGAATAGAGTGCCCACAAAGAACAAAGAAATCACACCATTCGAGGAATGGGAGAAGAAGAGATTAAATCTCTCTTACCTGTGAACTTGGGGTTGTTTAGGCAAAGGTGAATGTGCCCATAAACAAAAAGCGAAAGCTTGGACCAAAGACTGTTGATGGTGTCTTTCTTAGTTATGCTATTCACGACGTGGGTTATAAATTTTTAATTATAAACTCTAGTGTTCCTGAGATGGTTGTTGATACAATCATGGAATCTAGAGACGCTACATTTTTTGAGAATGAGTTTCCCATGAAAAATGCACCTAGCACAACTGGTCATGAATTTATAATTCCCCATGAGCATAAAAATTTTATTCCAATAGAATAAATTGAGGAACCCTATGTGCAAAATCCTAAGGAGGATGACACTATAGTCACCAGAAAAAGCAAGAGACAGAGGACTGCAAAGTCTTTTGGTGATGACTATATTGTGTACCTTGTGGATGACGCACCAACGACCATTGAAGAGGCATATTTCTCTCCTGATGCTGACTTATGGAAGGAAGCAGTACGGAGTGAGATGGATTCCGTTATGTCTAATGGAACTTGGGAAATTGTTGATCCTCCCTATGGGTGCAAGCCTATAGGGTGCAAATGGGTGTTCAAAAAAAAGCTTAGGCCTGATGGTACTATTGAGAGGTACAAGGCAAGGCTTGTGGCCAAGGGTTATAGTCAAAAGGAGGGTGAGGATTTCTTTGATACTTATTCACCGGTTGCCCGATTGACCACAATTCAAGTTTTGCTTTCCCTGGCAGCCTCTTATGGTCTTATCGTTCATCAAATGTACGTTAAGACAACTTTCCTAAACGGAGAGTTGGAGGAGATCTATATAGGATCAGCCTGATGGGTTTGTAGCAATTAGGTCAAGAAGGGAAGGTGTGTAAATTATTAAAGTCATTATATGGCCTAAAACAAGCTCTTAAGCAGTGGCATGAGAAGTTCGACAGAACTTTAACATCTGCTAGCTTTGTTGTGAATGAAGCTGACAAATGTGTATACTATCAGGTATGGTGGGGGTGAAGGAGTCATTTTGTGCTTATATGTTGATGACATACTGATATTTGGATCCAGCCTCAAAGTGATCGAGGAGGTGAAGCAATTTCTATCTAAAAATTTTGAGATGAAAGATTTGGGAGAGGCTAATGTTATTCTTAATATCAAGCTTCTAAGAGAAGGTGATGGTGGGGTAACTTTGTTACAAACCCACTATATGGAAAAGGTGCTGAGTCGCTTTGGGTTCAGTGACTGTGCACCTGCTCCTACACCTTATGACCCTAGCATGCTATTGAGGAAAAATCAGAGAATAGCAAGGGATCAATTGAGATATTCCTAGATCATTGGTTCGCTCATGTATCTTGCTAGTGCAATAAGGCTTGACATCTCATTTGCTATGTGCAAACTAAGCCGGTTTGTGTCAAACCCAGGAGATGATCACTAGCGGGCTCTTGAGAGAGTGATGCGCTACCTAAAAGGGACCATGAGCTATGGTATTTGTTATACCAGACATCCGAAAGTGCTGGAAGGCTATTGTGATGCCAACTGAATTTCTGATGCTGATGAGCTTTATGCCACAAGTGGATATGTGTTTTCGCTTAGGAGGTGGTGCTGTTTCCTAGAAGTCTTGCAAGCAGACTACCTTAATGAAGTCTACAATGGAAGCATAACTCACAGCATTAGACACTGCTAGATCTGAGGCTGAGTGGCTTCGTGATCTCCTTATGGATTTACCAGGTTGTTGAGAAACCCATACCGGCTATTTCTATGAAATGCGATAACCAGACTGTGATTACAAAGGTTAACAGTTCCAAGGATAACATGAAGTCCACAAGGAATGTTAAGAGACAACTAAAATCTATCAAAAAACTGAGAAACTCTAGAGTAATAGCGTTGGACTATGTCCACATGTCTAACAATCTGGCAGATCAGTTCACTAAGGGTCTATCACGCAATGTGATAGAAAGTGCATCGAGAGAGATGGGTTTGAGACCCACTTGAAATTTACTATAGTGGTAACCTGTTCTATGTAATCGAAGATCCCGTGAAGTAGGATGATGAAACAAGCTAGTAGTAAATTGTGAGGAAAGATCCTTAGTAAGACTCATTTCTGATACATTTCTTTCCTTTCTGTAAGGTAGGCTGACTTTTGCCTTAATGCATTCCAAGTGGCTTATCAAAGCTAAGATGTTGTCCTACTAGAATATCTTTTGAGGAACACACCTATATGAGTCAGACTGCTGGTCATAGTCTATGAGATTTGGGTGATCTCCAAATACTCATGAAAGGCACTGAAGTATGACTTATATGCTTCAAATAGAGGGGATGCCTTTTGCTGCCTAGTATCAACTAAGGACTTTAGTGACATTCACCTCACACAAAACTATGAATTCAAGGCTTAGTCCATTGTTCAGTTGTGACTGAGTGAAACTATTGTTCTAGATGGATGTTCAACTTAACAGTCTCCATTGAAACACTGGTATATAAAAGAAATATGGTTCTGAGACTACTTTGTTACAAACCCTAGAGTTTGGTGAGGATTGTTGGATATAATATGGGCTTGGCCCATATAATATTTAATAAATCAAATAAAACTCTATGGTACGTAACATTAAGTGTTGTATAGCTTAATACCATACAGGGATTTTGATTGAACTGCTGACTCAGCTTATATGGTTTGAAATTATTCATCTAAATTGAGAAGTTGAGAAAAGGATAAAGGCATGCCACACGCGCGTGCACCGCCGCCGCCACCGGACGGGACATGGTCACGGGCGCAGGCCGGGCCGAGGCCATGGCCGTGGCCGTGGTCGTGGCCGTGGCCGTGATGAGGCGAGGCAAGGCAGGCAGGCAGGCAGGTGGCGAGCGGGCGGACATGGCCAGTCTTTTGCCACTTAAATCCACATTATCACAGGAATTTCGCTCTTTGATGGAGGAGGCAAATTGACTATGTCAGTTATCATCCCTTCCGCTTCCCATCTCCTAGGATTCTCCGCTGCCTTCATCTCCTTCTCCTGTCACAACCATATATCCATACCCCCGTTAGTCTGGACCCCAAGACCGCAACCGCTCCTGAGAGAATCCACATCTTTGCAGCCCTCTGTCTTCCCTGTCTCGTATCTCTGCATGCACGAAGTAGCGGGAGAGCAGGTGCCTCCGTAACCCTCGTCCACGAGAGAACCTTGCACGGGGTGTGCGGCGATTAGGTTTTTGGGGAGCGATCCAGGACTGCTCGTCCAGATCCCGTCTCCTTCCCGGTGATTGCCCACGGAACCGCAAGCTATATTCTTCCCGGTGATCCGTTCGTGGGACTGTACTGTGAACATCTTCCTGCATCGACTGTGGTCCGTGACTTCAAGCAACGCACTATGTCGACTAGTGCAAATGGAACCTCCAATTCCCTCGGCATGGGACCCTCCGCTGGGTACAGTCTAATCTATGTGATTTCTGTACTTTGTGTTTTTACTGTATTTACCAGTATGTCATCTCTGCATGCTATAGTGTTCATAAGAAATATACACATGCACAAATATGTCAGTCACAAACTTGCTGATGTTATTTTTCTGGATTAAACTGATAATGAAATTGCCTAAATTCCTAACATATCCTTGTTGGTTGTTGTTTATCTTGGCAATTGCATCTTGTTGATGCCGTATACCTTTTCAGTTTCCATCCAAAATATAATCCCAATATTCCTATAAATATCCTTTTTAGCAGCAACCTGGCTCATGTATTCTTTTTAATCTTCTGCATCACTGTCATCTTGCTCGCTAGTCCTTTCCAAATCACAATGCTTTTTGTGCAATTTAAATTTACTTAAAAATATTTAGTTTATTTAAAATGTCAATTTTATTATTTAAGATCCTAAAACTTCAAAATCCCGTATAATTTTAGAAATAATTTTGTTATGTAGTTTTGCCTTGTTTTTATAATTAATGGTGTACTATTTTTAGGTTTAACGTTGTGCTTGTGCCGGATGTTGTGCTCTATAGAAATGAAGCTGTTCGAGGAAGATCTAGGAGGAACGTTGGAGAAGTCTAAGCAAGTATTTTGGAGGCAAGTGTAACATGAGTTCCCTTGTTACCTAATAACTATTTAATCTCCTCTTCACGTACATGTGTTTAGTATGATAAACTCCCAAGGACTTTACCTAGAATCTTTGATATCTTGTATACTTGTTACCTATCGGTTTCTGCATATGTGTAGACTGGCTTAGTTTGCAAATACCAACAATTATGATGTTAATCTTGATTAATGGATTATGGAATCCATGTTAAAATGATGCTTTTTAGCAACATGGATATCAGGGGGCTAGAGCATTGGGCCTTTTAGGGTGCTCTAGCCTGCCCTCCGTGAGGACTAAATCTTAAAGCGACAATCCAGGATTTACAATACAACCACGAGAACTACATGGCTCTGGTCTTAGCTCAGTATCTTTGTTCTTGTTTGTTAGTAGCTTGTCGAAAGGGCAAGAGGGGCGTACCATGCTGCTTATGGGCCTTGTCCTACCAAGGTGAGTGCTAGACTAGGATCAAGTGTGCCACTCTTGGAGGAAAGTGTCCTTGATACTTTGGAGACTGAAACCTTAGCGGCAGCTACTTATTAGAACAACTGGTGAAAAGCTTCAGTAGTGATCCCTGCCTACTCACCTTGAAAGTGTTAGGGGGTCGACAGCCCTAGGCAAATAGGAATCATGACTTGTGGGTAAAGTTGTACACACTCTATAGAGTTATATAAATCGATATATCAGTCGTGCTCACGGACACAAGCAGCCCTGGATCCTTTTTGAGATAGATGGTTCTATAGATGCTTTGGGATATGATTAATATTCATCATAATTATTATACTTTCACCTTGGGAGCTGAAGCATAACCTAGTCATTCAGGTTCAACAAATAAAATATGACCAACTAAAACTGCTTACCTTAGTTTAATTATGTCTAGCCTTTTGAGCATTGCATCCCCTTATGTTATACTTGCTGAGTATGGTGCGCTCACACTTGCTTTATAATCAACAAAAATCCTAGATGAGTATCAGATGGTGATTGAAAGGAGGAGTTCCCTGAGATGTTACAAGAGTACTAGGCGAGTGCTACCCCAGTCAACCGTCCCTGTGAAGTATGGAGTCCCAAAGAGAAGATATATGATAGCTTCCACTATGCTTTGTAATAGATGTAAGTCTTGATGTAACTATGTTTTGATATATAATAAAGCATTGTTCTTGATATTCTCCATATTTGTCGCTATATGTGTCATGTGGACATCCTAGGCACACATATAGTTAGCACTTGGTATTCTTTGGAAAACTGGGTGCGACACTCATAAACTTGTATATTGTATTTGAATATGCATTACATATGTTTGCTTGCATAGCACAAGTTTTAAAATTCCATATCCTTGCTTGTGTGGTGTATGCTAGATTATAGAGAATGATTGATGAAATAAAAACTAGCATGTATAGGATGGCTAGATATTCCTTGATCTTTCACAAGTGATACTAGAACCTTGCTTCTAATATTGATCTCAAGAGGTATCTAGTTTGTCTTTGCTTTTCACGTGATATCTAGCAAATCATGGTGCTAAGGATGGTGTTCAAATGGCAATTGATTGGTATCACGCTTCAAAGGTCCATTCTTTACAACTTAGCATCATTTGGTAGCTATTACTCTCCCAATCTTCCAATCCTTGCATATGTGCAAGCTTTCAAATCCAAACTCTTAGCACATATGTAGGGGGAGCTAATACTACCAATTTGGGTTGACAAAACTTGTCCATAATCTTTACACATGGTAATATGCTTGGGCAAGCAACATGAATTCAAAAAGATTTAATTCAATATCTTTGTAAATAGGCTGTCATCAATTACCAAAAAGGGGAAGATTGAAAGCCCAAGTTTGATTTTGGATAATTGATGAAACCTAGGACTAACATTTGATCTAAGACTATGAATTAGATATGGTGGTCCAATCCAAGTGGTGGAGCAAGTTAGGTGTCCATGGTGATGAAGGTGGACATGAAATGAAGATGATCAAGCTCCAACTTGGAAAAGAAGAAAGAGAAAAACAAAAACCAAGGAGATCAAGGAAAATGTACAAGATAGGTTTTGTTTTTGGTGATCAAGACACTATAGAGAGTGTGATCACATTTAGGATCGATAGTCGTACTATAAAGAGGGGAAATCTTTGGCTAAGTGGTTATCGAGTGCCACTAGGTGACATTGTTCTTGCATATGCATTTAGGAACCTAGTATGCTAACTTTGACCCTTGTAAAATGCTAACATGCATGCACAAAAGTTCTACACTTTGTGGTTAGCAAGTTGGAAACAAGGGCAAAGTGCTTATGGACTTAGAAAAAGAAAAAAAGGAAGAGAAAGTCCACGACCGGACTTAGCAGTCAGGGAGGACCTGCTCAGTCCGATCATTAATAGGTGGTGGTGTAGTGACTGGCCAAGAGCGAGGAGATACGACCGGACGTAGTGACCTGACACTGGCCATGCATTTGGTCATCTCGCACAGGAGAGAAGCAGGGTGGCCTCATGACCGGACTCTGCTGGAAACTTGTGATAGGACGCGCAGGGGGTGCGTCAGGTCATCGCTGCCATATGCTGATGTCACAACCCTGTGCAAGGCTTGAACTAACCTGACTCTAGGGCATGTCTAGTCCTATGTGACCTGACGCATCTGGTCCATAGAAAACACCTTGAGGAGCTTACTAGAAATGATCGGACGTCGAGGGCTCGAGTGTCAGGTGGCGCAAGCAGTGCATCTGGTCATGACTTAACCATTGGGGATTAGTTTCTAGCCATTGAGATCGCATGATGGAGGTTGAATAGAGGGGACATGTGGATGGCGACAGTGGACTAGACACTGGGCGCATTTGTCTAGTCAATCCCCATCTGCGCATTCGGTTGGCTTGAGAAAACGAGCAATGGGGGGGCCAACGACTCTTTTATGGTTGGCTCCCTATTTAAAGTGTTGGGCTGGCCCGTATCTCATACTCTTGGCACTTTGACATACTTGACATCCTTGTGAGCCTAAGCAAATACCTCCCACTCATCTTCATCATTGATTCAACATCATAGTGAGATTAACAGTGATTCCAAGTGCATTTTCTTGAGTGATTGCATCTAGTGGCACTTGGGGATCGTGTGGCTACAGATTTCTTATTACTCTTCATGGTTGTCGCCACCTAGATGGCTTGGAGTAGTGTAGGAGCTTTGGCATGTGTTGGTGATTGTTTGTGGCTGGCTCCGGTGATTGTGAGGGGTCTTGTACCTTCCTCGGTGGAAAGCCAAAAGGTAACTCTAGTGGATTGCTCAGTGTGATTGAGTTACCTCACTTGTGGGTAGGTTCTTGTGGTGTCCAATTTTGTGGATGAGGTTCATGTAGCACCTCTTAGCCATCAAACCACCAAGTGTTGGTCGACACAACGGGGACTAGCGTGCCGCCAGGCACATGAACCTCGGTAGAAAAATCTTGTGTCTCTTGTGTGATTGGATTTCTCCCAGTGATTGATGGGTATTCATCTTGTGATTACTTCATTCCTTGACATGGCGGTATAATCATCTTACTCACTCCATTACTTTCCTGCAAACTAGTTGTAGCAAGCTCTTTAGTCTAGCTAGAATTGAGAGCTTGCATTGTAGCTTAAGTTCATCTAGTGGAGCTCTTTAGTGTAGCCTTGTTGAGAGCTCTTATTGAGTAGTGACTTAGTGTTGGTATATTTAACACACACAAATAAATCCACAAGCGCACGGATACTGTTGTAGATTTCACCTAGAAGTATTCCAAGTATCGTATCCATAGGGAAATGTGTGAGACTAACTATAGTCTAACTTAACTAAGGGTAGCAACAAGGTTAGGATAAATAGGAGCGTAGAGAGGATAACTGAGGTTCTCTAATTCTAACTTAGGTAAGCTATGCCTTCTACTGTTTAGCTAGGGACATTACTAGGGAAAGACACTAGTAGAGAATGCTTTCCTTTGTAATCGGGTCCTACTTGCCCTACAGACGGGAGGTGGACTACAAAGGATCAACGATGCTATATAGTACAAGGCTATATAGTACTAATGTCACAACCGCGGCCTACCACCGATCCAGAATGCAAGGTGCATCCATGATTAACCTCAGTCTAAGCACCATGCTTACACTCATGATTAATACTCTACTCCCCTTAGGAAGAGAATAAAGTACTCAAAAGAGAGTCATGATTCTGATGAACAATATAAATAAAATACTTACTTGAATCAAAAGTTGATTACCAGAGAAATCTCATAAGCAAGCTCAAGTAGAACTTGATTCCACCAAGGTACAAGACGTAGAGAGAGCACCGATAGGCCTAGCATCTCCTCCAAACTCTTCCCTCACCCTCTATCTCGATATTTCTAATTATAAGACTAAATCCTATAGAGGTCTAATCTTATCTTGATAGCTGGCTCTAATCCTGATGAGGAGAATATGAATTAGGGTTTTAGGATGGCTCTAGGGAGGGTGGTAGGGGCTGGTATATATAGGTCAAAGCATCCAACATGAGCCCTTGGATCAAACTGACTTAAAGGATGGCATAGATTGGATCTCAATGGCGGTGGAGAACCTGACATTCGAAGCGGAGATTGATAGGTGGGTCCCATGGGCCGGCTAGCCTATAGGTGGGGCTGGCCAACCCCATATGTTAGCCCTCGGGGTTTGCTTTGGTGGGTTGCCTTCCGGAGTGTTCTAGAGTCTTCTTGCGTAAGTTTTGTTGTAGATAAATGTTATTTACTTTGACGAAATAAGTCCTCCTTGATAGTTTTCTAGATAAACCGTGCTGAAAACACAGATTCACCATAACTCATGGAATTTATTAGTTTAAACCCCTATACCTATGTTTATTGATGGAATTAAGTATAAATACAGGTTAAGTATAAATTCTTGTGTGATCTCTAGTCACACAAGATGCTAAGTGTTGACGGTCACTAACGTCAATTATAAACTGTCAACATAACCTATATTTATACGTAATTCCATCACCAAACATAGGTATAGGCATTTAAACTAATAAATTCCATAAGTTTTGGTGAATCTATGTTTTTAGTAGGGTTTATCCAGAAAACTATCAAGGGGGACCTATTTGTCAAAGGAAATTATGGTATTCTACCGCGTAATCGATGTGGGAACATTCTAGAAGACTCTAGAAGGTGAATCACCAAAGTAGAGCCCATGTCTCTGACATGTGTGGTCGGCTGGCCCCACCTAGAGGTCGCTCGACCTATGGGCCCCCCATGTTAGCCTCCCAGTTGTTATGTCGGTTCTCCACCGCCTCCTAGGTTACATCTACGTCATCCTTTAAGTTGGTTTGATCTAAGGGCTCATGTTGGATACTCCGGCCTATATATACTAGCCCCTACCACCCTCCCTAGAGGCATCCTAAAACCCTAATTCATATCATGAGGATCAGAGCTAGCTATCAAGAGAAGATTAGTCCTCCATAGGATCTAGTCTTATAAATAATAGTGAGATAGAGAGTGAGAGAAGAGTTTGGAGGAGGTGCCGGCCTATTGGTGCTCTCTCTATGGCTTGTACCTTGGTGGATTGAAGTTCTACCTGAGCTTACTCTTGAGATTTATCTAGTAATCAACTTCTAATTCAAGTAAGCTTCTTGTTTATATTGTTCATCTGGTTTGCGACTCTTTTGAGTGCTTTATTCTATACATAGGGGGAGTAAAGTATTAATCGTAAGTGCAAGCGTGGTGCTTAGACTTGGGTTAATCATGGATGCACCCTGCATTCCAAAAGTTGGTAGATCGCATGAGTGACATAAGTTCTATATAGCCCGTACTATATAGCTTCGTTGATCCTTTGTTGTCCACCTCCCATCCATAGGCGCACATAGGACGTGGTTGCGAAGGAAAGCATCCCCTACTGGTGCCTTTCCCTAGTAATGTCCCAAGTTAAATAGTAGAAGACATAGCTTACCCAAGTCAGAACTAGAGAACCTTAGTTTTTCCTCTCTATGCTCCTATTGATCCCAACCTTGTTGCCACCATTAGTTAAGTTAGACCATAGTTAGTCTCACATGTTTCCCTATGGATATGATACTTGAAATATCTCTAGGTGAAAACTACAGCGGTATCCGTGTGCTTGCGGATTTATCTGTGTGTGTTTAATATACCAACAAGCTTTCTAGCGCCTTTGCTAGGGAAACAGTTGCTAAATTAACTTCGAGCCTAGCATAACATTTTATTTTACATTTTTGTTTAGCATGGATTCCACTCCTATCTATCAATATACTAAACCCACGAGCTCAAGCCTAGAGCCACCAAAATCTTTAGAGCCCATCCTAACACTTGGCTATGAGTTGTGCCCATGTTTTATAAAATTGATTCAGAATAAATCCTTCTTGGGAGAAGGTGATGAAAACCCATACTCACACCTACAAGAGTTTGAACAAACTTGTGCATGCTTGTGTATCGCTGGCATGTCTAACAAAACCGTAAGATGGAAGTTGTTTCCGTTCTCTTTGATGGGAATAGTTAAACATTGGTATAGTCAAACCGTAGGAAGTATGGAAGGAGATTGGGAAATGCTATACTCTAAATTTTGTTTATGTTTCTTTCCCATCTCTAAAGTGGTTATCCTTTGAAAAGAGGTTCTAAATTTTAGACAACTAGAAGAAGAATCTCTTAGTACATCGTGGGATCATTTTAACGAACTCATCAACACTGGCCTAGACCTTGCCATTCAAGACCCTATACTTCTTCAACATTTTTACATGGGTCTTAGCAAGGACTCTAGGGAATCCCTTGATGCAGCCTCTAGAGATGCTTTCCTTCATTTGTCTGCTAGTGAAGCAAGGTCTATGCTTGATAGAATTAGTGGAAAGACTCCTTGCACTAGCATTCATAATGAACTCCCCAAGAAAGAGATGAAATCATCTTTCGATCAAGAAGAGGAAGTCTTGATAGCCAAATCACAACCACTTCAATCCCAAGATTTAGTTATCAATCCTGAATCACCCATACCCCAAAATCCCCTAGGAGAAGAAGGAATTCCACCTTTGGAAATCCCTGTGAAATTAAGGATGACCTCTTTGGTGCTGATTTTGGGAGAACATTAAATTCTCATCTTCACAAGAGACCTTCGAGTGAATATAATTCAAATCCTCTCAAGAAGAGATCTTTTAGGAAGCGTCCTTATTTCCATGTAGGACATTGAGAAGAATTCAAGGATGGCATTTCAAGTAATGCCATAGAAGGAGAGTTGAGCCATCTAGAAGCCATTCCTATCCTCTCCCCTTCTATGTCCATATTAGATATCTCATCTGAACCCATCTTTCAACCCATCCTTGACCCCGATGATCCCTAGAAATCCACTAAGACAACCAAAGTATAGGAATCATGAAGACCACAAGGATGACCAAAAAGAGCAACGGTAATGGCTGGAATGTATTAAAAACTTGTATGCTATTGCTAAAGAATGGATGGACAAGGATGAAGCATTATGGGTAGAATCCAAATTCGGTTTAGATCCAAATGGTGAGTTTAAATCAATCTCTTTAATAAACACAACTCACCTAAATTTGGAGGAGGCCTTAGATAAGATGACCCCTGAGAGTCACCAATTCAAGGGAAATCTTGGACAATAAAACATCCAATGAATGTCATAGGCATGGAATGATAGAGCCAATGTTTTCACATATGGACATTCATGAAGAAACACCCTTAGAGCTTGAAAAGGAAGATGACATCGATGAGTATGGAAGTTATTTCATGAACACCTCATCAAATCCATGCTCACATGAGAAACCTTCTAAATCAATTGGTCTCTCCAACATTGCCACACATGAGATCTTCAACCCCCTCATACTTTTTGTTCATAAAGACTTTAAACGGGTGGTTGTAGATGCATAAGTTTATCATAAATATTGCAAATCTCATTGGCATGAATCTTGAGATAGGTACACGAAGATTGGTTTTGGAGGGGAAACCACCTCACCAATTTAAAGCATGATTCAAAGGTTTCCCAAGGATGGGCTTTTAGTCCTAAAGCTAGCACTTTTGGGGGATAACATGAGCTTTCACCTTTTACTATAATGCCCTTGTGAAGTGAGCATAGAAACATAATTGTGAAAATATTCCTTCGGGTATTTTTATCACTAACCATTCAAGGTTTGAACCAAAAAGAATGAAGGATGATGACTCAAGGTATGTCCAACCAATCATCATGCAACACTGAATCACATCCATCCAAACTTGACTTTACCTTGCAAAATTCAAGCCTAGGGATGGGATTCTTTGAAAAATCTTATGGCATGTTGCTAATTCATCTTGGTTTTCTCTAGCTTTAAATCATGCTCAACTTGCTAAACAATAACCATGTTCATTCATCTCTATTTGAATAAATCTCTACAATAGTTTCATGCTATCTTTGTTTACTATAGTATGCATAGGTTTTGAAGTATTTTTCATACACCTTTTAAATTAGGCATGGTGCTTAGTTCAAACTATTTTCCTGAATTAAATTAGACATGGTGTTTATTTTGATTCTTGAACCAAGAGGTGTGTTGATCTTACTTCCAAAGGCTTTTTATATTAAGCATGGTGCTTAGGTTAAAATTCCTTCCTAAATCAAATTAGACATTGTGTCTAGGTTGATTTTTGAGCCGATAGTATGCCTCAATAGACATTGGATATTTTGTTGGACTAATCTTATGCAGGAAACTTTTAATTCAATATTGGTAAGTCATGAGATGAATTCAAATTGGAAATGAAGCAAGACACAACTCATTCATTATAGATGTAAGAAGTACATACCTCATTCAACATGGATGAAAGAACTATAAGTACCAAAGTTCATTTACTTTGTCTATTGCTGCAAGTTACCTTTGCCTTGAGCCATGCTTGTATAAAACATGATCTCTATACTAAAGTAATCCCAAAACCATATTTTCATTAGCATAGAGGGAAATTACAAAATTCTGGACAAACAAGCCATGATTCAAAATTGTATATTCCTTTATGTATGTGTTGTCCACTAATCCTTTGCAGGCATAAAACAATTACTAAGGCAAAAGGTCTAATAAGGTGTCAAAAGATTGAAGAGAAGAAAGATGGCATGACAAAAGGATGAGAAAGAAAAGGTGCAATCTAGGAGACAAGAAGCTCATGAACAACTCAAGCTGTGAGACTAGCCGGATAAGGAAAACTTCAAGCAAAAGGGAAGGACCATCATGAGTCATCTACCCATCGTCATATGGTGACATTACACTACAATGACAAAGGTAACATCCTAAGGTAAATGGTCATTATTTAAAAAGCTTTTCCTTGATTCTGGTAGGCACATAAATAAGGTCCCATTTGGCCAGGCTCTGGCGGCTCTGGCTCTGGCTTGTCGGCCCCTGAGCGGCCGACACCCGGTACTGTTCATTGGAGCCATTTTTCTCTCTCCTCCTTTCCTCTCTCACAGAAACCTGCCAGAGCCGGAGAAGCTCATTTTTTAGGCTCCGCGGCTCTGGCTCCCCTGGCATCTATCGGCCCCTGAGCGGCCGATAGGTGCGGGAGCCGAAGCCACCAGAGCCCTACCAAACGGGACCTAAGAAACAAAATATGTTTGAGTTACAATTTACTTGATCAGACCTGATTAGCTCAACATGTCTTGTTCTTTAAGCCTGAGTTACAATTTTGGTTCTATTGGTGTTTTCCCACCAACAAAGCCCATGCACTTGATCTCTACCTTGTCTTTATGAGCAGGACATACTTCAAGCAAAGTATGGGGGAGGACAGTCGATTGCCAAATTTCTATAAGTGAAGGTTCTAAACCTGCTAAACCAAAATCAAAACTCAAAACCAAGACCGGTTTGGTGGAAAAAGGTGGCATCACCATTAGAGGCACCACCACTAAGAATCCTCATCTTCAAAGCGAACCAAGGTATTTTGTCAATAAACTTCATAAGGAGAAGTCCGATTCAAAAGTCTTAAAACACCAAACCTGCACCGACTAGAGATAGCTTAGGGGAGAAGCACTCCCATGCATCTAGGTAAGTATGCTTTCCCTTTGTTCTAGTTTTAGTTTCTTTTAAATAGTTAAGAAAATGGTAAAATTGAAAACAAAATAAAAGGTGTGTCTAGTTTGCTTTAATTTGTTTTTAAGAGCTAAACAAAATAAAGAGCACTCAGAATAATCTCTTAATGGAAATAATGAATAGTTGCTCTATTGTATTTCCTTTCAAGTACCTAGTTTTTAGCCTCGAATTCTCTCGAGTTTTGGATACGACTGATTTGATATAAAGATTTACTCTGAAATTGAAACTTGTGGGTAGCATATGCTTGATCTAAGTCTAGGTAATTGATGGATATGATATGAGAAGGTATGAGCTATTGTTTATTTTGTTCCAAGTGACACTAAAGTTTTGGAGATTTACTTTTTAAAACATAAAAATGCTACATGATGAGTTCATATATGACAAAGCTTGAATTTCGACCAGAGCCATACATTTTATTTAGGCTAGGAAAACTTTCACATATATGCTGCTTGTAATTGCATTGAGTTTTGTTAAGCTTTGTTGACCCTTATGAGAGGTTTGTCATGCTCTTAAAATCAAGATCATGTACACACCACCCAAATATGCACTACTCCTACACTGGGGTAGGCGCAAGAACATGCTTTCTATTTAGATCCACCCAAAAATGTTTGACTCCTACACTAGAGTAAACACCAAAAAACATGCTTGTTAGGTTTCGCATCCACCAAATAAATGCTCCAAGTTCTTGTTGCTATCTCTCAGAGTTTTGTTGCAGAAAAGAGACATGGGGCTATGCAAAAGTTATTCATAAAAAAAGAAGAAAAAAAGAGATGAAACAAATGGACAAGTGTCCAAGATATTTAAAACAATGGGTACCTAGATGTTCACCTAAAAAAAGATGAATAAGATAGCCCCTACTCTCTAGCAAATGTTTGCATGTTTCAAAGGAGAGATATGTTTTCAAGGAGCATAGTAGAATTAGGTTAGCCACCTATATATCCACCATATATCCACACACACATGCACATCTTGATTTGATTATATGACTCAACTCTCTTTGGATCCGTTGTTTGACTTTACAATATGCATTGCACGTATGCTCTAGCCTTCTCCCTACCTAAGAACTCCACATAAGCCTTAGTTGTAGGAAGAGAAAAAGGCATAACATCTTTATTGCCTTGGTGAGGATCCACAAATACCACATATATTGAGAGACTTGAGAGTGTCATGCAATGGAATCTCTGAGTTTTATTTTGAAAACTTATAAAAACTCTAGAACAATGGGAGAACAAAGAACATGAGACATAGTGCTTGACTTGATCGTTCTGTCTTTCAATTGCTCAAGACCCAAGTGAAGGTTAAGAAGCCCCATGGTTGAAGGTAATATGGGTAAGTTTGAAAGTCAGATCAATTTATTCTAATTCAGGAGGAGAATTTTTGATTGAACGCAAGTGTACTTTTTGAGGCAGTGAAAACATTGTAGGAACTTCTAATCCATTGCTGAGTTTAGCTTTGCTTAGGGACTGACAAAGGTTAAGCTTGGGGGAAATTATTGATGGTCACTAACATCAATTATAAACCATCAATATAACCTATATTTATACTTAATTACATCACCAAACATAGGTATAGGGGTTTAAACTAATAAATTCCATGAGTTTTGGTGAATGTGTTTTTAGCAGGGTTTATCCAGAAAACCATTAAGGGGGACCCATTCATCAAAGGAAATTATAGAATTCCTTCGTGTAATCAAGAAGACTCCAGAAGGTGAATCACGAAAGTGGAGCTCGTGTCTCTGACATGTGGGGTTAGCTAGCCCCACCTAGAGGCCGCTCGACCTATGGGCCCTCCATGTCAGCCTCCTGTTGTTATGTCGGTTCTCCACCGCCTCCTAGGTTGCATCTATGACGTCCTTTAAGTCGGTTTGATCCAAGGGCTCATGTTGGATGCTCCGACCATATATACCAGCCCCTACCACCCTCCCTAGAGGCATCCTAAAACCTTAATTCATATCATGAGGATTAGAGCCAGCTATCAAGAGAAGATTAGTCCTCCATAGGATCTAGTCTTATAAATAATAGTGAGATAGAGAGTGAGAGAAGAGTTTGGAGGAGGTGCCGGCCTGTTGATACTCTCTCTATGGCTTGTACCTTGGTGGATTCAAGTTCTACCTGAGCTTGCTTTTGAGATTTCTCTGGTAATCAACTTCTGATTCAAGTAAGCTTCTTGTTTATATTGTTCATCTGGTTTGTGACTCTTTTGAGTGCTTTATTCTCTACATAGGGGAGTAAAGTATTAATTGTAAGTGTAAGCGTGGTGCTTAGACTTGGGTTAATTGTGGATGCACCCTGCATTTCAGAAGGTGGTAGATCACATGAGTGACATAAGTTCTATATAGTCTGTATTATATAACTTCATTGATCCTTTGTAGTCCATCTCCTGTCTGTAGGCGCACATAGGATGCGGTTGCGAAGGAAAGCATCCTCTGCTGATGTCTTTCCCTAGTAATGTCCCTAGTTGAATAGTAGAGACATAGCTTACCCAAGTTAGAACTAGAGAACCTTAGTTTTCCCTCTATACGCTCCTATTTATCCTAACCTTGTTGTTACCCTTAGTTAAGTTAGACCGTAGTTAGTCTCACTGCATTTTCCTGTGGATACAATACTTGGAATACCTCCGGGTGAAAGCTACAGTGGTATCCGTGCGCTTGTGGATTTATCTGTGTGCGTTAAATATATCAACATTTTATGAGCCCCCATTGGTAGCATTAGCTCCCCCTCCATATGTGCTAAGAGTTTGGATTGAAAGCTTGCACATATGCATATATGCTTAGGTATAAGAGATGGACCTTTGAAGTGTGATACCAAATGGTGTGCACCAAATATACCATCCTTAGCACCATTAGTAACTAGACATTCACAAAAACTAGAATACCCCATGAGATCAACATTAGAAGCAGGGGTCTAGTTTTCACAAAATAAGCTCAAGTCTAGTTACTTAACCTAAGCATGCTAGTTTTGATTTCATCATTCAATCCTACAACTAGCATACACCACACAAGCATTTGATTTTTAATTTAAAACTTTGTGCCATGCAAGCAAACATATGAAATGCATATTCAAATGCACCAATCAAGTTTATAAGCTTGCTCCCCCTACTTGTGTGCTCAAAATTTTAATTGATCTATTTACTTTCTCATATCTCCCCCCCTATGTCAAAGTTCTCTCCCTTTGTCATTTAACCTTATCTTTGTGCAATTTCTCCCCCTTTGTCATCAATGACCACAAATGTTCAATTTTAGATGGGTTAAGATTATCAATGTCAATCAATGGAGTGAGGATCATTTTCCCAAATTTTTTCCAATCTAGAACACTTGCCAAAGATATTTAACTCGGTTTGATTAAAGGACAAGCTTCTTCACACCTCCAAGTAAGGATTATCTTGTGCCATGTTGAGTTGAACACTTATAGCTCATTTTCTAGATCAAACACTAGGTTCACATGCCCACAAATATGTCATATGCTACCACTAGATCAAGTCAAGCATAGAAGCAATAGTGGTACCATACAAGCATCAAATTCATTTGATTTTCATGAATGAGCTTATAAGACATGAGTAATGATTAGATGCACTAAACATGTCCTTAGCAAAGGATGTATGTCATGCCAATCATCTTTTACCTTAGATTGCTCGAAGGAGGGGCATGTCATATAAGTGGGGGTGCATCAACGCATATTTGAGAAATCCAATATGTTCAACTCATTCCTTAGCTTGCAAAACCTTTTTCTCATCCAATGGCTTGGTGAATATATCGGCAAGTTGATCTTCGGTGTCCACCTCAATACAAATGTCCCCTTTTTGTTGGTGATGTTTAATGAAATTGTGGCAGACATCAATATGCTTTGTTCTTGCATGTTGAACTAGATTGTTGGTTAGCTTGATTGCACTTTCATTGTCACATAGCAATGACACTTTCTTGAACTTGATTCCAAAGTCATTCAAGGTAGCCTTCATCCAAAGAATTTGTGCACAACAACTACCAGCGGATATGTATTTGGCTTTGGTGGTTGATAATGCAACACTGTTTTGCTTCTTTGATGACCATGAAATAAGTGATCTTCCCAATAATTGACATGTGCCCGAAGGTGCTATTCCTTTCAACCTTTCATCCCACATAATCCGAGTTAGAGTAACCTAACTAGCTCAAACTTTGCTCCTTTGGGATACCACAAACCAACATTTTGTGTATACTTCAAGTACCTCAATATTCTCTTTGTAGCTTTCAAATGACTTTCTCTTGGTGAGGATTGAAATCTTGCACACATGGACACACTAAATATGACATTCGGTCTTGATGCAGTCACATAGAGTAGGCTTTCAATCATAGATTGATACAACTTTTGATCCACCATGTTACCACTTGCATCACTATCTAAATGGCCAATTGTTCCCATTGGTGTACTTATGGCCTTTGCTTCATTCATGCCAAACTTCTTGAGCATGTCTTTAATGTACTTGCCTTAACTCACAAATGTACCATTCTTCAATTGCTTGATTTGAAGACAAAGGAAGTAGCTCAACTCTTCAATCATAGACATCTCAAACTCATTAGCCATCATCTTCCCAAACTCTTCACAAAAATCTTGATTGGTTGATCCAAATATGATGTCATCAACATAGATTTGCAATACAAACAAGTCCTTTCCAATCTTCTTGGTGAAAAGAGTGGTGTCAACCTTGCCCATCATGAATCCTTTAGAGCAGAGAAAGTCCCTCAACTTCTCATACCATGCTCTAGGTGCTTGTTTCAATTCATACAATGTCTTCTTCAACTTGTACACATGTTTGGGCTTCTTGTCATCTTCAAACCTGGGAGGTTGCTCAACATATACTTCTTTATTGATGTAGCCATTGAGAAATGCACTCTTGACATCCATTTGATAGAGCTTGATGTTATGGGTACAAGCATAGGATAGCAAGATTCTAACTGCTTCCAATCTAGCAATGATGGTATATGTTTCTCCTAAGTCAAGACCTTCAACTTGTGTATAGCCTTGTGCTACCAATCTTGCTTTATTCCTAACTACTATCCCATCTTGATCTTGCTTGTTTCTATAGACCCATTTGGTTCCAATCACATTGTGTCCCTTTGGTCTTTCCACTAATTCCCATACTTGATTTCTAGTGAAGTTGTTCAATTCTTCATGCATTGCATTCACCCTAATCAACATCCTTCAATGCTTATTCTATCTTCTTTGGTTCAATGGATGACATAAATGAAAAATGCTCAGAAAATGAAGCCAATTTTGATCTAGTTTGTACACCTCTAGAAATATCTCCAATTATAGTGTCCAATGGATGATCTCTTGCAACATTGGTTGGTTGGAGAATTGGAACATTGCTTGCACTTGCTTGATCATTTGATTGAGATGATGTACTAGCCACTTGTTGGTCTTGCACATTGTTATGAGAGTCACTTGTACTTGCTTGATTAGTATCATCTAGCACATTTGAGTTAGGGAGCACTTGCACTTGATTATCTTCATCATCATTCACTTGTCTGGGCCTCAATTCACCAACATCCATGTTCTTCATGGCATTTGAAAGTTGAATGCTTCTAACATCTTCAAGATTCTCATTCTCATCTTGGGAACCCTTGGTTTTATCAAATTCAACATCATGCACTTCTTCAAGAGTACCACTTTCGAAATTCCAAACCAGCTATGTCATCTTTACCTTCTCTTGTGTCCATTCCATTTTCTTTGTAGGTACCTGCCTGTTTCTAGATCCTTCATTGGATCGAGTGACCCCATCGCACGCCCGTCCAGGCCACCCAGAAGGGGCATCACTGAGGGTTCTAAGGCCGGCCCATCAAGTTTTAAGGCTGCTCGAAGCACCTATAGTGTGAGGGACGCTCGGGAGATGAGCCCACATGGCTGTAGATGGGACACCAAGAAGTGTCCTGACCGTTTGGATGACCGATGTCTGAGTATCGATTCCAAGCCACTTGTGGTGACCCATTGAGGGAAGCAGTGAGCCCCTGAGTATCGATAGATAGGCTCAGGAACTATACGAGTGGCTCCATCAGGAAGTGGAGGATCTCCCCTCTAGGGACATGACCAGGTCACGGAACGACCATAAACTTGGGGTTATCACAGACTTACCCGCTAGTAGCATAGGCATGGTGATCTTGGCCAACGAGGCCATCAGTCATAACAGCCCATCCTAATGAGAGACTAAGTCTCTGAGCATGACTCAAGGGCAATGGGATTACAAACGAAAGTAATTTCATTTTATTAATTGGAAATGACCCGATTATAATATACGGCGCTAGAAACCATGATCTACTGCCTATATGATGGCAAAGACCAGTAGGGCGCACTCGACCCCTGGTTGGGGCCCTGCGGTATGCATGGCTCGGGCTGGTGGGCCACTGCCGAGGATCTCGCCAAGTCCTAAGGATGGGCGGTGTGGACCATCGTACCATTAATAGGGTCGAGCCCTCCTTGCCAGCATTGGGATAGAGGTGCAGCGATCAGTGTGTCATGGTCCCCCTCCCCCATCCATTGGAGTCCTTGCACCTTCTAGGGGAGGGGAATGTGACAGGTGCCTCTAGCTCCATGTCATCCCCCCTCCTTTGCTGGAGTCTTTCCACCCTCGAAGAAGTAGTCGCTCAGCGCACCAAGATAGGCTCACCTAGAGGCAAGCGTCGCACTCCATCATCGCCATCGCTGTCGAAGAAGATGGATTTTAGAGGAAGAAGAGAAGGGGCCAAAGAAAGGGATTGAAGACGTCGTGTCCCCCGTGGCTCCCTTTTTTAGCCTAGATGATGCAATGTGAGACGCCCTAGGCCCTCCTGATCAGCCATCAATGGCTTAAAGGGGCCCTAGGGTACTGGCTAGGTGTCTCCTCAATCCTCGCAGCACGTCTCCAGGCAATTACGTGATGATAGTCACGTATTAAAGGTAGAGTCAGGGTACCACTGACAATGAGTCAATTCTCCACTCCACTTTCCACCACACACGCCGCCCACTCTGCACATGCCTCCTCGTGGGACTTAAGGGGATTTGACTCCCCTTAGGCCCACTGGCTATCATCGATGGCCTAGATCCATGCACACCAAGTGTCATGGCTCCTCCTCTGCTAGATCTACTCCACGTGGCACCAATGTCCCACCTCCTAGACAAAGTGGGATGGCATGGAGATGCACACCATAGCTCCTCCTCCGGGCATGATGGCCTAGATGCCATCAACTACCTACATAAGATGTCAGTGGAAGGGATGTTCCTAGAAGCCACCACTCCTACTGATAGGGAGGCCCGACAATGGCCTTGGTGGCTATGCTAGCTCCCTAGATGGAGCAACCCTGACCCCTCGATCGACAGGTGCTCGGGTAGCGCACCCCCAAAAAACCAACCAACTCCCTAGAGTTGGGGCGGGAGCCACTGAGCAGTGGGCCAAACGAGGGCCTCAAATCAAGGCTCGGTGCGCTCTCCACACCCCTGATCTATGGTAGTAGAAGGTTGGCCCTAGAAGACCAGTCTCAAGACGATCAGGACCTGCTACCATAGCCCTTAGAGGGGCATGGTGCTCTAGATGATTAGATGGCCCTAAGCTAGAGCCTAGACGCTCTCGATCAGCTGACCCATGATAGGCTCCAATCAAAAAGGAGGGCGCCCCTAGGCCTAAGGTTGGCAACTCCTAGACAAGTTCGCTGAGCCCTCACTCGAGTTGAAGACCTATGCGACATAGACCCACAAGTGGATCAGCACCATCATCACTCGGCCCTGATAGCTGAGCAACAACCATCACATTGGAGAAGAAGGCCCCAAACAAGGCACAACACCCTAGTTAGTAGAAGCCATCCCCACCAAGGAGGGTTCGGTCAGCAAAAGATTGAATTTAACCCTTCATCGCTATCACGCCAAGTGAGGCAACAAAGGGCTTGGGGGCTCCTAATGAGATCCTAACATATGGGTATGTTAAGCCTCAGGTCCAATGGTTTTCAAATGATGAAGACCCCCTAACGGATCCTCTAGGATCGCCTAAGGGCTCGGGGGCTATATCCATTGGGTACTGCTATGCACACCCTCTAGGAAGAAACCCTGTTCAAGCCTGACTTCGCCATGACCTCTAGTTGGGGCTCAAGGGCTTGCTCGAGCCCTAAGGCTCCCAATCTATGACAACACTTTGGTTTGGGCCTTGGTTCCTACCCCACCAACGAAGCTAGCCAAATCCTAGTTGTAAGAAGACATGCCCCTGAGCTATCGAGGCTCAGAGGCTCCCTAGCGCTGCCACTTGGGCATGGCATTGCCGGCCACTTTCTCAACAAGGTCAAGCACGGGGTGTGACATAAGAATACAAAGCTTCCACATGGCCTCTAGGGGCTCGGAGGCCCCTAGGCCCACACGTCAGCCCCTAAAGCCTGACCTCCTTCACCACCAAGAAGACTCTAGAAGGTCCACCTAGGGGAGGCTGGTCCAAGCCGACAAAGCCTAACACGCAGAGTGTCAAAATAGAGCAGCCGAACAACGCCCTAAGGCTTCTTTAGCTCCACGACACCACCACTATCCACAGCGCATCACTACAAGGCCCTCCTAGACTTTGGTGCATGTGGACCGTAGATTAGTTCCCCTGAACCACCATATACCTGACCTATCTTATTATATAAGGATTAAGATCGAACCTATCTTGTTAACCACAATCAGAAGATAGATCATTCCACTCCATTCCTTAGCCTCTATCATCTAGAGAGGGGCACCAAGAGCTCTCCCACCATAGCCTATCATCTTACTCCTCTCCAATGAGGGGAAGACTCCACCGGTGGTGTGGCAACCTTAGGATTAGCACCGAGCTAACCCCCTACCAAATCTCTATACAACCCTATTGTAACACCCTGATTTTGGGTGTTTTGAGTATAAGGATCATTAGCTGCTGGACGTAGGGCACCGATTGGCCCAAACTAGGATATACCATTGTGTCCTCTCTATGATTCTTGTGTTCTTGAATCCACCCAAGCCACCTAGAGACACGTACTCTGACACCAACTCGAACAACAATGCTTACCACGGTTCTAACCCTATAACACCGGCCACACTAGCTATGCTGGCTGGGACCAAGTAGGATCTTCCCATGGGTACCTAGCCCAATATGCTAGTTGGGAGGAGCCATCTCCTTATCACTCTGAAGGCTCTTGGTAGCAAGCTCAAAGTGAGCAGTGGCACTACGGGAATTTCAACAACTACCAGCAGCAACATTATGAAGAAACCTCAAGTGGCCATCACAGAGGATGCATGTCTCTCTCTGGCCAAGGGTATCATGATCAACAGAAGGACCACCAATGCCTTGACAACAAACTGACAATCCTTGAGGTACAGAACACTACCATACAAAACACATTGCATGAACACTCACAATGGTAGGCAAACATGGGGAACGTGATCGCCGATGTCCAATAGAATCAGCAGCAATAGAACTAGAACTAGGATAGTCTGTTCTAGTACTTCAACATCCGGCCAGCCACATTAAACGACTATGTCAACATCCAACTTGGGGGAAGGGCATTCCCATTGTATCACGGTAAGTATTTCTTTTTCTTTAGTTTCATTATTTTGGGTTTGTTTTATTTTTATGCTAAAAAAAGATGCACAACTAAAAACATAATAAAATTTTATCTAAGATATATATATATATATTAGTAAGGTGTGATCTAAAAAACAAAAAGAGTGTATAAAGTTTGCTTTAGTTTCTATTTTAAGAGCTGAATAATATGAGGAACTCTCTGAGATCTCTTGAATGGAAATGATGAATAGTTGCTCTATTGAAATTTCTTCCAAGTACCTAATTTTCAACCATGAATTCTCCTGAGTTTTGGATAAAATTAATTTGATATGAGAATTTGCTCTGAAGTTGAAATTCATGGGTAGCTTATGCTTGATCTAAGTCTAGGTAATTGACGGATATGATATGAGAAGGTCTGAGCTGCTATTTATTGTTGGCGTTTCTTAGCGTCACCACTAGGATTGATGTTTCCTAGTCATGGCACTAGAAATGCAGTGATGATATTTCTAAACACATGCAGAAATATTCTGCAAGCGCATAGATATATCGTTGTAGCATTTCACCCAAAAGTATTCAGGGTATTGTATTTTCCACAGGGAAGGCATAGGTGTAAAAGACTCTATTAGGTACATCAACAAGATGACATGTTGTATAGTATACCAACTATGACAGAACCGCTGAATTTATACAAGCTCAAGCATGGGTGCCCCCGCTTAACAAGTTGGCATGCACACACTTCCACTTATATAAACCTAGTAATCCGCCGAGCGTCACGAAGGACCTCGGTAAATCAACATCACAACCAAGATTCACACGATTAAGCAAATACACATCACATACATGGAGTTCGCAGCGGAAATGATATTATAATAGAGTTTACAAATAAATAATAAAACATCAAGTTCAAATCTGATTTAGAGAAAACAACATAGCTTTGAAATGATTACAATAACCTAAGTTCTGAATACATTGCTAGCATAAGTAACATCCTCCAACAATAGCATATAGACGAGAAATAAATATAGAGTCGCCGAGCCCACCAGCAGGTTAGCCAACATCTTCAGTAGGCCGAGAAGTTTACCTACAACATGGTGGGATAAAACCTGAGTAGTCGAATGTACTCAGCTAGACTTACCCAATAGGAGAGAAATAAAAAGACTCTCAAGGATATGCAAGGCTTATTATTGGAGCTGGTTGGATAGCATAACTTTTCAAAAAGGGCATTACTACCATAAGTACTTACTTTTAATATTTTAGTCAATATCTTAGCATCAAGTTTAGTGAAGCTTATTATGGCAAACTTTACACCTATTCTAGAGCAATCACTTGATTAATAAGCATCACAATAGTAACCATATCCGGTTTATCATATAATTATCATAACTATCATGTTCCATCCAGTGTTACTACGATGAGGGGCTCAGTCAAATTTCTCACTATCTGGGAGAGATGGCTGATTTGAATAGATTGCAACCAGCTAGATAGAAATCCTAACACAAACCCACACTTCCCCCATCGGGGTCACGTTGGGTCACCTTTGGTACAACTCAAGACTCAACTTCGTGGGTTCAATCAGCGTCGTACCCTCAGGGACCAATTAGCTGCTAGGATGCTTAGGCTTGGCATGCCCTTGGTCTCATATCTGGCTCCCCGCACATCCTTACTACCTCTAGTTTATGCACTTGGATAGAACGACCCTCTAGCCTGAGTTGAGCTACTCGGCTTCATGGTCAGGAACGAGTTATCCGACCAGCTAAGTGAGAGGCTATGTTCAAAATGACATGAGGGCCCACAACGATGTAGTCCTTAACCCACACAGATGGGATAAATATACACACAAGACCTCCATGTCCTGCTGCCTCTCAATCACCAGATCTCGTATGATCTCCATTTATTCATCACCACATGGTTATTTTCCAAGATAGCAAATATAGCCAACCATGACCAGGTATCCACCTATATTGCAGGTGACAGGAAATCACCCACTTCTACTAATCTAAGCATGGCTAAGCATAGAACGTTCTACTCATACTAGTAAGGGTTCAGGTATTTATATATAGTGGGCAAGGTAGGAAATATGCACCAACAGTTTCATTCAACTCCTATCACCTAATGCAGCATACAAAAATTATACTTATGTGCATTTGTAAAAAGAGAAGGTAGGAGACTTAGAATGCTTCGGGTGATGAGGACATCCCTAGTGTTGACACTTCTCCCACATCTAAACAAAATTCTATTGACATTGTTGGACCTATTACACGACAACGAGCAAAATAGTTGGGGAAGGAAATAAATGCTCAGGTGAACGTTAACCTTTCATTCGTTACAAACAATGTTGAAGATTCATCGATGCATTTAGGTTGCTGCTTTATTATTCTTAGGAATGATGGAGCATATGAAAGTGCATGTGATGATGATAATTTTAGTCCACAAGTGTTGCTCTAGTGAATTCTTCAAGTGCAAAATTCAGGCTGAAAAGGTGAAAGCTATCCCTAATTATGTATTACAATTTAAATCTCGAATTGTTATATCATGTTTTCACTTCTATTTCAGATTCCACTTAATTCATGGATGTGCAAGGCTGCTACAAGTATTAGGAAAGAGTATGCAACTATATTCAATCAAAGACAGAAGCTAAAAGAGGACTGACAGCTGCTGAATTATGCTCAAATGCAAATCAAGGATCTCAATGCCACCTATTAATTAGGTCCAAAAAGATGGAAGGAGAGTATATACTACTGTTCACATCACTCTATAGGCCTAGGAAGCCCAACCACTTTAGGAAGCCAACAGTCATGCTATCTAATTTCCCACTAGCAGTTATCACTTATGTTTGAGTGTAAACTAAAAAGCACTCAATTAAACTATAAGTATGATTGTAATAGGACTTGAGAGGGATCTTTTGGCTATCAAATTTCATGTAAACACTTGTGTTCTATTCAGAACAACCACATGTGAGTCTTGAGAGGCTTGGAAAATATGTTCTTTTGATTCCTGAGGGAGTTGTAGAACGCCGAACTATGGTTCACCCAGTTTGTGCCTTCACGTCTTTACGGCGTGATTGCGTGGGATGGCATCTTTGGTGTGTGGAAGGACGATTGTCTCGACAGTTCATTGTGAGTGTAGAACTCGCTGGTGCACTGCCTCGTCATTAGGTCACGCAGCAATAGTTATCAAGTTCATGGATCCTTCGAGAAGATCAGTCCACAACTACTCATCACACAAAATCCCTAGGCGTGTGCACATCATGTGTTACCTAGAGCCTCCGTTTACTCAGTGGGATCATTCTTACTTTGGTAGGATAATTTGTTCCTTTTCCTATAGTCCACAAAAAGCCACACCACTAGCAAATTATATACCTATCATTTCAATTTTGCATCTGAATTTAGTTTGCAGCTTCGAGTTTTAATCCGATGAGTCTTGTCTAGTTGTTGGTTCTCCTTTGTTCTTTCCTGTAGTTGATCATAAATCACATCATTTATATGCTGCAATTTTTTCCTTGTGATTGTGCATCGCTATCGTAGTTCCCAAATACATAAACCTAATCATTAAGTCCACTACTTTCTCTTTTCATGAAATGCTTTGCATCAAGTTCCTTTGTTGTTTCACACACCTCAACCTGCAATTTTTTTAGTTGTACTGCATACATATTGCAGCAAGTAAAAAAAGAGGTACAAATAAAAGAAGAAAAACAAAACAGAAAGGAAGTGTTCCTATTCTGAAAAAAAGTATTGAAAAAAGAGAGGGTGTTAGGATTGCGATTCAGTTGATGCAAAGTGTGTTACCTCTAATTTTGGGTGCTAAGTTGTTTCCATCCACATAATTCTTCCTTCAACCAACAACTTAGGCTTGTTGTTCACTTGGATTATTATTTGATTTTGCATCACTAAAGTTTCAGATTGCAATGACAATACATCCCACCCTACCCCACCCAAAGCATCACGAGATGCATACGACATCTCTGATACAATTGTTTTTCCACCACTGATTTGCTGCCCTGGTTCTCCTCTTCAGGGAGACAAAGAGCTTGCTAAGTGGTGAGGGAGTGATTCCACATATATTCCACACATATATATTGTCCTATTATTTTTTCCCTCTCTACTAATATGTCAGGAGACAATCACCCTACTCCTGCCACTGTTTCTGCTCAAGATATCCAGGCGGTGCATGCACACATGGATCGACTGATGCAAGAGATGCCCACACTTCAACAATCTCTACAGCAACAACACGCTGAGCCTCCGCATGATGCTAGTGACCATGTTGAGGATGATGATCCTACTGCATTAGAGGCAGAAGCTGCACATCTTTAGGCTAAGGCCGCACGTCGTGCTGCTATAGGTGGTGGTGGTGGTGGCCGAGAGCATGATGCTGGCTTTGGTAATTTTGGTGGAGCTAATAGGAGGCCGCAATTTTTTGGTCGTGCACGGCGTGTTCCTATTGGAGGTGCTACATATTTTGTGTGATTCAGATTGTAGTGATGAACAGGGAGTAGGCCCTCATATTCACCCTAGTGGTTATGATGCTCATAGAAGTGCTACTTTTGGCTGCTTTAGAAATTATGGTGACAACCAGTTTGGTGGACATGATGGATACCGTGATTGAGGTCATCATGATCATGCACGCCGCCAAGATGATGATGGTTTAGGTAAAGTTAAAGTGTCCATTCCTCCTTTTAGTGGGAAGGAGAATGCTGATGCTTACTTTGAATGGGAGACCAAGGTGGACCAGATATTTGATTTGTATGATTACCCTACTAAAAAGAAGGCAAAGCTTGCCGCCATTGAGTTTGAAGGTTATCCTGTAACTTGGTGGAATCAAATTCGTGCATAATACCAATGATTTGGACATCACTGTATTACATGGGAAGAAATGAAGAGGGAACTACGACGTCATTTTGTTCCTGCATATTATTCCCGTGACTTACATTTGTGGCTCAAACGCCTTGTGCAAGGTACTCACAGCAGTTGATGAATATTTTCAAGAGATGGACACATGCCTACTCCATACAGGAATCACTGTGGATGAGGAATCCACAATGGCTTGGTTCTTGGTTGGCCTGAATAAACCAATTGCTGATAAAGTGGACATGACTAACTACAGAAATCTAACAGAATTAGTTCATTTTGCAAAAAGGGCAGAAAGGCAGCTTGCTTGAATCTTATAAGAACCGTGTTTCATTTTTAGCTCATAATAGTTCTACTCCTGTGGCGCCATTCACAACAACAAGGGTTAGGGGTGCACACACCTTCATCTGATGCAACTTCTCAGTTCAATTTTGACTTCTGCCAAACAATTTGATTCGAAAGGCAAAGCTATAAGTTCTAATCAGTCCAACTCCTTTGCTGTTGTTGCCCCAAGGAAGACAAGTAAGATTGAGTGTTTTAAGTGTGGTGGTCATGGGCATAAGCAGGCTGAATGCCCCAATAGGCGTGCTATTATAGCACTTGCTGATGGCTCTTATGACTCTAAGAGTGAAGAGGAGGATGAGCACAATATCATGGCATTAGCATATGAGAATCTTGAAACTTGTGAGTATCAAGCCAAGGATGGTGAATATGAGCTAGGCTTGAATTGTTTGGCCATTCAATCTATTCCACATGTTGCTCAGGGTGATATACCACAAGCTATTATTCCTCTGAATCTAGAGGAAATCACAAGTGCTGATTTTGATGATTTGCTTACTGATATTAATAATTTAGCGGCTCCTATTTTGTCCCAACATGGTAGTTCATTTGGGTCTGCTACAAGTTCCACTATGAGTGCTTATCTTTTGAGTGCACCAGATCATTCTTTGGTGGTTCGGCGAGTCCTTTCTACATAGTTACTTGCAGCTGAGCAAGGGCAGCACCATAATTTGTTTCAATCATGATGCAAAGTGAAAGGACGGGTATGCAGATTCATAATTGATGGTGGGAGCTGCAACAATATTGTTATTGCCCTGCTTGTTGAAAAGCTTGGTCTGCCCACACGTTGCCATCCACACCCATACCATATGCAATGGTTGAATAATTCAGGGACAATGAAGGTTTCAGCCATGGTTCGCTTATCATTCTCAATTGGTTACTATCATGATTAGGTTGACTATGATATTGTTCCTATGCAAGCATGCCACTTACTTCTGGGTCATCCATGGCAATTCAATGTGGATTCAATGCACTTTGGCCAGTCAAACAAATACACATTTATTCACAAAGAGAAGAAGGTGGTTCTTGTTCCATTATCTCCAGAAGACATACATTCTTCTAATGTTGCTCGCATGAAAATGGAGGAGAGTGAGAAAAGAAAATTATGTGAGACCTCCAAAAATAGTAAGGGAGCGACTCCTAAAACATGCAGGCACATAAAGCCTACCATGACAAACTGAGTGTTTATTTGTGAGCAAGAGTGATTTGAGAGAAGTGAGGAACACCACAACCCCATTCTTTGTGCTCCTACACATGGAGGTCCTATTTTCAACTAATGATTTACCTTCATCGCTGCCACATGCTATTCTTGATTCGTTATAGGACTTTGAGGATGTTTTTTCAGATGCGATGCCAGCTGGTCTTCCCCCCATCCACAGCATTGAGCACCAAATTGATTTGGTACCTAGTGCTTCTCTTCCAAATCATCCAGCCTACCGCACCAATCCTGAAGAAACAAAAGAAATTCAGTGACAGGTAAAAGAGCTTTTGGACAGAGGGTATGTTCATGAATCTCTATCACCTTGTGCTGTTCTAGTACTTTTGGCCCCTAAGAAAGATGGCTCTTGGAGCATGTGTGTTGATTTTCATGCAATCAATGCTATAACTGTTAGATATCGCCATCCCATTCCTTGGCTTGATGACTATGTTAGATGAATTGGGTGGCTCAACTATTTTCACCAAGATTGATTTACGCAGTGGCTATCACCAAATTTGAATGAAAATTGGTGATGAATGGAAGACAACATTTAAGACCAAATTTGGCTTATATGAATGGCTTGTGATGCCCTTTGGTTTGACAAATGCTCCTTCAACTTTTATGCGTTTAATGAATCACGTTTTAAGAGCTTTCATTGGAAAATTCATGGTTGTATATTTTGATGATATCTTGATCTATAATCAATCATTTGATGAACATCTTGATCATATCCATGCAGTCCTTACTATTTTGAGAGCAGAGAAATTGTATGGAAATATTTCTAAGTGCACCTTTTGCACAGGTCGTGTTGTTTTTCTTGGTTTTGTTGTGACTGCAGATGGCATCTAGGTTGATGAAGAGAAGATTAAAGCGATAAAGGATTGTTCTACTCCTAAAAATGTGAGCCAAGTTAGAAGTTTCCATGGTCTTATAGGATTCTACAATAGATTTGTTAAAGATTTCAGCACTATCGCTGCACCTCTTAACAATTTGACAAAGAAGGATGTTCCATTCAAGTGGCGAGATGAACAGGACCAAGCCTTCAAAGAGTTGAAAAGAAAGCTTTGTGAAGCCCTGCTACTACAACTACCAGACTTTGGTAAGACCTTTGACATCGAATGTGATGCAAGTGGTATTGGCATTGTAGGTGTGCTACTTTAAGAAGGTAAACATGTTGCCTACTTTTCTGAAAAACTAAATGGTCCACATCTAAACTACTCTATTTATGACAAAGAGCTTTATGCCTTAGTTCGAGTATTGGAAGTATGGCAACATTACTTTTTACCTAAAGAATTTGTAATCCATTATGATCATGAAGCTTTGAAATATCTCAAAAGCCAAGGTAAATTGAACCATCACCATGCAAAATGGATTGAGTTCATTGAAACATTTTCCTATGTTGTCAAACATAAGCATGGTAAAGATAACATTATTGCAGATGCTTTGTCACAAAGATGTGGTTTGATTACACAACTAGATACAAAAGTGCTTGGATTGGAATCAGTTAAAACACTTTATGCTAATGACTCTGATTTTAAAGAACCTTTCTCTAAGTGCATTATTGCCAAAGGATGGGACAAGTTCTATGTGCATGATGGATTCTTATTTTGGACTAACAAACTATGTATTCTAGCTTGCTCTATTCGCAATGTTCTTTTGCAGGAAGCACATGCTGGGGGTTAGCTGGTCATTTTGGTGTAAAAAAGACATTAGACATGCTTTTTGATCATTTCTTTTGGCCACATATGAGACGTGATGTCCAGCGACATGTTGAGCGGTGCATCACTTGGTTGAAAGCTAAGTCCCACCTTAATCCCCATGGTCTATATATTCCACTACCAATTCTGAATGTACCTTGGAAAGATATATCCATGGATTTTATTCTAGGGTTACCTCGGTCTACGAGGAGGAGGGATTCCATTTTCATTGTTGTAGATCGCTTCTCAAAGATGGCACATTTTATTCCATGTCATAAGAGCGATGATGCTTCACATGTTGTTGAATTATTTTTTAGGGAGATAGTTTGTTTACATGGAGTGCCAAAGACTATTGTTTCAGATCGGGATACAAAATTTTTGAGCAATTTTTAGAAGACACTATGGGGAAAACTTGGCACCAAGTTGTTATTTTCTACCACTTGTCACACACAAACTGATGGACAAACTGAGTTTGTTAATCGTACTCTATCTACAATGCTGAGAGTTATGCTGAAAAAGAACCTAAAAATGTGGGAAGAATGTCTTCCACATGTCAAATTTGCTTACAACAGGGTAGTCCACTCTACTACAATTTTTTGTCCTTTTGAAATTGTTTATGGTTTCAAACCACATACTCCCATGGATCTTTTGCCCTTACAATTGTAGGATAGGGTTGATTTAGATGCCACCAAAAGATCTGAGCTGATCAAGAAACTCCATGCTGAAACACGAAAGAACATAGAGACTAAGATGATACAATATGCAAAGCAAGCTAACAAAGGTAAGAAACAAGTACTATTTTAGCCAGGTGACCTTGTGTGGCTACATTTGCGCAAGGACCGCTTTCCAAAATAGTGCAAGAGTAAGTTATCACCACTGAAGAGATGGCCCATTCAAGGTGCTACATAAAGTAAATGATAATGCCTATATACTAGAGCTGCCACCTGAATACTCAAATGTGAGTGCGACATTTAACATCAAAAGCTTACTTCCATATGTGGGTGAGTTTGAGTCGATGATGAGTCCTTTTCAAGAGGGGGAGGCTGAAGAGGACATCCCTAGTGTTGACACTTCTCCCACATCTAAACAAAATGCTATTGACATTTTTGGACCTATTACAAGACAACAGGCAAACAGTTGGGGAAGGAAATAAATGCTCAGGTGAATGCTAACCTTTCATTCGTTACAAACAATGTTGAAGATTCATCGATGCATTCAAGTTGTTGCTTTATTATTCTTAGGAATGATGGAGCATATGAAAGTGCATGGGATGATGATAATTTTAGTCCACAAGTGTTGCTCTAGTGAATTCTTCAAGTGCAAAATTTAGGGCTGAAAAGGTGAAAGCTATCTCTAAATATATATTACAATTTACATCTTGAATTGTTATATCATGTTTTCACTTCTATTTCAGATTCCACTTAATTCATGGACGTGCAAGGCTGCTACAATTTTTAGGAAAGAATATGCAACTATGTTCAATCAAGACAGAAGCTAAAAGAGGACCGGCAGCAGCGAATTATGCTCAAATGCAAATCAAGGATGTCAATGCCACCTATTAATTAGGTCCAAGAAGATGGAAGGAGAGCATATACTACTGTTCATGTCACTCTACAGGCCTAGGAAGCCAAACCACTTCAGGAAGCCAATACTCATGCTATTTTACATTCCCACTAGCAGTTATCACTTATGATTGAGTGTAACTAAAAAGCACTCAATTAAACTATAAGTATGATTGTAATAGGACGTGAGAGGGATCTTTTGGCTATCAAATTTCATGTAAACACTTGTGTTCTATTCAGAACAACCACATGTGAGTCTTGCGAGGCCTTGCAGAACTTGTTCTTTCGATTCCTGAGAGAGTTGTAGAACGCCGAACTATGGTTCACCCAGTTTGTGCCTTCACGTCTTTACGACGTGATTGCGTGGGCTGGCATTTTTGGTGTGTGGTAGGGCGATTGTCTTGGTAGTTCATTGTGAGTGTAGAACTCGTGGTGCACTGCCTCATCATTAGGTCACGCAACAATAGTTATCAAGTTTGTGGATCCTTCAAGAAGATTGGGCCACAACTACTTGTCACAGGCAATCCCTAGGTGCATGTGCACATCATCGGGGCTTGCCTAGGATCCAATACTAGGTCACTGTTTGTTAGATGACACTAACTTCATGAGCATATCTAGTTCAAGCATGAACTCTCGGGGTCCTTCCATCTTCTAGATCCGTCCACCAACACACCATCTTCGGGACTTATCCACCAACACCAGTCTTCTGGTTCGACTCCAACATCATGTCCTTCCACCCTTTACAAGGTTCATCTAGTGTACCTAAATGAGATGCACAATGCAGAGATATGAATGCAAAGAATGGCCACAAGGGATGCATCACATAAAAGTATTCAAAACAAGCTTAAGGTTACACAAGAAGGCATAGCAGCTAGAGTTGTTTAACTAAACATCACACAATCTATTATAGAAAGATAGCAAGCACATCAAGCATGTCACACAAGTGAACTTAGGTTTAGCTATTACAAGCATTCATCAATCAAGAATTAACTAAACATGTTTAGCCAAACAAGAGTAAGCTAAAGCAATTGACTTAGCACATGCCCAGAATCTGGCAGCAACACAGAAGGCACTTGTTTCAACCATAACTAGAGTTATAGGTATCAAACAAAGGGGATCCTAGACCTTCTGAAAATCTTAGGAAGTTGTCTACAACTTTGTTATTTACACCTAGAGCTGATTCAAAGGTTAACAAGGTTGAAAAACACTAACAAGTAGATCTGCACAAACTAGGACAGAAAATAGACATGAACTTCAGAAATGTATATCTGAAGTTCTAGACATTCAGCTAACATGATTCTTAACTTTCTAGAAAGATTATTAAGTTATCTATAACTTTCTTATTATTATCTTAAGATGATTCTATAGCTAACAAGGTTAAACAACACTAAGAAGGCATCTCTGTCTAGATTTTGATAGAATCTGTTATTCCAACTCAGATAGCTATAAGTTGAGTTCTAGTCAACCAAAAAGGGTGTTCTTGTACATTTTGGAAAAGCTTAACAATATAATCATTCAGATCTGTTCAGAGCACATGCAAAAGCTGATAGCAAACTTGTAAAATCTATAACACCTAAACCATCAGGTCTATGATTGTGAATTTTTTAGGACAAGCAATATAAAGAAGTTAGCTACAACTTTCATATTCACCACATTCACAGAAAAGAACATTATCATCACAAAGTTGTCACCACAACAGAGACTGCTCTAGCAGCCATTTTTAGCACATAAGCAAAGTGATGCTTTACTTGATTCTTTAACAAGATCATACATGTACAACTCATTGCATGGATCATAAACTACTATAAACATGGTTAATTAACATTAGTCCACTACTAGGACCCAACCCTGTCGTGATGCCTATATTGGGTTGCAATATGGCTATTTTGGTTGTAATACGGATCAATTGCATCTATGTATGGTCGTTGACAAGTGGTTGCATTTGGAACGTTGCAATAGGTTGTTGCATCCATTTGGATGTGGTGTTGCAATATGGTGGTTTTGCAATGCACATAAAAAACTAACGCAACCACGATTTGGTTGCAAGCATGTGTATTGTGACCAGTTGAATGGTTACGTGAGTTACTGTTGCGACGAAACATGTGGATGTAATATGATAGTATTGCCACGAACGAACTTGTCGCAACATGGCTTTATTGCTACTCCATAGTTACGTGGTAATATGGTCATATTACCATGCAATGTGCTCCATTGCATCTAAGAAATGTTGCAACGTAACAAATTTTGTGGCTAGAATCACAACTGCCACTGCTCATTTGCTGGTGGCAATAAAAGGTAATGCAACTGAATCATTGTTGGTGGTAATAGATGGAAACAACAATGAATCATTGTTTGGGGTAATAGATGGAAGATGCAACGAATCATTATCAGTGGTAATAGATGAAAGATGCAACAAATCATTATTGGTGGTAGACATGTCCTATAGCAACAGATAAAGTTTGTGGCAATAATGTATATTGCAACAACAAAGAGTGCTTGCATAGTAGTATATTGCAACTGAGGGCATTTTAGCCAATGCTTTTTTCATAGCTAGATATTTAATTGTTGTTGCAAAATAATTGTATCATGAGTACATATTTCATCATCATATAAAAACTCGAGCCTTCATTAACTTCAAACATATGTCTCAACCAAAGTAATAACACAATGACCAAAATATTGCTAAAGTAAACATGACCACACCAAAATAAAAACATCATCTCTGACTACAAGTTTGCAACTATGTTTAGCATAATCAAATAGAACTAAATATGAGTTCTCTTATTAGTTTCTTCATGGTCCATCAGCATCAGCGTTCACCAATAAATCTTTCTCTAATTCTTCTAGCTATCCATCACCAACATTCAAGCATAAAGCTTTCTCTAATTATTCAGGTCGTCCATGTGTTCCTGCAATTTATGAACAGACATACAATTAGATACCCTGCTGATTGCTATGAGAACAAGCTCTATCAGTCTATCATATGGGAATAAAATTACTCATACAATTGGAAGTGGAAAATCAGTGTTTATACTATTTAGACTACAGAAATGTTCAGAAACTCAATAAAGACTTAATGTGAGATCTGCACTTCAAAGGTCCCTTAAGATATGAACAAACACAAAGTCTAAAAAGCCATTGAATTATGGGATTTGGATGGTTCATGGCCAGAAAAAGATCTGGAAAATACTATGGACCGCTAGTAATACCACACTAGATAGAGTGTAGCTTACCTAGTTCCTTTGAACGGCTAGCATCAAAGTAACCTCTGGTTCGAGTTCTTCTATCGCTATCTCAAGAAATCCTGAGCCCTTGTGTAAGATCCTTTTAATGCCTTACTTCAAATCTCCTTGAAGCGCTTCTCAGTGGTCGTTCCGGCATCTACAGATTAATGCCAAAAGTCAGGGAGCAGGAAAAATATTAAAAGTGCATTGTGGTTACATGTCTAAAATTAGATATTAGGACTTACGACAGCCAAATGATGTGCAAGTAATATGCAAGGCATGATCTGGTATTACATTTAAATTGAGCTCTGAAACCTTCCGGGAAATAGAATTACTTCTCTTTGTGCTTTCCAGAATGTAGTGTATCTGTCACTTATCAGGCCAGCAGTTCTATTTTCTTGATTTTGACCAAAACGTGTGCCATAAAAAATGTAGCCCCATATTAAGCTAAGGTAATTTCAAAACCATTTTGGTAGACAATTAAAGTAATCTGCAATGATGAACCATCTATTTGCCATGTTATTATCTAGTAACAATGAAAGCTTCAAAACCAAACCATTCAGACTTTGTGTTAATCAATAATCAGTGAGGATGCTACCCGTTACTTCATGGGAGAGCCTGAACAACTCAAGGAAGCTACTGCACTTCTAAAACTAGATGGCATTTCTACAATCTACATACGAAACTTAGGCTAAACATGAGAGCAGATAGCTAACCATTCCCTCTGCTTATATCCTTCAATTGCAGGAAAATAAGAACGCTACAGACAGTAGGACAACATCATGAACGGGAGGAGTACGAACCACTTCTCTATGACACTTCTGCAATGCTTGTCGCTGACCAGATTTGGCAGCTAGCGGAGGCAGTGTCAGGACCAACTATGCAACTAGCCAGAGTGGCCTCCTTCTCAGAGCATAAATCAAGTGGCAGTGGCTCTCCCTTCCAAAAGCGTAGATAGGACATGGAGTGCCGCCACCACTGCGGTGAGCCCCACCCTCCCAATCATCGTCCCTCAAGCATCACACAACTACACAAGTCAAAAAAACCAAATTGTGTTTAAGAAGACAGTAGATCGAGAGAGAGAAAATGGAGATCGAGCGGGGTGGAACAGAATCTGACGGAATCGACCGAGAAGACGGGGTGTCGGGAGGTGGTCGAGTGCCTTCACACACGAAAGCCATCAGGGACGCGCATGAGGCGGGTTCGGGTGGCCAGATGCCCGAATCCATGTGCTCCTCTAGGGAGATGCGGCTGTAAGCGATGGATCCATGTGCCAGACAGACATTGATCCGCATCCCCGAAGTCGAGCTACTCGTCGCCATTGTAGCTGCGCCTTGGGGAGCCCGCAGGGGTCGCCTGCGCCACCGTTCCACGAGAAGCCTGGACCAACGACTCCGCTGCCACTCTTACCGCTCGAGGCACCGCCTTGCCATGGATCAAGATCTGGTGATGAGAGAGAGATCGGAGAGAGGCACCTAGAGAAGTGAAGAGAAAGAGAGAGAGGCATCTCCGCTTGAGTAATCGGTGGCGTGACTGTGCTCGGAGGAGATGCCGTTTGGGACGAGGTGCTTGTGGATGCCGGCTGGGTCATCTCCTCACTCGTGAACTCCTGGCAGTGATGTGGAGCAGCTCTAGGGCGGTGCGGTGGGGCCAGATCCAGCGAGGTGCGGTGGCGGTGGCGGCGGCGGCAGGGGTCTAGTCATGCAGTGGCGGCGGCAGTATGATGGGAGATAGAGAGGAACGATTTGGATTTGTTCAGGAGTACGTTTTGTTTGTTTTAGAGAGAGAGGGAGGAAGGTCAATCGTGCGGGCCATCCGACCGAGATAGAGCGCGTGAAATTTGGATTTTGGTGGGCGCGAGTTAGGCCCCCCAATTATTTACTAGATGATCAATTTCTTTTTCTAAATCAATTCTTATTGTGGTAATTCGATTTCTTTCTCTAAATTTTAGAAAATATGGGTTAGTTGTACATTTGCAATTAGAATTTTAAATGGCCATGAAAATCACCCGTATGCTTGTTCTTGAAATTTCTCCAGAATAAAATGCTATAAACAATAATAAAATAGGCAAAATACATTTAAATAAATAGGAAATACAACACGACAATAGGTACTCCCGCCGTTTTAAACTATAGGTTATTTTGTTTTCTCTAGGTCCATACCTTTTGCTATTATCAGGTTCATATGTTTATTTATGTAATTTAATAAATATTTTTGGTAATAATATACTTTCTTCCAAAATTTACTTGATAAGTACCATGTGTTACAACTTAAATATGTTTTGGAATTGCAATTCTCCCATATGACCTTGCAACAAAACGGTATGTTCCATTGCAACACACATATATTTTTGGTAGTCTCTCTACTCAATGTAAAAAGTGAGGCGGTTCTCCTAACCCACATTTTTATGTCCCATATAACACCCTTGGACCTTGGTCCGTTCCCCGCATGCATCTGATTTGGGGTAGTTCCAGGTTCCACGTCGCTTCCTTGCCTCAATTGACCACCCATAAAAAGCCACAATAGCATAATTTTACCAGTTTCTCCTTGGTAGGTAGTTTACTTTGGGATAGAGGCAGAAAAAGAGCTTATTGCGAGGGCACTGTGTTTAATAAAGATTTTTATTAGAATCAATTTTATTAGGTATCATATTTGGTTAGTATGCCTTTTAGAAAACTCTTTGTTTGTCTTTGCAAAATTGAGAATGATCGGTGGTTGAGCATTTTGATTAGATAGGCTAATTTTTTTTATGAATACTGGACTTTTATCTTTTTTCCCAAGAATTTAGATGTGTTTGTGCATTGCTAAGGGAAGGACATTGTGGTTGTCTTTGAATCTTAGGTTCAGCTCAGGGTACCATAAATTAGGAAAGAGAGAAGATTCCTACTAGTTTGGCAAGTGCAAGTGTTGATAGAAGGGCTCACCGTTGAAATAATTCAATTGTGGTCACTAGTTGTTATAGATGGTTTCTTTGTGGATGGAGGGTAGAATCCAAGGGCCATAGAGTTATACTAATTTTAAAGAAAAAAAGTTAGATTTAACTATTAACCTTTGTGCATGGCGTGAGCCCTAGGCGTACTATAAACTTGAAGCATAACCCGTGTGTTGCCACGGGAATTGTGGATTAGTGAATTGCGTGGTATAATGAGGTGAACAACAAAATGCTTATTTGTCTTGCTGACATGGACATTGCAGTTGTATGTGCTAGTTGATTTGAATTGTACGAGATAATGCATTGCCTAGTTAGACAGCTTGTTGAGACAAATTGCTACTGGGGTTTTGCTTAGTGGATTTTAATTCCATGTGATATTGAAATACAAGTTTGTACTCATATATGTATTTCTTTGTAATTTTATAATCTTATTTACAACACATTTAATTCAAATAGTTTAAGCAAAATGAATAGAAATACATTTTAGATACTCAAAAAGGTATATTATTGCTTAAAAAACCATAACTAAATTATTTCATGAAAAAATATGCTAGTTCAAGATTATAATAAGTTTTCATGATATAAATATAATTTTAATAACTACTAGTTACCTTTAACTTTGCTAGAGAGAAAATAGTTGACTATAAACAGGTGCTTTGAAATGGACGCCAAATGAAGCAAAACATTGTCTCGATAAGATTTTCTCATGCAACTTTTTTTTACATGTTATTAACAATGGATTTAGCCCTTAACCAAAATTTGGACTCTTCAAAGAAAATTTGGCTATTATTTTTCAATGTACGAAATTACTCATAAATATATTTTTTGTAAAATGAAGATCATTTTCACATGTAGTTCAAGTGAAGTAATTCCAACAAACAACGAAACAAATTTGAAATGAGCAAAAATCCTAGGCAACAACAAAGACTGTGTATATCTTTTGAAGTGTAAATCTTTGGGGTTGCAATAGAGGTAGGAAGTGAAAAACATGCTTCCTGAGGATCAAATGTATACATAATGTTTGACACATTCTTAATACAATGTACAAAACTGAGAAGATGTTTCACAAATTCTAGTAGAGTTGTATTTTTGTATGGTATATTTATATAATAACTAGAACCGGTGCCCAACTACTTTCAATAGATTAATATGAAAATTTAATAAAATCCTTATTTTACTTTACCGGCACATATTATTATTTGGACATTCTTTATGTGCTGGTTTAAAGTCATTAGAAGGCTAGACGCACATCAAAATACTAATTTGTCATTGATTGCGCATCAAAATCTATCGAAAAAATTCTCTCGTATTCACGCGCCAAAAGACTGAACGAACGGACCTAAAACTTTGAGGTCTTCTCACAACATATCTGCCTGGTTGACGCCCTGGTATATCTGCTTGGCACAGGCATGCATCCCAGGCGTTGGTTTTTGAACGCCTGGGTCGGATGCATGTGCCTGGATGCAGCCAGGGCTCAAAACAAACAGCCCCCAAAAGTTTGAGACTATCTCGCGCGTCCTCTTTGCATACAGATACAACCCTGCTTCCAGTCCAATCCAAGCGTGTGCTCCGGGATCTCGCCCTCTCCTCATACGCATGCAAGCCACAAGTTCCTACTAGATCTGGAGGCCCCACATCCTCCCCTCACCGTTGTCCTCTTCCAGCGGCCCCCTTCTCGCGGGGCGGCTACAACTCCGGCCTCCGGCGAGCAAGCGTGTGCGCGGCACAAGCCAGTGACGTGCCAGGCGTAGTGTAGTGGTTGCGACGGCGGCAAGGCAGAGCACGTGCCTGCGGTGGCGGAGCACTCCTCGCAGCTGGCCGGCGGCGGAGCTTACGGTGCGGTGGCAAAGCTGGCCCGTGTGGTGACAAATAGTAGAGCAGAGGCACGGTGGTGGTCTCTGGTCGGCATCTCAATCAAGTTGGCACAGATGCAATCCAATGAGGTGGCCGAATGGGAGGGTTCACTGCTAGCTATAACCTGGTAATCCCTGCAGATCTAAGAAATTTCTTGATTTGTTTTACTTTTCTTTGGGTTAGGATATGTTGTGAGATTTAACTTGCGATGGAATTTTCCACCCTGTTGCTTAGTTTGCAAGTGACATGACTGGGTGCAATGCTATCGTTCGATGGAAATAAATCAATGGAAAATATAACCAGTATCTTAGTCACTTAAGAATATACATATAGTTCAGGTCGTTTGGCCACAACATGCAAGTATGCAACACATGTATTTTTTTTCTTAGCGTTGCACCGGGAACATGTATTTTTTATTGACACGTAAGGCTATAGATTTACAAAAAACAGTAAAAATCATATCAAACACGGCCACATGGATCTGGTTTTCATTGACTTGTGTAAGCAATTTCGATTCACTTTGGCCACCTAATATTTTTAGGAATTGCCCAACTAATTTCTAATAGACAGAAAGAGATAATTCATTAGCACCTTTCCATTATATTCCAAAGCTTTGATATATCCATATCACGCGTAGAATTCACGCTTGGAGAGACTGTTATTATTTACCGTCATTGTTTGGACTTGTTAAGCCTTTGAATGGGGTTGAACAACCTTGTCTCTTATTTTCATTAGGCTCCATGTAGCAGAGAATCTTTAAAAAAATTGTCGGCACGAAATTTCGTCCCGTGCCGAGGGCACACGAGCAAGCCGGAAGGATCCGCTCGATGGAGCCGGAGATCCGCCTAGCTTCAATGCAGGGATTATCGATCCTGCGTACTCCACCCGAGACATGTTAGTCAATTTAACCCTGTAATTGACAAGGAGAGAAAGGTAATCAATAATTTAAGGTGTAACATGCCGGTGTTGCCAGACAGTCCCGAATGTGCAGCTCTGAGAGCCAATGCGGAAGGAGATCGACTAAATAGCCGATTCTAGCATATTCATAAGAATAAATCAGTTATAACTCATGGAATTATGGAAGAAAAATCAGTTATAATTCAGGATGAATATTGTTAAGACAAATAATGATCAATGGCAATACGATGTTAACAATAATCAGTTTATGCTAAGCCAATAATTGCAAGTAACCGAATCCCTTTTTATATAAAAGAAACAGTTCATCATTATTTAACCATTTAATAGAGATAAATCTAATGAATATATTAGATCTCATTTATCGTTATGACCAGTGGGGCATGAGGCAGAATCATACAAGCTGTAGAAACATCAATAAATTCAACGACCCTAACTTATTACTAATATCAGTGGGGCATGAGACAGAATCATGCAGGCCGTAATACAATAATAAGATCATGGGGCTAACACATCTTTCAACCTATCTTTACTTCAACGGTCTCGTGACATGAACTGTTGTTGTAGCGGATTGTCCCTACAATAGTGATAATGATGAGGATGAGGAGAAGAAAGAAAAGAAGGAGAAGAAGGAAAAGAAAGAGAATAAGATGACATTCATAAAGAAGAAGAAAGGTGGAGGCCATGTGGTCACATGGGATAGTGATGGCTCATCGGATGATGATTCTAGTGATGATGAAAAGAAGTCACTCAAGAAGGCACTAGCAAGCATTGCCATCAACAACAAGCCTTCAATCTTTGACACTCCATCGACGGCCTCATGGCAAAGCCAACCAAGGTAAAATATGATATGAGTGATGATGACTATGAAAGTGATGATTATAGGAGTGATGATGAGGAGAAGGAGTACACCAAGGAGGAGCTCTTGGACATGTGTGATCAAGTACACACTTGCTTTGAGATGAAGAGATAGGAGTGCAAAGAAGTGCGCAAGAAAGTCAAATCTCTTGAGCAATCCTTTAATAAGCTCAATGCCACTAATGAGAGGCTAATGGAAGCCCATGAGAAGCTTGGCAAAGCTCACTCTAAGCTTGAAAAGGCTCACTCCTCTCCTCGAGCAAGTCAAGAAGGAGAAAGCTAAGAAGGAGCAAGTTATTGTGTCATGTGATGTGGGACTAACATGTGATATTCTTGATGAATCTTTTTATAAGCCCATTGTTGTTGCTCCCACTAACCCTTCTTGTAGCACTTCCACTTCTACTTCACCTTTGAATCATGGTTTCACTTGTGATGCTTCACTAATAGTGAAAAATGAGACCCTCAAGAAGGAGGTGAATGAGCTCACTCATGTCTTAGGCAATGCCAATGGTGGAGATGCCCACTTCCTAAAGTGCTTAGGTAGCGAAAGGTTTTCTCTCAATAAAAAGTAATTAGGCTATACCCCCAAGAAAGGTAAGGCAACCTTTGTCAATCCCAAAGCTAGCTTCGTGAAGGGCAACTATCGATTTTATAATAGATGCAAGCAAGTTGGGCATATAGAGCAATATTACAAAAGCAAGTACAACAAGAACAAGCAACCTAATGTATCCTCAATTATATTTGATCTTGTTACAAGCTTGTTAAGGGTGCCAATGGTGTAAAGGCTAAGTTCAATGGTGCACCTAATGTGGGCTCAAAGAAGAAAGCTATTTGGGTGCCCAAGACCTTAGTGACTAACCTTCAAGGACCCAAGCAAGTTTGGGTACCTAAAAAAATTGATTTTGTTTTATAGGTCAATTATAAAGCCGGAGGAAGACATTGGGTGCTTGATAGTGGGTGCACACAACACATGACCGATGATTCAAGTGTAACACCCTAGGTGTTAGCCTTGCACAATTTGACTTGCATAGCATGAGCATGAGCATCAAGCATTCATATTTAAGCTTTTATATTTGACACATATGATTGAAACATATGAAACATGCTTGTTATTTTATGTTTCTTGTTTATATGCATATGATCATGAGTGAGTACATGTAATTGGTTTATGTGAGTCACTAAATCATATTAGCTACACTTAGGTTAACAAATGGAACATTGTTCATGAAGATCACTTTTCATGATCAAGTACTTAAGTGGTGTTATATGTGTTGACCTAGATAGCCCTATGTGTGACCAATGCATGAAATGAGTGTGTAACCTTACAAATAGCTTAAACATGTTTAGAAGATCATGATGAACAACTTTGGTATTCATGGTTAGGGGTAAATTGGTCACTAAGCCAAAGTTTAAGTGTATACCATCATTTGAATGTAGCATGTTTGACCAAGTTTGAACTATGTGCTAGAGACCTTGCATGGAGGTGGTCACCAAAACAAAGTTGTAGTATTTGGCAAGAGGAACAACTTTTATTTTTAGGTCATTGACTAGTTTAGCTCCTAACATGCTTGAATTAGGCTCACAAGAATCACCAAATTCTTGTTTTCAGCACTTAGCAATTTTTTCTAAGTTTTTTCCCATGACAGTGCTGACAGCCCGACTTTGGGATGATATAACTTGAAATTGGTTGAGATTCAGGGCTTGAGTTCTAAACAAGATTTGGAGCTGGTATGTAGGGCTACGACTTTGGTATAGATTGTGTGCGCTAATTCATCATGGATTCGAAGATCGAGCTTCACAAAATCATGCTGTCAGGCGGTTGATCGGGCACTGACAAACTAAATCGCTTGTTCTTCAGTGGCCGACCGACGCCAGAATAGGGCTGCCGCGTGGAGCCAAATGCGAGCCATGCGCCGCCAACGCCCTGCCCAGTGCAGCCACAACAGGCTAGAGCACACTACTACAAGCCCCACGCTCGCCCGCACTGCCCTACGCTCTCCATTTTGTTTTTGGTCTCCTCCTTCGCCTCAGCACAGCCACCATAGCAGCCGCCAGCGCCATTACCATCGTAGCTGCTTCGCTGAGCTCGCCAGTGCTCACCGCTGCCCCATTCTCCAATCGGCCACACTCGCAGCTCCGCCTCACCCTTCTCCACCATTTTCGCCTTGCAGCGCCCTCATTCATGCCTTAGGTGAGCCACTTGTCGCTTTGCGCCGTCATGGGTACGCCTTCGCTAGAGTGCCGCCATGGCCGCTATGGGGGTATTAACCCTTATACCCTTATGACTAGGCTTAGGCCGGCCCGGACCAGGGGGTTTGGCCCACTAGAAGACGACGTGTGGCCCGGCCAATTTGCTCAGAGTCCCACGCAAGGAATCAAGGCAGACTTGGAGATCAAGCAAGATCCTGGTCGGTTAGAATAGGAATCCTTATCCGGCCACTTATGGCAATTGTAACTGGTTAGGATTAGTTTCCAGATCTGTAACCCTGCCCCCAGACTATATAAGGTAGGCAGGGGACCCCTCTCAAAAAACATCTCTCATTGACATACAGCAATACAATCAGACACAGGACGTAGGTATTACACCTTTACGGTGGCTGAACCTGGATAAAACCTCGTGTTTGTCTTGCGTCACCATCTTGTTTGTAGCTTGCGCATTTGTCTGCCGATAATCTACTACCTTGGGCATACCCCTAGGTAGACTGCCGACCATATTTCGTCGATAGTGGCGCGCCAGGTAGGGGGTGTGCGTACTGCTCTCCAGACGAACAAGATGGTCATCATCCCTGGTTCCATGGCTACATCAAACGGCCTCACGTTCACCATCGGCCAGATCACCTGGACCACTGGCTCCGACAACTTCATCACCATGACCACGGAGGAGGCGTGGATCCAATCTGCATCAACCACTGCTTCACCAGCATCAGCTACGACTTCGACCACGTTGGGTTTGGCTCTGGCCACACCAGCATCATCTTTAGCCATGCCAACAACCCATCATCCGCTTCCTCGCTACAAAGGGAGGCAGATCGACAACACCGACCTACTCGACTCTATCAATTGAGTCGGCACCAAGCTTGCTGAAACCCTAGCTCTGGTAGATTCAATTCAAAATCAACCTACCGAGCAGGTAACCACTACCCATAACAGATCTACCTGACCAGCTCGGGCCAGTCGTCCTGCACGACTCGGTATGGATCTTGTGGTCACGTCTACTCCTAAAGGACGCTCCGTTCATTACCGACCAGCTCCCGTGATGGGTCTCTAGCTCTCTGAGTGCGAAGCCTCGATGAAGAACTACCAGGCTCAGCCCTACGGCCTACGAAACACTGCTTCCAACTACGTGCACAATATACAACGCTGCTTGGATCTGTGTTCTATACATCAACCTCGGCTAAAGCCACGCAACTTCGTCAACATGGTTCGGATCGAGGAGTATCAAGAAGGGTCGGTCCACACAGTTCAAGAGGGTGGTTCAAGCTCCCCGTCCAGCATCACATCTATTGGCTCCATCCACACTGAGCTCCAGCATCGTGACAATGAAGAAGTTGAATACGATCTGGATATCCTAGACCACTCCCCAGGTTTCCCACGATTCCCATCTTTCCCACCAAGGTGAGGAGACTTGATCAATGTCGTCAGTAATGATGAACCACCGGCAGTTGGCGAAATAGAATAAGAAAGGCTAGTACGCGAAGCACGCAATATTGATCAGTTTAATCACAGACAAGCCAAAGCCGAGGTAGAAGAGGACGCACGATGCATAAGGTTCCAGCCACGCGATCTTAACAATGCCTTTGATAGGGTAGGGGAAAAGCAGGTCTTTAGGACTCCAAGCGCCAATGTAGCTATTGCTATGACAACAATGCAACGACTACCCAATACCCCAGAAATCCAGGCAATTCGTGATGATGTACAAGCCTACCTGACGGCTGCTATAGCCTAGACCATAGAGATTGCAAACCAAGCCTGGGCTCCATCCATCTCAGTCGAATCAAGTCGCAGTCACCAGTACTTAAGTCACCCACAGTCACCCAACCACCGTGGCTCACGCAACAACGACCCATCAAACAACCGTCAAGGCGGAAACGGTGGTCATGATGGTGGTCAGGATGACAACCGCCGCAACAACTAGGACGATAATCGATGAGACAACCGTGACAATCGCTGTGGTAACCACGATCGCACGGTCAACCAGGATGGCAATCGGGATCGCCGTGATGGCAATAACAATCTCCGCCATTCCCTCAGAGAACGCGATCTGCGCGATCGCATTAACCAAAGAGCCAATGATCGTGCATCCCACGAAAGCTATCACTATATGGAATATGATACTACCCATGGCCCTCCAGGTTTGAAGCAGTTTACTCCTCACCTTCGCGAAGTCATATGGCCCTAAAACTTCAAGCTCGAAAAACTCCAGAAGTACGACGGCAAGGAGAACCCCGAGTTATGGGTCATGCTCTACGAAACCGCATGTAGATTAGCCATGGCTGACGAGCATGTCATGTCTAATTACTTCCCAGTCATCGTCGGCCATGCAGGCCACCAATGGTTGGTTAGCTTGCCAGTGAACTACTTTGATTCTTGGCAAGAGCTCAAGCAAGCATTCATCGACAACTTCATTGCTACTTGCGAACAACCCGGCAATAAATATGATCTGCAGCGGATTCGAGATCGCAAAGATGAGCCACTGCGTGAGTACGTCCGACGCTTCTCGGAGATGCGCATCAAGGTCCCGTCAATCTCCAACAATGAGGCAATCGAAGCTTTCATCACTGGTCTCCGCTTCCACAATGCCCTAAGGGACAAGCTCCTCTGCAAAAGACCTGAATCAGTTACAGCGCTCCTAGCCACTACTAAAAAATATGTGGATGCCGATGATGCTAAAAAGATAATCATCGAAGAAGCAGCAAGGGTTCCATGCTCTAACCACCCCCACACCGCGATGACTACTGTGGCAACTGTGGTCGGAATGATAATTTTGATTACCACAACCAGCGCAATGATTCCCGTGACCACCGTGACCAGCATAATCAGCGGCATAATTGCCATGACGATTATAGGGGCAAGCGTGCTCAGGAAGATGACAGCGAAGTCAACACCGTTAAAAAAGGTGGAGGGCATAGCAACTACAAAGAAGACTACACCAAAGCATTAAAAGGACCCTGCCAGCTCCATCCCAAGTCAAACCATACCATGGAGAATTGCTGTGTTCTCAAATCTATCTACATGCGCCAACAGGCTCTGGATACATCCGACAAGTCTAACGACACAGGGGAGCAGTGTAACGAGGACAATGATGATGAAGACGTAGATCCCCGTCACAAGTACGTCAAGCCAACCGACCGCGTCCACACCATCATTGGGGGCAGAGTGTCCATGGAGACCAAATGAGAACGCAAGCTGCTCGCCCGCGCTTGCTTGAACGTGGCCAATACCAACAACCTCATCGCCGATCCGTGGCTCCCTCCTTGGTCTCACCGCGAGATCCCCTTCAGTAGAAAGGACCAATGGGCTACAATACCTGAGCCAGGGCTTTTTCCTCTGGTTCTCGATCCTTGTATCAACAAGGATCAGTTCGACAGAGTGCTGATTGACAGCGGTAGTTCCATCGATATACTGTTCAAGAACAGTTTGCCAGCCTTGAAGATAACCCAAGCTGATCTCAAGCCATACGAGGCATAGTTCTGGGGCATTCTCCCCGGACAGAGCTCCACATCTCTTGGGCAGATCACGCTACCTATGCAATTTGGTACCCCAGACCACTTCCGCACCGACTATGTCAACTTCATGGTCGCTGACTTTGAAGGCACCTACCATGCTATCCTTGGCCGACCAGCGCTCACCAAGTTCATGGCCATACCTCACTACAGGTATTTGGTGCTCAAGATGCCTACTGAGAAGGGGGTTCTAACTCTTAGGGGCAATGTATACGCAGCTTACACCTACGAGGATGACAGCTTCAAAATAGCAGAGGCTCATGACCTCTCTATTCGCATGGCTGAGACCATGCTCGACGCCAAGCAGACCCCAGCCAACCACCTGGAGATCCAGCTGGTCGATGGTGATCCTAGCAAAACAGCCCTTATTGGGGCCAACCTGGATCCTAAATAGGAAGACGCGCTCGTCAGGTTCTTGAGGAGCAACGTGAGTTTGTTCACATGGAAACCCGCTGACATGCCTGGTGTACCTCGAAACTTGATCGAGCACTCCTTAAATGTCGATGGCAAGGCCAAACCCATCAAGTAGAAGCTACGACGGTTCTCTCGCGACAAGGAGGCTATTAAGGTAGAAGTTACACAGCTTTTAGCAGCCGAATTTATCAAAGTAGTGTATCATCCGGAGTGGTTAGCCAACTCGGTTCTGGTACACAAAAAGAATAAGGAATGGAGAATGTGCGTTGATTACACTGATCTCAACAAACACTGCCCTAAAGACTCCTTTGGCTTACCTCGCATAGACGAGGTCGTAGATTCAACTGTCGGTTGTGAGCTGCTTTCCTTTCTCGATTGCTACTTTGGTTATCACCAGATCGCTCTCAAAAAGGACGACCAGATCAAGACATCCTTTAGCACGCCCTTCGGTGCCTACTACTACATGACCATGTTGTTCGAGCTCAAGAAAGCTAGGGCTACCTACCAACGTGCCATTCAGGCCTGCCTCAAAGACGAGATAAAAGACGACCTCATCGAGGCTTATGTTGATGATGTAGTTGTTAAAACCAAGGAAGCATACACCCTTGTCGACAACTTAGAACGTACCTTTGCAGCCCTTAACACATTCCAATGGAAATTAAACCCAAAGAAGTGCATCTTTGGTGTTCCATCTGGTATACTGCTCGGCAACATCGTCAGTCACGACGGCATACGCCCTAACCCAGAGAAAGTAAAAGCTGTCTTGGACATGAAGCCGCCCAAAAAGGTGAAGGATGTTTAGAAGCTTACCGGATGCATGGCTGCCCTTAGTCGTTTCATATCAAGATTAGGCAAAAAAGGACTACCATTTTTCAAGCTGCTCAAAGCATCCAAGAAGTTTGAGTGGTCGGAAGAAGCAGACGCTGCCTTTACACAGCTGAAACAATTCCTTACATCACCTCCGGTCCTCACTGCTCCTAGAGAAGACGAAACCCTCCTGCTTTACATCGCGGCAACTAATCGAGTGGTCTCCACTGCCATGGTGGTCGAGCACGATGAGCCCGACCACGTCTACAAGGTATAGCGACCAATTTATTTCATTAGTGAGGTGCTCAATGAATCCAAAACCCTCTGGGTACCCTCTGGGAGACATCATCGTCTGATCTACGCCATACTAATCACATCCTAAAAGTTGAAACACTACTTCGACGGATATCGTGTGGTGGTCATGACTGAGTACCCTCTGGGAGACATCATTTGCAACAAGGATGCAAATGGGCGCATTGTCAAATGGGCAATGGAGCTATGCCCTTTCTCATTGGAATTTGTAAGCCGTACTACAATCAAGTCTCAGGCACTTGTCGATTTCATCGTCGAGTGGACAGACTTAAGCACACCTGCCTCTTAGGGGCCCACCGAGTATTGGAAGATGTACTTCGATGGCTCTCTCAACATCGATGGCGTAGGAGCAGGAGTCCTTTTCGTATCACCATCCAAGGAGCAGCTCCGATATGTCCTCAGGATTTATTTCCCGGCGTCTAATAACGCCGCCGAGTACGAAGCATGCCTACACGGTCTACGCATTGCGGTCGAGATCGGTGTCAAGCGTCTCTATGTCTATGAAGACTCGGCTCTGATCATCAACCAACTCAACAAGGACTGGGATATGACCAGCAAAAAGATGGACGCATACTGCAAAGCGATCAGAAAGCTAGAAGGCAAGTTCTATTGCATCGAGTACACACATGGGTCCAGGACAAAAATCAAGCAGTAGATGCGCTGTCAAAGTTAGGATCATCCTGAGCCAAAGTCCCACATGGCGTATTTGTTCAAGACCTGCTCACGCCCTCTATCAAAGAAGAAGATCCCGTGGTCGACAAGCCTCCAGACTAGCTATTGGTGGCTACGGTTCTGGTGTCAAACACCACCAAACCACCTCTGACCACTAAGGAGCCCGACTAGAGAGTACCTTTCATCAAGTACCTGACAGATGGTAGCGGTTACACCGATCGGACAGAAAATGAACGCCTGATGCGTCGCAGTAAGCAGTATCTGCTCGTCGATGGCAAATTATGGCGCAAGAACGCGAAGGAAGAAATCTTGATGAAGTGTATAACCCAGGAGGATGGTGAACATCTCCTAGATAAAATCCACTCTGGCTCCTGCGGTAACCACGCGGCATCGAGAACGCTGGTCGGCAAGGCTTTCTGAGCAGGGTTCTATTGGCCGTCAGCCGTAGCCAATGCAGAGAAGCTAGTCCGCCATTGTGAAGGTTGTCACTTCTTCGCCAAGAGAATCCATATACCAGCACATGAGATTCAGACTATAACAGCCTCTTGGCCCTTCGCATGCTCAGGACTGGATATGATCGGGCCTTTCAAACTGGCCCCTAGGAAATTTACATGCGTCTTCGTGCTGATCGACAAATTCTCCAAGTGGATAGAGTACATGCCCCTGGTCAAGGCATCTTCAGAAAAGGCTATCGCGTTCCTCGACTAGGTCATCCACCGCTTCGGCATAACCAACAGCATCATCACTGATCTGGGTACTTAGTTCACCAGGAATGCTTTTTGGGACTTCTACGATGAAAGGAGCATAGTAGTAAAATACGTCTCAGTGGCATACCCTAGAGCTAATGGATAGGTCAAGCGGGCAAATGGTATGATCCTGGATGCACTTAAGAAGAGGATGTACAGAGAGAATGACAAAGCTCCTAGAAGATGGCTCAAAGAGTTACCGGCCGTGGTCTGGGGTCTTAGAACCCAGCCTAGTCGCAATACCGACGTATCACCATACTTTATGGTTTATGATGCTGAGGCAGTGCTCCCAGCAGATATAGCCTTCAAATCAGCACGGGTAGAGAACTTCGACGAAGATAAGGCCAATGAAGTGTGGGAGCTAGAAGTGAATAGTGCAGAAGAGAAGCGGCTCGATTCTTGCATACGTACAGTCAAATACCTTGTTGTTTTGCATAGGTACTACAACAAGAACATCAAGGAGCGGTTCTTCGTGGTCAGAGACCTAGTCCTGAACTGGAAGACGAATCAAGCTGGTGTTCATAAACTCGCAACCCCATGGGAAGGACCCTTCATGGTCAAGGAGGTTACACGCCCTACATCTTACAGGCTAGCTCACCTAGACGGCACAGACGTACCCAATTCCTAGTACATCGACAAGCTTAGGCGTTTCTATGCTTAGCTACTAAGATATGTACCCCTCTTGTACTTTTGGTTTATTTCAATAAAACTATTATGATTTCTCCAACCACTCTAATGTGTCACTTCGAAGTCTATTGTTATTCTAACTCTACCAGTGAAAACTGACCACCATTCCTTCTCGGGTTCTTAGAGCAGGCCCTATCTCCGGTACCTCCCAACGCGCGCATGGGATCCGCTCTCTACGCTATGGGTGATCGGTAGGTGCTCTCTGGTTTGACTTGTGTTTCTACGTGTGCAAAAGCTACGCACCTCACACTCCGACCGCAAGACAAACCAGGGCCATACAAACCTTTTAGGATGACATGTCGACTAAACTAGTACAACTAAACAGAATGCCAACACGTTCTAACTTAGTTACATCAACACGATATCCGAGCTTAAACACGTTTTCTACAAACACAAACAAGCTTATGTTGAAATACAGTTACGTTATTAGAAGCTTTTCTGACAAGGTCCAAGTTTACAATAACCCAACTACATCTTCTTCTACAGCTATAGCCTACACTATTGGCTGGTCGGGGCATGCGACACCTGCTGCTCGCTGGGCCTGACATCGTGCTCGGGTCTAGGGGACTCCGGCATCAATCGAGCTGAAGAAGATGGCCCCGCCGATGCCTGGCTGGTCAAGACCGCAGGCTTCGTCGGTTGGCTTGAAGATGACAGCGCTCCCAGCTGACTTGTTGACGACACCCCTTGTATGGGTGGTGTCGCACCTCCACACAAGTTAATATCACCAATTATTTTCACCGACAAGTCCAGCTGGGTCATCCGTAGCTCCTCTCCCTTGTCTGGATCTACCTCCTTTGGGATCCAGCCTCCAGGCGCTTGAGATCGATCAAGGGGTAGTGAGCACGTACCATGCTTAGCACATGTGCGCCTGCGTACTCTCCTGCCTCCTTCACGAACCCCTAGAACCATCCCCATGCCCTCTGGCATCTCTCGAGCAATCCTAGCTGCGGCGTCCTTGGCACATCTTCTGCTAGCGCCGGATCGATGAGGTTAAGGATCGACAAAATGCCCTTTGCCACCTCCTAGCACCGGCTCTTCCAATTGTCATGGTCCTTGGTGATCTCTTGGCATTGCGCCTTCCAGCCATCACGGTCTTTCATCATGGCCTCCAGATGCTTCTTTGCATTGATTTTTATAACTATAAACTGCACATGCCGTTAAGACATAAGACCACGCCAAACTACGGTAGGCAACAAAAATGAGCAAAGGTGGTTGGACAACTAACCTTTCAGCTCCTTTGTCATCTTGGTCATGTTGTCCCAGAGCTATGATTGGTCTTGTGCCAGTTTTCTGTTGTTTTCATTCAGGCGATCACACTCCACGACCACACGATTATTCTCCTCTCAGAGACGGATCACTTTAGCTTCTAAGCCTACACTACAGCTGTTACTACCAACAACACAACACCACTTGTTAGTAGTTAGTATGATAAAATGGCTACTTGTTCTTTCCCGCTCTTTATTACTGAGCTGGATGACCAGGTTCTGCTTCTAGGACTCTTGCACCGTCTTTTCATGATTGGTGGCTTCAAGTTGCTAGCGCAAGCGGACCACCTCCGCCGTTAGCTCCTTGTTGCTTGTAGCGATCCCCTTGACCTGGTCAAAGCATTTCTTGTGGTACCTTGCGGTCTTCATTAAGTCCTGTGTGCAGATAGCTAAGTAAGACAACTACGACTAGACAGCAAGACCAACGGGTGAAGCGAAGCTTACCTGCACTTCCGTAACAAGCCGCTTCACCGCCCGTTCAACTTTCTTGGTCTCTTCGACCTCCGGGACTTCCTCATGGATAACCCATTGGTCGTTCCGCCAACACGACACATAAACATGTTGTCACTTATCTTGCGGATGGCCCAGGACCTCCTCTACCTCATCGTCTTTGGGGTCTTCTTTGGGTCCTGGTGCTGGCCCAGCATCAGTAGCATCTATGATCACCACAACCTTCCCATGAGCTGCAGCATCGGTAAATGTGGTCTATGCTCTTGCCTCCGGCCGTTGCTCCTCGGTCTGCTCCATTACCCTCAACGCTGAGGTGTTGCCCTCAATAGGTTTAGCACTCGGAGCACTCGTGCCCAGCTCATCTGGTCCCTTGACCACCTGCTCAGGGACTGTTGGCTGACTGCTCGCTTGTTGAAGCCCCGATGGATCTTCTACTATGGGTTCCTCGGTGGTCGGCTGCTAGGCAGTCTGCTCTGTACCTATTGGTGGCGCCACGCCACTTCTGGCTAGCTAGTCTAGACTTTCTATGGACGTCGAGCTAGTACATCCGAAATAAGTTCAGAAGGCAATCATATTCAATGCAAATTGCTAACTTACAACAAGGTTACAAATACTTACATGTTGGAAGCATGGAATGATGTGGAGAAGGCGTGTCTCCTCGTCCATACTTGCTCCACGTGCTGTGCAGGTGACTCCTGGTCTCCCTCTACATCCAGCACTATCGCTGGGCCTTGGTGCTCGACCCCTTCGTCGCTTATCCTTCGCACTGCAGTGGTCAGTGGCATGCTCAGTTGAGTTGTTGCTCCCGTCGCCGGTCGCGTTCCTTGCCCAGGTACTCCCAAGGTCGACCTGGCTTCATCCTTCACCATCGTCGGCGATGTAGGTCCCATAGGCGTGGAGGAGCCACCTAGCTCCATCGACTCCAGTTGCCTCCTCCTTTTTTGAGGGACAAGTTGAAAGGTGTCTACATCCTCTCCCCCCTTTGCGTCATCGTCCAACCAAGCAAAAATCGCCTGTCGACGCTTGCTGGCCGGGTTCTCCTCTAGGCCCCCCTCGGGCTCATTGATATTTAGTGCCCCCCTAGTGAGCAGGGTGGTTACTGATCTCTTCTTCGACTGTTTGGGGGTAGCCGGCCGCTTACCACCTGCTTTGGCCGCTGCCTCCTCTCCAGCTCCGAGCACTGCCCAGTCGACATCCTCGTCCTCGATCTCGACGCTAGTCTAGGTGGTGGGGTCAGCTCCTTGTGGCCACTCTACTCCAGGGGGTGGCGACACAAACACTGTTGCTCTATCCCAACCATTAACCTGGGTAACAAAAAGGAGTGAACACAGTAAGTTTCCACTTATCCTACCACAATATAAGACTACGGGTACAAGGCAAGACGAGTTACCTTTGGGGGAGGTCGGGCAAGCTTGAAAGCATGCTCAATGTCGCTCAATCTGGCATAATTTGGATCGGCTAAGTTAAATAGCTCGCCAATTCTGGCTTTGACTTTGATTTTGTCAAGCGCCCCCTGCCTCATCCTTGTCGGGTCCACGCTCCCTTGATACTCATAGCTAGGATGTACCCTCCTCTAGCAGGGCTAGATCCGTTGGCTGATGAAGCTCTCGACCACGCTCGGACCATCTAGTTTTTTCCACGGGATCATTCCAAATATTTCTGGAATCAGTTCCAGGTGCTCGGGCTTCTCCGACCAGTTTGTCTTCTTCTCCGGAATGTAGCCCACGTCGCACAACATGATCGTGTTCTGCTCTTCGCGGATGTAGAACGATTTCTTGTACTAGTCGTCCAACGACATGTTCCATGGGCAGTGTAGGTACTGGGCTTTCATGTCATCATGGAGGTTGAGGTACACACCCCCGGCTATCTTCGAACCACCACTTCCTTTCTTCCATAGACAGAAAAGATGGCAGAAAAATTGAAATGGGGCTGGAAGCCGCCATATGCTTCGTAGAGATGTATAAAAGTGGCGACAAGGAGGATCGAGTTGGGATGCAGATTGCAAATCCCAATCTCGTAGTAAAGATAGAGCCCCTAAAGAAACGGATGTACTGGAACCCCAAATCCTCGTTTAAAGAAATCCTCGAACACCATGATCTCACCTGGTTGTGGATCGGGGTACCCCTCGCCCTCTGGCGCACGCCATCCTACAAACTCCTTGTTGTGGAGTACCCCCATGGTGATGAGGTCTTCAATGGTCTGCTCGTTGCTTTTCGATTTCCACCATTCCTTCGCCATGACCCCTGCTTTCTTCTGCGCATCACTTTTTGCCATGACTCCGGCCTTGCTGGTGAACCGGGAAATGGCGGTGGATTGATTGGTGGCGATTTTGGATGTATTAGGGTTGGTGAGACGAAGAAGAAAGCTACGGTTGTGAATGGCAATGGGGTTCAATAAATAGTAACTGGCCTATCATATACCGTATTTAACCCAAGAGTTATGCCGTTTCGTCTGCCAGAGATTCTTGGGGGACGTGCGCACACGCCGCAGACAGTTGCTTTCATGTTTGCAGCATTACTTAGCCTTGAGATCTACGCCAGTATATGCGCCTCTTCGTTGCCAGTGTGGTAGGGCCCACACTGACGCACCTACTGATAGGTACCACGCAACTGTTTGCTTGACAAGACAAAAAGGCAGTATGACGTGCTATACCCGTCTACTTTTTTGACTAGACGTGTCAGATTGGACTTGACAGAACCAGTAAATAAATAAATACATAAAATAATAGTACAAGTGGCATATGGTTTTTTGCCACACTTTTTGTGCTTGGGGATTGTCCCAACCACCCTCATGCTCGGGGACTGTCGCGACTATCCTTGTGCTTGGGGACTGTCCAGACCACCATCATGCTTGGGAACTGTCCAGACCACCATCGTGCTCAGGGACTATTCCGACCACTCATGCTCGGGGACTGCCTCGACCACTCTCTAACCAATGCTCGGAGACCGCTCTCCTCGGCTACATGTGATTTGTACTCACAGACAGTTGAGAGGCATTTATTTTTTCTCACTTAGAACTTGCTACAAGGCTGATACCTCGCCTTCCAGCAAACTCGGGGACTACATCGGTACGATGCACCTGCCGGTGCATCTCGTATCGCTTGTACGACGATTGGATTCTCAACTTAATTAGGAATTCTTTTTAGACCCTGGCACCATGTGCCTGCATCACCTACTACCAGGCTCGGGGACTAAGTGGACACACTTCAACTTACGGTGAATGTGCTTATTTTATCGACCCCTACGCTCTGACTATTGGCCATAACTACTATTGTACAAGGGTCACTTACATTTCTTTTTAAAAATACAAGTGGGCACACTTGATCAGGAAAGAAATCTTTTTCTTTTTTCTTTAGAGCACCATGCATTCTTCAGACAACTAGAATCTTCGGCTATAATCGTGGTCTATTGCTCTCTGTGCTGACCAGAATACTAGGACATTTGCTTGGTCAATGTTTCAGCCAGTTGGAGATGACATGAAGACAGATCGCATTAGTCAAAGAAGATCGAATAGCGTGTCGCAACATAATACATGGTGCTCAGGGACTAGCTGTGGGGGTATTAACCCCTATAGCCTTACGGCTAGGCTTGGGCCGGCCTGGACCAGGGGGTCTGGCCCACTAGAAGACGACGCGCGGCCCGATCAATTTGCTCGGAGTCCAGTGCAAGGAATCAAGGCAGACTTGGAGATGAAGCAAGATCATGGTCGGTTAGAATAGAAATCCTTATCCGACCACTTATGGCAATTGTAACTGGTTAGGATTAGTTTCCAGATCTGTAATCCTGCCCCCTAGACTATATAAGGCGAGCAGGGGACCCCTCTCAAAAAACATCTCTCATTGACATACAGCAATACAATCAGACGTAGGACGTAGGTATTACGCCTTCACGGCGACCGAATCTGGATAAAACCTCGTGTCTGTCTTGCATCACCATCTTGTTTATAGCTTGCGCATTTGTCTACCGATAATCTACTACGTTGGGCATACCCCTAGGTAGACTGCCGACCATATTTCATCGACAGCCGCTGCCCTGGCCGTGCTTCTTCGGAGCATCTCCAACCGCCTAAGTCGCTTAGATAGAGTCGCCTGGCCGCCGTGATGCTGTTGCGCGCTTCGCCGGGCTTCGCCATGGTCGGTGATGGCCGGCACACCATAGAGCAGTGCCGCCATGGCCGGCGACGAGCCCGCTCCGCCACACCTGCATGGTCACCGCCTAGACCATCCGACGTGGTTTGCTTAGTAGATCGCGTTGGTGCCCTTGGCTTCGCCGGAAAGCTCGCTGACGATGAGCCGCGGCCATCCCGCGTCGAAGTAGCGCTGCTGCCCTGCTTTGTTTCGTTGATGCATGGGTCTGACTGACTAGTGGGTCCCCATTGTCAGTGATAGTAGTACTGAAGCTAGTGCATTTATTTCCTGTTTTATGTGCATCTTTGAAAATAGATAAGTTGAGCTGTGTAGATTCAAAAATTGTGAACTAAATTTTTTAGTGTTCCTTAGGAAGTGTAGTATTTAGAAAAAATATGATATTAGCATTTATAGTAGAGTTTTTGGAGGATTTAAATTGAAATTTGAAATGTGTTTTTAAATGTATGTAAACTTGTTTATTTTATAACTAGAGTTCATGTGCTCCAAGAAAATTTTGTCGTAAGCTGTTTTTGACAAGTATAAGCTCTGGTAAAAATTTGAGGGTCAGTACATGTATGGATTTGTAGTTATAGATTTTCCTTTTATAATTAGGTAATCCTTGTATGAATTTTTATAAATTATTTATAAATCCAATATTTATGAAATTTGTTGGAGGTTGTCCTAGTACCATATGGATGCTAAGAAAAATATAAAATCTATTGCTTGACACGTTTCATTAGGGTTTTCTATTTATGCTATTTTAAGCCTTTATGCCTTTGTCATTTTTGTGTAGAGTTTTTACTTGTTAAAATGGAATGAAACTTTTATAGTAGTCTATTGGTAGCATTAGTAAACCACTATAAATTTGTGAGAATTTATGATGCAGATTTGGTATATGTTTATTATTTACCCTAATTACTTAATTAAAATAAGAAAGGCATTGAAATAAATAGATTGTGATTAAGCATGATGTTTTCTATGGTTCTTATGATGCATAGCGACTATTGATGTCAGTGGTAAAATTTAGAAGCCATTGATTATATACAAATGACTAATTATCGCTTTATCATTCGAATACAAGACTGCGTGTATAGTTTTGATTGCATAGATGATTTCATATAGATAATGGTCTCTACAGTAAAACTTGTTAATAAGAAAGTTGTATATAACTTGCAAATCTACCTAGTGTTAAATTTTCATAGTCATAGGACTTAGGGTTTTCGAGTTCTAGCTGTTGCAAGTTTGCTGTCCGAAAGGTTTACTTTCTGGACAGATTTGATTGAGTGAATTGTTTGCCCAATTTAACTCCTGAATCACAGTGAGAGTATTAAAAGAAAGTTGTAGATAAATTTATAAGCTTTCTAGAAAGTCCAAGATCACCACATTTGGATAAGTAGAACTTCAGTTACGAGTAAGACAAGTAGCTGCTGTTTTGTAGTGTAGTAAATGAATTGTTGAAGTGTTTGATTTAGTAATTAAGAAGAGATATGCACATACTCAGTAAAATATGAAACACTTGTTATTACTTTAACAACCTGCTGTGAAGAATACTTACAAGAATGCATTCTTCATATAGCATCATACTATACTTGTTGGCATGTATGCATTCGCAATATCTTATGCCATATTCATGCATCTAGGATCGACGGAAGAGATAACGTTGCTAGAGTTCGACAAAGGAGAGGAAGGGGACCAGCAGGAGATTCCTCAAGCCACATCTCCCAAAGGCGAGGAGTAGAACCCAGAAGAGCTTCCAGAGTGCCCTGATCACCACCCCACTTCCTTTCTAAAGGGCAAGCCCCAGAGCATTCGAAGTCTCCCAGTATTTTTACAAAATATTACTCAAGTCCTTATGATTGATGCATTAGGTTATAAGAGTTGAATGGAACCACTTGATGCATATAAATTCCTTGTCCAGATAAATACACCTTTAACCCTATGTAGGTCTAGGATCGAATATATGCTTAGCCATGCTTAGACCGGTAGAAGTCGGGTGATTTCCTGTCACCTACGAGATATAGGTGGATACCGAAGCACGGTTGGCTATATTTGCTATCGTGGAAAAGAACCATGGGGTAATATAAATCAAGGCCAGGCGGAGTCTATGCGTAGGTTGACTCATGTGATTTCGTCTATGCCGATTAAGGGTTGTACCATTGTTGGAACTTCTAACAAGATTGAACGCATGCCTATCACTTAGTTGGTCGGATAACTCGTTCCGACCGCGAAGCCGAGTAGCTCAATTCAGGCCGGCCCGTTCTGTTGTGCGCTCCTTGCAGGGAGCCAGACTGAGCCCAAGGGCAGGCTAGGCCTAAACGTCCTGGCATTTGGTGTCCCCGATTGTGCGGCGCGGTACGAACCCGCGAAATGTGTTCCTAAGTTGTACTAAAGGTGACCTAAGGTGATCGTTGATCTGGTCTGCCTGGTTTTGTGTTAGGAATAAATTCCTAGCTGGTTGAAATTGATTCGAATCGCCGTCTCTCCCGGATAGTGAGAAACTTGGCTAGCTCTAGCATCGTAGTAACTGTATTGTGGAACATGATGGTTCGAATGAATATGGAATTACAATACCTGCTATGGTTACTTTGTATGCTATTAAAATGATATACCACATGTTTGGCATAGGATAGTTGCTAATTTAGAGATGGATAGTCATAATTAACTTGATAACAGAATTATAATTGTATAATTTAGTTAATTGCTTTTTATGCAAAATGTTGTCAAGCTACATCCACTTATACAGCCTTGCATGATCCTTGGAGTCATTTTATTTCTAGTTTATGATGGGTAAGTCTAGCTGAGTACCTTCTCGTACTCAGGGTTTTATTTCCCATTGTTGCAGGTGGCACTGTGTATCATGGTTATTGCAAGAGTTGCTTCTATCCCGCTATGGATGAGGAGTAAGCCTTGGGCAGGCTTCTTTATTAACCCCTCTACATGCTTTTGTGGACTATGATCGTATGTTGGCACTGTATTAAACTATGTGGGAAACTTTACTTTCAAACTTAATTTGCTTCCGCTTTTATCCATTAAACTTGGTTTGTAATAACTTTGTTTCATACTCTAATGATGGAAATGTATTTGTGAACTTTATGTAATATGTGACATGTATGTTGAATCATGTATGATCTTGGTTGTTGTAAATCGTTTGTCGAGACCCGTCGTGGTACTCAATGGACTACCGGGTTTATATGGGTTCAAGTATGACAGTGCGACCGCTTGCGGGCTACCATTATACTTGTACTCTTATAAATTGGTCGGTTCTACGACAGCTGGTATCAGAGCAAGATTTCATGTTAATTGTCACATGTGTATTTAAAACACAAGTTTTTGTTTTCCAAAACCTTTTCTAGCAACTGATAGCTATATAAATAGGTATTTGAAATCTAAAGTGTGCCAGTGATCACTTTTTTTATGCCCAAATTAAGGACTATTAGGTGACTATTTAAGTACTAACATGGGGGTTTTACTTTCGTAGTCCATACGGCGTGCTATTGTATGGATGCTATTTGCTTGAATGGTAATGTATGGATCAAATGCCTCTACGCCAAGGTAAGATGATAAGTGACATGACCGCAAGATGTGAGCGTGTGGCCGAGGAGAGTTAGCTTTGGTACGGCTATGTATGCATGCTTGCATGTGTATATGGTGCATATTTAATTGTGGGTATAAACTGTTATCGGGTAGCTTTGATATGGAAGTATATGTATGGGTATACATATATGGAAGTATTTAGATTTACATTCTGCATATTTAATTATGGGTTTGGGCTGAAATGAAACTCTTATGCAGGTACACTAATAATGAAATGTGTAGCTCGACTAGTTACGCTATATATGAGAGAACATATGTATGCCACCGTATATGTCGTTAGAAATAATTTTTCCTAAGTTTGTGATGACGTACGGAACAAGCATGCATCATGATAATTATCATTCAAATAATTACATTGTTCCTCCCCTTATAAATTTCTTACTTGGTTATGTAACTCTTATCCATTATCGCCTTATCTCACACAAAGTTGTACATGTTGATGGTACAGATGGCAGCACCAGCTGGATGTGAAAATTTCCTGATGGTTTTCAGAACGCCTACACTACTGTGGAGAGTTATGCACTTTGTGGGGTACCATGAACTGCCCCTTTATCATTGGAATGAAGAGTACTTGGAAGGATAGCCATGGTATGAGGTGTGGCTAACTATACCAGCTCGCACCCAAGCACCCTTCTCGCAGGAGTGGAAGGCAGAATCGGAAGGGAAAACTCCTTTGGAGGCTGCCCAAGTTGTGGCCTTTGAGGTTTTGAGTCAAATCTGCCAGCAGCATGGAGATGCACTTACTAGCAGTGCAGCGAGTATGTTTCCTTGGGTGGACCCATCCACCACAATATGGGAACAACGTAACCAAAATGCATTAATCTGAGATCGGGATGAGCGGGCAAACAGCTCTAGTCCCGCTATGAGTGCCATGTTTGTGGTGATGAAGATGTTTTGTGCACGCCCGGACACCAGGGATTTCTGGCATGAATCATACATCACTTGCATGGACAAACTCATGAGAGTTGAAGCCGCACAGCATAAGCTCAAGAAGTGTGTGTGCAAGCAAAAGAAAGCCGCAAGTAAAGCCCGATGGGAATCTGACCAAGCCTATGCAGCTTTGGGCACTCTCCATGCCTAGATGGAGCAAGTGGATCAACAGAGAGCAGCAGCCCAAGAAGCAAGAGCGAATGACCAAGCATTGCTTGTAGGATTACGTGAGCAGCTGGAGACCACCCCATGTTGAAGTGTCCATAGCTAGACGCCAGTGAGATGCAGTAGAAAACCGTGTCGCTACAATAAGGATAGAGCGGGACAGGCACCGTGACATGAGTAATGCCTAGAACCATGTCGAAAGGGGCTTACGTCAGCAGCTTGCACAGGCTCAACTTCAAGTGATGAACCTTCAGCATGAAGTGCACTATTTGAACAACCAGGTGAACCCAATCCTGGATGGGGAAGAAGATGGTCCAAATATGGAGGAAGATGATGATGAGGAAGAGGAAGAGGTGGAACCTAAGGAAGGAGATGACCCTATCTCTAACCTCGATAGTGATCATGATGAGGATTAGATCGCTTAGTACTTAGTAGAAGTGCTTAATGTATCATCGTTGGTTATGTAATGGACCTATAGTTTGAATTTGGTGTTGGTGAATTGGACTACCATGTAATATTGTTATTTGCATGACTATCGCATGTTTGGTTAAACGCTAATGCAAATTCCAGTTGATTTATCTGAGATCATGATTTGAATATTAACGTGCTATGAGTCCGATAAGTGATCAAATTGGTGGTGTCATGTTGCGAGAATGAATTATTATGCCTCTGTTTTTATTGTATGAATTTGAGATTGTCTCCAGTAATTTTAGTTTGGCATGATTATAAATTCATCTGTAGCCTTTTTGACATCAACCAATAATCGCTTATTGTTGAAACTTCATAGATGACTCGCACTCGTGCAGGAGCTAGTAGCAGCCATGATGGCAACGACGGTGACTTACCACCACCACCGCCGCCGTCTGCTCAGGAGTTCTTTACCCAATTCTTGGGAAGCCAAAGGACAATGGAGGAAGCTCTACGCCTCATCGCGTAGAACACCGCTCGTGGCCACCCGTAGCAACAAGGGCCCGAGCCAAATCAGCACAGTATCTTCAAGGAATTTCTAGATACAAAGCCTCCTATCTTCAAGGTGGCAGAGGAACCACTACAGGTGGACGAGTGGCTCAACACCATTGAGCAGAAGTTTTGCCTGCTAAGGGTCACCAAGCATCTGAAGGCTGAGTATGCTTCCCACCAGTTATAGGGACTAGCAGGGATCTGGTGCACACATTTCTTATCCTCTCTACCTGCTAATGCGCGAGTAACATGGGAGCAATTCAAGTTGGCTTTTCGAGGACATCACATTCCCCCAGGCCTAATGCGCATGAAGGCGGCTAAATTTATGAGGCTCACATAGGGAACAAAGACCCTCACAGAATATATGCACGCATTCAATAACCTATCCAGGTATGCTCCAGGTTTCATGGATACCGAGGAGAAGAAGATAGAGAGCTTCAAGCAGGGTCTGGGAACCAAACTGATGAAGACCATGGCCAATTCCAAGTGCACCACTTACAACAAGTTTATTTGTAATGCTTTGACCCAGGAAAACCATAATAACATGCATGCGGTTGCTAAGGGTCACAAGAGGGCATTCGAGGCAGGTGCCTCCGGATCTTCACAATCTAGAGGTCCTATAACAGCTAGGCCATAGTTCCATCCACCTGCACCTAAGTTTAGGCCTCCACCCCAAAAGCTTAGAGCGGCAGGCCTCAGAAAGCATTCCATAAGGCATTTACTATTGCCTTACCTAAAGGAAATGGCGGTCAGGGAAGCTCCACAGGACCTAGGGGTAATCAACCCTATATCAACTGTAATCAAGTGAGGCATTGGGTCAAGGAATGCCCCCACCCAAGGAAGAATGGCAACTAGAATCAGAACAATCAGAGGGAGGCGAACACAAGGGCACGTTTAGGATACGTGCATTATACCACTATTGAGGAAGTGCCCATAGGAGAAGTGGTCACAGCTGGTATGTTTCTTGTCAACAAGCATCCCGCTATTGTTTTATTTGATTTGGGAGCTTCTCATTCATTTATGAGTCAAGCATTTGCATCTAGACATGATCAGAAAATAATATAAGTTCAGCGGGGGCTACTATTTCTACTAATAAGATAGTAAAAAACGTGCTCATCTCTATACAAGGGAGGGAGTACACAACGAATTTGATAATATTGCCCGGGTTATCGATAAGTGTAATTTTAGGCATGAATTGGATGAAGGATCATGGTGTTCTCATTGACACTAGCACTCATACTATTATGTTGAGAGAACCCAAGGGAGGGAATGCTTTTCTAGTACCACTCTCCCAAAATTTTGAACTCAAACATTTAGCTTTGCTATCTAAACCACTACCCTTTGTGATATCCCCGTGGTTTGTGAGTTTTTTGATGTATTTCTAGAGGAGTTACCAGGTTTACCACCTGATAGGGATGTGGAATTTAAGATTGAGTTAGTGCTAGGTACGGCACCTATCTCAAGAAGGCCGTATATAATGCCGCCAAATGAGTTAGCAGAACTTAAGATTCAGTTATAGGATCTATTGGACAAGAGTCTCATTCAACCTAGTTCATCTCCATGGGGCTGTCCAGCATTGTTTGTGAAAAAGAAGGACAAGTCACTGAGAATATGTGTAGATTACAGACCACTCAATGTTGTGACCATCAAGAACAAGTACCCGTTGCCTCACATCGACATCTTGTTTGATTAGTTGGCAAAAGCAAAGGTATTCTCCAAGATTGACTTGAGATTAGGCTATCATCAGATAAAGATCTGGCCAGAGGATATACCTAAAACCGCTTTCTCTACTAGGTATGGTTTATATGAGTATTTGGTTATGTCTTTCGGACTAACAAATGCTCCTACCTACTTCATGTACCTAATGAATTCGGTATTCATGCCAGAGCTTGATAAGTTCATGGTCATGTTTATCGATGATATATTGATTTATTTAGAAAATAAGGCAGATCATGAAGAGCATCTGAGGATTGTTCTATCCAGATTGAGGGAGCATAAGCTATATGCAAAATTTAGCAAGTGTGAATTTTGGTTGAGCAAAGTACCTTTCTTAGGTCATATCTTATCAAGAGATGGAATCTTTGTAGACCCATCAAAAGTACAAGAGGTCATGGACTGGAAGGCCCCAACTTCGGTTCATGAAGTTTAGAGTTTTCTAGGGTTAGCAGGATATTATTATCGTTTCATTCTAGATTTCTCAAAGATTGCCAAGCCCATGACTAGACTACTTCAGAAAGATGAGAAGTACAAATGGACACCAGAATGTGAAGCAGGTTTTCACACCCTTAGAACTTTGTTAACTACAGCGCTTGTCTTAGCACAACCCAACATTGAGAAGCCTTTTGATGTATTTTGTGATGCATCAGGTATAGGTGTGGGGTGTGTGCTTATGCAAGAAGGAAGAGTTATTGCATATGCTTCTCGGCAGTTGAGAAAACATGAAGTCAACTACCCTACACATGATTTAGAACTTGCAGCAGTTGTTCATGCATTAAAGATATGGAGACATTATTTGTTGGGCAATATATGTCATATATATATTGACCACAAAAGTCTCAAGTATATCTTTACCCAACCAGAACTGAACATGAGGCAGCGAAGATGGCTAGAGCTGATTAAGGACTACAATTTGGAAGAGCATTACCATCCGGGGAAAGCCAATGTAGTAGCTGATGCACTCAGTCGGAAATCTCATTGTAACACTGTGGAAGCATTGTTAGAAGATGGCTTTAATTTGTTACATCCTATTGTACTATACAATATCACGATCAATTGTTCACTTGAGAGCAAAATCATAGAACTGCAGCAGATAGATGTAGGTATAAGTCACATCAAGAGAAAAATGCAAGAGCAAGAAACCAAATATTTCAGATTAGACGAAAAGGGTGTACTATGGTTTGAGGACCGACTTGTGGTACCAAAAGACCGTGAGCTTAGAAACCAAATTTTAGATGAAGCTCATTTGTCCAAATTGTCTATCCATCTGGGTAGTAGTAAGATGTACCAAGATTTGAAAACCCATTTTTGGTGGACTAAGATAAAGAAAGAGATCGCAGTTTATGTCGCTAGGTGCGACAACTGCAGCAGAGTAAAAGCTGTTCATATGAAATCTATTGGATTACTCCAGCCATTGCCTATTCTAGGTTGGAAATGGGAAGAAATCAGTATGGACTTTATCACAGGCCTTCCAATGACACTGCAGGGTCACGATTTAATATGGGTTATTGTAGATCGTCTCACCAAGTCAGCACATTTTATACCGGTTCACACCACATATCACGTGGGGAAGTACGCTGAGTTGTACATTTCTTAGATTATGAGATTACATGGAGTACCTAGGACCATAATCTTAGACCGAGGACCATAGTTTGTAGCTTGTTTCTAGTAACACTTACACCAGGCTTTGGGAACTAAGCTAATCAGAAGTTTGGCATACCATCCACAAACTTCAGGACAGATAGAGTGAGTGAACCAAATCTTAGAAGATTTGCTAAGAGCTTGTGTTATATCTTCCAAGGGTTCATGGGAGAAATGGTTACCTTTAGCTGAGTTCTCCTACAACAACAATTATCAAGCAAGCATCAAGATGGCTCCATTTGAAGCCTTGTATGGTAGAAAATGTAGAACTTCGTTGAATTGGATTGAGCCCGGTGAAAGGAGATACTTTGGAATTGACTTCGTCAATGAAGCTAAAGAGCAAGTGTGTGTTATCCAACAGCATATGAAGGCAGCTCAATCGAGACAAAAGAGTTATGCTGATAAAAGAAGAAGACCACTAACTTTTGAAGTGAGTGACTATGTATACTTGAAAGTGTCACCCATGAAAGGAGTGAAGAGATTTGGAATGAAAAAGAAGCTTGCGCCTAGATATGTAGGGCCATACCAGATTCTAGAACAAAAAGGAAATGTTGCTTATAGGTTACAACTTCCACCAGAGATGAGTGCAATATTTGATGTCTTCCATGTTTCTCAATTGAAGAAATGTCTTCGTGTACCTGAAGAAGCTATTGCACCCACCAACATGAAGCTTCAATCGGATTTGACCTATGAAGAAAAGTCAATCCGAGTGTTAGAAGAGATGGAAAGAGTAACACGGAGTAAGATCATTAAGTTCTATAAGGTGGTGTGGAACAATCACAGTGAACAAGATGCTACATGGGAACAAGAGGATTATTTACGAGAGGTTTATCCTGCCTTTTTCCAAGAATGGTAGGTCTTGCAATTCTCGGGATGAGATTTTTATAAGGGGGAGGGGCTGTAACACCCTAGGTGTTAGCCTTGCACAATTTGACTTGCATAGCATGAGCATGAGCATCAAGCATTCATATTTAAGCTTTTACATTTGAAACATATGATTGAAACATATGAAACATGCTTGTTATTTTATGTTTCTTGTTTATATGCATATGATCATGAGTGAGTACATGTAATTGGTTTATGTGAGTCACTAAATCATATTAGCTACACTTAGGTTAACAAATGGAACATTGTTCATGAAGATCACTTTTCATGATCAAGTACTTAAGTGGTGTTATATGTGTTGACCTGGATAGCCCTATGTGTGACCAATGCATGAAATGAGTGTGTAACCTTACAAATAGCTTAAACATGTTTAGAAGATCATGATGAACAACTTTGGTATTCATGGTTAGGGGTAAATTGGTCACTAAGCCAAAGTTTCAGTGTATACCATCATTCGAATGTAGCATGTTTGACCAAGTTTGAACTATATGCTAGAGACCTTGCATGGAGGTGGTCACTAAAACAAAGTTGTAGTATTTGGCAAGAGGAACAACTTTTATTTTTGGGTCATTGACTGGTTTAGCTCCTAACATGCTTGAATTAGGCTCACAAGAATCAACAAATCCTTGTTTTCAGCACTGATAGACTGACTTTGGGATGACATAACTTGAAATTGGTTGAGATTCAGGGCTTGAGTTCTAAACAAGATTTGGAGCTGGTATGTAGGGCTACGACTTTGGTATAGATTGTGTGCGCTAATTCATCACGGATTCAAAGATCGAGCTTCACGAAATCGTGCTGTCAGGCGGTTGATCGGGCACTGACGAACTGAATCGCCCGTTCTTCAGTGGCCGACCGATGCCAAAACAGGGCCGCCGCATGGAGCCAGACATGAGCCGCGCATCGCCGGCGCCCTGCCCAGCACGGCCACAATGGACCAGAGCGCACTACTACAAGCCCCGCGCTCGCCCGCACTGCCCCACGCTCTCCATTTCATTTTCGGTCTCCTCCTTCGCCTTAGCACAGCCACTATAGCAGCCGCCAGCGCCATTGCCATCGCAGCTGCTCCGTCGAGCTCGCCAGCGCTCACCGCCGCCCATTCTCCAATCGGCCGCGCTTGCAGCTCCGCCTCACCCTTCTCCACCATTTCTGCCTTGCAGCGCCCTCATTCATGCCTTAGGTGAGTCGCTTATCGCTTTGCGCCGATGCAGGTACGCCTTCGCCGAAGTGCCGCCATGGCCACTGCCGTGGCCGTGCTTTGTTGGAGAATCTCCATCCGCCTAAGTCACCTAGATAGAGTCGCCTGGCCACCATGATGCTGTTGCGCGCTTCGCCGAGCTTCACCGTGGCCGGTGACGGCCGGCACACCGTAGAGCAGCGCCGCTATGCCACCATGGCCGGCGACGAGCCCGCTCCGCCACACCTGCACGGTCACCGCCTAGACCATCCGACGCGGTTTGCTTAGTAGATCGTGTTGGTGCCCTTGGCTTCACCGGAAAGCTCACCGGCGACGAGCTGTGGCCAACCCGCGTCGAAGCAGCGCCGCTGCCCTGCTTTGTTTTGCTGACACGTGGGTTCGACTGACCAGTGGGTCTCCGTTGTGAGTGACAGTAGTACTGAAGCTAGTGCATTTATTTCCTATTTTATGTGCATCTTTGAAAAATAGATAAGTTGAGCTGTGTAGATTCAAAAATTGTGAACTAAATTTTGTAGTGTTCCTTAGGAAGTGTAGTATTTAGGAAAAATATGATATTAGCATTTATAGTAGAGTTTTTGGAGGATTTAAATTGAAATTTGAAATGTGTTTTTAAATTTATATAAACTTGTTTACTTTATATCTAGAGTTCCTGTGCTCCAAAAATTTTGAAATTTTTGTGGTGAGCTGTTTTTGACAAGTATAAGCTCGGGTAGAAATTTGAGGGTCAGTGCATGTATGGATTTGTAGTTATAGATTTTCCTTTTATAATTAGGTAATCTTTGTATGAATTTTTATAAATTTTTTATGAATACAATATTCATGAATTTGTTGGAGGTTGTCCTAGTACCATATGGATGCTAAGAAAAATATAAAATCTATTGCTTGACACTTTTCACTAGGGTTTTCTATTTATGCTATTTTAAGCCTTTATGCCTTGTCATTTTTGTGTAGGGTGTTTTGCTTGCTAAAATGGACTGAACCTTTTACAATAGTCTATTGGTAGCATTAGTAAACCACTGTAAATTTTTGAGAATTTATGATGCAGATTTGGTATATGTTTATTATTTACCCTAATTACTTAATTAAAATAAGAAAGGCATTGAAATAATTAGATTGTGATTAAGCATGATGTTTTCTATGGTTCTTATGATGCATAGTGACTGTTGATGTCAGTGGTAAAATTTAGAAGCCATTAATTGTATACAAATGACTAATTATCGCTTTATCATTCAAATACAAGACTACATGTATAGTTTTGATCGCATAGATGATTTCATATAGATAATGGTCTCTACAGTAAAACTTGTTCATAAGAAAGTTGTAGATAACTTGCAAATCCACCTAGTGTTAAATTTTCACAGTCATAGGACATAGGCTTTCGAGTTCTAGCTGTTGCAAGTTTGCTATCTGAAAGGTTTACTTTTTGGACAGATTTGATTGAGTGAATTGTTTGCCCAATTTAACTCCTGAATCACAGTGAGAGTATTAAAGGAAAGTTGTAGATAAATTTATAAGCTTTCTAGAAAGTCCAAGATCACCACATTTGGATAAGTAGAACTTAAGTTATGAGTAAAACAAGTAGCTGCTGTTTTGTAGTGTAGTAAATGAATTGTTGAAGTGTTTGATTTAGTAATTAAGAAGAGATATGCACATACTCAGTAAAATGTGAAACACTTGTTATTACTTTAACAACCTGCTGTTAAGAATACTTACAAGAATGCATTCTTCATATAGCATCATACTATACTTGTCGGCATGTATGCATTCGCAATATCTTATACCATATTCTTGCATCTAGGATCGACGGAAGAGATAACGTTGCTGGAGTTCAACGATAGAGAGGAAGGGGACCAGCAGGAGATTCCTTAAGCCATAGCTCCCGAAGGTGAGGAGCAGAACTCAGAAGAGCTTCTGGTGTGCCCTGATCACCGCCCCACTTCCTTTCTAAAAGGCAAGCCCCGGAGCATTCTAAGTCTCCCAGTATTTTTACAAAATATTACTCAAGTCCTTATGATTGATGCATTAGGTTATAAGAGTTGAATGGAACCACTTGATACATATAAATTCCTTTTCTAGATATATACACCTTTAACCCTATGTAGGTCTAGGATCGAATATATGCTTAGCCATGCTTAGACCGGTAGAAGTCGAGTGATTTCCTATCACCTGCGAGATATAGGTAGATATTGAAGCACGGTTGGCTATATTTGCTATCGTGGAAAAGAACCATGGGGTAATATAAATCGAGGTCGGGCAGAGTCTATGTGTAGGTTGACTCATGTGATTCTGTCTGTGTCGATTAAGGGTCATACTATTGTTGGAACTTCTGACAAGATTGAACGCATGCCTATCACTTAGCTAGCTAGATAACTCATTCTGACCGCAAAGCTGAGTAGCTCAACTCAGGCCAGGCCCCGTTCTGTTGTGCACTCCTTGCAAGGAGCTAGACTAAGCCCAAGGGCAGGCTAGGCCTAAATGTCCTAGCATTTGGTGTCTCCGATTGTGCAGCGCGGTATGAACCCATGAAATGTGGACCTGAGTTGTACCATAGGTGACCTAAGGTGACCGTTGATCTGATCTTCCTAGGTTTGTGTTAGGAATAAATTCCAAGCTGGTTGAAATTGATTTGAATCGCCATCTCTCCTGGATAGTGAGAAACTTGGCTAGCTCTAGCATCGTAGTAACTGTATTGTGGAACATGATGGTTCGAATGAATATGGAATTACAATACCTACTATGGTTACTATTATATGCTTTTAAAATGATATACCACATGTTTGGCATAGGATAGTTGTTGATTTAGAGATGGATAGTCATAATTAACTTGATAACAGAATTATAATTGTATAATTTAGTTAATTGCTTTTGATGCAAAATGTTGTCAAGCTACATCCACTTATACAGCCTTGCATGATCCTTGGAGTCATTTTATTTCTAGTTTATGATGGGTAAGTCTAGCTGAGTACCTTCTTGTACTCAAGGTTTTATTTCCCATTGTTGTAGATGGCACTGTGTATCATGGTTATTGCAAGAGTTGCTTCTATCCCGCTGTGGGTGAGGAGTAAGCCTTGGGCAGGCTTCTTTATTAACCCCTCTACATGCTTTTGTGGACTGTGATCGTATGTTGGCACTGTATTAAACTATGTGGGAAACTTTACTTTCAAACTTAATTTGCTTCCGCTTTTATCCATTAAACTTGGTTTGTAATAACTTTGTTTCATACTCTGATGATGGAAATGTATCTGTGAACTTTATGTAATATGTGACATGTATGTTGAATCATGTATGATCTTGGTTGTTGTAAATCGTTTATCGAGACCCGTCGTGGTACTCGACGGACTACCGTGTTTATGTGGGTTCAAGTATGACAGTGCGACCGCTTGCGGGCTGCCATTGTACTTGTACTCTTATAAATTGATCGACTCTGTGACATCAAGAATGTTCAATTCAATCAACACAAATGAGAGCAATGGGATTGATAGTATCACATTTGGTGACAATGGCAAAGGCAAGGTCAAAGGTCTTGGTAAGATTGCAATATCCAATGACTTGAGTATTTCTAATGTGTTACTAGTAGACAGCTTGAACTTCAACCTATTGTCGGTAGCTCAATTGTGTGATCTTGGTTTTAAGTGCATATTGGGTGTGAATGATGTATAGATCATAAGTGTAGATGGTTCTAACTTGATATTCAAAGGTTTTAGATATGAGAATCTATACTTGGTTGATTTCAATGCTAGTGAAACCCAATTGTCAACATGTTTGCTCACTAAGTCTAGCATGGATTGGTTATGGCATAGAAGGCTTGGTCATGTTGGAATGAAACAATTGAACAAATTGATTAAGCATAGTCTAGTAAGGGGCTTGAAAGATGTCACATTTGAGAAGGATAAGCTATGTAGTGCATGTCAAGCCAAAAAACAAGTTGGTAACACACATCCTAAGAAGAGCATCATGAGCACTTGCAAGGCATTTGAATTATTGCACATGGATTTGTTTGGGCCAACAACATATACAAGCATTGGTGGAAATAAATATGGCTTTATGATAGTGGATGATTTCATAAGATATACATGGGTGTTCTTTCTAGTTTACAAGAGTGATGTGTTTGCAATGTTCAAATCATTTGTCAAGAGAATACACAATGAATTTGAGACTACCATCAAGAAAGTGAGAAGTGACAATGGAAGTGAATTCAAGAACACAAGAGTTGATTTTGTGTGATAAGTTTGGCATTACACATCAATTCTCGGCCAAGTACACTCCACAATCAAATGGCCTTGTTGAGAGGAAGAATAGAACTTTGATTGACATGGCAAGATCAATGTTGAGTAAGTACAATGTTAGTCATTCTTTTTTGGCCGAAGCAATCAACACAGCTTGCTACTATAGCAACCGCCTCTATTATCACCCAATGATGGAGAAGACATCGTATGAGCTCTTGAATAGTAGAAAGCCCAACATTGCATATTTTTGGATTTTTGGTTGCAAATGCTATATATTGAAGAAAGGCACTAGATTGAGCAAGTTTGAGAAGATATGTGATGAAGGCTTCTTGCTTGGTTACTCCACTACTAGCAAGGCTTATAGAGTTTGGAATTTGGCTAGTGGTACTCTTGATAAAGTTTATGATGTAGAATTTGATGAAACCAATGGTTCATAAGAAGAAGATAAGAATCTAGATGATGTGAGAGCACACAATTGGTCAATGCTATGAAGAACGTGGATGTTGGTGATATAAGGCCTAGAGAGGTGATTGATGCTGAAGATGACAAGAATCAAGTGCTCTCTAACTCAAATGTGCAAGCTAGTGATTCTCATGATCAAAATCAAGCTAGTACAAGTTATGCTCAAGTGAAATATCAACAAGTGGCTAATTCATCATCTCAACGAAATGACCAACCAAGTGCAAGCAATCAAGTTCAACTACTCCAACCAACCAATGTTACAAGAGATCATCCTTTGGACTCTATAATTGGTGATATCTTGAGAGGTGTGCAAACTAGATCAAGATTGGCATCATTTTGTGAGTATTTCTCATTTGTGTCATCCATTGATCCAAAGAAAATAGATGAAGCTTTAAAGGATGTTAATTGGGTCAATGCTATGCATGAAGAGCTAAGAAACTTTACAAGAATCAAGTATGGGAGTTAGTTGAGAGGCCTAAGGATCATAATGTGATTAGAACCAAATGGGTCTTTAGAAACAAGCAAGATCAAGATGGGATAGTTGTAAGGAAGAAAGCAAGATTAGTGTCTTAAGGTTACACTCAAGTTGAAGATCTTGACTTTAGAGAAACATATGCCCTGGTTGCAAGATTAGAAGCAATTAGGATCTTGTTAGCCTATACTTGTGCCCATAACATCAAGTTGTACCAAATTGATGTAAGGAGTGCATTTCTCAATGGGTACATCAATGAGCTTGTGTATGTTGAGCAACCTCCCAGTTTTGAAGATGATAAGAAACCCAACCATGTTTACAAGTTGAGAAAGGCTTTGTATGGATTGAAACAAGCACCTAGAGCATGGTATGAGAGATTGAGGGATTTCCCACTCTCAAAGGGATTCAAGATGGGCAAGGTTGACACCACTCTTTTCACCAAGAAAATAGGCAATGAGTTGTTTGTGTTGCAAATCTATGTTGATGACATTATCTTTGGATCAACCAATCAACAATTTTGTGAGGAGTTTGGAAAGATGATGGCAAGTGAGTATGAGATGTCTATGATTGGAGAGCTTAGTTACTTCCTTGGTCTTCAAATCAAGCAATTGAAGAATGGCAAATTCGTAAGTCAAGGCAAGTACATCAAAGACATGCTCAAGAAGTTTGAAATGGATGATGCTAAAGCTATTAGGACACCTATGGGGACAAATGAAAACTTGGATAGTGATGCTAGTGGCAATATGGTGGATCAAAAGTTTTATTGGTCTATGATTGGAAGCCTACTCTATGTGATTGCATCAAGGCTGGATATGATGTTTAGTGTATGCATATATGCTAGATTTCAAGCCTCACCAAGAGAGAGTCATTTGAAGGCAACAAAGAAAATATTGAGGTACTTAAACCATACACAAAATGTTGGATTGTGGTATCCCAAAGGAGCTAAATTTGAGTTGATTGGATAATATTTGGGTGCTTGAGACAATGGAAAGAGTGACTCATAGCAAAGTCATTATGTTCTACAAGGTGATTTGAAATAATCATAGTGAGCAAGATGCTACATGGGAAAGAGAAGATTATCTTCATGAAGTCTATCTAGGTTTCTACGCGAGATGGTAGGTCGTACAAATCTCAAGATGAGATTTCTTTAAGGGGGAAGGGCTATAACACCCTAGGTGTTAAGCATGCATTTAGCATTGGCATTGCATGAGCACAAGCATCATTGATCATTCATGAGCATGAGCATCTCAAATTTTATCTCTATGATTGCTTATATCACATATGTTTGTTACTAAACGCTTTACATATGCTAGGATTTACATGTAACCAATGTATAAAATGTTTGTGGGACCTTAGCAATACCTTAAACATGTTTAGAATGACACCTGGAACAACTTTGGTATTCATGACTTGGACCAATTTGGCCTCTAATACATGGTTATAGTGTAAGTTATAATTTTCAAGTTGCATGTTTGACCTAAGTTGAACTATACTCTAGAGACTTTGGATGGTAGTGCACCCTTAAGTAAAGTTGTAGTACTTGACTAGGGCAACTTTTATTTTAGGGTCGAGGTCTAATTTAGTGCTTAACATGGTATAATCATGCTCACAAAAATCAATGCAGTGCTGTTTTTAAGACTTAAAAATTTCTAGTCTAAACTGCATTTACAGTTTCAAGTACCCTTGTTTGGTATGTTATAGTTTGAAATCCATGGAGATCTAGGCTAAGTTGGTATTGGAAATGTTGTAGATATCGTGTAGCTCTACAATTCTTGTTAATGATGTTTTTGTAATTAACGAACAGTTTAGGATTATTGGATGCTTGACATCGCGTCATCAATCACCTACATCTACTCGTTTCAGGGTCTCAGCTCGTCGTGGGTGGCCGACAGAGCATAGAGCATGACCACCGTGTGTCTGCCATAGGCTAGCGTCAGGCCCCCATCTTGGTAGGGTGGCGTGTGATAATCATGATGCCACGCTGCTCATTTCCCTCTCTCATTTGCACTCTCTCCCTCTCTGTTGCTCGTTGTTGCGTGGGCAACAGAGGCACTGAGCCACCAATGCCATTGCCGACCGCTCGGCACCTCACCATGCTCGCACCACTCTCTCGCCAAAGCCATAGCTCCGTTGTGTCCCCACCACCTCGCTGAACCCCTTCGTGTACCTAGCTGAGCATGGTAAGGCCCCTATGTTGTGCCGCGGCCATCGCCATCGTTCTCACTGTCATGCCACACCGCACATGGCCGAGCCACCCCGACCACCATTCACTGTTCTTGCGTGTGCACTAGGTTCGCCGTAGGGTGTAGAAGCTCGATAGAACCCTAATTTCACCATCCCGACCAACTCCAGTGGTGCACTGTTGTTCCCTATCCATCATGGCGCCATTAGTGCCGTTGTAGCCCTTGACTCCCATAATCGGCCCCAACCATCTACCCCATTACGTGTGGAAAGTCATCAGGAGTCCACTGGTGCCGGTGCTGTCGTCGGAGAGCTCGCTGTCGGTGAACTCCGGCCGGTCAACACCCGTGCTCTGCTTTGTGCTGATGACACACGGGCCTAGTTGACTCTAGGGCCCTAGCTATCAGCGGCTATAGATCTAATTCTAATGCATTTGTTTCTAAAATGTATGCAAAGTTTGAAAAATAATAAGTTGGGTTGTAGATCTCCAATTTTGGTGAACCAAATTTTTTTGGATTCCACACTAAGTGTAGTATTTGATAAAAATATGATATGCACTGTTTATGGTATTTTTCTAGGTGAATAAAATGTAGCTAGATAATCACTTTTTAAATGGTTTCTATCTTGAAAAATGCATAACTTGAGTTTGGTATATGCAAAAATTGTGATTCCAATTTTGTTGAGTTTATATTAACATGCTCTAGCTAGGAAAAATACTAAACTAGTAGTAAACTTGATTGGAGTAGGGTCTTTCAATTTATCTTTTAATAAATGATGTTTTCTGAGGAAATTCATAAGGATAAAAATAAGTAACATATTGCCATGCAATTTTTTATATAGTGTTATGGTACTAGAATGAAGCTAAAAAATATAAAATCTATTGTTTGACACATTTCAATAGGGGAACTATTTTCACTAAAATAAACCTTGCTAGCTTATCATTTTTGTAGAGGATGCTATATATGTTCAAATGGCATGAAGATTATACAGTAGCCTATTGGGAGCACTTGGGAGCTACTATAATTTTCTAAGAATTTATTGTGCACATTTGGTATATGTTTGTTATTTCACCTAATGATCTAATTAAATAAATAAAGGCATTTAAATAAATAAAGTGGGTGTGACCATTATGTTTTCTAAAGTGTATTTTATATTCCCGAACTGTTGGTACTAGTGGTGTTGCTCAATTTGAGGTGTTGATATGCCATGAAAATATTATTGCTTTATAGTTCAATTTAGAGGTGTTTTTGGTTAGATTCTATTGTTGAGTATTTTTCATAGTAAAAAAGAAGTTTACTGTAAAAATGGTTAATAACAAAATTGTAGGGAACTTCTTCATCTATCTTGTGTCAAAATTTTAGAGCACCAGACCGATTGGTTAGGGAGTTATAGCTCTTTGAAGTTAGTCTCCCGAAATTCTTGTTCTATAGAATTTCCGGATAGAGCTAGAAAGTTTGCCTATTTTGGTTAGGATAGAGTTTGAATTAGCTTGTGGTGATTAAATAAGAGTTGTCGGAAATTTTATAAGCTTTCTATAAAGTCCAAGATCATAGTATTTGGATAGGTAGAACTACAATTATGATTTAATCTTTAACTGCTATATGTAGCTCAGAAATTGTCTCATGAAGAATATTGGAAATGGATAGAGAAGAGTTATGCACCTACTCAGTAAACAAGAACTTAACATTGTTATCATTTGTGTAACTTAACATCTTTATCACAGCATCATATACATTCCCATGTCGCATCATCCATGATCCTTCTTATGCATTCATGGAACTTACTTATGCATATGCATGCAATAGGTGCAGCCGAGGAGATCACGTTGGTGGAACTCGATGCCGATCCACAAGAGGAGAGCCAAGAGGTGCAGCACCAGGAGGTTCTAGGAGAAGGAGAGCCTGAAGCTGTTCATCTTCCCAATTGCCCAGATCATCAACCTACCACGTTCGTGAAAGGCAAGCCCTAGAGCATTATAAGTCTCCCTATTTTATTTATGTCAACTAAGTTACTCGTATTGATGCATTACGTGATAGTTGTTTTGGAACACTTGCTACATATTACCTTTCCTTGTCTAAAAATATCTACCCTGAATCCTATGTAAGTCCAGGAATGCTCCTTATGCTTAGCTATGCTTAGACTGGTAAAAGTCAAGTGATTTCCTATCACCTACGAGCCATAGGCGATATCTTGATCATGGTTGGCTATATTGTGGTATCGTGGAACATAACTTGGTGTTGTTGATTTATTGGAGACTGGGTGGAGTCTTATGTTGGATGTAATCATAGTGATTCTGTCTGTGTCATTTAAGGACTAGTCATTGGAGGTCATCTTGTCATGTTGAACGCATGCCTCTCACATAGCTAGACGGATAAGTCATTCCGACCGCAAAGTCGAGTAGCTCAACTCAGGCTAAGGACATGAGCAGTTAAAGTGCATACCCTGGAGGTAGTAAGAATGTGTGGAGAGCCAATTTCATGAGTCCAAGGGTAGGTTAGAGTCCTAAGCTTCCTAGCAGATTAGTAGTATCTTTGAGGGTGTGGCGCTGGTCTTACCCGTGATTTGGACTTGAGTTGTACCAAAGGTGACCTGATGTGACCCCAGTGGGGGAAGTATGGTTGTGTGTTAGGAATAATTCCCCAACTAGGTAGGAATCGATTCGAATCACCGACTCTCTCAGATAGTGAGAACTTGATAGGAGTACTATTCATCATAGTAATTGATGGAAGTGTTGGTTATGGCGTTATGAAAGGGTTCAACTTGATATGGTTATTATTGTATTGACTTAACGATACCAACATGTTTGGCATAGGATAGTTGCTAATCTAGTATGAGATAGGATTAATAACTAGTGATTCACAGTTTAAAAGATATTGGATAACTAATGCTTTTTATGCAAATAATGTCTACCAGCTTCACTTATAAAGCCTTGCATACTCCTTGGTGTCTTAGTATTTTAGTTGATGATGGGTAAGTCTAGATGAGTACCTTCTCATACTCAGGGTTTTATTCCCATTGTTGAAGATACCGTGATGTACCACAGCTACTATAAGCACTACTTTGCTCCTATCATGTATGAGGAATAGGACCATGGGCATGGTCATCCTATATATCATCTCACCCTTATGCTTTTGTTGGAGATGATTATATAAACTGGCTATGTATCTAAACTACTATTGATGTTGTTCTAAACTATTATGCTTCTGCTACTGTTAAACTGATGTTGTAATAACTATGTTAGAACTCTGATGTATGACAATCTACTTGTGAACTTGTTGTAACATGTGGCTTGTATGTTGAATCATGTACGATCTTGGCTTGCATGTTGGTTGATTCGAGATCCTTCATTATAATCGATGGACTACCAGATTTATATGGGCTCAAGTGTAATGGTTTGACTGCCTCGGTGGTTGCTATTGTACTTGTGCTCTTATATATTGGATGGTTCTGTTACAGCTAGCATTGGAGCAGGATTCAACACTAAACTTGTCACATGTGTAATTAGAACAAAGGTTTTTGTTTTATAAACATAATTTCTACAACTGTAGTAATAAGTTTAGAGTGTTGAAAATTGAACTTAAAACTATAGTGTGCTAGTGGTCATCTCCATTATGACAGTTAAGGACTATTAGGTGGCTATTTAAGTACTAACATGGGGGGTTTACTTTCGTCGTCCATACGGCGTGCTATTGTATGGATGCCACTCACTTGAGTGGTAATGTATGGATCAAATGCCTCTACATCAGGTAAGAAGGTGAGTTGATGAGTGGCATGACCACAAGAAGTGAGCATTCGGTCAGGGAGAGCTAGCTGTGATACGGTTGTATATGCATGCTTGCATGTGTATATGGTGCCTATTGAATTATGGGTAGTGTATTGATCATCAGGTAGCTTTGATACAAAAGTATATATATGGGATATATATATATGGAAGTATTTAGTTTACTGCTTTCATATATATCTTGCTATCCTTGATATTCAACTTAGAGCCCAGATTTACCTTTCTGTACATATAACTGTTGGGTTGGGCTAAAATGAATTTTCTGCAGGTACACTAACAATGAAACATGTAGCTTGTTTAGTTATGATTATATCGAGAGAACGTATGTATGCCACCGCTTATGTCGTTAAGATTTATTTTTCTAAGTTTGTGAGGACATACGGAATGAGCATACATCATGATACATCATTCATTCATATTATTTCATTGCTCCTCCCCCTTGCTAGATCTTATTGTTAAGTAACTCTTTTCTATCATCCTATTGCCTCACTTAATTGTAACCTTTTGCTATAGATGGCAGCCCTAGGAGCCCCTGTTGCAAGCGACACCTTTTTGGCATTATTTGGGACTCCCACCTTACGTTGAGGGTATTGTACTCTGTCAACCACCTCGCTATTTTTGGAGCAAAGTGGTAACTAAGGGACAACGGTGGTACGACATGCGGGTCACTGTTGCCGCCCATGTGGACAACCCTCAGTGGCAGGGATGGAGTATCGAGTCAGATGGATAGACCCCTTGGGAGGGTGCCTAAGTGGCCACTTTCAAAGTTCTCAGCGAAATTTGTTAGGAATCCGGTGATGAGCTTGTCAATGGGCCTGTTGGATCTTTCCCTCGAGTGGATGCATCACAGACCTCTTGGACCAAGCCAGGCGGTAAAGCTTTGGTAAGAGACCAGGATGAAAGAGCAGAAAGTAGTAATGCTACAATGAGTGCCATGTATGCTGTTATGAAGATGTTTTACTCTCACTAGGATAGCTATATCAGCTTTATGCAAGAGCTCCAAAGAGCACAAGCTACATAGCATAGGATGCGAGGACATATGCGTAGGCACCAAAGGGTAGTTAAAGCAGCCTCAAAATGAGATTGGTTATTATATGATAGCCTTGGACGCCTATTGGAGGCAGATTGTCCATGCCATTACCGAAAGAGATGCAGCTAGGGCTGAGTTACAGGACGTCCGTACTGAGAGGGATGAGGTATTTGCCTTGCTAAAACTAGGGAGGTAGCTAGAATCTGGACTATGTTCTAGGATGATAGACAGACAATGGAGTTTGATCGCAGAGAGCAGGAACTCATACGCTAGACTAAGGAGCTTCAGCTAGATGTTCATCATCTCAACAACGTGGTCAACCCAATTCTACCTCTAGCTCTAGCAGTGGAATAGGATCCAAATGTGTTGATTGCTGAGGACGATGGCATGGAGGTGGACGTTGAGGAGGAACCCAAAGATGAAGAGGTTGAGCCTTTTGAGGACGATCACGGTGATGGTGTGTCCGACATCGATAGCGACCACCCCGAGGAGAAGCTTAGCTATAATATCTAGCTAGATGCGTTAGCTCTTTATCATCGATCCTTATGTAATGAGCTCATAATGTAGGTTTTGATTTCATGATGTACCCCTTTTCGATGTTATTGGAACCGTGCATGTACTACATGTGGTGATTGCACTTTTTAGTGAATTCCTAGTTGGTTTTGGCAAGAAAATTTTGGCATGTATAGAACGTGTTGTCAGTATGACAAGTGGTTCTTTTGGTGATGTTATGTTGTGGAAATGAATTGTTGTGCCTCTGTGTTATTGTATGAATTTAAGATTCTCTCTAGTAATTGTAGTATGGCATGATTATACAATTCTTCTGCATTCTCTTGACATCACCCAATAATCACTTATTGTTGTAACTTTGCAGATGACTCACACTTGCAGAGGGGCTAGTACTAGTCGTGATCATGATGGTGATGATGATCTCCCACCACCACCGCACCCCATGCCTGTGGAAATGATGGCACAACTCCTGGAGACCCAACGGTCTATGGGGGAAGTACTATGTGGGCTTGTGTAGAACACTAGTTGTGGACGGTGATGGGACCAACACTAGGGGCCCAAACCAAATTAGTTCAGTGATTTCAAGGACTTTTTGGACACTAAACCTCCTATCTTTAAGGAGGCAGAGGAGCCATTGTAAGCCAATGAATGGCTCAATACCATTGAGTAGAAGTTTTGTCTCTTGAGAGTTATAGAGCATATGAAGGCTAAGTATGCCTCACATTAGTTGCATGGCCTAGCAGGCATTTGGTGGACTCATTACCTATCTACGCTCCCAGCTAATGCTTAGGTTTCATGGAATGAGTTCAAGGCTACTTTCAGGGGCATCATATTCCCCCAGGTCTTATGAGCATGGAACATACAGAGTTTATGAGGCTTACTCAGGGCACCAAAAGTCTCACTGAGTACTTGCATGCCTTCAACAACCTCTCTAGGTATGCGCCTTAGTTTGTGAATACCGATGCTAAGAAGATTGAAAGTTTCAAGAGAGGACTAGGTACAAAGTTGATGAAGACCCTAGCAAATAACAAGTGTGTGACCTATAATGAATTCGTGAGTGATGCGCTCACCCAAGAGAATCATAATAATATTTATGCTGGATCCAAGAGCCGCAAGAGGGCCTTTGAAGCTAGTGCATCTTAGCAGAGAGCTCCAGTGGTGGCAAGAACCCAACACCACCCACCTGCTCCAAAATACTGGCCACCTCAGAAGAAGGCCTAGCCAAGCCAAGCAAATAAAGGATATCATCGGGCATACTCTATTGCTCTACCGTCTAAGGGTGGTGTAGGACAAGGCAACTCAAAGGCACCACCTAACAATCAACCATGTTTCAATTGCAACAAGACTGGTCATTGGGCGAGGGAGTGCCCTTACCCCAAGAAGAACAATTAGAAGCCAACAACTATAAATGCACACTTGGGGTATGTGCATTACACCACCATGGAAGACATTCCCTCTAGCGAGGTTGTCACAGCTGGTATGTTTCTTGTAAAACATGATCCTGCAATTGTTCTATTTGACTCTGGAGCTTCACATTCATTCATGAGTCGAACATTTGCATCCAAGTATGATCAGAAAATATTTGTAGTAGACAAAGGTGGTTATTGTATAAGTGTAGCCGGTTGTAACATTTCTACTAATCAGATACTTAAAGATGTACTTATCCAAATAAGTGAACGAGAGTATACTACAAATTTAGTGATATTACCAGGATTGGGTATAGATATGATCTTGGGTATGAATTGGATGAAGAACCATGGTGTCCTTATCAATACATCAACTAGAACCATTATGTTGAGAGACCCCAAGAATAACGATGCTTTTCTAGTACCCCTTCCTAGGGAGTTTGATCTAAAAAATGTGGCCAATGCTATCCAACCTGTGGCCCTTGCTGATATTCCTATAGTATGTGAGTTTTTGGATGCCTTTCCTGATGAATTGCTAGGGTTACCACCAGACAGAGAGATAGAGTTCAAGATAGAATTGTTATCGGGTACCGCAACCATTTCCCAAAGACCGTATAGAATGCCACCTAATGAGTTAGCAGAACTGAAGATACAACTACAAGAACTGTTAGAGAAGGGTCTTATTCATCCTAGTTCATCACCATGGGGTTGCCCAGCCATATTCATGAAAAAGAAGGACAAGTCTTTACGGATGTGTGTGGACTATCAACCACTCAATGCTGTTACTATCAAGAACAAATATCCCTTGCCTCGCATTGATATCTTATTTGATCAATTAGCAAAAGCAAAGTGTTCTCTAAGATTGATTTGATGTCAGGTTATTGTAACACCTCGGGTGTTAGCCTTGCATAACTTGACTTGCATAGCATGAGCATGATCATAAAGCATTCATATATAAGCTTTGACACTTGAAACATTTGATTGAAACATATGCAACATTCTTATTATTTCATGTTTCCATGTGTATGTGCATATGATCATGAGTGTAAACATGTAGATGATTGTGTGACCTTGCAAATAGCTTAAACATGTTTAGAATATCATCATGAACAACTTTGGTATTTATGGCTAGGGCTAATTAGGTCATTATGTCATAGTTTAAGTATGTACCATCTTTTGAATGTAGCTTGTTTGACCAAGTTTGAACTAGGTGTTAGAGACCTTTCATGGAGGAGATCACTAAAGCAAAGTTGTAGTATTTGACATAAGGAACAACTTTTATTTTTGGGTCATTGACTGATTTAGCTTCTAACATGCTTGAATTGGTCTCACAAAAATTAGCAAAATCAAGATTTCAACACTTAAGAAATTTTTCTAAGTCTTGTACCCTAACCGTGCTGACAGCCGACCTTTGGGATGATATAACTCGAGTTCGGTTGGGAATTGGCACAAGCTCTTTGAACAAGAATGGAAGCCAGTACATTGAGCTATGATTTTTGTTTAGACGATTTATGCTTTGGAGCCACGGTTTAGCGGTGAAATGGCCTAGAAAACACGCTGTTAGGCGGCCATCGTGTTAACTGAACCAACTGAATCGCCGTTTGGTGGCCGACTAGCTTCAGGCATCACGCGTCGCGTGGAGGCCGCGACGGCCGCGCGTCGCCGGCGCTCTGCCCAGCGTGGCCAAGGTAGGCAGACGCATGCCTTCAACTCCCCAGCATCTGTCCGCTCCCTCCGCGCACCCTCATTTCCCATTTCTGCCTCCTCCTTCGTCCTTGCGCGCAACCGCCGCAGCCGCCGAGCTCCCGCAGCGCTGCCGTCGCCATAGCCAGTGCAAGCTCACACCGAGCCGCCCATTCGTCACCACAGCAGCACCACCAGCTCCCTAGCAACCCACTGCCTCCTCCCGTGCCCACTGATAGCACTTGGTAAGCGACAGCGCCGTGAGCAAGCTTGCCGGAGCATCACCGCCGCACCCGTCACCGTGGCTAGGGCACCTCCCTCCACCGTCGGCCGTGCAACCTTGTGCGATAGGTTCGCCTGAGCCCATGGAAGCTCGTCCATGCCTTTTAGTGCTTCACCGTGGTCTCTATCAGCGTAGCGCCGTTGTCCGGCTCCGCCGTGCCGCCATGAATGCCGCCACCGTGCTTAGCTCCAACGATAGGCTCGGTCAAGTAGGTCAATAGGTCCGAGAGATAGTGGGGGTCATGTCGTGAAGACCTCACCGCCGACGAACTCGCCGTCGACGAGCTCCGGCCGCATAGCATCGAGCAGCGCCGTCGTGCTCTATTTTGTCTCGCTGACCGGTGGGGTCAACTGACCAGTGGGTCCTGCTTGTCAGCAACTCCAACTTAAAAGCTAGTTCATTTAAATCCAGATCTGGTGCTGTTTTTGTAATTTCTAGATCTCTAGTTTGGTAGCTTCAAAAATTGTGAAATAAATTTGGTTATGTTCCTTAGGAACTGTAGTATTTAGGAAAAATATATTCTTGACATTTACAGTAGAAATTTTGGGAGACTTAAATAGAGATTTGAAATGTGTTTTTGAATGCATGCAAACTTGTTTATTTTATATCTAGAGTTCCTATGCTCCAAAAATTATGAAATTTTTGTGGTAAGCTATTCTTGTCGTGTATGAACTCTGGTAAAAATTTGAGGATTAGTGCATGTGTAGATTTATAGTTATAGATTTTTCTTTTATGAATAGTTAATCCTTATATGAATTTTTATAAATTATTTATGAATCCAAAATTCATGAAATTTGTTGGAGGTAATCCTAGTACCATATGGATGCTAAGAAAAATAGGAAATCTGTTGCTTGACACTTTCAATAGGGTTTTCTATTTATGCTATTTCAAGCCTTGTTGCCTTGTTATTTTTGTATAGGATGTTCTACTTGGCAAAATGGCATGAAACTTTTGCAGTAGTCCTTTGATAGCATTAGTAAGGCACTGTAAATTTTTGAGAATTTATGAAGTACATCTGGTATATGTCTATTATTTAACCTAAATATCTCAATAAAATAATAAAGGCATTTAAATAAATAGTTTGGGCTTCACCATTATATTATCTTAAATGTATTTGGTATGCTTAAACTATTGGTAGACTTTATGTTGTCAAATTTTGAGTGATTACATGAAGTAGAAGTATCGTTGCTTTAAAATGCAAAATTAAAAGGATTCCGGATAGATTCTGTAGTTTGATAAGTTGCATGATAGGGATGATGTGTACTGTAAAAATGGTTAATAACAAAGTTGTAGAGAATTTGATAAGCTTTCCAGAAAGTCTAGGATCACTGTATTCGGATTAGTACAACTTCAATTATGAGTGAAACAAGTAGCTGCTATTTTGTGGTATAATCGATGCATTGTGGAAGTAGATAATTAAATAATCGAGAAGAGATATGCACCTACTCAATAAACATGATGCACTTGTTAACATATATGCATTCATAATACTTATGCCATATTCATGCATCTAGGATCGGAGGAAGAAATAATGTTGTTGGACTTCAAAGAAGTAGAGGAAGGGGACCCGCAGGAGAATCCGCAAGCCGTAGCTCCCGAAGGCGTGGAGGAGAACCCTGAAGAGCTTCCAGAGTGTCCTGACCACCACCCTACTTCCTTTCTACGAGGCAAGCCCTAGAGCATTTTAAGTCTCCTAGTAATTTACAAATATTTACTTAAGTACTTATGATTGATGCATTAGGTTATAAGAGTTGAATGGAACCACTTGATGCATATAAATTCCTTGTCCAGATATTACACCTTTAACCGGTATAGGTCCAGGATCGAATATATGCTTAGCCATGCTTAGACCGGTAGAAGTTAGGTGATGTCCTGTCACCTGCAAGATATAGGTGGATACCGGAGCATGGTTGGCTATATTTGCTATCATAGAACAGAACTATGGGGTAAAAGAAAATCGAGACCAGACGGGAAGTCGATAGAGAAGCAACAAGAAATGGAGGTCTTGGGTGTGGATCTATCCCCGTCTGTGTCGATTAAGGACCGTACTGTTGTTGGCGCTTCTAACAAGATTGAATGCATGCCTCTCACTTAGCTGGCCGGATAACTCGTTCCGACCGCGAAGCCAAGTAATTCAACTCAGGCCTAGACCCGTTCTGTTGTGCGCTCCTTCCAGGGAACGATCAGACTGAGCCCAAGGGCAGGCTAGGCCTGAATGTCCTGGCATCTGGTGTTCCAGATTGTGCGGCACAGTACGGACCCACAAAATGTGTACCTGAGTTGTACCAAAGGTGACCTAAGGCTATCGTGGTTAGTAGACCTAGGTTTGTGTTAGGAATAAATTCCCAGCTGGTTGAAATTGATTCGAATCGCCGTCTCTCTCGGATAGTGAGAAACTTGGCTAGTCCCAACATCATAGTAATTGTGTTATGAAACATGATGGTTCGGATGAATATGGAATTACAATACCTGCTATGGTTACTATTGTATGCTTCTAAATGATATACCACCTGTTTGGCACAGGATAGTTGCTAATCTAGAAATGGATAGTTATAATTAACTTGATAAAGGCATCGCAATGGTCCAACTACGTTAATTGCTTTTATGCAAAATGTTGTCAATCTACGTCTACTTATACAGCCTTGCATAATCCTTGGAGTCATTTTATTTCTGGTTCATGATGGATAAGTCTAGCTGAGTACCTTCTCGTACTCAGGGTTTTATTTCCTATTGTTGTAGATGGCACTGTGTATCATGGTTATTGCAAGAGTTGCTTCTATCCCGTCGTGGATGAGGAGTAAGCCTTGGGCAGGCTTCTTTATTAATCCCCATCTTTGCTTTTGTGGACCATGATCCTACTTGGCACTGTATCAAACTATGTTGGAAACTTTATTTTCGAACTTAATTGCTTCTGCTTTATTCTATCAAATTTGGTTTGTAATAACTTTTATTCATACTCTGATGATGAAATGTAGCTGCGAACTTTATGTACTAACATGGGGGTTTTTACTTCGTCGTCCATACGGCGTGCTATTGTATGGATACCATTCACTTGAGTGGTAATGTATGGATCAAATGCCTCTATGCCAAGGTAAGATGATGAGTGTATGACCGCAAGAGGTGAGCGTGCGGTCGGGGAGAGTTAGCTTTGATATGGCTATGTATGCATGCTTGCATGTGTATATGGTACGTATTTAATTGTGGGTTTAAATTATTGTCGGGTAGATTGATACGGAAGTATATGTATGGGTATACATATATGGAAGTATTTACAATTACATTCTGCATATTTCATTATGGGTTTAGGGCTGAAATGGAATTTTATGCAGGTACACTGACAACGAAATGTGTAGCTTGACTAGTTATGCTATTTATGAGAGAACGAATGTATGCCACCGTGTCTACCGATTAGAAACAAATTTTTTCCTAGGTTTGTGAGGACATACGGCTCAAGCATGCATCATGATAATTACCATTCACATAACTACATTGTTCCTCCCCTTATAAAATTCTTACTCGGTTAAGTAACTCTTATCCATTATGGCATTGTCTCACCAAGTGGTACATGTTAATGGTGCAGATGGCACGCACAAAGCAGACCGCTCGCAAGTCCACCAGAGGCAGAGCTCCTAGCCGTCAGCTTGCTCCACGTACCCATCAACGCCATATGTTTCTTGGAGAGTTTGGGATGCCTACACTCTTGTGGAGAGTGCTCAGCTATGTAGGCTATCCTGATGGAATGGAGCCCCGCTACTTCTGGGCGAATGAGCAGTTGGGAGAAGGTCTCTTAGTTACTATGGAGGCCGTTGTTTGTCCCCGAGGTGACGATTCTGAGTGGACAGGTTGGTGTTATGAGTCAACTGGCAGGACTGCTGAAGAAGCAACTGGCAGGGCAGCCTTTGGGATCCTGAGGGATATCATGGATCGTTTTCCTCAGGAGCTGGCAGCCACTTTGGTTGGAGTCTTTCTGAGGGGCAACCCCTCCACTGACTCATGGCAGCAGGCAAGAGGAAGATCTTTGGAGATTGGTGCAGTAGAAGGGTAGAACAGTGATAACCCTGCCATGAGCGCCATGTTCGCAGTGATGAGAGTGTTAGAGGGAGTAGAAGGTAGCCTCAGACATGTGTCTGGTGCTCTTAGTCATGCCCACAAGGACCGACGTCAGCTTCAGAGGGAGCACGATGCTGAGGTTGAGAGGCTCACTGCAGAGATGGCTCGGTTAACTCACCAAAGGAATGTAGCCTAGTCCAGGGAAGATGTTCTAAGAGCTCGACAGTTTGAGCTAGGGCAGCAGTTGGCCAATGCATAAGAATACAATGATAACCTACATGAGGAGGTTCATCTGCTGAATAACCAGCTCCACCCTTATGTCCCACCTAGAGCCATAGAGATGGATCTAGAAGAGGACGAGGAAGAAGAAGAAGTGGAGCCTAAAGAAGAAGTGGAGCTTGAGGAAGGAGATGATCCTATGTCTGACCTTGATAGTGATCATGATGAGGATTAGATCGCTTAGTACTTAGTGGAAGGTCTAATGTATCACCTTTATTCATGTAATGGACCTGTAGTTCGAATTTGGCATTAGTAGTCTGACTATCATGTAATATCATTAATCGCACGACTATCGCACGTTTGGTTGAACATCAATACGATTCTAGTCCTTTGTTGGTAATCACGATTTAAATTTGCATGCGTTATGAGCGCGATAAGTGGTCAAATTGGTGATGTCATGTTGTGAGAATGAATTGTTATGCTTCTGTTGTTGTTGTGAATTTGAGAAATTTCTCTAGTAATTTCAGTTTGGCATGATTATGGTTCATTTGCAATCTCTTGGCATCAACCAATAATCGCTTAATGTTGCAACTTCGCAGATGACGCGCACCCATGCTGGAGCTGGTGGCAGCCAGGATGGCAACCATGATGACTTGCCACCCCACTGCCACCGTCCGCTCAGGAGTTCTTTACCCAGTTCCTGGGGAGCCAGAGGACAATGGAGGAAGCTTTGCGCCTCATCGCGCAAAACACCGCTCGTGGCCACCCACATCAACCAGGGGCCGAGCCAAATTAGCACAGTACATTTAAGGAGTTTCTGGATATGAAGCCTTCAATCTTCAAGGTGGCTGAGGAACCACTGCAGGCTGATGAGTGGCTAAATACCATTGAGCAGAAATTTCATCTGCTGAGGGTCACAGAGCATCTGAAAGCTGAGTATGCTTCTCATCAGCTGCAAGGACCAGCAGGGATCTAGTGGACACATTTCCTATCATCTTTGCCTGCTAATGCGCGAGTTACCTGGGAACAGTTCAAGCTGGCTTTTAGGGGACATCATATTCCCCTAGGCCTGATGCGCATGAAAGCGGCCGAATTTATGAGGCTCACTCAAGGGACAAAGACTCTCATAGAATATATGCATGCATTCAACAACTTGTCCAGATATGCTCCAGGTTTTGTGGATACTGAGGAGAAAAGGATAGAGAGCTTCAAACAGGGTCTGGGTACTAAACTGATGAAGACTATGGAAAATTCTAGGTGTGCCACGTACAATGAGTTTATTAGTGATGCCTTGACCCAAGAAAACCACAACAACATGCATGCAGTTGCCAAGGGTCATAAGAGGGCATATGAGGCAGGTGCCTCCGGATCTTCCTAGTCAAAGGTGCCTATCATAGTTAGGCCACAATTCCGTCCACCTGCACCCAAGTTTAGGCCTCCACCACCTAAAGCTTAGAATAATAGGCCACAGAAACCATTTCATAAGGCGTTCACTATTGCCTTACCAAAAGGAAATGGCAGTCAGGACAGCTCCACTGGATTTAGAAGTAATCAACCATGTTTCAACTGCAACCAACTAGGTCATTGGTCCAAGGAATGCCCCCACCCCAAGAAGAATGGCAACCCAAATTAGAACAATCAGAGACAGGCGAATGCTAGGGCACGTCAGGGACACGTGCATTATACCATTGTGGAAGAAGTGCCCGCTGGAGAAGTTGTCACAGCTGGTATGTTTCTTGTCAATAAGCATCCCGCTGTTGTTTTATTTGATTCGGGAGCTTCTCATTCATTTATGAGTCAAGCATTTGCATCTAGACATGATCAAGAAATAATTGAAGTAAGCAAAGGGGGTTATAACATAAGTTCAGCAGGGGGAACTGTTACTACCAAAAAGATAGTAAAAAATGTACTCATCTCTATACAAGGGAGGGAGTACACAACAGATTTGATAATATTGCCCGGGTTATCGATAAGTGTAATCTTAGGCATGAATTGGATGAAGGATAATGGTGTTCTTATTGACACTAGCACCCGTACTATTATGTTGAGAGAACCCACGAGAGGGAATGCTTTTCTAGTACCACTCTCCCATGATTTTGAACCCCAACATTTAGCTTGTGCTATCCAAACCACCACAATATGTGATATCCCCGTGGTTTGTGAGTTTCTGGATGTATTTCTAGAAGAATTACTAGGCTTACCACCTGATAGGGATGTGGAATTTAAGATCAAGTTAGTGCTGGGTATGGCACCCATATCAAGAAGGCCCTATAGAATGCCACCCAATGAGTTAGCGGAACTTAAGGTTCAATTGCAAGATCTATTGGACAAGGGTCTTATCCAACCTAGCTCATCTCCATGGGGATGTCCAGCCTTATTTGTGAAAAAGAAGGACAAGTCACTGAGAATGTGTGTAGATTACAAACCACTCAATGTTGTGACCATCAAGAACAAATATCCGTTGCCCCACATCAACATCTTGTTCGATCAGCTAGCGAAGGCAAAGGTATTCTCCAAAATTGACTTGAGATCAGGCTACCATCAAATAAAGATTAGACCGAAGGATATACCTAAAACTGCTTTCTCTACTAGGTATGGCTTATATGAGTATTTGGTTATGTCTTTTGGACTAACAAATGCTCCAGCCTACTTCATGTACCTGATGAACTCGGTATTCATGCTCGAACTTGACAAGTTCGTGGTCATGTTTATTGATGATATATTGATTTATTCAGAAAATGAGACAGATCATGAAGAACATCTAAGGATTGTTTTATCCAGATTAAGGGAGCATAAGCTATATGCCAAGTTTAGCAAATGTGAATTTTGGTTGAGCAAAGTACCTTTCTTAGGTCACATTTTATCAAGAGATGGAATCTCTGTAGACCCATTAAAAGTACAAGAGGTCATGGATTGGAAAGCCCCAACTTCGGTTCATGAAGTTCGGAGTTTTCTAGGGTTAGCAGGATATTATCGTCGTTTCATTCCAGATTTCTCAAAGATAGCTAAGCCTATGACCAGGCTACTTCAGAAAGATGAGAAGTACAATTGGACACCAGAATGTGAAGCAGCTTTTCACACCCTTAGAACTTTGTTGACTATAGCACCTATGATAGCACAACTAGACATTGAAAAGCCTTTTGATGTATTTTGTGATGCATCAAGAATAGGTTTGGGATGTGTGCTTATGCAAGAAGGAAGAGTTATTGCATATGCTTCTCGGCAATTGAGAAAACATGATGTCAACTACCCTACACATGATTTGGAACTTGCAGCCGTTGTTCATGCATTAAAGATATGGAGACATTACTTGTTGGGCAATGTATGTCATATCTATACTAACCACAAAAGTCTCAAGTATATCTTTACCCAGCCAGAACTGAACATGAGACAACGAAGATGGTTGGAACTGATTAAGGACTACAATTTAGAAGTGCATTACCATCCGGGTAAAGCTAATGTAGTAGCCGATGCACTTAGTCGAAAGTCCCATTGCAACACTATGGAAGCATTATTGGAAGATGGATTCAACTTGTTATATCCTGCTGTACTACACAATATCACGATCAGTTGTTCACTTGAGAGCAAAATCATAGAGCTACAGCAGATAGATGTAGGAATAAGTCACATCAAGAGAAAAATGCAAGAGCAAGAAACCAAACATTTTAGATTGGACGAAAGAGGTGTATTATGGTTTGAGGACCGACTTGTGGTACCAAAAGATCGTGAGCTAAGGAATCAAATTTTAGATGAAGCTCACTCGACCAAATTGTCTATCCATCTGGGTAGTAGTAAGATGTATCAAGATTTAAAAACCTATTTTTGGTGGACTATGATGAAGAAAGAGATCGCAGCCTATGTTGCTAGGTGTGATAACTACAGTAGAGTAAAAGTTGTCCATATGAAATCTGCCGGACTACTCCAGCCATTGCCTATTCCAGGATGGAAATGGGAGGAAATCAGCATGGACTTTATCACAGGCCTTCCAATGATGCCACAAGGTCATGATTCAATATGGGTTATTGTTGATCATCTCACCAAGTCAGCACACTTTATACCCATGAACACCCGGTATATAGTTGGAAAATACGCTGAGATATATGTTTCCCAAATCGTGAGACTGCATGGAGTACCCAGGACTATAATCTCAGATCAAGGACCATAGTTCATAGCTCATTTCTGGGAGCACTTACACCAGGCTTTGGGAACCAAGCTAATTAGAAGTTCGGCATACCATTCGCAAACTTCAGGACAGACAGAGCGAGTGAACCAGATCCTAGAAGATTTACTTAGAGCTTGTGTTATATCTTCAAAGGGTTCATGGGAGAAATGGTTACCTTTAGCTGAATTCTCCTATAACAACAGTTATCAAGCGAGTATCAAGATGGCTCCTTTTGAAGCCTTGTATGGCAGAAAATGTAGAACTCCATTGAATTGGATTGAGCCCGGTGAAAGGAGATACTTTGGTATTGACTTTGTCAATGAAGCCAAAGAGCAAGTACGTATCATCCAATAACATATGAAGGCAGCTCAATCAAGACAAAAGAGTTATGCCGACAGAAGAAGAAGACCACTAACTTTTGAAGTGGGTGACTATGTATACTTGAGAGTATCACCCATGAAAGGTGTGAAAAGATTTGGGATGAAAAAGAAGCTTTCACCAAGATATGTAGGGCCATACAAGATTTTGGAACAAAAAGGAAATGTTGCGTATAAGTTACAACTTCCACCAGAGATGAGTGCAATATTTGATGTGTTCCATGTTTCTCAGTTGAAGAAATATCTTCGAGTACCTGAAAAAGCTATTGCACCCACCAACGTGCAACTTCAATCGGATTTGACCTATGAAGAAAAGCCAATTTGAGTATTAGAGGAGATGGAGAGAGTAACACGGAGTAAGATTACTAAGTTCTATAAGGTGGTGTGGAACAATCATAGTGAACAAGATGCTACGTGGGAGAGAGAAGATTATTTACGAGAAGTTTATCCCGCCTTTTTCCAAGAATGGTAGGTCTTGCAAATCTCGAGATGAGATTTTTATAAGGGGGAGGGGCTGTAACACCTTGGGTGTTAGCCTTGCATAACTTGACTTGCATAGCATGAGCATGATCATAAAGCATTCATATATAAGCTTTGACACTTGAAACATTTGATTAAAACATATGCAACATTCTTATTATTTCATGTTTCCATGTGTATGTGCATATGATCATGAGTGTAAACATGTAGATGATTGTGTGACCTTGCAAATAGCTTAAACATGTTTAGAATATCATCATGAACAACTTTGGTATTTATGGCTAGGGCTAATTAGGTCATTATGTCATAGTTTAAGTATGTACCATCTTTTGACTGTAGCTTATTTGACCAAGTTTGAACTAGGTGTTAGAGACCTTGCATAGAGGAGATCACTAAAGCAAAGTTGTAGTATTTGACATAAGGAACAACTTTTATTTTTGGGTCATTGACTGATTTAGCTTCTAACATGCTTGAATTGGTCCCACAAAAATCAGCAAAATCAAGATTTCAACACTTAAGAAATTTTTCTAAGTCTTGTACCCTAACCGTGCTGACAGTCGACCTTTGGGACGATATAACTCGAGTTCGGTTGGGAATTGGCACGAGCTCTTTGAACAAGAATGGAAGCTGGTACATTGAGCTATGATTTTTGTTTAGACGGTTTATGCTTTGGAGCTACGGTTTACCGGTGAAATGGCCTAGAAAACACGCTATCAGGCGGCCATCATGTTAACTGAACCAACTGAATCGCCGTTCGGTGGCCAACCAGCTTTAGGCACCGCGCGCCGCGTGGAGGCCGCGATGGCCGCACGTCGTCGGCGCTCTACCCAGTGCGGCCAAGGCAGGCAGATGCACGCCTTCAACTCCCTAGCGTCCGTCCGCTCCCTCCGCGCACCCTCATTTCCCATTTCTGCCTCCTCCTTCGTCCTTGCTCGCAACCGCCGTAGCCACCGAGCTCCCGCAGCGCCGTCGTCGCCATAGCCAGCGCAAGCTCACGCCGAGAAGCCCATTCGTCACCGTAGCAGCACCACCAGCTCCCTAGCAACCCATTGCCTCCTCCCGTGCCCGCTGATAGCACTTGGTATGCGACAGCGCCGTGCGCAAGCTCGCCGGAGCATCACCGCCGCGCCTGTCACCGTGGCTAGGGCACCTCCCTCCACCGTCGGCCGTGCAACCTTATGCGATAGGTTCGCCTGAGCCCATGGAAGCTTGTCCGCACCTTTTAGTGCTTCGCCATGGTCTCCGTCGGCATAGCATCGTTGTCCGGCTCCGCCGTGCCGCCATGAATGTCGCCACCGTGCTTAGCTCCAATGATAGGCTCGGTCAAGTAGGTCAATAGGTCCAGGAGATAGTGGGGGTCATGTCGTGAAGACCTCACCACCGGCGAACTCGCCGTCGACGAGCTCCGGCCGCGCAGCATCGAGCAGCGCCATCGTGCTCTGTTTTATCTCGCTGGCCGGTGGGGTCAACTGACCAGTGGGTCCCGCTTGTCAGTGACTCCAACTTAAAAGCTAGTTCATTTAAATCCAGATCTAGTGCTGTTTTTGTAATTTCTAGATCTCTAGTTTGGTTGCTTCAAAAATTGTGAAATAAATTTGGTTATGTTCCTTAGGAAGTGTAGTATTTAGGAAAAATATATTCTTGACATTTACAGTAGAAATTTTGGGAGATTTAAATGGAGATTTGAAATGTGTTTTTGAATGCATGCAAACTTGTTTATTTTATATCTAGAGTTGCTGTGCTCCAAAAATTTTGAAATTTTTGTGGTAAGCTATTCTTGTCATGTTTGAACTCTGGTAAAAATTTGAGGATCAGTACATGTGTAGATTTATAGTTATAGATTTTTCTTTTATGAATAGTTAATCCTTATATGAATTTTTATAAATTATTTAGGAATCCAAAATTCATGAAATTTGTTGGAGGTGATCCTAGTACCATATGGATGCTAAGAAAAATAGGAAATCTATTGCTTGACACTTTTCAATAGGGTTTTCTATTTATGCTATTTCAAGCCTTGCTGCCTTGTTATTTTTGTATAGGATGTTCTACTTGGCAAAATGGCATGAAACTTTTGCAGTCGTCCTTTGATAGCATTAGTAAGGCACTGTAAATTTTTGAGAATTTATGAAGTACATCTGGTATATGTTTATTATTTAACCTAAATATCTCAGTAAAATAATAAAGGCATTTAAATAAATAGTTTGGGCTTCACCATTATATTATCTTAAATGTATTTGGTATGCTTAAACTGTTGGTGGACTTTATGTTGTCAAATTTTGAGTGATTACATGAAGTAGAAGTATCGTTGCTTTAAAATGCAAAATTAAAAGGATTCCAGATAGATTCTGTAGTTTGATAAGTTGCATGATAGGGATGATGTGTACTGTAAAAATGGTTAATAACAAAGTTGTAGAGAATTTGATAAGCTTTCTAGAAAGTCTAGGATCACTGTATTCGGATTAGTAGAACTCCAGTTATGAGTGAAACAAGTAGCTACTGTTTTGTGGTATAATCGATGCATTGTGGAAGTAGATAATTAAATAATCAAGAAGAGATATGCACCTACTCAATAAACATGATGCACTTGTTAACATATATGCATTCATAATACTTATGCCATATTCATGCATCTAGGATCGGAGGAAGAAATAATGTTGTTGGACTTCAAAGAAGTAGAGGAAGGGGACCCGCAGGAGAATCCGCAAGCCGTAGCTCCCAAAGGCGTGGAGCAGAACCCTGAAGAGCTTCCAGAGTGTCCTGACCACCGCCCTACTTCCTTTCTACGAGGCAAGCCCTAGAGCATTTTAAGTCTCCTAGTAATTTACAAATATTTACTTAAGTACTTATGATTGATGCATTAGGTTATAAGAGTTGAATGGAACCACTTGATGCATATAAATTCCTTGTCCAGATATTACACCTTTAATTGGTATAGGTCCAGGATCGAATATATGCTTAGCCATGCTTAGACCGGTAGAAGTCGGGTGATGTCCTGTCACCTATGAGATATAGGTGGATACCGGAGCACGGTTGGCTATATTTGCTATCGTGGAACAGAACCATGGGGTAAAAGAAAATCGAGACCGGACAGGAAGTCGATAGAGAAGCAACAAGACATGGAGGTCTTGGGTGTGGATCTATCCCCATCTGTGTTGATTAAGGACCGTACTGTTGTTGGCGCTTCTAACAAGACTGAACGCATGCCTCTCACTTAGCTGGCCGGATAACTCATTCCGACCGTGAAGCCGAGTAATTCAACTCAGGCCGAGACCTGTTCTATTGTGCGCTCCTTCTGGGGAACGATCAGACTGAGCCCAAGGGCAGGCTAGGCTTGAACGTCCTGGCATCTGGTGTTCCAGATTGTGCGGCGTGGTACAGACCCATGAAATGTGTACCTGAGTTGTACCAAAGGTGACCTAAGGCTATCGTAGCTGGTAGACCTGGGTTTGTGTTAGGAATAAATTCCCAGCTGGTTGAAATCGATTCGAATCGCCGTCTCTCCCAGATAGTGAGAAACTTGGCTAGTCCCAACATCGTAGTAACTATGTTATGAAACATGATGGTTTGGATGAATATGGAATTACAATACCTGCTATGGTTACTATTGTATGCTTCTAAATGATATACCACATGTTTGGCACAGGATAGTTGCTAATCTAGAAATGGATAGTTATAATTAACTTGATAAAGGCATCACAATGGTCCAACTACGTTAATTGCTTTTATGCAAAATGTTGTCAATCTACGTCCACTTATATAGCCTTGCATAATCCTTGGAGTCATTTTATTTCTGGTTCATGACGGATAAGTCTAGCTGAGTACCTTCTCATACTCAGGGTTTTATTTCCCATTGTTGCAGATGGCACTGTGTATCATGGTTATTGCAAGAGTTGCTTCTATCCCACCGTGGATGAGGAGTAAGCCTTGGGCAGGCTTCTTTATTCATCCCCTTCTTTGCTTTTGTGGACCGTGATCCTACTTGGCACTGTATCAAACTATGTTGGAAACTTTATTTTTGAACTTAATTGCTTCTGCTTTATTCTATCAAATTCGGTTTGTAATAACTTTTATTCGTACTCTGATGATGAAATGTATCTGTGAACTTTATGTAATATTTATGTTGAATCATGTGCGATCTTGGTTGTTGTAAATCGTTTATCGAGACCCATCATGGTACTCGATGGACTACTGGGTTTATATGGGTTCAAGTATGATAGTGCGACCGCTTGTGGGCTGCCATTGTACTTATACTCTTATAAATTGGTCGGTTCTGCGACAGTTATCACCAAATCAAGATTTGGCCGAAAGACATACCTAAGACGGTTTTTTCCACTAGGTATGGCCTTTATGAGTATTTAGTCATGTCCTTTGGATTGACCAATGCTCCTACCTATTTCATGTATTTGATGAACTCAGTATTCATGCCCGAACTTGACAAGTTCGTGGTTGTGTTTATCGATGATATCTTGATTTATTCAGAGACGACAGAAGAGAGGGGCACTTGAGAGTGGTGTTGTTGAGACTAAGAGAGCATCAGTTGTATGCAAAGTTTAGTAAATGTGAGTTTTGGTTGAAGAAGGTACCTTTCCTAGGTCACATATTATCTGAAGATGGAATTTCTATAGACCCATCTAAAGTGCAAGAAGTGTTGGATTGGAAAGCTCCCACCTCTGTTCATGAGGTTTGAAGTTTCCTTGGCTTAGCAGGATATTATCGTTGGTTCATCCCAAATTTCTCCAAGATAGCCAAGCCTATGATGAGGCTACTTTAGAAGGATGAAAAGTTTGTTTGGACACCAGAGTGTGAAGTAGCGTTTCACACTTTGCGGACTCTACTAACTACTGCTCCTGTTTTTGCACAACCTGACATTGAGAAACCGTTTGATGTATTTTGTGATGCATCATGTACTGGTTTAGGGTGTGTTTTAATGCAGGAATGCTGAGTCATTGCTTATGTCTCACGCCAATTGAGAAAGCATGAAGTCAATTATCTAACTCATAATTTAGAGCTAGCAGCAGTTGTCCATGCTCTAAAAATTTGGAGACATTACTTGTTTGGTAATGTTTGTCACATCTACATTGATCACAAAATCCTTAAGTACATTTTCACTCAACTTGAGTTGAACATGAGGCAGCACAGATGGTTGGAATTGATCAAGGATTACAACTTGGAAGTGCATTATCATCCGAGAAAAGCCAATGTGGTTGCAGATGCCTTAAGCCGAAAGTATCAGTGCAATTCTTTGTTGGAAGATGGTTTCAACTTATTGCATCTGCCAATCTTACACAATATCACTGTTAGTTGTTCTCCTGAGTCAAAAATCATTGAGCTCCAATGGACAGATGTGGGTATATTCCATATCAAAAGAAAGATGAAAGAAGAAGAAAGTAAGCATTTTTTATTGGATGAGAATGGTGTTCTATGGTTTAAAGATCATTTGGTAGTGCCGAAAGATAGAGAGCTTAGGAGCCAGATCTTGGATGAAGCTCAATCTTCCAAGCTATCCATTCACCTAGGTAGCAGCAAGATGTACCAAGAATTGAAAACTCAATTTTGGTGGACAAAAATGAAGAAAGAAATTGTGGCATACGTTGCTAGATGTGATAATTGTTGCCAAGTTAAGGCCATTCATATGAAACTAGTAGGGTTATTTCAGCCACTGTCTATCCCAAGTTGGAAATGGGAGGGCATTAGTATGGATTTTATTGTCGAACTTCCAAACACACAAAAGGGTCATGATTCTATATGGGTAATTGTTGATCATCTCACCAAGTCTGCACATTTTATTCCTATCAATGTCAAGTGTCGACCTCATCAATATGCAAAGTTATACATTGATCAAATTGTAAGATTGCATGGAGTACCTAAGAGCATTGTATCAGATCGAGGGCCCTAGTTTGTTAATCATTTTTGGGAACACCTGCACAAGTACTTAGGTACCACATTGATTCACAGCTTTGCTTATCACCCCCAAACAGTAGGTCAAACTGAGCGTGTGAATCAGATCTTGAAAGATATGTTGAGAGCATGTGTGATTTCTTCCAAGGGTTCATGGGAGGATTGGTTACCTTTGGCTGAATTCTCCTACAATAATAGCTATCATGAGAGCATCAAGATGGCTCCATTTGAAGCTTTATATGGCCGCAAGTGTAGGACCCCTCTGAATTGGATTGAGCCTGGTGAAAGAAGGTATTATGGGATTGACTTTGTTAAAGAAGCTAAAGAACGAGTTCAAATCATTCAACAACATATAGAAGCTACTCAATCAAGACAAAAGAGTTATGCAGATAAAAGGAGAAGTCCTATGTGTTCCAAATTGGAGATTATGTGTATCTAAAGGTGTCACCAATGAAGAAAGTACAAAGGTTTGGAGTGACATGAAAACTTGCTCCTAGGTATATCGGTCCATATCAGATCATTGCACAAAAAGGACCTATAGCCTACAAACTCTAGTTACCTCCAAAAATGAGGGCTATATTTGACGTTTTCCATGTCTCCCAACTCAAGAAATGTCTTCATGTGCTTGAAGAAGCTACTAAACCCGCTAGTGTCAAGATTCAGTCAGATGTGACCTATGAAGAAAGACCCATTTGCGTGCTTGAGACAATGGAAAGAGTGACTCATAGTAAAGTCATTATGTTCTACAAGGTGATTTGGAATAATCATAGTGAGCAAGATGCTACATGGGAAAGAGAATATTATCTTCATGAAGTCTATCTGGGTTTCTATGAGAGATGGTAGGCCATACAAATCTCAGGACAAGATTTCTTTAAGGGGGGAGGGCTATAACACCTTAGGTGTTAAGCATGCATTTAGCATTGGCATTGCATGAGCACAAGCATCATTGATCATTCATGAGAATGAGCATCTCAAATTTTATCTCTATGATTGCTTATATCACATATGTTTGTTACTAAATGCTTTACATATGCTAGGATTTACATGTAACCAATGTATAAAATGTTTGTGGGACCTTAGAAATACATTAAACATGTTTAGAATGTCACATGGAACAACTTTGGTATTCATGACTTGGACCAATTTGGCCTCTAACACATGGTTAGTGTAAGTTATCATTTTCAAGTTGCATGTTTGACCTAAGTTGAACTATACCCTAGAGACTTTGCATGGTAGTGCACCCTTAAGCAAAGTTGTAGTACTTGACTAGAGAAACAACTTTTATTTTTGGGTCGAGGTCTAATTCAGTGCTTAACATGGTATAATCGGGCTCACAAAAATCAATGCAGTGTTGTTTTGAAGACTTAAAAATTTCTTAAGTCTAAACTGCGTTTACAGATTCAAGTACCCTCATTTGGCATGTTATAGTTTGAAATCCTTGGAGATTTAGGCTAAGTTGGTTTTGGCAAGGTTCTAGATCTTGTGTAGCTCTACAATTCTTGTTAATGAAGTTTTCGCAATAAACGAACGGTTTAGGATTATTGGTTGCTTCAAATCACACCGTCAGTCACCTGCATCTTCTTGTTTTAGGGTTTTAGCTCGCTATGGGTGGCCAACAGAGCATAGAGCATGACCACCGTGTGGTCACCGTAGGCTGGCATCGGGCCCTCGTTGTGGTAGGGTGGCATGTGATAACCGTGACGCCACGCTACTCATTTCCCTCTCTCATTTGCACTCTCTCCCTCTCTGCTGCTCCCTCATGCATGGGCAACGGAGGCACTGAGCCACCGATGCCATTGTTGGCCGCTCAGCACCTCACCGCACTCGCACCAGTCTCTCACCACAGCCATAGCTCCATTGTGTCCCCACCACCTCGTCGAACCCCTTCATGTAGCTATCTGAGCATGGTATGGCCCTTGTGCTGTGCTATGGCCATCGCCGTCATTCTCGCCACCATGCCACACTACATGTGGTTAGGCCACCCCGACCACCATTCACCATTCTTGCCTGTGCTCTAGGATCGTCGTAGGGTGTAGAAGCTCGGTAGAACCCTAATTTCACCATCCTAGCCAATTTTGGCGGTGCACCATCATTCCCTATCCGCCATGCCACCATTAGCATCGCCGTCGCCCTTGACTCCTGTAATTGGCCCCAACCTTCTACCCCATTGCATGTGGAAAGTCGTCAGGAGTCCATGGTGCCAGTGCCGTCGTCGGAGAGCTCACCATCGGTGAACTCCGATTGGTCAACACTGGTGCTCTGCTTTGTGCTGATGACACGCAGGCCCAGTTAACTCTAGGGCCCCAGCTATTGACAAAATATGGTTGGCAGTCTACCTAGGTGTATGCCCAAGGTAGTAGATTGTCGGCAGATAGATGCGCAAGCCACAAACAAGATGGTGACGCAAGACAGACCTGAGGTTTTATCTAGGTTCGGCCACCAAGAAGGCGTAATACCTACGTCCTATGTCTGATTGTATTGCTGTATGTTAATGAGAGATGATTTTTAGAGGGGTCCCCTGCCCGCCTTATATAGTCCGGGGGCAGGGTTACAGATCTGGAAACTAATCCTAGCTAGTTACAATTGCCATATGTGGCCGGATAAGGATTCCTATTCTAACCGACCAGGATCTTGCTTGATCACCAAATCTGCCTTGACTCCTTGCGCGGGACTTCGAACAGGTTGGCTGGGCCATGCGTCGTCTTTTGGTGGATCGGACCCACCGATCTGAGCTGGCCCAAGCCTAGCCATAAGGGTATAGGGGTTAATACCCCCACAGCTAGTCCCTGAGCACCATGTATTATGCTGCGACACGCCATTTTAACCTTCTCCGACAAGTAAGGCTTGAGTCCTTGACATCTCTGACCACCGTTGTCGCCGAAGAAGTAGGTTGTCCAAAGAATGTATGGTGCTCTTAAGAAAAAAGAAAAAGATTTCCATCCTGTGAAGTGTGCCCACTTGTATTTCTAAAAAGAAATGTAAGTGAATCTTGAAGCATAGCATCCTTGATCATCAGAGGTGTAGTTGTTGAAAAGCAAACACATTCACCGCTAGGTGAAGTGTGCCCACTTAGTCCCCGAGCCTAGCAGTAGGTGATGTAGGCACGTGGTGCCAGGGTCTAAAAAGAATTCCCAGTTAAGTTGAGAAACCAATTATCGTATAGGCAATACGAGATGCACCGGTAGGTGCATCGTACCGATGTAGTCCCCGAGCTTGCTGGAAGGCAAAGTATGAGCCTTGTAGCAAGGTCTAAATAAATGTCTCTCAACTGTATGTGAGTACAAATCACATGTAGCTAAGGAGAACGATCTCCGAGCAGTGGTCAGGACAGTCCCCGAGCACGATAGTAATCCTTACAATCAGCCAAAGCATAGGGGTCGATTAAATAAACACATTCACCGCAAGGTGAAGTGTGCCCACTTAGTCCTCGAGCCTGGCAGTAGGTGATGTAGGCACATGGTGCCAGGGTCTTAAAAAGAATTTCTACTGAAGTTAAGAATCCAATCGTCGTGCAGGCGATACGAGATGCACTGGTAGGTGCATCGTACCGATGTAGTCCCCGAGCTTGCTGGAAGGCAAAGTATGAGCCTTGTAGCAAGGTCTAAATAAATGTCTCTCAACTGTATGCGAGTACAAATCACATGTAGCCGAGGAGAGTGATCTCCGAGCAGTGGTCGGGATAGTCCCCGAGCACATTAGTAGTCGAAGCAGTCCCCGAGCACGGCAGTGGTTGGAGCAGTCCCTGAGCACGGTAGTGGTCTGGGCAGTCCCCAAGCATGGCAATGGTTTGGGCAGTCTTCGATCACGGCAGTGGTCTGGTCCATCCTTGAGCACAAGACATGCAGCGAAAAAACAAACGCCACTTGTATTATTATTTGGTGTATTTATTTATCTCCTTACTCTGTAAAGTCCAATCTGATACGTCTGGTAAAAAAAAGCAGACGGGTATAGCACGTCACTCTGTCTTCTTGCTCTTTCTGGTAAACAGTCGCTTGGCACCTGTATGGAGGTGCGTCAATGTGGGCCCTCTCACACTATCAATGAAGAGGCATGTACACTAGTAATGAAGGGGCGCATTTATTGGCATAGATCTCGAGGTTGTGAAAACAACCGTCTGCGGCGCGTGCGCATGTCTCCCAAGAATCTTGGGTGGATGAAACAACAGAGCTCTTGGTTATTTATAATATAGAACTGGTAAGTTACTTTTTACCGATCCCCATTGTCATTCGCCGCCGCAACCTTCTTCTTCCTCTTGCCAAACCCTATACCTCCAAAAATCATCACCAATCCCCCCTCCACCGAATCCACCCCTTTAGCAAGGATAGATTAATGGCGAAGAGAGATGCCTAGAAGAAAACCAGAGTCATGGCGAAGGAGTGGTGGAAGTCAAGGAGCAACGAGCAGACCATCGAAGACCTCGTCACCATGGGAGTGCTCCACAACAAGGCACTCATGGGATGGTGTGCGCCGGAAGGAGAAATCTTCCCCGATCCACAACCAGGTGAGATTGTGGTTTTCGAGGATTTCTTCAAGCGGGGTTTTAGGGTTCTAGTGCACCCTTTCCTTCAGGGGCTCTATTTGTATTATGAGATTGGGATTTGCAATCTGCATCCCAACTCGATTCTTCTTGTCTCCACCTTCATCCATCATTGATGGCTCACTTCGACCTCTTTCGCCATCTGTTCTGTCTGCGGAAGAAAGGGAGCGGCGGCTCAAAGATAGCCAGAGGCATATACCTCAATCTGCGTGATGGTATGAAGGCCTAGTACTTGTACTGCCCCTAGAACACATCACTGGACGAATGGTACAAGAAGTGGTTCTACATCTACGAAGAGCCAAACACGATCACCCTGTGAGACGTGGGGTTGATTCCGGAGAAGAAGAACAGCTAGTCGGAGAAGCCCGAGCATTTGGAACAGATCGCAGAATTGCTCGGGATGATCCCGTGGGGAAAGTTGGATGTCCAAGCTGGTCGAGAACTTCATCAGCCGAAGGATCCAGCCCTGCCAGAAGAGGGTACATCCTGGATATGAATACTAGGGGAGTGCAGATCCAACGAGGACCAGGAAAGAGGCGCTTGACAAGATCAAGTCAAGGCTAGGATTGGGGAGCTATTCAACTTAGCTTATCCCAATTATGTCAGGTTAAGTGACATCGAGCACACCTTCAAGCTGGCCCGACCTCCCCCAAAGGTAAATGATACTTCCTTGTACCTATAGAGTTATGTTATAACAAAAATTGGTTGTGTTGTCACCTTTATGTTTCCCAGAGTAATGGTTGTGACAGGGCAGTAGTGTTTGTGTCTCCACCCCCTGGTGTGGATTGGTCGCAAGTTGCTGGCCCAACCACCCAGACTAGTGCCAGGACCAAAGACGTCGACTGGGCGGTACTCGGGGTTGGGGAGGAGGCAATGGCCAGGGCTACTGGCAAGCGGCCGACGACCAACAAATGTCGTCAGGCCATCTTCCCCCTTTTAGACAATGAAACAGAGGATGCGAACATCTTCTGACTCATCCCTCAAAAAAGGAGGAGACAAATGGAGTCAACAGAGCAGGGTGGCTCCTCTGTGCCAGCAGGGATCGCATCACCGACCACTGTAACATAGAGGACAAGTAGAGAAAGGGTTTGAGCACCAAACCCCGGCGCCAGTACTGGTCGTGGA